>NC_142444.1:86967500-89367500 GCF_059453495.1 Arachis ipaensis
GGCTTGTGGCGGCTGGTGGAGGTCTGATGTATTTCCTGTTAGGGACATACTGATCATCTCGTGGAAGCATGGCTTTGGTGTCCCCAGCTCTGTTGGAGACTCCGGCTGCTGAGACAAGATCTGAGACCAAGGCGGGAAAAGGTAAGTTGCCTGCAATTTGTACGTGTCCCATGGCATTCCGGATGTGTCTTGGTAGGTTCAGAGGTTGGTCTGTAAGGATGCACCATAGTAGAACGGCCATGTCCACAATGAAGGAGGATTCATGAGTGCTCAGAAAAGACGTAATGGGACATGATCTGTGCCCATACGCGAGCCTCCAAGGTAAGTGCTGAAGCCGATATTCCCTTAGAGCGGGTACGATGGTATCCGTAGATCCAACGGCTGCCAGGTAGTGCGATAACTCTGAGAACGGTGTCCCAGTCAAATTGGTACATCTGGCGCTTGAGTACGGCTTCTTGAAAGGCGTCCAATCCTTCTAGAACAGGGGGAAGACCTAGAGCTCTTTGAATGGCCTCTTATGTAATGAGAACTTGCTTCTGATGGACAAAGACAGACTGCAGGGTTGGCAGGTGGAAGTTGGAGTAGAACTCAACTACCCAAGAAAGATTGACCTACCTCGGCTGTCTCTGTAGGAAACCCCATTGTCTTTGTGCAATTTGCGGCTCAACAAAGGTAGCAATATGGTTTGGGAGGAGAAGAAGGTATTCGTTGTTGTAACTCCTTTCTGCCAGGATGGGGAACATCTACTCATAGTAGCGATTGGGAAATCGCGCAGTGTCCTTTGCTGGGAAGGCTTTTTCTTTATCATCAACCTTTATAATCCTCTTAGTTCTTTTTGTTAAGGGTTTAACCGCAGTTGAAGAGGGCTCTGCCACTTGTGCTCTCTTTGTTCCTCTCTTCGCTGTTGATTTGGGAGTAGCTTTCTCTTTGCCTTTCTTGGTGGCCATCCTGAAAAAGGGAAGAGAGAGTAAATTAAATTTAAGGAGATAGAGCAAGGAAGAGGATTGTATGAGTGATAATCAATGTACGGTAAAGAGTATGTCATTAACACATGGTCATGACTACAAGTGAAAAGTTCATCAATGGAAAAATAGCAAGTGCAGTTGAGGACAATTAAACGCAAGGGGTTTATTGGCATGCAGGCAAAGGCATGAGTAGCATAGATCAAGCATTTAATTAGTCAAATTTGTTATCACTCGTAACAAACTAGCCATCACGTTTGTATTGACAATTAAATTCAATTAATACAATAGTAAAGGGAATTTGTGAAAAACAAGCATTGAATGTTAGAGTAGAATAACGTAGGAAAGTGCATAATGCCATATGGGCTTTTTCACAAACACATAGCATGCATGGTAAATAGGGTATAGAAAGTATTAAATTAAACATGCAAGCAACCCTTTTAAAAGCAATATATAATTGCCAAACAAATTTACAACAATCCACAAGTATATAATGAGAAACAATTGCTCAAATAAATTTCTAACACCAGGTAAAAAGAAAAAAGAAAGAAAAGGAAAATATGGATAATGGAAGTAAAAAGAAAAGAAAAGAAGATAACATATAAAAATAAGGAGAATAACGAAAAAGTAAAGAGGGGGGAAGAAGAAAAGAAAAAACCTTGTAAATGGGGATGAGAGAGAGAGAGAGAGTAGAAAGGGAGAAAGAAGGAAGAAGGAAGAAGTAAGGAGGGAAAAGAGAAAATAGGATTTGGGGAGAAAAAGATAAGACAATTGGCAAATTAGGGAAGCTGTGCGGCGCAAGCGACGCGGTAGCGTGGGGCACGCGGTCGCGCGACTTGCGCTTATACTGATTGACGCGGTCGCGTGACCCTTTTTATGCTACTGGTGCGAGGGCAGCCTCGCACTCGCAGAACTCTCTGTTCAAAATCTTATTTTGCCAAATTTTTGGGTGATGCGATCGCGTAGGGCATGCGATCGCGTGAGTGGCTATTAGAAGGATATGACGCGGTCGCGTCAGTCACGCGGCCGCGTGGGAAGAATTGTGCGTTCAGCACCAATCCAGCACCACTCTAACACAACTTTCGGTCGTGCACCCTTTTGACGTTGAATTCCAGGGCACGCGGCCGCGTGAGTGACGCGGTCGCGTGGGAGGCCAATGTTCCCATTTGACGCAGACGCGTCGGCGACGCGGTCGCGTGGGGCGATTTGTGCCACTGGCACGCCTCCAGCCACGCTCTTGCGTGACTCTCTGTTCATTTTATTATTTTCTCCCATCATCTGCGGCGCGGACGCGTCAATGATGCGGTCGCGTTGCGTGAAAAATATATATATATATTTTTTTTAAATTAAAATATGTAAATGCAGATGCGCAAAATGTACTAATAAAGAGAAGAGTTATTGAATAGGGAAAACTAAGAATAAAGAAAAGAACGATCATACCATGGTGGGTTGTCTCCCACCTAGCACTTTGCTTTAACGTCCGTAAGTTGGATGCTCCACTAGCTCAGGCTTCGGCTATGTGGGGATCTTCCAAGAGGAAGATCTCGAGCTCCTTGTTTTTCTTCAACTTCTCGCCATGGTACAGCTTTAAACGATGTCCATTAACTTTGATAAGTTCAGAGCTTGAAGGATGGCTTAGGTGATAAACTCCGTATGGTTCGGCCTTCTCTACTCTGTATGGACCTTCCCATCTTGATCTCAACTTGCCTGGCATGAGCCTCAGTCGAGATTTATAAAGGAGAACTAAGTCCCCAGGTTGGAACTCTTTTCTCTTGATGTGCTGATCATGTTCAGCCTTCATATTCTCCTTGTAAAGCCTTGAGTTCTCATAAGCTTCTAGGCGAAGGCTTTCCAGTTCTTGCAGTTGCAACTTCCTTTCAGCTCTGGCTTTCTCAATTCCCATGTTGCACTCCTTTACTGCCCAAAAGGCTTTGTGCTCTATTTCAACAAGGAGATGACAAGCTTTTCCATAAACTAAGCGGAAAGGACTCATCCCAATGGGTGTTTTGTATGTGGTTCTGTATGCCCAGAGTGCATCTTGTAGCCTGGTGCTCCAATCTCTTCTATGAGGTTTGACTATCTTCTGCAAGATACGCCTTATCTCTCTGTTTGACACCTCGACTTGCCCGTTAGTCTGAGGATGGTAGGCTGTTGCAACCTTATGAATTATCCCATGCTTTTTCATTAATCCTGTTAGTCTCCTGTTACAAAAATGGGTGCCTTGATCGCTCACGATTGCTCGTGGTGATCCAAAGCAACAAATAATGTGGTTTCTCACAAAGGAAACAATAGTGTTAGTATCATCAGTGCGCGTAGAAATTGCTTCCACCCATTTGGAAATGTAATCCACAGCTAAAAATATATAAAGATAACCATTAGAATTTGGAAATGGACCCATGAAGTCAATGCCCCAAACATAAAAAATTTTTACAAAAAAGCATAATTTATTGAGGCATCTCATCCCTCTTGGATATATTACCAAATTTTTGGCATGGAAAACAAGATCTACAAAATTCAGCAGCGTCTCTAAAAAGAGTAGGCCACCAGAATCCACAGTCTAAGATTTTTCTAGCTGTTCTTTGAGGGCCAAAATGTCCTCCACTCTCAGACGAGTGACATGCCTCTAAGATGGATTGGAATTCTGATTGAGGCACACACTGTCTAATTACCTGGTCAGCGCCACATCTCCATAAATATGGGTCATCCCATATATAATATTTAGACTCGCTTTTCAACTTGTCTCTTTGATGCTTAGAAAAGTTTGGAGGAAAGGTGCGGCTAACTAGATAATTAGCTACAGGTGCATACCAAGGGACTACCTCAGATACTGCTTGCAGGTTATCAAATGGGAAATTATCAGCTATAGGAGTGGGGTCATCTGTAATGTGCTCAAGGCGACTCAAATGGTCTGTCACTAAATTCTGGTTACCACTCCTATCCTTAATTTCTAAATCAAATTCTTGTAATAGCAGTATCCAACGTATAAGCCTTGGTTTGGACTCCTTTTTAGCTAATAGATACTTTAGAGCTGCGTGGTCTGAGTACACTACTACCTTCGTACCAAGTAAATATGCTCGGAATTTATCCAGAGCAAAAACAATAGCAAGAAGCTCTTTCTCAGTAGTAGTGTAATTGGACTGAGCGGCATCTAAAGTTTTAGACGCATAAGAGATAACAAAGGGGTCCTTACCTTCACGCTGAGCCAATGTTGCTCCTACTGCATGGTTGGAGGCGTCGCACATTATTTCAAATGGCTGGCTCTAGTCTGGTCCTCTCACAATTGGAGCTTGAGTCAGGGCGGTCTTCAGCTTATCAAATGCTTGTTTGCAATCCTCGCTGAACTCGAACTCAATATCCTTCTGCAGTAGTCTGGATAAGGGAAGAGCTACCTTACTGAAGTCCTTAAAGAATCTCCTGTAAAAACCTGCATGGCCAAGGAACGAACGGACTTCCCTCACAGAAGAGGGGTAAGGTAAACTAGAAATAACATCCACCTTTGCTGGATCTACAGAAATGCCAGTATTAGACACAACATGTCCTAGTACAATACCTTGTTTTACCATAAAGTGACATTTTTCAAAATTTAATACAAGGTTTGTACTGACACATCTATGTAATACTCTAGATAATCCATCTAATACTCTAGATAATCCATCTAAGCAAAGGCTAAGGGAATCGCCATATAAACTAAAATCATCCATAAAAACTTCCATACAGTCCTCAATAAGATCAGAGAAAAGACTCATCATGCACCTTTGGAAAGTAGCTGGTGCATTGCACAAGCCAAAGGGCATTCTCTTGTAAGTGTAAGTCCCAAGAGGACATGTGAAAGTAGTCTTTTCCTAATCTTCAGGAGCTATATGAATCTGGAAATAACCTGTGTAACCATCTAAAAAACAATAATGTGATTTACCTGACAGGCGATCCAGCATTTGATCAATGAATGGAAGAGGATAGTGATCCTTACGAGTGGCCTGGTTGAGGTGTCTGTAGTCAATGCAGACCCTCCAGGTGTTTTGAACTCTGGTTGCCATGAGCTCTCCGTGCTCATTCTTCACTATAGTGACTCCAGACTTCTTGGGCACCACTTGTACTGGGCTTACCCATTCACTGTCTGAGATGGGGTAGATGATATCTGCCTCCAGTAGTCTGGTCACTTCCTTTTTGACAACCTCTAAGATAGTGGGCTTTGGTCTTCTCTGGGGTTAACAGACAGGTCTTGCTCCCTCTTCTAAAAATATTCTATGCTCACAGACTTGAGGGTTGATGCCTACTATGTCTGCCAAACTCCAACCAATTGCTTTCTTGTGC
Organism: Arachis ipaensis; assembly: GCF_059453495.1. Lineage (NCBI taxonomy): Eukaryota > Viridiplantae > Streptophyta > Magnoliopsida > Fabales > Fabaceae > Arachis > Arachis ipaensis. The sequence goes on from NC_142444.1 coordinate 86,972,774, forward strand.
CTCCTCAGCACTCTAAGTAACTGCTCTTCCTGTTGAGAAGTGAGTTCCCTTGCAATGATAACTGGAAACTTCTGCTCGCCTTCAAGGTAAGCATATTTGAGGTGTAGAGAAAGGGGTTTTAATTCTAACTTCTGATCGTGGTCAGGCTCTGGGTTGTCTGGAGCTGGTAACAATGGTAAAGTACTGTCATTGTCCTCTGAGAATGTCCCCACACTTGGACTTTGTCCTATACTTCTCTTCAAATTCCTCCTGGTAAACTTCAGCCACGGTTTCATCTATAATGTCACACTGGAGGATAGAATGATCCTCTGGAGGATGCTTCATAACTCCATTTAGATTGAAGATTACTACTCGGCCATCTATTTCAAAAGAGTGTGTTCCTGAAAAAGCATCTAATTTGAACTTCGAGGTCTTCAGGAATGGTCTTCCGAGTAGGATTGATGACGGCTTTTCTGAGTCATTTTGGGGCATCTCCAGGATATAAAAATCAATGGGAAATGTGAGCCCCTTAATGCCCACTAATACATCTTCAGCAACTCTAGCCACTGTAATAATACTTTTATCTGCTAACACAAAACGAGCTGCCGACCTTTTTAAGGGAGGGAGCCTCAAAATATCATATATAGACAAAGGCATTATACTCACACATGCTCCTAAATCACACATGCAGTCAGAAAATACCACACCACCAATAGTATAATTAACCATACATGGACCTGGGTCACTATATTTTTCAGGTAAACCTCCCATTAAAGCAGATATGGAACTACCTAAAGGAATAGTTTCTAATTCATTAATTTTGTCTTTATGTATACATAAATCTTTTAGAAACATGGCATATTTAAGTACCTGTTGAATAATATCAAAAAGAGGAACAGTTACCTCAACCTTTTTGAATATCTCTATCATTTTGGGATCAGGTTCCAGCTGCTTCCTGGGCTTCCTTGCAAGTTGTGGAAATGGAATGGGAGTGGTGTCTTCTGGAGTGTCTGCGCCCTTTGGTGCTTCCTCCTGTGGTTGAACTTCTTCTTTTTCATCTATGTCCTGTATATCTTCTTCCTCTTCAACATCTTCTATTTCCACTACCTCTTCAGCTGAGGCGTGTTCTGGTGGGCTTGGCTCCTCCTGATTCCTCTCCTGCAGTGTGGTTCCGGACCTTAGGGTAATGGCATTAATACCACCCTTTGGATTGGGTAATGGTTGAGAGAGAATTCCATTGGAGCTCAAAGGCTAGTTATTGGAGTTATTCATTGATCCAATCTGTGAGACAAGAGCTTCCAAGGTAGAGTTCAGACCATTTAGTGTAGCATAAAGGTTATTTTCCATGGTCTGTTGTCTCCGATCAATATATTGTAGTAAGTCATCATTAGCAGATGAAGAAGGATAAGTAATTTGAGAGGTCTGCTGTTGGGTATTTTGTGGTCCTTGGGATTGCCTCAGGTGAGGTGCTCTGTAAGGCTGGTACTGGTTCTGCTGCCTGTTGTTGTTATTATTCCACCTCTGATTTCCCTGATTGTCTTTGCCTCCTCTGTTGTTATTGTTGTCCCTCCAATTCTGGTTAGAATTGTCCTGCCATCCGTGGTTGTAACTGCCACTTTGATTGTACCCTTGGTTGGGGCGGTCATAGAAGATATGAGTGGCTGCCACGGTGTTGTCTTCCTGCTGGAGCTGCGGACATTCATCAGTATAATGGCTATAATTAGCACAGACTCCGCAAACTCTCTGTGGAACTAACTGTTGGCTTTGCTGTGGTGGAGAAGGTTGACTTGCTGAACTTGTTGTTGATTCAATTGCATCTGCTTCAGCAAGTTGGTCATTTCACAGATACTCTGAGTTAGAGCAGCAGTCTCTCTGCTAGAGGATACTTCTGCAACGGCTTTTGAATGGCCTTATTTCTGCCTGTGATTCCGAGTGGATTCAGCTAAGTCGCTGATCAATTGCCATGCCTCATCAGTGGTCTTGTACTTTTTCATAGACCCATTGCTAGCACTTTCCAATGTGGTCTTATCTTGGGGCCTCATGCCCTGTGTGACGTAACCGAGCAACACTATCTTGTCAATCATATGGTGGGGGCATGCTTTCAGAAGATTATTGAAGCGCTCCCAGTATTCATAGAGAGTCTCGGATGAACAATCATGGAAATGTCTTTCCTCAGTTTATCAGTAACTTCAGCTGGAAAGAACTTTTCCAAAAATTCTCTTCTAAGTGTATCCTAGTCGGATACAATTGCTGTGGGTTGAGTGTAGTACGACTCTCTTACTTTTCCCTCAAGAGAAAATGGGAAAGCTTTCAACAAAATTGAAGTTTCATCTGCACCATCACGCCTGACAGTAGAACATGCTGCTTGGAAATCTCTCAGGTGCTTGATAGGCTCTTGAGCAGGTAAGCCATGAAACTTGGGCATCCAATTGAGCAGTGCAGTCTTTATTTCAAAATCTGTAGCCACCGCTGGGTGATGCGCTTGAAACGGTTACATTGAAAAATCAGGGGCTCCAACCTCCTGGATAGTAACTCTCCTAGCTGCTGCCATGTTACCTGTAGGTAAATCAACCGAATCATTAGAACGGGGGCTGGTTTCTTCCTCAAGTGACGTTTCAGATCCGCCCTCAGAGAGGACTAACCGATGCCGAGCTTGCCTTATTCGTGAAATAGTTCTTTCAATCTCAGGATCGAATACTGGCAAGCTTGGATCAGGAAGTGAACGCGTCATCTAATGAAAGAAATAAGCAGCTTATAGTAGCAAGATAAAATAAAATGCAAATAAATAAATTCCAATTAATAACTTTAGCACTCTATTGCAAATCCCCGACAACGGCGCCAAAAATTGACGTGGTAGAAATTGGCGAATTAAGAATTGTTATGAGATATGCGTTGCAAGTATAGTTCTTAACCAACCAGAAATCTGCTTATTAATTTAGAAGGGTTGTCACAAAAATTAAAATTAAAATACTGGGAGTATGAATCCCAGGTCGTCTCCCAACGAGTTGCAGAAAGGTGTGCTATTTTATTAATTAGATTTTTTTCAAAAAGGGTTTGAGTTGAATAAACAGGAAATTAAATTGGAGAAATTAAGTAATTTAAATAAAAGCCTTGACTGGGAGTAGATTAGTTGGAAGCCCTATTCTTGTTGAAGTACTCTCAAGATTAGTTGATAATTGAAGGTTGTTCTGTTTAGTTATCCCTTACTAGGTAAGGGAAAGTCAAACAAGTTGGAATGCTGTTTCTATTCACAAGTTCCGATCCGCTCAAATTGAAAAGGATTAGTGTCAGTGACTAGAGAGCATTTCAATAATAAACCCAATTATAATTTTTCTTTTAAGCATCCCAACTCAAGGGTTCCTTTCAATCAACTCCCCATCAAGTTAGGGAACTACTCGCTCATTGTGAATGTAGAACTCATAACATAGGAAAGGAAATTAAAGAAAGACATGATAAATAAAACTCAAAGGAATCAATTAAAAATAAAAGTAATTCTTGTATTAATAAATTCTAAAATAATCCAATAGTAAAATTGAGTATATTAAAGGACATGGAAGAGTAAAGCCAAGAAAAGAAAACGAACTAGAATGACGAAGTCTTGATGAGGTAATAACTCTTCTCAATATCCCAATGCAAAGAGCAATAGAAATAAAATCCTAAGAACTATGAATGTGTAGAGAGAAAACCTAGAGGAGGAGTAAAACTAGATCTAAAAACTAAAAATTGTGTGGAATCAATGTTGTTCTGGTTTCTGCATGTTCTCTGGCTCTAGTCTGCTTTTCTGGGCCGAAAACTGGGTCAAAACAGGGACCAAATCGCCCCCAGCGAATTCTGCTGATTATACAGATCGCGCACGTCACGCGATCGCGTCATTCATGCGGACGCGTCATTCGGCGTTTTGCTTTGCCACACGGGCGCATCGTCCACGCCTCCGCATCACTTATGCTATTCCAATCCGTGCGGTCGCGTGAGCCATGCGGCCGCGTCATTGCGATTTCCTCTCTTTCGCGCGGTCGCGTGAGCCATGCGGCCGCGTCATTTCTCGCTGGTCATCTCCTTAATTTCTTGTGTTCCTTCCATTTTTGCAAGCTTCCTTTCTAATCTCCAACTCATTCATGCCCTATAAAGCCTGAAACATTTAACAAACAGATCACGACATCGAATGGAATAAAGGAGAATTAAAATACATAATTAAAAGTCTCTTAGAAAGCAAGTTTTCAATCATGTAATAATATTTAGAAGGAAATATAAATGCATGCTAATCATATGAATAAGTGGGTAAAGATCATGATAAAACCACACAATTAAGCACATTATAATCCATAAAATAGTGGTTTATCAAGGGTATTACCGTTAGAGCTTGTAGAGTTTAAGGAGATTTTGGTTGGCATAAGGCGAATAATCAAATTCTTAATGACCAACGAATTAGAGTGCAGCAGTGGAAGCACAGTGATTGTGAAGATATTAGGACTACTAGGATGAGGAGGAGGAGTGCGGGAGACAAGGTGTTGCAAAGATTGACAAAAGTTTAGGGAAGCTATGTGTTGTGTTAAATGAGAACTACTCTCGCCTAGTTTTGTGGTGATCGATATTTTTGAAGACGAAGATTTTTATTCGGTGGGTAGAATATAAACCCTGGGTAATTAATAAATAATTAGCTAATAAATTAATTATTATTAAAAGAAATTAAGAAATTAAATTTTATACTTTGAGGAAGTAAAAATATTTAAAATACAAATTTTAATACTTATTTTAAAGATTTTGGTCCAAAACCAGGCTAACGGGCCAAACCGGATGGACCGGATCCAAACTGGGCCTAAGGCCCTACATATAAATGAAGCATTCAGTCTTCTTCCCTTTCCAATTCAGTTTTTCACTAAGGAAGAAGAAGGAAAAACAAAACCTAACAAACCCTTGTCACTTTATTTCAATCCACCATATCTCTCAATCTGGAGCTCTAATTGCTGCACCAATTGTGACCACGCGACAACCGCGTCGAACTCTTTAAAATCATATAAAAAAAGTGGTAAGAAAGTTGCGTGACCTGTGAAATTTTTCTGATTCACTATCGCAGACGTTAGTGGTGATAATGCCTTTCTACCCTGGCGTTGGTAACGCCTTCATAAAATCCTCCACGAGTTGAAGTTGTTGGCGTTGCTAATTTGAGTTCCAAGTTGGCAACTCTTTTGATTCTGAGATAGTGAAGGCGTTGTTAACGCCCAGGGTTGTGTTGCCAACACCTTTATAGAGCTTGATCTTCGATTTGTGTGCATGAGAGAAAAGGAAGGCATTGCTAACTTTGAATCCAAGTTGCCAACTCCTTCATAGTTGAAATAAGGAAGGAGTTGCTAACTTCGAAACCAAGTTGCCAACTCCTTTATAGTTGAAATAAGGAAGGCATTGTCAACGCCTAGGACCAAGTTGCCAACGCCTTCATTGCTCTTCACTTTTCTCCAAGGCTCTGCTCCACCTATTATTAACCATAGACCTTGCATCAAAGTTTTCCCATTCCATGAATAATCACAAGATATTCATTCATTTAAAAACAGTATCATCTTCTTGTATTATTTTCATGCAATGACTAAAATTCAACTAGTACTTGATGCATCAAAGCATGTAAAAAATAGATCATTCAATTGCATGTTTATTAATAAGGAAAATGCATGAAAACAAATTAAAAGCTACTAAAAATAATAAGTAAAACCACCAATGATTCATTTGCATCAAGGAGTATCAGTAGGCCTCTCTGGTGCTTGCTTGCTTAACTGACCCATTTGGGCCTCCAAGTTTCTAAGTGAGGCTCTAGTTTTCTGTATAAAATTTTGTTTATAATTGGAGAGCTCTACAACAATAGATGCCAAGTCAGGATACTTTGAGGTTGAGCATGTTGGAATGGGTGGTTGTTGAAATAATTTTGATTGAAATCACCCTGAGAACTGTGGACAAAATTTGATGGTTGCCTCTGAGGTTGTTCTCTCCATCCAAAGTTTGGTTGATTTTTTCACCCTTGATTAAAAATCTTGGAATATGGGTCATTGTTGAAGGGTCCAGAGGAGTATCCCATGTGGTTAACCTGTTCAGGAACATATTGGCCATAGTCATAAGTCTCACATTGAAGGAAGCCACCATTCATATCATAGGAAGTATCTTGAGCATTAACGGCTAAGGCTTGCATTTCGATCAAGTGTTGTATAAGAACATTGATTTGCTGAGACATAGCTTTGTTCTAGGCAAGAATAGCATCCAAGGTATCCGACTCCATGACTCCCTACTTCACTGAGGTCCTTTTAGAAGAGTATAAATATTGGTTATTAGCAACCATCTTAAAAAACTCCATAGCCTTATCAGGGGTCTTCATATGAAGTGACCTTCCAGCAGAATTACCTAGAGACATCCTGATGCCAGGGCATTTTGGCCAGTTTCACTGAACTTTTCTTTACTGTTTTAGGGTAGTTTCATGCATTTTCTTAGGAAATAAGCAAGTTTTAGGTAGAATTTCACTTACATCTTGATTTAAGCATACATTGAGCATTTTACATGAATTCATGAGAATTTTGCATGAATTAGATGACAAATAGGATGATGCATGTCTCATGATGTGGATTAAAACTTTGATACACTTTATTGCTTGATTTCAGGACAAAGAAAGCAAAAAAGAGCCACGTTAGCAGCCATGTTAGTCTAACTAACGTGACCACTAACGTGGAATGGGAGCTAGCTTGCAACGTTAATGAGAAAAGTAATCGCCAATAACGTCCTCGAAAGCCATCATAGCCCACGTTAAGAGTCACGTTAACTAAGTTAACGTGAACTCTAACGTGGAAGAAAAAAATAAGGCCAACATTAGTGACACTCACCTTTGTCACTAACGTTGGACCAAGCTCATAAGTGGCAACGTTAAGAGCCACGTTAACTCAGTTAACGTGGACTCTAATGTTGGGAAGCAAAAGAGAAGCCAACGTTAGTGACACTCACCTTCGTCACTAACGTTGGCCAACCTACAATGAGCCACGTTAGTTACCACGTTAACTTAGTTAACGTGGAAGCCAACGTGGAGAAAGCAAGTGATCGCCAACATTAGTGACACTTACCTTTGTCACTAATGTTGGGATGTACCACCACAAGTCACTATGAGCAACGTTAGCTCCCACGTTAACTTAGTTAACGTGGAAACTAACGTGGATAAAGGAGATGATAAGCCAATGTTAGTGACACTCACCTTTGTCACTAACGTTGGAGATGGCTATCATTACCACGTTCGAAGCCACGTTAACATAGTTAACATGGACTCTAACTTGAGAAGTAGGGGCACCTTGGAACGTTAGTGACAAAGGTAAGTGTCACTAACATTCTCGAAGAATTGGCAAGCCTACGTTAAGAGCCACGTTAACTAAGTTAACATGAACTCTAACGTAGGGAGGGAGGACTCTCAACGTTATTGGAAAAGGTGAGTCCCAATAACGTGTGCGAAGGACCAAGAGGCAACGTTAGTGGTCACGTTGGTGCCACTAACGTTGAAGTTAACGTGGATCATCCCTGGGAGAGGAATGTTAGTGAAAAAGGTGATTATCACTAACGTTCTCGAACCCACACTCTCACTTAATGTTAACGCCACTAACGTCCTAAGCTAAAGACCCTTCCTACTTCACACTTTCTCTCTGCAAGTATAGCTAAGCCCATTGCAGAAGATAACTGCTTCAAACTCAAGATCCAAAGGCCCATATCCAAGACTTGAAGAATCAACTAGAAGATCAGAAGAGTAGTTTATATAGGGGTAGTTTTGAATCAAGAAAGAAGAGCCTTTTGGGGGATTGGAAATTGAGAACTACTCTCTGTATAATTTACTCTGCACTTCTAGTTCTAGTTTTCATGATGTATTCTCCATCTTTGTTTTCCATTTCAAGAGCTATGAACAACTAAACCCCTTACATTGGGTTAGGGAGCTCTGTTATAATTTGATGGATCAATACTAATTTTCATTACTCTTCTTCTATCTTTTCTCTTGATTTTACTAGAAAGCTTTCAATCTTCATCCAATTGGGTAGCTATCTTGGAAAAGAAACTATTCATACTTGGATCTCTTCTGAAACTTGAAAGATGAATGAAGAGATCATGCTAGAAATGCTTTCTCATGTTGGACCAAATTGGGTTTGGTTGGGTATGGTGACTATAATCCTACCAACACTTGATTTGGAAATGCATGTGGTATAATCAGTGACCATAATTCATCTCTTCTCATGAGCAATTGACCAAGGAATTAGCTATTGATCAAGATTTGAGAGATTGAATTACCAAGGAATTGGAATTCGATCACTTAAGATTGTCAAGGAGATCAATGAATGCATTGATTGAGGAAGAGATGATAATGAACTTGATCCGGAGAATGCGACATCTCCTAAGCCCAATGAATCCCCATTTCTAATCTTACCCATTCTCTTTAATTTCTGCAATTTACTTTCATGAGCATCTTCCCCATTCCCATTTACAATTCTGCAATTTACTTTCCGTCATTTACTTTCAGCTCTTTACTTCCAGCATTTACATTTTCTGCTATTTACTTTCCCGTCATTCAATTTCCTGCAACTCTCAAACCAAATTCTGCTTCGCTCAACTAGAACATTCCTCTAATTAAAGTTGCTTGAACATTACTTAACGACAATTTGGTATACTTGCCGAAGGAAAATTGTTGAGAGACAAGTTTCCGTGCTATGAAGTTTATGGCGCCGTTGCCGGGGATTGATTTTGTATCAACAATGACTAAATTGGAGGATAACTAGATTGAGAATTTTTCTTTTGTTTGATTTAAATTTCTGTTTGAGTTGATTACTTTCAGTTTTAGTTATTTTCCTCCCTTCCCCCCTACTCCTTTTTCTTAGTTATTTACCAGTCAGTTCACTAACCCACTAACTGTTTGATATATTGCATCACTCACACTAACAGTAATTTTAACAAGAGTACTTTCTGTATCTATTTCCTTGCTTGTGCCTTGTTGGTTGTATGACAGGGAGAAGAAGCGGGGCTTCAACTTCCTTTGATTCTGAACCTGAGAGGACCTTCCTTAGATTAAGAAAGGAAGCAAGAGGAAAGAGAGTAGTTGGTGCTGAGGAAGAGGAGGAGTACTTTGATCCAGACATGGATGAAAACATGGAGAACCATCATGAAGAAGAGGCTCACAGCCATGGCAGAGAAAGTCTAGCACATCAGGTTGGGCAAGAGAGAAGAGTTCTGGGTTCTTACATCAACCCAAACCCAGAAAACTGTGGAAGCAGCATCCAAAGACTAACCATACATGCCAACAACTTTGAACTAAAGCCACAGCTCATCACCCTTATTCAGAACAATTGTTCATTCGGAGGAAGTGTCCAAGAAGACCCAAATCAACATCTAACCACCTTCCTGAGGATATGTGATACTGTGAAGTCTAATGGTGTTCATCCTGACACCTATAGACTACTTCTGTTCCCTTTCTCACTTAAGGGCAAGGCATCTAAATGGCTGGAATCCTTCCCAAAGGAGAGTTTAGCAACCTGGGAAGATGTGGTAAACAAATTCTTGGCAAGATTCTATCTTCCTCAATGGATCAACAGGCTGAGAGATGAGGTGCAAACATTCAGGCAGCAGGATGGTGAGACTCTATATGAAGCATGGGAGAGGTTTAAGGACCTGACAAGAAGGTGTCCACCAGATATGTTCAATGAATGGGTGCAACTACACATTTTCTATGAAGGCCTCTCTTATGAATCAAAGAAGGCAGTAGACCATTCATCCGGGGGATCTCTGAACAAGAAGAAGACTATTGAAGAAGCCATAGATGTCATTGAGACTGTAGCGGAGAATGACTACTTCTATGCTTCTGAAAGAGGCAACACTAGAGGAGTGATGGAGCTAAACAATGTGGATGGACTGCTGGCCCAAAACAAGCTTATTACCAAGCAGTTGGCTGACCTCACCAAGAAGATGGAGAGGAACCAAGTGGCAGCAATCACCACCTCATCAGCAACCTAAGAGGGAGTGAATGCTGAGGCAGAGGAGGAGCAAGAACAAGCCAACTACATTGGAAACTCACCCAGGCAGACCCATGATCCTTACTCCAAAACGTACAACCCTGGTTGGAGGAATCACCCAAACTTTGGGTGGGGAAATCAACAAGATCAAAGCCAAGATCAGAGACATCACAACCCCAACAACTATGCAGCTCACCAACATTCCACACAGAGATCATATCAGCACCACCCTAATAACACCTCTCCGCATCCATACCAAAACCAAAATGACCCAACTCACCCATCCACTCTCAACTCACCATCATCTGAAGAAAGACTCCAAAATTGAGACTCTGCTTGAAGGCATATGCAAAGAGATTCAAGATAATAAGGTATTCAAAGAGGAGGTGCGAGCTAGTATCCAGAACCAAGGGGAAACCATCAAGAGGCTGGAATTTCAAGTGGGATACTTATCTGAAAAGATTCCCAAACCTACTGATAGCTTCCCAAGTGACACAAGGAAAAATCCGAGAGGAGAAGCAAAAAAAGTCAGATGGGAAGACTGCAAGATGGTTACTATAAGTAATAAGGAGACTGAGGAAAAGCAAAATAAGCCATTAGAACAACTTAGAGAGACATCAGCAGAGGAACAGGAAAAGGATCACCAAGAACCCAAAATTTCACAAAAAGAGCTGACACAGAAGGAGCTGCTGAAACTCTATGCACCGTTTCCCCAATTACTCAATGGTGCTGTAGAGAAGAGAATATACTCAAGATTTCTTGACCTGTTTGCATCCCTCCATGTAAACATATCATTCATCAAGGCCCTCCAACAAATGCCCTTATATATTAAGTATATGAAGGAGCTGCTGACCAGGAAAAGCTCACTCAAGGGAGGACAAACAATAGTGATGAATAAGGAGTGCAGTGCTCTCATTCAACCAGAGTTGCCTATGAAAAGAAAGGACCCAGGGAGTTTTCACATCCCCTGTGCCATAGGAGAAACAATGTTTGATAAAGCACTCTGCGATTTGGGAGTAAGCATCAACTTAATGCCTTTATCCCTTATGAAAAAGCTGCAGATCAATGAGATAACACCCACAGATGTAGTTATCAGGCTGGCTGACAAAACTCAAAAACAAGCAGTAGGAATGGTTGAAAATGTGCTGGTGAAGGTGGAAAAATACTTCCTTCCCACAGACTTTGTCATCTTGGACATGGAAGAAAGTCACACTCACCCAATCATATTGGGAAGACCATTCTTAGCTACAGCCAGAGCACTCATAGATGTGGAGCGAGGGGAGCTAATTTTGAGGATCCATGATGAACAACTCAGCTTCAATGTCTTCAAACTCTCACAAGAAACAGATCATAATGAGATACTGAGGGAGGAGGCAAGCATTGAAGCACAACCAACACCTCTGGGAAACCACTTGGTTGAAGAATAAGGCAATCAGCAGCTGTCACAGCTCAAGGAAAATAAGGAGGAACCTAAACCACCAGAGTCATATGAGACCAGCAACAAAATTCCCTTAGAAGAGGAGGTCACAAAGAGCAAGGCAACATCAAAAGGGATAAAGAAGAAGGCACCAAGGAGGTGGAGGAACAAGAAGATCCCTACAGAGGACTTCTCTCTAGGGGATAAAGTAATCTCAGCTTACTTCCCAGCTATTCCCCCCGATCTCCCCACCATCCCATCTCAGCTACCTAAGGTCTTTACCATCAAAAGAGTTCTCTCTATAGAACATGTAGAGATCCTTGATGAAGCCAATGGATATAGGTCTACTGCAAGAGGGGAAGATCTGAAGCATTACCAACCGCCATGACAAAGGAATCATCGAGCTAGCGACGCTAAAAGAGCGCTTTGTTGGGAGGCAACCCAACCTGAGGTAGTTTCTTTTTCATTATCATTTCAATAAAAATCACAAGTTGTTTCCCCTGTATTGCGAGGAGCTAAGTTTGGTGTTCCACACCAAGACAAAACCTAAGAGTGAAAGTGTAGTTTTAAGTTTGGTGTTCCACCAAAGATATTAGTTATAATCACACTACACTCCAATGACAAATTGCTAGCTCCAACCACTCAGGGGGACCACTTGGCAGTAGTTTAGTCTGAAGTTAATGGTTGTTTTGTTAATAACAACATATGAGGATCTCTGCAAGTATGCAATTTGTTGTACTAGGCAAAGAACTAAGTTTGGTGTTCACACACCAAATTAAGTTCAGAAAATTCGCAAGCATACATGCAAGCTAACTATGTCTCAAGTGCTTTGGAAACAAGCAACTTCCAATGACTTTGCAAGAACCTTCTGAGGAAATGGTGCACCATCATCCAAGGAAGTGAAGGAGCAAAAACTATGGATGAGGACAACAAGGGGACAGCAAGAAACCATCACCAGAAGGTTGTATTGTTACTTAATTCCATGTACTTAAAATGCTAAAAATTGGAAGTCAGAAGGAACTTGATTTATAGTTGCTCATTAGTTTAGATGATTAGAGTTTAATGGTTGCTTTATTGCTTTTGTCATATGTGTACTGTCCACGATACCTGCTTCAATTCCATCCTGCTTATTGTGTTGCTTGTCTCCTTTTGAATCAAATAAAAAGAGAATGTGTGTTATCAAAGACCAGAGTGGAGTTCATATTGTGGAATAAGTTCCTTAGTGTGTGATGTGGTCATAAGTTAGCTAAGTTGGTTCACCAACAAGGGTGGGAAGACAACTATCTGTCCTGAATCATATGCTTGAAACACACCCCATGAGTCTAGCTAAATAACAAGATCCTAATAAGAAAAAGGGGAAAAGAACAATAAGAGTTGAAAAAGAAAGAAAAGTTAATAAAGAACATGGCTAGGCACCAAGGGTTTGAAACTTAAGAGATATGTCTGTGGTGCTCCTGTACCAAGGATCTGCTTAGATGAATAAGTTCGTAGTAGTGCTTCATCACTTGGTAACTTGGGTTAACTAACCTGGGATTATCAGCTGAAAGTCCACTATCAAGAGCAACCTTGCTACAGAACATTTAGTAACCCAAAGAGGTGCTGGACACCAAGGTCTCAAGAAAGAAAATAAAAAAACCATGTGCCTGTGGTGTGTATGTATGGGGGAAAGAGACTTGAGGAAGTAAGTCCTTAGGGGTGTCTTAACACCTAGCACCTTGAACCAACTGGTTCGGGAGTGCTGGCTGAAAGCTTATCTTAAAGAGTCGCCCCCTCACAGAGCACTTAACCTAAGAACACAAATAAGCCCAGAAAATAATAAAAGGATTAATGAATAAGAGTCTCATAGGGTGCAATTAAGTGAGTATTTCAGGACATGATAAAGGTCTGAAAGCCAGTGAAGGAATGAACCTAAGTTGCTATGCATGAAACCACCATAAAACCAAGGACATGACTTCCACAATAATGATTCATTTCTCTTGGCATTTCATTCATCATTCTCTTGTTCCAGTACTTGCTTAGGGACAAGCAAGCTTTAAGTTTGGTGTTGTGATGCCAGGGCATTTTAGCCAGTTTCACTGACCTTTTCTTTACTGTTTTAGGGTAGTTTTTCATGCATTTTCTTGGGAAATAAGCAAGTTTTGGGTAGAATTTCACTTACATCTTGATTTAAGCATACATTGAGCACTTTACATGAATTCATGAGAATTTTGCATGAATTAGATGACAAATAGGATGATGCATGTCTCATGATGTGGATTAGAACTTTGATACACTTTATTGCTTGATTTCAGGACAAAGGAAGCAAGAAAGAGCCACGTTAGCAGTCACGTTAGTCTAACTAACGTGACCACCAACGTGGAATGGGAGCTAGCTTGCAACATTAATGAGAAAAGTAATCGCCAATAACGTCCTCGAAAGCCATCATAGCCCACGTTAAGAGTCACGTTAACTAAGTTAACGTGAACTCTAACGTGGAAGAAAGAAATAAGGCCAACGTTAGTGACACTCACCTTTGTCACTAACGTTGGACCAAGCTCATAAGTGGCGACATTAAGAGCCACGTTAACTCAGTTAACGTGGACTCTAACGTTGGGAAGCAAAAGAGAAGCCAACATTAGTGACACTCACCTTTGTCACTAACGTTAGCCAAGCTACAATGAACCACGTTAGTTGCCACGTTAACTTAGTTAACATGGAAGCCAACGTGGAGAAAGCAAGTGATCGCCAACGTTAGTGACACTTACCATTGTCACTAACGTTGGGATGTACCACCACAAGTCACTATGAGCAACGTTAGCTCCCACGTTAACTTAGTTAACGTGGAAGCTAACGTGGATAAAGGAGATGATAAGCCAACGTTAGTAACACTCACCTTTGTCACTAACGTTGGAGATGGCTATCATTACCACGTTAGAAGCCACATTAACTTAGTTAACGTGGACTCTAACATGGGAAGTAAGGGTACCTTGGAACGTTAGTGACAAAGGTAAGTGTCACTAACGTTCTCGAAGAATCGGCAAGCCTACGTTAAGAGCCACGTTAACTAAGTTAACGTGAACTCTAACGTTGGGAGGGAGGACTCTCAACGTTATTGGAAAAGGTGAGTCCCAATAACGTGTGCGAAGAACCAAGAGGCAACGTTAGTGGTCACGTTGGTGCCACTAACGTTGAAGTTAACGTGGATCATCCCTGGGAGAGGAACGTTAGTGAAAAAGGTGATTGTCACTAACGTTCTTGAACCCACACTCTCACTTAACGTTAACGCCACTAACGTCCTGAGCTAAAGATGTAACGACCCAACTTCCAATACGTCATGATCGTACCAAAAGTAAGGCGTTACTGACCTGTTTTCTTTATTAACTATTTACTATTAAGCCTTTAGTTCGATACCGCGATTCAATTTTAGTAAAAATACCAGAAATTTTTGTTTTTATTAATTAAAATCATATAGCAAACATCACCAAGTAATAATAATCACATATTTATTAATAATAGTAATATTATACAAAAGAATTTAAATAAAATTCAGGTACAACTCCTATCCCTCTGCATAAAATAGAAACAAAAGTAACAAGGGCGAGGGAATTCTATGAAAATAACCTAACTCAAAAACTTATCTCATAAATAAATTCTACAATTGCCCGCAGCTTCAAACTGAGTCTTCGAACCTGTATCACTGAAAGGGTGGAAGATTTTGGGGTGAGAACAAACCACACGTTCTCAATAGGGAATGGGAATACCGTAAAAGTAATGATTAACATGCAAATAATTAACTTTGCTTAATAAACTATCTTAGTCAAACCTTTTGAAATACTTTTTAATCTTACTTTAGATAAATAGTTACTTTCTTTAGATCCCTAAACCCAAAACAGATCTCAATAAAAAAATTTGACATATTAAATATCTTTCAGCCACATAATTGATTCTCAGTCACAACAAACAGTTATCAATCATCTCTATACATTCACAGACTACTAGCACAAGTAAGAAACCCAATTAAACACATAAACAAATCACAATAAAATAAACAACACAATCACAGAGAAGAAATATAAGCAAACACAATCAAATGCAAATACACAACCAATATGATGCATGTCTGTCATAAGCAGGCCATGAGCTCACGTGTCGGTTTACACCCTACAGCCCGACATTACCTAGGAACAAGTCCCAGATATGGTTTCCCTTTGTGTCCTTAGTGCATATGTGTCGGTGGTTAGAATACCACTCCTTCGTGACTACCGACAGTCAGCGCAAAGCCCGACCCCATAATATACGCACAAGGGAAAACAGTGATCCTCAATTCGTGGGCGTCCCCGAGATCATTTCACAAACAAAATAGAGATCTTCAGTTCGTGGGTTATACCCGAGATCAATACACAATAACATAGCGATCTTCAGTTCGTGGGTTATACCCGAGATCAATACACAGCAAACATTGATCTTCAGTTCATGGGCTATACCCGAGATCAACATACAACAATTCATGGGTTATTCCCGTAATCAATGATTATCAGTCCGTGGGTTTTTCCCGCATATAAAACAAATAACAATCTATAGGTTTTCCCCGAGATCAATGATCATTCAGTTCGTGGGTACTTCCCGAATTTTACCAATTATCAATTCATGGATTTTCCCCGTAGTTAAACAACTAACAGTTCGTGGGGTTTTTCTCGTATTTTATCACTTTTCATTTTTCTTTCTAAAACTCAATAATCCATATATCAGTTCCCCATTCCCTTTTCCCTTTGAATCCTTAACATATTTTCTTAAACCTTTCTTAACTTTCTCAAGCATTCGTTCGCAAAAATCTCAATCATCAATTCAGTCCATAATCTCTGCTTTAGCAACCTTGAGTCGAGCCAACTTTAAAACTATTTTTCAGTTTAGTCCTCTATCAAAAGACTCAAGAAAATCATTTATTTTAATTTCATTAAACACCTTTCAAAACATAACCTCTCATTAGAAGTAATCAAATAAAACTTAAATAATCATTTTTCAAATCCAAATCTTCTAAAATAACTTCTCAAATAAAACCTCAAATTTTATAAAATTTCGGCAGCACCAACCCTAAAACTCGGACTTAGCCACCCTTACGGGTCCCCTCTTTCTCAACAAGTCTCCCCCTTTCCTCAACAACTACCAAATAAGAGGTTCTCAAATCAGTCAGAAAATTCACAATTTACAATAGCCAACAGTTCGGTCATAACCCACAATTCCCACATAACCCATCAATTCAACTTTCACCTCATCAATTCGTAACTAACTTTCACTTATCATACGATTCTTTCAAAATTAAACTAAATAAAATAGTATTCCAAGAAACTTGGTGTTGAGGTAATTTGGTCACAATAAAAACTTGTACCATCTCTCTTAAAATTCTGTTATTGTTTCCTAAGAAAATGCAGAAAAACAGCAGCAAGTAGTAAGTTTGATAAATTCTTTAAAAATCCAGTTTTCACCCAATGCCTTTCAAAATTCACGACCTCAAACAAGACTCTTTTAGCTTTTTATTGAATTAAATTTCAGATTAATACCATGTCATATGAAAAAGTTATGAAGTGAGAAACACAGCCAGGCCTTTTAGAATTCGGTTTCCAAAATCCAGTGAGTTATCCTTACTCTTTTCAACATATCTACTTGGTTAAATAGGATATTAACTTGAAATTTAAAATGAAGATTGTGGACACAGGAAGCTTGAAAATTCCGTTGGTTTCAGCTCAAATACTTACCAGAATTGAAAGTTAAGTGAGTTGGAAGTTGTTGCTTCTGCAGTAAAGAAACAGAATTTTCTGCAGAAACCATCAATCTTCAAAAATTCATTTCTCCCAAAATACTAATCAATAAATTCTGAATTTTTTATGAGAAGCTCAAAACACAGTAAAGTTTCATGAAAAAATAGTTTCATTCAAGTATATGACCTGGGATGCTCCCAGAAATTGATTCTTTCTACTGTCATGTATGCAGAAATTCTGCCTTAAGCATTTTCAACAACCTTACTTATCAAAAACCACATTTGAACTTATAACCCTTCCAAAATCACACGTTTAACCTCTTTCCAGTTATTCAAAATTGTCTTCATTGCCAACACAGCCCAAGAACCCAGAATCAATAATTCATACGATGTCAAGTACTTAAGCATCATCAAACCTTTTATTTTCTATACTATGCCAAGCATAATTTTCCATATACACTCATCATCATTCAAACACACAATAACTCATCAATTCACACCAGCAAGCTCAGCAACAAAAGTAACACCATTTATTCTATCCCTTACAACATTTAGTACGCACAATCATCAAATCAATCACCAACTATAGTTATAATTCAACTCAATTCCATCCATATCAGAGAAAATAATATCAATTACAACTTCAAACACGCACAACAAAGCCCAAAGACATTCACTGCCACATTTAATTCCAGTCACAGCTCAAAACATTCACAATAACTAACAAATTTCAAATGCATTTCAGGTCATTCATGATAATTAAGAAATTCTAAACCATTGTTAACCATTTGCACTTATTCAAATAACTTGGTGGGTATTCTAAATTAAAAACGTTAAATCCCCTACCTTAATTAGTCGAAACCGTCGAAATTAAACGCAACGATCCTCTTCTTTTTCCCAGTTTACAACAGCCAATGTGGCCGGAACAACAGTAGCAGCCTCACTTCTTCTGAGACAGCAACAACAATGACAATCACGCCTATCCCAATCACTTCTATAGCGGTGACATCAGTGGTTCCGGATAAGGATGATAACACTAAACAGAGACATTATGACGAGAGAACTTTTGCGTGGTCTAGAAATTTGCGGATAAATTCTCGTTACAAGTATAGGTTCTAAACCTTCAAAAGTCCTTTCATACAAACGTTTTTGGTTGTCACAAGTAACAAACCCCTAAATAAATTGATAACCGAAGTATTCAAACATCGGGTCGTCTTCTCAAGAAATTGCAGGGAGGTATGTTCTTATTATTAGTTATGAAGATTGTAAATTGGGGGTTTTGGAAGTAAGGAAGCAGTATGTTGCACAAAAAGAATAAAATAAAATAGT
Organism: Arachis ipaensis; assembly: GCF_059453495.1. NCBI lineage: Eukaryota > Viridiplantae > Streptophyta > Magnoliopsida > Fabales > Fabaceae > Arachis > Arachis ipaensis. The sequence goes on from NC_142444.1 coordinate 86,991,237, forward strand.
AATAATAAAATAAATTCTTAGCAAGGTATGAAACTGGAGGTCCTATCCCAGTTATCCTTATCAATTGTAATGAGAATTAGATTTTTCTCCCACTTTATTAACCTCTAACTATGAAGGTAAGTTAAGTGGATGAATTAATTCTTGAAGAACTTCAATTCTCAATCAACAATGAGTTTGATAACTCAAGAGTCACCAATTATTTAACAAAAGCCAAAAGGGAAATATCTAAATTAAATTAAAAGCAAAACAATCTTAAATCTGAAATACCTCAAATAATATTAATTAAGAAAATCATAACATGAATGTAGCATAAGCCAAATAGGCAACATAACTAATATAAGCATTAAAGTATCTGAAAGTAAGAGATAAATATAAAGTAAAAGAATAATGAACCTGGGATTGAGAGTCACTCATAAAACTAAGAGAAATCCTAAATCCTAATCCTAAGAGAGAGGAGAGAACCTCTCTCTCTAAAAACTACATCAACTCCTAAAATTGTGAATGTGTGAGCCTCCTATGAATGGATGTATTCCCCCACTTTATAGCCTCTAATCTGTGTTTTCTGGGCCGCAAACTGGGTCAAAAACAGTCCAAAATTCGCTGGTTTCGAATTTTGCCACACTGGATTTTCGTCACTGCGATGCGGCCGCATGGATCACGCGGTCGCATCGCCTAGCTTCAGGGGAACTATAACATATTATATATCAAATCGAAGCCCCAAACGTTAGCTTTCCAACGCAACTGAAACCGCGTCGTTTGGATCTCTGTAGCTAAAGTTATAGCCGTTTGACTGCAGAGAGGTCAGGCTGGACAGCTTAGCAATTTCTCCAACTTCTTGCATTCCTTCCACTTTTGCACGCTTTCTTCCCATCCTCCAAGCCATCCCTGCCTTATAATATTTGAAAACACTTAACACACATATCAAGGCATCTAATGGTAATAAGAGAGGATTAATAATAAGCAAATATAAGATCAAAGAAGCATGTTTTCAATCAAAGCACATAATTAGGAAGGCAAATGTAAAACCATGCAAATAGTATGAATAAGTGGGTAAAGAGTAGATAGAAACCACTCAATTGAGCACAAGATAAACCATAAAATAGTGGTTTATCAACCTCTCCATACTTAAACACTAGCATGTCCTCATGCTAAGCTCAAGAGAAGCTATAAAGATGAAGAGGAATGGTATGAAATGCAACCTATGAATGTAACTACATGCTAAGATGTTTCTACCTACTTGGTTAAAAATAAACAAATCTTTCAAGAACAAATATGAACTGGATTTCACTAATTCAAATTATAAAAATGAAGCACAAATAGACTTGTAAGAAGAAAATAGCTTATGAAAGCAGGGAATATAGAATTTAAGCGTTGAACCCTCACTGGAAGTGTATATCTCTCTAATCTCTCAAGTGTATAGGGTTATTCACTTTACTCTTCTCTAGTCATGCTTTCTAAACCTTGTTCTTCATCTAACCAATCAACAAAAATTTAATGTACGAATGCAAACATCATGAGGTCTTTTCAAGGTTGTAATGGGGCTGAGGTAAAGGTAAGGATATATGTATGGCCAAGTGAGCTATAATATGAATCTTCAATTAACCTAAGCTCTCACCTAATATACATATACTCTATATACTTTTAAATTCATGCCTAGCTACCCATAATTCTCACTTTTGTATAATTCCCATACTCATGTACCAAATTTTTCTTTAATTTTTTTATCACATGTGCATTGATCTTTTATTAAACTTAATATTGGGGTAATTTTGTCCCCTTATTTACTTATTTATTGAGTATTTTTGGATTTTTCTCTTTTTTCTCTTTTTTTTTTCTTCTTTTTTTTTATAGAGAAACAAACATAACTTATCAATGCACATGGATTTTCTATTATTTTTCTATTTTGGTTTTTCTTTTCATGAGTAGGTTCCCAAATTCCCAATATTCAAATAAATTAGAAACATTATACTTTTCCTTTATTAACCCATGTTCCCACAGTTTCCCCATACTTAATTAACACACTATCTTAAGCTAACCAAAGATTCAATTGGGATATTTAATTGTTTTTCTGCTTTAAGGCTAGTGATGTGGTAAAATACAGAACAAGAGGGGGTTAAAAGGCTCAAAGTGGCTGACAAGGGTGATTTAAAGGGTAGGCTTATTTGGGATAAGTGAGCTAAAATCAAATAATGGCCTCAATCATATGCAAACATGTAAATACACTAAATAATGGACATATAGGTTGGAACAAAATATAGATTACAATCATAGAGAAGGGAACACATATGAATAAAATATTTATGGTTAAATAATGTAACCATGTAAATAAGCTCAAAGTCTCACAGGTTGTGTGTTCTTTGGCTCAAAAACCATGTTCCACATACAACTACAAACAAGTTTTAACATAAAAATTTTTTTTTCAATTTAAATTAGTGAAATTTTTCAAAGATAGGGTCTTAAAAGAATTTTATTACTTTAACCAAGTAGTAACTAAATGCATAAAATCAAACAAATATGCAAATGCAATAACTAATTTAACAAAGAAAATTTAAACATTGGTGTTGAAACAGAAAGGTACTAACCCATGGAGATCAGTATCGACCTCCCCACACTTAAAGATTGCACCGTCCTCGGTGCATGCTGAGATTTGCAAGTAGACGGTTATGGTTCCTCAGCTGGGGCTCTTTTTGTTCCTTTCCTTGCCGGTAGTTTGGGAGTAGCTTTCTCTTTACCCTTCTTGGTGCCCATCCTGAAAAGGGAAAAAGAAAGTGACTTTTAAAGCTAAGAGTTAGAACAAGGAAGAGAGCGGGAAAGGTGGTAATCAATGCACAATAAAGAAGAATGACGTTAACACACGCTCATGAGTACATGTGAAAAGTCATCAATGGAAAATAGCTAGTGCATATGATAACAATTGAATGCAAGGTGTTTATTGGCATGCAGGCAAAGGCATGAGTAGCATATCAAGCATTCAATGTCCAAGTTAGATTACCAAGTCTTTCAAACTAGCAACATGTTTGTAATGACAATTATATTGAATGAATATGATATGAAAAAGGGTTTTGTAAAAAGCAGGCAATCAGAGTAGTAGGATAAAAGATACTGAAAAGCAGTGCACAATGCCATACGGACATTTTCACAAACACATAGCATGAATGGTAAATAAGCTAATGAAAATAATAAATTGAACATGCAAGCAATCCTTTAAAAAATAAATATATATAATTGTCAAATAATTCCTCTAATAATCCACAAGTAAAATATAGAAATAATGACCCAAATAAATTTCTAACACCAATGAAAATAATGCAATGAATGAAAGTATATAAATAAATTAAAATAAAATAAAAAGAAAAATAAGAAGAATGAGAAGGGAAAGAAGATAGGAAAGGAAGAAGAAAGAAATAAGAAAAAATAAGAAAAATAAGGATTAGAGAAGAAAAGATAAGAAAATTGGCTGATCTGGATATTCTGTGCACCGCTTGTGACGCGGACGCGTGAGTGACGCGGTCGCGTGGTGCGTGATAAGGTCAGGTGACGCGGACGCGTGGGTCACGCGATCGCATGGCCTGTTTTGAGCGATTGGCGCGGGTGCAGCCTCGCGGTCGCGCAATTCTCTGTTCGAAACTCTTTTTGCCAAAATTCTGGGTGACGCGGTCGCATGGTCGACGCGATCGCGCAGGTGGCCTTTTTTCCAATATGACGCAGACGCGTGGGTGACGCGTTCGCGTGGCAGGGCTTGTGCCACTAGCACGGGTCCAGCCCAACTCCAGCTCAACTTTCGGCCATGCACCCTTTTTACGCCGATTTCAGGTTACGCGGCCGCATGGGTGACGCGGTCGCGTGGGAGGCCATTATTCCCATATGACGCGGTCGCGTCAGCGACGCGGTCGCGTGGGGTGATTTGTGCCATTGGCACGCCTCCAGCGCTGCTCCTGTGAAACTCTATGTTCATATTAATATTGTCTCCCATCTCCTTGCGACGCAGACGCGTCGCTGATGCGGTCGCGTCGCGTGCTCGCTTTTTTTTTTTTGAAAAGAAAATGCAGAATGCAGTGTTAATATGAATGTGATGCAAAACTCCAGGTTCAATAAAATAAAATAAAACTCAAAAACAAATAAAACTAAATAAAAATGAAAAAGGAACGATCATACCACGGTGGGTTGTCTCCCACCTAGCACTTTTAGTTATTGTCCTTAAGTTGGACATTTGGTGAGCTCCCTGTTATGGTGGCTTATGCTTGTATTCATCCAGGAATCTCCACCAATGTTTGTATCTCCAGTAACCTCCGGGGTCCCAAACTAGGCATGTAAAACCCTTGAGCAGCTTCAAAAAGATTCTTAGGCTCCCGGGGTGTTGGATGTCAGAATAGATTCCAGGATCCCAAACCTTGCTTTTACACCCATTTTTGTCGGGATCTGTATTTTTCCAGCCGGGTGATAAGTAATTTGAATTCTCACTGCAGCTACCAAACAGCTTCCTAGACCCATTCAATTGAGCTTTATACCAACCTTTGCGTTTAAACTTAAAGCTTCCAACCATGATGAACCTTGCAGGACAATTCTTACCACTGGCCATCTTTCTCTTACTCTTAATGTCATAAAGAGCTCTAAGTTGGCCATCCGTCTCCAGTAGCCCATATTCAAGTGGAATTAGAAAGCTAAGGGATATGAATTTTACCCACTTGAATGTTGTGAAGGATGATGGCAACTTAGGGGGAGACATTTTTAATGAAATTGCAAGCTCCACTCCCTTGTGCTTTTTTCTGATAATTACTACCTCTTTGCAAGCTTCTTCAATTTCAACCTCTTCCTCTTGGTAGCTTTCTTCCAATTTAATCTCCTCTTCATTGCTTTCTAAGGGCATGGGAGGTTGTGCTTCTTCTTCTTGAATCTCCATTTCTTGATCAACCTCTTCCAAGTCTTCAACTGTGATATGGCTTGGAGGTTGTACACCCTCCTTAGCATCAAATTCAACCGTCTTGGAAGGAGGCTCTATGTCTTGACTTTCCCATGGAGGTTCTGCATCTCCTAGATCTTCAACCAACTCTTCTTCTTGAACAATGACAACTTCTTCTACTTGTTCTTGTACGAATTCATTCTCTGTCTTGTCCACTGGGGTTTCTGGTATCTCCTTCATGCTATGCTCTTCACTAGACTGTCCACATGGAGCTGTGGCTGATCCTTGTATATTTGAGTGCCTAGAAGCCCATTGAATTACTGCTTGCTCCAGTTGTTGAACGGTTGCCTGAAATTTAATTACTGTTTCCCTTAGGCGAACCTCTGCTTCTCGGGTTGCCGGACTTGGACATGATACAAAAGAAAGTGGTGGTGGTTGGGAGTGATTAGATTGGAATTAGGGTGGTTCTATATATGGTTCATATGGTTCATAAGGTGGTTGGTATGGTGGTTGAGGGTTAGGGTCATATGGAGGTGAATGGCGGAAAGGGGCTTGTGAGTTTGGTGTTCCAAAGTTATGTTGAGGAAAGGGTTCATAGGCATATGGTGGTGGTTGTTGATAGTCCATTAGAGGTGGTTGTTGCCATGAGGATTGATCAAATCCTTGTGGCTCCTCCCATCTTTGATTGTTCCAACCTTGATGCCAGTTCTCATTGTAATTTCTTCTTCCTGCAACATTATTGTAACCAGACTCATAGCCAAAGGGGTGAGAGTTCATAGTAGAAAATAAAAATTAAAAAAATAAAAACAAATTGAAATTAAAAGTTATTTAAATTTTGAATTTGAAAATTAAATTTTGAAATTTGAATTTTAAATTTTTGAAATTTGAATTTTTTTTTAAATTTAAATTTTGAAATTTGATTTTTGAAATACGATAAGATAAAATAAAAATTTTTAAAATAAAATCCAATAACCTCTTAGTTTACGAAAAAGCAAAAATAAAAACAAAAATAAAAACAAAAATAAACAAGCAAAAAGCAAATATTTACAATAACCAATAATAAGGCACACGTTTGCAATTCTCCGACAACGGCGCCATTTTGACGAGAGAACTTTTGCGTGGTCTAGAAATTTGCGGATAAATCCTCGTTGCTAGTATAGTTTCTAAACCTTCAAAAGTCCTTTCATACAAATGTTTTTGGTTGTCACAAGTAACAAACCCCTAAATAAATTGATAACCGAAGTATTCAAACCTCGGGTCGTCTTCTCAAGGAATTGCAGGGAGATATGTTCTTATTATTGGTTATGAAGATTGTAAATTGGGGGTTTTGGAAGTAAGGAAGCAGTATGTTGCACAAAAAGGATAAAATAAAATAGTAATAATAAAAGAAACTCTTGGCAAGGTATGAAGACTGGAGGTCTATCCCAGTTATCCTTATCAATTGTAATGAGAATTGAATTTTTCTCCCACTTTATTAACCTCTAACTATGAAGGTAAGTTAAGTGGATGAATTAATTCTTGAAGAATTCCAATTCTCAATCAACAATGAGTTTGATAACTCAAGAGTCACCAATTATTTAACCAAAGCCAAAAGGGAAATATCTAAATTAAATTAAAAGCAAAACAATCTTAAATCTGAAATACCTCAAATAATATTAATTAAGAAAATCATAACATGAATGTAGCATAAGCCAAATAGGCAACATAACTAATATAAGCATTAAAGTATCTGAAAGTAAGAGATAAATATAAAGTAAAAGAATAATGAACCTGGGATTGAGAGTCACTCATAAAACTAAGAGAAATCCTAAATCCTAATCCTAAGAGAGAAGAGAGAACCTCTCTCTCTAAAAACTACATCTACTCCTAAAATTGTGAATGTGTGAGCCTCCTATGAATGGATGTATTCCCCCACTTTATAGCCTCTAATTTGTGTTTTCTGGGCCGCAAACTGGGTCAAAAACAGTCCAGAATTCGCTGGTTTCGAATTTCGCCACGCTGGATTTCCGTCACTGCGACGCGGCCACATAGATCATGCGGTCGCGTCACTTAGCGTCAGGGGAACTATAACGTATTACATATCAAATCGAAGCCCTAGACGTTAGCTTTCCAACGCAACTGGAACCGCGTCGTTTGGACCTCTGTGGCTAAAGTTATAGCCGTTTGAGTGCAGAGAGGTCAGGCTGGACAGCTTAGCAATTTCTCCAACTTCTTGCATTCCTTCCACTTTTGCACGCTTTCTTCCCATCCTCCAAGCCATCCCTGCCTTATAATATCTGAAAATACTTAACACACATATCAAAGCATCTAATGGTAATAAGAGAGGATTAATAATAAGCAAATATAAGATCAAAGAAGCATGTTTTCAATCAAAGCACATAATTAGGAAGGCAAATGTAAAACCATGCAAATAGTATGAATAAGTGGGTAAAGAGTAGATAGAAACCACTCAATTGAGCACAAGATAAACCATAAAATAGTGGTTTATCACATTAACATATACTTATTGTAATCAGAACAAGATATGGTAGAGAAATAGATTCGGGAAACAAAGCATGAGAAAGAGTGTTACAGTTTCAAGAAGAGAATTGGGAACGCAGAGGAAGCTACTGTCGGGCAATAGCAGTGGCGCTTCCCTTCAGGCTTGATGGTGGTAGAAGCTAACTTCAGTGCTGGTGATGCTGGACAGAACGACGAAGGGAACAGAGGGCATGAATAGCGGCACTGGAACGACGACGGCGGAACCCTCACAGTGGTGGCCGTGGACTGGTGGCGACGGTGGCGTGGAGCATAGCTCCTCTTCCTAGTGACGATCCTGACCCACGTTCGTTCTCTCTCTCTGCTGGCCCCTCAATGACGACGGTGGGTGAGCTCCAGGGCAGCGACGGTGATGGCGGGACAGGACGCGATGGCAGCTTCTCCTCGGCAGTGGCGAGCTCGCAGCAACGGCGACCATGGAGGCGCGGCGGGACGAGGTTGAACGGCGACGGTGACGGCTCCTTGCGGTTCCACAAACGGCGACGACGACTCTGATGGTGACGGAGGCGCGACAGCACGGACAGTGGCAGTACGATGGCGCCCTCTTCTTCGCTGGCGCTCTCTCTTCCTGTCTTCTCCATATGTGTGTGTGCGTGTGTATAGTGAGGAAATGAGTGTGTTAGCTGAAGAGGGTGAAAGAGGGGTAGGGTGCGGCTGAGGCAAAGGGAAGCTAGGGTTAGGGTTCCTCAATTTGGGACTTAGGGTTTCTGATTCAATTTGGGAATTAGGGTTAGAAATTAGGGATTTTATAAAGTAATATAGATAGATATGAATAGATATTTTGATAAAATTAAAAGATAGATTAATTTTAGAATCAAATATACTCTATTAAAAATATTTATGAACATTATTTATCAACATATTGCTAAGTTAAATTAATTATTTCTAGTTTAAATTATAAAATAAGCATATTAATCATATAATTATAAAATATAGTTCAAACTCAATATTAATCATTCAAATTAAATGATATAACTTCTTATTATTTTTCTATCACTAGACTTTAATTTCAATTTATAAAATAACCAATTATAATAAAAATTGTGTATAAATATTAACTAGCTTAAACATAAAGTATTTATAAAAATTAATCTAATAATTTCTAGTAAATTAATTCCTAAGAGTTCAAATTAATAACATAATTCATTCAAAATAGAATTTTATTTAAATTAAATTATACAATTCTTCTTATTTTTCAATTATCAAAATTATAATTTCAATTATACCAAATATCTAATAAAGATTATATAAAATTTCTAATTAATTTAAACTTCAATTATTATGAAACTCCATTTAATTACCTTTAGTAAAATAATTTTCTTAAAATAAATCACAAATAACTAATTATTTGATTTTCAAAAACTAGGGTTGTTACATTCTAGCCACCTTAGAAAAATTTTCGCTCTCGAAAATTGCTTGAATAAAATAAGTTCAAACTGAAATCAAAGAAAGCAGAATATATGGACAGAAGCATAGGCATTGTCAAGGATGAATATTCAAAGAATTACGTAAGCAATCAGATTCAAAGGAAAGTAAAGGTATACAAAAATGACAAGGTATGGTTGAAAAATAATCAAATCACATTCTAAGGAAAATTCAATCCAGAGAATTCCAATGAAAGCAACTAATAAAAAGATAGCACAAGTCTATGTGGCACGAATAAAGGTTATACGTCAAATTAAAGCTAACTTCATAACTAACGCTCCCAAACCCCGTGAATCGCATTACCTATTACTTCTATTTCGTCTATGATAACCTGTTAGTGTTGCCATGTACATAAATCATTAGTATTAAGTTGGTCAGACCTAATACCATGAAGTATGAAATGGTAAACTAACAGCGTTAATCATCAGACAGTCATGCATATAAAACTCAAACTCTTGTTACCAGAACAAGTCACAAAGCATGACAGACACTCAGAGTATGCAATGAAGCATAGTCAGTCCATTCCTAAGACTCTAACAGGAACGAACTGCTCTGATACCATATTGTAACGACCCAACTTCCAATACGTCATGATCGTACCAAAAGTAAAGCGTTACTGACCTGTTTTCCTTATTAACTATTTACTATTAAGCCTTTAGTTCGATATTGCGATTCAATTTTAGTAAAAATACCAGAAATTTTTGTTTTTATTAATTAAAATCATATAGCAAACATCACCAAGTAATAATAATCACATATTTATTAATAATAGTAATATTATACAAAAGAATTTAAATAAAATTCAGGTACAACTCCGATCCCTCTGCATAAAATAAAAACTAAAGTAACAAGGGCGAGGGAATTCTATGAAAATAACCTAACTCAAAAACTTATCTCATAAATAAATTCTACAATCGCCCGCAGCTTCAAACTGAGTCTTCGAACCTGTATCACTGAAAGGGAGGAAGATTTTGGGGTGAGAACAAACCATACGTTCTCAGTAGGTAATGGGAATGCCGTAAAAGTGATGATTAACATGCAAATAATTAACTTTTCTTAATAAACTATCTTAGTCAAACCTTTTGAAATACTTTTTAATCTTACTTTAGATAAATAGTTACTTTCTTTAGATCCCTAAACCCAAAACAGATCTCAATCACAAAATTTGACATATTAAATATCTTAAAGCCACATAATTGATTCTCAGTCACAATAAACAGTTATCAATCATCTCTATACATTCACAGACTACTAGCACAAGTAAGAAACCCAATTAAACACATAAACAAATCACAATAAAACAAACAACACAATCACAGAGAAGTAATATAAGCAAACACAATCAAATGCAAATGCACAACCAATATGATGCATGTCTGCCCTAAGCAGGCCATGAGCTCAGGTGTCGGTTTACACCCTACAGCCCGACATTACCTAGGAACAAGTCCCAGATATGGTTTCCCTTTGTGTCCTTAGTGCATATGTGTCGGTGGTTAGAATACCACTTCTTTGTGACTCCCGACAGTCGGTGCAAAGCCCGACCCCATAATATACGCACAAGGGAAAACAGTGATCCTCAGTTCGTGGGCATCCCCGAGATCATTTCACAAACAAAACAGAGATCTTCAGTTCGTGGGTTATACCCGAGATCAATACACAATAACATAGCGATCTTCAGTTCGTGGGTTATACCCGAGATCAATACACAACAAACATTGATCTTCAGTTCATGGGCTATACCCGAGATCAACATACAACAATTCATGGGTTATTCCCGTAATCAATGATTATCAGTCCGTGGGTTTTTCCCGCATATAAAACAAAGAACTATCTATAGGTTTTCCCCGAGATCAATGATCATTCAGTTCGTGGGTACTTCCCGAATTTTACCAATTATCATTTCATGGTTTTTTCCCGTAGTTAAACAACTAACAGTTCGTGGGGTTTTTCCCGTATTTTATCACTTTTCATTATCCTTTCTAAAACTCAAGAATCCATATATCAGTTCCCCATTCCCTTTTCCCTTTGAATCCTTAACATATTTTCTTAAACCTTTCTTAACTTTCTCAAGCATTCGTTCGCAAAAATCTCAATCATCAATTCAGTTCATAATCTTTGCTTTAGCAACCTTGAGTCGAGCCAACTTTAAAAGTATTTTTCAGTTTAGTCCTCTATCAAAAGACTCAAGAAAATCATTTATTTTAATTTCATTAAACACCTTTCAAAACATAACCTCTCATTAGAAGTAATCAAATAAAACTTAAATAATCATTTTTTCAAATCCAAATCTTCTAAAATAACTTCTCAAATAAAACCTCAAATTTTATAAAATTTCGGCAGCACCTCCCCTAAAACTCGGACTTAGCCACCCTTACGGGTTCCCTCTTTCTCAACAAGTGTCCCCCTTTCCTCAACAACTACCAAATAAGAGGTTATCAAATCAGTCAGAAAATTCACAATTTACAATAGCCAACAGTTCGGTCATAACCCACAATTCCCACATAACCCATCAATTCAACTTTCACCTCATCAATTCGTAACTAACTTTCACTTATCATAGGATTCTTTCAAAATTAAACTCAATAAACTAGTATTCCAAGAAACTTGGTGTTGAGGTAATTTGGTCACAATAAAAACTTGTACCATCTCTCTTAAAATTCTGTTATTGTTTCCTATGAAAATGCAGAAAAATAGCAGCAAGTAGTAAGTTTGATAAATTCCTTAAAAATCCAGTTTTCACCCAATGCCTTTCAAAATTCACGACCTCAAACAAGACTCTTTTAGCTTTTTATTGAATTAAATTCCAGATTAATACCATGTCATATGAAAAAGTTATGAAGTGAGAAACACAGCCAGGCCTTTTAGAATTCGGTTTCTAAAATCCAGTGAGTTATCCATACTCTTTTCAACATATCTACTTGGTTAAATAGGATATTGACATGAAATTTAAAATGAAGATTGTGGACACAGGAAGCTTGAAAATGCCGTTAGTTTCAGCTCAAATACTTACCAGAATTGAAAGTTAAGTGAGTTGGAAGTTGGTGCTTCTGCAGTAAAGAAACAGAATTTTCTGCAGAAACCATCAGTCTTCAAAAATTCATTTCTCCCAAAATACTCATCAATAAATTCTGAATTTTTTATGAGATGCTCAAAACACAGTAAAGTTTCATAAAAAAATAGTTTCATTCAAGTATATGACCTGGGATGCTCCCAGAAATTGATTCTTTCTACTGTCACGTATGCAAAAATTCTGCCTTAAGCATTTTCAACAACCTTACTTATCAAAAACCACATTTGAACTTATAACCCTTCCAAAATCACACGTTTAACCTCTTTCTAGTTATTCAAAATTGTCTTCATTGCCAACACAGCCTAAGAACCCAGAATCAATAATTCACACGATGTCAAGTACTTAAGCATCATCAAACCTTTTCTTTTCTACACTATGCCAAGCATAATTTTCCATATACACTCATCATCATTCAAACACACAATAACTCATCAATTCACACCAGCAAGCTCAGCAACAAAAGTAACACCATTTATTCTATCCCTTACAACATTTAGTACGCACAATCATCAAATCAATCAGCAACTATTGTTATAATTCAACTCAATTCCATCCATATCAGAGAAAACAATATCAATTACAACTTCAAACACTCACAACAAAGCCCAAAGACATTCACTGCCACATTTAATTCCAGTCACAGCTCAAAATATTCACAATAACTAACAAATTTCAAATGCATTTCAAGTCATTCATGATAATTAAGAAATTCTAAACCATTGTTAACCATTTGCACTTATTCAAATAACTTGGTGGGCATTCTAAATTAAAAACGTTAAATCCCCTACCTTAATTAGTCGAAACCGTCGAACTTAAACGCAATGATCCTCTTCTTTTTCCCAGTTTACAATAGCCAATGTGGCCGGAACAACAGTAGCAGCCTCACTTCTTCTGGGGCAGCAACAACAATGACAATCACGGCTATCCCAATCACTTCTATAGCGGTGACATCAGTGGTTCCGGATAAGGATGATAACACTAAACAGAGACATTAACATATACTTATTGTAATCAGAACAAGATATGGTAGAGAAATAGATTTGGGAAACAAAGCATGAGCAAGAGTCTTACAGTTTCAAGAAGAGAATTGGGAACGCAGAGGAAGCTACTGTCGGGCAATAGCAGTGGCGCTTCCCTTCAGGCTTGATGGTGGTAGAAGCTAACTTCAGTGCTGGTGATGCTGGACAGAACGACGAAGGGAACAGAGGGCATGAATGGCGGCACTGGAACGACGACAGCAGAACCCTCACAGTGGTGGCCGTGGACTGGTGGCGACGGTAGCGTGGAGCATAGCTCCTCTTCCTAGTGACGATCCTGACCCACATTCGTTCTCTCTCTCTGCTGGCCCCTCAATGACGACGGTGGGTGAGCTCCAGGGCAGCGACGGTGACGGTGGGACAGGACGCGACGGCAGCTTCTCCTTGGCAGTGGCAAGCTCGCAGCAACGGCGACCATGGAGGCGCGGCGGGACGAGGTTGAACAGCGATGGTGACGGCTCCTCGCGGTTCCACAAACGGCGACGACGACTCTGATGGTGACGGAGGCACGACAGCACGGACAGTGGCAGTACGACGGCGCCCTCTTCTTCGCTGGCGCTCTCTCTTCCTGTCTTCTCGATATGTATGCGTGCGTGTGTATAGTGAGGAAATGAGTGTGTTAGCTGAAGAGGGTGAAAGAGGGGTGGGGTGCGGCTGAGGCAAAGGGAAGCTAGGGTTAGGGTTCCTCAATTTGGGAATTAGGGTTTCTGATTCAATTTGGGAATTAGGGTTAGAAATTAGGGATTTTATAAAGTAATATAGATAGATATGAATAGATATTTTGATAAAATTAAAAGATAGAGTAATTTTAGAATCAAATATACTCTATTAAAAATATTTAGGAACATTATTTATCAACATATTTCTATGTTAAATTAATTATTTCTAGTTTAAATTATAAAATAAGCATATTAATCATATAATTATAAAATATAGTTCAAACTCAATATTAATCATTCAAATTAAATGATATAACTTCTTATTATTTTTCTATCACTAGACTTTAATTTCAATTTATAAAATAACCAATTATAATTAAAATTGTGTATAAATATTGACTAGCTTAAACATAAAGTATTTATAAAAATTAATCTAATAATTTCTAGTAAATTAATTCCTAAGAGTTCAAATTAATAACATAATTCATTCAAAATAGAATTTTATTTAAATTAAATTATACAATTCTTCTTATTTTTCAATTATCAAAATTATAATTTCAATTATACCAAATATCTAATAAAGATTATATAAAATTTCTAATTAATTTAAACTTCAATTATTATGAAACTCCATTTAATTACCTTTAGTAAAATAATTTTCTTAAAATAAATCACAAATAACTAATTATTTGATTTTCAAAAACTAGGGTTGTTACAAAAGACCCTTCCTACTTCACACTTTCTCTCTGCAAGTAAAGCTAAGCCCACTGCAGAAGATAACTACTTCAAACTCAAGATCCAAAGGCCCATATCCAAGACTTGAAGAATCAACTAGAAGATCAGAAGAGTAGTATATATAGGGGTAGTTTTGAATCAGGAAAGAAGAGCCTTTTGGGGGATTAGAAATTGAGAACTACTCTCTGTATAATTTACTCTGTACTTCTAGTTCTAGTTTTCATGATGTATTCTCCATCTTTGTTTTCCATTTCAAGAGCTATGGACAATTAAACCCCTTCCATTGGGTTAGGGAGCTCTATTGTAATTTGATGTATCAATACTAATTTTCATTACTCTTCTTCTATCTTTTCTCTTGATTTTACTAGAAAGCTTTCAATCTTCATCCAATTGGGTAGTTATCTTAGAAAAGAAGCTATTCATACTTGGATCTCCTCTGAACCTTAGAAGAGGAATGAAGAGATCATGCTAGAAATGCTTTCTCATGTTGGACCAAATTGGGTTTGGTTGGGTATGGTGACTATAATCCTACCAACACTTGATTTGGGAATGCATGTGGTATAATCAGTGACCATACTTCATCTCTTCTCATGAGCAATTGACCAAGGAATTGGCTATTGATCAAGATTTGAGAGATTGAATTACCAAGGAATTGGAATTCGATCACTTAAGATTGCCAAGGAGATCAATGAATGCATTGATTGAGGAAGAGATGAAAATGATCTTGATCCAGAGAATGCAACATCTCCTAAGCCCAATGAATCCCCATTTCTGATCTTACCCATTCTCTTTAATTTCTGCAATTTACTTTCATGAGCATCTTCCCCATTCCCATTTACAATTCTGCAATTTACTTTCCGTCATTTACTTTCAGCTCTTTACTTCTAGCATTTACATTTTCTGTTATTTACTTTCCCGCCATTTAATTTCCTGCAACTCTCAAACCAAATTCTGCTTTGCTCAACTAGAACATTCCTCTAATTAAAGTTTCTTGACCAATCAATCCCTGTGGGATTCGACCTCACTCTATTGTGAGTTTTTACTTGACGAGAATTCGGTATACTTGCTGAAGGAAAATTTTTGAGAGACAAGTTTTCGTGCTATCAAGTTTATGGCACCGTTGCTGGGGATTGATTTTGTATCAACAATGACTAAATTGGAGGATAACTAGATTGAGCATTTTTCTTTTATTTGATTTAAATTTCTGTTTGAGTTGATTACTTTCAGTTTTAGTTATTTTCCTTCCTTCCCCTACTCCTTTTTCTTAGTTATTTACCAGTAAGTTCACTAACCCACTAACTGTTTGATATATTGCATCACTCACACTAACAGCAATTTTAACAAGAGTACTTTCTGCTTCTATTTCCTTGCTTGTGCCTTGTTGGTTGTATGACAGGGAGAAGAAGCGGGGCTTCAACTTCCTTTGATTCTGAACCTGAGAGGACCTTCCTTAGATTAAGGAGGGAAGCAAGAGGAAAGAGAGTAGTTGGTGCTGAGGAAGAGGAGGAGTACTTTGAACCAGACATGGATGAAAACATTGAGAATCATCATGAAGAAGAGGCTCACAACCATGGCAGAGAAGGTCCAGCGCTCAGGCTGGACAAGAGAGAAGAGTTCTGGGTTCTTACATCAACCCAAACCCAGGAAACTATGGAAGCAGCATCCAAAGGCCAACCATACATGCCAACAACTTTGAACTAAAGCCACAGCTCATCACCCTTGTTCAGAACAATTGTTCATTCGGAGGAAGTGTCCAAGAAGACCCAAATCAAATCTAACCACCTTCCTGAGGATATGTGATACTGTGAAGTCTAATGGTGTTCATCCTGACACCTATAGACTACTTCTGTTCCCTTTCTCACTTAAGGACAAGGCATCTAAATGGCTGGAATCCTTCCCAAAAGAGAGTTTAGCAACCTGGGAAGATGTGGTGAATAAATTCTTGGCAAGATTCTATCCTCCTCAACGGATCAACAGGCTGAGAGCTGAGGTGCAAACATTCAGGCAGCAGGATGGTGAGACTCTATATGAAGCATGGGAGATGTTTAAGGACCTAACAAGAAGGTGTCCACCAGATATGTTCAATGAATGGGTGCAACTACACATTTTCTATGAAGGCCTCTCTTATGAATCAAAGAAGGCAGTAGACCATTCATCCGGGGGATCTCTGAACAAGAAGAAGACCATTGAAGAAGCCATAGATGTCATTGAGACTGTAGCGGAGAATGACTACTTCTATGCTTCTGAAAGAGGCAACACTAGAGGAGTGATGGAGCTAAACAATGTGGATGCACTGCTGGCCCAAAACAAGCTTATTACCAAGCAGCTGGCTGACCTCACCAAGAAGATGGAGAGGAACCAAGTAGCAGCAATCACCACCTCATCAGCAACCCAAGAGGGAGTGAATGTTGAGGCAGAGGAGGAGCAAGAACAAGCCAACTACATTGGAAACTCACCCAGGCAGACCCATGATCCTTACTCCAAAACATACAACCCTGGTTGGAGGAATCACCCAAACTTTGGGTGGGGAAATCAACAAGATCAAAGCCAAGATCAGAGACGTCACAGCCCCAACAACCATGCAGCTCACCAACATTCCACACAGAGATCATATCAGCACCACCCTAACAACACCTCTCCACATCCATACCAAAACCAAAATGACCCAACTCACCCATCCATTCTCAACTCACCATCATCTGAAGAAAGACTCTCCAAAATCGAGACTATGCTTGAAGGCATATGCAAAGAGATTCAAGATAATAAGGTATTCAAAGAGGAGGTGCGAGCTAGTATCAAGAACCAGGGGGACACCATCAAGAGATTGGAATTTCAAGTGGGATACTTATCTGAAAAGATTCCCAAACCTACTGATAGCTTCCCAAGTGACACAGAGAAAAATCCGAGAGGAGAAGCAAAGAAAGTCAGATGGGAAGACTGCAAGATGGTTACTATAAGTAATAAGGAGACTGAGGAAAAGCAAAATAAGCCATTAGAACAACTTGGAGAGACATCAGCAGAGGAACAGGAAAATGATCACCAAGAACCCAAAATTTCACAAAAAGAGCTGACACAGAAGGAGCTGCTGAAACTCTATGTACTGTTTCCCCAATTACTTAATGGTGCTGTAGAGAAGAGAATATACTCAAGGTTTCTTGACCTGTTTGTATCCCTCCATGTAAACATACCATTCATCAAGGCCCTCCAACAAATGCCCTCATATATTAAGTATATGAAGGAGCTGCTGACCAGGAAAAGCTCACTCAAGGGAGGACAAACAATAGTGATGAATAAGAAGTGCAGTGCTCTCGTTCAACCAGAGTTGCCTATGAAAAGGAAGGACCCAGGGAGTTTTCACATCCCCTGTGCCATAGGAGAAATAATGTTTGATAAAGCACTCTACGATTTGGGAGCAAGCATCAACTTAATGCCTTTATCTTTTATGAAAAGGCTGCAGATCAATGAGATAATACGCACAGATGTAGTTATTAGGCTGGCTGACAAAACTCAAAAATAAGCAGTAGGAGTGGTTGAAAATGTGCTGGTGAAGGTGGGAAAATACTTCCTTCCCACAGACTTTGTCATCTTGGACATGGAAGAAAGTCACACTCACCCAATCATATTGGGAAGACCGTTCTTAGCTACAGCCAGAGCACTCATAGATGTGGAGCGATGGGAGCTAATTTTGAGGATCCATGATGAACAACTCAGCTTCAATGTCTTCAAACTCTCACAAGAAACAGATCATAATGAGATACTGAGGGAGGAGGCAAGCACTGAAGCACAACCAACACCTCTGGGATACCACTTGGTTGAAGAACAAGGCAATTAGCAGCTGTCACAGCTCAAGAAAAATAAGAAGGAACCTAAACCACCAGAGTCATATGAGACTAGCAACAAAATTCCCTTAGAAGAGGAGGTCAGAAAGAGCAAGGCAACATCAAAAGGGACAAAGAAGAAGGCACCAAGGAGGTGGAGGAACAAGAAGATCCCTACAGAGGACTTCTTTCCAGGGGATAAAGTAATCTCAGCTTACTTCCCAGCTATTCCCCCCGATCTTCCCACCATCCCATCTCAGCTACCTAAGGTCTTTACCATCAACAGTGTTCTCTCTCTAAAACATGTAGAGATCCTTGATGAAGCCAATGGATATAGGTCTACTGCAAGAGGGGATGATCTGAAGCATTAGCAACCGCCATGACAAAGGCAAAACATCAAGCTAGTGACGCTAAAGAAGCGCTTCATGGGAGGCAACCCATGTTTTACATGCTTTTAAAAGTAGTTAATAATGCAAGGTTCAGGGATTTCAAATCAACTTGACATGGAATTGAATGAATCCTTGTGTGCAACATATAGTGAAGAACAAGTTTGGTGTTCAAGGCACACTAAGAGAACATCAACGTAACCCGTATCATGTCACTCTTAGGGGCCTTGAACAAATCTTTTACACCACACGACAACAAACTAAGTTTGGTGTTGCCAATGTTGCACACCTGGATGTTGAGTTAGTCAGTTGGTTTGCTCTATTGAATGGCACTTAGTTAGTTAAAACAAAAACTTTAAAAAGTAGTTATTCTTTTAATTTTGCCGCCACTTTCCACACATATTTTTTTTTTAATCACAATTCTTTTATTTTGTAGAACAAGAAGAAAGGAAGGTGAAACAGCAGAAGGAAACATTAAAGAAGAAGATGGAAGATGCTGGCTTCTGGAAGTTGATTGGAAAAAGCAAAGGAGGCGTGAGCTCAAGCGCAACAAGTAGACACAACGAGGACGAGCCAGAGGGAGAGCATGGGCAATCCCATGAGTAAAAGGTGGTGGAGTTCCCTATATGTTCCATCTTTTTCAAGCTTTAAATAAGGAAAATCTTGTATGAAATAGAACATGTTCCATGGTAGTTTAGAAATTTTCAATTATGTCTTTAAGTCTTTCATTGCCTAGGTCTATGACTACTAGTCAAGTTGCCTGTTTTCAATTCCATCCTGCTTATTGTGTTGCTTGTCTCCTTTTGAATCAAATAAAAAGAGAATGTGTGTTATCAAAGACCAGAGTGGAGTTCATATTGTGGAGTAAGTTCCTTAGTGTGTGATGTGGTCATAAGTTAGCTAAGTTGGTTCACCAACAAGGGTGGGAAGAAAACTATCTGTCCTGAATCATATGCTTGAAATACACCCCATGAGACTAGCTAAATAACAAGATCCTAATAAGAAAAAGGGGAAAAGAACAATAAGAGTTGAAAAAGAAAGAAATTTGAAACTTGAGAGATGTGCCTGTGGTGCTCCTATACCAAGGATCTGCTTGGATGAATAAGTTCGTAGGAGTGCTTCATCACTTGGTAACTTGGGTTAACTAACCCGGGATTATCAACTGAAAGTCCACTATCAAGAGCAACCTTGCTACAGAACATTTAGTAACCCAAAGAGGTGCTGGACACCAAGGTCTCAAGAAAGAAAATAAACAAACCATGTGCGTGTGGTGTGTATGTATGGGGGAAAGAGACTTGAGGGAGTAAGTCCTTAGGGGTGTCTTAACACCTAGCACCTTGAACCAACTGGTTCGGGAGTGCTGGCTGAAAGCTTATCTTAAAGAGTCGCCCCCTCACAGAGCACTTAGCCTAAGAACACAAATAAGCCCAGAAAACAATAAAAGGATCAATGAATAAGAGTCTCATAGGGTGCAATTAAGTGAGTATTTTAGGACATGATAAAGGTCTGAAAGCCAGTGAAGGAATGAACCTAAGTTGCTATGCATGAAACCACCATAAAATCAATGACATGACTTCCACAATAATCACTCATTTCTCTTGGCATTTCATTCATCATTCTCTTGTTCCAGTACTTACTTAGGGACAAGCAAGCTTTAAGTTTGGTATTGTGATGCCAGGGCATTTTGGCCAGTTTCACTGACCTTTTCTTTACTGTTTTAGGGTAGTTTCATGCATTTTCTTAGGAAATAAGCAAGTTTTGGGTAGAATTTCACTTACATCTTGATTTAAGCATACGTTGAGCACTTTACATGATTTCATGAGAATTTTGCATGAATTAGATGAAAAATTGGATGATGCATGTCTCATGATGTGGATTAGAACTTTGATGCACTTTATTGCTTGATTTCAGGACAAAGGAAGCAAGAAAGAGCCACGTTAGCAGCCACGTTAGTCTAACTAACGTGACCACCAACGTGGAATGGGAGCTAGCTTACAACGTTAATGAGAAAAGTAATCGCCAATAACGTCCTCGAAAGCCATCATAGCCCACGTTAAGAGTCACGTTAACTAAGTTAACGTGAACTCTAACGTGGAAGAAAGAAATAAGGCCAACGTTAAGAGCCACGTTAACTCAGTTAATGTGGACTCTAACGTTGGGAAGCAAAAGAGAAGCCAACGTTAGTGGCACTCACCTTTGTCACTAACGTTGGCCAAGCTACAATGAGCCACGTTAGTTGCCACGTTAACTTAGTTAACGTGGAAGCCAACGTGGAGAAAGCAAGTGATCGCCAACGTTAGTGACACTTACCTTTGTCACTAACGTTGGGATGTACCACCACAAGTCACTATGAGCAACGTTAGCTCCCACGTTAACTTAGTTAACGTGGAAGCTAACGTGGATAAAGGAGATGATAAGCCAACGTTAGTGACACTCACCTTTGTCACTAACATTAGAGATGGCTATCATTACCACGTTAGAAGCCACGTTAACCTAGTTAACGTGGACTCTAACGTGGGAAGTAGGGGCACCTTGGAACGTTAGTGACAAAGGTAAGTGTCACTAACGTTCTCGAAGAATTGGCAAGCCTACGTTAAGAGCCACGTTAACTAAGTTAACGTGAACTCTAACGTAGGGAGGGATGACTCTCAACGTTATTGGAAAAGGTGAGTCCCAATAACGTGTGCGAAGGACCAAGAGGCAACGTTAGTGGTCACGTTGGTGCCACTAACGTTGAAGTTAACGTGGATCATCCCTGGGAGAGGAACGTTAGTGAAAAAGGTGATTGTTACTAACGTTCTCGAACCCACACTCTCACTTAACGTTAACGGCACTAACGTCCTGAGCTAAAGACCCTTCCTACTTCACACTTTCTCTCTGCCAGTAAAGCTAAGCCCACTGCAGAAGATAACTGCTTCAAACTCAAGATCCAAAGGCCCATATCCAAGACTTGAAGAATCAACTAGAAGATCAGAAGAGTAGTATATATAGGGGTAGTTTTGAATCAGGAAAGAATAGCCTTTTGGGGGATCGGAAATTGAGAACTACTCTCTGTATAATTTACTCTGCACTTCTAGTTCTAGTTTTCATGATGTATTCTCCATCTTTGTTTTCCATTTCAAGAGCTATGAACAACTAAACCCCTTTCATTGGGTTAGGGAGCTCTGTTGTAATTTGATGGGTCAATACTAATTTTCATTACTCTTCTTCTATCTTTTCTCTTGATTTTACTAGAAAGCTTTCAATCTTCATCCAATTGGGTATTTATCTTGGAAAAGAAGCTATTCATACTTGGATCTCTTTTGAACCTTGGAAGAGGAATGAAGAGATCATGCTAGAAATGCTTTCTCATGTTGGACCAAATTGGGTTTGGTTGGGTATGGTGACTATAATCCTACCAACACTTGATTTGGGAATGCATGTGGTATAATCAGTGACCATACTTCATCTCTTCTCATGAGCAATTGACCAAGGAATTGGCTATTGATCAAGATTTGAGAGATTGAATTACCAAGGAATTGGAATTCGATCACTTAAGATTGCCAAGGAGATCAATGAATGCATTGATTGAGGAAGAGATGAAAATGAACTTGATCCGGAGAATGCGACATCTCCTAAGCCCAATGAATCCCCATTTCTGATCTTACCCATTCTCTTTAATTTCTGCAATTTACTTTCATGAGCATCTTCCCCATTCCCATTTACAATTCTGCAATTTACTTTCCGTCATTTACTTTCAGCTCTTTACTTCCAGTATTTACATTTTCTGCTATTTACTTTCCCGCCATTTAATTTCTTGCAACTCTCAAACCAAATTCTGCTTCGCTCAACTAGAACATTCCTCTAATCAAAGTTGCTTGACCAATCAATCCCTGTGGGATTCGACCTCACTCTATTGTGAGTTTTTACTTGACGACAATTCGGTATACTTGCCGAAGGAAAATTGTTGAGAGATAAGTTTCCGTGCTATCACATCCCGGCGGTCTCATAAACTCCATTATAGAATATTTGTAACTGAATCCAATCTGAGAACATATTAGGAGGACACTTCTTGAGCATTAGCTTGTACCTTTTCTAGGCTTCATAGAGAGACTCTCCCTCTCAATGCTTGAAGGTCTGAACATTCTTCCTCAGCTTAGTCATCCTTTGAGGAGGAAAGAATTTGGTCAGAAATCTATTGACCACCTTATCCCAAGTGTCCAAGCTCTCCTTGGACTGAGTATCAAGCCACTGCTTTGCTCTATCCCGCACAGCAAATGGGAAGAGAATTAGCTCATAAAAATCAGGATTCACTCCATCAGTCTTCACAGTATCACAGATCTGCAAGAAATTAGATATGAACAGGTTGGGATCTTCCTGCGGGTGTCTGTGAAACTGGCAATTTTGTTGCACTAGAGAAATCAACTGAGGCTTCAGCTTAAAGTTGTTTGCAGCAACAGGGGGTACAACAATGCTATTGTCATAGAAATCCAAGCAAGTAGTATAAGAGCCAAGAGTCCTCCTAGGTTGCCCATTTACGTTCGGATTGACCACATTTGCATTAATCACATTGTTGTTGTTGTTGAGTTCCATAGTGGACTCTTCAACTTTTTTCTGAGAATTGTTCCTAGGATTTTCACCAGCTCTGTAAGCTCTGGCCTGCTGTAAATGTCTTCATGCAGTTCTTTCAATCTCAGGGTCAAAGTCTGAAAGGGGTTCTTTGTCTTTGTTCCTGATCATAAACAAACAAAAAACAAAGAAAAATGGGATTTTCTACGTCAGAGTGCAAAGAATTTTCAGTGAGGTATTCTGTATAAAAGAAACAAAACAAAATAAACCGAATAATTGACACCAAAAATTTGAAAATCAACTAAGAAAATAAACACTAAGTTCAAAAATAAGTGAAAGAAAAATTACTCAGGAAAAATAAATTAAAATTACTAAAGGGGACACCAAACTTAATTTAAAGCTGAATAAGGTTCTTTACACCTTTCAGGGCGTTAAACGCCCTCCTTGGTATTTAACGCCAGCCTCTAGCTGCCCATCTAGGCGTTAAACACCCTCCCTGGCATTTAGTGCCAGCACCCTTCAAAAAATGTGCCTTTTGAGGCGCTGAACGCCCATTTAGGGTTCAGCGCCAGGGCACTCGAGTGTAATGCTCTCTAGGGTGCTCTGTTCTTCCTCCAAATTCCCCTTGTTCCTGTTCTAAACACTTTGCATGACCACAAACAAAATTAAACCAAGGACAACTATGAATAAAAATCATGAATAGATGAAAATCAAACTGAAAGAAAAACCGAAGGATACTCAGGGTTGGGTTGCCTCCCAACAAGTGCTTCTTTAACGTCACTAGCTTGACAGTCAGCTTTGCTAAAGATGGGGATGGTCGTAGGTCCTTAGCTCCTCACCTCTCACTATGAATCTTTTTCCTGTGTTCTCATGGATTAACTCAATATGCTCAAGAGACAGGATCCTATTCACTATATGAGGTAGGATTAGGCTTTCAGTGAATACCACTTTCATTCCTAGTGAGAAATCTTCAGTAGAAATCTTCTTGTTTCTCCATCTCCTGGGTACCTTCTTCTTGGGATCTTCCTCCTTGGTGGATAATGCACTCCCAACACCAAACTTAGGTTTGATGTGACGGAGAATTGTATTGACTACCACTAAAGGAGGTTTGAACTGTGAACTCTGCTTTACTTTAGTTATGCATCCTTGGATTCTTGGGTTAGTGAGCTTACTTTTCATGCAAGTGCCTCTATCACCAGAGTGATGTAAGGGTCTAAAAACCTTGAATACCAAGTAATTTTCATGCATCCTCAAAATCAATTCCCTTTTTTTCACATTAGACTGAGCTCTCCCAGTGGTTAGGAATGGTCTTCCCAGGATTATAGAGTCATTTTCATCCCCCTCCCCATGTCAAGAACCACAAAATCTGCAGGGAAAAAGAATTTTCCAACCTTAACCAAGATATTTTCACTATTCCATGTGCACGTGTCAGAGATTTGTCTGCCATTTTGTAAGGTTATCCTAGTTAGTTGTGCTTCTTGAATTTACAGCTTCTTCATCACAGACAAGGGAATTAAATTAATGCTTACACCAAGATCTGATAGGGCTTTGTCAAAAGTTAAGTTCCCAATAGTGCATAGGATCTGAAAGCTCTCTGGGTCTGGCATCTTTCTTACTAACTTGATCTAAATTATTGCACTACATTCCTTGGTTAGGACCATTGTTTCTTCTCCCTTGAAGGTCTTTTTCTTAGAAAAAAAGCTTTTCTTGAATTTAAAATAGGGAAGCATTTGCTCCAGAACCTCAACAAAAGAAATATTGATTTGCAACTTTCTAAAGACTTCAAAGAACTGTGAGAATTGCTCATCCTTGGTCTCTTTTTGGAGCTTCTGGGCATGTACTTTGGTACCCTCAGTGTTTTCTGGAGCTTCTGTTTTCTTTGATCATTCAACAACCTGTACTTTCTCCTCTGTCACTGGTTCACTTGCCACTGTGACGGTCTTGCACTCTTCTCTTGGATTAGGTACAGTGTCACTAGGAAGAGTGTTAGGAGGTCTCTCTGGTATTTGCTTACTCAACTGACCCACTTATATCTCTAAGTTCTAAAGTGAAGCTCTGGTCTCCTGAATAAAACTGTTAGTGTTCTTGGAGAGTTCTGCAACTATAGAGGCTAAGTCAAGAGTACTTTGAGATAGAGTAGATGCTTGCTTTGGATGAGAGGCTTAAAATTGAATATTGTTGAAATTATTTTGATTAAAACTGCCCTGAGAATTATTGATGTTTTGGTTGCCTCTGAGATTGGTCTCTTCACCCAAAACTAGGATGATTCCTCCACCCTTAATTATATGTCTTGGAGAATGGATCATTGTTGGGATTTCTGGAAGTATTGCCCATGAAATTATTCTGTTCAGAAGTAAAATGGCCATAGTCATAATTCTCACCTTGAGGGAAGCCACTGCTCATATAATAGGAATTGTCTTGAGTACTGATGGCTGAGACATGCATTCCACTCCAGTGTTGTATAATAGCATTGATTTGTTAAGACATATCCTTATTCTAGGCAAGAATAGTGATGAGCGGATATTTTATACGCTTTTTGACTTTATTTTCATATAGTTTTTAGTAAGTTTTATTTAGTTTTTATTAAGTTTTTATAGGTTTTAGTGTTAAAATCACATTCTTGGATTCTACTATGAGATTTTGTGTTTTTGGGCAATTTCAGGTAATTTCTGGCTGAAATTGTGGAGCTGGAGCAAAAGTCTGATTCAGAGACAGAGAAAGCACTACAGATGTTGTCCAGATCTGGCCTGCTTGCATTTGGAAGAGATTTTCTTGAGCTATAGAAGTCTAAAAGGCAAGCACTCAATGAATATGAAAAGCTGACTTCCTGAGCTTTCCATCAATATATAATACTCCATACTTTACTTCGGATTAAAAGGCCCAAAACTGGCGTCCAACGCTAGCTTTCTGCCCCCTTCCAGGTGTCCAGCGCCCAAAGAGCAGAGCCCAGCATCCAAAGGCCCAAAGAGGACCACCTAGCTGGCGTTTCACACCCAAGAGACCTCATAGCACGTGGATCTCATCAAAGCTCAGCCCAAACACTCACCAAGTGGGCCCTAGAAGTGGATTTTAGCCCTAAATAGACTGTTTTACCCTTACTACTCATCTGTTTAGTATTTAAAGTGTATTTTACATGATTTTCAGAGACATCATAACCATTGTATTTTACTTTCAGTATGAGTTTCTAAATCTCATAGGTTTAGGGGAGGAGCCCTGCTGAGTCCTATGAATTAATAAAAGTATTACTGTTTCCCTTCGATCCGTGTTTGATAAATTCTAAGATGTGTATTCGTTCGTCATCACTATGAATGTGTTGAACTGGCATAAGGTTATCACATTCTACATGGGTTCAGAGCACGTTTTTCAATGGGCAATGATGAACCACCAGCTTGAATACACGTCTCTCAGACGGCTAATCCATGACTTTGTTGGGGACTTCTCGAGACATCAGTTCAACCAATTTACGGGGAGATTATGGTCTCTGTGGTAGGGGCTAGAACCTAAGGAGTAGCATCCTCTGATCCGGAAGATTTGACCTTGTTTGTGGTGTTTTGAGTAGGATCATCAAGGGGAATTAACCGTACGAGCTTCACCTTCAATCAGAATGGATCCACACTAAACCTGGGGTTCAGGTTTTGAGGAGTATTGGCAGCTGCTCAAACCAGTGTCAATCACATACAGCCTGTTATTGAAGAAATCACCCACAAGCAAGGCGAGCAGTAATACTGGAGTTAATTTAGAAAGGAAAAGCAACTCCAATCCTTTACGTTATCCCTATCACTGATTCCCTTATAATATACAAAGTATTTTCTACCCTTTTTGCTTTATTCCTTTTATGGTTTAACCAAATTCAATCGAACAACCTTTTGATCCACCTGATTAAGACCTGCAAGGTAATCATAGCTTGCTTCAAACCACAATCCTCGTGGGATCGACCCTGACTCGCTCAGGTATTACTTGGACGACCCAGTGCACTTGCTGGTACAGCTGTACGAAAGTGTGGAGATTTATGCACCAAGTTTTTAGCATCGTTACCGGGGATTGTTGAGTTTGGACAAACTGTCAGATTGTCTTGCTCCTTAGATCTTGACCCAACAAGTCAACATGATCTCTCAACATCTCACTGGGATGCAAGCTGTACCTGGCAGTAATCAGGAAGTTTCTCTTGAAGAAAAAGCCTATGATCCTGATCAACCTACCATGGAGGAGTTGAATGACATGGGAGAACCCTATGAAAACACTTACAACCCTTCATAGAGGAATCATCCTAACCTTTCAAAGGAATATGAAGACTTCTAAGTAGAGCCTTTCTGACTTAGTCATTCTAGCCTCCAGCCTTACTAAGACCACCCATAGTTTCATTACTGAAACAAGGTCCTACGTTAGAAACTTGGAGGTACAAGTTGGTCAATTGAGAAATAGGATCCATGAGATTCCTCCAGACACTCTTCCTAGTAATACTGAGGTTAATCCTAGAAAAGAGTGCAAGGCCATAACCATAGAGGTTGAGGCTGAATTGGAGGAGAATGGGAAGGCATTGAACACTAGTGAAGAAGCCTTCACTGGGCGTTCAACGCCCACCAGCCTAGGGAAGCTGGCATTGAATGCCAGCAAGGACATCCCTGTTGGGCGTTCAATGCCCAGAATGCTAGAGGGACTGGCGTTAAATGCCAGTCAGGGTGGATAACAAGGGCATTCAACGCCTAATAAGCTAACAGAGCTGCAGTTGAATGCCAGTCAAAGCACACACTTTGAGTGCCTGAATCCCACTCAAGAACCTTCTAGGCCAGAACCAATGGAAACCACAAAGGCAATTGAGGTTCCTTTGAACGCACTTCTGAAGTGCATAGGTTCTGATGACTACTTATCCTCAAGTGAGGATGAAGACACTAAGGAAGAGCAAGTTGCTCATTTTCTAGGAGCTTTAATGAAGCTGAACGCCAAACTATTTAGTACAAAGCCTCTAGAGGAAGAACCTCTACTACTTACCAAAGAACTCCATGCTTCGGTTCAGCAAGAGCTACCTCAGAAGCTTCAAGATTCTGGACACTTTTTGATTCCTTGCACCATAGGCACTATGACCTTTAAAAAGGCTCTATGTGACCTAGGGTCAAGCATCAACCTCATGCCACTCTCTGTAATTGAGAAGCTGGGAATCCTTGAGGTATAAGCTGCACACGTCTCTTTAGAGATGGCAGGCAAGACTATGAAGAAGCCATATGGCTTAGTTGAGGATGCCTTGGTTAAATTTGAAAACCACTACATCCCTGCAAACTTCATTGTCTTTGACATAGGAGAGGATAAGGATGATTGTGTCATCCTTGGAAGACCTTTCCTAGCCACAGCTAATGCTATCATTGATGTGGCTAAAGGAGAACTAACCCTAAAGTTAGGGGAGGACCACATCTTATTAAAGATGCCTCATCCCAATTCTCCCTCTAAAAGAGAGATAACAGTGCAACACCTAGTGTGCCAACCCTCTCTTTTTGTACAGAGCTCTGTAGAGCCCCCAGACATCAATTCTAAGTTTGGTCTTGGGCAGCCCTCAACAAGCTCTAAGCATAAAGGTACTAAAAAGAAAGTACCTAAAGGCTGGAAGGATAAAAAAGTCCCAACTGAAGGCCTCTCACCTGGCATGAGAGTTGTCTTCACTAAGAAACCAGTCTTAGCAGACACAGTGAGTTTTGTCCTATCT
The DNA here is from genome assembly GCF_059453495.1 of Arachis ipaensis. NCBI lineage: Eukaryota > Viridiplantae > Streptophyta > Magnoliopsida > Fabales > Fabaceae > Arachis > Arachis ipaensis. The sequence goes on from NC_142444.1 coordinate 87,020,048, forward strand.
CTAGAGCATGTAGAGCTCATTCATGAGAGGACAGGAAGAAGATTCACTGTCAAGGGCAAAAATCTGAGCCCATACTCATCTCCGTAAGGAGCTAAAGGTCAAGTTAGTGACTTTAAAAGAGAGCTTGTTGGGAGGCAAGTAAACTTTACTCAAACCATTTATTTTCTTTTTGTTTTTCCTTTCAGTTGTCAGAGTCATGATCATGTGCATCAGTTAAGAGATAGATTTCACAGCAGTGAAAATAGAACACTCCAAGTGGAGTGTTAAAGTTGAACACCAGCGAGGAAGCCCTCCTTGGCGTTCAATTCCCTAAGAGGGGAGCATTGCTGGCATTGAACGCCAGCCAGGGAGAAGCCCCTGGGCATTCAAATGCCAGTGCAGAGAAGCAAAGAATCTGGAATTCCCTAGCCTCTCAGGACCAAGAGGTCCGACAGAAGCTCTACCTACCCCCACCTTCTTCTCCATTGATCATATTTTCTCGAGGACGAGAAAAACTCTTAAGTTTGGTGTTGCAAAAGCTTTGCTTTGTGACTTCGACCACTCTTAAGTATAAAAGAAGAGGATGGAGCAAACTAGAGAGCATGTGCATAAACTTGTGCAGTCGCCTCAACAGAGACAATGGAGTGACATAGAAGAGATCAAGCATGATATTGGATCTTCAAGGAGGAGTAGTAGCCATCATCATCCAGGTGGATTTGTTCTCTTTTACTCCTTTCCTGTTATTTTTCTATTTTCTGTCTGTTTATTTGTTTTCTTGTCCTAGTTACATGATCATTTGCATTGATGTCTTAAAAAGTTTTAAAATGTTCCAGATGCCTCTCATCTTGCTTAAATGAAAAATTTCTTTGAAAAGAACTGAGAGATGCATGAATTTCAAGTTTAAAATAAGATTAGTTTAATTAGTTTGATGTGGTGTCATTTGCTTTTATTTTCTGAATGTATGAAATAAACAGTGCATATTTGAAGTTGAAATTTATGAATGTTGGCTCTTGAAAGAATAAGGAAAAGAAAAAATATTATTGATAATCTGAAAAATCTGAAAATTAATTATTGAAGCAAGAAAAAGCAGCAAAAAAGCAAAAGAAAAAAAGCATGTTGCAAAAGAAAAAAAATTATATGCATGCGAAAAAGAAAAAAGAAATTTAATAAAGTAGAAAAATCCATTACTGTCCAAAAATGTAGGAAAAGGAGGGCAGATTGAAAAATCCAGTAACCCTTTAAACCAAAAGGCAAGGATAAAAGGACCCAAAGCTTTGAGCATCAGTGGATAGGAAGGCCCAAAGGAATAAAATCCTGGCCTAAGCGGCAAAACCAAGCTGTCTCTAACCATGTGGTTGTGGCGTGAAGGTGTCAAGTGAAAAGCTTTAGACTAAGCGGTTAAAGTTGTGGTCCAAAACAAAAAGAGTGTGCTTAAGAACTCTAGATACCTCTATCTGGGGATCTAACAAAGCTGAGTCACAATCTGAAAATGTTCACCCAGTTAAAGTGTCTGTGACATTATTGTATCCAGTTGTAATATTGGAAAATAAGGTGCTTAGAGTCACGGCCAAGACTCTACAAAGCTGTGTTCAAGAATCAAAATAAGCTTAACTAGGAAAGTCAATAATATCATCTGGATTCTAAATTCATAAGGATGCTAACATCTTTGAGTTTCAATGGATAGTGAGATGCCAAAACTATTCAGAAGCAAAAAGCTACTAAGTCACGCTCATATGATTTTAACTAAGCTTCATTTGAAACTTAGAAATTTATTGTATCTTAATTTTCTTTTATCCTACTATGTTTTTTGTTGCTTGGGGATAAGCAATGGTTTATGTTTGGTGTTGTGATGAGTGGATATGTTATACGCTTTTTGACATCATTTTCACATAGTTTTTTGTAAGTTTTATTTAGTTTTTATTAAGTTTTTATAGGTATTAGTGTTAAAATCACATTTTTGGATTCTACTATGGGTTTTTGTGTTTTTGGGAAATTTCAGATAATTTATGGCTGAAATTGAGGAACTGGAGCAGAAGTCTGATTCAAAGATAGAGAAAGCACTGAAGATGCTGTCCAAATCTGACTTTCTTGCATTTGGAAGAGATTTTCGGGAGCTACATAAGTCCAAATGGAGCGCTCTCAATGGCTATGGAAATCTGACTTCTAGAGCTTTCCAGAAATATATAATAGTTCATACTTTGCTTCGAATTAGAATGCCCAAAACTGGCGTCCAATGCCAGCTTCCTACCCCCTTCCAGGCGTCCATCGCCCAAAGAGCAGAGCCCAGCGTCCAAAGGCTCAAAGAGGACCCCCTAGCTGCCGTTCCACACCCAAGAGACCTCATAGCACGTGGATCTCATCAAAGCTCAGCCTAAACACTCACCAAGTGGGCCTCAGAAGTGGATTTTAGCCCTAAATAGACTGTTTACCCTTACTACTCATCTGTTTAGTATTCAAAGCTCAGCCCTATTTTTGTTTTCACCATTGTATTTAACTTTCAGAATGAGTTTCTAAACCTCCTAGGTTGAGGGGAGGAGCCCTACTGAGTCTTATGAATTAATAAAAGTATTACTGTTTTCCTTCGATCCGTGTTTGATTAATTCTAAGATGTGTATTCGTTCTTCATCACTATGAAGGCGTTGAACTCGCATAAGGTTATCATATTCTACATGGTTCAGAGTGCGTCTTTCATTGGACAATGATGAACCACCAACTTGAATACACGTCTCTCAGACGGCTAATCCATGACTTCATTGGGGACTTCTCGAGACATCAGTTCAACCGATTTACGGGGAGATTATGGTCTCTGTGGTAGAGGCTTGAACCTAAGGCGTAGCATCCTCTGATTCGGAAGTTTTGACCTTGTTTGTGGTGTTTTGAGTAGGATCATCAAGGAGAATGAACCGTATCAGCTTCACCCTCAATCAGAATAGATCCGCACTAAACCTGGTGTTCAGGTTTGGAGGAGTATTGGCAGCTGCTCAAACCAATGTCAATCACATACAACCTGTCATTGAAGAAATCACCCACAAGCAAGGTGAGCAGTAATACTGGAGTTAATTTAGAAAGGAAAAGCAACTCCAATCCTTTACCTTATCCCTATCACTGATTCCTTTATAGTATACAAAGTATTTTCTACCCTTTTTGCTTTATTCCTTTTATGGTTTAACCAAATTCAATCCAACAACCTTTTGATCTGCCTGACTAAGACCTGCAAGATAACCATAGCTTGCTACAAACCACAATCCTCATGGAATCGACCCTGACTCGCTCAGGTATTACTTGGACGACCTAGTGTACTTGCTGGTACAGCTGTACGAAAGTGTGGGGATTCATGCACCAAATATCACCCAATGTATCCAACTCCATCACTCCTTTCTTCACAGAGGTCCTCTTAGAAGAGTATAATACTGGTTATTAGCAACCATTTTAATCAGCTCTTCCTCATGTGGTGTAACTCTCCTGCAGAATTATCTAGAGATATCCTGGCGGTCTCAAATACTCCATCATAGAAGATTTGCACTTGAATCCAGTTTGAAAATATATTAGGAGGACACTTCTTGAGCATCTGCTTGTACCTCTCCTAGGCTTCATAGAGAAACTCTTCCTCTCTTTGCCTGAAGGTCTGAACATCTGTTCTCAGCTTAATCAGCTTTTTAGGAGGAAAGAACTTGGTCAAAAATCTGTTGACCACCTTATCCCAAGTGTCCAAGCTCTCTTTGGGCTGAGTGCCAAGCCACTATTTAGCTCGGTCCCTTACAGCAAAGGGGAAGAGAATTAGCTTGTAGACATCAAGATTCACTCCATTAGTCTTCACAATATCAGAGATCTGCAGGAAATTAGATATGAACAAATTGGGATCTTCCTACGGGAGTCCGTGAAACTAGCAATTTTGCTGCACTAGAGAGATCAACTGAGGCTTCAGCTCAAATTTGTTTGCAGCAATGATGAGCGGATATTTTATACGCTTTTTGGGGTCAATTTCATGTAGTTTTTAGTATGTTTTAGTTAGTTTTTGGTATATTTTTATTAGTTTCTAGGAAAAATTCATATTTCTGGACTTTACTATGAGTTTTTGTGTTTTTCTATAATTTCAGGTATTTTCTGGCTGAAATTGAGGGAGCTGAGCAAAAATCTGATTCAGGCTGAAAAAGGACTGCTGATGTTGTTGGATTCTGACCTCCCTGCACTCGAAATGGATTTTCTAGAGCTACAGAAGTCCAAATGGCGCGCTATCAATTGCGTTGGAAAGTAGACATCCAGGGTTTTCCAGCAATATATAATAGTTCATACTTTGCTCAAGGATAAATGACGTAAACTGGCGTTCAAGGCCAGTTCCATGTTGTATTCTGGCGTTAAATGCCAGAAACAGGTTACAAGTTGGAGTTAAACACCCAAACCAGGTTACAACCTGGCGTTTAACTCCAGAAACAGCCTAAGCACGTGTAAAGCTCAAGTCTCAGCCCCAGCACACACCAAGTGGGCCCCAGAAGTGGATTTCTGCACTATCTATCATCGCTTATTCATTTTCTGTAAACCTAGGTTACTAGTTTAGTATTTAAACAACTTTTAGAGATTTATTTTGTACCTCATGACATTTTTAGATCTGAACTTTGTACTCTTTGACGGCATGAGTCTCTAAACTCCATTGTTGGGGGTGAGGAGCTCTGCTGTGTCTCGATGAATTAATGCAATTATTTCTGTTTTCTATTCAAACACGCTTGTTTCTATCTAAGATGTTCATTCGCACTTCAATATGATGAATGTGATGATCCGTGACACTCATCACCATTCCCAAACTATGAACGCGTGACTGACAACCACCTCCGTTCTACCTTCGATTGAATGAGTGTCTCTTGGATTTCTTAATCGGAATCTTCGTGGTATAAGCTAGAATCCATTGGCAGCATTCTTGAGAATCCGGAAGGTCTAAACCTTGTCTATAGTATTCCGAGTAGGATTCAGGGATTGGATGACTGTGATGAGCTTCAAACTCACAAGGCTTGGGCGTAGTGGCAGACGCAAAAGGATTAATAGATCCTATTCCAGCATGAGTGAGAACCGACAGATGATTAGCCGTGCGGTGACAGCGCACCCGGACCATTTTTCACTGAGAGGACGGATGGTAGCCATTGACAACGGTGATCCACCAACACACAGCTTGCCATAGGAGGAACCTTGCGTGCGTGAAGAAGAAGATAGGGGGAAAGCAGAGATTCAGAAGACAAACCATCTCCAAAACTCCAACATATTCTCCATTACTGCATAACAAGTATTTAATTCATGCTCTTTTATTTTTCACAATTTGAACTGATAATCATAATTAATCTCCTGACTAAGATTTACAAGATAACCATAGATTGCTTCAAGCCAACAATCTTCGTGGGATCGACCCTTACTAACGAAAGGTATTACTTGGACGACCCAGTGCACTTACTGGTTAGTTGTGCGGAGTTGTGAAAAGTGTGAATCACAATTTCGTGCACCAAGTTTTTGGCGCCGTTGCCGGGGATTGTTCGAGTTTGGACAACTGACGGTTTATTTTATTGCTTAGATTAGGAAAAATTTTCCTTTTTGGTTTAGAGTCTTCTATTATTGTTTTTGGTTGAAATTTTTTTTAAAATCCTTATTTTCTCTTTTTAAATTTTTTGAAAATTTTATAAACTGATAATTGAGTTTTTCTGTTTGAGTTTAGTTTCATATTTTAAGTTTGGTGTCAATTGCATTTTTTTATTTTCTTTTAAATTTTCGAAATTGTGTTCATTGTTCTTTCTTAATCTTCAAGTTGTTCTTGTTTATTTTTCTTGTTTGATCTTTAGTTTTTCTTTTTTTGTGATTTTTCTTATTTTTCTTGTGCATTTTCGAATTATTAGTATCTAAAAAAAATTTATTTATTAAATACCTTACTAAAACACGTTAAATTTATAGCTCAATCGGCTAGAGCGTTGTGCTTATGTTCTTGGTAATTGCCTATCTTATTTTTAAAACTTTTTCAAAAATAATTTTTCTTTGAATAAATCTTGTGCCAAACTTTAAGTTTGGTGTTCTCCTGTTAACTTTTCTTTAGTTTTTAAAAATTTTATTTTGGTTTTCTAAAAATTTTAAGTTTGGTGTTCTTTCTTCATGTTCTTGTGTTATTGTGAGTCTTCAAAGTGTTCTTAAGTCTTCCTTGTGTTTTGATCTTAAAATTTTTAAGTTTGGTGTTCCTTGGTGTTTTTCCTCCAAAATTTTCGAAAACAAGGAGCATTAGATCTAAAAATTTTAAGTTGTGTGCCTTTTGTGTGTTTTTCTTTTTCATCATAAAATTCAAAAATAAAAAAAATATCTTCTCTAACTATTTTTGAGCAAATATTTCGAAATTTTTCAAAAAAAATTCAGATTTTTATTTTAAAATTTCTATTTTATCTTATGTTAGTTTTAAAAATTTCAAAATTCAAATTTTTTTTCAAAAAAATCATATCTTTTTCAAAATTTTATCTTATCTTATTTCAAATTTCAAATTTCAACTTCCAAAATTTCAAATTTCAAATTTCAAAAATTAAGATTCAAAATCTAATTTTCAAATTTAAAAATCAAATCTTTTCAAAATTTAAATCTTTTTCAAATCCTTATCTTATATTGTTGACTTTTTTGAAAATTCAAAAATTCAATTTTCAAATTTCAATTTTCAAATTTCAATTCTCAAAATTTCAAATTTCAAATTTCAAATTTCAAAACTTTTTAATTTAAATTCCTTATCTTCTCTTACCTAGCTTATCTTATCTTTTCTAATCTCAAATCTTAAAATCAAATCTTTTTCATATCTTTTCTTTTTTATTTTATTTTATTTTCTTACAAGTATCTTTAATTTTAAGACGTATCTTTTTCAAATCTTCCTAACCAATTTCTCTCTCTTCATTTTTTTCGAAAATCCTCACCCATATATTTTTCAAATCTTTTTAATTAATTAATTTAGTTTTCAATTTTCTTTTATTTCTTTTTCTTCTAATTTTCAAAATTATAGTCAATTTTTCATTTATTTTATTTTATTTTATTTCAATTTTGGTTTTCAAAAAAAAATTTTAAAAATATATTTTCTTTGCAATTCATATCAATTCCATTTTATCCATCATGGATCTAAGTGGAAATGAACAGTCCAGAAGGACTCTGGGGTCATATGGTAATCCCACTACTGCTGCATATAGGAGTAGTATCTGTATACCCTCCATCAAAGCAGGCAGTTTTGAGCTAAATCCTCAGCTCATTGTCATGGTGCAGAAAAACTGCCAGTATTCCGGTCTTCCACAAGAAGAACCTACTGAGTTTCTGGCACAATTATTGCAAATTGTTGACACAGTACATGACAAGGAGGTTGATCAGGATGTATACAGGCTATTACTATTTTCGTTTGCTATAAAAGATCAAGCTAAAAGGTGGTTAAATAACTAACCCACAGCAAGCATAAGAACATGGAAACAGTTATCAGACAAATTCCTGAATCAATATTTCCCCCCAAAAAGGATGACACAGCTAAGGCTAGACATCCAAGGCTTTAAACGAGAGGATGGTGAATCCCTTTATAATGCCTGGGAGAGATACAGAGGGATGCTAAGGAAATGCCCTTCTGAAATATTTTCAGAATGGGTGCAATTAGACATCTTCTACTATGGGCTTACAGAAAGAGCTCAAGTATCTCTAGACCACTCAGCTGGTGGATCTCTACACATGAAAAAAACTATTGAAGAGGCTCAAGAGCTTATTGATATAGTTGCTAGAAATCAGCATCTGTACATAAGTAGTGGGTCCTCCATAAAAGAAGAAGCCAAAGCAGTGTCTACTGAACTTGGTCCTCCAGAACAAGTTGCTAAACTCAATCAACAATTCTGCTTTCTAAGAAAACAGCTAGCAGAATTCAAGGAGATGCTACAAGACACTAAAAATGCTAATAAAAATATGGAGGCACAATTGAATCAGACAAAATCAAAGCAGATAACAGAAGAGTGCCAGGCAGTTCGATTAAGAAGTGGAAAAACATTAAATACATCACTTCAGAGCAGCAGAAAGCCAAGGAAAGAACAACTGACAGAGGATGAGCAAAATATCATCCAAAATCCCTCTAAGGACAGTAAGAGCCCAGAGAGGAACAATTCTGGCGTTCAAATGCCAGAAACAGGCAAGGAGCTAGCGTTAAATGCCCAAAGGAAGCTCAGTTCTGGCATTCAAACGCCAGGAATAGGTAAGGAGTTGGCGTCCAACGCCAATCCAGCTTCCACCCCTGGCATTCAAACGCTAGTGAGGGATCAGACACACACAAGTGCTGATAACAACCCCTCTAAAAAGGCTTCCCCAACCACCTCTGTAGGAAATAAACCTACAGCAACCAAGGTTGAGGAATACAAAGCCAAGATGCCTTATCCTCAAAAACTCCGCCAAGAGGAGCAGGATAAGCAATTTGCTCGATTTGCAGACTATCTCAGGACTCTTGAAATAAAGATTCCGTTTGCAAAGGCACTTGAGCAAATACCTTCTTATGCCAAGTTCATGAAATAGATCTTGAGTTATAAGAAGGATTGTAGAGAAACTGAAAGAGTTCTCCTCACTGAAGAATGTAGTGCAGTCATTCTGAAAAGCTTTCCAGAAAAGCTTAAAGATCCCGGGAGCTTCATGATACCATGCACATTAGAGGGTAATTGCACCAAGATAGCTTTATGTGATATTGGGGCAAGTATCAATCTAATACCTGCATCCACTATCAGAAAGCTTGGTTTAACTGAAGAAGTCAAACCAACCCGGATATGTCTCCAACTTGCTGATGGCTCCATTAAATACCCATCAGGCGTGATTGAAGACATGATTGTCAGGGTTGGGCCATTCGCCTTCCCCACTGACTTTGTAGTGCTGGAAATAGAGGAGTACAAGAGTGCTACTCTCATTCTAGGAAGACCTTTCCTAGCAACTGGACGAACTCTCATTGATGTCCAAAAGGGGAAAGTAACCCTGAGAGTCAATGAGGATGAGTTTAAATTGAATGCTGTTAAAGCCATGCAGCATCCAGACACACCAAAAGACTACATGAAAGTTGATCTTATTGACTCTTTGGTAGAGGAGATCAACATGGCTGAGAGTCTCGAATCAGAGCTGAAAGACATCTTTAAAGATGTTTAGCCTGATCTGGAGGATTCAGAGGAATTGAAAGAGCCTCTGGAAATTCCTCAAGATGAGGAAAAACCTCCTAAACCCGAGCTCAAACCATTACTACCATCCCTGAAATATGCATTTCTGGGAGAAGGTGACACTTTTCCAGTGATCATAAGCTCTGCTTTGAATTCACAGGAAGAGGAAGCACTACTTCAAGTGCTAAGGACACACAAGACAGCTCTTGGGTGGTCCATAAGTGACCTTAAGGGCATAAGCCCAGCTAGATGCATGCACAAGATCCTATTGGAGGATGATGCTAAGCCAGTGGTTCAACCACAGAGGCAGTTAAATTTAGCCATGAAGGAAGTGGTGCAGAAAGAGGTCACCAAGTAACTGGAAGCTGGGATTATTTATCCTATTTTTGATAGCCCCTGGGTGAGTCCTGTCCAAGTTGTCCCCAAAAAGGGAGGCATGACAGTGGTTCATAATAAAAAAATGAACCGGTTCCTACAAGAACAGTTACAGGGTGGCACATGTGTATTGACTACAGAAGGCTCAATACAGCCACCAGAAAGGATCATTTTCCTTTACCATTCATAGACCAGATGCTAGAAAGACTGGCAGGTCATGATTATTACTGCTTTTTGGATGGCTATTCAGGCTACAACCAAATTGCAGTAAATCCCCAGGATCAAGAGAAAACAGCATTCACATGTTCATCTGGAGTGTTTGCTTACAGAAGGATGCCATTTGGGCTGTGTAATGCGCCTGCAACCTTTTAGAGATGCATGCTCTCTATTTTCTCTGATATGGTGGAAAAATTTCTGGAAGTCTTCATGGATGACTTCTCAGTATATGAAGACTCATTCAGCTCCTGTCTTGATCACCTGACACTGGTTCTGAAAAGATGCCAAGAGACTAACCTGGTTTTAAATTGGGAAAAATGTCATTTTATGGTGACTGAAGGGATTGTCCTTGGGCACAAGATTTCGAACAAGGGAATAGAGGTGGATCAAGCTAAGGTAGAGGTAATTGAAAAATTACCACCACCTGCCAATGTTAAGGCAATTAGAAGCTTTCTGGGGCATGCAGGATTCTATAGGAGGTTTATAAAGGATTTTTCAAAAATTGCAAAACCTCTGAACAATCTGCTAGCTGCTGACACGCCATTTGTGTTCAACACAGAGTGTCTGCAGGCGTTTGAAACTCTGAAAGCTAAGCTGGTCACAGCACCAGTTATTTCTGCACCAGACTGGACATTACCATTTGAACTAATGTGTGATGCCAGTGACCATGCCATTGGTGCAGTACTGGGACAGAGGCATAACAAGCTTCTGCATGTCATTTATTATGCTAGCTGCGTTTTAAATGATGCCCAGAAAAATTACACAACCACAGAAAAAAAATTGCTTGCAGTGGTTTATGCCATTGACAAGTTTAGATCATACTTAGTAGGATCAAAAGTGATTGTGTATACTGACCATGCTGCTCTTAAATATCTACTCACAAAGCAGGATTCAAAACCCAGGCTCATAAGATGGGTGTTGCTTCTGCAAGAGTTTGATATAGAAATAAGAGACAGAAAAGGGACAGAGAACCAAGTTGCTGATCATCTGTCTCGGATAGAGCCAGTAGAAGGGACGTCCTTCCCTTCTATTGAGATCTCTGAAACCTTTCTAGATGAGCAACTGTTTGCCATCCAGGAAACACCATGGTTTGTAGACATTGCAAACTATAAAGCTGCAAGGTTCATACCCAAGGAGTACAGCAAGCAACAAAAGAAAAAATTAATTACTGATGCAAAGTACTACCTGTGGGATGAACCATATCTCTTTAAGAGATGTGCAGACGGAATAATCCGTAGGTGTGTGCCTAGAGAAGAAGCACAGAAGATCCTATGACATTGTCATGGATCACAATATGGAGGACATTTGGAGGTGAGCGAACAGCCACAAAAGTCCTCCAATGTGGCTTCTACTGGCCCACTCTCTATAAAGACTCCCGAGAGTTTGTGCGTAACTGTGACAACTGCCAGAGAGCTGGTAATCTGCCTCACAGTTACGCCATGCCTCAGCAAGGAATCTTAGAGATTGAGTTGTTTGATGTATGGGGTATTGACTTCATGGGGCCTTTCCCACCATCATACTCAAACACTTATATTCTGGTGGTAGTCGACTATGTATCCAAATGGGTAGAGGCCATTGCCACACCCACTAATGATACTAAAACAGTGCTGAAGTTCATCTAGAAACATATTTTCAGCAGGTTTGGTGTCCCTATAGCACTAATTAGTGATGGGGGCACTCACTTTTGCAACAAACAACTTTACTCTGCTATGGTTCGGTATGGAATTAATCACAAGGTGGCAACTCCGTATCATCCACAGACAAATGGGCAAGCTGAAGTCTCTAATAGAGAAATAAAAAAATCCTGGAATAGACTGTAAGTACCCGTAGAAAGGATTGGGCGAGAAGCTTGGATGATGCTCTGTGGGCTTACAGAACAGCATTCAAGACTCCTATAGGGACCTCTCCATACCAGCTTGTGTATGGTAAGGCCTGTCAACTGCCCGTGGAACTAGAGCATAAGACCTACTGGGCAACCAGATTCCTAAACTTTGATGCCAAATTAGCTGGAGAAAAAAGATTGCTCCAGCTGAATGAGCTAGAGGAATTTAGACTCACTGCTTTCGAAAATGCCAAGCTTTACAAAGAGAAAGCAAAAAGGTGGCATGACAGAAAGCTGTCATTGATGATTGAACTTTTAACGGTTTAAAATTTATCTAATGAAGTCTCGTTGTGAAGTATAGTTTCCAAACCAATCAAGAATCCTTTCATACAAAAATTTGAGTTGTCACATGTAACAAACCACAAATGAAAATTAACCGGAGTATTTGGACTCTGGGTCGTCTCACAAGAAATTGCAATGAAGTGCTCAATTATTGGCTATGAAGATCAAGGGGGGTTTGATTGATAATTGGGCAAGAAAATATAAATGGCAAGAAAAGTAAATTAAGCAAGTAATTAAAGAAGACAAGTAATAAAGAGAGACATTCATGGCAATGGATTGAGATCATAGGCTTTCTATCCTAGTCATGCAAGATTAATTCATCTTATTTAGTTAACTCACACATCGGGAGAATGTCAAACAAGACTAATTAATCATGTCACAAATATAAACAAGAATTTATCTCATTACGTCATCTCCGACGATTGAGGAAGGTATCATGTTATCCTCATACTCGGAGAAAGTCTAATAAGACTAGCTAATCTCAATCCAAAAGTCCTAATCAACTCACTAATTTAATTAGCAAAAGATTAGCGTCAATGGAAACAATATTCCAAAAGTCCTAATCAACTCACTAATTAAATTAGCAAAAGATTAGCGTCAATGGAAACAATATTAGCTAACAACTCTAGATCACCAACATGAGTTGGGTTTTCATGACTCAAGATTGCCTAATTACTCTTTCCAAGCCAAGAATGCTCAAAATCTACTCTAACATCCAACCAAGCATTTTGTCAAACACTTGGAAGGCATAAAAGGAAAGCATAATAAATGACAAGAAATAGTAAATTCTACCAACTACAAATAGCAAGGAGAGTAAGAACACAACTCAAATCAACAATAAAAAGAACATCAAACATTAAATTCATTAAATGTAAACAAGATCCAACATGAGCATTCATAAACATAAAAGAGACATAAAAGTAAAATTGACAAGAGAACTAAGAAGAATAGAGTAGTAGAAACAAGAAATTAAAAGGAGAAACTAAATTAAAACAAGAATTGAAAGATGAATTTAAGAAAAGTAAACCGAAACTACCCTAAATTCTAGAGAGAAGAGAGAGCTTCTCTCTCTAGAATTCTAACCTAAAACATGGAGAAAACTAAACTATGACTACTTGGTTCATTCCCCCTTCAATCATTAGGTTCAATAGCATCAGAAATGGGTTGGATTGGGCCCAAAATAAGCTGCAAAATCGCTGGGGGCGATTTCATTAAAGTGGGCCACGGACAGCATCAGCACGTGCGCGCCCCTGAAAGCGAAGCAACATATATCGAATTTTATATAATTTTGAAGCCCCGGATGTTAGCTTTCCAACGCAACTGAAACCGCCTCATTTGGATCTCTGTAGCTCAAGTTATGGTCGTTTGAGTGCGAAGAGGTCAGGCTTGACAACTTTACGGTTCCTTCATTTCTTCATGAGTTCTCCCACTTTGCTTGCTTTTCTCCTCACTTCTTCCATCCAATACTTGCCTTATGAACTTGAAATCACCCAACAAACATATCAAGGCATCGAATGGAATTAAAGTGAATTAAAATCACCAATTTTACGGCCTAAAAAGCATGTTTTCACATTCAAGCACAAATCAAGGGAGAATTGCAAAACCATGCTATTTCATTGAATAAATGTGAGAAAAGGTGATAAAATCCCCCAAAATAAGCACAAGATAAACCACAAAATCGGGGTTTATCAAATCTCCCCACACTTAAACCAAGCATGTCCTCATGCTAAGAATAAAGAAGGACAAGAAAAAAGTTATGAACATTTATTCAATGCAAATAAACTATATGCACCTATCTATATGAATGCTACTAAATGCAAAATGATTCTACCTACTTGGTTAAAAGTAAATCAATCTCCAAGAACATATATAAGCAAGTAGGGCAAAGGTCATATGACGACTCACAAACTCTACCAATTCAAATATCAAAATGAAGTTCAAATAGACTTGCAAGAAGAATGCTCATGAAAGCCGGAAACAAGGAATTGAGCATCGAACCCTCACCGGAAGTGTATCCGCTCTAGTCGCTCAAGTGTATAGGGTCGATTCACTCAATTCTCTTCTACTCATGCTTTCCATGATTTGTTTTTCTTCTAACAATCAACAATTATTCAATACATGTATACATTCATCATGAGGACTTATTCATAGGTTGTAATGGGGCTAGGGTCAAGGTGGGATGCGTATGGTCAAGTGAGCTTGAAATTTGAATCTTTGATTAGCCTAAGTTCTCACCTAACACATGTAACAACCTATACAATTCTAATACACAACCTAGCTACCCATGATTCCCACTTTTTCCACATACTCATGCATTCTCTTTAATTAACATTCCATATGCATTAATTTTTTTATTGAACTTTACTTTGGGGCATTTTTGTCCCCTCTTTATTTCTTTTTCTCTTTTTTTCTTTTTTTTCTCTTTTTTTTTCTTTTATATATATATATATATATATTTTTTTTCTTTTTCTTTATTTTATTTTATTTTATTATATATATATATTTTGAACATAATTTTTTTTTTCAAAGTATATACAAACGTATCAATGCATATGGTTTTACGTATTTAATGCATAAGCATGTACCCAATTCCCAAAAATCTTCAACAAAAATATAAAAACACACTTTCCCCTCAACCAATGTCCCAAGTTTCCCACACCCAAATGATACACACTCTCACTAGCCTAAGCTAATCAAAGATCCAAATTAAGGACATTTATTGTTTTTCACTTAAGGGTAGTGATGTGCTAACATTAAGAACAAAAGGGATTAAATAGGCTCAAATTTGGCTAACAATGGTTGATGAAATGTAGGCTATTTGGGTAAGTGAGCTAAATAAAATGATGGCCTCAATCATATAAATGCATATATACATAGAATAATGGACATAAAGAATCAAACAAATCAAAGATTACAATCATAGAAAGAGAATAATGCACACAAGAATGAAAATAAGTGGTTATATGATGTAACCACACAATTGGGCTCAAAACTCACATGCTTGTGTTCTTAGCTCGAAATCCATGTTCCAAAATAAATCCTTCAAGCAAGTTTGTCTCAAAAAAAAATTTTCAAATTGGTAGGGTGCCCTAAAAGCAGTTTTCTTGGAAAAGAAATCATCACCCTAACCAAGTAGTCCTAACATAAAAAGAAGTGGTAAAATATGTACAATTTCTAACTAGCATGCAACCTATCATGCAATGCAACAACTAATCTAACAAAGGAAATTAAGAATTGGTGTTGAAAAAGGAAATTGTTACCCATGGAGATTGGTCGGACGACCTCCCCACACTTAGAAATTTGCACCGTCCTCGGTGCATGCAAAGGAGAGCAAGGTGGACGGGTTGCTACAATTGATGAGCTCCTTCAAAAGGTTGTACGGATGAACTTGTTTGTTGCCCCATTTAGAAGCCGTTCCATTCCTTTCCTTCTTGGTGGCCAACCTAAAAGGAAAAAGAAAGAAGGATAATTAAGCCTACATCAAAGATATCAGAGCAAGTAGAACATAGGCGGGGCTAATGCCAAAGAAAAATATGGTTCTCAAATACATGGTAGCTACAACATGTGAGTGAGAAAGCAATTCAAGCAAAGACATATTAACTAATACTTGATGCGAGAACAAGTTAAAGCATGAGGAGCACTCAAAAGCATCAAGTTCAAATAGAAAGAGTGGGTCATGAAAGACATGCAAGTTCATATCAATGCACAAAGGATACAAGGATCATCAAGGGTTAAGCATTGAATTAGAAATTTCATTACCCATCAATATCAAACAAGTCAAGAAGCACCAAGATTAACCAAGAAATTCTCAACAATTGAATAAGAAAATTCAACACCATTATTAAAATAAGAAACTTAGAAAAGAAAATAAGAACAAGCTATAAAAACAAAATTAAAATACCATGAATGAAAATAGGCAAATACAATAAAAGAAAATGGAAGAAAAGAAATTGTTTTTCTTTTTTTTATTTTTTTATAAATTTTTTATTTTTGTTTTTAAAAAAAAAGAATTTTTCAAGAGAGGAAGAAGAAGAAAAAAGAAAAAAAGAAAAAAAAAAGCAGAAAGAAAGAAGAAGAAAAGAAGAAAGAAGGAGAAAGGAGAAAAACAGGGTGCAAATCCGTGCATATGCGCCATGCGTGCTTAGGCACAGATGCAGCAGGTACAATCCGCGCGCGCGCGCCATGCGTGCTTGGTCGCGGATGTGACAGGGACAATCGGCGCGCGCGCGCCATGCGTGCTTACGCGCGGATCGCCTGGCACAAAGTAGGCATAAAGTGGGCACAACTCTCGGGTTTTAGTACTAGGAGTTGTGAAACCACAACAGTGCGCGCGCGCACTGCGCGCTTGGGCGCCGATGCCCAATATTTTTATTTTTTTTTTACAGGGCACACTCCTAATCTACAAGCATTCTAATATAACCAAAATTAAATTCAACAACAAATCTTTTTGGTTTTTGAAAGATTTTCAAACATACTAAAAATAAAACTTATACTACAAGTAAAATGCAATTCAACAATAACTAGACTAATCAAAGCATGAATGCAACAAACAACCTATCAATAAAATCAAAATGCATAAGAGTATAGAAAATAAGAAGAACTACCTACAATGGCAACTCCAATCACTTATTAACCGAATCTAAAAGAGAGTGGAAAGAGTTTACCATGGTGGGGTGTCTCCCACCTAACACTTTTAGTTTAAGTCCTTAAGTTGGACATTTGGGAAGCTCCTTGTTATGGTGGCTTGTGCTTGAATTCATCTCGGAACCTCCACCAATGCTTGATTTTCCTTTGTGCTCCAAAATTTCTAATGAGTTGCAACAAGTCTTGATGGAGTCCTTCACAAGCTAAGGGTTCCCAAAATTGATCCTCATATATGCCCGGATCCCAAATCTTGTTTCTACACCCATCTTCAAGTTGATCATCACAATTCCAATTGGGTGAGAAGTGATCCGATTTCTCAAGTAAACACCAAAGCATCTTCCTAGACCCCTTTAGTTGAGAACTATACTAACCATTGCACTTAGACTTTGAGTTTCCAACCATAAGGAACCTTGATTGGCATTTCCACCCACTACTCAATTTCCTTTTGTTCTTAACCCCACAAAGAGCTCTAAGTTGCCCATCCGTCTCAATCAAACCATATTCAAGTGGGAAAGTAAAGATTAGAGATAAGGATTTTACCCACCTGAATGTTATGTTGGATGGGGACTTAGGAAGGGACATCTCCAATGGTCTTGTAAGTTCCATTCCCTTGTGCTCTTCTTTGACTACCTCCACCTCTTGGCAAGCTTTTTCAACTTTCACCTCTTGACAAGGCTCTTCATGTCCAATTACTTCCTCACCAACCTCTTCTAGCTCTTCTCCATTCTTCATATCACAACTTGGAGGTAATGTGGAACTTGTCTCAATATCCACCTCAAATTCAAGAGGAGAAGATTCCTCAAATACCAAAGGATCATGTGTTGGTGTGGGCTCATCTCCAAGAGGAGGATTTGTTATTTTCTCACCTTCTTCCAATTCTTCATAATTTATTATATGCTTAGGAGGTTGCGAATTATCCTCCTCAACACCAAATTCAAGCTCAACGGAAGAAGGTTTAACAACTTCCACAAAATCATCATCAACATCACTTGGTGTGGAAGTGTTCTCAAACTTTGAATCCACCTCTTGTTCAACTTTGCCTAGCTCTTCAACCACTTCTTCTTCATTAACAATCTTTTCACTCTCCACTTGTTGCAAGACATACCCCATCTCTTTGTCCTCATGTTGAGATTCTAAAATCTCCTTCATGCTCCTTCCTTCGGTTGATTTCTCACATTCATTCGTGGAGATGCTTTGCTTGTTGCATGAGTCCCATGAGTCCAAGTTGGCTTTAATTTTGGCAAGGTTAGCCTCAATAGCTTCATAATTCCTCCTTTGGGCTTCCTCTTGCTCCTTTTGACGGATTATTACTTGAAGCCGATCCATTTCTTCCTTGAGACGATCCATTGACTCTTGGATGGATGGATGTGGGTGTTCTTCCTTGGAGGGTTGAGGTGGAAAAGGAAATTCATTATGTAGTTGAAAGTTATCATACATGGGAGGTGATTCATCTTGGTAAGGGTAGTGAGGTGGTGGTTCTTGAGGGTATTGGTGGTGGAATTGGGGTGGTTCTTCATAAGGTTCATATGGTTCACAAGGTGGTTGGTATGGTGGATGTGGGTTGGGATCATATGGAGGTGTTTGGTGGTAGGGAGCTTGTGAGTAAGGTGGTTCAAAATTAGGTTCAGGGGGTCGTTCATAGGCATATGGTGGTGGTTGTTGATAATCATTATAAAGGTCATCATATCCATTAGATTGATATGCATTAGGATGAGAATTATACCCATAAGAATCCGGAGGTTGTTATTGCCAAGAAGGTTGATCAATCCCTTGAGGCTCCTCCCATCTTTGATTGTTCCGTCCTTGATGTATATTGTCATTGTAGCTCCCATTCCCTACAACATAATTTGAGCCAAACTCATAGCCAAAGGGGTGAGAATTCATAGTAGCAAACAAAAACAAAAACTAACAAAAATAAGCAACAAAGTTCTAAGACTAACAAAAACTAACAAATAAGCAAAAAGCAAACATATTCACAATATTCATAATATTTCCCAGCAACGGCTCCATTTTGATGATTGAACTTTTGATGGTTTAGGATTTATCTAATGAAGTCTCGTTGTGAAGTATAGTTTCCAAACCAATCAAGAATCCTTTCATACAAAAATTTGAGTTGTCACATGTAACAAACCCCAAATGAAAATTAACCGGAGTATTTGGACTCCGGGTCGTCTCACAAGGAATTGCAATGAAGTGCTCAATTATTGGCTATGAAGATCAAGGGGGTTTGATTGATAATTGGGCAAGAAAATATAAATGGAAAGAAAAGTAAATTAAGCAAGTAATTAAAGAAGACAAGTAATAAAGAGAGACATTCATGGCAATGGATTGAGATCATAGGCTTTCTATCCTAGTCATGCTTGATTAATTCATCTTATTTAGTTAACTCACACATCGGGAGAATGTCAAACAAGACTAATTAATCATGTCACAAATATAAACAAGAATTTATCTTATTACGTCATCTCCGACGATTGAGGAAGGTATCATGTTATCCTCATACTCGGAGAAAGTCTAATAAGACTAGCTAATCTCAATCCAAAAGTCCTAATCAACTCACTAATTTAATTAGCAAAAGATTAGCGTCAATGGAAACAATATTCCAAAAGTCCTAATCAACTCACTAATTAAATTAGCAAAAGATTAGCGTCAATGGAAACAATATTAGCTAACAACTCTAGATCACCAACATGAGTTGGGTTTTCATGACTCAAGATTGCCTAATTACTCTTTCCAAGCCAAGAATGCTCAAAATCTACTCTAACATCCAACCAAGCATTTTGTCAAACACTTGGAAGGCATAAAAGGAAAGCATAATAAATGACAAGAAATAGTAAATTCTACCAACTACAAATAGCAAGGAGAGTAAGAACACAACTCAAATCAACAATAAAAAGAACATCAAACATTAAATTCATTAAATGTAAACAAGATCCAACATGAGCATTCATAAACATAAAAGAGACATAAAAGTAAAATTGACAAGAGAACTAAGAAGAATAGAGTAGTAGAAACAAGAAATTAAAAGGAGAAACTAAATCAAAACAAGAATTGAAAGATGAATTTAAGAAAAGTAAACCTAAACTACCCTAAATTCTAGAGAGAAGAGAGAGCTTCTCTCTCTAGAATTCTAACCTAAAACATGGAGAAAACTAAACTATGACTACTTGGTTCATTCCCCCTTCAATCCTTGGGTTCAATAGCATTAGAAATGGGTTGGATTGGGCACAAAATGGGCTGCAAAATCGCTGGGGGCGATTTCATTAAAGTGGGCCACGGACAGCATCGGCGCGCGCACGCAAAGTGCGTGTGCGCGCCCCTGAACACGATGCAACATATATCGAATTTTATATAATTTCGAAGCCCTGGATGTTAGCTTTCCAACACAACTAAAACCGCCTCATTTGGATCTCTGTAGCTCAAGTTATGGTTATTTGAGTGCAAAGAGGTCAGGCTTGACAGCTTTACGGTTCCTTCATTTCTTCATGAGTTCTCCCACTTTGCATGCTTTTCTCCTCACTTCTTCCATCCAATACTTGCCTTATGAACTTGAAATCACTCAACAAACATATCAAGGCATCGAATGGAATTAAAGTGAATTAAAATCACCAATTTTAGGGCCTAAAAAGCATGTTTTCACATTTAAGCACAAATTAAGGGAGAATTGCAAAACCATGCTATTTCATTGAATAAATGTGAGAAAAGGTGATAAAATTCCCCAAAATAAGCACAAGATAAACCACAAAATCGGGGTTTATCAGTCATCTAGAGTCTTTGAACCAGGACAGAAAGTTCTGTTGTTTAACTCTAGGCTCAGGCTATTCCCTGGAAAACTGAAATTCCGGTGGAAGGGACCATATGTGATTACAAGTGTGTCACCATATGGCTATGTGGAGATTCAAGACATTGATTCTGATAAGAAGTTCATTGTTAATGGACAGAGAATCAAGCATTATCTTGAAGGCAATATTGAGCAAGAGTGCTCAAGGCTGAGGCTAGATTAAAAGCTCAGCAAGGTCCAGCTAAAGACAATAAAGAAGCGCTTATTGGGAGGCAACCCAATTTTTCCTTATCTATGTTAATTTTCTGTTTTCCGTTTTTATTTTATGTTTTCTTTAGGATGATGATCATGTGGAGTCACAAAAAAATCAAAGCAAAGTCAAAAACAGCATTAAAACAGCTCATCCTGGAGGGAGAGCTTACTGGCATTTAAACGCCAGTAAGAAGCATCAAACTGGCGTTTAACACCAGAAAGAAGCATCAAGCTGGCGTTAAATGCCAGAAACAAGCACCAAGTTGGCGTTTAATGCCAAGAAAGGGGAAAAGCTGGCGTTTAACACCAGAAACAAGCAGCAGTCTGGCATTAAACGCCAGGATTTCACATTAAGGGCGTTTTGCTTGCCTCAATGGAGCAGGGATGCTAAGTCCTTGACTCCTCAGGATCTGTGGACCCCACAGGATCCCCACCTACCTTACCATTCCAATTCAAACCATTCCCCTCCCATACCCACTCATTCACACTTCTCATTCTACTCCCTTCTATCTTCTTTTGCTCGAGGACGAGCAAACCTTTTAAGTTTGGTGTGGAAAAAAGCGTTGCTTTTTATTTTTCCATAACCATTTATGGCATCTAAGGCCGGAGAAACCTCTAGAAAGAGGAAAAGGAAGGCAGTTGCTTCCACCCCCGAGTCATGAGCGATGGAGAGGTTCATCTCAAGGGCCCATAGTTCAGTGGTAGAGCATTTGACTGCAGATCAAAGAGCTATGAGGGAGGAGCAACAAAGACAAGGAAGAGACATAGAGGAGCTCAAGAGCGCCATTGGTTCTTCAAGAAGAGGAAGACGCCACCCTCACTAAGGTGGACCTGTTCGTTAATCTCCTTGTTCTTATTTCTCTGTTTTTCGTTTACTATGCTTTATGTTTATTTATGTTTGGGTCTTATTACATGATCACTAGTATCTAAGTGTCTATGTCCTAAAGATATGAATGTCCTATGAATCCATCACCATTCTTAAATGAAAAATGTTTTCTGAAAAAGAAAAAGAAGTACATGAATTTTGAATTTTAAAATAGTTTAATTATTTTGATGTGGTGGCAATATTTTTTGTTTTCTGAATGAATGCTTGAACAGTGCATGTGTCTTTTGAATTTGTTGTTTATGAATGTTAAAATTGTTGGCTCTTGAAAGAATGATGAAAAAGGAGAAATGTTATTTGATAATCTGAAAAATCATAAAAATAATTCTTGAAGCAAGAAAAAGCATTGAAGAACAAGGCTTGCAGAAAAAAATGCAAAAAAAAAAAAATGAGAGAGCAAGAAAAAGAAAAAGCAAGCAGAAAAAGCCAAAAGCTCTTTAAACCAAAAGGCAAGAGCAAAAAGCCAATAGCCCTTAAAACCAAAAGGCAAGGGTAATAAAAAGGATCCAAGGTTTTGAGCATCAGTGGATAGGAGGGCCTAAAGGAATAAAATCCTGGCCTAAGCGGCAAAACCAATCTGTCCCTAACCATGTGCTTGTGGCGTGAAGGTGTCAAGTGAAAACTTGAGACTGAGCGGTTAAAGTCGAGGTCCAAAGCAAAAACACAGTGTGCTTAAGAACCCTGGACACCTATAATTGGGGACTTTAGCAAAGCTGAGTCACAATCTGAAAAGGTTCACCCAGTTATGTGTCTGTGGCATGTATGTATCCGGTGGTAATACTGGAAAACAGAGTGCTTAGGGCCACGGCCAAGACTCATAAAGTAGTTGTGTTCAAGAATCAACATACTGAACTAAGAGAATCAATAACACTATCTGAATTCTGAGTTCCTATAGATGCCAATCATTCTGAACTTCAAAGGATAAAGTGAGATGCCAAAACTGTTCAGAAGCAAAAAGCTAATAGCCGCGCTCATCTAATTAAGACTGATCTTCATAGATGTTTTTATAATTCATTGTATATTCTCTTCTTTTTATCCTACTTTTTTTTTAGTTGCTTGGGGATAAACAACAGTTTAAGTTTGGTGTTGTGATGAGCAGATATTTTATACGCTTTTTGTGGTCAATTTCATGTAGTTTTTAGTATGTTTTAGTTAGTTTTTAGTATATTTTTATTAGTTTCTAGGCAAAATTCATATTTCTGGACTATACTATGAGTTTGTGTGTTTTTCTGTAATTTCAGGTATTTTCTGGATGAAATTGAGGGAGCTGAGCAAAAATCTGATTCAGGCTGAAAAAGGACTGCTGATGCTGTTGGATTCTGACCTCCCTGCACTCGAAATACATTTTCTGGAGCTACAAGAGTCCAAATGGCGCGCTCTCAAATGCGTTGGAAAGTATACATCCAGGGCTTTCCAGCAATATATAATAGTCCATACTTTTCTCAAAGATAAATGACGTAAACTGGCGTTCAACGCCAGTTCCATGTTGCATTCTGGCGTTAAACGCCAGAAACAGGTTACAAGTTGGAGTTAAACGCCCAAAACAGGTTACAACCTGGCGTTTAACTCTAGAAATAGCCTAGGCACGTGTAAAGCTCAAGTTCAGCCCCAGCATACACCAAGTGGGCCCCAGAAGTGGATTTCTGCACTATCTATCATAGCTTATTCATTTTCTGTAAACCTAGGTTACTAGTTTAGGATTTAAACAACTTTTAGAGATTTATTTTGTACCTCATGACATTTTTAGATCTGAACTTTGTACTCTTTGACTGCATGAGTCTCTAAACTCCATTATTGGAGGTGAGGAGCTCTGCTGTGTCTCGATGAATTAATGCAATTATTTCTGTTTTCTATTCAAACACGCTTGTTTCTATCTAGCATGTTCATTCGCACTTCAATATGATGAATGTGATGATCCGTGACACTCATCACCATTCTCAAACTATGAACGCGTGACTGACAACCACCTCCGTTCTACCTTCGATTGAATGAGTATCTCTTGGATTTCTTAATCGGAATCTTCGTGGTATAAGCTAGAATCCATTGGCAGCATTCTTGAGAATCCGGAAAGTCTAAACCTTGTCTGTGGTATTTCGAGTAGGATTCAGGGATTGGATGACTGTGACGAGCTTCAAACTCACAAGGGTTGGGCGTAGTGACAGACGCAAAAGGATTAATGGATCCTATTCCAGCATGAGTGAGAATCGACAGCTGATTAGCCGTGCGGTGACAGCGCACCCGGACCATTTTTCACTGAGAGGACGGATGGTAGCCATTGACAACGGTGATCCACCAACACACAACTTGCCATAGGAGGAACCTTGCGTGCGTGAAGAAGAAGATAGGGGGAAAGCCGAGATTCAGAAGACAAAGCATCTCCAAAACTCCAACATATTCTCCATTACTGCATAACAAGTATTTAATTCATGCTCTTTTATTTTTCACAATTTGAACTGATAATCATAATTAATCTCCTGACTAAGATTTACAAGATAACCATAGATTGCTTCAAGCCAACAATCTCCGTGGGATCGACCCTTACTCACGAAAGGTATTACTTGGACGACCCAGTGCACTTGCTGGTTAGTTGTGCGGAGTTGTGAAAAGTGTGAATCACAATTTTGTGCACCAAGCAACAGGGGGTATAACAATGATATTCTCATAGAAATCTGGGTAGGAGCAGTATAGGAGCCAAGTGTTCTCCTAGGTTGTGCATTTTCATTCGGATTAACAACACTGGAATTGATTGCATTGTTGTGGTTGTTGTTGAGCTCCATGGTAGACTTTTCAACTTTCTTATGAGAGTTATCCCTGAGATTTTTAGTAGCATTGTAAGCTTTGGCCTGCTGTAAACATCTTTTTGTAGACCTCTCAATCTCAGGGTCAAAGTCTATAAGGGGTTCTTTGTCCTTGTTCTTGCTTATAAATAGACAAAAAACAAAGAGAAGTGGGAATCTCTATGTCAGAGTGTAGAGAATTCCCAATGTGGTATCCTGTGTAAAAGAAGTAAAATAAAATAAACTGAGCAATTAACCCCAAAAATTTCAAAAACTATCTAAGAAAATTCAACCACAAAATCGAAAATAATGAAAAGATAAATAATTAGAAAAAAAATAAAATATGATTACTAAAGAGACACCAAACTTAATTTCAGAAATTAAGGAAAATTTTTTTACTAAAATAAACTTAAAATTTCAAAAATTTTAAAAGTGAAAAGAATTAAAAACAAATAAAAGCTAAAATCTAAAATGCCTTATCTAAGCAATCAGACAACAGTTAGTTGTCAATCATAGTCAATCCCCGGCAACGGCGCTAAAAACTTGGTGGCGGATTTCAAAATCCACAAACTGAACCGACAAGTGCACTGGGTCGTACCTAGTAATACCTCAGGTGAGTGAGGGTCGGTCCCACGAGGATTGATGGACTGAGCAATAATAGTCGAATGAATCCTTAGTTAGGCAAGCAGAAAGTTGTGTTTTGGGGTTCAAAAGTATTAAACAGTGATTCAGAAAGTAAGAAAGAAAATAGTACCATTGGTGTGAAGTACATGGGAGAAAACAGTTAAGGTTTCGGAGATGTTTATTCTTCCGGATTAAGTTTTCTTACCAACTAATTTAGTCATGCAAAATTCATCTCATGGCAAAGTGTCAATGACTAAACCCTAACGTCTTAGTGATTTGGTCTCCTCTAACCTAGTTAACCGCTAATGTCATGGTCACTTCATTTCGATTAGAGGGTTAAGTTCAATTCTAGTTATAGCCATAAAAACCCTAATTACCTAGATATAAAAGGATTATATGTCGCGTATCCTGTTAAGTCTGAGTAATTAGCAATTTAAAAGGAATTTACTTTCAAGTTGTTATTCAAGTGAGATAACTCTTTCAAGAATCACAAGAACACATATAGAATAAGGGTTATTCTTCCGATCTACTCAAATTCCTAAGATGAAGAATGAAAGTAATCCTTGAAATTGAATCACTATATTAATTAAAATAGAACAATAATAGTCTTAATCCATAAAAATAAACAGAGCTGCTAACCTTAACCGATGAGGTTTAGTGGCTCAGGCTTCAGAGAGAAAACTACAGTTTTGAAAATGTGAAAGTGTAGAAGTGAGAAGATCCCCTTAATGGTAGAATCTTTTCCCTTTTGTTTGTAATTAGAAATAACTAAAATAAAATAAACTAGAATAATTAAAAACTAAATCCAACTAAAAATGCTCTTTTGATGGGGTGTAAACTCGGATTGGCATTTAGCACCTTTGTTGGCAGAAAGTCCTCTTTCGTTCTGAGTTGCTGGCACTAAGGCTGCGTTTGTTTCTGAGAACAGGACAAGACAAGACACTGGGAATAAGATAGGACAAGACACTGATGAACAGAGACGCTAAATTTTGTGTTCTTGTATTCTGTTTGGTGATAAACTAGAACAAATTATGAAAATCTAATTTATTCTCTTTTTTCTTTGATTCAAAAAATTTCAGATGAAAAATATAATAATAAAAAAATATAATTATGAAAAATTAACAAAAATAATAAAAAAAGAATGAAAAATAAGTTGTGTCCCTTATTAGTGTCCTCGTGTCCTTCCTGTCAGGACGGACATAAAATACACTAATTCAGTGTCTCTGGACACACTGTCTCTGTCCATGTCTCCTCTATCAAACATGATTTTGTGTCTCTGTGTTCATGTCTCAGTGTCCTGTCTCTGTAAACAAACGCAGCCTAAAGGCCAGGCTTAGCGTTTAGCGCCCTTGTGGAAAGCTTCCAAACTCTTATCTTTTCTTGCACATGAACTCTGCCAAACTTATCCGAACTTCACCTGAAATAATTAAAACACTAAAACAATTCAAAGCAGCATCCAAAGAGATTCAATACACTAGAATTAAATTAAAACTCAACAAATTCTAAATTAAAATGGAAAAAAAAATAAAGGAAAGATGCTCATGCATCACGGAGATGGTTCCCTGCCCAAGGGCTCGCGTACGTGGACAAGGGGCGGGTACGCGAGATGGTCCAATTGCACGCTTTCGCATACATGGACATGGGCATGCGTACACAGAATCCCTATTTTCTAAAAGGTGAGTTTATAAATTTCAAACTATTCCTCTAGCTTTTCCAAATCTCTGAATGATACGTGTTCAGGAGGGCATTTTCATCATTTTAGAGCTAAGAGATAGAATGGTAATATTGTCATGTTCAAAGATCCGAATACTAGAAGAATCATACCATGCCAGTCTTGGACATCAAGAAGACCAAGAGTTTGTCTCAAAAATAGTGGTGATGAAATGGCGACAACTAATAAGGCCCATTGGACTAAGGCAGGACAACAAGAAGCCCAACAATACATTTTAAATTTAATGGGAGGCATAATTTATTATTAATTTTCAAAATTATTAGGCCTTTATTTTAATTTATTTTACTGTTAGAGTTTGTTGGAAGATTTGATTTACTTTTGATTTGTTGAGTAGTAATTTTAGGGATTTTAAATTTAAATCAAATCTGTTAAGATTAAATCTGATTTAAATTAGTTATCATATCTTTAAGATTTTAAAATTTAAATCAAATCTAAACTAATGAAATAAGATCAAATCTAATTTAAATAAGTTATCTTATCTTCAGGAGATTTAAATGAAATTATCTTATCTTATCTTTTAGCTAGTTTGTTAGGGGCCTATTTAAACACCTTCGGTGAGACAATTTACATAACTTTTGATGAATACAATTTTCTTAGTGCTTTATGCACATTTTTTTGGTGTGATTAAGTGAGGTTAGTGATTTGTTTCGCTTGGTGCATGAAGAAGATTGAAGGATCCAACTCTAAGGTGTTCTGCGTGGTGGTCTCTTTCAATATTCATCCCTCTGATCTAGGTTGTCAAGGACAGGTTCTTTGAAGGTCTAGTAGGAAAAACCCTTCCGGTGACCTAGGTTGCTAATAACAAGTTTCTTAGAGGTCTAGTAGGAAAATCCTTCCAATGACCTAGGTTGCTAAGAACAGGTTTCTTAGAGGTCTAGTAGGAAACTCCCTTATCTATCCTTTTATATTTCCGCTGCGTCTTTTCTGTTGCGTCTTTTCTCCATCTTTTTTTTTATGCCTTTATCCTTCATTCCAAAAATTTTCTTATCAGTGAAAGCCCTGTTTAAGGTCTAATAACAAGGTATTAGGCTACAGAGTAAGGGTAAGTTTGTTAAAGAAGGTAGAATTGGTATTGAAGGAGATTTGAGCAGTGAATGATTAGCTTGATGAGATATTGAAAGTGATGAATGAGACATGATTCAGAATGATGAGGTTTGATTTGTGACAGTGAATGGAAAGTTTATTGATCTCCTGGAAAGAATGGTGGTATAGTCCTGCTCGCTAAGAGCGTGATGGATTTGGAAAAGGTGGAAAAGCACACTCTTTCGTATTATTTTCTCCCACATTTTTTTCTAGGTGCAAGGTGGAAATGCACACTCCTTCGATGTGAAAATGCACACTCCTTCGTGATACCTCCAGGGGAAGGTGGAAAGGCACTCTCCTTCATTTATGATTCTCCTTAGATGCGCAACCTAAAGGCCATATCTGGGTTAGCTACCAGGTGTGACGGGTTCTAACAGTTTAACCAACACGTGAGCTCATGGCCAGTAGAATTAGGCATTCATCGTATACATTTGTATGTTTTGTATCAGTTTGCCTTTGTTTTGACTTGTCTAATTGCTTATCTGTGGTAAACTGCTATCTGATCTGTTTTTTGTAACTGCTATCTATATATATATGATTTCCTTGTCTGTTTTATATCTATTTTTATTTTGAGAGACCCCTCATATCATGGAGGAGTGATGAGGGTTGTTCTATGCATGGTGGTTGGGAGGTTTGAAGGAGATAGGAAGCGAATAGTTAGCTTAGAATTAGAATCTCTTAGATAGATTATCGAGATTTCTGGTTTGGTATAAACTTTATGTTTGATCTGAGTTGTTATAGTTCTAGGAATGCCTCTTGCTTTCCTGGATCTTATATACGTCTTTTGTTTTAGAGGTCGTAATATCTCGCCACCTCTGATTTACAACTTAAGGGTAAAGCTCTATGTGGTAGGGTGTTACATGAGTGAGGGGTGGCGGCGTTGAGTGAGGGACTGGGTGAGTGTGCAGGTGTATTAGGGTTAGGGTTCTGATTTGGGAAAAAAGGGTGAGGATAGGTTAGTAATTTCTAATAAAAATAGGTGTAAGGTAGTATTTAAAAAACATTTTAATCCAACAAAATTATCTTTAAATAAAATTCTATTTATTCATCAAATTATAATTTATTCTCAAATAAATACTTTAATTCAAGAATTAGAGATGATGAAATTAATTCTTTTATTTATAAAATAAGATTCAAAATCTAAATATTCAAATTAAGGCATATAAAATTCTCATTATTTTTCAGTTACTAAAGCATTAAATTTGAATACAAAAATTGTCCAATTAATAATAAAAATATAATCTTCAATAAATATTATTGTACATAAATAATTTATTATTTAATTTTCAAAAATCCAAGGTCTTACAAAGTACCTCTACCAACCTCAACCTCTCTAAAGAGCTCGGACAACAATTGTAATACCCTACCACACAGAGCTTTACACCTAGGATGTAAACAGAGATGGCGAGGCACTATGACCTCTAAAAGCAATATATATATATCTGGGAGCCTTGAATGAAAAGGGGTACGACAAAAACAAAATCGAAGGTACAACAATCATGAGAAACGGAAAGATAGAAAGCTTAGACAGAAAACAAAAAGACAAATATATAAAGTAGAGTTCCAAATGATAGTTATATAATCAAGATCTAGACTCAACCTGCGAAGCAAAGGTCAGCTAGAATATATATAACACTCCAAAAATAAACCAACGGGTAAATATAAATCCTGTTTCTCCAAGTCAACCTCTAAAAGGGACAAAACATAATATATAAAAGATGGAGAATCTATACACATATATAAACATAAACCAAATACAAACACCAAGTCCCAAGATAGTTCGCTTGTAATGGGGATCTCTGGACACTCAACAAGGAGCCTCGTGTCCTGTATCTAAAAACCACAATATATGTATAGAATGAAAACTGGAGGGTTCTTAGTGTTAAACCCCAATTTTGTGGTTTATCTTGTGCTTAATTTAGGAGATTTTATCAATTTTTCTCACATTTATTCAATGAAATAGCATGGTTTTGTAATTCTCCCTAAATTTGTGCTTAATTGTGAAAACATGCTTTTTAGGGTAGTTTTCCATTCGATGCCTTGATATGTTTGTTGAATGATTTCAGATTCATAAGGCAAGTATTGGATGGAAGAGGTGAAAGGAAAAGCATGCAAACTGGAGAATTTATGAAGAAATGAGCATTTGGAGAATCGAAGACCACGCGCACGCGTCGCCCACGGGTACATGTGAAGAGGGAATTCAAGCCACGTGAACGCGTCACCCACGCATATGCGTGAGGAGGAAATGTCTGAGGTTATTTCATGCAGAATTGAAGATTGGACAAGGAGGGAGCAATTATATTAGCTTAGGACCATGTAGGGTAGTTTTCTAAAGAGAGAAGCTCCATCTTCTCTCTAGAATTAGGGTTTTTAGGTTAATTTCATCTTAGATCTAGGGTTTAATTCTTGTTTTTATTTACATTTCCCTTCAATTTCTTGTTGCTACATCTTTGCTCTTCTAGTTCTCTTGTTAATTTTCTTTTTATACCACCTTTATGTTCATGAGCACTTGATGACAAGTCATCTTATGCTAGTTTCACAAGCATTTTTCATTTGTTTCATTAGGTTTTATGCACTTTCTTGCACAATAAGTAGGTGGTTGGAGTGGAATTTCATGATTATTTTGATTCAATCAAAAATCAATTATTTTATACAAAATCATGAGATTTATGCAAGAATTAAGTGATTATTATGAATGATGCAAATTCTTGTGATTATTGGTAGGACTTTGATTGCTTGTTTGGTTAATTTTAGGTGATAAAATGAAGAGAAAAAGGTTCAGCACAGGGCAGCATTGCGTTCAAATAAAGAGCGTCACGCTCACTTACGATGCGCACGCGTACAGGACGCTCACGCGTCAGGCAACAAAACTTGAAGATCCACGCGTACGCGTGCATGACGCGTACGCGTGGGTGTGTTTGGCGCTCATTTTCAAAGAGAGTGCTATGTTAAATTACTCAGCATTTTCGGGGAGATTAAAATTTGGAGGCAAAATTCTGCAATCGACGCGCACGCGTGCATGACGCGCACGTGTCGATGGTGCATCTGAGACAAAATGTGCCCACGCGTAGCTGGCGTTGAAACCTGCATTGAGATTTCAAAACCCACGCGCACGCGCAGAGGATGCGCACGCGTGGGCAGCACTCACTAACCCAACGTAGCGCTCAATAAGTTAAAACTACTGAAGGCGCGTACGCGTGATCATGGCGCGGAAGCGTATTTGGAGCTGAAGACTGATAGGACGCGTACGCGTACATGACGCGTACTCGTTGATGGGCGAAATGCACAAAAGCACGTGCACGCGTCACAGAGGCATACGCGTGGATGAATGAACGCTGCGCTCACTTAGAGAATGCAGCGTTCCACTGGGAGCTGCAACCAAGTGACATTTTGATTCACTTCATGCAAGGCCAAAAAGCCCACTCCAAGTACTGAAAGCCATAATTGGAAAGTGTACAAATAGCTAGGAATTTGATTTCATTAGAGAGCTCTCTTTTAGTTTTCTTTTTTAGCATTTTTAGAATTGGGATCAGATCTGAATTTTCCTTTCCAATTTGCTTTCTCTCTTCTGCAAATTTTACTCTTCTGTTTTGGGTCTTGAACTTGGATTGAAGAATTCTGCTGAATTTCTTCATCTGAGAGTCATCTTTTACTTTTCCTGTCATAATTCTTAGAGTTGAGTTCTTAGAATTGAAGATCTGATCATAGTTCGCTTCTTATTTTACTTTCTTATAAAATTTCTTTTCTATTTTGTTAACAGAGCAATTGAGATCTAGATTTCCTTCTGTTGTGTTATTCTATTGCAATTATCAATTTCTCTTTTAGGATTTCAAAGTTGATTTAAGTTTTCACTCTATTTTGATTCTTCTGCAATTTTACATCTCCGTTTTTGTACTTAGATCCTGATTTGAGTTTTTTCCATCTGAGAGTTCTTTAATTCATTGCACTTTATATTTTCCAGTTCTATTTTGAATCCCAGAACCCAAATCCCTTTAATCTTCATGCAATTTAGGTTTCCTTGCAATTTAGATTTAGAAACTTAAATTACTTGCACTTTAAGTTTCAGTTATTTACTTTTCTTGCAATTTAAGTTTCAGCTCTTTTAATTTCTTGCACCTTAAGTTTCTGCAATTTATTTCTTCTGCAATTTAAGATTCGGCCAATTTCAATTCTGCACTTTAATTTCCTATCAATTTTATTTCTGTTAATCGAATTTCACTCAAATCATCAAATATTCGCTTAACTAAATTCATCACCATACTAAAGTTGCCTAATCCATCAATCCCTGTGGGATCGACCTCACTCTTGTGAGTAATTACTACTTGATGCGACCCGGTACACTTGCCGGTGAGTTTGTGTGGAATCATTTTTCTCTCATCAAGTTTTTGGCGCCGTTGCATGGGATTAATTTAGATTGACAATGATTAAGTAGGTGATAATCTAGATTAAGCACTCTTTCTTTGTTTTTGTTAAGCATTTCAACTGTTTGAGATTTTGCTTCAACTAACCTTAACCACACTCTGTCAGTAAAGTGCTTTATTTTAGTTTTTCTGGTGTTATTTGTGTTGTATGCCAGGGGGAAGAAGAGGTGCATCCACCTCTTTTTATTCTGAACAAGAGAGGACATTTCTGAGATTGAGAAGAGAAGCAAGAGGGAAGGGAGTTATTGGAGAAGGAGAGTCAGAAGAAGAGGATCAAGAGATGGAGGATAACATTCCAAATCTACCTGAGGATGTGGCTAACAACAATGGCCAACCTCAGAGAAGAGTTTTAGCCTCTTACACTATCCCCAACCCAAGGAATTGTGGGAGCAGTATTTTAACCCCCAATGTCCATGCTAATAACTTCGAACTCAAACCTCAATTGATTACCCTAGTTCAGAATAATTGTCAATATGGAGGAAGTGCTGCTGAAGATCCAAACCAACACCTCTCTCCGTTTTTGAGAATTTGTGACACTGTCAAAACCAATGGAGTCCACCCTGACATCTATAAACTTTTGCTATTCCCATTTTCACTGAGAGACATAGCTACACATTGGTTAGAAACATTCCCTAAAGAAAGCATCACCAACTGGGATGATTTAGTTAGCAAATTTCTAGCCAAATTCTATCCACCTTAAAGAGTCATTAAGCTAAAAACTGATGTGCAAACCTTCAGAAAGCTAGAAGGAGAATCACTATATGAAGCCTGGGAGAGGTATAAAGCTCTGATCAAAAGGTGTCCAGAAGGAATGTCCAGTGAATGGGTGGAGTTGCAGAATTTCTATGAAGGCTTGTCCTTGCCTTCAAGGAAAGCTTTGGATTATTCTTCAGGAGGATCCTTGCAAATGATGAAGACTTCTCAAGAGGCACATAATCTTATAGACATGGTGGCCAACAGTGAGTACTTCTACTCCTCTGAAAGCCAAGCAGCTCCAAAGAAAGGTGTATTTGAGCTTGAAGGAGTTGATACAATATTAGCTCAGAATAAACTTATGCACCAGCAGCTTCAACAGCAAATTGAAATGATGACAAAAAGGATGGATGGATTACAACTCGTAGCAGTAAGCACAACTAATCAACCACCATTGGTGTGGGGACAGCAGGAGGAAAGCTATGAAGAACAGCAACCTGAATAAATGCAGTACATGCACAATCAAGGTTCTGGGCCAAATGATTTCCACGGTGACACTTACAACTCATCTTGGAGAAACCACCCCAATATGAAATGGGGAGAGAACCAGAACCAGCAACCTTGGCAAAGGATCTCCAACTCAGGCAACTCCTGCAATACAAACCACCAAAACCATCAGCAAACCAATCAAAACCCATACAGAAAACCACAAAAAAATTACCCCAATTCTAACTTCTATCCACCCCACAACCCATCAACTAACCAAAACAATTTCCACCAATCATCCTCATCTCACACTCAACCAACAGCACCCCAAGAGTCCCAAAGGATCTCCAATCTAGAGATGATGATGGAAAAGATGATGAAACATCAAGAGCTAGTCAACAAAAACCATGAAGCATCATTAAGAAACCTGGAGAGACAAATAGGCCAATTGTCTAAACAACCAGAGAGACCAACCAATGCACTACCAAGTGACACCATTCCCAACCCCAAGGAAGAATGTAAATCAATTCAACTTAGGAGTGAAAAGACATTGGAGAATAACAAAAAAGCTAACAAGAAGCTAGTAGAGGATGATAATGCTGATAGTAAGAAGAAAGTGGCAATTGAAGAAAAGAACCAGGAAGAGCTCAAGGAGGAGGATGAGGAACCACAAGCTTTAAAGAAGGGGAAGCAAGCTATTGAGGAACACTCACAAGAACAGAGGAAACAGGTGAAGCTTTACACTCCTCCTCTGCTATACCCTCAAAGAATGCAAAAAGAGATGAAAGATCAACAATTCCTCAA
This sequence comes from Arachis ipaensis, assembly GCF_059453495.1. Taxonomy (NCBI): domain Eukaryota; kingdom Viridiplantae; phylum Streptophyta; class Magnoliopsida; order Fabales; family Fabaceae; genus Arachis; species Arachis ipaensis. Next base: position 87,054,114 of record NC_142444.1, read on the forward strand.
GTTCTTAGAAGTGTTTAAGAAGCTGGAGATCAACATTCCACTTGCTGAAGCATTGGAGCAGATGCCTCTATATGCTAAATTTCTCAAAGAGCTCATCAACAAAAAGAGAAGATGGAACGAAAAGGAAACAGTGTTCCTATCCCAAGAGTGCAGTGCAGTAATTCAAAAAGGCCTCCCACCAAAATGCAAGGATCCTAGGAGTTTCTTTCTGCCTAGCACCATTGGTAACATATTCATTGATAAGGCATTATGTGATTTAGGATCAAGTATCAACTTAATGCCCTTATCTATGATGAGAAAGTTATCCATAGAAGAAGTGAAACCCATAGGGATGACCTTGTAACTTGCTGACAGATCCATGGTAACCCCTAATAGAGTGGTCAAGAATCTCTTGGTCAAGGTGGATAAGTTTATTTTCCCAGTGGACTTTGTGATTTTAGATTTGGATGAAGAGGAAGGTGACTCCATCATACTAGGAAGGCCTTTTCTAGCCACACCAAGGGCCATCATTGATGTAGAAAAGGGGGAAATAAATTTGAGAGCACAAGATGAGAAGATCATTCTGAATGTCTTTAAGGAAATGCCGCATACTGCTGAAGAAAACATCTGCATGAGAGTTGAAAAGGAAAACTTGAACTGGAAGAAAAAAGCCAAGGAGGCACTCATCAGCTCACCTATGAAGCAAGAGATGGACGGTGGAGAAGAAAAAGAGGGTAAGGAATATGTGAAGGCTAAGAGGAGAAAGCAGGAAGAGATTGAAGATTTGATCATTGGGAGGAAAGCTCCTGACATAAAACCTGCTGCCAAGAAAGAAGGGCCACCAAAGAAGGAATAAAGAGCAAAAAAAAGGTTCCAAAAGGGTAGAGAAACAAAAGAATACCAACTGAAGGATTCTCAAAAGGGGACAGAGTAAGATTGATCTACCAGCAGTTGGAGACAGATCCACACACTGATAATTATTACACTATCAATAAGATACTCTCACTGGAGCATATGGAGATTGATCATCAAAACACAGGAAGAAGGCTCACAGTGAGAGGGGATAAACTGAGGCACCATAATCATCATCCACCCTAACAAGGGACCAATGTCAAGCTAGTGAAAATAAAAGAGCGCTCCATGGAAAGCAGCCCATGATTTAATATTCTTGCTGTTGTTTTAATTTCAATAATTAATGATTTTTCTGGCATAAATTTGATAGCTGCATACACCGTTTTGAAGCATATGACCGATTCTTAAGTTTGGTCTGCCTAAAAGCACTCTAAGATAGCTTTTTAAGCATGATGATCATATACCCATTTTAGAATATATACTCATTCCTTTTACTGGAGTATATAGCCAAACATTAAGTTTGGTGTTCTACATATGCTAAAATGCTCAAGAAAGTCACTCTTTATTCAAAGAGTCAAGTTTATGAAAGGATAAATCATATCTTGCATCAATTTTTTTGTGAATTTATTTTGCTAAGGTAGAAAATAAAATGTCCCTTGTAATGAATATACTAACTGTAGCAGAAAAATAATTTGGTTTCACATGAATTACTTGGCACAAAACAAGTTTGGTGTTCACCAATGTTTTGTTCAAATTCCTTGTGACACGGTTAACTATTCATTTAGAAGGAACATATGGCTTAGATTTATAATTTCTTATAAATAGTTATTAAGTTGCAATTTCTATTTCAAACCGTCACCTCTTTGAACCCATTTTTTTTATTATATTAATTTAGGTGGATAAGCATGAAGAAGAGAAGACTGAATAAAAGGACAACACCATGCCATGTACGGTTATCCCAAGGAGAAAAAGTAAGTTACATGTGCATGGTTGGGAAGCACAAATCTGCAAGAATCAGTATCTTGGAGACCAAGCCTTGTGCCCAATGAAGAGGTGATCTTTGTCTTCATGCATATCTACATGCACACCGTTCATTCCCACTCTCTCAACAATACTTCCATCAATTCTTCATCAATCCTCACCCTTCATTTGAAAGTTACCGAACCACCATTGTCCTTAGCTTGCTTCCACAAGCCATATCCTTGCTATAAATTGGCCAGCAACACCTCCTGAACCACACATCTTTTCCTTGTTCATATAACTCCTCCATACACTTTGCACCCTTCTCCTTCCAACTGAGGACATCACACGGTACCTACCTTCCATTCCTTCCATCCTAAACCGTGTTCTAACCAAGACACCATTGTCCTTTCTCCTTCCCCACTAAAATGGCCTCATCAAGCTCTAGGAGAAGAAAAGGAAAGCAACCGGTTGAAGCTGAACCACCAACCTATGATACCAAGAGATTTAAGTCTCAATATCATGAGTCAAGATATAGGTTAATGGAAGCAAAAGAAGTCATCTCAGAAATAGGCTTCAGATTGAAAGAAGGAGAATACCCAATTATGAGAAGGATAGTGTTCCGAGGGTTACCTGAAACTGTAGGTCGATCTCGGATGAGATCTTCTGTACTGGTCAGAGATGACGCGTCCGGCTGGCTGGTGGCGGCCGGAGCTGTTGTGTCCGACTTGTTGGACTGGCTGCACTTCTGATCCTTGGTCACCGGAGGGTGGGGGGTACCTGCAAGAGACTCCGATGCTTAAGTTAGCATGGGTATTAAGCAGGTTTATTGTAGAATCAGAGTATGAGTTATACCTGGGTGCTCTAGTGTATTTATAGTAGTGTGGGCTGACCTTTCTGATAAGATAAGTTAGTTATCTTATCTTATCTAATCTTATTTTAAGTGAAGTCAGCTTATCTTCAAGGGAACCACTTTTATCTCTATGGGCTTGGGTTGCCTTTGGATTTGGGTCGTGTTCCTCTATTTGGGCCCTTTATTGGGCTTTCCTATCGATTTAGCCGACCTCTTTGAGAAGAGGTCGGGTAGCCTAACCTGAAGAGGTCAGTCGCTTTGTCGCCAATCATCCCAGATCGGATAGCTCGACCCAGAGTATGAACAGTGCCCCTGCTTGAGCTCGGTCTTTTTTGTTGAGGTCGAGTCCTTGACTTCGGTCCTTCTCTGGCGAAGCCAAACTCAAGCATTTTGTCGATTCCTTTCTTTGTAGAGCCTTTTTGAATGTGGAACGTTTTCCTTTAAAAGTGCGCGCTTTTATATCGGCGCTTTGGGAACGTGCGAGGGTTTAGTACCCTCATTAATTGACTTCAAATGCCCCGTTTCCCTTGGTTTTTATTTTGAATTTTGCCATCAGAAACGGTTTCTCTTCTTCGTTCCTCTTCGTAACTTCTCCCTTTACTCTCTCATATTCTGTTTTTCCTTAGAGTTTCATAGTTTCTTCCTGCGATGCTTGCTCTACTACCACTTTCTGTGGAAAAGGAGTGATTCTGGATTTCTTCCTCCGTCTTCTTCCGGCGAATTTTTTCCGTTCGAGGGGTGGCTCTGTCGCTTCTTGCTCTTCAGCTTTCTTTTGAGGTTTTCTTCTATTTTTTCAGGTTCGATTTTTCCTCCTCTGTCATTTTTTATGTCTGAGTTTGATTTTTTCTTGGAGAAAGTTTGGATCTTTCTGCTTTTACTGCGCCTGATTGTTGCGTGTTCTGGAGTTTCTTCATCTTTTGTATGAATTTTTTCACCTTTCCTGTTGCTTGATGCTTTTAGGGTTTTTGCATGTTGTCGCCGTTTCTGCTTGTGCTTTTGGTAATGGTTTTTGCTTGGTTCACAAAAAGGTTGTGTCTTTGACGATTCTCTGCTTGGAATGTTTGGTGTTGGCTATGCTTTTCGCTGATAGACTGTGGAAAGATAGTGGCTTAGATGACTTTTTGTGTTTTTACTTTCCTTGTTTGTCTATTTGAAATCTTTTCTTGTTTGAGAGATATCGAGACGTAAGCTGTGGATTTTTCCTGAAACCTTGCTTTGTTACTGCCTCCAAAGGATGCCCCAGGACTTTGGTTTGAGTCTTGGGGTTTTCCTTTTCTGTTTATTCTTCTGTATACTAGTCGAGTTATTTTGCCCCTCGTCCGAGATATTTTTTGGTAATCCCATCTTCTTTTCTTATTGTAGGATTAGTTGGCCTCATGTCTTCTCGCAATAACATTGTAGAGATGTCTTCTAAAGTTCCCGATGGGATGTCTGATTGGCTAGACTCCCATGTCTTGATGTGTGTCTCTGTGGTGGACGCTGATTTCTGTGTAGAGCTGAGGAAACGTCATAGGATTTGTGGTAGCGGCGCCCGAGAGAGGGATTATGAGCTTGTAGCGCCCGATTCTGATGAGAGGGTTTGTTTTCCTACTTTGGTCGAGGGGGAGCGTCCTTTTTTCTATGCCTATGAATATTTCTTTAGCTAGTTGGACATTACCTTTCCTTTTACTACTTTCGAAACTGATTTGTTGTGGTCTTGTAATATTGCCCCATCCTAGCTTCATCCGAATTCCTGGGGTTTTATCAAGATTTTTCAGCTGCTTTGCCAAGAGTTAGGCATAACACCTTCTCAGACTCTTTTTCTTTATCTTTTGGTATCTGCCAAGCCCAGAGGGTTTGTCAAAAAGAAAGCTTCCTGGGTTTCTTTCAGGTCGGCCTAAGGGCATAAAGTTTTTGCCATGTATGATGAGTCTTTTAAAGATTTTAAGAATTATTTCTTTCGAGTCCGTGCTGTTGAGGGGGCCCGCCCCTTTTTTCTTGATGAAAATGATGAGCCTGCCTTTCCTCTAGAATGGCAAAAGAATGTGAGAGTGTCTCGCTATACCTGGGAGATGCTTGACGAGGTTGAACGAGCTTTTGTAGTTGTTCTTGAAGATTTATGGGGAAACAACCCCATCTTGATACAAAATGGTTTTTGAGTGACCCGTCTTTGGTTCAAACTGTTTTAGGTATTGTCTGACTTGTTTACATACTTGCTTTTTAGTTTTACTTCTTCTTTTGTGATTGTAACCCATTGTTGTGGTTGATTCTGTATTTTCAGAGATGTCGAAGAACATCGATTTTATGAAGGCCTACAAGAAAGCGAAGAAGGCTGCTGCTGCTCAAAATATCTCGGCTAAGGCGATGGGAGAGGGATCTTCGCAAGTTCAGGTGAAGCCACCCGTACCGAGCTCTCCTGGGCCGAGGAAGGTGGTTCCCACTCCTCGGATTTGCCTGGCTGAGGCTTCACAGTCTTCCGCTGCTACCTCTGGTGCTCCTCCCAACAAAAAACAAAAAACAATTGAGCCTTTCAACCTTGATGCCCCTGATTTTGACGCGGTCAAGTTTGTAGATCAGCAGATCGGTCCTTATGGTGTACTTCCTATGGATGATGTATCACTCCTTCGTCATTTAGACTTTATAACTCGGAGTAGTGTAAAAATGGCACACATGGGAGCTGCCTTGTACTGAACTGCTCAAAATCTTCCTCTCCATGCCACCAAAGCCTTCATGGAGGATGTAAAACAGGAATTCGACCGAATGAAGGACTTGAAAGAGGAGCTTGAGGGGAAAGTAGCCAAACTGGAGAAGGATCTGGAGAACGAAAAGGCTAGTTCTCTTGCTCTGGCGGCTTCTGTGAGATTGGCCGAGGACACCACGTTGAGGCATAAAGATAGTTATGTCACGTCTTATCGGAAGGTGATGCGTCTGAGGGAGGAGTTGGAGTCTGCCCGAGTTGACTATTCCGAGCTCCAAGGTCACCTTGTCGGTAGTGTAAATGCTGCTTATGATAATTTGAAGGAGCAGGTTCAAGTTCTCGCTCCTGAGGTTGATCTTACTCTTTTTAGCTTGGACAATATTGTGAGGGATGGAAAAATTGTTCCCGACGACCAAGATGACGATGTTGTCGAACCTCCCTCTGTGCCTGCTGCTAAAGTGTCGACCTCTATAATTCCTCCTGCTGGGATTGCTCGTCCAGAATTAGATCCTAATTGTCAAATTCTGAACAGGGACGATGGTATGGTGGATGCAGTGCCTCTCCAAACTCGCTCTCCTTCACCCCAGACTGATGCCACCGAGAAGGCTCCCAATCTTAACTAATCTTTCTTGGATGTTTGTGTAGATAGCCCGACTTGTGGGCTTTTTAAACTCTTTATTTTTGAATATTTTGCTGACTGTTGATACTCCTTCTGGTTGCTTGTTTAACAACTTTTGATTTTGAAAAAACAACAAGTAGCTTTCAAGCTTTTGGGCCTGACCTTGAAGCTTGTTATAATATTGTATTTTATATCATGCTTGTTTGCACTTGTCTTGGCACCTTTCTGGGTTTTGAGAATGCTGAAGCCTTGCTGCTTGGCCTCTTTGAATTGTTTTTGTGCTTATTGCTTGTAGCTTGGATCCTTTGAGGTTGTGGATGTGTGTATCCCACTTGTATTTGGGTTTTCTGGCTCTTACTTGTTTTTATTTCTAGCAATCCATAACTGATTTCTTTACGTTAGTCCTTTTTCCAGTTATTTTTGTAGTCCTCTTTTTTGGACCTTTGTCAGCTCTCTTTCAGAGACTACTTTTATAACTTGTTGGTCGTAGGAGATCGACTTCTTTGCATCGTCTTTTTCCATGTTATTTTTATAATCCTCTTTCTTGGACCTTTGTCAGGTCTCTTTTAGGGATTACTTTTATAACTTATTTGTGGACTTCTTCATGTCGTCCTCTTCTAAGTTATTTTTGTAATCCTCTTTCTTGGACCTTTGTTAGGTCTCTTTCAGGGATTACTTATATAACTTGTTTGTAGGAGGTCGACTTCTTCATGTCGTCCTCTTCTAAGTTTTTTTTGTAATCCTCTTTCTTGGACCTTTGTGAAGTCTCTTTCAGGGATTACTTTTATAACTTGTCCGTTGTAGGAGACCGACTTCTTTATGTCGATTTCTTCTAAGTTAATTTTGTAATCCTCTTTCTTGGACCATTGTCAGGTCTCTTTCAGGGATTACTTATATAACTTGTTTTTATAGGAGACCGACTTCATTAGGTCGGTCTCTTCTAAGTTATAGCAATTCCTCTTTTATAGGGTTGGCCAGACCTCTTTCCAGGGATTTGCTGATAACTTGGGTTGACTCGGTCCGACTTCTTAACGTCGGCCAGTCTTTAAGTTATTATTTAGCAATCCATAAGACCTCGTCAGGTTCTTTTTCTGGATCACTTTCAATAACTTCTTGCATTCTTCTGTGTTTATCTTTGCCGATTTGTAGAAGGTGGTTTCTATCTTTGTTTGTTCGACCTTTAGATGAATCGCGTTTTTATCTCTATTGGTCTTTATCGTGATCGTGCAGTGAATCTGTTTTTCACTATCTGCCGATCTGTTGCTTTATAATCGGACGATGAATGCTTCAGATTAATGCGCCTTGAGAATTTGTAGAATATCTAAAAATATATTTTATTCAAAAGCAAGTGCAAATATATACATACGGGAGTTTTTCATCCCTTTAAATCGGATAATTTATGGATCTCGACTTGGTGCCTCATTAAAAAACCTTTTCAGGAAAAAGAGTGCATCCGAGATCTTTTACCTTCTCTAGCTATAGTACCTTCTTAGGTTGCAGGTGTGCCATGATCTGGGAAGCTCTCGTCCATCGAGTTCGGACAGTCTGTAGTAGCCCTTTCCAAGTACTTCTATGACTCGGTAGAGTCCTTTCCAGTTTGCTGCTAGCTTTCCTTCTCCAGGTCGAGTTGTTCCAATATCATTTCGGATTAGGATGAGATCACTCTCAGCGAAACCTCTTGGTACTACCCTTTGATTATATCTCGAAGCCATTCATCGCTTTAGCGCTTCTTCCCTGATCCGGGCACTTTCTTGGATTTCTGGAAGTAGGTCGAGCTCTTCTCTTTGAAGTTGAGAATTGGTTTCTTCATTATAGTAGACTCCTCTAGGTGACCCTTCCTCGACCTCTACTGGGATCATTGCCTCCACTCCGTATGCTAGTCGAAATGGTGATTCGTTTGTGGTGGAATGTGGCGTTGTTTGATACGCCCATAGGACTTGTGGAAGTTCTTTGGCCCAAGCTCCCTTTGCAGCTTACAGTCTCCGTTTTAACCCAGCCAGTATGACTTTGTTGGCAGCTTCAGCCTGTCCATTGGCTTGCGGATGTTCGACGGAGGTAAACTAGTGTTTTATGTTTAGATCAGCTACTAACTTTCTGAAGCTTGCATCTGTGAATTGGGTGGCATTATCCGTGGTGATGGAATATGGAACCCCGAACCTTGTGACAATGTTCCTATATAGGAATTTTCGGCTTCTTTGAGCAGTGGCATTGGCTAAGGGCTCTCCCTCGATCCACTTTGTGACTATGAGGAATTTGACTTGTCCTGATCCCTGGGGGAAAGGTCTGAGGAGATCAAGTCCCCATTTTGTAAATGGCCAAGGTGAGGTTACGCTGATAAGCTCTTCTGGCGGGGCGATGTGAAAGTTGGCATGTTTCTGGCATGGTGGGCCTGTCCTTACATACTCTGTAGCTTCTTTTTGTAGAGTTGGCCAATAAAATCCCTCCCGGAGTACTTTTTTGGTGAGAGCTTGTGCTCCGAGATGATTACGACAAATGCCACTGTGTACTTCCTCTAAAACTTCCCTTGTGTTGGAGGTTGGCACACATTTAATAGTGGTATTGAAATCCCTCTTTTATATAGGGTGTTGTTTATGATAGTGTAGTACTAAGCCTCCTGTTTTAACCTCTTTGCCTCCTTCTCATTTCTGGGGAGTGTTTCTGTTTTAAGGTAATTAATTATGGGGGTCATCCATCCTTGATCCTGACTTGTTATGGCTAGGACTTTTTCCTCTTCCGAGATTGATGGATTCTGTAGCATTTCCTGGATGAGGCTTCTATTGTTGTCCTGTGGTTTGGTGCTGGCTAGTTTTGAGAGTGCATCAGCTCGGGCATTTTGTTCGCGGGGTATGTGGCAGATCTTATATTCCCTGAGTTGTTTGAGCTGTTCCTTGGTTTTATCCAAATACTTTTTCATGGTGGGATCTTTGGCTTGGTAGCTCCCTATTATTTGTGAGGTGACTACTTGTGAATCGCTGAAGATGTTGAGTTTTTGAGCTCCAACCTCCTTAGCCAGCTTCAAACTAGCTAGTAATGCTTCATATTCCGCCTGGTTGTTTGAGGCCGGGAACCAAAATTTGAGGGAGAGCTCAATTTGGGTTCCTTGGTTGCTTTCTATTATCACACCTGCGCCGCTTCCAGTCTTATTTGAAGACCCGTCTACATAGAGATTCCATTCTGTGGGGGTTTCCAGGGTATCTGTAAATTCTACGATGAAGTCGGCTAAGTACTGTGATTTGATGGCTGTCCGAGCTTCATATTGGAGGTCGAACTCGGATAACTCGACTGCCTATTGTAAAATTCTGCCTGCTAGATCTGTTTTCTGCAGTATCCCTTTTATGGGCTGGTCGGTCCGAACCTTAATGGTGTGAGCCTGGAAGTACGGGCGAAGTCGTCGAGATGTCAGTATGAGAGTGTAGGCGAACTTTCCTATTTTTTGGTAGTTCAGCTCGGATCCCTGCAGCGCTTTACTAATGAAGTATACAGGCTGTTGCCCTTTGTCGTCCTCTTGAACCAGTGCTGAGGCTACTGCCTGACTTCCTACTGCAAGGTATAATACGAGTGGTTCTTCCTCTCGTGGTTGAGTTAGGATAGGTGGTCGTCCCAGAAAATTTTTGAAATCCTGGAAGGCTTGCTCGCATTCCATTGTCCATTCGAACTTCTTTCCTTTCCTTAAAGTGGCATAGAAGGGGAGGGATCTTATCGCTGATCCCGCTAAGAATCTGGATAAGGCTGCTAATCTCCCGTTGAGTTGTTGTACCTCTTTGACACAAGTCGGGCTCTTCATGTTGAGTATGGCCTGACATTTGTCTGGATTTGCTTCAATTCCTCTTTGTGTGAGCATGAAACCTAAGAATTTGCCCGCTTTTACTGCAAAGGTGCATTTTGCGGGATTGAGTCGTATGTCATGCTTTCTTATAGTGTCGAACACCTGAGCTAGCTCGGACAGTAATGTCTCTTCGCTTTGTGTCTTTATTAACATGTTGTCCACGTAGACTTCCATGATTTTTCAGATATGATCTGAAAAGACTTTATTCATTAGCCTTTGATACGTAGCTCCTGCATTCTTGAGACCGAAAGACATCACTATGTAGTAGTAATTTTCTTTTGGTGTTAAAAACGAAGTCTTTTCTTGATCTGGTGGGTACATGGGAATTTGATTATATCCGGAGTATGCGTCCATAAATGAGAGGTATTTATATCCGGATGAGGCATCCACTAGGGCGTCGATACTTGGGAGTGGATAAGGATCTTTTGGGCAGGCTTTGTTGAGATCTGTATAGTCGGTGCACATTCACCACTTCCCATTTGATTTTTTCACCAAGACGACGTTAGCTAGCCATAGTGTGTACTTGACTTCTCTTATGAATCCTGCCTCTAGTAGTGCTTGTACCTGTTCTTCCACAACTCGGGATCATTTTGGCCCTAGTTTTCTTCGTTTCTGCTGTACCGGCCGAGATCCTGGATAGACCGCCAACTTGTGACACATTAGCTTGGGGTCTATGCCTGGCATGTCTGCAGCTTTCCATGCGAAAAGATCGACATTATTTCGCAAGAACTGTACTAGTAATTCTTTTGTGTTTCCTTTCAGGATCGTGCCAATATTAGTTGTTTTGTCCAAGGTGTCTCCGATCTGAACTTTCTCTACCTCTCCTTCGGGCTGTGGACGGAGTTCTTCTCGTCTCTGAACTCTACCAAGCTCATTTGTAGGGAACTCTTCTCCTCTACCTCTGAGGTTTAGACTTTCGTTATAACAGCGGCGTGCCATCTTTTGATCTGCTTTTATCGTAGCTATCCCTTCTGTTGTTGGGAATTTCATGCATAGATGTGGAGTCGAGACTATTGCGCCGAGTTGATTTAGTGTCGTCCGACCTATTAGGGCATTGTAGGCTGAACTCACGTCGACCACAATGTAGTCTATCTTGAGTGTTCTGGATTGGTTCCCTTTTCCGAAGATTGTATGTAGCGACACGTATCCCAGTGGTTGTATTGGGATATCTCTCAGTCCGAATAGGCTGTTCGGGTATGCTCTAAGCTCCTTTTCTTCTAAGCCGAGTTTGTCGAAGGCAGTTTTGAATAAGATGTCGGCAGAACTCCCTTGGTCTATTAATGTGCGGTGGAGATTGGCGTTCGCCAGTATGATGGTGATGACCATGGGATCGTCGTGTCCTGAGATGACACTGGATGTGTCTTCTTTGGTGAATGTGATTGCAGGGATGTCGGGTGCTTCCTCCTTCCCTTCGACATGATATACTTCTTTGAGGTATCTTTTGCGAGATGACTTGGAGATTCCTCCTCCTGCAAATACTCCGTGTATCATGTGGACATGTCTTTCTGGCGTACGAGGTGATCGCTCAGCTCGTCCGACATCTTCGTCCCTTCGTCTTTTTCTTTGTTCGTCATCTCAGGTGGCTAGATACCGATTTAGTTTTCCTTCTCTTACTAATTTTTCTATGATTTTTTTTAAATCGAAACATTCATTGGTGGAATGTCCTCAGACTCGATGATATTCACAGTATTCGTTCCGATTTCCTCCTCCTCTTTTGCCTTTGAGTGGTCGAGCTGGGGGTATCTTTTCCGTGTTATAGACTTCTTTGTAAATATCCACCAGGGATACCCGAAGAGGGGTGTAATTATGATACTTTTTTATTTTTTCGCCCGTTCGATCCTCTTTCTTCTTGGATTCTTTATCTTTATCTCGGTAGGTGAATGATGAGCGGATAATTTATACGCTTTTTGGCATTATTTTTAGTATATTTTTAGTACATTTTAGTTAGTTTTTATTATGTTTTTATTAGTTTTTAAATAAAAATTACTTTTCTGGGATTTACTATGAGTTTGTGTGTTTTTCTGTGATTTCAGGTATTTTCTGGCTGAAATTGAGGGACCTGAGCAAAAATCTGATTCAGAGGCTGAAAAAGGACTGCAGATGCTGTTGGATTCTGACCTCCCTGCACTCGAAGTAGATTTTCTGGAGCTACGGAAGCCCAATTGGTGCGCTCTCAATTGCGTTGGAAAGTAGACATCCTGGACTTTCCAGCAATATATAATAGTCCATACTTTGCCCGAGATTTGATGGCCCAAATAGGCATTCCAAGTCAACTCAAGAATTCTGGCGTTTAACTCCAGAACTGGCACAAAAGCTGGAGTTAAACGCCCAAACTGGCATAAAAGCTGGCGTTTAACTCCAAGAAATATCTCTACACATGAAAGCTTCAATGCTCAGCCCAAGCACATACCAAGTGGGCCCCGGAAGTGGAATTTTACAATAAACACCCTAGCTTACTCATTTTCTGTAACCCTAGGTCACTAGTTTACTATAAATACTACTTTCAATGATTCATATTGTACCTCATGACACTTTACACGTTTCTTGTTGTGTTCTCTACGGCATGAGTCTCTAAACCCCATTGTTGGGGGTGAGGAGCTCTACTGTTCTTCATGAATTAATGCAATTACTACTGTTTTCTATTCTATTACGCTTGCTTCTATTCTAAGATATTCATTCGCACTTCAACTTGATGAATGTGATGATCCGTGACACTCATCATCATTCTCACCTATGAATGCGTGCCTGACAACCACCTCCGTTCTACCTTAGATTGAATGCATATCTCTTAGCCTCATGATTCAAATCAGAGTCTTCGTGGTATAAGCTAGAATAATTGGCGATCATTCCTGAGATCCGGAATGTCTAAACCTTGTCTGCGGTATTCTGAGTAGGATCTGGGAAGGGATGACTGTGACAAGCTTCAAACTCGCGAGTGTTGGGCGCAGTGACAGACGCAAAAGGATCAATGGATCCTATTCCGACATGATCGAGAACCGACAGATGATTAGCCGTGCAGTGACAGCGCATTTGGAACATTTTCACTGAGAGGATGGGATGTAGCCATTAACAACGGTGATGCCCAACATAAAGCTTGCCGTGGAAGGAGTTTTACGTGCATGAAGAAGAAGACAGTAGGAAAGCAGAGGTTCAAAAGACAAAGCATCTCCAAAACCTCAACCTGTTCTCCATTACTGCATAACAAGTATTTATTTCATGTTCTTTTACTTTTTACAATTAAATTTGAGAATTACTGATATCCTGACTAAGAGTTACAAGATAACCATAGCTTGCTTCAATGCGACAATCTCCGTGGGATCGACCCTTACTCACGTAAGGTATTAGTTGGACGACCCAGTGCACTTGCTGGTTAGTTGTGCGGAGTTACAAAAGTGTGATTGTAATTTCATGCACCAAGTTTTTGGCGCCGTTGCCGGGGATTGTTCGAGTTTGGACAACTGACGGTTATTCTTGTTGCTTAGATTATGAATATTTTATTTTTGTTGGTTTAGAGTCTTTTATTTGAGTTTGGTTTTATATTTTAAGTTTGGTGTCAATTGCATGATTTTATTTTCTTTTAATTTTTCGAAATTGCATGTCCTTAGTTCTTTCTTGATCTTCAAAATTCTAAGTTTGGTGTCTTCTTTGTGTTTTTCCTTTAAATTTTCGAAAAGTTGTGTTTGATTTTCTAAAAATTTTAAGTTTGGTGTGTTTTTGTGCTTTTATTTACTTAAAAAATTTTCAAAAATTTGTTCTTGGTGTTCATCTTGATCTTCAAAGTGTTCTTGGTGTTCATCTTGACATTCAAAGTTTTCTTGTTTGTTCTCTTTGTTTTGATCTAAAATTTCTAAATTTAGTGTCATTTTGTTGTTTTTCTCTTTCCGCATTAAAATTCAAAAATTAAAAAAAAATATCCTTTCCTTATTTTACTCATAAATTTCGAAATTTTGCATTAATTTAGTCAAAGATTTTCAAAATCATATCTTTTTTTTAGTCAAGTCAATATTCTAATTTCAAAAATTGATCTTTTCAAATCTTTTTCCAAAATCAAATCTTGTTAATTTCTTCAATCATATCTTTTCAATCATATCTTTTTTTTAATTTGCAATCATATCTTCTAAATCATATCTTTTTCAAAATAATTCTCAATCATATCTTTTTTTTATTTGCAATCATATCTTCTAAATAATATATTTTTCAAAATAATTTTCAATCATATCTTTTTAATTGCTAATTTCAAAATCTTTTTAATTAATTAATTAATTTAGTTTTCAATTTGCTTTTATTTTATTTTATTCCCTTTTTGTTTTCGAAACTTTAATTTATTTTCCATTTATTTTACTTTATTTTATTCGGTTAATTTTAATTAAAATAAAATAAAAATAAAAATATATTTTATTTGCAATCCACATCATCTCCCTTTCTCCATCATGGAACTAAGTGGAAGTGAACAGTCCAGAAGGACTCTGGGGTCATATGCTAACCCCATTACAGCTGCATATGGGAATAGCATCTGTATACCTCCCATCAAAGCAAGCAGCTTTGAGCTAAATCCTCAGCTCATTATCATGGTACAGCGAAATTGCCAGTATTCTGGTCTTCCACAAGAAGAACCTACTGAGTTTCTGGCACAGTTCTTACAAATTGCTGACACAGTAGGTGATAAAGAAGTGGATCAGGATGTCTACAGATTATTATTGTTTCTATTTGCTGTAAAAGATCAAGCTAAGAGGTGGTTAAATAACCAACCCACAGCAAGCATAAAAACATGGAGACAATTAACAGACAAATTCCTGAATCAATTTTACCCTCAAAAAAGGATGACACAGCTAAGGCTGGACATCCAAGGCTTTAAACAAGAGGATCATGAATCCCTTTATAATGCTTGGGAGAGGTACAGAGGGATGCTGAGAAAATGCCCCTCTGAAATATTTTCAGAGTGGGTACAGTTAGACATCTTCTATTATGGGCTTATAGAAAAAGCTCAGATGTCCCTAGACCACTCAGCTGGTAGATCTATACACATGAGAAAAACAATTGAAGAAGCTCAAGAGCTCATAGATACAGTTGCTAGAAATCAACATCTGTACTCAAACAGTGAGTCCTCCATAAAAGAAGAGGCTATGGCAGAAACTACTGATCCTAATCCTTAAGAACAGATTGTTGAACTTGATCAGCAATTACTCATTATGACAAAACAATTAGCAGAATTCAAAGAGATGCTCCAAGACACTAAAAATGCTAACAAGAATATAGAAGCACAATTGAATCAAATAAGACAACAGCTATCTAAACAGATAACAGAAGAATGCCAAGCTGTCCAACTAAGGAGCGGGAAGACATTGAATAACTCAGCTCAAAATAGCAAAAAGTCAAGAAAGGAACAAATGACAGAGGATGACCAAACCACTACCCAAGATCCCTCTGAGGACATCAAGAGCCCAGAGAGGAATAACTCTGGCATTCAAACGCCAGAAAAGGGTAAGAAAGTGGCGTTAAACGCCCAATGTGTAGCCAAATCTGGCGTTCAAACGCCAGAAAAGGGCTGTAATCTGGCGTTAAAAGCCCACAAAGCATCCGATCCTGGCGTTCAAATGCCACAAAGCGGTCAGACACTTGCAAGTGCTGATAACAACCCCCTTAAGCAGGCTTCTTCAACCACTTTTGTAGGAATAAACCTGCAGCAACTAAGGTTGAAGAATATAAAGCCAAGATGCCTTATCCTCAGAAGCTCCGCCAAGCGGAACAGGATAAACAATTTGCCCGCTTTGCAGACTATCTCAAGACTCTTGAAATAAAGATCCCGTTTGCAGAGGCACTTGAGCAAATACACTCTTATGCTAAGTTCATGAAAGAGATCTTAAGTCATAAGAAGGATTGGAGAGAAACTGAAAAAGTGTTTCTCATTGAAGAATGCAGTGCAGTCATTCTGAAAAGCTTACCAGAGAAGCTTCAAGATCCAGGGAGCTTTATGATACCATGCACAATAGAGGATTCTTGTACTAAGACAGCTCTATGTGACCTTGGAGCAAGTATCAACCTAATACCTGCATCCACTATCAGAAAGCTTGGGTTGACTGAAGAAGTCAAACCAACCCGGATATGTCTTCAACTTGCTGATGGCTCCATTAAATACCCATCAGACATAATTGTCAAGGTTGGGCCATTTGCCTTTCCCACTGATTTTGTAGTGTTGGAAATGGAGGAGCACAAGAGTGCAACTCTAATTCTAGGAAGACCTTTCCTAGAAATTGGACGAACTCTCATTGATGTCCAAAAAGGGGAAGTAACCCTGAGGGTCAATGAGGATGAGTTCAAGTTAAATGTTGTCAAAGCTATGCAGCATCCAGACACGTCAAATGACTGCATGTGCGTTGATATTATTGACTCCCTGGTGGAAAAGGTCAATATGACTGAAAGTCTTGAATCAGAGCTAGAGGACATCTTTAAAGATGTTCAGCCTGATCTGGAGGAATCAGAGGAAATAAAAGAACCTCTGAAAATCCCTCAGAAAGTGGAGAAACCTCCTAAACCCGAGCTGAAGCCACTACCACCATCCCTGAAATATGCATTTCTGGGAGAGGGTGACACTTTTCCAGTGATCATAAGCTCTGCTCTAAATCCACAAGAAGAGAAAGCACAAATTCAAGTGCTAAGGACACACAAGACAGCTCTTGGGTGGTCCATAAGTTACCTTAAGGGCATTAGCCCAGCAAGATGCATGCACAAGATCCTATTGGAGGATGATGCTAAACCAGTGGTTCAACCACAGAGGCGGCTAAATCCAGCCATGAAGGAAGTGGTGCAGAAAGAGGTCACTAAGTTACTAGAGGCTGGGATTATTTATCCTATTTCTGATAGCCCCTGGGTGAGCCCTGTCTACGTTGTCCCCAAGAAGGGAGGCATGACAGTGGTTCATAATGAAATGAATGAACTGGTTCCTACAAGAACAGTTACAGGGTGGCGTATGTGTATTGACTACAGAAGGCTCAATATAGCCACCCGAAAGGATCAATTTCCTTTACCATTCATAGACCAGATGCTAGAGAGACTAGCAGGTCATGAATATTACTGTCTTTTGGATGGCTATTCAGGTTATAACCAAATTGCAGTGGATCCTCAGGACCAAGAGAAAATAGCATTCACATGTCCTTCTGGAGTATTTGCTTACAGAAGAATGCCTTTTGGTCTGTGCAATGCACCTGCAACCTTTCAGAGGTGCATGCTTTCTATCTTCTCTGATATGGTAGAGAAGTTCCTGGAAGTCTTCATGGATGACTTTTCAGTATTTGGAGACTCATTCAGCTCCTGTCTTGATCATCTAGCACTTGTCTTGAAAAGGTGCCAAGAGACTAACCTGGTCCTAAACTGGGAAAAATGTCACTTTATGGTGACTGAAGGAATTGTCCTTGGGCACAAAATTTCAAGCAAGGGAATAGAGGTGGATCAAGCCAAGGTAGAGGTAATTGAGAAATTATCACCACCTGCCAATGTTAAGGCAATCAGAAGCTTTCTGGGGCATGCAGGATTCTATAGGAGATTCATAAAGGATTTTTCAAAAATTGCAAAACCTCTAAGCAAACTGCTAGCTGCTGACACGCCATTTGTGTTTGACACAGAGTGTCTGCAGGCGTTTGAGACCCTGAAAGCCAAGCTGGTCACAGCATCAGTCATCTCTGCACCAGACTGGACATTACCATTCGAACTAATGTGTGATGCCAGTGACCATGCCATTGGTGCAGTGTTGGGACAGAGGCATAACAAGCTTCTGCACGTCATTTACTATGCTAGCCGTGTTTTAAATGATGCACAGAAGAATTACACAACCACAGAAAAAGAGTTACTTGCAGTGGTTTATGCCATTAACAAGTTTAGATCCTATTTAGTAGGTTCAAAAGTGATTGTGTATACTGACCATGCTACTCTTAAATACCTACTCACAAAGCAGGATTCAAAACCCAGGCTCATAAGATGGGTGTTGCTTCTGCAAGAGTTTGATATAGAAATAAGAGACAAAAAAGAGACAGAGAACCAGGTAACTGATCACCTGTCCCGGATAGAACCAGTAGCAGGGGCGTCCCACCCTCCTACTGAGATCTTTGAAACCTTTCCGGATGAGCAACTCTCCGCCATTCAGGAAGCACCATGATTTGCAGACAGGAAAAGGAAGAAGCATGAAAGGCTTCTCTCAATACAGAGTCAAACAAAACCCCCACATTCAAACTCTAAGTTTGGTGTTGGAAGGCCACAACCAAACTCTAAGTTTGGTGTTAAGAGGCCATCATCATGCTCTGAGTATCTGTGAGGCTCCATGAGAGCCCACTGTCAAGCTACTGACATTAAAGAAGCGCTTCTTGGGAGGCAACCCAGTTTTACTCATCTATGTTAATTTCTATTTTCCATTGTTATTTTATGTTTTCTGTAGGTTGATAATCATGTGAAGCCACAAAAACAATTGAAAAAGCAGAAACAAACTGAAAAATAGAATGAAAAATAGCACACCCTGGAGGAGAAGCCTACTGGCGTTTAAACGCCAGTAAAGATAGCAGAATGGGCGTTAAACGCACAATCTGGCACCATTCTGGGTGTTTAACGCCAGAAAAACGCCAGAAAAGGGCAAAAAGCTGGCGTTAAATGCCAGAAATGGGCAGCAACCTGGTGTTTAATGCCAGGATTGGCAGCAGAGGGCATTTTGCATGCCTAATTGGTGCAGGGATGAGAGATCCTTGACACCTCAGGATCTGTGGACCCCACAGGATCTCCACCAACCTCAACTCACTCTCTCTCACTTTTTCACACCTTTTCATAATACTCTTTGATGCACGGAAAACTTGTCTCGCAACAAATTTCCTTCGGCAAGTGTATCGAATTTGTTGTCAAGTAAAAACTCACAATAGAGTGAGGTCGAATCCCACAAGGATTGATTGATCAAGCAACTTTAATTAGAGGAATGTTCTAGTTGAGCGAATCAGAATTTGAGTTGAGAATTGCAGAAAATTTAAATGGCGGAAAAGTAAATAACAGAAAAGTAAATGCTAGAAATAGAGCTGAATGTAAATGACGGAAAGTATATTGCAGAATCTTAAATGGGGATGGGTAATTGCTCATAGAAGTAAATGACAGAAATTAAAGAGAATGGGTAAGATCAGAAATGGGGAGTTCATTGGGCTTAGGAGATGTTGCATTCTCCGGATCAATTTCATTTTCATCTCTTCCTCAATCAATGCACTCATTGATCTCCTTGGCAATCTTAAGTGATTGAATTACAATTTCTTGTAATTCAATCTCTCAAATCTTAATCAATAGCCAATTCCTTGGTCAATTGCTCATGAGAAGAGATGAAGTATGGTCACTGATTATACCACATGCATTTCCCAAATCAAGGGTTGAGAGGATTATAGTCACATATCCATCCAAACCCAATTTGGTCCAGCATGAGAAAGCATTTCTAGCATGATCTCTTCATTCCTCTTTCACGGTTCAGAAGAGATCCAAGTATGAATAGCTTCTTTTCTAAGATAACTACCCAATTGGATGAAGATCGAAAGCTTTCAAGTAAAATCAAGAGAAAAGATAGAAGAAGAATAATGAAAACTAGTATTGATCCATCAAATTACAACAGAGGTCCCTAACCCAATGAAAGGGGTTTAGTTGTTCATAGCTCTGGAAAATGAAAACAAAGATGAAGAATACATGATGAAACTAGAAGTGCAGAGAAAGTAAAAACAGAGAGTAATTCTATGCCCAGAGGCTCCCTATAATTTTCAACTCCTTCAAATAATTCAAAGCTACTCCTATATATACTACTCTTTTGTTCTTCAGTGAAAATATGGGTTCGAGAACGTTAGTGACAATCACCTTTTTTACTAACGTTCCTCACCCAAGTAAGAGCCACGTTAACTTCAACGTTAGTGGCACAAACGTTGCCACTAACGTTGCCTCTATGCCCTTCGCACACGTAACTGGGACTTACCTTTCCCAGTAACGTTGAGAAGTCTCCCCCTTCCTTACGTTAGAGTCCACGTTAACTTAGTTAACGTGGCTCTTTTAATGTAGGCTTGCCAATCTTCGAGAACGTTAGTGACACTTACCATTGTCACTAACATTCCAATGTGCCCCTATTTCTCACATTAGAGTCCACGTTAACTAGGTTAACATGGCTTCTAACGTGGCCATGCTAGCCATCTCCAACGTTAGTGACAAAGTTGAGTGTCACTAACGTTGGCTCAACATTCCCTTATCCACGTTAGCTTCCATGTTAACTAAGTTAACTAAGTTAATGTGGGAGTTAACGTGGCTCATGGTGGCATGTGTGGGCTCCTTCCAACGTTAGTGACAATGTTGGGTGTCACTAACGTTGGCGTCACCTCCCTTCTTCACGTTAACTTTAACGTGGGAGTTAACGTGGCTTATTAGGGCTTGTGTGGGTTCCTTCCAATGTTAGTAACAATGTTTGGAGTCACTAACGTTGTCGAACACTTTGTCATCTCACGTTAGCTTCCACGTTAACTAGGTTAACGTGGGAGTTAACGTGGCTTAATGTGACTTGGCCAACGTTAGTGATAATGTTGAATGTCACTAACGTTGGCTTCCCCCCTTTCTTCTTAACGTTAGAGGCCACGTTAACTAAGTTAACGTGGTGACTAACGTGGCCACTTATGAGCTTGGTCCAACGTTAGTGATAATGTTAAGTGTCACTAACGTTGGCTCCATTTCCTTTCTTCCACGTTAGAGTTCACGTTAACTTAGTTAACGTGACTCTTAACGTGGGCAATGATGGCTTCGAGAGCGTTATTGGCAATTACTTTTCTCATTAACTTTGCAAGTTACTCCCATTCCACGTTAGTGTTAACGTTAGTGTAACTAACGTAGCCACTAATGTGGTTCTTCTTTGCTTCCTTTGTCCTGAAATCAAGCAATAAAGTTGGTGGACGAAATTGTGATTACAATTTGATTATGTAAAATTCATTGCTCTTTCTTTTCCTGGTAATGGCGCCAAAAACATGATGCCAATACCATGGTTCACAACTTCGCACAACTAACCAGCAAGTGCACTGGGTCGTCCAAGTAACACCTTACGTGAGTAAGGGTCGAATCCCACGGAGATTGTTGGTATGAAGCAAGCTATGGTCACCTTGTAAATCTCAGTCAGGCAGATATAAAATAGTAATGGGGTTTTCGAACATAATACTAAAAAAGGATAGAAATACTTATGTAATTCAATGGGTAGAATTTCAGATAAGCGTGTAGAGATGCTTTCGTTCCTTTGAACCTCTACTTTCCTGCTATCTTCATCCAATCAATCTTACTCCTTTCTATGGCTAGCTTTATGTAAGGATGTCACCGGTGCCAATGGCTACTTTCGATCTCTCTCGGGAAAATGATCCAAATGCTCTGTCACAGCACGGCTAATCGTTTGGAGGCATCACCTTTGTCGTTGGTTGCATCCTATTCCTCCCTGTGAAAATGGTCCGATGCGCTGTCACTGCATGGCTAATCATCTGGAGGTTCTCGATCATACTGGAATAGGATTTACTATCCTTTTGCGTCTGTCACTACGTCCAGCACTCGCGAGTTTGAAGCTCGTCACAGTCATTCAATCCCAGAATCCTACTCGGAATACCACGGACAAGGTTTAGACTTTCCGGATTCTCATGAATGCCACCAACAATCTAGCTTATACCACGAAGATCCCAATATCTCGGACTCGGTCCCCTGTATTAGTAATCTAAGAGATACTCGTTCAATCGAAGGTAGAACGGGAGTGGTTGTCAGGCACGCGTTCATAGGGAATGATGATGATTGTCACGTTCATCACATTCAGGTTGAAGTGCGAATGAATATCTTAGAAGCGGAATAAGTTGAATTGAATAGAAAACAGTAGTACTTTGCATTAATTCTTGAGGAACAGCAGAGCTCCACACCTTAATCTATGGAGTGTAGAGACTCTACCGTTGAAAATACATAAGTGAAGGTCCAGGCATGGCCGAGAGGCCAGCCCTCAAAACGTGATCAATAGTCTCCTAAGATGAACAATGGATTAAAACTGAGACCAAAGATGTCTAATACAATAGTAAAAGGTCCTATTTATAATAAACTAGCTACTAGGGTTTACAGAAGTAAGTAATTGATGCATAAATCCACTTTCGGGGCCCACTTGGTGTGTGCTTGGGCTGAGCTTGAGTGTTGCACGTGTAGAGGTCCTTCTTGGAGTTGAACGCCAGTTTTTGTGCCAGTTTGGGCGTTGAACTCCACTTTGCAGCTTGTTTCTGGCGCTGGACGCCAGAATTGGGCAGAGAACTGGCGTTGAACGCCAGTTTGCGTCATCTAAACTTGGGCGAAGTATAGACTATTATACATTTCTGGAAAGCCCTGGATGTCTACTTTCCAACATAATTAGAAGCGCGCCATTTCGAGTTCTGTAGCTCCATAAAATCCACTTTGAGTGCAGGGAGGTCAGAATCCAACAGCATTAGCAGTCCTTCTTCAACCTCTGAATCTGATTTTTGCTCAAGTTCCTCAATTTCAGCCAGAAAATACCTGAAATCACAGAAAAGCACACAAACTCATAGTAAAGTCCAGAAATGTGAATTTAACATAAAAACTAATGAAAACATCCCTAAAAGTAACTAGATTCTACTAAAAACATACTAAAAACAATGTCAAAAAGCGTATAAATTATCCGCTCATCATAACACCAAACTTAAATTGTTGCTTGTCCCCAAGCAACTGAAAATCAAATAGGATAAAAAGAAGAGAATATACTATAAATTCCAAACTATCAATGAAACATAGCTTCAATCATATGAGCGGGACTTATAGCTTTTTGCCTCTTGAATAGTTTTGGCATCTCACTTTATCCATTGAGGTTTAGAATGATTGGCATCTATAGGAACTCAGAGTTCAGATAGTGTTATTGATTCTCGTAGTTCAGTATGATGATTCTTGAACATAGCTTCTTTATGAGTCTTGGCCGTGGCCCTAAGCACTTTGTTTTCCAGTATTACCACCGGATACATAAATGCCACAGACACATAATTGGGTGAACCTTTTCAGATTGTGACTCAGCTTTGCTAAAGTCCCCAATTAGAGGTGTCCAGGGTTCTTAAGCACACTCTTTTTTTGCTTTGGACCTTGACTTTAACCGCTCAGTCTCAGGTTTTCACTTGACACCTACACGCCACAAGCACATGGTTAGGGACAGCTTGGTTTAGCCACTTAGACCAGGATTTTATTCCTTTAGGCCCTCCTATCCACTAATGCTCAAAGCCTTGGGATCCTTTTTATTTGCCCTTGCCTTTTGGTTTTAAGGGTTATTGGCTTTTTGCTCTTGCCTCTTGGTTTTAAGAGCTTTTGGCTTTTTCCGCTTGCCTTTTTTTTATATATATATTTTTTTCGCCTATTTTTTTTTCTGCAAGCTTTGTTCTTTGCTGCTTTTTCTTGCTTCAAGAATCATTTTTATGATTTTTCAGATTATCAAATAACATGTCTCCTAGTCATCATTCTTTCAAGAGCCAACATATTTAACATTCTTAAACAACAACTTCAAAAGACATATGCACTATTCAAGCATTCATTAAGAAAATAAGAAGCATTGTCACCCCATCAATATAATTAAACTAAGTTCAAGGATAAATTCGAAACTCATGTACTTCTTGTTCTTTTGAATTAAAACATTTTTCATTTAAGAGAGGTGATGGATTCATAGGACATTCATAACTTTAAGACATAGTTACTAACTACTAATGATCATGTAATGAAGACACAAACATAGATAAGCACATAACATAGAAAATGAAAAACAGAAGAAATAAGAACAAGGAATGAATCCACCTTAGTGATGGTGGCGTTTCCTTCTTGAGGAACCAATGATGTCCTTGAGCTCTTCTATGTCTCTTCCTTGTCTTTGTTGCTCCTCCCTCATTGCTTTTTGATCTTCTCTTATTTCATGAAGGGTGATGGAGTGCTCTTGATGTTCCACCCTTAGTTGTCCCATATTGGAACTCAATTCTCCTAGGGAGGTGTTGATTTGCTCCCAATAGTTTTGTGGAGAAAAATGTATCCCCTGAGGTATCTCAGGGATCTCTTGATGATGAGCTTCTTCATGTGCCTGTTGAGATCCATGAATGTGCTCTCTTGTTTGCTCCATCCTTTTCTTAGTGATGGGCATGTGAGATGAATCTTTCCATCTCCCATGGCTCAGATGTGGAAGCAATTATCTTCCCTTTCCTCTTTCTTGAGGTTTCTCTGGCCTTAGGTGCCATTAATGGTAATGGCAACACAAAAAGCTTATGCTTTTACCACACCAAACTTAGAATTTTGCTCGCCCTCGAGCAAAAGAAGAAAAAATAGAAGAAGAAGAAGAAGAAGAAGATATGGAAGAGATGGAGGGATGTGTGTATGGATGTGAGTGGTGAATGGAAAACAGAAGGGATGATCATGAATGGGGAGAGGGAGGGTGAGGTGGGTAGGGATCCTGTGAGATTCACAGATCCTGAGGTGTTCAAGGATTTACAACCTTGCACCAAATTAGGCATGTAAAATGCCCTTGCACACAACTCTGGGCGTTCAGCGCCAGGTTGGTGCCCATTTTGGGTGTTCAACGCCCATTTGTTGCCCATTTTGGGCGTTCAGCACCAGAACCATGCTCTGTTCTGGCGTTGAACGCCAGACAGGTGCTTCCTCCAGGGTGTGATTTTTCTTCTGCTGTTTTTGATTCTGTTTCTAAATTTTTCGTTTATTTTGTGACTCCACATGATCATGAACCTAAGAAAACATGAAAAACAAAAATAAAATTAGATAAATAAACATTGGGTTGCCTCCCAACAAGCGCTTCTTTAATGTCAATAGCTTGACAGTGGGCTCTCATGGAGCCTCACAGATGTGCAGAGCTTTGTTGAGACCTTCCAACACCAAACTTAGAGTTTGGATATGGGGGTTTGACACCAAACTTAGAGTTTGGTTGTGGCCTCCCAACACCAAACTTAGAGTTTGACTGTGGGGGCTTTGGTTGACTCTGCTTTGAGAAAAGCTTTTTCTGCTTCCTCTCCATGGATGCAGAGAGAGATCCTTGAGTTGTAAACACAAGGTTGTCCTTATTTAATTGAAGGATCAATTCTCCTCTGTCCACATCAATCACAGCTCTTGCTGTGGCTAGGAAAGGTCTTCCTAGGATGATGGATTCATCCTCATCCTTTCCAGTATCTAGGACTATGAAATCAGTAGGGATGTAAAGGCCTTCAACCTTTACTAACACGTCCTCTACTTGTCCATAAGCCTGTTTTCTTGAATTGTCTGCCATCTCCAATGAGATTTTAGCAGCTTGCACCCCATAGATTCCCAGTTTCTCTATTACAGAGAGAGGCATGAGGTTTATCCCTGAACCAAGATCACACAGAGCATTAAAGATCATGGTGCCTATGGTACAAGGTATTATGAACTTTCCAGGATCCTGTCTCTTCTAAGGCAATGTCAGTTGATCCAGATCACTTAGTTCATTGGTGAACAAGGGAGGTTCATCTTCCCAAGTCTCAATACCAAATAATTTGGCATTCAGCTTCATGATTGCACCAAGGAACTTGGCAGCTTGCTCTTCAGTAACATCTTCATTCTCTTCAGAAAAGGAATACTCATCAGAGCTCATGAATGGCATAAGGAGTTTCAATGGAATCTCTATGGTCTCTATATGAGCCTCAGAGTCCTTTGGTTCCTCAGAGGGAAACTCCTTATTGATCACTGGGCGTCCCAGGAGGTCTTCCTCCTTGGGATTCACGTCCTCTCCTTCCCTTACAGGTTCGGCCATGGTGCTTATGTCAATGGCCTTGCACTCTCCTTTTGGATTCTCTTCTGTATTGCTTGGGAGAGTACTAGGAGGGATTTCAGTGATCCTTTTACTCAGCTGGCCCACTTGTGCTTCCAAATTTCTAGTGGAAGACCTTGTTTCATTCATGAAACTTACAGTGGCCTTGGATAGATCAGAAACTAAGTTTGCTAAATTAGAAGTATTTTGTTCAGAGTTCTCTGTCTGTTGCTGAGTGGATGATGGAAAAGGTTTATTATTGTTAAACCTGTTTCTTCCACCATTATTAAAGCCTTGTTGAGGCCTTTGATCCTTCCATGAGAGATTTGGATGATTTCTCCATGATGGATTATAGGTGTTTCCATAAGGTTCACCTAAGTAATTCACCTCTACTATTGCAGGATTTTCAGGATCATAAGCTTTTTCTTCATAAGAAGCCTCTTGAGTACTGTTGGATGCAGCTTGCACTCCATTCAGACTCTGAGAAATCATATTGACTTTCTGAGTCAATATTTTGTTCTGAGCCGATATGGCATTCAGAGTATCAATTTCAAGAACTCCCTTCTTCATAGGCGTCCCATTATTCACAGGATTCCTTTCAGAATTGTACATGAACTGGTTATTTACAAACATGTCAATGAGTTCTTGAGCTTCTGCAGGCGTTTTCTTTAGGTGAATGGATCCACCTGTAGAAGTATCCAATGACATCTTTGATACTCAGACAGACCATCATAGAATATATCCAGGATGGTCCATTCTGAAAGCATGTCAGAAGGACACTTTTTGGTCAACTGTTTGTATCTTTCCCAAGCTTCATAGAGGGATTCACCTTCTTTTTGTCTGAAGGTTTGAACATCCACTCTAAGCTTGCTCAGCTTTTGAGGAGGAAAGAACTTGGCTAAGAAAGTCGTGACCAGCTTATCCCAAGAGTTCAGGCTGTTTTTGAGTTGAGAGTCCAACCACACTCTAGCTCTGTCTCTTACAGCAAAAGGGAAGAGCATGAGCCTGTAGACTTCAGGATCTACTCCATTAGTCTTAACAGTATCACATATCTGCAAGAATTTAGTTAAGAACTGAAAAGGATCTTCAGATGGAAGTCCATGAAACTTGCAGTTCTGCTGCATCAGAGAAACTAGCTGAGGTTTCAGCTCAAAGTTATTTGCTCCAATGGCAGGAATGGAGATGCTTCTTCCATGTAAATTGGAATTAGGTGCAGTAAAGTCACCAAGCATTCTCTTTGCATTATTGTTGTTAGGTTCGGCTGCCATCTCCTTTACTTGTTCGAAATTTTCAATAAGGCTGTCTCTGGATTGTTGTAATTTAGCTTCTCTTAGTTTCCTCTTCAGAGTCCTTTCAGGTTCTGGATCAGCTTCAACAAGAATACATTTTTCCTTGTTCCTGCTCATAAGAAAGAGAAGAGAACAAGAAAAGAAGAGGAATCCTCTATGTCACAGTAAAGAGGTTCCTTATTGTTAGTAGAAGAAGAGAAAAATTTGAACACAGATGGAAGAGGGGGTTCGAATTTGGTGAGTGATGTGAGGAAGAGATGTTAGTAGATGAATAAATAAATAGAATAAGATGAGAGAGAAGGAGAATTTTCGAAAAATATTTTTGAAAAAGAGTTAGTGATTTTCGAAAATAGTTTTTGAAAAATGTTAGTAATTTTCGAAAATTAAGATTTAAAAATTGAAATAATTAGTTAATTAAAAAGAAATTTTAAAAAAGAGGGAGATATTTTCGAAAATTAGAGAGAGAGAGAGAGAGAGTTAGTTAGGTAGTTTTGAAAAAGATAAGAAACAAACAAAAAGTTAGTTAGTTAGTTGAAACAAATTTTTTGAAAGATAAGAAGTTAGGAAGTTAGAAGAGATATTTTGAAATCAATTTTTTTGAAAAAGGTGAGATAAGAAGATATTTTTGAAAAGATATGATAGAAATTAGTTTTTGAAAAAGATTTGAATTTTTAAAATCACAATTAATGACTTGATTCACAAGAAATCACAAGATAAGATTCTAGAACTTAAAGTTTGAATCTTTCTTAACAAGTAAGTAACAAACTTGAAATTTTTGAATCAAAACATTAATTGATTATGTTATTTTCGAAAATTTGATATAAAAATAAGAAAAAGATTTTTGAAAAATATTTTTGAAATTTTCAAAAATAACTAAGAAATTTGAAAAAGATTTGATTTTTGAAAAAGATGAGATTTTTGAATTGAAAATTTGATTTGACTCATAAAAACAACTAGATTTTTAAAAATTTTTGAAAAAGTCAAATCTAATTTTCGAAATTTTAAGAGAGAAAAAGGGAAAGATATTTTTTTTTATTTTTGAATTTTTAATAATGAGAGAGAAAAACAAGAAAAATGATGCAATGCATGAAATTTTTAGATTAAAACAATGAATGCATGCAAGAATGCTATGAATGTCAAGATGAACACCAAGAACATATTTTTGAAAAATTTTTAATGCAAGGAAAACATGCAAGACACCAAACTTAGAATTCTTTAATGCTTAAACACTAAGAATTCAAGAATGCATATGAAAAACAAGAAAAGACACAAAACTTGCAAATGCAAAGATCAAACAAGAAGACTTACCAAGAGCAACTTGAAGATCATGAAGAACACTATGAATGCATGAGAATTTTCGAAAAATGTAAGATGCACATGCAATTGACACCAAACTTATAACATGACTCAAGACTCAAACAAGAAACACAAAATATTTTTGATTTTTATGATCTTATGATTTTTTTGTATTTTTATTTTAAAATTTTCAAAAATCATTTTGAAAAAGAAAAAATAAGGATTCAAAATTTTTCATATGAATTCTAGGAATCTTGTACTCTTTAGTCTAAAGCTCCAATCTGAGGGTTAGACATGGCTTAATAGCCAGTCAAGCTTTAGAATGGATTTACATCCATTGAGGTGATTAGTTGAAGACCAATCCCAAAGGAGTTTGGGTATGGCTTTTCAGCCAGATAGGATTCAACATGTTACCATGAAACTCTAGAATTCATTTTTGAAAGTTTTGAAGCCATAGAAAAATTTATTTTTGAAAACATTATTTTTATTATATTTTTTTTTTCGAAAACAAAAGAAAAATTTTTGAAAGATTTTTGAAAAATTTTTGAAAACTTTTTGAAAAGAAAACGAAAAGAAAGTTACCCAATCTGAGCAACAAGATGAATCGTCAGTTGTCCAAACTCGAACAAACCCCGGCAACGGTGCCAAAAACTTGGTGGACGAAATTGTGATTACACTTTGATTATGTAAAATTCATTGCTCTTTCTTTTCCTGGTAATGGCGCCAAAAACATGATGCCAATACCATGGTTCACAACTTCGCACAACTAACCAGCAAGTGCACTGGGTCGTCCAAGTAATACCTTACGTGAGTAAGGGTCGAATCCCACAGAGATTGTTGGTATGAAGCAAGCTATGGTCACCTTGTAAATCTCAGTCAGGCAGATATAAAATAGTCATGGGGTTTTCGAAAATAATACAAAAATAAGGATAGAAATACTTATGTAATTCATTGGGTAGAATTTCAGATAAGCGTGTAGAGATGCTTTCGTTCCTCTGAACCTGTGCTTTCCTGCTATCTTCATCCAATCAATCTTACTACTTTCTATGGCTAGCTTTATGTAAGGATGTCACCGGTGCCAATGGCTACTTTTGATCACTCTCGGGAAAATGATCCAAATGCTCTGTCACAGCACGGCTAATCGTCTGGAGGCATCACCTTTGTCGTTGGTTGCATCCTATTCCTCCCTGTGAAAATGGTCCGATGCGCTGTCACTGCATGGCTAATCATCTGGAGGTTCTCGATCATACTGGAATAGGATTTACTATCCTTTTGCGTCTGTCACTAAGCCCAGCACTCGCGAGTTTGAAGCTCGTCACAGTCATTCAATCCCAGAATCCTACTCGGAATACCACGGACAAGGTTTAGACTTTCCGGATTCTCAGGAATGCCACCATCAATCTAGCTTATACCACGAAGATCCCAATATCTCAGACTCGGTCCCCTGTGTTAGTAATCTAAGAGATACTTGTTCAATCGAAGGTAGAACGGGAGTGGTTGTCAGGCACGCGTTCATAGGGAATGATGATGATTGTCACATTCATCACATTCAGGTTGAAGTGCGAATGAATATCTTAAACGTGGAATAAGTTGAATTGAATAGAAAACAATAGTACTTTGCATTAATTCTTGAGGAACAGCAGAGCTCCACACCTGAATCTATGGAGTGTAGAGACTCTACCGTTGAAAATACATAAGTGAAGGTCCAGGCATGGCCGAGAGGCCAGCCCTCAAAACATGATCAATAGTCTCCTAAGATGAACAATGGATTAAAACTGAGACCAAAGATGTCTAATACAATAGTAAAAGGTCTTATTTATAATAAACTAGCTACTAGGGTTTACAGAAGTAAGTAATTGATGCATAAATCCACTTCCGGGGCCCACTTGGTGTGTGCTTGGGCTGAGCTTGAGTGTTGCACGTGTAGAGGTCCTTCTTGGAGTTGAACGCCAGTTTTTGTGCCAGTTTGGGCGTTGAACTCCACTTTGCAGCTTGTTTTTGGCGCTGGACGCCAGAATTGGGCAGAGAACTGGCATTTAACGCCAGTTTGCGTCATCTAAACTTGGGCAAAGTATGGACTATTATACATTGCTGGAAATCCCTGGATGTCTACTTTCCAACACAATTGGAAGCGCGCCATTTCGAGTTCTGTAGCTCCAGAAAATCCACTTTGAGTGCAGGGAGGTAAGAATCCAACAGCATCAGCAGTCCTTCTTCAACCTCTGAATCTGATTTTTGCTCAAGTCCCTCAATTTCAGCAAGAAAATACCTGAAATCACAGAAAAAACACAAACTCATAGTAAAGTCCAGAAATGTGAATTTAACATAAAAACTAATGAAAACATCCCTAAAAGTAACTAGATTCTACTAAAAACATACTAAAAACAATGTTAAAAAGCGTATAAATTATCTGCTCATCAAAAGTGCATCAAAGTTCTAGTCCAAGTCATGGGAAATGCAACATCAAATTTATCATTAAATTCATTCAAAATCCTCATGAAATCATGTAAATTACACAATGCATGCTTGAATCAAGATGTAAGTGAATATTTACCCAAAACCAGCTTATTTCCTAAGGAAATGCATGAAACTACCCTAAAAACAGTAAAGAAAAGGTCAGTGAAACTGGCCAAAATGCCTTGGCATCACAACACCAAACTTAAAGCTTGCTTGTCCCTGAGCAAGTACTGGAGAAAGAGAATGATGAATGGAATGCCAAGAGAAATGAGTCATTCTTGTGGAAGTCATGTCCCTGGTTTTATGGTGGTTTCAGGCATAGTAGCTTAGGTTCATTCCTGGCTTTCAAACCTTTATCATGTCCTAGAATACTCACTGTGATTGTTTCCCATGAGACTTTTATTCATTGATCCTTTTGTTGTCATTTCAGGGCTTATTTTTGTTCTTAAGCTAAGTGCTCTGTAAGGGGCAACTCTTTAAAATAAGCTTTCAGCCAACACTCCCGAACCAGTTGGTTCAAGGTGCTAGGTGTTGAAGCACCCCTAAGGACTTACTTGCTCGAGTCTCTCCCCCATACATACACACCATAGGCACATAGTTTATTTATTTTCTTTTCTTGAGAACTTGGTGTCCAGCACCTCTTTGGGTTACTAAATGCTCTGTATTGAGGGTTACTCTTGATAGTGGACTTTCAGCTGATAATTCCGAGTTAGTTAACCCAAGCTACCAAGTGATAAGGCCCTCTAAGAGCTTATTCATCCAAGTAGATCCCTCACACAGGAGCACCACAGACACATGCCTCAAGCTTAAAAACCATTGGTGCCTAGCCTTATTGCTTGTTCTTTTTCTTTTATTCCTCAACTTTGATTGTTCTTTCCCCTTTTCTTATTAGGATCTTCTTATTTAGTTAGTCTCATGGGGTGTGTCTCAAGCATAGTATTCATGACAGATAGTTGTCCTCCCACCTTACGGTTGAACCAACTTAGCTAACTTATGACTATACCATAAACTCATGAACTTATTCCATAGTATGAACTCCTCTCTGGTCTTTTGTAAACACCCATTCTCTTTTTTATTTGATTCAAAGGGACAAGCATACAAGTAAGCAAAGTAAGGATGCGGTGACTTAAAGACTAGCATACATAGACCTCTTCAACACAAAAACTTAAAAGACAGAATTTAAAAAGGTTCAAACATAACATGGAAGCAAGTTCTATTTCATACAAGATCTTCCTTATTCAAAGCATAGAAGAAGATGGACCAAAGAAGGAACGTCACCACCTTTTACTCTTGTGGATGCCCATGTTTTCCTCCTTGTTTGTCTTCTTTGTGTCCTCTTGCATTCCCTCGCATCCATGCTAATCTTGCTTGCTTCCAATCCTCAAGTGCCTTCCTCACTGATTCATGACTCTCTTCCACCTTTTGTCTTTCTTCTCGTGCTAATTCATCCCTTATTTCTTCATACCTTGTGATTCCTGGATGCAATATAGGCAGCTGTCCTACCAAGTAACCGAGCCTGGCTTGAGTATTTATATGATGCCCAGTCTCGCTCAGGTAAACTCCTTCTGCGAATACCCTTTGCTCGTCCAATAGTTCTGCCTGTTCTATCTGTCTTCGATGCATCTCATGTATATGTGCACCTTGATGTGCTTGGATGTTGATTAGCCTCTGGATGGATCCTTGTTGCTCATTTTGCCTTTGTTCCATCCTGTGGAATGTTTCACCCCATTGTTGCCCTTGACTCAGTTACTGATCCATCATTTGCTTTTGCCACTCCCCTTGTTGAGTCATCCATCTTGAGAGTGACTCCTCTTGCTGCCCCATCATCTGTAGTTGAAGCTCTCTCTGTGCTCCTTGGCTTTCCAAATATTGTCAAGATAGTCCATCAATGGCTTCCTACAATTCGTGCATATCCAAGGTGGCTGGTGCTTGCCCCTCTAAGACTTGTCCTTCCACTACTTGAGGGGCTGTCCTCTTCCTTTGCTTCCATTGAGGCAGGGGGGATGCGGTAGCATGCATTCATCGAACGGTTATTGGAATGCCTTCTTTTATCCATACGGGGTCCTCATCTTCAAACACCACCCCAGCTTTCTTGCACAGTCGGTAAATAGTGCTGGGGTAACCTAACGTTCCTCTTGAGTCGCTTTTTTCTGCCATTTTTCTAATGCCTTCTGCTATGAGTTCATGAACCTTGATTTCTCCTCCTTTGAGTATACAGTGTACCAGTGTGGCTCTCTTGAGATTCACCTCCGAGTTGTTCGCTGCTGGGAGGATGGACCTCCTTACAATTTCGAACCACCCCTTTGCTTCCGGACTGAGATCTGCTCTTTTGATGAACCTTGGTCTCCTATCTGCATATCTTTCCCAGTCAGCTCTTGGTACACAAATGTCTTGCACAATCTGGTCATGATTAGGGTTGTTGTCCATTCTTGAATGATAACTCTCTTCTTCAAATGGTATGGACCGTAGTTTTAATGCCTTCATGACACTCATGGGACCAAAATCCACAATCTTTCCTCTCACAAAGCTTGTATATGACTCATCTGCCTTATCATATCGGACCATATTTGCATAAAACTCTCTTATAAGATTTGTATTCACCTTAATGACCGGATTAGTGAGGAGCTCCCATCTTCTCTTTTCTACCTTCTTTGTGATTTCGGGACACTCAGTTTTCCTAACTTGAAATCCCAGCTCATAAATGATCTCCTTATCCACCATCCACCCGTATTGCAATGCATGGTGCAAGCTTCTAAATCTCTTTTCATCATACGGGTGTTACTCCATAGGTTCCTTTCCCTTCCTTCTTTTAGAGCTCGAAGATGCCATGAATGAGGGTTAATGTGTGAAGTTGGCAATGGTGTGGAGACTTTTGGTTGTTTAGGGTTGAGTGCAATGAAGAGAATGAAGGGGAATCCGAAATGGAGAGGTGTGTAGAGTGGGGTATGGAACAAGGATCACTTACATAGAGAGGTTGTGAGTGAATGGAGGGTGTGGATTGATGGAGTGGTTGTTTGATGGACGGTTGGGGTTGTGCATGGAGAAAGGACAAGGATCATCACTTTATGATGGAGATTGCTCGGTCTTCAAGGGTCCCATCCTTTTCAATGTTGCATGGCAACATTTTCCAATGCCTTCCCTTTTTAGAACAAGTGTGTAGTTTCTCCTCATGAAGTGGCCGAACCCTTCTCATTTAGTTGTCCAATCAATCTCCTTCAATGTTCCTCTCCTTTTCCCTATAAAATAAGAATAATTAATGTCCTAAAAAGTATTTAAACTTTACGGCTAAACTAATAAAAAGAAGAAAAGATTTTGTTTATTCATGAACTCCAACTAACTAACTAACTGTGTATCCTGATATGTACATTGGTGGCACCATGGGGTGACACCAAACTTAGTTTGGAGCACTGTGATGAAAAGTTCTGTTCAAAGCTCCAAGACTAGCATGCTCTCAGTTGCATTCATACTTTCTTGGCACGCTTTGAACACCAAACTTGTTCTTCACTATATACTGCAATATAAGGATTTCACCAAGTGTTTGTCAAGTTTGGGTTGGAATTCATGAATATTGACTTATTCACTAGTAAAAGCTAATAAAACATGGGTTGCCTCCCATGAAGCGCTTCTTTAGCGTCACTAGCTTGACGTTTCTCCTTCATGAGGGAGGTTGATAATGCTTCAAGTCCTCCCCTCTTGCCTTGGACTTATATCCACTGGTTGTATCAATGATCTCTACATGTTCCAAGGAGACAACTCTGTTGATAGTGAAGACTTTAGGTAACTGAGATGGTACAGTGGGGAGATTAGGGGGGATATCTGGGAAGTAAGCTGAGATCACTTTATCTCCTGGAGAGAAGTCTTTCGTAGGGATCTTCTTGTTCCTCCACCCCCTTGGTACCTTCTTCTTTGTCCCTTTTGATGTTGCCTTGCTTTTGGTGACTTCTTCTTCTAAGGGAATTTTGTTGTTGTCTTCACTTGTCTTTGGTGGTTTAGGTTCCTCCAGCTTTTCCTTGAGTTGTGACAACTGCTTATTTCCTTATTCATCAACCCAGGGCTTTCCCAGATGGGCTGGTTGTGCTTCAGTGCTTGCTTCCTCTGTTAGCATCTCATTATGATCTTTGCTTGGTTCTTTGTTTTCTTGGTCTGCTTCTTGCGAGAGTTTGAAGACATTAAAGCTGAGTCGTTCATCATGGATCCTCAATATTAGCTCCCCTCGCTCCACATCTATGAGTGCTCTGGCTGTAGCTAGGAATGGTCTTCCCAATATGATTGGGTGAGTGTGACTCTCTTCCATGTCCAAGATGACAAAGTCTGTGGGAAGAAAGTATTTCCCAACCTTTAACAACACATTTTCCACCACCTCTATTGCTTGTTTTTGAGTTTTGTCAGCCAGCCTGATGACTACATCTGTGGGCAATATCTCATTGATCTGCAGCCTCTTCACCAGGGATAAGGGCATTAAGTTGATGCTTGCTCCCAAATCGCAGAGCGCTCTATCAAACATTGTTTCCTCTATGGCACAGGGGACATAAAAACTCCCTGGATCTTTTCTTTTTGCCGGCAACTGTGGTTGAATGAGGGCACTGCACTCCTTGTTCATCACTATAGTTTGGCCTGCCTTAAGTGAGCTTTTCCTGGGAAGCAGCTCCTTCATATACTTGATGTACGCAGGCATATGTTGGATAGTCTTGTTGAATGGTATGTTCACATGCAGAGATGCAAACAAGTCAAGAAATCATGAGTATATTCTCTTCTCCACAGCACCATTGAGCAGTTGAGGAAAAGGTGCATAGAGTCTCAGCAGCCCCTGTTGTGAAATTTCTGGTTCTTGATGATCTTTTTCCTTCTTCTCTACTGAGGTATCTTTAGGTTGTTCTGACATATTGCTTGGCTTGTCCTCAATCTCTTTATCACTTATAGTGACCATCTTACAATCTTCCCATCTTTCTTTGTTTCACCTCTCGGATTCTTCTCCGTGTCACTTGGGAATCCATCTGTGGGTTTGGGAATCTGCTCAGAGAGATACCCCACTTGGGATTTCAGCCTCTTGATTGTGTCTCCCTGGTTTTTGAAGTTGGTTTGCACTTCCTCCTTGAACACCTTGTTGTCTTGAATCTCTTTTCCTATGCCTTCAAGTAGATTCTCAATCCTTGAGAGTCTTTCATTAAGTGATGATAGGTCAGGCTGAGGAGGGTTATTTTGGCCTAGATATGAATGTGGAGAGGTGTTGTTATGGGGGTGTTGATATGGTCTAGATGTGAAGTGTTAGTGGGCTGCATTGTTTGGATTTGGGCGTCTTTGATCAAGGCTTTGGTCTTGTTGATTTCCACACCCAAAGTTTGGGTGATTCCTCCATCCAGGGTTGTAGGTCTTGGAGTATGGATCATGGTTTTGCCTAGGTGAATTTCCAATGTAGTTGGCTTGCTCCTGACTTCCCTCTGCTTCTTCATTCACTCCTTCTTGGGTTGTTGATGAAGTGGTGATTGCTGCTACTTGGTTCCTCTCCATCTTCTTGGTGAGGTCAGCTAGCTGTTGGGTAATGAGCTTGTTTTGAGCCAGCAGAGCATCTACATTGTTTAGCTCCATTACTCCTCTTGTGTTCCCTCTTTCGGAAGCATAGAAGTAGTCATTCTCTGCTACAGTTTCAATGACATCTATGGCCTCCTCAATGGTCTTCTTCTTGTTCAAAGATCCTCCGGATGAATGGTCTACGGGCTTCTTTGACTCATAAGAGAGCCCTTCATAGAAAATGTACAGCTGCACCCATTCATTGAACATATCTGGTGGTCACCTCCTTGTTAGGTCATTAAACCTCTCCCATGCTTCATATAGAGTCTCACCATCTTGTTGCCTGAAAGTTTGGACCTCAGCTCTCAGCCTATTGATTCGTTGAGGGGGGTAAAATCTTGCTAAGAATTTGTTCACCACATCTTCCCAAGTTGTCAAGCTCTCCTTTGGGAAAGACTCCAGCCACTTGGCTGCCTTATCCTTGAGTGAGAATGGAAATAAGAGCAGTCTATAGGCATCAGGATGAACACCATTAGACTTCAATGTGTCACATATTCTCAGGAAGGTGGTTAAATGTTGATTGGGGTCTTCTTGGACACTCCCTCCGAACGAATAGTTGTTCTGAACAAGGGTGATGAGCTATGGCTTCAGTTCAAAATTGTTGGCATGGATGGTTGGCTTTTGAATGCTACTTCCACAATTTCCTGGGTTTGGATTGATGTAAGATCCTGAAACACTTCTATCCTCCCCAGCATGATTTGCTTGTCCTCTTTCGCCATGGTTGTGAGCTTCTTCTTCATGATGGTTTTCCATGTTTTCTTCCATGTTTGGTTCAAAGTATTCCTCAAAGTGTTCCTCTTCTTCTTTAGCACCAACTACACGTTTTTCTCTTGCCTCCCTCCTTAGTCTAAGGAAGGTCCTCTCAGGTTCAGAATCAAAAGAAGTTGAAGCCCCGCTTCTTCTCTCTGTCATACAACCAACAAGTACAAGCAAGGAAAATAGATGCAGAAAGTATTTTTGTCAGAATTACTGTTAGTGTGAGTGATGCAATATATCAAACAGTTAGTGGGTTAGTGAAATGAATTGTAAATAACAAAAAAAAATAGGGGAAAGGGAAACAAAATTAACTAAAATAGAAAGTAAATGACTCAAACAGAAAATTAAATCAAACAAAAATAAAATGCTCAATCTAGTTATCCTCCAATTTAATCATTGTTGATGCACAATCAATCCCCGGCAACGGTGCCATAAACTTGATGCACGGAAAATTTGTCTCGCAACAAATTTCCTTCGGCAAGTGTATCGAATTTGTCGTCAAGTAAAAACTCACAATAGAGTGAGGTCGAATCCCACAAGGATTGATTGATCAAGCAACTTTAATTAGAGGATTGTTCTAGTTGAGCGAATCAGAATTTGAGTTGAGAATTGCAAAAAATTTAAATGGCGGGAAAGTAAATAACAGAAAAGTAAATGCTAAAAATAGAGCTGAATGTAAATGACGGAAAGTAAATTGCAGAATCTTAAATGGGGATGGGTAATTGCTCATAAAAGTAAATGACAGAAATTAAAGAGAATGGGTAAGATCAGAAATGGGGAGTTCATTGGGCTTAGGAGATGTTGCATTTTCCGGATCAATTTTATTTTCATCTCTTCCTCAATCAATGCACTCACTGATCTCCTTGGCAATCTTAAGTGATTGAATTACAATTTCTTGTAATTCAATCTCTCAAATCTTGATCAATAGCCAATTCCTTGGTCAATTGCTCATGAGAAGAGATGAAGTATGGTCACTGATTATACCACATGCATTTCCCAAATCAAGGGTTGAGAGGATTATAGTCACATATCCATCCAAACCCAATTTGGTCCAGCATGAGAAAGCATTTCTAGCATGATCTCTTCATTCCTCTTTCAAGGTTCAGAAGAGATCCAAGTATGAATAGCTTCTTTTCTAAGATAACTACCCAATTGGATGAAGATCGAAAGCTTTCAAGTAAAATCAAGAGAAAAGATAGAAGAAGAATAATGAAAACTAGTATTGATCCATCAAATTACAACAGAGCTCCCTAACCCAATGAAAGGGGTTTAGTTGTTCATAGCTCTGGAAAATGAAAACAAAGATGGAGAACACATGATGAAACTAGAAGTGCAGAGAAAGTAAATACAGAGAGTAATTCTATGCCCAGAGGCTCCCTATAATTTCCAACTCCTTCAAATAATTCAAAGCTACTCCTATATATACTACTCTTCTATTCTTCTAGTTGATTCTCCAAGTCTTGGGTATGGGCCTTTGGATCTTGAGTTTGAAGCAGTTATCTTCTTCATTGGGCTTGGCTTTGTTTGCAGAGAGAAAGTGTGAAGTGGGCAGAGACTTTAGCTCAGGACATTAGGGGTGTTAACGTTCAGTGAAAATATGGGTTCAAGAACGTTAGTGACAATCACCTTTTTTACTAACGTTCCTCACCCAAGTAAGAGCCACGTTAACTTCAACGTTAGTGGCACAAACGTTGCCACTAACGTTGCCTCTATGCCCTTCGCACACGTTACTGGGACTTACCTTTCCCAGTAACGTTGAGAAGTCTCCCCCTTCCTTACGTTAGAGTCCACGTTAACTTAGTTAACGTGGCTCTTTTAACGTAGGCTTGCCAATCTTCGAGAACGTTAGTGACACTTACCATTGTCACTAACGTTCTAATGTGGCCCTATTTCTCACGTTAGAGTCCACGTTAACTAGGTTAACGTGGCTTCTAACGTGGCCATGCTAGCCATCTCCAACGTTAGTGACAAAGTTGAGTGTCACTAACGTTGGCTCAACATTTCCTTATCCACGTTAGCTTCCACGTTAACTAAGTTAATGTGGGAGTTAACGTGGCTCATGGTGGCATGTGTGGGCTCCTTCCAACGTTAGTGACAATGTTGGGTGTCACTAACGTTAGCGTCACCTCTCTTCTTCACATTAACTTCCACGTTAACTAAGTTAACGTGGGAGTTAAGGTGGCTTATTGGGGCTTGTGTGGGTTCCTTCCAACGTTAGTGACAATGTTTGGTGTCACTAACGTTGTTGAACACTTTGTCATCTCACGTTTGCTTTCACGTTAACTAGGTTAACATGGGAGTTAACGTGGCTTAATGTGACTGAGCCAACGTTAGTGACACTTAACATTATCACTAACGTTGGCTTCCCCCCTTTCTTCTTAACGTTAGAGGCCACGTTAACTAAGTTAACGTGGTGACTAACGTGGCCACTTATGAGCTTGGTCCAACGTTAGTGATAATGTTAAGTGTCACTAACGTTGGCTCCATTTCCGTTCTTCCACGTTAGAGTTCACGTTAACTTAGTTAACGTGACTCTTAACGTGGGCAATGATGGCTTCGAGAGCGTTATTGGCAATTACTTTTCTCATTAACTTTGCAAGTTACTCCCATTCCACGTTAGTGTTAACGTTAGTGTAACTAACGTAGCCACTAATGTGGTTCTTCTTTGCTTCCTTTGTCCTGAAACCAAGCAATAAAGTGCATCAAAGTTCTAGTCCAAGTCATTGGAAATGCAACATCCAATTTATCATTAAATTCATGCAAAATCCTCATGAAATCATGTAAATTACACAATGCATGCTTGAATCAAGATGTAAGTAAATATCTACCCAAAACCAGCTTATTTCCTAAGGAAATACATGAAACTACCCTAAAAACAGTAAAGAAAAGGTCAGTGAAACTGGCCAAAATGCCCTGGCATTACTCTTCCCAAAATAACCTCTACCAATCACCTCCATTACTCCTCCAAAACCATCATACAAACCACCTACACCCACCCACTCAAATTCAAACCATCACTCATTCATTTTCCACATCATAACCACCTAAAACCCCCCTTGGCCGAATAATTCACACACCTCCATCTCCTCCATCTCTTCATGTTCTTATCCTTTCTTCATTCTTTTGCTCGAGGAAGAAAAAACCTTTTAAGTTTGGTGTGGAAAAGCTCAGCTTTTTTGTTTTTCTATAACCATTTACGACACCTAAGGCCGGAGAAACCTCTAAAAAGAGGAAAGGAAAGGCAATTTCTTCCACCTTCGAGTCATGAGAGATGGAGAGATTCATCTCAAAGGTCCATCAAGACCACTTCTATGAAGTTGTGGCTAAGACTCCTCATTGAAGAGGACAAGCCCATCACTAAGAAAAGGGTGGAGCAAATAAGAGAGCCCACTCATGGACCTCAACAAGAGCATGAGGAAAATCCTCGTCATTAAATCCCTGAGATGCCTCAAGGGATGCATTTTCCTCCACAAAACTATTGGGAGCAAATTAACACCAACCTAGGAGAATTAAGTTCCAATATGGGACAACTAAGGGTGGAGCATCAAGAGCATTCCATCCTCCTTCATGAAATTAGAAAAGATCAAAGAACCATGAGAGAGGAGCAACAAAGGCAAGGAAGAGACATTGAGGAGCTCAAGCACTCCATAAGATCTTCAAGAGGAAGAACAAGCCGCCATCACTAAGGTGGACCCGTTCCTTAATCTCCTTGTTCTTTATTTTCTGTTTTTCTTCCACCTTGTGCTTTATGTTTATTTATGTTTGTGTCTTTATTACATGATCATTAGTGTCTAAGTGTCTATGCCTTAAAGCTATGAAAATGAATCCATCACCTTTCTTAAAATGAAAAATGTTTTTAATTGAAAAAGAAAAAGAACTGCATGAATTTCGAATTTTAAAATAGTTTAGTTATTTTGATGTGGTGGCAATACTATTGCCAAGGAGATAAATGAATGCATTGATTGAGGAAGAGATGAGAATGAACTTGATCTGGAGAATACAACATCTCCTGAGCCCAATGAATCCCTCATTTCTGATCTTACCCATTTTCTTTACTTTCTGCCATTTACTTTTATGTTCATTTCCCCAAATCCCCATTTAAGATTCTACAATTTACTTTCCGCCATTTACATTTTGCTCTTTATTTCCAGCATTTACACTTTCTGTTATTTACTTTCCCGCCATTTATGTTTCTGCAAACATCAACTCAATTTCTGCGTAGCTCAACTAGAACATTCCTCTTATTAAAGTTGCTTGACCAATCAATCCCTGTGGGATTCGACCTCACTCTATTGTGAGTTTTTACTTGATGACAATTCGGTATACTTGCCGAGGAAAATTTGTTGAGAGACAAGTTTCTGTGCATCAATTGAAGGCCTTTACATATCTGCTAATTTCATAATCCTAGACACTGGGAAGGATGAGGATGAATCCATCATCTTTGGAAGACCCTTCCTAGCCACAGCAAAAGCTGTGATTGATGTGGACAGAGGAGAGTTGGTCCTTCAACTAAATGAGGACAACCTTGTGTTTAAAACTCAAGGTTCTCCTTCTGTAACCATGGAGAGGAAGCATGAAAAGCTTCTCTCACTACAGAGTCAACCAAAGCCCCCACAGTCAAACTCTAAGTTTGGTGTTGAGAGGCCACAACAATGCTCTGATCATCTGTGAGGCTCCATGAGAGCTCACTGTCAAGCTATTGACATTAAAGAAGCGCTTGTTGGGAGGCAACCCAATGTTATTTAATTATATCTATTTATTTTCTATTGTTATTTTATGTTTTTTTTAGGTTGATGATCATGTGGAGTTACAAAAACTACTAAAAAATCAAAAATAGAATGAAAAATAGCATTAAAAACAGCTCACCCTGGAGGAAGAGCTTACTGGCGTTTAAACGCCAGTAAGAAGCATCAAACTGGCGTTTAACGCCAGAAATAAGCATCAAGCTGGCGTTAAACGCCAGAAACAAGCACCAGACTGGCGTTTAACGCCAGAACAGAGCATGGAACTGGCGTTAAACGCCAGAAACAAGCAGCAAGCTGGCGTTTAACGCCAGACATGCATTCTAAGGGCATTTTACACGCCTAATTGGAGCAGGGATGCTAAGTCCTTAATCCCTCTGGATCTGTGGACCCCACAGGATCCCCACCTACCCCACCTCTTCTTCTCTCCTCTTCATACCTTTTCATAACACTTTTCCCCAAATACCCTTCACCAATCACCTCCATATCTCTTCCCCAAATACCCTTAACCACTCACATCCATCCACTCTTCCCCATAAACCCCACCTACCTCCAAAATTCAAATTCTTTTCCCTCCCAAACCCAACCCTAATGGCCGAAACCTACCCTCCACCCCACCCCTATATAAACCTCTCAACACTACTCCATTTTCACAAATTACAACCACCACTTCTCCCCTTTGGCCGAATACACTCTCTCCCTCCATCTCCTTCATTTTCTTCTTCTTATACTACTTTCTTCCTTCTTTTGCTCGAGGACGAGCAAACCTTTTAAGTTTGGTGTGGTAAAAGCATTGCTTTTTTGTTTTTCTATAACCATCAATGGCACCTAAGGCCAGAGAAACCACAAGAAAGAGGAAAGGGAAGGCAATAGCTTCCACCTCTAAGTCATGGGAGATGGAGAGATTCATCTCAAAGGTCCATCAAGACCACTTCTATGAAGTTGTGGCCAAGAAAAAGGTGATCCCTGAGGTCCCTTTTAACAAGTTGGGATCTTAATGGTTCAAGAGTTCTATGCAAACGTATGGATCACTAGGAACCATGATCAAAGTAGGAACCTGAATCCAAAGAATTGGCTTACAATGGTTCGGGGAAAATACTTAGATTTCAGTCCGGAAAATGTAAGGTTGGCGTTCAACTTGCCAATGATGCAAGAAAATGCACGCCCCTACACTAGAAGGGTCAACTTTGATCAAAGGTTGGACCAAGTCCTCATGGACATATGTGTGGAAGGAGCTCAATAGAAAGTTGACTCAAGAGGCAAGCCGGTTCAATTGAGAAGACCGGACCTTAAGCCTGTAGCTAGATGATGGTTGGAGTTTATTCAACGCTCACTTATTCCTACTAGCAACCGGTCTAAAGTTACTGTAGACCGGGCCATCATGATCCATAGTATCATGATTGGGGAGGAAGTGGATGTTCATGATATTATACCTCAAGAACTCTACAAGGTGGCTGACAAGTCCTCCACTTTGGCAAGGTTAGCCTTTCCTAACATCATTTGCCACCTCTGCAATTCGGCTGGAATTGACATAGAGGGAGATATCCTCATTGATGAGGACAAGCCCATCACTAAGAAAAGGATGGAGCAAACAAGAGATCATGGACCTCAACAAGAGCATGAGGAAATTCCTCACCATGAAATCCCTGAGATACCTCAAGGGATGCACTTCCCTCCACAAAACTATTGGGAGCAAATCAACACCTCCCTAGGAGAATTAAGTTCCAACATGGGACAACTAAGGATAGAACACCAAGAGCACTCCATCATTTTCCATGAGATTAGAGAAGATCAAAGAGCTATGAGGGAGGAGCAACAAAGACAAGGAAGAGATATAGAGGAGCTCAAGAACACCATTGGTTCTTCAAGAGGAAGAAGACGCCACCTTCACTAAGGTGGACCCGTTCTTTAATCTCCTTGTTCTTATTTTCCCGTTTTTCGGTTTTTGAGCCTTATGTTTTATTTATGTTTGTGTCTTTATTACATGATCATTAGTGTTTAAGTGTCAATGTCTTAAAGCTATGAATGTCCTATGAATCCATCACCTCTCTTAAATGAAAAATGCTTTTAATCACAAAAGAACAAGAAGTACATGATTTCGAATTCATCCTTGATATTAGTTTAATTATTTTGATGTGGTGACAATACTTTTTATTTTTTGAATGAATGCTTGAACAATGCATATATCTTTTGAATTTGTTGTTTATGAATGTTAAAATTGTTGGCTCTTGAAGAATAATGAAAAAGGAAAAATGTTATTTGATGATCTGAAAAATCATAAAATTGATTCTTGAAGCAAGAAAAAGCAGTGAATACAAAAGCTTGCGAAAAAAAAGAGAAAAGAAAATTGGCGAAAAAAATAAAATAAAATAAAACAAAGAAAAAGAAAAAGCAAGCAGAAAAAGCCAATAGCCCTTAAAACCAAAAGGCAAGGGTAACAAAAAGGATCCAAGGCTTTGAGCATCAGTGGATAGGAGGGCCCAAGGGAATAAAATCCTGGCCTAAGCGGCTAAACCAAGCTGTCCCTAACCATGTGCTTATGGCGTGAAGGT
This sequence comes from Arachis ipaensis, assembly GCF_059453495.1. NCBI lineage: Eukaryota > Viridiplantae > Streptophyta > Magnoliopsida > Fabales > Fabaceae > Arachis > Arachis ipaensis. Next base: position 87,098,339 of record NC_142444.1, read on the forward strand.
GTCAAGTGAAAACTTGAGACTGAGCAGTTAAAGTCGAGGTCCAAAGCAAAAAGAAGAGTGTGCTTAAGAACCCTGGACACCTCTAATTGGGGACTCTAGCAAAGCTGAGTCACAATCTGAAAAGGTTCACCTAATTATGTGTCTGTGGCATTTATGTATCCGGTGGTAATACTGGAAAACAAAGTGCTTAGGGCCACGGCCATGACTCATAAAGTAGCTGTGTTCAAGAATCAACATACTGAACTAGGAGAATCAATAACACTATCTAAATTCTAAGTTCCTATAGATGCCAATCATTTTGAACTTCAATGGATTAAGTGAGATGCCAAAACTGTTCAGAGGCAAAAAGCTACTAGTCCTGCTCATTTAATTGGAGCTAAGTTTCATTGATGTTTTTGGAATTTATAGTATGTTCTCTTCTTTTTATCCTATTTGATTTTCAATTGCTTGGGGACAAGCAACAATTTAAGTTTGGTGTTGTGATGAGCGGGTAATTTATACACTTTTTGGCATTGTTTTTATATATTTTTAGTATGATTTAGTTACTTTTTAGTATATTTTTATTAGTTTTTAAATAAAATTCACATTTCTGGACTTTACTATGAGTTTTTGTGTTTTTCTGTGATTTCAAGTATTTTCTTGCTGAAATTGAGGGACTTGAGCAAAAATCTGATTTAGAGGCTGAAGAAGGACTGCAGATGCTGTTGGATTCTGACCTCCCTGCACTCAAAGTGGATTTCTGAAGCTACAGAAGTCCAAATGGCGCGCTCTTAACTGCGTTGGAAAGTAGACATCCAGGGCTTTCCAGCAATATATAATAGTCCATACTTTGCCCAAGTTTAGATGACTCAAACTGGTGTTTAACGCCAGCTTTCTACCCTATTCTGGTGTTAAAAGCCAGAAACAAGTTGCAAAGCAAAGTTAAACACCAGAAACAAGTTACAAACTGGCGTTCAACTCCAAGGAAGACCTCTACACGTGAAAGTTTCAATGCTCAGCCCAAGCACACACCAAGTGGGCCTGGAAATGGATTTCTATATCATTTACTCATTTCTGTAAACCCTAGTTACTAGTTTAGTATAAAAACTACTTTTAGTGATTTATTTCACATCTCTAGAACACATTATGTAACTTTTACGTTCTAAGACCTCTATGGGAGGCTGGCCACTCGGCCATGTCTACCCTATTTTCACTTATGTATTTTCAACGGTAGAGTGTCTACACACCATATATTAAGGTGTGGAGCTCTGCTGTTCCTCATGAATTAATGCAAAGTACTATTGTTTTTCTATTCAACTCAAGCCTATTTCTTCTCTAAGATATTCATTCGCACTTAAGAACATGATGAATGTGATCATTATGTGACGCTCATCATCATTCTCACTTATGAACGCGTACCTGACAAACACTTTTGTTTCACATGCAAACAAGCTTGAATGCATATCTCTTATTCTCCTGATCTACGATCAGAGTCTTCGTGGTATTGGCTAGAATTATTGGCGGCCATTCTTGAGATCCGGAAAGTCTAAACCTTGTCTGTGGTATTCCGAGTAGGATCTGGGAAGGGATGGCTGTGATGAGCTTCAAACTCGCGAGTGCTGGGCGTAGTGACAGACGCAAAAGGATTACTGAATCCTATTCCAGTATGATCGAGAACCGACAGATGATTAGCCGTGCGGTGATAGCGCATTTGGACCATTTTCACTGAGAGGACGGGATGTAGCCATTGACAATGGTGATGCCCAACATACAGCTTGCCATGGAAAGGAGTATGAATGATTGGATGAAAGTAGTAGGAAAGCGGAGATTCAGAAGGAACTAAGCATCTCTATACGTTTATCTGAAATTCTCACCAATGAATTACATAAGTATCTCTATCTTTATTTTACGTTTTATTTATATTTTAATTATTAAAACTCTATAACCATTTGAATCCGCCTGACTGAGATTTACAAGGTGACCATAGCTTGCTTCAAGCCGACAATCTCCGTGGGATCAACCCTTACTCACGTAAGGTTTATTACTTGGACGACCCAGTGCACTTGCTGGTTAGTTGTGCGAAGTTGTGACAAAGAACTAAGATTATGATCGTGCGTACCAAGTTTTTGGCGCCGTTACCAAGGAATGAACGATCACAATTTCATGCACCAATGGGCAGCGCTCACTAACCCAACGTAGCGCTCACTAAGTTAACGCTACTGAAGGCGCATACGCGTGATCATGGCGCACAAGCGTATTTGGAGCTGAAGACTGATAGGACGCGTACGCGTACATGACGCGTACGCGTCGATGGGCGAAACGCGCAAAAGGACGCGCACGCATCAGAGACGCGTATGCGTGGATGAATGAACGCTGTGCTCACTTTCAGAACGCAACGTTCCACTGGGAGCTGCAACCAAGTGACATTTTGATCCACTTCATGCAAGGCCAAAAAGCCCACTCCAAGTACTGGAGCCATAATTGGAAAGTGTATAAATAGCTAGGAATTTGATTTCATTAGAAAGCTCTCTTTTAGTTTTCATTTTTAGCATTTTTAGAATTGGGATCAGATCTGAATTTTCCTTTCTGAATTTTCCTTTCCGTTTTGCTTTCTCTCTTTTGCAACTTTTACTCTTTTGTTTTGGGTCTTGAAATTGGATTGAAGAATTCTGCTGAATTTCTTCATCTGAGAGTCATCTTTTACTTTTCCTTTCATAATTCTTAGAGTTGTGTTCTTAGAATTGAAGATCTGATCATAGTTCACTTCTTATTTTACTTTCTTCTGAAATTTCTTTTCTGTTTTGTTAAGAAATCAATTGAGATCTAGATTTCTTTCTGTTGTGTTATTCTATTGCAATTATCAATTTCTCTTTTAGGATTTCAAAGTTGATTTAAGTTTTCACTCTATTTTGATTCTTCTGCAATTTTACATCTCTATTTTGGTACTTAGACCTGATTTGAGTTTTCTCCATCTGAGAGTTCTTTAATTCACTGCACTTTATATTTTCCAGTTCTATTTTGAATCCCAGTACCCAAATCCCTTTAATCTTCATGCAATTTAAGTTTCTTTGCAATTTAGATTCAGCAACTTAAATTACTTGCACTTTAAGTTTTAGTTATTTACTTTTCTTGCAATTTAAGTTTTAGCTCTTTTAATTTCTTGCACCTTAAGTTTCTACAATTTATTTCTTCTGCAATTTAAGATTCGGCCAATTTCAATTCTGCACTTTAGTTTCCTTGCAATTTTACTTCTGTTAATCAAATTTCACTCAAATCATCAAATATTCGCTTAACTAAATTCATCACCATACTAAATTTGCTCAATCCATCGATCCCTGTGGTATCGACCTCACTCTTATGAGTAATTACTACTTGATGCAACCCGGTACACTTGCCGGTGATTTTGTGTGGAATCATTTTTCCCTCATCAGCACTCTTGTTACTTTGATTTTATTTTAATGCAATTTATGTTTTATGTTCCTTTAATGTTTAATTGAGTTGTTATTATTGTTTCCTTGCATTTGGTAGTTGTAGATTTATTATTCTTGTACTTTTATGATGCTTTCCTTTTATTCCTTCCAAGTGTTTGACAAAATGCTTGGTTAGATGTTAGAGTAGATTTTGAGCATTCTTGGCTTAGAAAGAGACATTGGGCAATCTTGAGTCATTAATACCCAACTTATATTGGTGATCTAGAGTTGTTAGTTAATATTGTTTCCATTGACTCTAATCTCTTGCTAATTCAATTAGTGAATTGATTAGGACTTTTGGATTGAGATTAAATAGTCTTATTTGACTTTCTCTCAAGTGAAGATAACATTATACCTTATTCCTATGTTGGAGATGACTAAATAGGATTAGCTCTTGTTAATCATTGTATGATAATTGATGACTAGGATAGAAAGCCTATATTCTCAATCCTTGCCATGAATGCCTCTTTTTATTACTTGCTTTATTTAGTTGCTTGCTTTATTTTTTTTTGCCCCCTTATATGCAAACCACTCCTTGTAGACCATAACCAATAATGTGCATACCTCACTGCAATTCCTTTGGGAAATGACCCGAGATCTAATACTCTCGGTATTTTTATTGGTTTGCACTCGTGACAAACAAATTAAACTTTGATTGAGCATTACTTGTCGGTTTGGAACTATACTTGCAACGAGGTTATTTCTCTTTTACCGAGAAGAAATTCTAAGCCGACGGGTTCTGCTTTTTCAAGTTTTTGGCGCCGTTGCTGGAGAATTGCAATGGTTTTATATTATTGGCTATGTGAATATGTGAATATCTTTCTTTGTGGTTATTTCTTGGTTTTTCTAGTAGTTAGGATTTTGTTTTCTTTATTTCTTATTCATTTTTATCTTTATTTCCTCTTTTCACTATGAATTCTCACCCATTTGGCTATGAGTTTGGTTCTAACTATGTTATAGGAGATGGGAATTATAATAACAACATGCATCAAGGATGGAACAATCAAAGATAAGTGTTGAGGTTATATTTTGTTTAATTTTTGTTTAATTTTTGTTTTCATGATAAGTGTTGGATTATTGATTTTGTTTGTTTTTCATTGCTGCTTATCATTAACTTGATGCTATTTTAGCATAATTATTTTGTTAATTTTCATTATTGGATTCATGTTGAGGTTATATTTTGTTACCTGGTTTTGAGTTTTTTGTAACAACCCTGTTTTTCGAGTACGTGAGATCTTTTCTGAAAGTACGGATTTCTGCGGAAGATCATTAAGGGGAGAACCTCTACTATATCATCAAGCATCTCAATCCTCATTGTCATTATATTATCTTTAATTTAGGACCTTAGTGGAGATAAGCCCGACAACGCAATTGCGAAGAACCTAGTTTTTGAACCGTTCCGGTTAGGAGTTTTAATTCTGATTTTCGTAAGTAGTCTCAGTTTGACGAACCGGACTTAATTCATGATAGAAGACAGATAGTATTATAATATTAGTATTATATTAGTATTAGAAGATTATTGAATAATATTATAAGGTTCCTGGTCTATTTTAGTTAAAAACAGGAAATCGGTTTAACCAGGTTCACAGTTTACTAGTGCAGCTTAGCACCAGCACTCTTTGTTGACTTTAGCAATGCTAAGGCTTCATTATACATGTTTTATTCTCACAATAAATATGTTACTAGTGTCATTTATGCTAGTAGCTCAGAAAATAATTTTTAGAGATGTTTTTACAAGTGTTCCGATACATCTAGTTTTAATACTTATACACCTGAGATATTTTAATATTATTCTAATCCACCTCCATGCCAACCAATCACAACTCACCCTACACCCCCAAGACACTCCAAGGCTGGTCATTTACTCCCTTTGGCCAAAAATAACAAGAGATAAAAGAGAGAAACTTTCATGAACACTTAATCTTCAAAGCTTGATTTCTTCTGAACTAAAACTCAAATCAAAACTCCGATTTCACCAAAATGATCCTCTCTTCTTCCTCTACATAACCATATAAAATATCAAGGCTGGAAGTAAGGTGCGATGGATGTCTCCCTCCCGCTTCAATTCGGTTTTCAAGGAAACATGCTTAAACAAATGTTTTCTTGATGTTCTTCCTTAGATCTCTTGCTTAGCTGGACTTGTGGGCCAAAGATCTTTGATTTCTTGCACATTTAAGGTGAGGATAACCTTCCTAAGATGCTTCTGAAGTTCGTTTTGTTGATGGTTTAGAGTTTTAAAGTTGTTCTTGATGTGTTTTAGGAGGAAAAAGTGATTTAAGAACACTTCAAAGATTAACCGGATTTGGAGCAGCAAATCAAGGTAGGGTTTGACGAATTTAATCTTGATTAATTGTTTTTGAGTTATGTGATTATGATATGGTTTGGCTGTGCTTGAAATTGATGATTTATATGAGTGATTCTTGTTGAAATTTTGGTGAAAATTTGATGAAATTTGATGATATTCAAGCTATGAAACATGTCCTTGAGTGCAGTTGGAAAAACGAACCCTAATCCTTAAATTGGGGTTCAATTTGTGTTAAAATCATTTAGAAAATACGGGGTTTTAGTGGCTGCTAATTCAATTTGAATTATGATAAAAATCGGTTGCTGAAAAGACTGAAAAACGGGTAAAAACAGAGAAAGAATTTGAAGAATATTCGAAGAATACGAAGAACATTTTGAGTGTGGTGAAGAACATTGAAGAACACCTTTTAGATCTTAGAAAGGGAAAGGAAGTAAATATTTTGGTGTTTAATGGGTTATTTGGTAATTTTCAAAAGTTAGGGTGGTTAAAGTAGAAATATTAAAAGTTACGGATGGTAAAAAGTAAATTTTAAAGGTTAAAAGTAAAAGGTAAGGTAATTTTCGAAAATTAATGATAAAATAATAAATAATAATAAAATATTAAATAATAATATTTAATTAAAAATAATATTTTAATAAAAATAATAAAATAATGTGAAAAAGGCAGTTTTCTGTAAAAGCTTTAGAAAGACAACTTTAAATGCAGAATCTCATAATTACCTTCATAAAACACTTAGGGAGTGGTAATAACATGTTAGTGAGGAAAAGATAAAGAAAAGATAAAAAGTTGAAGAAAAGATAAAAATCGAAGAAAAAGTCTGTAAAATTTTAATAACAAAAAAACAGACAGAGAATAGCGAACGAACTAGGACAACATAGTTAGTTCTTGAGTTGCGACTAGGGTTAGGTATTATATGAAAAGTTAAACTGTTTCAGTATAGACTTAATGAACCTATACTTGGGACAGACTAACTATTCATACCGAAATTTACATAAGCTTTAAATACATACGTTAAACAGAGAAATCAGAGCAGAGTAGAGAGACACAGAGAACAGAATAATCAGAGTAGAGTAAAGAGACAATGAGAAAAGAGTAATATAAAAAAGAGAATAGAAGAGCAGAGTATAAGAATAAAGAGTTAAGCCTTGCGGCATGATGTTCTGTTGTATGTTCATCTGCTGCTTTTCCATTGGCCCTAGAGGTCCTGTAGGCCCAAGTTCACCTACAATTAGTTGTTATTCCTGTAGGCCGAAGTTCACCCGCAGTGAATATCAATTGTGTATCTCAGGGTGTTGCTCCTATAGGCCGAAGTTCACCTACAGAGAGTTGTGATACCTGTAAGCCGAAGTTCACTTACAGGGGCGCTATTTCTGTAAGCCGAAGTTCACTTATAGAGGTGCTATTTCTGTAGGCCGAAGTTTAGCTACAGAAAGTTGTTTGTTGTATGTTGATCTCGGGTATAACCCATGAACTGAGGATCATTTTTGTTGTTGTATGTTGATCTCAGGGAAACCTACAAACTGAGGATCATTATTTTGTTTGTGAATTGATCTCGGGGACACCCACGAACTGGGGATCACTGTTTCTCCTTGTGCGTATATTATGGGGTCGGGCTTTGCGCCGACTGCTGGTAGTCACGAAAGAGTGGTATTCTTACCACCGACACATATGCACTAAGGACACAAAGGGAAACCATACCTAAGACTGGTTCTTAGGTAATGTCGGGCTGCAGGGTGTAAACCGACACGTGAGCTCATGGCCTGCATAGGACAGACATGCATCATACTTGGTTGTGCATTTCCTCTATTATGATTATTGAATGAATGTATGCTCTGTTTGTTTGTATTCTATTCTTTGTATTTGCGTTTTATTTTCTTATATTCTTTTGTTTGTGTTCTGCTTTCTGTTTTCTCTATTTTCTCTATTTATCTATATCTTCTGTTCACTACTTCTCGGTATTTTGCTATTCATCTACTAAACAACACAGAATTAATGAACTTAACTAATAACCCCGACCCTACTAAAAACTCCCCAGTTCTTACCCCTTCTCTCTCCCTCCCCCCTTCAGATGGAAGTAAGAGTACCTTACCATAGTTTGTTGATGATGGCTTTGCAAGGAAGATTCCACTCTAGATAGTTTTCTGAGTCTAGGGTGAATCTCGTGCTCTATTTATATGTATATACAGTGAGACCAGCCAATGTCTGCACCCCGTTTGTATGTGAACTTTCTAAATCCTGTGTACGAGACTCCTGTTGTGTGGCTACATGATGAGGTACCAGAGAGACGTCATATGGCAATGTCTGATTGTGCAGAGGAGTAACAGATGATGTTCTACCTTTCAATGACGTTCCACCTGACTTGAGTTTTGAAGACTTAGAACGTACTTTCCCTCACTTTAGAAGTTTAGAGGGACTAAGTGAGTATAGAGTCTAGGCTAGCCTAGGTGCCAGCTTAGGGACCTCTTGAACAGGTCAGGACCTGGGATGTTGTATGTATGTATATGTATATAGTTATTATCTAGCTATATCTAAGGGTGTTCTAACTAAAAGTCTATACTCTGATAAAGGCTAGATCACTGAATGTTGTTAGCTGCTTGTGATGTATTTATGTGTGGTTATTTATAACTGTTTTATCTGTTATTACTTGTGAATTGATTATGAGTGATTCTATCTATTAATCCAAACGTTTTTAAAAAAATTTACCTCACAAATTAACTACGCTTTTAACAACAAATTAGGCTCATATGATAAATAATAGATGATAATTAGGAAGATAAATTGGTAGCGCTCAGTTCCCGGTATGATCTAGACATATTAAAAATTTGGTCGTTACAGTTTGGTATCAAAGCAGTTTGTTCCCAGTAGAGCCTGGGGAGTGGACTGACTATGCTTCATTGCATACTCTGCTTGTGTGTCTCATGCTGTTAGGGTATCTTCAAGATACATTTGGCATGAATGTCTATGAGTGCTCATTTTGGGAATGTTCGTGCCTAGTTTGAGATATTAAGACTGATCACCTTAATATTGATTGTTTGGTACGGATAAGACTTCAATGACTGTGAATAGGCATGGTTTAATCGAGCTCCGAACGATGAATCGACGTGAGCCACAAATATCTTCATAGTTGTTATGATCTTTATGGCTATTCTGTATGAGATTTGGATGCTTGACGTTAGGATTTTTGCTAGCAAAGAATTTTATAAAAATAGTCGCGTTGTAGATATAGATTCTAAACCAATAGAAATCCCTTCGTACAAACGTTTTGGTTGTCACAAGTAACAAACCCCTAAATAAATTGATAACCGAAGTATTCAATCCTCGGGTCGTCTTTTCTAGGAACTGCAAGGAAGTATGTTCTTATTATTGGTTATGGAGATTGTAAATCAGGGTTTTGAAGATAAGGAACAAGTAATTTAAATTGCAATTTAAAATAAGTAAAAGACTGTAATTTAAATAAATAATTGTAAAACACACTTTTGGCAAGGTATGAGAAATTAGAAGTCCTATCCTAGTTATCCTTATCAATGATGATGAAAATTGAATCTTAATTCCACTCAATTAGTCTTTACTTAAAGTAAAGAAAGGTCAAGTGACTAATTAGTTTGATCTTCGAATCCTAGTTAATCCTTAAGGAAAGATTGGGATTATAGAAGTTCAGTTCAATTAGCAAAGATAACAATTATCAATCATGCTTGAGTTTGATAACTCCTGAGTTACTGATTTCTTAACCAAGAGCAAAAGGAGAAAAGTAAATCTACTGGAATAAAAATGTCTTCAGATGGGAATAACAATAATGTAAAAAAAAAGAAAGCAATAATAAACTGAAATACCTCAAATAACATTAATTCAAAGAGTAATCTGTAACATAGAAGAATTCATAAATAAAATTGGGAAAATAATAAAAAGGAATATTGAACCTCATAAGATATAATCCTGAAAGCGCATAAAATCCTAATTCTAAATCCTAATCCTAAAGAGAGGAGAGAGAGGAGAGAACCTCTCTCAAAACTAAATCTAAATCATGGAAAACTAACTAACTGGAGACTCTCCTTGAATGGATGCATTCCCCCACTTCATAACCTCTGGTCTATGCCTTCTGGACTTGGATTTGGGCCAAAAGGGGCTTCAGATTTCGCTATGAGCGTTTTCTACAATTTCTGGTGCGTGGCCTCTGTCACGCGTCCGCGTGGGTCACACGGTCGCGTCATTCGAAGTTTTCCTTGTCACGCGGTCGTGTCAGTCATGCAACCGCGTCATATGTGTTTCACTCGAGGCACACGGTCGTGTCACCCATGCGATCGCGTGGCTGCCAGTTTCTTCAAAAACTCTGTTTTGTGCTTTTCTTCCATTTTTGTATGTTTCCTTTCCATCCTTTAAGTCATTCCTGCCTTAGAAGATCTGAAACTACTCAACACACGAATCACGGCATCGAATGGAAATAAAGTGTAATCAAAATAATTATTTTTAAGCATAGAAAACATGTTTTTCACATACATCACATAATAAGGAAGGGAAAGTAAAACCATGAAATTAATATGAATAAGTGGGTGAAGGATTGAATAAATCACTCAGATTAAGCACAAAATATATCATAAAATATGGGTTTATCAATGCTATCAGCAACGAACCGATCTCTTCGTTAGGATGACTTGAAGGAAATAGACCTCTTGAAGAAGGATTCTTGCACGCGGCTGAAATTTTGGGGGCAAAATTTTCTTTTAGTAGGGTAGAATGTAACAACCCTGTTTTTCGAGTATGTGAGATCTTTTCTGAAAGTTCGGATTTCTACGGAAGATCATTAAGGGGAGAACCTCTACTATATCATCAAGCATCTCAATCCTCATTGTCATTATATTATCTTTAATTTAGGACCTTAGTGGAGATAAGCTCGACAACGCAATTGCGAAAAACCTAGTTTTTGAACCGTACCGGTTAGGAGTTTTAATTATAATTTTCGTAAGTAGTCTCAGTTTGACGAACCGGACTCAATACATGATAGAAGAGAGATAATAGTATAATACTAGTATTATATTAGTATTAGAAGATGATTGAATGATATTATAAGGATACCTGGTCTGTTTTAGTTAAAAACAGGAAATCAGTTTAACCAGGTTCACAGTTTACTGGTGCAGCTTAGCACCAGCACTCTCTGATGACTTTAGCAATGCTAAGGCCTCATTATACATGTTTTATTCTCACAATAAATATGTTACTAGTGTCATTTATGCTAGTAGCTCAGAAAATAATTTTTAGAGATGTTTTTACAAGTGTTCCGATACATCTAGTTTAGTAGTTATACACCTGAGATATTTTAATATTATTTTAATCTACCTCCAAGCCAACCAATCACAACTCACCCTACACCCCCAAGACACTCCAAGGCTGGTCATTTACTCCCTTTGGCCGAAAATAACAAGAGAGAAAAGAGAGAAACTTTCATGAACACTTAATCTTCAAAGCTTGATTTTTCTGAACTAAAACTCAAATCAAAACTCCGATTTCACCAAAATGATCCTCTCTTCTTTCTATACATAACCATATAACATATCAAGGCTGGAAATAAGGTGAGATGGCTGTCTCCCTCCCTCTTCAATTCGGTTTTCAAGGAAACATGCTTAAAGAAGTGTTTTCTTGATGTTCTTCCTTAGATCTCTTGCATAGCTTGACTTGTGGGCCAAAGATCTTTGATTTCTTGTACGTTTAAGGTGAGGATAACCTTCCTAAGATGCTGCTGAAGTTCGTTTTGTTGATGGTTTAGAGTTTTAAAGTTGTTCTTGATGTGTTTTAGGAGGAAAAAGTGATTTAAGAACACTTCAAAGAGTAACCGGATTTGGAGCAGCAAATCAAGGTAGGGTTTGACGAATTTAATCTTGATTGATTGTGTTTGAGTTGTTTGATTATGATATGGTTTGGCTGTGCTTGAAATTGATGATTTATATGAGTGATTCTTGATGAAATTTTGGTGAAAATTTGATGAAATTTGATGATATGCAAGCTATGAAACATGTCCTTGAGTGCAGCTGGAAAAACGAACCCTAATCCTTAAATTGGGGTTCAATTTGTGTTATAATCATGTAGAAAAGATGTGGTTTTAGTGGCTGCTAATTTAATTTGAATTATGATAAAAATCGGTTGCTGAAAAGACTGAAAAATGGGTAAAAACAGAGAAAGAATTTGAAGAATATTCGAAGAACACGAAGAACACTTTGAGTGTGGTGAAGAACATTGAAGAACACCTTTTAGATCTTAGAAAGGGCAAGGAAGTAAATATTTTGGTGTTTAAGGGGTTATTTGATAATTTCTGAAAGTTAGGGTGGTTAAAGTAGAAATATTAAAAGTTACGGATGGTAAAATGTAAATTTTAAAGGTTAAAAGTAAAAGGTAAGGTAATTTTCGAAAATTAATGATAAAATAATAAATAATAATAAAATATTAAATAATAATATTTAATTAAAAATAATATTTTAATAAAAATAATAAAATAATGTGAAAAAGGCAGTTTTCTGTAAAAGCTTTAGAAAGACAACTTTAAGTGCAGAATCTCATAATTACCTTCAAAAAATACTTAGGGAGTGGTAATAACATGTTAGTGAGGAAAAGATAAAAAGTTGAAGAAAAGATAGAAATCGAAGAAAAAGTCTGTAAAATTTTAATAACAGAAAAACAGACAGAGAATAGCGAACGAACTAGGACAACATAGTTAGTTCTTGAGTTGCGACTAGGGTTAGGTATTATATGAAAAGTTAAACTATTTCTGTATAGACTTAATGAACCTATACTTGGGACAGATTAACTATTCATACCGAAATTTACATAAGCTTTAAATACATACGTTAAACAGAGAAATCAGAGCAGAGTAGAGAGACATAGAGAACAGAATAATCAGAGTAGAGTAAAGAGACAATGAGAAAAGAGTAATATAACAAAGAGAATAGAGGAGAAGAGTATAAAAATAAAGAGTTAAGCCTTGCGGCATGATGTTCTGTTGTATGTTCATCTGCTGCTTTTCCATTGGCCCTAGAGGTCCTGTAGGCCCAAGTTCACCTACAGTGAGTTGTTATTCCTGTAGGCCGAAGTTCACCTGCAGTGAATATCAATTGTGTATCTCAGGGTGTTGCTCCTGTAGGCCGAAGTTCACCTACAGAGAGTTGTGATACCTGTAAGCTGAAGTTCACTTACTGGGGTGCTATTTTTGTAAGCCGAAGTTCACTTATAGAGGTGCTATTTCTGTAGGCCGAAGTTCACCTACAGAAAGTTGTTTGTTGTATGTTGATCTCGGGTATAACCCATGAACTGAGGATCCTGTTTGTTGTTGTATGTTGATCTCGGGGAAACCCACGAACTGAGGATCATTGTTTTGTTTGTGAATTGATCTCGGGGACGCCCACGAACTGAGGATCACTGTTTCCCCTTGTGCGTATATTATGGGGTCGGGCTTTACGCTGACTGCCGGTAGTCACGAAAGAGTGGTATTCTTACCACCGACACATATGCACTAAGGACACAAAGTGAAACCATATCTAAGACTGGTTCTTAGGTAATGTCGGGCTGCAGGGTGTAAACCGACACGTGAGCTCATGGCCTGCATAGGACAGACATGCATCATACTTGGTTGTGCATTTCCTCTATTATGATTATTGAATGAATGTATGCTCTGTTTATTTGTATTCTATTCTTTGTATTTGCATTTTATTTTCTTGTATTCTTTTGTTTGTGTTCTGCTTTCTGTTTTCTCTATTTTCTCTATTTATTTGTATTTTCTGTTCACTACTTCTTGGTATTTTACTATCCACCTGCTAAACAACACGGAATTAATAAACTTAACTAATAACCACGACCTTACTAAGAACTCCCCAGTTCTTACCCCTTCTCTCTCCCTCCCCCCTTCAGATGGAAGTAAGAGTACCTTACCGTAGTTCGTTGATGATGGCTCTGCAAGGAGGATTCCACTCTAGATAGTTTTTCTGAGTCTAGGGTTAATCTCGTGCCCTGTTTATATGTATATATAGTGAGACCAGCCAATGTCTGTGCCCCGTTTGTATGTGAACTTTAACCTAAATCCTGTGTACGAGACTCCTGTTGTGTGGCTACTTGATGAGGTACCAGAGAGACGTCATATGGAAATGTCTGATCGTGCAGAGGAGTAACAGATGATGTTCTACCTTTCGATGACGTTCTACCTGACTTGAGTTTTGAAGACTTAGAACGTACTTTCCCTCGCTTTAGTAGTTTAGAGGGACTAAGTGAGTATAGAGTCTATGCTTGCCTAGGTGCCAGCTTAGGGACCTCTTAAATAGGTCAGGACCTGGGATGTTGTATGTTTGTATATGTATATAGTTATTATCTAGCTATATCTAGGGGTGTTCTAACTAAAAGTCTATACTCTGATAAAGGCTGGATCACTGAATGTTATTAGCTACTTGTGATGTATTTATGAGTGGTTGTTTATAACTGTTTTATCTGTTATTACTTGTGAATTGATTATGAGTGATTCCGTCTATTAATCCAAACGTTTTTAAAAAATATATACCTTGCAAATTAACTACGCTTTTAACAACGAATCAGGCTCATATGATAAATAATAGATAAAAATTAAGAAGACAAATTGGTAGTGCTCAGTTTCCGGTATGATCTAGACATATTGAAAATTGGGTCGTTACATTTTTCATGTTTAACATTTGTGAATACCAAGTGTGTGACATTAACCTCAAGTAATCTTTTGAATTGCATGTTTTGGCCAGCATGTGATTTGATTTCTTTATCTATGATGTGGTAATTGTGTATTGTCAATTCATTTTTTGTTTGGTGATGCTTGTTATGATTGATCCTTACTCACATCACCTATTTCATGCATTGAGATTTTGGAATTGTGGAATTGGATCGAAAGCTTACCTCGTGACAAATTTTTGAGCTTTTCAAGCTTTGTGGACCATGCTTGCTATGTGATTGAGTTTAATTTCTATCTTCTTTTTCCTAAGTTCCATAACACCCATGTGTTCCACCTCTATGTCACTTAGGTGTTGTAACAACTTCAATATATGTCATTGTTTGATGTTTGATAAATCCACATTTCATGGTATTTATTTGCTCTAATTAGGTGGATTTTATCAACTTTTCCTACACTTAATCAATTAAATAGCTTAGTTTTGTGATTTCTTCTTAAATTGTGCTTGAAAGTGAAAACATGCTTTTTAGGCCTTTTAATTGCTAAATTTTATTCACTTTAATCCCATTTGATGCCTTGATGTATTTGCTAAGTGGTTTCAGGTTTCCAAGGCAAGTATTGGTTGAAAAAGTGAGAAAAAGAGCATGCAAAATGGAAGAAACCATGAAGAATTGGAGTTTGGAAGTTCCAGCATTTGTGCGTGCGCACAAGCGATGCATGCACGCGCACAAGTGCGAGCTTGGCGACGCGTACGCGTGGGTGTGTGCGAGCTCAGCGACGCGTACGCGTGACCCACGCGTACGCGTGAGGATGATTTTTGCCAGGTGACGCGTATGCGTGACCCGAGTCACGTGAGCTCATTAATTGCAAATCACTGGGAGCGAATTTTGGGCCTCCAAAATCCAATCTAACTCATTTCTGAAGCTATTTCAACCCCAATTCATGTGGAAGTGATGACAAGTCATCTTAGCCTAGTTTCACTAGCCTTTTTCTTTTGTTTTCAATTGAATTATGCACTTTCTTGAGCCAAAAGCAAGCCAATTGGGTAGATTTTCATGTTTCCTTTGATTTAATCAACCATGTATGAATTCATGCTATTTCATGAGGTTTTATGCTATAATTGTCATATATTATGAAAGAATGAATATCTCATGATTTTGAGCATAGCTTTGATGTGTTTGGTTGATTAATGATAGGTGAAGAAAGCTTGGAGAAAGGTTGATGCAAGAAGGAATGGCTAGGAGGAGTGACTTGAGTCTTGAATTAATTATGAACCAGGAAGCAAAAGCTGGAGCAAAAGTTAGCCCCTAACTTTTTGGCTAACTTTTGGGCAAAAGCTGGACCAAAAGTTAGCCCCTAACTTTTTGGCTAACTTTTGGGCAAAAGTTGGAGCAAAAGTTAGCCCCTAACTTTTTGGCTAACTTTTGGCATGAAAAACACTCCCTGGATGCACCAAAAGTTTGCGCCAACGTTAGCCCCTAACTTTTTGGCTAACGTTGGCGCTTGAAAAACTCCCTGGGCTAGCAAAAGTTTGCGCCAACGTTAGCCCCTAACTTTCTGGCTAACATTGGCGCCATGAATAACTAAGGGGAGGCCAACGTTGGAGCAAAAGTTAGACCCCTAACTTTTGCCCCAACGTTGGTATCAGCAAAACAAGGGTGCTGATGTGAAAAGTTGGAGCAAAAGTTAGACCCTAACTTTTACTCCAACTTTTACTCAAGCTTTCATGATTCCAACCCGGTTCAATTCGGTTCTTCTCCAAACTCCAAGAGCAATCAACCAAGGCCTCTCTCAACCCAATTCCACCAAGAGCAAAGGCCGAATTGAAGGCTTGAAGACCATTTGAAGAAAGTGTATAAATAGATTAGAATTTAAGTTTTAGGGGGGCTTCTCTTTGAGTTTTCAGAGAGTTTTCTTTTCTGGTTTGATTGAGAGCTCACTTTTACATTTCTTAGCATTGTTGTTTTAATTCAAGAGAATTTGGGAGGAGAATTGATCTCTCTTCTTCCTTGTTCTTGCCCAGCACTCTTTACTTTTCTTGTCTTGGATTTTGGGTGGAGAATTGAAGAAATTCTGTTTCAATCTCACCTTGGAATCTTGTTTAATTTTCTGCTCAATTGAATTTCAGTTTCGGTTAATTGTTCTTCATCTACTTTCTTTGCAATTTACAATTTCCTTTGCAATTGTTCTTGTTGGATCTAGGAAGGCATTGAGATCTAGACTTGGTTTTCTAGTCTCTTGGGTCCTGAGATCCGGATTTCCCATTTCCCATTCCCTGTTTACTGTTTTCATGCTTCTTTACATTTCTGTTTTAAGATCCGGTTTGATTCAAGACATCCTTTACTTCTCTGTTTGTTGCAATTTACTTTTCCTTGTTTAATTTCTGCAAATCCAACTCCCAATTCCCTTTACAATTCAAGCCATTTACATTTCTTGCACTTTAAGATTCTGCAATTTACATTTCTTGCGTTCTAAGTTTCTGCCATTTAATTTCTTGTTCTTTAAGATTCAGCACTTTAATTCCTGTTCTCTTTAATTTCATGCCAATTACCCATTCCCTTTACTTTCTATGCAATTTAAATTCTGCAAATCACAAATCTCTCAACCAAATCTTGATTCGCTTGACTAAATCAACCACTAAACTAAAATTGCTCAATCCTTCAATCCCTGTGGGATCGACCTCACTCCCGTGAGTTATTATTACTTGATGCGACCCGGTGCACTTGCCGGTTAGATTTGGGTGTCTTGGAGAAATTCGTTTCTCTGCGAAAATATCCCATCAAGTTTTTGGCGCCGTTGCCGGGGATTGATTAGATTGACAATGATTAAGTGAGGTGGTGATCTAGATCTGGCATTTTTATTTTTTGTTCCTTTAATTTTCAATTAACCCACTAACTGTTTGAAATTTTGCCTGAGATAACTGAAACTTCGCTCTAGCAACAAAGTGAAGTTTTCCTGGAAATTTCTGGCTCTATGCAATGCTCTTGCTTACACAAGAGAAGCAATTTCTGCCACTAATCTCCCAAGTCCATCAACTGTTTGATACTTTGTGCCAGCTAACCTTCTGAATCACATTCTGAGCTTGAAAATATTCAATCATCACTTGAATTGTTTGTGACTGTGCAGATCATGGAGGGGAACTCAACAAATTCTAGCAATCATGAGAGTAATATCCCCACTTTGGATGATAATGTAACCCATAGTTCGAAGCAACTATCCATAGCCATGAATGATGTTGCCCAATGGTTTGAAGCTTTTCCACAAGGAAGCATTATCGGATGGGAAGAACTGATGAGTGGACTCCTAGTCAAGTTGAACCCATCACAGAAAGTTGTTAAGCCAGAGGCAGAAGTGCATCCATTCACACAAGAGAAAGAAATTGAAGGTGCTCGTGCAGTCATAAGCCAAAACAAGCAGATGCATCAGCAGACTCTACAACAACTAGACATGATGGTTAGAAAAATCACTGAGTTGAGACATGCTGTAGTACATACATACAACCTGACTCAAAGCTCATATGGGTGTAATCAAGCTGAACACAATTTTGGGGCCATTAACCATGAGCAACAAAGTTATGAACAACTACAATCTCCAAGCAATCACTCTAGCATGCTCCAACACAGGCCTCAGAATGATGTGTACAATCCACCTTGGAGAACTCATTCTAATGGGAGGGGGGTTGAGAACCAAAACCAAAGACCAAGGGACTTCAACTGCAACAATCCCAGCTTCAAAAATCAACTTAAAACACACCCCCACAACAATAATTACACGCACTTCCAACCCCATCCTACCTCACCATTCGCCCAAAATGACCTTCATCGACCACCACAATTGACACAGCCACAACCACTTCCAACCTTTCAAAGAATCTATATTCTAGAAATGCTGATGGAGAGGTCCATAAAAATTCAAGAAATGATGGCAATAGAGCAGGAAGAAATAAAGAAACATCAAGAGATGATAAGCAAGAATCAAGAGGCTTCACTCAGAAGACTTGAAAGGCAGATAGAACAACTGGTTCAAAACCTTGCTGAATTGGGTGAGAAGAAGGGGACTCTGAACCCAAAGAGCCATGAAAAGGATGCTGGATTAAAAGAGAAGGGAGTCATGGAGGAAAGTAAGAAGGCTATGGAAAGAGAAACAGAAAGAAGGAAGCCCATAGCAAGAGAAGGAAACCTAAGGCAACAGAAGCCTCAATTTCCATGATCAGAGGATGAAGGATGTCAAGCTAGTGACGATAAAAGAGCGCTTGTTGGGAGGCAACCCAACCTGAGGTAGTTTTCTTTCCATAGTTATTTTAATAAAAAGGTTAATTAGTTTTATCTATATTGTAAGAAGCTAAGTTTGGTGTTGCACACCAAAACAATATAAGGGAGAATGAAGGATTCTAAGTTTGGTGTTCCACCAAAATCCCATCATAAAATATATTCTCACCTTCTGCATAATGCTAGCTTCAAGCAGTTAGATAAACTAGTCAACTATTTTGCTATTCTTTAGTTTTCAGTTTTGTCACTTTTGAAAAATAAAAAAAAAAAGAAGAGTTTTACACATGGTTAACCTGATGCATGAGAACCATTGGCAAGGTACTAAGTTTGGTGTTCCCACACCAAAGTAAGTTCAAAGGCCCACAAATAAATCATGCATGCTAATCATTGTTTCTAAGTGCTTGGGGAACAAGCAACTTTCAATATCACTGCAGAGTACCATACAACTTTTGGAGAGATTAAGCATCATCAACCAAAGAGATGAAAGATGAATGTGAAGGCCAGCAATGATGATGATGAGAAGAAGGAAAGCAAGTGAACTCCAAAAGGTTGTATTGTTAAGTGATTGTTTTACATCAAACACTGCTATGATTGAAAGTGATATAACACCCCTGCCTGTCTGCATAGTATAGTTCTCTATAATTCAATATGCAAGATGCTTGATCATTCACAACATTTTTCTCTTAAAAACTTGTTTGCACTCAATACTTCAAAAATGCATCACATGAAAGTTCTTTGAAAAGAAGGATTGAGGAATTAAACAATTCTGAGGCTAGCAAAAGATTAGGAGAAGTGGCGGTTCTAGTTGTATGATTATGTATTGAGGTTGCATGCTTGTGAAAACTTGCATGGGAGCTCATAGGCAGGACATGAAGTTCAAAGAAATATTGTGGAGATTCTCAAAAATCTATTGATCCAAGAAGCAGCAAACAAAACAAAAGAAAATAAAGAAAATACAAAAGCAAAAAGAACCTGGCCCAAGGCTCTGAGCATCAATTACTAGGCAGAAAAAGAAAGAAGAAACAAAACTCAAAGAGTTGTTAGCCTAGTAAATGCTTGTGGTTGAGCTGTGTCAAGGAAAGAGGCTTGAGCAAGTAAATCCTTAGGGGTGCTTTAACACCCAATACCTTAAAACCAACTGGTTTAGGAGTATTGATTGAAAGCTTATCTAAAGAGCCGCTTTGAGACATGACACTTAGAGTCAAGGCCAAAGCACAGAAACTATAAGCTGCTTCAAGGTGACTACATATAAAGAGATCTCCATGATACCATTTGGATGAAAATCCTAAGACCTAAGACACCCAATATGTGAGGACTAGTGAGCACTGAAACCCTTGCATGAGCATATGATTTAGAGTTCACCTTACTGACTCTTAATCACTTCACTCACAGGACCTTACAATTTATTCTCCAATCCGTCTTAAGTGAAAGAACCTATGAGCATAATTCATTTCTTGCTTGGGGACAAGCAAGCTTTAAGTTTGGTGTTGTGATGACAAGTCATCTTAGCCTAGTTTCACTAGCCTTTTTTTTTTGTTTTCAATTGAATTATGCACTTTCTTGAGCCAAAAGCAAGCCAATTGGGTAGATTTTCATGTTTCCTTTGATTTAATCAACCATGTATGAATTCATGCTATTTCATGAGGTTTTATGCTATAATTGTCATATATTATGAAAGAATGAATATCTCATGATTTTGAGCATAGCTTTGATGTGTTTGGTTGATTAATGATAGGTGAAGAAAGCTTGGAGAAAGGTTGATGCAAGAAGGAATGGCTAGGAGGAGTGACTTGAGTCTTGAATTAATTATGAACTAGGAAGCAAAAGCTGGAGCAAAAGTTAGCCCCTAACTTTTTGGCTAACTTTTGGGCAAAAGCTGGACCAAAAGTTAGCCCCTAACTTTTTGGCTAACTTTTGGGCAAAAGTTGGAGCAAAAGTTAGCCCCTAACTTTTTGGCTAACTTTTGGCATGAAAAACACTCTCTGGATGCACCAAAAGTTTGCGCCAACGTTAGCCCCTAACTTTTTGGCTAACGTTGGCGCTTGAAAAACTCCCTGGGCTAGCAAAAGTTTGCGCCAACGTTAGCCCCTAACTTTCTGGCTAACGTTGGCGCCATGAATAACTAAGGGGAGGCCAACGTTGGAGCAAAAGTTAGACCCCTAACTTTTTCCCCAACGTTGGTATCAGCAAAACAAGGGTGCTGATGTGAAAAGTTGGAGCAAAAGTTAGACCCTAACTTTTACTCCAACTTTTACTCAAGCTTTCATGATTCCAACCCGGTTCAATTCGGTTCTTCTCCAAACTCCAAGAGCAATCAACCAAGGCCTCTCTCAACCCAATTCCACCAAGAGCAAAGGCCGAATTGAAGGCTTGAAGACTATTTGAAGAAAGTGTATAAATAGATTAGAATTTAAGTTTTAGGGGAGCTTCTCTTTGAGTTTTCAGAGAGTTTTCTTTTCTGGTTTGATTGAGAGCTCACTTTTACATTTCTTAGCATTGTTGTTTTAATTCAAGAGAATTTGGGAGGAGAATTGATCTCTCTTCTTCCTTGTTCTTGCCCAGCACTCTTTACTTTTCTTGTCTTGGATTTTGGGTGGAGAATTGAAGAAATTCTGTTTCAATCTCACCTTGGAATCTTGTTTAATTTTCTGCTCAATTGAATTTCAGTTTCGGTTAATTGTTCTTCATCTACTTTCTTTGCAATTTACAATTTCCTTTGCAATTGTTCTTGTTGGATCTAGGAAGGCATTGAGATCTAGACTTGGTTTTCTAGTCTCTTGGGTCCTGAGATCCGGATTTCCCATTTCCCATTCCCTGTTTACTGTTTTCATGCTTCTTTACATTTCTGTTTTAAGATCCGGTTTGATTCAAGACATCCTTTACTTCTCTGTTTGTTGCAATTTACTTTTCCTTGTTTAATTTCTGCAAATCCAACTCCCAATTCCCTTTACAATTCAAGCCATTTACATTTCTTACACTTTAAGATTCTGCAATTTACATTTCTTGCGTTCTAAGTTTCTGCCATTTAATTTCTTGTTCTTTAAGATTCAGCACTTTAATTCCTGTTCTCTTTAATTTCATGCCAATTACCCATTCCCTTTACTTTCTATGCAATTTAAATTCTGCAAATCACAAATCTCTCAACCAAATCTTGATTCGCTTGACTAAATCAACCACTAAACTAAAATTGCTCCATCCTTCAATCCCTGTGGGATCGACCTCACTCCCGTGAGTTATTATTACTTGATGCGACCCGGTGCACTTGCCGGTTAGATTTGGGTGTCTTGGAGAAATTCGTTTCTCCGCGAAAATATCCCATCAGGAAGTAAGGGTGGGAAATTAGGTTTAGCTTTTGTATGTTTTTCTCTTAGTTTTCTAGAGAGAGAAGCTCTCTTCTCTCTCTAGAATTAGGTTAGTGTTCCGAGGGTTACCTGAAACTGGAGGTCGATCTCGGATGAGATCTGCTGTGGTGGTTGGAACAGTTGTGTCCGACTTGTTGACTTTGGGGATGCTGCTGATCCTTGATCACCGGAGGGTCGTGGTACCTGCAAGAGACTCTGATGCTTTAGTTAGCATGGGCTTTTAGTAGGTATTTTGTATAGAATCAGAGTATGAGTTATACCTGGGTGCTCCAGTGTATTTATTATAGTGTGGGGTGACCTTTCGTCGAGATAAGTTACTTATCTTATCTTATCTTTGAGTGAAGTTATCTTATCTTTAAGGGGACCCGCCTTTATCTTTCTAGGCTTTGGCTACCTTTAGATTGGGCTGTGTTCCTTCGTTTGGGCCTGCCTTGGCCTCCTCTAGCAATTTGGCCGAACTCTTTGAGAAGAGGTCAGAGGCGACCCAACCTAAAGAGGTCGGTCACTTGTGTCTTTGGTTTGCCCGGGTCGCACAGCTCGGCCGATGGTATGAACAGTGCCCCTACTCGAGCTCGATCTTACCCTTGAGGTCGTGTCTTTGGACCTCGACTACTTTGAGGAAGTCGTACTCGAGCATTTTGCCTTTATCCGATCTCTTGTAGAACTCCTGTTTGGCTAGCCTCCTGCTTTAAAAGGCGAAGGGTTTCTTTCTTCCTTTATTTGCAACGCGCATTTTTGTTTTCCTTGGAAACGTGTGAGGGTTTAATGCCCCTTAACTCTTTTATCCGTTTGCTTCTTTCCCTCTTCTACATCTCGTTTTGAATTTCAAAAGACTCACTTTCAGTTTCTTTGTCTCCTTTCTCTTTGCCCTTTTCTTCGTTATCTGCTGAGGTGCTTCATTTTTCTGCCTTCTCGTCTCTAAGCCCTTTACTTTTCTACCTCTCAAAGCGACTGTTTGGCGCGGGCTTCGTCGTTCTTTTGTCCTGAACCGTTGTCGTCTTCTCTTCTACAGGTTAGTTGTTCTTTTCTCTTTTCTTTCGATAATCGTCATATCTTGCATGCTTACATTGTCGCGCATAAAGCCTTGGTTTTTGTTTTTGCTTTGGAAAGTTTGAGTCTTTTCTGCAAAAGGTTGCACTTTTGTGCCTGATCGTTTGCTGTGATGTGCGCCTTTTTGTGCTTCTGGTAGCTTTTTTGCTTCCTTAGGGTTTTTCTTGTCACCGCTCCTGTTTGTTTTCATTCTTGCATGACCTCCTCCTCTCTTTTGTTTAAACTACTGATATAGAAAGTTTGTATCTTTTGATCATTTTTGTGTGGTCTATTGATGATGATGGTTTTCTTGGCTGCTTGTATGTGGTGACGTTACCAGAAAAGGTTTTGATTTCTCTATATCTTCTATTGAGAGGTGTTAGGATATAGACTGTCGACTTCCTTTTTTTCTGGGTTCTTGCCTTGTTGTTGCCTCCAAAGGGTGCCCCTGGACTTTAGTGTGAGTCATAGGGTTTACTTTTTATTGCCGTATCTGACGCTTGATGTTTTGCTGTAATTGTCCGAGTTGTTTCCTTGTTTTGCCCGAGCTGTTTGGTAGTAATCCAATTTTTCTTTTTCTTATTATAGGAATAGCTGGCCTATCTCTTCCCACAAAAATATTGTTGAGATATCTACTAAGATCCCCGACAGAATGTCTGACTAGCTGGACTCCATAGCTTTAATGTGTGTTACCGTGGCTGACCACGAGTACTGTGTGCGACTTAGGAGATTTCATAGGGTTTGTAGCAATAGGGATGACGAGAAGAACTATGAGCTGGTGTCCCCTGATCCTGAAGAGAGGGTTTGCTTTAATGTGTGTTACCGTGGCTGACCACGAGTACTGTGTGCGACTTAGGAGATTTCATAGGGTTTGTAGCAATAGGGATGACGAGAAGAACTATGAGCTGGTGTCCCCTGATCCTGAAGAGAGGGTTTGCTTTCCTTCTTTAACTCGGGGAGAACGACCTTTTTTCTATGCTTATGACTACTTTTTTAGTCAGCTGAGTATCACCATCCCTTTTTCTGCTTTTGAGACTGACCTATTGTGGTCCTGCAATGTAGCCCCATCTCAGCTACATCCGAACTCGTGGGGTTTCATAAAAAATTTTCAATTATTGTGTCAAGAATTGAGTGTTCGACCTACCCAAACTCTTTTTCTGCATCTTTTTGTGTTGACCAAACCTGGGGTAGCTAAAAAGAAAGCCTCTTGGATTTCTTTCCGAGCTACTCAAGGAAAGAAAGTGTTTTCAATGTATGACGAGTCCTTTCGCGACTTCAAAAACTATTACTTCAAGGTCTGAGCTGTTGAGGGAGCTCGGCTTTTTTTCTTAGATGAAAATAATGAACCTTCTTTTTCTTTATCATGGCAAGAGAATGTGGTAGCGGTCAAGTATCCCTGGGAGAGTCTGAGTGAGATTGAGCAGGCTTTTGTGAGTGTGTTAGCGGAAAACTGGGGAGAGCCTCCTCATCTTGACACGAAGAGGTTTCTGGGAGATCCTTCCCTCCTTGGTGCTGAATTGGGTAGTGACCGACTTCTTTTCTATAGTTTTTACTTTGTGGTTGAATTTCGCCTCTTTCTATTTGTGACTTGTTTTCTTAGTTTCTGTTTTGTAGATATGGTGAAATCTACGGACTCCATGAACACTTTCGTAGAGCTAAGAAAGCAACAGCTGCTCAAAACATCTCGGCGAAGGCTTCTGGAGAAGGATCCTCTCAAATTCCTCCGAAGAAGCCGACCTCGGACACTTCTGGACTGAGGAAGATCATTTCGACTCCTCAGGTTCATGTGGTTCCTTTTGACCCTCTTCAGTTGACTTCTGGTACTGCCTCTTCTCCTACTACTGGTCCTTCTCCAAAAAAGCAAAAGTCTATTGGTCCCTATGACTTGAATGCCCCTGATTTTGATGCCGTGGGGTTTGTTGACAATCAGATTGCTCCTTATGGCAATCTTCCATTGGACGATGTGTCCATCCTTCATCACTTGGATTTCATCACCAGCAATAGTGTTCGGATGGCCCATATGGGTGCGGCTTTGTTACGTACGGTCCAGGGTTCTCCGATCCATGCGACTAAAGCCTTTCTGATGGATGCCAAGTCCGAATTCAATAGAATTAATGGTCTGAAGGATGAGCTTGATGCTAAAGTGGCGAAGTTGGAACTGGATGTGGAGAGGGAGAAGTCGCGGGCTACTGCTGCTGAGGCTGCTGCAAATCTGGCTAGAGAGATGGCAAAAAACTACAAGGAGAGCTATACCCGCACTTATGCCGAGCTGTTGGAGTTTAAGGAGAGGCTTGATTCTGCCCAAGTGGATTACGCCGAGCTCCAAGGTCATCTAGTAGATAGTGTGATAGATGCCTATGAAAATTTGAAGGCCCAGGTCTGAGTTCTTGCCCCTGAGCTCGACCTGACTCTCTTCAGCTTGGACAATGTGGTGGAGGACGGCAAGATAGTGCCTGCCCCGGACGATGAAGATGACGGACCTCCCCATGCGCCGCCAGCCAAAGCTTCTACCGCCACGACTTCTTCAACTCCTTCGGCTGAGATCGACCATCCCGAATGTGATCCTGATATTCAAATTCTCAATCGGGAGGATGGGACTGTGGATGCTACTCCTTTGAAGACCATTCCTCCTCCTTTAGCCACGGATTCTACTACCGGGGAGACTTTGGACCCCTTATGATCTCTTGTTTATTTGTATGGCCCGGCTTGTGGGTTTTTAAACTCTGGTTTTTTTGTAACTTTTAATGTGGTAGACATTGCCCGACTTTAGTTGCTTCTATGCAACTTTATAAGTAGAAAAAACAAAACACTTTGAACTCTTGAGGCCGTCTTTCAGATCGACTTCTGAGTCTTTAATGATAGTTGTGTTTCTCTTGATATGTTGATCGTACTTTTGCAACCTTTGTAAATCTTTATAGAGAGTTGGTGCTTTGTTGTCCGACCTCTTTTTGATCATTTCTTGTTTTTGTCCACTTTCTGCTTGGTCGAGGTGATCCTTGGGGCTAACTTGTCCGACAACTTTTTAGTGTTCTTGTAGAACCTTTTTAGTTAGTCTGAACAATTTTGATAGCCTTGTCGTGGAGTCGTGGCTTCTTGGCCGAAGCTGTGTCCCTTTTAGCGCACGCTTTTTGAGCCTTTGCGAGGTGTCTTTGTCCCTTTTTAGTGATCCTTTAGTTGGTCCGACTTCTCCTCTCGGTCCTTCTTAAGTTATTTTTAGTAGTCCATTTTTAGTCAGACCTCGTCAGGCCGCTTTTTATGGATTACTTTTTATAACTTCTTGCATTAATTTGTTTTTATCGCTTTCACCTTGCCGACTTTTTTGTAATCGGGCGATGAATTTGGTTTTTATCTCTTCGACCTCTTTGTAATCAGGTGATGAATTTGGTTTTCACCTTGCCGACCTCTTTGTAATTGGGCGATGAATTTTTGCGCTCAGATGAATGTGTCTTGGTAGGAAACTTTTATGGAATCTAAAAAACTTTATTCAAACGGAAAATAGGAATATAGACAAGAATATATACATATGAGCGCTTACCTTTCTAAGTCGGGCAATTTTGTAGATCTTGGCCTGACGCCTCATTAAAAAACCTTCTCAGGAAAAAGAGTGCACCTTGGCCTAAGATCTTTATTACTTTCTAACTATAGTACCTTCTTACGTTACAGGCACGCCATGACCTTGGTAGCTCTCGTCCCTCGAGGTCGGACACTTTGTAGTAGCCTTTTCCCGGTACCTCTATAACTCGGTAAGGTTCTTTCCAGTTAGCTGCTAGCTTCCCTTCTCCTGATCGACCTACTCCGATATCATTTCGGATCAAGATAAGATCGTTGTTGGCAAAACTTTGCTGGACTACCTTCTGATTATACCTTGAAGCCATTCGACGATTTAGTGCTTCTTCTCTAATCCGAGCTCTTTCTCGGACTTCTAGAAGTAGGTCGAGCTCTTCCTTTTGCCTTTGGGAGTTGGCTTCTTCGTTATAGAGGATCTGTTCATACCCTGGGTTGAGACGTCTGACCCAGGATGATCGACGACAAGCCGACCGACCTCTTCAGGTCAAGAGTATCCGACCTCTTCTCCAAGAGCTCGGCCAAATCACCAGGAAAGCCCAAAAAAGGGCCCAAACAGAGGAACACGACCCAAATCCAAGGGCACCCCAAACCTATAAAGAGAAGGGCAGTTCCCTTGAAGATAAGATGACTTCCCTCAAAGATAAGATAAGATAAGATAACTATCTTATCTCCAAGAAGGTCACTCCTCACCCTTATAAATACACTGGAGCACCCAGGTATAACTCATACTCTGGTTCTATTAAAAAACTTGCTTAATACCCATGCTAACTTAAGCATCGGAGTCCCTTGCAGGTACCACCACCATCCAGTGACAAAGGATCAGCATAACTAATAAGTCCAACGAGTCAGAGATGGCGGCTTCGGCAACCATCCTCCAGTCGGACACAACAGCTCCGACCGGTACAGAAGATCTCGTCCGAGATCGACCTACAGTTTTAGGTAACCCTCGGAACATTGGCGCCATTTCCGGGGAACCTGGAAGTCATCCCATTATCATGGCGGATAACCTTGACAACGACCACAACTCCCATTTGGAGAACAGAACGCCACATAAGAACGCGGAGGTCACACTAGACGATACTTCTCAGCCTAACAAAGACAAGAATTCACCAAACACGGGAGCTATGGAGGCACTTTAGGATCGCCTAAACAACTCGAAAAAGAGGTCGAGTATCAACGGGAAGCCGAGAGAGACCTACGAAGGGATTAAAGGACAAGCTCCTAAAGCTCGAAGCCGATCTCAAAGCCAAAATTTCTCAATCCAGCCACGAAGATAGCTCCCGTAAAGACCAAGACCCATTCACCAAAGAGATTATGAAGACCAAAATTCCAAAAGACTTCAAACTTCCTGACATGACTTTGTACGATGGCACATCAAATCCCAGCCACCACCTCAATCATTTTTGAAGTAGAATGTATCTCACTGACGTCTCAGATGCAGTTCGCTGCAAAGCCTTCCCAACTACCTTGACAAAAATAGCAATTAAATGGTTCGACAATCTGCCCCTAGGTCCATCTCAAGCTTTGACGACTTAGCCAAGAAGTTTCTAGCCAGATTCTCCATCCAGAAAGACAACACTAAGCACGCCCTAAGTCTATTAGGGATCAAGCAAGGAGATCGGAAATTTCTCCGCAGCTACATGAAAAGATTCAACAAAGCATGTCTGGACATACAAAGTTTGCCAACAGAAGCAGCCATTATGGGTCTCATCAATGGCTTACGAGAAGGACCTTTTAGTCACTCAATATCGAAAAAACATCCCACATCCCTGAATAAAGTAAAAAAACGAGCAGAGAAATACATCAACATAGAAGAAAACTCTCGACTAGGAGAGACCTCAAAGTCCGGATTCTCCTACTCCTCCCAAGATAAGGATAAAGAGTCTAAGAAAAAAGAAGATCAGCATAGAGAAAAGATCAAGAAATACCATAACTACACCCCTCTTCGGGTGTCTCTTGTAGATGTTTACCGAGAAGTATGCCATACTGAAAGGATACCCCCACCTCGCCCACTCAAAAGCAAGAAAGGAGGAGGAAATCAGACAGAATACTGTGAATACCATCGAATCTATGGACATTCCACCAACGAATTCTTCGAATTGAAGAATGTCATAGAAATGATGGTGAGAGAAGTAAAACTAGATCGGTACTTAGCCAGCAAAGCAGATGAGCCAAGAAAAAGAAGAAGGGACGAAGACATCGAACGAACTGAAGGATCACCTCGTACCCGGGAGAGACATGTCCACATGATACATGGAGGATTTACAGGAGGATGAATCTCCAAATCATCTCGCAAAAGACATCTTAAAGAAGTATATCATGTCGAGGGAGGAGAAGAAGCACCCGACATCCTAACTATCACTTTTACTAAAGAGGACGCAGCTGACATCATCTCGGGACATGATGATCCCATGGTCATCACTATCATATTGGCCAACGCTAATCTCCACCGCAAACTGGTAGACCAGGGAAGCTCGGCTGACATCTTGTTCAAAACCCCCTTCGACAAACTTGGCCTAGAGGAAAAAGAACTCAGAGCATACCCGAACAGCTTGTTTGGGCTAGGAGACACTCCAATCCAGCCGCTTGGATACATCTCGCTGCACACAACCTATGGAAAAGATCCTTATCCACTCCCAAGTATCGATGCTCTGGTAGATGCCTCCTTTGGATACAAATACCTCTCATTTATGGACGCCTATTCGGGATATAATCAAATCCCGATGTACCCACCTGATCAAGAAAAAACTTCATTCTTAACCCCAAAAGCAAATTACTACTACATTATCATGCCATTCGGACTCAAAAGTACAGGAGCCACTTATCAAAGATTAATGTATAAAGTCTTCGCAGATCACATCGGGAAAGTCATGGAAGTTTACGTGGATGACATGTTAGTAAAGACACAAAGTGAGGAGTCATTACTATCCGACCTCACCCAAGTATTCGACACTATAAGAAGGCATGGTATGCGACTTAACCCTACAAAATGCACCTTTGCAGTAGAAGCTGGCAAATTCTTAGGTTTCATGCTCACACAAAGAAGAATCAAGGCAAATCCGGATTAATGCCGGGCTATACTCGACATGAAGAGCCCGACCTATGTCAAAGAGGTACAACAACTCAATGGAAGATTAGCAGCCTTATCCAGATTTCTAGCCGGATCATCAATAAGATCTCTCCCCTTCTACACCACTTTAAGGAAGGGAAAGAGGTTTGAATGGACAGCAGAATGCGAGCAAGCTTTCCAGGATTTTAAAAGATTCCTGGGACAACCGCCTATTCAAACTCGGCCACGGAAAGGAGAACCACTTGTATTGTACCTCGCAGTAAGAAATTGGGCAGTAGCCACAGCACTGGTTAGAGAGAACGAAAGCGGACAACAACCTATATATTTCATCAGCAAAGCACCACAAGGGTCCGAAATGAACTACAAAAGAATAGAAAAATTTGCCTATGCTCTTATACTAACGTCTCGATAACTTCGGCCATATTTTCAAGCCCACATCATCAAGGTTCGGACCAACCAGCCCATAAAGGGCATTTTGCAGAAAACAGATTTGGCAGGAAGAATATTACAGTGGGCAGTCGAATTGTCCGAATTTGACATTCAATATGAAGCACGGACAGCCATCAAATCACAGTACATGGCCGACTTCATTGCAGAGTATACTGACACCCCAGAAATCCCTACAGAATGGAATCTCTATGTAGATGGCTCCTCGAACAAGACTGGGAGCAGAGTAGGCATAATAATAGAAAGCAATCAGGGAACCCAAATCGAAATCTCCCTTAAGTTTGAGTTCCCTGCCTCAAGCAATCAGGCTGAATATGAGGCATTATTAGCTGGTTTGAAGCTGGCTAAGGAGGTCAGAGCTCAAAAGCTTATCATCTTCAGCAAGTCACAAGTAGTCACCTCACAAATAGCATGAAGCTATCAAGCCAAGGATCCGACCCTGAAAATGTACCTGGATAAAACCAAGGAACAACTTGGACAACTCGGGAAATATGAGGTCTGCCACGTACCTCGGGAACAGAATGCTCGAGCTGATGTGCTCCCAAAACTAGCCAGCACTAAACCAGGGGGCAACAATAGGAGCCTCATCCAAGAAATACTGTAGAACCCCTTAATCTCGGAAGAAGAAAAGGTCCTAGCCATAGCAGGTCTGGATCAAGGATGGATGACTCCCATAATTAACTACCTCAAAACAGAAACACTCCCCACAGATAAGAAGGAGGCAAAGAGGTTAAAACGGGAGGCATAATACTACACCATCATAAACAATACTCTATACAAGAAGTAGAGATACACAGTGGCATCTGCGACAACCATCTTGGAGCACAAGCCCTCACCAAAAGAGTACTCCGAGCCAGATTCTATTGGCTAACTTTACAAAAAGAAGCAATGGAATTCGTAAAGACATGCCGTCCATGTCAGAAGCATGCCAGTTTTCACATTGCCCCACCAGAGGAGCTCATCAGTGTAACCTCACCTTGGCCATTTGCAAAATGGGGACTCGACCTCCTTGGGCCCTTCCCCTAAGGATCAGAACAGATCAAGTTCCTCATCGTTAGGGTAGACTATTTTACAAAGTGGATTGAGGCAGAGCCCCTAGCTAACGCCACTGCCCAAAGAAGTTGAAAATTCCTATATAGAAACATTGTCACAAGGTTTGGGATTCCATACTCCATCACCACAGACAATGGCACTCAGTTTACGGACGCAGGCTTCAAAAAATTGGTGGCCAACTTGAAAATAATGCACCAATTCACATCCGTAGAACACCCTCAGGCTAATGGACAAGTAGAAGCTACCAACAAAGTCATACTAGCTGGGTTAAAACAGAGATTACAGGATGCGAAGGGAGCCTGGGCTGAAGAGCTCCCACAAGTCCTATGGGTATATCGGACAACTCCACACTCCACCACAAAGGAATCACCTTTCCGATTAGCTTACGGAATGGAGGTAATGATCCCAGTGGAGGTCGAAGAGGGATCGCCCATAGTGATCCACTACAGTGAAGAGGCCAACTCCCAACTTCAAAGGGAAGAACTCGACCTACTTCTAGAAATCTGAGAAAGAGCTCGGATCAAGGAAGAGGCGTTAAAATGTCGAATGACCTCAAGATACAATCAGAAGGTAGTACAGCAAGGTTTTGCCGAGAACGACCTCGTCCTAATCCGAAATGATATCGGAACAAGTCGACCTGGAGAAGGAAAGCTGGCAGCAAACTGGAAGGGACCCTACCAAGTCTTAGAAGTACTCGGAAAGGGCTACTACAGGCTATCCGAACTCGAAGGGCGAGAGCTTCCAAGGTGATGGAACGCCTGCAACTTAAGAAGGTATTACAGTTAGGAGGTAATAAAGATCTTAGGATAAGGTGCACTCTTTTTCCTGGAAAAAGGTTTTTTAACGAGGCACCAAGCCAAGATCTATGAACTACCTGCTTAGAGGAGTAAAACACCCACATGTATATATTTGCATATTTTCTATTTTGAATAAAGTTTTTCAGATTTTCTACAAAATCCTTTTATCAAGACGCATTAATCTGAAACATAAAAATACATCGCCCGATTATAAAGCTACAGATCGGCAAAGAGTGAAAATCAAATTCGCTGCTCGATCACGGTAAAGACCAATAAAGATGAAAACCGAATTCATCAAAGGTCGAACAAGCAAGGATCAAACTCAATTTCTACAAAATCGGCAAGATGAAAAGCGGCAAAAACAGAATAATGCAAGAAGTTATCAAAAAGTGATCAATAAGAAAGGACCTGATGAGGTCTTAAATAAAATGGATTGCTAGAAATAACTTAAAGACGGACCGACGTAAAGAAGTTGGACCAGTCGACTACAACAACAAAAGTTATAAAAAGTAATCCCTGGAAAGAGGCCTGGCCAGCCCTAAAAAAGAGGATTACTAGAAATAACTTAGAAGGGACCGACATAAAGAAGTCGGCCCAACAAAAGTTATAAAAAGTAATCCATAAAAGAGACCTGACAAAGGTCCAAATAAAATGGATTACTAGAAATAACTTAGAAGGGACCGAGATGAAGAAGTCGGCCCAACAAAACCACATAAGTTATAAAAAGTAATCCAGGAAAAAGACCTGACAAAGGTCTAAATAAAATGGATTACTAGAAATAACTCAAAAGGGACCAAGATGAAAAAGTCGACCGACAGAAGGCATGCGACTCAAGTCGGACCCAGAAGAAGACTAGTTGAATGAAAGAATGCGAAGAAGACTAGTTGAACAAAGCTAGCTTCAAATAAAACACAATGGCAATCAAAAGAGGTCGGAAAGCAAGATTCCAACACTCTCAAGATTCTAGAAAAATGTCAAAAAGATGCAGACACGCACATCACAGAAACTGTTGTTTTAATAACAGACTCTAGAGGCCCCTGAAAGCCGCAAGAGCTTGAGAAACTACTTTGTTTTTGCTAAATAAAGTTGCTAAAAGAAAAGCAACTAAAAATATCCAAAGTCAAAAAGACCACCACCTTCAAAATAAAGAGTTAAAAAGCCCACAGACCGGGCTATACATAAATCAAAGAAAAATTATAAAGGATCCAAAGACTTTCCAGTAGCAGCATCTCGGGGTGAAGGAGGACGAGTCTGAAAGGGTATCGCATCTACCGTCCCATCATCCCGGTTCAGGATCTGGACGTCAGGATCGGACTCGGGCTGACCAACTGCAGCTGCTGAAATTGAGGAAGGCAGGCAACAGAGGCTTTGACAGATGGCACAGGAGGGGGATCCACATCTACATCATCATCATCAGGGTCATTAGGGACAATCTTACCATTTCTTACAATGTTGTCCAAGCTAAATAGGGTGAGGTCGAGCTCGGGCGCTGATAAATCCCAATTTTGTGGTTTATATTGCGTAGAATTTGGGGGTTTTGTCAATATTTTTCACACTTATTCACAAGAAATGCATGGTTTTGTGTTCCCTTCCTAATATTGCTCCATGATGAAATACATGCTTATTTTGCCTTAGAATTGCTATAATTTGATCATCTTTTATTGTCATTCGATGCCGTGATATATTTGTTGAGTGATTTTAGGATTTATAGGGCAAGAATGGCCTAGAAGAGAGAAACAAAGCATGCACAAGAGGAAGAAACATGAAGATTTGGATTTTGGGAATTCTAGCATGGGCGCGCACGCGCACCTCGCCCGCATGCGTGGATGTGGACAGCTGGAAGCGGCGCGCAAGGATGGACGCATCCGCATAGATTATGAAATCCACACCGACGCGCACGCGTACAGGGCGCGCACGCGTGGATCACAAAAGCAATCGGCGTGCACGCACGCATGGCGCGCACGCGCGGAAAGCTGCACGTGACCTCATTAAAGGAAATAGTGCCTGGCGATTTCTAAGGCTCAAGAGGCCCAAATTCAAGCTGGTTCTACATGGAAAAGACCCAAGGAAGGTAGGGGAAAAGGGGGGGATCAATCATTTTACACAAAGACACAATTTTTAGCTAGTTTTTGGTTCTTATTCTTCTAGAGAGAGAAACCCTTGTTCCTCTCTAGATCTAGCTTTAATTTGATCTTCCCTTGATGAATTCTGAATTGGATCTTGTTAATTACTAGTTTTAATTGTTTAATTTGAATTCTCTAGTATAATTTTGTTTGGATCTTGTGTTAGATTTATGATTTCAAGTCAATTGTCATTTTATACCCATTTCATGAATCTTGTGCATCTTGATTTGTTATTATTGCCTTGATGATTTCCATAATTAATTGTGTTGTTTGAGTGATTATATGTTGATAATTATTAGTGGGTACTTGTTAGTTCCAATTTAATTGCAATTTGAATATATCTTTTATTAATGCTTACCATGTGTTTGATGAAATGTTTCCTTTGATTATGGAGTAGTTCTCTTTACTCTTTGCCTAGGCTAAGGGAATTAGGTAAACTTGAGTCATTGGGTCTAATGGATTTGATGATTTGGGAATTCTTAGTGGTCAATTTGATAGCCATTGACACTAGCCTACTACTAAGTTAATTAGTAGTTAGGTTGGACCTTATGGGTTGATGTTGACCAAACCATTTAACATACTTCAAGTATAGAAGTAGACTTAATGAGTTTGGTTCCTCATAATTGTCAAGATATGGTTATTAGACAAGGATAGTGACCCCAATTCCCATGTCTAGCCAAGAGTTGCTTTTATCATTCTTATTTGAAAACCCAAAAATCTTGATTGCTTTGACTTAGTTATAGTTACTTGTTTAGTTTAGAATAGAATTACATTGGATGTTATTTTATTAGTTTGGAATTATTTACATCTTGCTTTAGTCAATTGAATTAGTTTCTTGCATTCCAAGATTACTTGCTTGTTAAGATTCCTAATTTAATTTCTTGCTCATGACTTGCAATCCTGGATTTCTAACCAATGTTGAGCATATGTTTGCCCATTCCTTGTGAGACGACCCGAGGTTTGAATACTTCTGTTACTTTTATTGGGGTTGAACTTGTGACAACCAATTCCTTCTAAATTTGATTTGCGGACTATTTTTCGGTTGAGGACTATACTTGCAACGCGAAAAATCTTGTGAAATTCCTTATCGACGGTAACCGTGAGCCATCAAATTTTTGGCGCCGTTGTCGGGGAATGGTTGCAACATATGTCTTGATATTGGTTATGTGAATATGTGAATATTGTAGATAGTTTACTTCCTTTCAATACTTAGCTATAGTTTAGATTTCTTTTGTATATGTGCTATGACTCCAAAGTTTGATGACTCGGTCTCAACCAAATTCTAGCTTAGCCGAGTTTGACCCTGAGATTGAAAGAACCGTGTTACACACTCGGCAAGCTTGATGGCGGTTGGATTATACGGCTAATACTTCGGTCTCTCTTGAGGAACATACAGAATCACTAGACGGTACTGATGAGCGGATAATTTATACGTTTTTTAGCATTGTTTTTAGGTAGTTTTTAGTATGATTTAGCTACTTTTTAGTATATTTTTATTAGTTTTCCTGTAAAATTCACATTTCTGGACTTTACTATGAGTTTGTGTGTTTTTCTGTGATTTCAGGTATTTTCTGGCTGAAATTGAGGGACCTGAGCAAAAATCTGATTCAGAGGCTAAAAAGGACTGCAGATGTTGTTAGATTCTGACCTCCCTGCACTCTGAAATGGATTTTCGAAATGGATTTTCTAATAGTCCATACTTTGTCCGAGTTTTGATAACGCAAACTGGCGTTTGAACGCCCGCTTTCTACCCTATTCTAGCGTTTAACGCCCAAAATGGCATAAAAGCTGGAGTTAAACGCCCAAACTGGCACCAAAGCTGGCGTTTAACTCTAAGAAAAGTCTCTACATGTGAAAGCTTCAATGCTCAATGCAATCACACACCAAGTGGACCCGGAAGTGGATTTCTGCACTATCTGCACTTAGTTACTTATTTTCTATAACCCTAGCTACTAGTTTAGTATAAAAACTACTTTTAGTGATTTATTTTATATCTTTGATCAGTTCTATGCTATCATAGATCATATTGTACACGTTTGGAGGCTGGCCTCACGGCCATGCCTAAACCTTTCACTTATGTATTTTCAACAGTGGAGTTTCTACACCCCAGATATTAAAGTGTGGAGCTCTGCTGTTCTTCATGAATCAATGCAAAGTACCACTATTTTTCTATTCAACTCAAGCTTATTCTTATTCTAAGATATTCATTCGCACACAAGAACATGATGAATGTGATGATCAAGTGACACTCATCCCCATTCTCACTTATGAACACGTGCCTGACAAACACTTCTATTCTACATGAAAACAAGCTTGAATGCATATCTCTTAGCCTCCTGGTTGACGATCAGAGTCTTCATGGTATAGGCTAGAATTATTGGTGGCCATTCCTGAGATCCGGAAAGTCTAAACCTTGTCTTTGGTATTCTGAGTAGGATCTGGGAAGGGATGATTGTGACGAGCTTCAAACTCGCGAGTGTTGGGCGTAGTGACAGATGCAAAAGGATCAATGGATCCTATTCCAACATGAGTGAGAACCAACAGATGATTACCCGTGCGGTGATAGCGCATTTGGACCATTTTCATTGAGAAGACGGACGGTAGCCGTTGACAACGGTGATCCCCCAACATACAACTTGCCATGGAAAGGAGTATGAATGATTGGATGAAGACAGTAGGAAAGCAGAGATTCAGAAGCAAGAAGAATCTCCATACGCTTATCTGAAATCTACCAATTAATTACATAAGTATTTCTATCTTATTTTATATTTTATTTATGTTTTAATTCCCAAAACCTTATAACCATTTAAATATGCCTGACTGAGATTTACAAGGATGACCATAGCTTGCTTCAAGCCAACAATCTCCGTGGGATCGACCCTTACTCACGTAAGGTTTATTACTTGGATGACCCAGTGCACTTGCTGGTTAGTTGTGCGGAGTTGTGAATAAGAGTTGAGATTACAATAGTGTGTACCAAGTTGTTGGCGCAGTTGAGATCACAATTCTGTGCACCAAGTTTTTGGCGCCGTTGCCGGAGATTGTTCGAGTTTGGACAACTAACGGTTCATCTTGTTGCTCAGATTAGGTAATTTTATTTTGATTTTAAGCTTTTTTTTTGTTTTTTATTATTTTTATTTTCGAAAAATTTTCAGAAAAAAATTAAATTATTCTATGACTTCAGAATTTTTAAGAATGAATTCTAGAGTTTCATGATGATCTGTTGAAGTCTGGCTGGCTGTGAAGCCATGTCTAATCTTTTGGACCGAGGTTTCAACTTATCATCACAGGAGTTTGTTGATTTCTATCAATCTTGCTGTTGAATGTCATGATCTACTAAAGCTTGGCTGGCCATTGGCCATGTCTAGTGTTTTGGACCGGAGCTTTCACTGAAAGCTTGGCTGGCTAGTAAGCCATGTCTAATTCCTGGACCGGAGTTTTGGACTAACATTGCATGATTCCTGGAATTCTCATTAAAAATTTTTTAATTCCTTATTTTCTCTTTTTCCAATTAATTTTCAAAAAATTACAAAAAATTTTTATAAAACCATAAAATCAAAAATAATTTGCGTCTCTGGTTTGAGTCTAGTGTCACATTTTAAGTTTGGTGTCTTGCATATTTTTAATTCTCTTGCATTTTTCAAAATCTTATGCATTATGTTTTTTGTTGATCTTCAAGTTGTTCTTGATGATTTTCGTTGTTCTGATCTTTAAACTATTTTGTTTGGTTTTTTTTGTTGTTTCTCATATGTATTTTCAAATTGTTATTATCCCTAGTATACAAACTTCTAAGTTTGGTGTCTTGCATGCATTATTTGTTTTGATCTTGATTTTCCATGTTTAATTTCATTTTGTTGTTTCTCATCATTAAAAATCCAAAAAAAAGTTTTCAAAATTTTTGTCTTTTCAAGTCAATAATACAAAGAATTGAAGATTCAGAACATACAGCAGAGGAATCACGGAGAAAAAGCTAGGCGTTCAAAACGCCCAGTGAAGAAGGAAAACTGGCGTTTAAACGCCAGCCAGGGTACCTGGCTGGGCGCTAAACGCCCAAAAGGGTAGCATTTTGGACGTTAAACGCCATAATGGATACCATTCTGGGCGTTTAACGCTAGGATGGCACATGAGGGGAGATTTTGTTTTCAATTCAAATCTTTTTCAAATTTTCAAAAATTTTCAAAATCAAATCTTTTCCAAATCATATTTTTTATCATATCTTTTTCAAACTCAAATCCTTTCTATTTTTCTCTCACTATTTTCAAAAATCCTTTCTACCAATTAATAGTTTGATTCAAAAATTTCAAGTTTGTTACTTCTTTGTTAAGAAAGGTTAAATATTTGAATTTTAGAATCATATCTTTTAAATTTCTTGTTAGCCAAGTCATTAATTTTAAAAATTAAATCTTTTTTAAATTATTTTTCAATCATATCTTATCAATCACATCTTTTTCAAAATAATTTTCAATCATATCTTTTTGATTTCCAATTTCAAAATCTTTTTCAAAATCACTTAACCACTTTCTCACTTTTAATTTTTGAAAACCATCAATCAGTTTTTCAAAATTCTTTTTAAAATTTTTATTTTTATTTAAAAATTTGTTTTCGAAAATTCTTCTCCCTCCTCACCTTTTTCTATTTATGACTAACACTTCTCCTCCATTAGCAATTCAGACTCATTCCCTCTTTATAAGTTCGAATTCTCCTCTCTATCTTATTCTTCTATTCTTCTTTTCCTCTAACTCCTCAAGGAATCTCTATACTATGACATAGAGGATTCCATACTTTCTTTGTCTTCTTCTCTATCATATGAGCAGGAACAAAGATAAAGGCATTCTTGTTGAAGCTGATCCTGAACCTGAAAGAACCTTGAAGAGAAAGCTAAGAGAAGCTAAAGCACAACCCTCTGGAGAGGACCTAACAGAAATTTTCGAAAAAGAAGCAGACAAAACACACATGGCCGAACCCAACAACAATGGTGGAGATGCAAGGAAGATGCTTGGTGACTTTTTTGCACCCTCTTCTGACTTCTGTGGAAGGAGCATCTCAATTACTGCAATTGGAGCAAACAACTTTGAGCTTAAGCCTCAATTAGTTTCTCTAATGCAGCAGAATTGCAAGTATCATAGACTTCCATTGGAAGATCCTCATCAGTTTTTAGTTGAGTTCTTGCAAATCTGTTACACTGTTAAGACTCATGGGGTTGACCCTGAGATCTACAAACTTATGATTTTCCCTTTTGCTGTAAGAGACAGAGCTAGGACATGGTTGGACTCACAACCTAAGGACAGCCTGAACTCTTGGGAAAAGCTGGTCAATGCCTTCTTGGCAAAGTTCTTTCCACCTCAAAAATTGAGTAAGCTTAGAGTGGAAGTCCAAACCTTCAGACAGAAGGAATGCGAATCCCTCTATGAAGCTTGGGAAAGATACAAGCACTTGATCAGAAGGTGTCCTCCTGGCATGCTTTCAGAATGGAGCATCATATGCATATTCTATGATGGTCTGTCTGAACTGTCCAAGATGTCATTGGATAACTCTGCTGGTGGATCTCTTTATCTGAAGAAGACGCCTGAAGAAGCCCAGGAACTCATTGAAATGGTTGCAAATAACCAGTTCATGTACACTTCTGAAAGAAACCCTGTAAACAATGGGATAACTCAGAAAAAAGGAGTTCTTGAGAATGATACTCTGAATGCCATATTGGCTCAGAACAAAATATTAACTCAGCAAGTGAATATGATTTCTCAGAGTCTGAATGGATTGCAAGCTGCATCCAACAGTACTAAAGAAGCATCTTCTGAAGAAGAAACTTATGATCCTGAGAACCCTGCAATGGCAGAGGTGAATTACATGGGGGAACCCTATGGAAATACCTATAATCCTTCATGGAGAAATCATCCAAATTTCTCATGGAAGGACCAACAGAAGCCTCAACAAGGCTTCAATAATAATGGTGAAAGAAATAGGTTTAGCAATAGCAAGCCTTTTCCACCATCTTCTCAGCAACAGACAGAGAATTCTGAACATAGCCATTCCGGCCTGGCAACCATAGTCTCTGATCTATCCAAGACCACACTAACTTTCATGAATGAAACAAGGTCCTCCATTAGAAATTTGGAGGCACAGGTGGGTCAGTGATAAACCACTATTTTATGGTTTATCTTGTGCTCAATTGAGTGGTTTTTATCAACTCTTTACCCACTTATTCATACTATTTGCATGGTTTTTAAATTTGCCTTCCTAATTATGTGCTTTGATTGAAAACATGCTTCTTTGGCCTTAAGTTCCCCATGTTTAAATCCTCTCTTATTACCATTAGATGCCTTGATATGTGTGTTAAGTGATTTCAGAGATTACAGGGCAGGAATAGCTCAGAGGATGGAAATGAAGCATGCAAAAGTGGAAGGAATACAAGAAGTTGGAGAAATTGCTAACTTGTCCAGCATGATGTCTTCGCAGCCAAACAGCTATAACTTTAGCTATAGAGGTCCAAAAGATGCAGTTCTAGTTGCGTTGGAAAGCTAACGTCCGGGGCTTCAATTTGATATATAATATGCCATAGTTTCCCTGATGCTAGGCAACGCGAATGCGTGCTCCACGCGGCCACGTCGCAGTGACGAAAAATCAGCGTGTTTGAATTCGCAACCAGCGAATTCTGGGCTGTTTCTGACCCAGTTTGCGGCCTAGAAAACATAGATTAGAGGCTATCAAGTTGGGGAATCCATTCATTCATAAAAAATAAGCTCATATTCACAATTTTAGGATTTAGATGTAGTTTTTAGAGAGAGAGGTTCTCTCCTCTCTCTTAGGATTAGGATTTTAGGATTTCTATTAGTTTAGTTCAACTCATCTTCAGTCACAGGTTCAATATTCCTTTTATTTTATATTTCTCTTTTACTTTCAGATGCTTTAATGCTTGTATTAGTTATGTTGCCTAATTGGCTTATGAACTCCATGTTAGAATTGATTTCTTTATTTAATATAATTTGAGGTATTTCAGAATTATGATTGCTTTCTTTTATTTATATAAATAATTTAGATTTTTCTCTTTTGGCTTCCGTTGAGTTATTGGAGACGCTTGAGTTATCAAACTCATGGTTGATTGAAAATTGGAATTCTTTCAGAATTAA
This sequence comes from Arachis ipaensis, assembly GCF_059453495.1. Lineage (NCBI taxonomy): Eukaryota > Viridiplantae > Streptophyta > Magnoliopsida > Fabales > Fabaceae > Arachis > Arachis ipaensis. The sequence continues at coordinate 87,139,601 of NC_142444.1, forward strand.
TTCGGGTTCCAACAACTCTAACTTTTCCCAAGGAAAGACTAGGACTTGAGGAATCAGAATTAATTCATCTACTTAACTTACCTTCATAGTTTGAGGTTAACAAAGTGGGAGAAAAATCCAATTCTCATTACAATTGATAAGGATAACCAGGATAGGACTTCCAGTTTTCATACCTTGCCAAGAGTCTATTTTATAGTTATTTTTATTCTTATTATCATTCAACATATTGCTTCCTTACTTTCAAAACCCCCCAATTTACAAGACTCATAACCAATAATAAGAACATACCTCCCTGCAATTCGTTGAGAAGATGACCCGAGGTTTAAATACTCGGTTATTAATTTTAAAAAGGGGTTTGTTACTTGTTACAACCAGAACTTTTGTAAGAAAGATTGATTGCTTGGTTTAGTAACTATACTTACAACGAGAGTTTACTATAACTTCTAAACCATCAATCTATAGTTCTTTCAAAATGGCGCCGTTGCCGGGGAATTGCAAACGTGTGCCTTATTATTGGTTATTGTAAATATTTACTTTTTACTTGTTTATTTGTTTTTATTTTTATTTTTATTCTTTATTTTTTTCATAAATTAAGAGGTTATTGGTTTTTATTTAGTTATAAAAAATTTTTTTTCAAAAATTTAGTTATCTTATATTATTTCAAAAAATCAAATTTCAAAATTCAAATTTCAAAATTTTCAAAATTCAATTTCAAAATTTTCAAATTTAAAATTTCAAATTTCAAAAAATTTAAAATTCAAATTTCAGAATTCAAATTTCAAAATTTCAAAATTCAAATTTCAAAAATTTAGTTTTCAATTTCAAAATTTAAATAATCTTTTAATTTAAAATTTGATTTTATTTTTATTTTTAATTTTTATTTACTATTATGAGTTCTCACCCCTCTCGCTTTGAGTTTGGTTCCAGTGTTGTTGCAAGGAATGGAAATTATAACAGGGACATGCATCGAGGTCAAAACAATCAGAGATGGAAGGAGCCACGAGGATCTGATCAACCCTTTCGGAAACATCACCTTCCAAAATACCATGGACAACTACCATCCTACAATGCATGCCAAGACAATAGATATGGTAGACCCCCTTGTAGTTACCAGCAAGCTCCATCATATGCCAATAAACCATCTCCTCAACACAACTTTGAAACACCATACTCACAAGCCCCTTACCACCAAACACCACCATATAACCCTTATCCTTATCCACCACACCAACCACCATATGAACCACACCCAAAACCACCACCTCAATATTCACCATCTCCATATCCATCAATCCAAGAGCACTATGATCCTACTTATGATAGCCGAGCACAACAAGAATCAAAGGATCGTCACAAAGAAACAGTGGAAAGATTTCATGCAACCCTTCACCAATTGAATCAAGCGATAAAACAATTAGCTTCCCGACGTTCGGACACTCAAGGAACCCCCATGGCTTCATGTGGACAATCTAATGAAGAACGTAATATGAAGGAGACATTAGAAACTCCGGTGGACAGCAAAGAGCATGAATTTGTACTGGAACAAGTGGAGGAAGCCGGAATTATTGAAGAAGAAGAAGTGGTTGAAGACTTAGGAGATGCTGAACCTCCTTGGGAAAGTCAAGACATAGAGCCTCCTTCAAAGACGTTTAAAATTGATGTTGAAGAGGGTGTACAACCTCCAAGATATATCATGGTTGAAGACTTTGAAGAGGTTGATCAAGAGATGGATTCAATCATTGATGAATTCTTATCCGCAATTGAATTCTCTCCCATTGAACTTGACATGGAGATGGAAGAAGAAAAAGCACAACCTCCCACACTCTTGGTGAACAATGAAGAAGAGATTGAATTGGAAGACAGCTACCAAGAGGAAGAGGTTGAAATTGAAGAAGCTTGCAAAGAGGTTGAAGCTGTTAAAGAAGAGCCCAGGGGAATGGAGCTTGAAATCACCTTGCCGAAGTTATTGGAGACCCCTCCCCCTAAGTTGCCATCATCCTTCACAACATTCAAGTGGGTAAAATTCATATCCTTTAGCTTTCTAATCCCACTTGAATATGGTCTACTGGAGACGGATGGTCAACTTAGAGCTCTTTGTGGCATTAAGAGTAAGAGGAAGATGGTCAGTGGTAAGAATTATCCTGCAAGGTTCATTATGGTTGGAAGCTTTAAGTTTAAACGCAAAGGTTGGTGTAGAGCTCAATTGAATGGGTTTGGAAAGTTGTTTGGACGCTTCAGTGAGAATTCTAAGACTGAACCACCCGGATGGAATCATGATAATCAACTAGAAGACGGGTGCAAAAGCAAGATTTGGGACCCCGGAATTCATTCTGGCAATCAACACTCTTGGGGCCTTGTCACTTGCTTTAACCTGCTTGAAGGATTTCTGCGCCTAGTTTGGGATCCCAGAGGCTACTGGAAGTACAAACATTGGTGGAGATTCCTGGATGAGTTCAAGCACAAGCCACCATAACAGGGAGCTCATCAAATGTCCAACTTAAGGACTTTAACTAAAAGTGCTAGGTGGGAGACAACCCACCATGGTATGATCGTCCCTTTTTCAGTTTTAATTCTAGTTTGTTTTGTTTGTTTTTGTGTTTTATTTTATTTTATTTCATTGAATCTGGAATTACTCATAACATCCATATAATTTTGCACTCTGCATACTGCATAAAAAAAAAAAGCACACACGCGACGCAGCAGTGCCGCTGATGCGTCCGCGTCAGGTGGGAACATTGGCCGCGTGACCTAAATATCGACGTGAAAAGGGTGCTTGACCGAAAGTTGTGCTGGAGTGGTGATGGACTGGTGCTAAACGCACAACCCCTACGACGCGACCGTGTGACCGACGCGACCGCGTCATATCCTAATATTGGCCACTCACGCGATCGCATGACCCACGCGATCACGTCATCCGAAATTTGGCAAAATAAGATTTCGAACAGAGAGTTGTGCGAGTGCGAGGCTGCCCTCGCGCCAGTAGCATAAACGAGTCACGCGACCGCGTGACCGACGTGACCGCGTCAATCCGAATAAGCGCAAGTCGCGCGACCGCGTGCCCCACGCGTCCGCGTCGCTCGCGCCGCACAGCTCATCCAAGTCTGCCAAAATATCTTATATTTTTCTTTTCCAAATCCTTATTTTTTATCTTTTCTTATTTCTTTCTTCTTCCTTTCTTATTTTCTTTCTCTTCCATTCCATTTTATTTGCATACCTTCATTTATTGCATCATTTTCATTGGTGTTGGAAATTTATTTACTTTACCTGTGGATTATTAAAGGAATTGTTTGACAATTATATATTACTTTTTAAAGGGTTTCTTGCATGCTCAATTTAATACTTTCAATAACTTATTTACCATGCTTGCTATGTGTTTGTGAAAAAGCCTGTATGGCATTGTGCACTATTTTTCGATTTCTTTCTATCTACCACTCTAAATGCTTGCTTTTCACAAAACCCTTTTTATATTATCTTATTCAAATATAATTGTTATTACAAACATGTTGTTAGTTTGAAAGACTTGGTAATCTAACTTGGACATTGAATGCTTGATCTATACTACTCATGCCTTTGCCAGCATGCCAATAAACATCTTGCATTTAATTGTCATTACATGCACTTGCTATATTTCCATTGATGAACTTTTCACATGTAGTCATGACCATGTGTTAATGTTATTCCTCTTTATTGTGCATTGATTACCACCTTTCCCGCTCTCTTCCTTGCTCTAACCCTTAGCTTTAAAAGTTACTTTCTTTTTCCCCTTTCAGGATGGCCACCAAGAAGGGTAAAGAGAAAGCTACTCCCAAACCACCGGCAAGGAAAGGAACAAAAAGAGCCCCAGCTGAGGAACCACAACCCCCGTCCACTTGTACATCTCAGCATGCACCGAGGACGGTGCAATCTTTAAGTGTGGAGAGGTCGATATCGATCTCCATGGGTTAGTTACTCTTATATCTCAACACCAATGGTTTATTTTCCTTGTTAGTTGTTGCATTTGCATGTTTGATTGCATATTTGTTTGATTTTGTGCATATTTTACCACTTGGTTGAAGTAATATTTTCTTTTTCAAGAAACTTTTTAGAGTATTTCACTAATTTGAATAAAAATTTAATGTTACACTTGTTTGAAGAAATATTATACTGGAACATGGTTTAGAGCTCGAACACACAAAACCTGTGAGATTTTTGAGCCTATGTGAATTGGTTGCATTTTACCAACCAATATTTTATTTTTGGTGTGTGTTTTTCTCTCTAAAATTGTGATCTTTGTCTTGCTTAATTCTATATTTCCATGGTTTGATGTATGCATACACTTACATGATTGAGGCCTTTGTTTCACTGAGCTTACATACCAATATGGCCTTACCCTTTCATTATTCTTTGCAAACCAATGTTGAGCCTATTATACCCCTTTGTTCTTTACTTTAGCACATTATTAACTCTAAGCGGAAAACAATAATGTCCTTAATTTGAATCCTTGGTTAGCTTAGACTAGTGAGAGTGCTCATGAATTAAGTATGGGGAAAGTTGAATTTGGAAACATTTGGTTTGAGAATTGAGTATGTTAGAATTTTCTGAAAATGTGAAAGAAATGTTTAGGACATGATTCATGCATCCAATAATTTAATCATATGCATTGAGAAAAATAAAAGAAAAGAAAAAAAAAAAAATATATATATATATATATATATATATATATATATATATATATATATAAAAGAAGTGAGAAAAAGAAAAAAAAAAGAGCAATTAAGCAAAAAGGGGACAAAATGCCCCAAAGTAAGTAGTGAAAGCAATGCATATGTACTGTACTTGAAATTAGAATGCATGAATATGTGAAAAACATGGTTAATGGATAGTTAGATGGTGTATTATGATTACATGGATTGTCTAAGTTAGGTGGAAAGTTTAAGTTAATTAAGGATTCAGATTTTAGTCCACTTGGCCAAATACAATCCTACCTTGACCCTAACCCCATTACAACCCTTAAAAGACCTCTTGATATGTGTATCTGTGCATTAAATTTATGTTGATTGTTAGATGAAGAGCAAGCCTTAGAAAGCAAGGTTAGTAGAGAATTGAGAGAATCGAACCTTAAACACTTGAGTGATTAGAGTGTATACACTACCAGTGAGGGTTCGATGCTCAGTCCCTTGTTCCCTGCTTTCATGAGCTATTTTCTTCTTGCAAGTCTATTTATACTTCATTTTCATGATTTGAATTAGTGAAATCCAGTTCATATTTCTTCTTGAAAGATTTGTTTACTTTTAACTAAGTAGGTAGAAACATTTTGCATGTAGTTGCATTCATATAGATAGGTTGCATTTCATATTAATCTACCATTCCTCTTCATTTTTATAGCTTCTCTTGAGCTTAGCATGAGGACATGCTATTGTTTAAGTATGGGGAGGTTGTAAACCACTAATTTATGGTTTATCTTGTGCTCAATTGAGTGATTTTTATCAACTCTTTACCCACTTATTCATACTATTTGCATGGTTTTACATTTGCCTTCCTAATTATGTGCTTTGATTGAAAACATGCTTCTTTGGCCTTAAGTTTCCCATGTTTAAATCCTCTCTTATTATTATTAGATGCCTTGATATGTGTGTTAAGTGATTTCAGAGATTACAGGGCAGGAATGGTTCAAAGGATGGAAATGAAGCATTCAAAAGTGGAAGGAATACAAGAAGTTGGAGAAATTGCTAAGCTGTCCAGCGTGACCTCTTCGCACTCAAACGGCTATAACTTTAGCTGCAGAGCTCCAAACGACGCGGTTCCAGTTGCGTTGAAAAGCTAACGTCTGGGGCTTCGATTTGATATATAATATACTCTAGTTTCCCTGAAGCTAGATGACGCGAACACGTGCTCCACGCGGCCGCGCCGCAGTGACGAAAAATCAGCGTGTTTGAATTCGCAACCAGCGAATTTTGGGCTGTTTCTGACCCAGTTTGCGGCCCAGAAAACACAGATTAGAGACTATAAAGTGGGGGAATCCATTTATTCATAAAAAATAAGCTTTCATATTCACAATTTTAGGATTTAGATGTAGTTTTTAGAGAGAGAGGTTCTCTCCTCTCTCTTAGGATTAGGATTTTAGGATTTCTATTAGTCTAGTTCAACTCATCTTTAGTCACAGGTTCAATATTCCTTTTATTTTATATTTCTCTTTTACATTCAGATACTTTAATGCTTGTATTAGTTATGTTGCCTAATTGGCTTATGAACTCCATGTTAGAATTGATTTCTTTATTTAATATAATTTGAGGTATTTCAGAATTATGATTGCTTTCTTTTATTTATATAAATAATTTAGATTTTTCTCTTTTGGCTTCCGTTGAGTTATTGGAGACGCTTGAGTTATCAAACTCATGGTTGATTGAAAATTGGAATTCTTTCAGAATTGATTCGGGTTCCAATAACTCTAACTTTTCCCAAGGAAAGACTAGGACTTGAGGAATCAGAATTAATTCATCCACTTAACTTACCTTCATAGTTTGAGGTTAACAAAGTGGGAGAAAAATCCAATTCTCATTACAATTGATAAGGATAACCAGGATAGGACTTCCAGTTTTCATACCTTGCCAAGAGTCTATTTTATAGTTATTTTTATTCTTATTATCATTCAACATATTGCTTCCTTGCTTCCTCCCAGTGCCCTCCCAAGCAATACAGAAGAAAATCCCAAGAGAGAGTGCAACGCCATAACCATGACCAACATGGCCGAACATGGAGAGAGTGAGGAGGACGTGAGTCCCAGTGAGAAAAGCCTCATGGGACGTCCTCTGGACAGAAAGGAGTTTCCCTTTGAGGAACAAAAGGAATCTGAGGCTCATATAGAGACCATAGAGATTCCATTGAACTTTCTTCTGCCATTCATGAGCTCTGATGAATATTCTTCCTCTGAAGAGGATGAAGACATCACTGAAGAGCAAGTTGCTAAATATCTAGGAGTAATCATGAAGCTGAATGCCAAGTTATTTGGTACTGAGACTTGGGAGGATGAACCCCCTATTGTTCACCAATGAACTGAATGCATTAATGAGGCAGACATTACCTCAGAAGAAATCGGATCCTGGGAAATTTTTCATACCTTGTACCATAGGCACCATGACCTTTGAGAAGGCTCTATGTGACCTGGGGTCAGGGATAAACCTCATGCCTCTCTCTGTAATGGAGAAACTAGGAATCTTTGAGGTACAAGCTACAAGAATCTCACTAGAGATGGCAGACAAATCAATGAAATAGGCTTATGGACTAGTAGCGGACGTGCTAGTGAAGGTTGAAGGCCTTTACATCCCTACTGATTTCATAATCCTAGACACTGGGAAGGATGAGGATGAATCCATCATCCTTGGCAGACCCTTCCTAGCCACAGCAAAAGCTGTGATTGATGTTGACAGAGGAGAGTTGGTCCTTAAGTTGAATGAGGACTACCTTGTATTCAACACTCAAGGTTCTCCTTCTGTAACCATGGAGAGGAAGCATGAAGAGCTTCTCTCAATACAGAGTCAAACAAAACCCCCACATTCAAACTCTAAGTTTGGTGTTGGGAGGGCAAAACCAAACTCTAAGTTTGGTGTTGAGAGGCCACAACCAAACCCTAAGTTTGGTGTTGAGAGGCTCCAACCTTGCTCTGATTATCTCTGAGGCTCCATGAGAGCTTACTGTCAAGCTATTGACATTAAAGAAGCGCTTATTGGGAGGCAACCCAATGTTATTTAATTATATCTATTTATTTTTCATTGTTATTTTATGTTTTCTTTAGGTTGATAATCATGTGAAGTCACAAAAACAACTGAAAAATAAAAAACAGAATGAAAAACAGCATTAAGAACAGCTCCCCCTAGAGGAAGAGCTTACTGGCGTTTAAACGCCAGTAAGAGTAGCAGAATGGGTGTTAAACGCCCAGTCTGGCACTATTCTGGGCGTTTAACCGCAAAAATGGGCACCAGACTGGCGTTTAACGCCAGAAACAGGCACCAGTCTGGCGTTTAACACCAGAACAAGGCACCAAGTTAGCGTTAAACTCCAAGAAAGGGAGAAAAGCTGGCGTTAAACGCTAGAAACAAGCAGCAACCTGGCGTTTAACGCCAGAAGTGCACTTTAAGGGCATTTTGCACGCCTAAATAGAGCAAGGATGTTAAAGTCCTTGACCCCTCAGGATCTGTAGACCCCACAGGATCCCCACCTACCCCACCTCTTCTTCTCTCATCTTAACACCTTTCTACAACCCTCTTCCCCAAATACCCTTCACCTATCAAATCTCATACTCTTCCCCAAATACCCTTCACCAATCACTTCATTCACTTTTCCCCAAAACACCACCTATCTTCAAATTCAAAACTCTTTTCCCTCCCAAACCCAACCCCCAATACACGAACCTAACCCTACCCCACTCCTATATATACCCCTCATCACTCCTTCAATTTCACACATCACACATACCTTATACACCCTTGGCCGAACCCACCCTCACCCTCCATCTCATCCATTTTCTTATTCTTCTCCTTCATTCTTTCTTTTTTGCTCGAGGACGAGCAAACACTTTAAGTTTGGTGTGGTAAAAGCATTACTTTTTGTTTTTCCATAACCATTTATGGCACCTAAGGCCGAAGAAACCTCTAGAAAGAGGAAAGGGAAGGCAAAAGTTTCCACCTCCGAGTCATAGGAGATGGAGAGATTCATCTCAAAGGTCCATCAAGACCACTTCTATGAAGTTGTGGCCAAGAAAAATGTGATCCCTGAGGTCCCTTTCAAGCTCAAAAGGAGTGAGTATCCGGAGATCCGACATGAGATTAGAAAAAGAGGATGGGAAGTTCTCTCTAATCCTATTCAACAAGTCGAAATCTTAATGGTTCAAGAGTTCTATGCAAACGCATGGATCACTAGGAACTATGATCAAAGTATGAACCCGAATCCAAAGAATTGGCTTACAATGGTTTGGGGGAAATACTTAGATTTCAGTCCGGAAAATGTAAAGTTGGCGTTCAACTTGCCAATGATGCAAGAAAACACACGCCCCTACACTAGAAGGGTCAACTTTGATCAAATGTTAGACTAAGTTCTCATGGACATATGTGTGGAAGGAGCTCAATGGAAAAGTGACTAAAGAGGCAAACCGGTTCAATTGAGAAGACCGGACCTTAAGCCTATAGCTAGAGGATGGTTGGAATTCATCCAACGCTCTATCATTCCTACTAGCAACCGATCCATAGTAACTATGGATCGGGCCATCATGATCCATAGTATCATGATTGGGGAGGAAGTGGAAGTTCATGAGATTATACCTCAAGAACTCTACAAGGTGGCTGATAAGTTCTCCACTTTGGCAAGGTTAGCCTTTCCTCACCTCATTTGTCACCTCTGCAATTCGGCTGGGATTGTCATAGAGGGAGACATCGTCATTGAAGAGGACAAGCCCATCACTAAAAAGAGGATTGAGCAAACAAGAGAGCCCACTCATGGACCTTAACAAGAGCATGAGGAAATTCCTCATCATGAAACCCCTGAGATGCCTCAAGGGATGTACTTTCCTCCACAAAACTATTGGGAGCAAATTAACACCTCCATAGGAGAATTAAGTTCCAACATGGGGCAACAAAGGGTGGAGCACCAAGAGCACTCCATCATTCTCCATGATATTAGAGAAGATCAAAGAGCTATGAGGGAGGAGCAACAAAGGCAAGGAAGAGACATAGAGGAGCTCAAGAGCACCATTGGTTCTTCAAGAGGAAGAAGACACCACCCTCACTAAGGTGGACCTGTTCCTTAATCTCCTTCTCTATTTACTCTTTTCTGTTTTTTGTTCTCTATGCTTTATGTTTATTTATGTTTGTGTCATTATTACATGATCATTAGTATTTTAGTGTCTATGCCTTAAAGCTATGAATGTCCTATGAATCCATCACCTTTCTTAAATGAAAAATGTTTTAATTACAAAAGAACAAGAAGTACATGAATTCGAATTATATCTTGAAATTAGTTTAATTATTTTGATGTGGTGGCAATACCTTTTGTTTTCTGAATGAATGCTTGAACAGTGCATATTTTTGAATTTGTTGTTTGTGAATGTTAAAATTGTTGGCTCTTGAAAGAATGATGGAAAAGGAGAAATGTTATTTGATAATCTAAAAAATCATATAATTGATTCTTGAAGAAAGAAAAAGCAGTGAAAAGCTTGTAGAAAAAAATGGCGAAAAAAAAAAGAAAAAGAAAAAGCAAGCAGAAAAAGCCAATAACCCTTTAAACCAAAAGGCAAGGGTAAAATAAAAATGATCCAAGGCTTTGAGCATCAGTGGATAGGAGGGCCCACAGGAATAAAATCCTGGCCTAAGCGGCTAAACCAAGCTATCCCTAACCATGTACTTGTGGCGTGAAGGTGTCAAGTGAAAAGCTTGAGACTGAGCGGTTAAAGTCGTGATCCAAAGCAAAAAGAGTGTGCTTAAGAGCTCTGGACACCTCTAATTGGGGACTCTAGCAAAGCTGAGTCACAATCTGAAAAGGTTCACCCAGTTATGTGTCTGTGGCATTTATGTATCCGGTGGTAATATTGGAAAACAAAATGCTTAGGGCCACGGCCAAGACTCATAAAGTAGCTGTGTTCAAGAATCAACATACTGAACTAGGAGAATCAATAACACTATCTAAATTCTGAGTTCCTATAGATGCCAATCATTCTGAACTTCAAAGGATAAATTGAGATGCCAAGACTGTTCAGAGGCAAAATGCTACTATTCCCGCTCATCTAATTGGAGCTAAGTTTCATTGATATTTTGGAATTTATAGTATATTGTCTTCCTTTTATCCTATTTGATTTTCAGTTTCTTGGGGACAAGCAACAATTTAAGTTTGGTGTTGTGATGAGCGGATAATTTATACGCTTTTTGGCATTGTTTTTAGGTAGTTTTTAGTATGATTTAGCTACTTTTTAGTATATTTTTATTAGTTTTTATGTAAAATTAATATTTCTGGACTTTACTATGAGTTTGTATATTTTTCTGTAATTTCAGGTATTTTCTGGATGAAATTGAGGGACCTGAGCAAAAATCTGATTCAGAGCCTGAAAAAAGACTGCAGATGCTGTTGGATTCTAACCTTCTTGCACTCGAAATGAATTTTCTAGAGCTACAGAAACCCAATTGGCACGCTCTAAATTGCGTTGGAAATTAGACATCCTGGGCTTTCCAGCAATATATAATAGTCCATACTTTGCCTGAATTTTGATAACGCAAACGGGTGTTTGAACACCCACTTTCTAACCTATTCTGGCGTTTAACGCCCAAAATGGAATAAAAGCTGGAGTTAAACGCCCAAACTAGCACCAAAGCTGGCGTTTAACTCCAAGAAAAGTCTCTACATGTGAAAGCTTCAATGCTCAGCGCAAGCACACACCATGTGGGCCCGGAAGTGGATTTCTGCACTATCTGCACTTAGTTACTTATTTTCTGTAACCCTAGCTACTAGTTTAGTATAAAAACTACTTTTAGTGATTTATTTTATATCTTTGATCAGTTCTATGCTATCATAGATCATATTGTACAAGTTTGGAGGCTGGCCTCACGGCCATGCCTAGACCTTTCACTTATGTATTTTCAACGGTGGAGTTTTGACACCCCAGAGATTAAAGTGTGGAGCTCTGCTGTTCTTCATGAATCAATGCAAAGTACCACTGTTTTTCTATTCAACTCAAGCTTATTCTTATTCTAAGATATTCATTCGCGCACAAGAACATGATAAATGTGATGATCAAGTGACACCCATCACCATTCTCACTTATGAACGCGTGCCTGACAAACACTTCTGTTCTACATGAAAACAAGCTTGAATGCATATCTCTTAGTCTCCTGGTTTACAATTAGAGTCTTCGTGGTATAGGCTAGAATTATTGGTGGCCATTCCTGAGATCCAGAAAGTCTAAACATTGTCTATGGTATTCTGAGTATGATCTGGGAAGGCATGACTATGATGAGCTTCAAACTCGCGAGTGTTGGGCATAGTGACAGACGCAAAAGGATCAATGGATCCTATTCCAACATGAGTGAGAACCGACAGATGATTAGCCGTGCGGTGACAACGCATTTGGACCATTTTCGCTGAGAGGATGGACAGTAGCCATTGACAACAGTGATCCCGCAACATACAGCTTGCCATGGAAAGGAGTATGAATAATTAAATGAAGACAGTAGGAAAGCAGAGATTCAGAAGCAACAAGCATCTCCATACGCTTATCTGAAATCCACCAATGAATTACATAAGTATTTCTATCTTATTTTATATTTTATTTATGTTTTAATTCCCAAAACCTTATAACCATTTAAATCTGCCTGACTGAGATTTACAAGGATGACCATAGCTTGCTTCAAGCCGACAATCTCCGTGGGATTGACCCTTACTCACGTAAGGTTTATTACTTGGACGACCTAGTGCACTTGCTGGTTAGTTGTGCGAAGTTGTGAAAAAGAGTTGAGATTACATTCATGCGTACCAAGTTGTTGGCGCAGCTGAGATCATAATTCCGTGCACCAGGTACCAAGAGTGACTTGGAGTCCGCTACTTCCTATTCTTCTGTTGGCACTACTAATACATCTTTGCATCCTACAGGTGAGCCATACATGGCGGAGCTACGACGGATCACTTTGCATGAGCAAGGAGCTCCGGATATCATACTTCAACCTTTGCAAGTAAGGTATCCCAACCTTGATCCAAACTTTGAGTTGAAGAGTAGCTTGATAAATCTACTTCCTAAGTATCATTTGTTGCCGGGTCAAGACCCCATCCGACATCTAAGAGACTTTCAAGTTTCTTGTTCTACAGCTCGAATGCATGGAGCCGATGAGTTGGCTATTATGGTTTTTTCCTTCCCTTTCTCTCTTGAAGGGCAAGCAAAGATGTGGTTTTATTCACAACCAGATGAGATTGTGACCAACTGGGATTTCTTAAGAAGAGAGTTTCTAGATAAATTCTTCCCACCGGAGAAGACCGACTACATCCGGAAGGAGATTTCGGGTATAATGGAAAAGGTCCAAGAGAGTTTGTATGAGTATTGGACTTGGTTCAAAAGGCTATTTGAATCTTGTCTACACCATGGATTGAACACTTACTTGCTCATTAGTTACTTCACCGGAGGTCTTTGTGCGAAAGATAGAAGATTGCTCACTGCTTCTAGTGGCGGTTCCCTTTCAAAAAACAAGACAGAGGGAGAAGCTTGGAAATTGATAAATGATGTTGCCGAAGCTACACAACATGAAAGCGTGAGAAGTAATCCTCTCAAGGGCGTGGTAGAACCATCCCCTTCCGAAGCAAGCTTAACCAAGGCGCTTGGGGACATGACCACTATCCTCACGCAAATACAAAAAGATCAAAAGAAATACTACTCCATCCAAGCCATCCAAGTCCCATCAAATTCAAGAGGAGCATGCCCTTCTCGTGGCCAATGTGAATTATAACAACCGTCCGCCCTATCCTTCTCAAAGCCAAAACAACTACTCTCATGGAAGTAATCAAAATCAAGGGTGGAGGGATAATGCACAAGGGAGCAATTGATGAGCGGATAATTTATACGCTTTTTGGCATTGTTTTTAGGTAGTTTTTAATATATATTTAGTCACTTTTTATTATATTTTTATAAGTTTTTAAATAAAAATCACATTTCTAGACTTTACTATGAGTTTGTGTATTTTTCTATGATTTCAGGTAATTTCTGGCTGAAATTGAGGGACCTGAGCAAAAATCTGATTCAGAGGCTGAAAAAGGACTGCAGATGCTGTTGGATTCTGACCTCCCTGCACTCGAAATAGATTTTCTGGAGCTATAGAAACCCGATTGGCGCGCTCTCAATTGCGTTGGAAAGTAGACATCCAGGGTTTTCCAGCAATATATAATAGTCCATACTTTGCTCAAAGATAAACAACGTAAACTGGCGTTTAACACCTGTTCCATGTTCCATTCTGGCGTTAAACACCAAAAACAGGTTACAAGTTGGAGTTAAACGCCCAAAACAGGTTACAACCTGGTGTTTAACTCTAGAAACAACCTAGGCATGTGTAAAGCTTAAGTCTCATCCCCAGCACACACCAAGTGGGCCTCAGAAGTGGATTTCTGCACTATCTATCGTAGTTTACTCATTTTCTGAACAACCTTTAGAGATTTATTTTGCATCTGATAACATTTTACACGTTTCACATTGTATTTCTGACGGCATGAGTCTCTAAACCCCATGATTGGGGTGAGGAGCTCTGTTGTGTTTCGATGAATTAATGCAATTACTACTATTTTTCATTCAACCACGCTTATTTCTATTCTAAGATATTCACTCGCACTTCAGCCTGATGAATGTGATGATCCGTGACACTCATCATCATTCTCACCTTTGAACGTGTGCCTGACAACCACCTCCGTTCTATCTGCACTAGCTTGAGTGTGTATCTCTTAGCCTCCTGGTTCATGATCAGAGTCTTCGTGGTGTAGGCTAGAATTATTGGCGGCCATTCCTGAGATCTGGAAAGTCTAAACCTTGTCTGTGGTATTCCGAGTAGGATCTGGGAAGGGATAACTGTGATGTGCTCCAAACTCGCGAGTGTTGGGCGTAGCGACAGACGCAAAAGAATCAATGGATTCTATTCCAACATGAGTGAGAACCGACAGATGATTAGTCGTACGGTGACGGCGCATTTGGACCATTTTCACTGAGAGGATGGATGGTAGCCATTGAAAACGGTGATCCACCAACATACAGCTTGCCATGAAAGGAGACCTGCGTGTGTGAAGAAGAAAACAGTAGGAAAGCAGAGATTTAGAAGACAGAGCATCTCCAAAACCTCAATCTGTTCTCCATTACGGCATAACAAGTATCATTTATTTTATGCTATTTACTCCTCATAAATATAATCACTCTTATCATTGATTTCCTGACTAAGAATTACAAAATAACCTTAGCTTGCTTCAAGCCGACAATCTCCGTGGGATCGACCCTTACTCACATAAGGTATTACTTGGATGACCCAGTGCACTTGCTGGTTAGTGGTACGAGTTGTGAAAAGTGTGATTTACAATTCGTGCACCAAGTTTTTGGCACCGTTGCCAGGGATTGTTCGAGTTTGAACAACTGACGGTTCATCTTGTTGCTTAGATTAGGAAAATTTTGTCTTTTGGGTCAGAGTCTTTTATTTTTTTTTCAAAAAATTTTCCAAAAATTTATTATTTTTCTTTATTAATCTTTAGAGTTTTCTGTTTGAGTCTAGTTGCATGTTTTAAGTTTGGTGCCCTTTGTGTTTTAATCCTTGCATTTGTTGAATGTGTCTATGTTCTTGTGAATAGTTGCTCCTTTGAGTCTTTCTTTCTAAAATCTTTTCAAAAACAATTTATATTTGATTAAATCTTGTGTCAAGTTTTAAGTTTGGTATTTTCTTGTTAGTTTTTATTTAATTTTCAAAAATTTATTTTTGGTTTTCTAAAAATTTTAAGTTTGGTGTTCTTTTTTTATGTTCTTGAGTCCTTTGAGTCTTTGAATTTTTGTTCTTCGTGTTCTTGTGAATCTTCAAGGTGTTCTTGAGTCTTTCTTGTATTTTGATCTTAAAATTTTTATGTTTGGTGTTCCTTGGTATTTTTCCTCCAAATTTTCGAAAATAAGGAGCATTAGATCTAAAAATTTTAAGTTTTATGTCTTTTTATTGTTTTTCTCTTTCTTCATTAAGATTCAAAAAAATATCTTTTCCTCATTCCACTCATAATTTTCGAAAATTTTGCATTAAATTAGTCATCAATTTTAAAAAAATAAAATCTTTTTAAATTGTTTTTTAATCATATCTTTTCAATCATACTTTTTTTTTTCAAAACCTCCTAACCACTTTCTCTTTCTTCATTTTTTTGAAAATCTCATTCAAAAATTCAAATTTCTATTTTAAAATTTTTATTTTTTTCCTATTTTAGTTTTAAAATTTCAAAATTCAAAACCTTTTTCAAAAATGATATCTAAAGTTTTTCAAATCTTCTTAATTAAGCAATTAATTTTGGTTTTTGAATTTATTTTTCTTGTTTCTTTTACTTTTCAAAATTTATATTTTAATTTCTAATTACTTTACTTTATATTATTTTATATCATTTTTTTATTATTTATTCGTTTTTTTTTAATAAAATAAAAACAAAAATATATTTTGTTTACAATTCATATCAATTGCATTTTATCCATCATGGACCTGAATGGAAATGAACAGTCCAGAAGGACTCTGGGGTCATATGCTAACCCCATTACTGCTGCATATGGGAGTAGCATCTGTATACTCCCTTCAAAGCAAGCAGTTTTGAGCTAAATCCTCAGCTCATTGTCATGGTGTAGCAAAATTGCCAGTATTCTGGTCTTCCACAGGAAGAACCTACTGAGTTTCTGGTGCAGTTCTTGCAAATTGCTGACGCAGTGCGTGACAAAGAGGTAGATCAGGATGTATACAGGCTGTTACTGTTTCCATTTTCTGTAAAAGATCAAGCTAAGAGATGGTTAAATAACCAACCCACAACAAGCATAAGAACATGGAAACAGTTATCAGACAAATTTCTGAATCAATATTTCCCTCAAAAAGGATGACACAGCTAAGGCTGGGCATCCAAGGCTTTAAACAAGAGGATGAAGAATCCCTTTATAACACCTGGGAGAGGTACAAAGGGATGCTAAGGAAATGCCCCTCTGAAATATTTTTAGAGTGGGTACAATTAGACATCTTCTACTATGGGCTTACAGAAAAAGCTCAGACATCTCTAGACCACTCAGCTGGTGGATCTATACACATGAGAAAGACTGTTGAAGAAGCTCAAGAGCTTATTGATATAGTTGCTAGAAATCAGCATCTGTACATAAGTAATGAGTCCTCCATGAAAGAAGAAGCTAAGGCAGTATCAACTGACTTTAGTCCTTAGGAACAAGTTGCTGAACTCAATCAGCAACTATCTTCTATAACAAGGCAGTTAGTAGAAATTAAGGAGATGCTACAAGAAACCAAAAATGCTAACAAAGATATGGAATCACAACTGAATCAGACAAAATAGCAATTATCAAAACAGATAACAGAGGAGTGCCAAACAGTTCAATTAAGAAGTGGAAAAACATTAAATGCCTCAACTCAAAGCAGCAGAAAGCCAAGAAAAGAACAGTTGACAGAGGATGAGCAACCTGCTACCCAAAATCCCTCTGAGGACAGTAAGAGCCCAGAGAGGAATAAGTCTGGCGTTCAAATGCCAGAAAAGGGTGAAAAACTGGCGTTAAACGCCCAATCCATGTCCAGTTCTGGCGTTCAAATGCCAGTGAGGGATTAGACACCTGCAAGTGCTGATAATAACTCCCTCAAGAAGGCTTCTCAACTTACCTCTGTAGGAAATAAACCTGCAGCAACTAAGGTTGAAGAATATAAAGCCAAAATGCCTTATCCTCAAAAACTCCGCCAAGCAGAACAGGATAAACAATTTGCCCGCTTTGCAGAGGCACTTGAGCAAATACCCTTTTATGCTAAGTTCATGAAAGAGATCTTAAGTCATAAGAAGGATTGGAGAGAAACAGAAAAAGTTTTTCTCACTGAAGAATGCAGTGCAGTCATCCTAACAAGCTCACCAGAAAAGCTTAAGGATCCCGGAAGCTTTATGATACCATGCACATTAGAGGGTGCTTGCACCAAGACAGCTCTATGTGATCTTGGAGCAAGTGTCAACCTAATCCCTGCATCCACTATCAGAAAGCTTGGCTTGACTGAAGAGGTCAAACCAACCCGGATTTGTCTTCAACTTGCTGATGGCTCCATTAAATACCCATCATGCATAATTGAGGACATGATTGTCAAGGTTGGGCCATTTTTCTTCCCTACTGACTTTGTAGTACTGGAAATAGAGGAGCACAAGAGTGCAACTCTCATTCTAGGAAAACCATTTCTAGCAACTGGACGAACCCTCATTGACGTCCAAAAAGGGGAGATAACCCTGAGAGTCAATGAGGATGAGTTTAAGTTGAATGTTGTCAAAGCTATGCAGCATCCAGACACATCAGAAGACTGCCTGAGCGTTGATATTATTGACTCCCTTGTGGAAGAGGTCAATATGACTAAGAGTCTTGAATCAGAGCTAGAGGACATTTTTAAAGATTTTCAGCCTGATCTAGAGGAACCAGAGGAAATAAAAGAACCTCTGAAAACTCCTCAGGAAGAGGAGAAACCTCCTAAACCCGAGCTCAAACCACTACCACCATCCCTGAAATATGCATTTCTAGGAGAAAGTGACACTTTTTCTGTAATCATAAGCTCTGCTTTAGAGCCACAGGAAGAGAAAGCACTAATTCAGGTGCTAAGGACACACAAGACAGCTCTTGGGGGGTCTATAAGTGATCTTAAGGGCATTAGCCCAACCAGATGCATACACAAGATCCTATTGGAGGATGATGCTAAGCCAGTGGTTCAACCACAGAGGCAGCTAAATCCCGCCATGAAGGAGGTGGTGTAGAAAGAGGTCTGATGAGAGAACTTTTGTGTGGTCTAGAAAATTGTGGATAAATCCTCGTTGCAAGTATAGTTTCTAAACCTTCAAAAGTCCTTTCATACAAACGTTTTGGGTGTCACAAGTAACAAACCCCTTTTAAAAATTGTTAACCGAGTATTCAAACCTCGGGTCGTCTTCTCAAGGAACTGCAAGGAAGTTTGTTCTTATTATTGGCTATAAAGGTTGTAATCAGGGTTTAGAAGATGAGAAGCAAGTGATTTGAATGAAAAGTAGAGTAAATGGCAATTAAAATAAATAAATACTGTAAAGCAAACTTCTGGCAAGGTAAGAGAAATTGGAAGTCCAACTTAGTTATCTCTCTCAACAATAATAAAAGTTGAATCTAAATTCCACTTAGTTAACCTTTACTAAAGTAAAGGAAAGTCAAGGGACTAATTAGTTTGACTTTCGAATCCTTTTTATTTCCTAAGAAAAAGTTGGGATTATTGAAGTTCAATTCAATTAGCAAGATAACGATTATCAATTATGCTGAGTTTAATAATGTTGAGTTACTGATTTCTTAACCAAGACCAAAAGGGAAAAAGTAAAATTGTTGGAATAAAAATATCCTTAGATAGAAAGCAATGATAACACAAATTAAGGAGAAAGCAATCAATAACTGAAATACCTCAAATAATCATTAATTCAAATCATAACATAGGAAGGATTCATAAGTCAAGTTGGCAACATTTATAGGTACGAATAAAAGCATTGAAGTAAATATTAAACCTGGATCGAGAGTCACTCTTACAAACTAAGAGAAGTCCTAAATCCTAATCCTAATCCTAAGAGAAAGAGGAGAGAACCTCTCTCAAACTAAATCTAAATCATGGAAAGTGAAAATTGGCGAGCTCTCTCTGAATGGATGCGTTCCCCCACTTTGTAACCTCTGGTCTATGCCTTCTGGACTTGGATTTGGGCCAAAAAGGGCTTCAGAATTTGCTATGAGCGTTTTCTACAATTTCTGGTGCGTGGCCTCTGTGACGCATCCGCGTGGGTCACGCGGTCGCGTCATTCGGAGCATTTCTTTGCCACACGGTTGCGTCAGTCATGCGACCGCGTCATGTGTGTTCTGCTTAAGGCGCGCGGTCACGTCAGTCATGCGGCCGCGTCGCTGCTGAATCGCGCTTGGCACGCAATCGCTTCGTCCATGCGATCGCGTGGATGCCAGTTTCTTCAGAAGCTCCATTTTGTGCTTTCCTTCCATTTTTGTATGTTTCCTTTTCCATCCTTTAAGTCATTCTGCCTTAGAAAATCTGAAACTACTCAACACACTAATCACGGCATCGAATGGAAATAAAGGTAATTAAAATAATTAATATTAAAGCTTAGGAAACATGTTTTTCACATACATCACATAATAAGGAAGGGAAAGTAAAACCATGCAATTAATA
This sequence comes from Arachis ipaensis, assembly GCF_059453495.1. Taxonomy (NCBI): domain Eukaryota; kingdom Viridiplantae; phylum Streptophyta; class Magnoliopsida; order Fabales; family Fabaceae; genus Arachis; species Arachis ipaensis. Next base: position 87,159,511 of record NC_142444.1, read on the forward strand.
TGAAAAAGTGGGTGAAGGATTGAATAAATCACTCAAACTAAGCACAAAATAACTCATGAAATATGGGTTTATCAACCTCCCCACACTTAAACAATAGCATGTCCTCATGCTAAATCCAAGGTAAAGAATAAGGTAAGGTTAAAGTGGTGGAATGTTATGCAATGCAACTTATTCTAAATGCATCTACCTAAATGAGTCATGCAATTCCAATTTATCCACTCATATATAAAGCTTACATGTAGTCAAATTAATTTACATCCTCAAGGAGTTATATATATAGCCAACCCTTAAATAATAAAGCATTTTAGCAAATGAGATGGGAAATAAAAATATTGTACAAACTTCTAAAACAATTAGTAAATTAAGCACAGATATATGTTGATGAGTTATTGAACCCTCACTGGATTTTGTGTTTACCCTCTAGTCACTCAGTGTTTATTGGGTTTATTCACTCTATTTTTCTTTTTATTCTTACTTTCTATAACTTTGTTCTTCATCTAACCAATCAACAATTATAGAGTACAGTCATACCAAAAGTCATGAGGTCTTTAATTAAGGTTGTAATGGGGCCAAGGTAAAGGTAAGGATATATGTATAAGGCAAAGTGAGCTAATAAGTGAATCCTCAATTAGACTAAGATCTCACCTAACATACATATTTAGTAGAATAAGCTTCTTTACCAATTTTCCCATATTATCCCACTTGTTGTCACATGCTCATGTTTCAATTTTTGTTTTTATCCCATGTGCATTGCTTTTATTTTGCATTGGGGAATTCTTTTGTATTCCCTTTTATTAAATGCTGAAAAATAACTTCTTTTTTTTTTAATGCACATGGTAATTGATCACTTTGATTTCTCATGAGAATGCTTCCCAAATTTTCTGAATTATTTTATTTCTTTCAACTTTTCTACCTTTTGTTTCTATCATCCATGTTCCCAATAGGTTTTCCACATTTTAATCTATTCATAATTTTCTATCTTAAGCTAACCAAGGATTTAACTTGGGATTTTATTTTGTTTTTCTGCTTAAGGCTAGTAGTGTGGCTAAATAGAATAAAAGGGATTTTTAAAGGCTCAAGGGGGCTAACAAGGGTGATGTGAAAGGTAGGTTATTTTGGGGTAAGTGAGCTAAAATCAAATGATGTCCTTAATTATTCTTTTGGCATGTATCTATATTCTATAATTGGACATATAGATTAAAGCAAAGTAAAGAACATCAGAATAAAAAGAAGCGAAACACACAGGAATGAAATTATGGTTTGAATGCAACCATACAATTAAGCTCAATACTCACAGGCTGTGTTTTCTCTAACTCAAGCATCATATATCATTCATATATGTTATGCAGGTTTAGTTAAAAATTCCCATTATTCTCATAAAAAAATTATTTAGGGTAGCCTTTAAAGTTTTAATGTTTCTCCTTGATGAAATGTTGTCAACTTAACTATATGATGTAATGCTATATATACAAGGTTTATGGATTTAAATCTGTTATGTTCAATTTCCTAGCTTACTTCCTTTTTATATTTTTCAATTTAACTATGCTATCTTATGCTAAAAAGGGTAAACTATACTAATTAATCCACTAATAAGTCAGAATTGCAAACTAAACTAAATAACTAAAAATATGAACTAAAAATGCAAAAATGCAAAAATAGAGTAACAATACATAAAAGCAGCAATGTATAAGTACTCAAAAAAAAAGAAAGAAAAATACAGAAAAATATCCAAAATAAAAGAAAAAAAAGAGATGTAGTGGTTCACCAAAATAAAACGCCAGAGATGGCGACCTCCCCACACTTAAAATGAAGCATCGTCCCTGATGCTCAGTCAGGCCGGGTGTGAAGGGGTGTCATCACTAGTAGGGATGGTAGCTAGAGGCTCTGTAGTGGTGGTGGGCTAAGGGTCTGGCTGCTGTAGAGGCGGTGCTGACTGGATCAGGATCTCCGGATCTCCGGATCTGTAGCCTCTATCTGATGCGTAACCTCCTAATGCGGGGCAGCCTGCTCTGTGGCTGCCCGCTGATGGGTCTCCTCCTGGAAATGAGTCTCCTCCTCGTGCTCATCCTCCTCCGCCTCTGATGGCTCAAATGGTGTGTCGGGCTCAGAGGGGATGTCACCACCCTGTCAGATCATCAGCTTCAGATGCGAATAGCGTCGCTGGCTGTGACGCTCCAATCTCTCATACCGGGGCCGGTTACGGCGCTCCATCTGATCAAGCTGTCAGAATAGGCGGTGCACGAGATGGTATGCAGGCTCAGAGGCAGGTGGAGGTGCAGTGGTAGCAGCAGGGGCAGCAGTGGCAGCTGTGGATGAAGAAGGTCCAGCAGACGGTGGGGCTGTCTCATCAGTAGCAGTGAAGGGTGGTGGTCTGTAGCCCAAGGCTAGGAAGTTCCTGCTGTGAGGAATGATCTTCCTGCAGTCCGCCGCTGGTGGTCTCTCATCGGCATCCTCCCATGGCACGTCAGCTCGACGGCCTAGCTGTGTAACCAGATACGGGAAAGGAAGGGTGCCTCGGACGTGGACCCTGGCCATATAATGCCGGATAAAGCGTGGTAGATAAAGGTCCTTACCCTCCAGCACACACCATAGGAGGGTGATCATAGCAGCTGGGATCTCCGTCTCATGAGTACTCATGCATGACATAATTACTCAAGATCTGGTGCCATAACCGAGCCTCATCATTTAAGTACGCCCTCTTGATCCCTCTAGGCATGGTGGTGTCCTGACCCATCTCCCAAGGAACAGTCGGGTCGAGAGCTATCCGTGCCTTTACAGCATCCCAATCAAACTGCATCATGCGCATGTCCTCCTCAGCCTTTGAATAACCATCAGGCTGATCGGACTTGGCTGGGAGCTGGTGAATGTTCTCGATGGCCTCCTCATTGACCAGAATTTGTTTTCCTCTCAGGTGTACGGCATCTAGGGTGGTGAGGTAGTAGTTGTAGTAGAATTCCCGGACCCAAGATGTGTTGACCTCTGTCAGTGTTCTCTCCAGAAAGAACCAGCCTCTCTGCTTGATTTGCTCAGTGGTGTACTGCTAGAGTGCTTCTGGAATCTTCAGAGTTCTCTCCAGGTATAGATTCCTGGAGTTTGCAAAAGCCGGGTACTTCAGCTCACAGTACCGGTTTGCAAATTTTATTGGATCATTTGCAGGGAGCAGCTGGTCAGCTTTTTCCTGCTGTGTAAAGTTCTTCTCCCACCATGAGGAATCATTCATGAGTGCAATGATGGACTGGGAGGAATCTCCTCTCTTGCGCTTGCCAGTAGCCTTGCCTTTTCCTTTCCTTTGTGAGGCAGACATGCTGAAAAATGGGAAACCAGGAGATGGATAAAAATAGGGAAGCAAATAGACAATTTAAACAAAGAAAACTCAAAGCGGCAAAGGAGAATTAGAATGAGGTAAATGAGTAAAGTAAATGTGCATTAAGGATTGTTTTGTAGGGTAAAATTTGGAAAGAAAGAATTGACAATCCAGAATGTATCAGAATTTCGAGTTAAATAGAAAAAAAAATCATTATGCCATGGTTAGAAAGTTAGAGGAAAGTAAAAAAATCAGAAAAGAGATTTTGAAAAGGTTAGTATGGTTAGAATTTGAAAAAGAAGTTAGTAAATTAAAATTAGTGAGTCAGTAAGTGGCATAAAGGAAATATTCCATATAACAAGGATTCACAATTATGACTAGAATTAACTCGCAACCGAACAAGGAAAACAGGGTGATGTTGATTCAAAGAGATATAAAGAAAGCAAGAATTGGAATCAGAATATCACAGATGCAGTTTATAAACCAGGAAATCAAAGAGGATAAGAAAGTCTGCCATAGCATTCATGAAGTGGTTTGGGTAAGGCAGAGGACAACAGAGTTTAGATTGCCAAACCAAAACATGAATGAAAACAATTCACAAAAAAATTGGGCAGCATTCCGGCTAAAATTGGATTGTCCCAAAAAATAAACAGCAAACAAGGCAGTTTATATGAATTAAAAACTTGCTGGAGGTATCTATAATTAATAGAAACATGAAAATTCAGAGTAACAAGCAGCAAATGCAGGAAATCACAGCATATGAACAAGGTCACAGGAACAACAGAATTACAATTTTGATAAAATGGAAGCATGAACAGTGTAAGTAAAGAGACCTAGATCCACTAACCACAGTCTAAGCTACTTAACAACCTAAAAATCCACTACAGCATGCATATCTATCTATCCTAATTATGAACAGAAACAGAAAAAAAATTGTAAAATAACGGCGAAGGACGGGAAGGCGGCGTTCATCGGAACCTGGTAGGCGTGAGGAGTAGAATAGGGTAAGAAAGCGGTTGGGTGGTGGCTGCAGTGGCGTCCGGCGCGGTGGCAGCTGAGGGGGGCAGGAGAAGGGGGTAATGGGGATAGGGTTTAGGGTAATTGATAGAGGGAGGGAGGGGGGTTGCTTCTGGGTGGCGGAGGGGGCGCGGCTAGGTTGGGTGCGGCGGTGTGAGGTGGACAGTGGCAGAGGGCGGTGGCGGAGAAGACGGGAGAAAGAGGAAGAAGGAGAAAGAAAGAAGGGGAGGGAGGAAGGGGGTCGGTGGCGGTGGTGTCTGGGCGGCGGCGGCGACTGGGTGGTGGTCGGGGCGGCGGCAATGGTGGCTGGGTGGTGGTTGAGAGAAGAGGAGGAAGAGAGGGAGAAGAGGGTTGGGGGGGCTGCGCGACTGATAGGGTTCGCGTGGCTGGAGGGGTTATATTTTTGAATCCATGCGGTCGCGTGGGGGACGCGGTCGCGTGGTGGGGGTGAAAATGGGGGTGACGCAATCGCGTAGGTCGCGCGATCGCGTGAGAGGGGTAGGAGAGGGGGTGACGCGATCGCGTGGGTCGCGCGATCGCGTCGCTGGACATTGTGCTAAACGCACGACTCCAGCACCGTTTCAGCACAACTCTCTGTCTCCTTCTAGGGTGATGTGCAATCCTTGCGACGCGATCGCGTCGCTCACGCGGTCGCGTGGAATTGGTACTGTGCAAGTGACGCGATCGCATGGGGCATGCGATCGCGTGGGCCAAATTGTGCAAAACGCACAAGGGCCGCACGATTCCAGCCTAACTCTCTGGACGTTGGATTTTTGACGCCGATCTCTACGGCACGCGGCCGCGTGTATGACGTGGTCGCGTGGATAGTATATTCGCAGTATGACGCGATCGCATGGGGCATGCGGTCGCGTCGTGCATCTTTTTTTTTATTTGAATGCAGGATGCAATGCTTAATGTGAATGCTATGCATGACTCCAGGTTTAATAAAAATAAAATTCAAAACTAAATAAAATTAAAATTGCAAAAGGAACGATCATACCATGGTGGGTTGTCTCCCACCTAGCACTTTTAGTTAAAGTCCTTAAGTTGGACATCGGAGGAGCCTCTTGCTATGGCGGCTTCTGTTTAAATTCGTCAAAAAATCTCCACTAGTGCTTGGAATGCCAATAGCCTCTGGGGTCCCATACTAGGCATGTAAAACTTCTGAGCAGCTTCAGACAAATTTTCAGACTCCCGGGGTGATGAATGTCAGAATAGATTCCAGGATCCCAATCTTTGCTATTAAATCCGCCTCCTTCTCGATCTATATGCTTCCATCCGGGCGGTTTAAAAGGTAGAATCTCACCATGGTAACCAAACGTTCTCCGTGATCCATGCAATGGAGCATGATACCAATCCGTGTACTTCGAGGTGAAGCGTGGAATCTTATTGAACCTTGTGCACCAACTCTGAGTACGAGCCATTTCCCTCTTACTCTTAAAGCCGCAAAGAGCTCTAAGCTGGCCATCTGTTTCAAGCAAATCATATTCAAGTGAATAAGTAAAGTTAAAGGCTAAGAATTGTACCCACTTGAAGCTTGTATTAGGTGGCAATGGCCTTGGGGTAGGTGTTTCTGGTGGTTCTATAAGTTCTTCTCCCTTGGGTTCTTCTGTGAATTTCTCCACTTCCTTGCAAGAGTCTTCCGATGTAGTATCACCCTGGTCAAAGTCTTCTATGTCTTCCTCATCACTCGAGTCATAGATTGGAGGTTGAGAGAAATCTACCTCTGCATCATCTTCGTATTCATCTGGGGAAGATTCTTCAATCTCAGAGAATTCACTTACGGATGCAAGTTCATTGCTAAGAGAATTTGACTTGTGACTATCATCATCAAGGGAATTTGTGTCCTGGGTTATTCCGTCTAATTCTTCATAAACAACTTGCCTTGGAGATTGTACAATATCCTCCTTAGCATCAACTGTAGCGTCCTTGACGGAGTTCTCCTCAGTTCTGGATTCCCATGGAGGTTCAGCATCTCCTAGATCTTCAACCAACTCTTCTTCTTGAACAATGACAGCTTCTTCTACTTGTTCTAGTACGAATTCATTCTCTGTCTTATCCACTGGAGTTTCTGGTATTTCCTTCATGCTACGCTCTTCGGTAGACTGTTCACATGGGGCTGTGGCTGATCCTTGTGTATTTGAGCGTCTAGAAACCCATTGAATTACTACTTGCTCCAGTTGTCGAATGGTTGTTTGAAATTTATTTATTGTTTCCTTTAGGCGAACCTCTGCTTCTCGGGTTGCCGGACTTGGGCATGATACATAGGAAAGTGGTGGTGATTGGGAGTGATTGGATTGGTACTGGGGTAAGGAAGGATCATATGGTGGCGAATGGTGAAGAGAAGCTTGTGAGTGTGATGGTTCGAGGTTATGTTGAAAGGATGGTTTATATGCACGGGGTGGGGTTTGTTGGTAGTTACAAGGTTGTCCACCATATCTTTCAGCTGGGTATGCACGGTAGAATGGTCTTTGTCCAGGATATCTCGGAGGGTGTTGCTGCCTAAAGGGTTGATTAGATCCTCTTGGCTCCAACCATCCTTGACTGGTCTGACCTTGATGCACATTCCTACTGTAACTTCTATTTCTTTCAACAAAGTTAGAACCAAACTCAAAGCGAGAGGGGTGAGAACTCATGGTAGCAAATAAAGATAAAAAGGAAAAACAAAAATAAATAAACAAGCAAAAGAAAAATATTTACAATAACCAATAATAAGGCACATGTTAGCAGTTCCCCAGCAACGGCGCCATTTTGATGAGAGAACTTTTGCGTGGTCAAGAAAATTGCGGATAAATCCTCGTTGCAAGTATAGTTTCTAAACCTTCAAAAGTCCTTTCATACAAACGTTTTGGGTGTCACAAGTAACAAACCCCTTTTAAAAATTGTTAACCGAGTATTCAAACCTCGGGTCGTCTTCTCAAGGAACTGCAAGGAAGTATGTTCTTATTATTGGCTATAAAGGTTGTAATCAGGGTTTAGAAGGTGAGAAGCAAGTGATTTGAATGACAAGTAGAGTAAATGGCAATTAAAATAAATAAATACTGTAAAATAAACTTCTGGCAAGGTAAGAGAAATTGGAAGTCCAACTTAGTTATCTCTCTCAACAATAATGAAAGTTGAATCTAAATTCCACTTAGTTAACATTTACTAAAGTAAAGAAAAGTCAAGGGACTAATTAGTTTAACCTTCGAATCCTTTTTATTTCCTAAGAAAAAGTTGGGATTATTGAAGTTCAGTTCAATTAGCAAGATAACGATTATCAATTATGCTGAGTTTAATAATGTTGAGTTACTGATTTCTTAACCAAGACCAAAAGGGAAAAAGTAAAATTGTTGGAATAAAAATATCCTTAGATAGAAAGCAATGATAACACAAATTAAGGAGAAAACAATCAATAACTGAAATACCTCAAATAATCATTAATTCAAATCATAACATGGGAAGGATTCATAAGTCAAGTTGGTAACATTTATAGGTACAAATAAAAGCATTGAAGTAAATATTAAACCTGGATCGAGAGTCACTCTTACAAACTAAGAGAAGTCCTAAATCCTAATCCTAATCCTAAGAGAGAGAGGAGAGAACCTCTCTCAAGTTAAATATAAATCATGGAAAGTGAAAATTGGCGAGCTCTCTCTGAATGGATGCGTTCCCCCACTTTGTAACCTCTGGTCTATGCCTTCTGGACTTGGATTTGGGCCAAAAAGGGCTTCAGAATTTGCTATGAGTGTTTTCTACAATTTTTAGTGCGTGGCCTCTGTCACACGTCCGCGTGGGTCACGCGGTCGCGTCATTCGGAGCATTTCTTTGCCACGCGGTCGCGTCAGTCATGCGACCGCATCATGTGCGTTCTGCTTAAGGCGCGTGGTCGCGTCAGTCATGTGGCCGCGTCGCTACTGATTCGCGCTTGGCACGTGATCGCTTCGTCCATTCGATCGCGTGGATGCCAGTTTCTTCAGAAGCTCCGTTTTGTGCTTTCCTTCCATTTTTGTATATTTCCTTTTCCATCCTTTAAGTCATTCTGCCTTAGAAAATCTGAAACTATTCAACACACTAATCACGACATCAAATAGAAATAAAGGTAATTAAAATAATTAATATTAAAGCTTTGGAAACATGTTTTTCACATACATCACATAATAAGGAAGGGAAAGTAAAACCATGCAATTAATATGAATAAGTGGGTGAAGGATTGAATAAATCACTCAAACTAAGCACAAAATAACTCATGAAATATGGGTTTATCAAGGTCACTAAGTTACTAGAGGCTGGGATTATTTATCCTATTTCTGATAGCCCCTGGGTGAGCCCTGTCCATGTTGTCCCTAAGAAGGGATGAATGACAGTGGTTCATAATGAAAAGAATGAACTGGTTCCTACAAGAACAGTTACAGGGTGACGTATGTGTATTGACTACAGAAGGCTCAATACAGCCACCAGGAAGGATCATTTTCCTTTACCATTCATAGACCAGATGCTGGAGAGACTAGCAGGTCATGAATACTACTACTTTTTGGATGGCTATTCAGGATACAACTAAATTACAGTAGATCCTCAGAACCAAGAGAAAACAGCATTCACATCTCCATCTGGAGTATTTGCATACAGAAGAATGCCTTTTGGTTTGTGCAATGCACCTGCAACCTTTCAGAGGTGCATGCTCTCTATCTTCTCTGATATGGTAGAGAAATTTCTGGAAGTCTTCATGGATGACTTCTCAGTATTTGGAGACTCATTTAGCTCTTGTCTTAACCATCTAGCACTTGTTCTGAAAAGATGCTAAGAGACTAACCTGGTTTTAAATTGGGAAAAATGTCATTTTATGGTGACTGAAGGAATTGTCCTTGGGCATAAAATTTCGAACAATGGAATAGAGGTGGATCAAGCTAAGGTAGAGGTAATTGAAAAATTACCACCACCCACCAATGTTAAGGTAATCAGAAGCTTTCTGGGTCATGCAGGATTCTATAGGAGGTTTATAAAGGATTTTTCAAAAATCACAAAACTTCTGAGCAATCTGCTAGCTGCTGACATACCATTTGTCTTTGACACAGGGTGTTTGCAGGCCTTTGAGACTCTGAAGGCTAAGTTGGTCACAGCACCTGTCATTTATGCACCAGACTGGACATTACCATTCGAACTAATGTGTGATGCCAGTGACCATGCCATTCACAGAGGCATAACAAGCTTCTGCACGTCATTTACTATGCTTGTCATGTTTTGAATGATGCACAGAAGAATTACACAACTGCAGAAAAGGAGTTGCTTGCAGTGGTTTATGCCATTGACAAGTTCAGATCTTATTTAGTGGGATCAAAAGTGATTGTGTACACTGACCATGCTTCTCTAAAATATCTCCTCACAAAGCAGGATTCAAAACCCAGACTCATAAGATGGGTGTTGCTTCTGCAAGAGTTTGATATAGAAATAAGAGACAGAAAAGGGACAGAGAATCAAGTAGCTGATCACCTGTCCCGGATAGAACCAGTAGCAGGAGCGACCCTCCCTCCTACTGAGATCTCTGAAACCCTTCCGGATGAGCATTTGTTTGCTATTCAGGAAGCTCCGTGGCTTGCAGACATTGCAAACTATAAGACTCAAGGTTCTCCTTCTGTAACAATGGAGAGGAAGCATGAAAAGCTTCTCTCAATATAGAGTCAAACAAAACCCCCACAACTAAACTCTAAGTTTGGTGTTGAGAGGCCACAACCAAACTCTAAGTTTGGTGTTTAGAGGCCCCAACCCTGCTCTGATTATCTGTGAGGCTCCATGAGAGCTCACTGTCAAGCTATTGACATTAAAGAAGCACTTATTGGGAGGCAACCCAATGTTATTTAATTATATTTATTTATTTTCCATTGCTATTTTATGTTTTCTTTAGGTTGATGATCATGTGAAGTCACAAAAAAAACTGAAAAATCAAAACTAGAATGAAAAATAGCATTAAAAATAGATCACCCTGGAGGACGAGCTTACTGGCGCTTAAACGCCAGTAATAAGCATCAGACTGGCGTTTAACGCCAGAAAGAAGCATCAAGCTGGCGTTAAACGCCAGAAACAAGTACCTGACTAGCGTTTAACGCCATAACAGAGCATCAAGTTGGCGTTTAACGCCAAGAAAGGGAGAAAACCTGGCGTTTAACGCCAGAAACAAGCAGCAGTCTGGCGTTAAACGGCAGGATTGCACACTAAGGGCGTTTTTGCACGCCTCAATGGAGCAGGGATGATAAGTCCTTGACCCCTCAGGATCTGTGGACCCCACAAGATCCCCACCAACCTCAACTCATTCTCTCTTCCCCAGGATCCCCACCTACCTCACCATACCAATTCAAACCATTCCCCTCCCAAACCCACCCATTCACACACCTTCATCTCCTCCACTTCTCCTTCTACTCCCTTCTATCTTCTTTTGCTCAAGGACGAGCAAACCTTTTAAGTTTGGTGTGGAAAAAAGCGTTGCTTTTTGTTTTTCCATAACCATTTATGGCACCTAAGGCCAGAGAAACCTCTAGAAAGAGGAAAAGGAAGGCAGTTGCTTCCACCCCCGAGTCATGAGAGATGGAGAGGTTCATCTCAAGGGTTCATAGTTCAGTGGTAGAGGATTTGACTGCAGATCAAAGAGCCATGAGGGAAGAGCAACAAAGGCAAGGAAGAGACATAGAGGAGCTCAAGAGCACCATTGGTTCTTCAAGAGGAAGAAGACGCCACCCTCACTAAGGTGGACCCCTTCCTTAATCTCCATGTCTATTTGTTTTTCTGTTTTTTGATTTATATGCTTTATGTTTTATCTATGTTTGTGTCTTTATTACATGATCATTAGTGTCTAGTGTCTATGTCTTAAAGATATGAATGTCCTATGAATCCATCACCTTTCTTAAATGAAAAATGTTTTTTGAAAAAGAAAAAGAAGTACATGAATTTCGAATTTTAAAATAGTTTAATTATTTCGATGTGGTGGCAATACTTTTTGTTTTATGAATGAATGCTTGAATAGTGCATATTTTTGAATTTGTTGTTTATGAATGTTAAAATTGTTGGCTCTTGAAAGAATAATGGAAAAGGAGAAATGTTACTGATAATCTGAAAAATCATAAAAATGATTCTTGAAGCAAGAAAAAGCAGTGAATAGAAAGCTTGAAAAAAAAAGGGGTGAAAAAAAAAGAAAAAGAAAAAAGCAAGCAGAAAAAAGCCAATAGCCCTTTAAACCAAAAGGCAAGGGTAAAATAAAAAGGATCCAAGGCTTTGAGCATCAGTGGATAGGAGGGCCCACAGGAATAAAATCCTGGCCTAAGCAGCTAAACCAAGCTGTCCCTAACCATGTGCTTGTGGCGTAAAGGTGTCAAGTGAGAAGCTTGAGACTGAGCGGTTAAAGTCGTGGTCCAAAGCAAAAAGAGTGTACTTAAGAGCTCTGGACACCTCTAACTGGGGACTTTAGCAAAGCTGAGTCACAATCTGAAAAGGTTCACCCAGTTATGTGTCTGTGGCATTTATGTATCCGGTAGTAATACTGGAAAACAAAATGCTTAGGGTCACGGCCAAGACTCATAAAGTAACTGTGTTCAAGAATCAACAAACTGAACTAGGAGAATCAATAACACTATCTGAATTTTGAGTTCCTATAGATGCCAATCATTCTGAACTTCAAAGGATAAAGTGAGATGCCAAAACTGTTCAGAAGCAAAAAGCTAATAGCCCCGCTCATCTAATTAAGACTGATCTTCATAGATGTTTTTGCAATTCATTGTATATTCTCTTCTTTTTATTCTACTTTGTTTTTAGTTGCTTGGGGACAAGCAACAATTTAAGTTTGGTGTTGTGATGAGCGGATAATTTATACGCTTTTTGGCATTGTTTTTAGGTAGTTTTTAATATGTTTTAGTGACTTTTTATTATATTTTTATTAGCTTTTAAATAAAAATTACATTTCTGGACTTTACTACGAGTTTGTGTGTTTTTCTGTGATTTTAGGTAATTTCTGGCTGAAATTGAGGGACCTGAGCAAAAATCTGATTCAGAGGCTGAAAAAGGACTGCAGATGCTGTTGGATTCTGACCTCCCTGCACTCGAAATGGATTTTCTATAGCTATAGAAATCCAATTGGCACCCTCTCAATTGCGTTGAAAAGTAGACATCCAGGGCTTTCCAGCAATATATAATAGTCCATACTTTGCTCAAAGATAAACGACGTAAACTGGCGTTTAACGCCAGTTCCATGTTCCATTCTGGCGTTAAACGCCAGAAACAGGTTACAAGTTGTATGCCTAAAACAGGTTACAACCTGGCGTTTAACTCCAAAAACAGCCTAGGCACGTGTAAAGCTCAAGTCTCAGCCCCAGCACACACCAAGTGGGCCCCAGAAGTGGATTTCTGCACTATCTATCGTAGTTTACTCATTTTCTGAAAACCTAGGTTACTAGTTTAGTATTTAAACAACCTTTAGAGATTTATTTTGCATCTGATAACATTTTACACATTTCACATTGTATTTCTGATGGCATTAGTCTCTAAACCCCATGATTGGGGGTGAGGAGCTCTGCTGTGTTTCGATGAATTAATGCAATTACTACTATTTTTCATTCAATCACGCTTGTTTCTATTCTTAGATATTCACTCGCACTTCACCCTGATGAATGTGATGATCCGTGACACTCATCATCATTCTCACCTATGAACGTGTGCCTTACAACCACCTCCGTTCTATCTGCACTAGCTTGAGTGTGTATCTCTTAGCCTCCTGGTTCATGATCAGAGTCTTCGTGGTATAGGCTAGAATTATTGGTGGCCATTCCTGAGATCTGGAAAGTCTAAACCTTGTCTGTGGTATTCCGAGTAGGATCTGGGAAGGGATGACTGTGACGTGCTTCAAACTCGCGAGTGCTGGGCGTAGTGACAGACGCAAAAGAATCAATGAATTCTATTCCAACATGAGTGAGAACCGAAAGATACTTAGCCGTGCGGTGACAGCACATTTGGACCATTTTCACTGAGAGGATGGATGGTAGCCATTGACAACGGTGATCCACCAACATATAGCTTGCCATGGAAGGAGACCTGCGTGCGTGAAGAAGAAAACAGTAGGAAAGCAGAGATTCAGAAGACAGAGCATCTCCAAAACCTCAATCTGTTCTCCATTACTGCATAACAAGTATCATTTATTTTATGCTATTTACTCTTCATAAATATAATCACTCTTATCATTGATTTTCTGACTAAGAATTACAAAATAACCATAGCTTGCTTCAAGCCGACAATCTCCGTGGGATCGACCCTTACTCACATAAGGTATTACTTGGACGACCCAGTGCACTTGCTGGTTAGTGGTACAAGTTGTGAAAAGTGTAATTTACAATTCGTGCACCAGCAATCAAAACCAAAGATGGAACAACTCTTCTTCTCATTACAATAATAACCAATCTTCATCTCAATACCACCATAACAACAACAACCAACAAGCCAACCAAAATCACCACAACCAAAACCAAAACAACTAAACCAAATACCAAGCACCACACCATAGACAACAATCCAACCAATCCTCTTCATCTTCCACCAATCAAGTTGATGAGCTTAGAGCCGCTGTGGATAAATGGGACGAGGGCTATAAGGCTCAATTCGAGGCCATGAGTGCTCAATTGGCCAATCTTACTGATATGATTTCAAGGATATCCATGTCCTCCTCCGACAACACCAATCAACCCTCAAGCTCTTCTAGCCTTCCTTCCCAACCCCAACCAAACCCCAAGGACGGTCTCAACACCATCACTCTACGGTCGGGGACCACATTAGAGGAGATACCTCCTAGGGTCATGGAAGACATTCATGAAGAAAGGTGGTTGTTGAAGCTCCACATGAAGAGGAGGAGGTAGGAAAAAGTCATGATGAAGAAGGAGTAAACCTTAAGGAACCCAAGAGGAAAGCTATAGTAGATGAGTCCATTCCTATCCCATTCCCTTCCTTGGTGAAGAAAGCAAAGAAGACCCCGGAATTTGATTTGAACATGCTTCAAGTGTTCAAGAAAGTTGAGGTAACCATACCACTTCTTGATGCTATCCAACAAATTCCAAAGTATGCAAAATTTCTGAAAGGCTTGTGTATACACAAGGATAGGATATGAAAGTTGGAGACATTATCCTTGGGAAGTTCAATTTCTTCCTTGATGGAACCTATTCCAAAGAAATGTGGTGACCCTGGACCTTGTTTGGTGTCTTGTTGTATTGGTGGACGCATTTTTCATGACTGTATGTGTGATCTAGGAGCTTGCGTAAACATCATGCCACTCCATTTTTGTGCAGTTGAATTTAGCTCCATTAAAGAAGTCGGCAGCGAAGTTTGCCTTAGCCGATAAGAGTGTGATCACTGTGATGGGAATAGCAGAAGATGTACTTGTGGCAATCAAGGACTTGGTCTTTTCGATTGACTTTTACATCCTTAAAATGCCTCCAACAGAAAATAGAAGCTCATCCTTCGTTATACTTAGTAGACCCTTCCTTAAGACCTCTAAATTCAAGTTAGATGCCTTCACCGGCACATATTCCTTTGAGGTTGGAGACAAAACTATCAAGTTCAATTTAGAAGAAGCCATGAAGCATCCTCCCGAAAAATATTCCGTTCTCTGATGTGATGTAATCGATGAAGTGGTAGTGGAAGTGCGAAAAGAAGACTACAACAAGTTATGCTACCCTATTGTTGAAGAGACGGATGACCAAGATGATGAACAAGATAAAATTGTTGAAAGTGAACTCCGTGAGCTTGATGAAAAGGAACCTCAGCTTGAGGGAAAGAGTGAACTGAAGCCTCTTCCATCTTATTTGAAGTATGCTTTCTTAGAGGACAACCAAAAGTTTCCGGTCATTATTGCTAGTGAGCTTTCTAGTGAAGAAGAGGAAAAGCTCCTAGATGTTCTAAGAAAGTACAAGAAGACAATTGGTTGGAGCCTAACCGATATTGTGGGGATTGACCCTTGCAAGTGCATGCATCGTATATTTCTCCAAGAGGGAGCTAGGCCGGTTAGGTGATGCACGGAAACTTGTCCCTTAACAAATCTCCCTCGGTAAGGATACCGAATTGTCATCAAGTAAAAACTCACAGTAGAGTGAGGTCGAATCCCACAGGGATTGATTGGTCAAGCAACTTTAATTGGAAGAATGTTCTAGTTGAGCTAAGCAGAAAGTGAGTTGAGAATTGCAGGAAATTAAATGGCGGGAAAGTAAATAGCAGAAAATAAATGACGGGAAGTAAATTGCAGAATCTTAAATGGGGAAGGGAAGTTTAGCATGAAGGTAAATGGCATAAAGTAAAGAGAATGGGTAAGATCAGAAATGGGAAATTCATTGGGCTTAGGAGATGTTGCATTCTCCAGATCAAGTTCATTTTCATCTCTTCCTCAATCAATGCATTCATTGATCTCCTTGGCAATCTTAAGTGATTGAATTCCAATTCCTTGGTAATTCAATCTCTCAAATCAGATCAATAGCCAATTCTTTGGTCTAATTACTCATGAGAAGAGATGAAGTATGGTCACTGATTATACTACATGTATTTCCAAATCAAAGTATTAGGAGAATTATATGTCAACATATCCGCCCAAACCCCAATTTGGTCCAACATGAGAAAACATTTCTAGCATGATCTCTTCATCCCTTTTCCAAGGTTCAGAAAAGATCCAAGTATGAATAGCTTCTTTTCCAAGATAACTACTCAATTGGATGAAGATTGAAAGCTTTCTAGTAAAATCAAGAGAAAAGAAAGAAGAAGAATAATGAAAACTATTATTGATCCATCAAACTACAACAGAGCTCCCTAACCCAATGAAAGGGGTTTAGTTGTTCATAGCTCTGGGAATGGAAAGCAAAGATGGAGAGTACATTCTGAAAGTTAAACTAGAAGTGCAGAGAAAGTAAAATACAGATAGTAATTCTAATAATGCCCAAAAGCTTTTTTCTAGTTCAAAGCTCTCCCTATTTATACTATTCTTCTGATCTTCTAGTTGGCTCTTCAAGTCTTGGATATGGGCCTTTGGATCTTGAGTTGAAGAAGTTATCTTCTTCAGTGGGCTCAGCTTTACTTGCAGAAAAAGTGTGAAGTAGGCAGGGACTTTAGCTTAGGGCGTTAGTGGTGTTAACGTTAAGTGAAAATGTGGGGTTGAGAACGTTAGTGACAATCACCTTTTTCACTAACGTTCCTAACCCAAAGTGGTCCACGTTGACTTCAACGTTAGTGGCACTAACGTGACCACTAACGTTGACCCTTGGCCCTTCGCAAAAGTTACTGGGGTTTACCTTTTTCAATAACGCTGAGAGTACCCCTTTCTCCCTACGTTAGAGTTCACGTTAGAATAGTTAACGTGGCCTTTAACGTAGGCTTGCCAAATCTTCGAGAGCGTTAGTGACACTTACCTTTGTCACTAACGCTTCAGAACGACCCAACTTCCCACGTTAGAGTTCACGTTAACTAGGTTAACGTGACTTCTAACGTGGTATTGATAGCCATCTCCAACGTTAGTGACAAAGGTGAGTGTCACTAACGTTAGCTCATCATCAATCTTCTCCACGTTAGCTTCCACGTTAATGTAATTAACGTGGCAACTAACGTGGCTCATAGTGGCTCAATCCAACGTTAGTGACAAAGGTGAGTGTCACTAACGTTGGTGATTCTTGCTCCCTCCACGTTAGAGTCCACGTTAACTAGGTTAACGTAGCTTTTAACGTAGCCAATATGGGCTTAGTCCAACGCTAGTGACAAAGGTGAGTGTCACTAACGTTGGCATCATCTTCTTCTTCCACGTTAGAGCTCACGTTAACTAAGTTAACGTGGCTCTTAACGTGGCCAATTGCCCCTTTTGGAATGTTAGTGGCACTTACTTTTAACACTAACGTTGGAGTTCTACTTCTCTTCCACGTTAGCATAGTTAACATGGCAACTGACGTGGGCTATGATGGCTCACGAAGGCGTTATTGGCAATCACTTTTCTCATTAACGTTGCAAGCTAGCCTTCATTCCATGTTAGTGGTCACGTTAGCTAGACTAACGTGGCTACTAACGTGGTTCTTCCTTGCTTCCTTTATCCTGAAATCAAGCAATAAAGTGTATCAAAGCTCTAATCCAAGTTATGAGACATGTATCATTCAATTTGTCCTTTAATTCATGCATAATTCACATGAAATCATGTAAAATTCACAATGTTTGCTTGAATCAAGATGTAAGTGATTATTTACCCAAAACTTGCTTATTTCCTAAGAAATTGCATGAAACTACCTTAAAACCATAAAGAAAAGGTCAGTGAAACTGGCCAAAATGCCCTGGCATCACAACACCAAACTTAAAGCTTGCTTGTCCCTAAGCAAGTACTAGAACAAGAGAATGATGAATGAAATGACAAGATGAATGGATCATTATTGTGGAAGTCATGTTCTAGGTTTTATGGGGTTTCATGCATAGCAACTTAGGTTCATTCCTTTACTGGGTTTCAAATCTTTATCATGCCTTGGAATACTCACTTGATTGCACCCTTTGAGACTTTTATTTATTGATCCCTTTGTCTTTCCAAGGTTTATTTCATCCTTAGGCTAAGTGTTCTGTGAGGGGGCGACTCTTTAAGATAAGCTTTCAGCCAACACTCCTGAACCAGTTGGTTCAAGGTGCTAGGTGTTGAAACACCCCTAAGAACTTACTCCCTCAAGTCTCTCTCCCCTATACATGCACACCACAGGCACATGGTTTGTTATTTTCTTTCCTTGAGGTCTTGGTGTCCAGCACCTCTTTGGGTTACTAAATGTTCTGTAGCAAGGTTGCTCTTGATAGTGGATTTTCAGTTGATAATTCCGGGTTAGTTAACCCAAGTTACCAAGTGATGAAGCACTCCTAAGAACTTATTCATCCAAGCAGATCCTTGGTACAAGAGCACCACAGACACATCCCTCAAGTTTCAAGCCCTTGGTGCCTAGCCTTATTCTTTATTAACTTTTCTTTCTTTTTCAACTCTCATTGTTCTTTTCCTTTTTCTTATTAGGATCTTATTATTTAGCTAGTCTCATGGGGTGTGTTTCAAGTATATGATTCAGGACAGATAGTTGCCTTCCCACCTTGTTGGTGAACCAACTTAGCTAAGTGATTACTACACCACAAATTTAAGGACCTGCTCCACAACTTGAATATCACTCTGGTCTTTCATAACATCTCTTTTTATTGGACTTAAAAGGACAAGCATACAATAAGCAAGATGAAAATGAAGGCAGACAATTTGACTAGCAAGCATAGACCTAAGCAAAAACAAACTTAAAGACAGAATTGAAAATTCCTAAGCTACTATGAAAGCATGTTCTATTTCATACATGATTTTCCTTATTTAAAACTTGAAAAAGATGGGACAGTGAGGGAACTCCACCACCTTTTACTCATGGGGTTGTTCGCGCTCTCCTTCTTGTTTGTCCTCTTTGTGTCCACTTGTGCTTTCTTGCATACGTGCCAGTCTAGCATTTTTCCAATCTTCAAGTGCCTTTCTTACTGATTCATGACTCTTTTCTACCCTCTCTCTTTCTTCTCGTGCTAATTCATCCTTCACTTCTTCATAGCTTATGATTCTCGGAGGTAGTATAGGCAGTTGTCCGACTAAGTATCCGAGCCTGGCCTGAGTGTTCACCTGGTGTCCAGTCTGGCTCATGTAAACTCCTTCTGAAAACGCCCTGTGTTCGTCGAAGAGTTCTGCCTGTTCTAATTGTTTTCGATGCATTTCATGTATGTGTGCACCTTGATGTGCTTGGATATTGATTAGCTTTTGGATGGCTTCTTGTTGTTGATCCTGCCTTTGTTCCAACCTGTGGAAGAATTCTCCCCATTGTTTTCCTTGCTCCAGTTGCTGCTCCATCAATTGTCTTTGCCACTCCCCTTGTTGATTCATCCATCTAGATAGTGACTCTTCTTGACGGTTTATTAACTGTAGGTGAAGCTCTTTCTGTGCCCCTTGATTTTCCAAGTATTGTCTAGATAAGCCATCAATGGCTTCCTGTAGTTGGTGCATGTCCAAAGGGGCTTGCTCCTCTAGGTTCTGTCCTTCTACCACTTGGTGCACTGGCCTCTTTCTTATCCTTCGTTGGGGTAGGGGAGATACAACAGCATGCATACGCCGGACAGTAATTGGGATACCAACTTTTATCCATTCGGGATTTTCATCTTCGAACACCACCCCTGCCTTGTCACACAGGCGGAAAATGGTGCTGGGATAGCCTAACCTTTCCCCAGAATCACTTTTCTCAGCCATCTTCCTAATGCCTTGTGCTATGAGTTCATGCACCTTGATCTCTCCCCCTTTAAGTATACATTGCACCATTGTTGCTCTCTTAAGATTCACCTCTGAATTGTTTCCGACAGGGAGGATGGATCTCCTTACAATTTCGAACCACCCCTTTGCTTCAGGGGTGAGATCACCTCTTTTATGAATTTGGGCTTTCCATTGGGATCTCTCACCCAATCCGCTCCTTGTACGCAGATATCTTTCACAATTTGGTGATAATTAGGATTACCATCTATTCGAGATTGATAGCTTTCTTCCTTGAATGGTATGGTTCGTAGCTTCAACACCCTCATGATGCTCATGGGACTAAAATCCACAGTTACTCCTATCACAAAGCTTATATAACATTCCTCTTTCCTATCATACCTCACTGTGTTTGCGTAAAACTCTCTTACGGACGTTGCATTTATCCTCGCGGTGACTGGATCGATAAGGAGCTCCCATCTTTTCTTTTCTACCTTCTCTGTGATTTTGGGGCACTCAGTTTTCTTGACTTGAAAGCCTAGCTCATATATGATCTCCTTATCAGCCATCCATCCAAATTGAAGTGCATGGTAAAAAATTGTAAACTTCTTTTCATCAAAGGGGCATTGCTCCATAGGCTCCTTCCCCTTTCTTCTTTTAGAGCTTGATGATGCCATGAGTAAGAGTTGATGTGTGAAACTGTTGAGGGGTTATGGATAAGTGGTGGAATTTGGTTAGGTTTGGATAGGATGTAGCTTGAAGAATTGTACTTTGAGAGTGAGAAGTTTGAAGAAATGGTTGCTGGAATGTGAAGGGAAGTACGGACTAGGAATCACTTATATAGGAAAGTGATGAGTGAATGAAAGGTGTGGATTGATGGGGTGGTTGTGTGATGGACGGATGGGGTTTAGCATGGGATGAGCACAAGGATCATCAACTTTATGATGGTGTTGGTTCAGTTTCCAAGCTTGTTCTTCTTCCAATGTTTCATGGCAACAATTCCCAATTCAATCCCCTTGGAGACACGTGTACAGTCCTCTCCTTTTGTAGTAGCCGACCCCTTCAATTGTCCCAACGATTCTCCTACAAAATAAAAGAAACGTGATTAAAAGAAAACTTGTGGAACGTGGCTACAAAATTTAAAAAGAAGAGAATAACTACTTTTTAAAGTTTTTGTTGTTAACTACTAAGTGCTATTCACAAATGCAAACCAACTGACTAATTAAATTTCCATGTATGCAACTTTGGTGACACCAAACTTAGTTTGTGGCAATGTGGTGTACGATGATTTGTTCAAGGTGCTAAGAGTGACATGCTATGAGTTGCATTCATGTCCTCTTAGTGTGCCTAGAACACCAAACTTGTTCTTCACTATATGTTGCATAAAAGGATTTATTCAAGGATATGTCAAAGTTGATTTGCGATCCATGAACCTTGCTTTATTAACTACTTTAAAAGCATGTAAAACACAAGTTGCCTCCCATGAAGCGCTTCTTTAGCGTCACTTGCTTGACGTTCTTCCTTTGTCAGGGTGGTTGGTAATGCTTCAAATCTTCCCCTCTTGCAATAAACCTATATCCATTGGCTTCATCAATGATCTCTACATGTTCTAGGGAGAGAACTTTGTTGATAGTGAAAACCTTAGGTAACTGAGATGGGATGGTGGGGAGATGAGGTGGCATATCTAGGAAGTAAAATGAGATCACTTTATCCCCTAGAGAGAAATCTTCTGTAGGGATCTTTTTGTTCCTCCATCTCCTTAGTATCTTCTTCTTTGTTTCTTTTGCTGTTATCCTGCTCTTTGTGGTCTCTTTTCCTAGGGGGATTTTATTGCTGGTCCCATATGATTCTGGTGGTTTTGGCTCCACTTGAGTTTCCTTTAGCTGTGACAGCTACTGATTATTTTGTTCATCACCCAAAGGAATTCCTGAGTGTACAGCTTGTGCCTCAATGCTTGTTTCTCCCACCATTGCTCTGTCATGCTCTGTCCTTAGTTCCTTGCCTTCCTGACTTGCTTCTTGTGAGGGTTTGAAGATATTGAAGGTGAGTTGTTCGTCATGTACCCTCAGTATTAGCTCTCCTCGCTCCACATCTATGAGCGCTCTGGCTGTAGCTAAGAATGGTCTTCCCAATATGATTGGGTGAAGATGACTTTCTTCTATTTCCAGTATGACAAAGTCTGTGGGAAGGAAGTAGTTCCCAACCTTCACCAGCACATTTTCAACCACTCCTATTGCTTGTTTTTGAGTTTTGTCCGCCAGTCTGATGACTACGTCTATAGGCATCAGCTCATTGATTTGCAGCCTCTTCATAAGGGATAAAGGCATTAAGTTGATGCTTGCTCCCAGATCACAGAGTCCTTTATCAAACATTGTTTCTCCTATGGCACAGGGGATGTGAAAACTCCCTGGGTCCTTCCTTTTGTAGGCAGCTCTAGTTGAATGAGAGCACTGCACTCCTTATTCATCACTATGATTTGTCCTCCCTTGAGTGAGCTTTTCCTGGTCAGCAGCTCCTTCATGTACTTAATGTATGAGGGCATTTGTTGGAGGGCCTTGATGAATGGTATGTTTACATGGAGAGATGCAAATATGTCAAGAAACCTTGAGTATATTCTCTTCTCTACACCACCATTGAGTAATTGGGGAAAGGGTGCATAGAGTCTCAGCAGCTCCTTCTGTGTAATTGTGGTTTCTTGATGATTCTCTTCCTGCTTTCCTGCTGATGTATCTTCAGGTTGTTCTGATGGTTTGTTCGGCTTTTCTTCAGTCTCCTTATCACTTATAGTAACCATCTTGCAATCTTCCCATCTGACTTTCTTTGCTTCACCTCTCGGATTTTTCTCTATGTCACTTGGGAAGCTATCAGTAGGTTTAGGAATCTTCTTAGATAGGTATCCTACTTGAAATTCCAGCCTCTTGATGGTGTCTCCCTAATTCTTGATATTGGCTCGCACCTCCTCTTTGAACACCTTGTTATCTTGAATCTCCTTGCATATGCCTTCAAGTAGAGTCTCAATCCTTGATAGTCTTTCTTCCGATGATGGAGAGTTGAGATTGGAAGGATGAGAAGGTCCATTTTGACTTTGGTATGGATGTTGAGAAGTGTTGTTGGGTGGGTGTTGGTATAACCTCTGTGTGGAGTGTTGGTGAGTTGCATTGTTGTTGGGGTTGTGGCGTCTCTGATCTTGGCCTTGGTCTTGTTGATTTCCTCAGCCAAAGTTTGGGTGGTTCCTCCAACCAGGATTATACATTTTGGAGTATGGGTCATGATTCTGCCTAGGTGAATTCCCAATGTAGTTGGCTTGTTCCTGATCACCCTCTGCTTCTTCATTCACTCCTTCTTGGGTTGCTGCTGAAGTGGTGATTGCTGCTACTTGATTCCTCTCCATCTTCTTGGTGAGGTCAGCATTGCTTGGTAATCATCTTGTTTTGAGCTAGCAGTGTATCCACATTGTTCAGCTCCATCACTCCTCTACTGTTGCCTCTTTCAGAAGCATAGAAGTAGTCATTCTCTGCTACAGTCTCAATGACATCTATGGCTTCTTCAATGGTCTTCTTCTTGTTCAGAGATCCCCGGGATGAGTGGTCTACTGCCTTATTTAATTCATACAAAAGGCCTTCATAGAAAATGTGCAACTATACAAAAGGCCTTATTTAACTTCAACGTTAGTGGCACTAACGTGACCACTAACGTTGACCCTTGGCCCTTCGCAAACGTTACTGGGGTTTACCTTTTTCAATAACGTTGAGAGTACCCCTTTCTCCCTACGTTAGAGTTCACATTAGAATAGTTAACGTGGCCTTTAACGTAGGCTTGCTAAATCTTCGAGAGCATTAGTGACACTTACCTTTGTCACTAACGCTTTAGAACGCCCCCTATTTCCCACGTTAGAGTTCACGTTAACTAGGTTAATGTGACTTCTAATGTGGTATTGATAGCCATCTCCAACGTTAGTGACAAAGGTGAGTGTCACTAACGTTGGCTCATCATCCCTCTTCTCCACGTTAGCTTCCATGTTAATGTAATTAACATGGCAACTAACGTGGCTCATAGTGGCTTAATCCAACGTTAGTGACAAAGGTGAGTGTCACTAACGTTGGTGATTCTTGCTCCCTCCACGTTAGAGTCCACGTTAACTGGGTTAATGTGGCTTTTAACATAGCCAATATGGGCTTAGTCCAACATTAGTGACAAAGGTGAGTGTCACTAACATTGGCATCATCTTCTTCTTCCACGTTAGAGCTCACGTTAACTAAGTTAACGTGGCTCTTAACGTGGCCAATTGCCCCTTTTGGAACGTTAGTGGTACTTACTTTTACCACTAACGTTGGAGTTCTACTTCTTTTCCACGTTAGCTTCCACGTTAGCATAGTTAACGTGGCAACTGACGTGGGCTATGATGGCTCACGAAGGCGTTATTGGCAATCACTTTTCTCATTAACGTTGCAAGCTAGCCTTCATTCCACGTTAGTGGTCACGTTAGCTAGACTAACGTGGTTCTTCCTTGCTTCCTTTATCCTGAAATCAAGCAATAAAGTGCATCAAAGCTCTAATCCAAGTTATGAGACATGCATCATTCAATTTGTCCTTTAATTCATGCATAATTCTCATGAAATCATGTAAAATTCACAATGTTTGCTTGAATCAAGATGTAAGTGATTATTTACCCAAAACTTGCTTATTTCCTAAGAAATTGCATGAAACTACCTTAAAACCATAAAGAAAAGGTCAGTGAAACAGGCTAAAATGCCCTGGCATCACAAGGCAACCGCAAAGGAGGCTCAACCCGACCATCCTTGATGTGGTCAAGAAGGAGGTCACTAGGCTAATTGATGCGTGTATCATATACCCAATTTCTGACAGTGAGTGGGTTAGCTCGGTCCAGGTTGTTCCCAAGAAATCGGGCATCACTGCGGTTAAAAAGGATGATTGTGAAGTGGTCACCAAGAGAGTACAAAATGCGTGGCGAGTGTTCATCGATTATAGAAGATCGAATGCCGCCACAAGGAAGGACCACTACCCTTTGCCCTTTATCGATCAGATCTTGGACCGTTTGGCGGGTAAATCCCATTATTGCTTTCTTGATGGATTCACTGGTTACTTCCAGATTCACATTGCTCCTGAAGATCAGGAACAGACCACCTTCACTTGCCCTTTTGGCACCTTTACCTACAAAAGGATGCCATTTGGACTATGTAATGCACCTGCTACTTTGCAGCGGTGTATGAGCAGTGTCTTTTCCGATCTAATGGAGAATTGTCTGGAAGTCTTTATGGATGACTTCAGTGTTTATGGAACTTCATTTGATTGTTGCTTAGAGAATTTGGCCATGGTCTTAGCTGGATGTGTTGACACTAACCTTGTCTTATATTGGGAAGCAAATGGAACAATTAGCCAAAAACCTCACAGAAACGAGTGAGAAGAAAGCAAAGCCTCACTTAGAAGGACAATGGGACAAGGAGAAGGAAGCTCAGAATTTGAGCTGAGCAAGCACAGAGGATGTCAAGCTAGTGACAATAAAAGAGCGCTTGTTGGGAGGCAACCCAACCGGAGGTAACTATCTTTTCATATCTATTTCAATAAAAAGGTTAATTAGTTTTATCTAGATTGCAAGAAGCTAAGTTTGGTGTACACACCAAAACAATATAAAGGAGAATGAAGGATTCTAAGTTTGGTGTCCACCAAAACCCCATTGTAACACACATTCTCACTTTCTGCATAATGTAGGCTTCAAGCATACTGGATGAACTAGTTAGCCATTTTACTGTTTTTCTTAGTTTTCAGTTCTATCACTTTTGAAAAAGAAAAAGAAATTATCACACATGATTAACCGTTGGCAAGGTACTAAGTTTGATGTTCCCACACCAAAGTAAGTTCAAAAAGCCCGCAAATAAATCATGAAAATTAACCATTGTTTCCAAGTGCTTGGGGAATAAGCAACTTTCAATATCACTGCAGAGTATCATACAAGCTTTTGGAGATGTTTAGCATCATCAATCAAAGAGGTGAAAGATGAACATGAAGGCCAGCAATGATGATGATGAGAAGAAGGAAAGCAAGTAAACTTCAACAGGTTGTATTGTTAAGTGATTGTTTTACATCAAATATTGCTGTAATTGAAGGTTGGATTGTATCCTTATCTGCCCTACTTGTCTGCATAATATAGTTTTTTTTTTACCCCTGCCTGCCTGCATAGCATAGTCTTTCTGTGATTCAAGAAGCAAGATGCTTGATCATTCACAACATTCTTATCTTCAAAACTTGTTTGCACTCAATTTTCAAGAAATGCATCACATGAAAGTTCTTTGAAAAGAAGGATTGAGGAATCAAACAATTTTGAGGCAAGCAAAAGATTAGGAGAAGTGGTGGTTCTAGTTGTATGATTTTGTATTGAGGTTGCATGCTTGTGAAAACTTGCATGGGAGCTCATAGGCAGGACATGAAGTTCAAAGAAGTATTGTAGAGATTCTCAAAAATTTTTTGATCCAAGAAGCAGCAAACAAAACAAAAGAAAGAAAAGAAAATACAAAGACAAAAAGAACATGGCCCAAGGCTCTGAGCATCAATTACTAGGCAGAAAAGAAAGAAGAAATAATGACTCAAAGAGTTGTTAGCCTAGTAAAATGCTTGTGGTTGAGTTGTGTCAAAGAAAGAGGCTTGAGCAAGTAAATCCTTAGGGGTGCTTTAACACCCAATACCTTAAAACCAACTGGTTTAGGAGTATTGATTGAAAGCTTAATTAAAAAGCCGCTTTGAGACATGATAGTTAGAGTCGAGGCCAAAGCACAGAAACTATAAGCTGCTTCAAGGTGATTACATATAAAGAGATCTCCATGATACCATTTGGATGAAAATCTTAAGACCTAAGACTCCCAATATGTGAGGACTAGTAAGCACTGAAGCCCTTGCAAGAGCACATGATTTAGAGTTAACCCCACTGTACCTGATCACTTCACTCACTGGACTTTACAAGTTATTCTTCAATCCATCTTAATTGAAAGAACCTTGGAGCATAAATTTATTTCTTGCTTGGGGACAAGCAAGCTTTAAGTTTGGTGTTGTGATGACAAGTCATCTTAGCCTAGTTTCACTAGCCTTTTTCTTTAGTTTTCAATTGAATTATGCACTTTCTTGAGCCATAAGCAAGCTAATTGGGTAGATTTTCATGTTTCCTTTGATTTAATCAACCATGTATGAATTCATGCTATTTCATGAGTTTTTATACTATAATTGTCACATATTATGAAAGAATGAATATCTCATGATTTTAAGCATAGCTTTGATGTGTTTGGTTGATTAATGATAGGTGAAGAAAGCTTGGAGAAAGGTTGAAGCAAGAAGGAATAGCTAGGAGTAAAGAGAGGACAATGGAATAAGTGAAATTGAACCAGGAAGCAAAAAGCTGGACCTAAAGTTAGCCTCAAACTTTTGCACAAACTTTTGGGTGAAAAGTTAGCCCCAACGTTAGCCCCTAACTTTTGGGCTAACGTTGGAACTTGAAAATCACTCCCTGGGCACCAAAAGTTTGCGCCAACGTTAGCCCCTAACTTTTGGGCTAACGTTGGCACATGAAAATCACCCCTGGGCACCAAAGGTTTGCGCCAACGTTAGCCCCTAACTTGGTGGCTAACGTTGGCATAAGAAAAACCTCCCTGGCCACCAAAAGTTTGCGCCAACGTTAGCCCCTAACTTTTGGGCTAACATTGGCACATGAAAAATACAAGGGGAGGAGCAAAAGTTTGCGCCAACGTTAGCCTCTAACTTTTGGGCTAACGTTGGCGCCATGAGTACACATTAGGAGGCCAACGTTGGAGCAAAAGTTAGACCCCTAACTTTTGCCCCAACGTGGATAGCAGCAAGTTATGGTGGTTGATTTGAAAAGTTGGAGCAAAAGTTAGCCCCTAACTTTTGCTCAAACTTTTACTCCAACTTTTGCAAAACTCCAACCCGGTTCATTTGGTTCACTTTGGTTCTTCTCCAAACTCCAAGAGCGATCAACCAAGGCCTCTTTCAACCCAATTCCACCAAGAGCAAAGGCCCAACTCAAGGCTTGAAGATCATTTGAAGAAAGTGTATAAATAGGATAGAATTTAAGTTTTTCGGGGAGCTTTCCTTTTGAATTTTCATAATAGTTTTCGGAGAGCTTTGGATATTGAGTGATCTTTAATTTCTTAGTCTTGGGGAAGGAGAATTCACTTCTCTTCCCCTTAGTTTTATTGCTTTCAATTTCAATTACAATTGTCTTGGATCTTGGGTTGGAGAATTGAAGAAATTCTGTTTCAATCTCATCCTTGGATCTCTCTGCTTTATTTACTGCTTGATTGAATTTAATTTCTGTTAATTGCTCTTCATCTACTTTCCTTGCAATTTACAATTCCCTTGCAATTGTTCTTGTTGGATCTAGGAAGGCATTGAGATCTAGACTCGGTTTTCTAGTCTCTGGGTCCTGAGATCTGAACTTTCAATTTCTAATTCTCTGTTTACTGTTTTCATGTTCATTTACTTTTCTGCTTCAAGATCCGATTTAACCCAAACCCTCTTCTACTTCTCTGCTTGATGCAAATTTACTTTTCCTTGTTTAATTTCTGCAAATCCAAGTCCCAATCCCCTTTACAATTCAAGTCATTTACATTTCTTGCACTTTAAGATTCCGCAATTTACATTTCTTGCATTCTAAGTTTCTGCCATTTAATTTCTTGTTCTTTAAGATTCAGCAATTTATTTCCTGTTCTCTTTAATTCCATGCAATTTAATTTCTGCAAATCACAAAATACTCAACCAAATCTTGATTCGCTTGACTAAATTAACCACTAAGCTAAAATTGCTCAATCCTTCAATCCCTGTGGGATCGACCTCACTCCCGTGAGTTTTTATTACTTGATGCGACCCGGTACACTTGCTGGTTAGATTTGTGTGTTTTGGGAGAAATTTATTGTTCCACCAAAATACTCATCAAACGTTTGCGCCAACGTTTGCCTCAAACGTGAGGTCAAACGTTGGCGCCAAAGAGAAGAGAAATGGCATCCCTGGAGGCAGCAACGTTTGAGCCAACGTTTGCCTCAAACGTGAGGTCAAACGTTGGCTCCAAAAAGAAGAAAGTTGGAGCTCCTAGGCACAGCAACGTTTGAGCCAACGTTTGACTCAAACGTGAGGTCAAACGTTGGCACCAAACAGCATGAAGGGGCATACTTCAAACAAGAATAACTTGAGTTGTAGATGTCCAATTGAGGTGATTCCAAGTGGGTTAGAAAGCTGACATTTAGAGCTTTCCAACTATATATAATAGTCTCTATTGGGCACAAAATTGGCAACGCGACAAGAGGACAAAGTAGCCCCTAAGAAGCATACAAGAAGGGAGGTCCACGTTTGAGCTCACGTTTGACCTCAAACGTTGAGCCAAACGTGGAAGACAACACATGGCCTAGCTGCATAATGCCTCACTCAAGTAACGTTTGAGTCAACGTTTGCCTCAAACGTTGGCTCAAACGTGAATGGTTCATGGCCTGGTTCACTAATGGATTTCCTCTCAACACCAAGAGCAATCAACAGAGGCCACTATCAACCTAATTCCATCAAGGCTAAAGGCCCAATTCAAGGCTTAATGATCATTTGAAGAAAGTGTATAAATAGCTTAGGATTTGAAGTTTATGGGAAGCTTCCCTTTTTGTTTTTCAGAATAGCTTTCTTTTCAGTTTTGCTCAGAGTTCACTTTATTTTTCTTAGCATTGTTGTTTAATTCAAGAGAATTTGGGAGGAGAATTGATATCTCTTCTTCCTTGTTCTTGCCCAGCACTCTTTACTTTTCTTGTCTTGGATTTTGGGTGGAGAATTGAAGAAATTCTGTTTCAATCTCACCTTGGGATCTTGTTTAATTTTCTGCTTAATTAAATTTCAGTTTCGGTTCATTGCTTTTCATCTACTTTCTTTGCAATTTACAATTTCCTTTGCAATTGTTCTTGTTGGATCTAGGAAGGCATTGAGATCTAGACTTGGTTTTCTAGTCTCTTGGGTCCTGAGGTCCGAATTTCCCATTTCCGATTCCCTGTTTTGCTCATTTACAATTCTGTTTCTAGATCTGATTCAATCCAAGTGTTCTTCTATTCCTCTGCTTGTTGCAAATTTTACATTTCCTTGTTTAATTTCTGCAAATCCAATTCCCACTCCCCTTTATAATTCAAGCCATTTACATTCCTTGCACTTTAAGATTCTGCAATTTACATTTCTTGCGTTCTAAGTTTCTGCCAATTTAATTCCTTGTTCTTTAAGATTCAGCACTTTTATTTTTCGTTCCCTTTAATTTTCTGCAATCTACCCCTCTCCCTTTACTTTTCATGCAATTTAATTTCTGTTAATCACAAATCACTCAACCAACACTTGATTCGCTTGACTAAATCAACCACTAAACTAAAATTGCTCAATCCTTCAATCCCTGTGGGATCGACCTCACTCATGTGAGTTATTATTACTTGATGCGACCCGGTGCACTTGCCGGTGAGTTTTGTGTCGGATCGTTTTCCGCTCATCAAGTTTTTGGCGCCGTTGCCGGGGATTGATTAGATTGACAATGATTACGTGAAGTGGAGATCTAGATCAAGCACTTTTTCTTTTCTGATTCTTTAATCTTGGACTAACCCACTAACTGTTCGAATTTTTGCTTAAACTAAACTTCATTCTAGCAATAGATTGAAGTGATTTTGTTGGTGTTTCTTTTGTTTTGTTTGTATGTCAGGTACAGGGAGATCCATTCCTATTTTATCTGAAGGTGACCAGAGAACTCTTAGAAGGTTAAGAAGAGCCAAAAGAGGGAAAAATATTGTTGGAGAAGAAGAATCTGAGGAAGAATATCACGAGATGGAAGGAGATACATCTAATCCAGGAGGAGGAATTAACAATCACCCACAACAGAGGAGAGTATTGGCCTCCTACACCTTTGCAAATGCTAGACATTGTGGAAGCAGCATTCTCACCCCTAATGTCAATGCAAATAACTTTGAACTGAAGCCACAACTCATCACATTGGTCCAGAACAACTGCTCATTTGGGGGAGGACCATTGGAGGATCCAAATCAACATCTATCTACCTTCTTAAGGATTTGTGACACTGTCAAATCCAATGGCGTGAATCCTGAAACCTACAAGCTTCTGCTGTTCCTGTTCTCATTAAGGGACAAGGCCGCACAATGGCTTGAAACTTTTCCCCAAGGAAGTATCACTAGTTGGGATGACTTGGTGACTAAATTTCTAGCCAAATTCTATCCACCCCAAAGAGTCATCAGGCTGAAAACCGAGGTGCAGACATTCACACAATTAGATGCCGAATCCTTGTATGAAGCATGGGAGAGGTACAAAGCCTTAATCAGAAAGTGTCCCCCAGAGATGTTCAATGAATGGGACGTGCTGCAAAATTTCTATGAAGGCCTGACATTGAAATCTCAGGAGGCATTAGATCATTCTGCTAGAGGTTCACTACAACTGATGAAAACTGCTGAGAAAGCCCAGAATCTTGTGGACATGGTGGCCAACAATCAATATTTCTTTGCTCATCAAAGAAACCGCCAACCATCACAAAGGAGAGGAGTAATGGAGCTAGAAGGAGTAGACTCAATCTTGGCTCAAAACAAGATAATGCAGCAGCAAATTCAACAACAATTTGAGCAAATGGCCAAGAGGATTGATAGCCTCCAAGTTGTAGCAGTTAACACAAGCCAACCATCATCCACATGGGTGCAAAATGAAGAGACTCAAGAGGAGCAACAGCAAGAACAAATCCAGTACATGCACAACCAAAACTCTGGACAGAATGAAGTGTATGGAGACACATACAATCCATCCTGGAAGAACCACCCGAACCTTAGATGGGGAGACAATCACAACCAGAACCAACAACCATGGCAGAGGAACTCAAACCAAAACACTTCAAGAAACAACCAAAACCACAACCAGCAGCAAACTAACCAAAACCCTTACAGAAAACCTCAAAACAACTACTCCAACCCCAACCATTATCAATCCAATAACCAACCCACCAACCAAAAAGCCTACCATCCACCATCCACACCTCACAACCCACCACAAGCGTCACCAGAATCTCAAAGAATCACTAACTTGGAAACCTTGATGGACAAGATGTGGAAACACCAAGAAATGACAACCAAGAACCATGAAGCTTCCATGAAGAGCTTAGAGAGGCAGATTGGGCAAATCTCCAAACAGATTTCTGTTGAGAAACCTTCAAGCTCACTTCCGAGTGACACCATTCCTAATCCAAAAGAAGAGTGCAAAGCTATACAATTACGGAGTGGAAAAACATTGATAGACAACAACAAGGAGGTAACCAAGAAGCCTTTGGATAGCAACAAAGAATCATCAGAGAAAGGGGAAGCTAGCAATGAAGACATGACAACAAGAAGAAGTGCCCCAGAGAAGCTCAAAGAGAAAGACAACCAGCCACATAGTTCAAAGGAAGTGATTCAGGGACAGCAGCAAGTGGAGAAGAGCATTACACCTCCACTACCATACCCTCAGAGGTTCAACAAAGAAACCAAAGATCAACACTTCCACAAATTCATGGAAACTTTTAAGAAACTGGAAATCAACATTCCCTTGGCTGAAGCATTGGAACAGATGCCCTTATATGCCAAGTTCTTGAAGGAACTCATTAACAAGAAAAGAAGTTGGCTTGAGAAGGAAACCATTATGCTCACTGAAGAATGTAGCGCTGTGATCCAGATGGGTATCCCACCAAAGCTCAAAGACCCAGGGAGTTTCGTAGTCTCATGCACCATAGGCAAGATAACATTGGAAAATGCTCTATTTGATTTAGGTGCCAGCATCAACTTGATGCCTCTATCACTGATGAGAAAGCTTGCTATAGAAGAAGTCAAACCTACCAGGATGTCACTAGTAATGGCCGATAGATCAATCAAGATACCCAATGGAATTGTAGAAAATTTACTAGTGAAGGTTGGAAAGTTTATCTTCCCTGCAGACTTCGTAATCTTAGACACAGAAGGGGAAGGAAACAACTCAATCATTTTGGGGAGACCGTTTCTAGCCACAACAAGAACCACGATTGACGTGGAGAAGGGAGAAATGACCTTCAGGGTGCATAATGAACAAATGGTAATCAATGTCTTCAAATCAATGCAACACCCCTCAGAGCAAGAGAACTACGTGAATGTGGATATGATAGAAGGGCTGGTAGAAGAAATGTTTGAAGAAGACTATTTGGAGCATCAGGAAGAACAAGGAGAGGAAGTGGTAGAAATATCTATTGAAGACAAGAAAGAGGATAAACCAAAATAGGAGTTGAAGCCTCTCCCTCCTCACCTCAAGTATGTGTTTCTTGGGGAAGCCGAGGCACTGCCAGTTATCATAAATTCCTCCTTGAACATGGATGAAGAAGCAAGGTTGATTAAGGTATTAAAAGCTCACAAAACAGCTTTGGGGTGGACAATTGAGGACATCAAAGGCATCAGCCCTGCTATTTGTATGCACAAAATATTATTGAAGGAAGAATCAAAACCTGTGGTTCAACCTCAAAGAAGACTCAACCCAACCATGAAAGAGGTGGTTCAAAAAGAAGTGATGAAGCTATGGAATGCGGGGATAATTTTCCCAATCTCAGACAGTTCTTGGGTGAGTCTGGTACAAGTTGTGCCAAAAAAGGGAGGAATGACAGTCATCACCAATGAGAAGAATGAATTGATCCCCACTCGGACAGTGACTGGGTGGAGAATGTGTATAGACTACAGGAGATTGAATGATGCAACAAGAAAAGATCATTTCCCTCTACCCTTCATTGATCAAATGTTAGAAAGACTAGCAGGCCATGCTTACTATTGTTTCCTAGATGGGTACTCTGGATACAATCAAATAGTGGTGGACCCCAAGGATCAAGAGAAGACATCCTTCACATGCCCATTTGGAGTTTTCGCCTATAGGAGGATGCCCTTTGGGCTGTGCAACGCAGCAGCCACTTTTCAAAGGTGCATGCTTTCCATCTTTTCTGATATGGTGGAAAAATTCTTAGAAGTCTTCATGGATGATTTTTCTGTTTTCGAAAATTCATTTAACACTTGCTTGCATAACTTAACTCTTGTTTTGAAAAGATGCCAAGAAACTAATTTAGTGTTGAATTGGGAAAAATGCCATTTCATGGTTCCGGAAGGAATAGTTCTTGGGCATAAAGTGTCATGTAAAGGTATAGAAGTTGATAAAGCTAAAATAGAAGTTATTGAAAAACTCCCTATACCTGTTAATGTGAAAGTAGTAAGGAGTTTTCTTGGGCATGCTGGGTTCTACAGAAGGTTCATCAAAGATTTTTCAAAAATAGCAAAACCATTGAGCAAATTACTAATGAATGATACTCCCTTCATCTTTGATGACACTTGTAAACATGCCTTTGAAACTCTCAAGAGAAAGCTCATTACAGCACCAATCATCACACCTCCTGATTGGAATTTACCTTTTGAACTTATGTGCGATGCAAGTAACCTTGCTATTGGTGCTGTACTGGGGCAAAAGAAAGACAAATTGCATTATGTCATATATTATGCTAGCAAGGTGTTGAATGAAACACAGAAAAATTATACCACCACTGAAAAAGAACTGTTAGCAATTGTATATGCATTTGATAAGTTTAGACAATACTTGATCGGTTCAAAAGTTATAGTGTACACTGACCATTCTGCTCTCAAGTATTTAATGTCTAAACAGGATTCAAAGCCAAGGCTTATTAGGTGGGTGTTGCTGCTACAAGAATTTGATATTGAAGTTAGGGATAGAAAGGGAAGTGAAAATCAAGTAGCAGATCATCTATCAAGAGTGCCACAAGAAGCCAAGCAAGATAAACCACAGCAAGTAAATGAGAACTTCCCTGATGAACACTTATTCCAAGTTCAACAAACACCTTGGTTTGCGAACATAGCAAACTATAAGGTAGGAAAGAAGATACCTCAAGAATTTTCCAAGCAACAAACGAAAAAACTGATCAATGAAGCAAGGAAATTCTTGTGGGATGAACCCTTCCTATTCAAGAGATGTTCTGATGGAATGATTAGGAGGTGTGTTCCTGAAAATGAAGTGAAGGACATATTGTGGCATTGCCATGGCTCAGCATATGGTGGACACTTTGGATCAGAAAGAACAGCTGCAAAGGTACTACAGAGTGGATTTTATTGGCCAACTATGTTTAAGGATGCCAGAGAGTTCGTTCACCAATGCAATGAATGTCAAAGAGCTGGAGGATTGACAAAAAGAAATGAGATGCCTCAAAATTTCATCTTGGAAGTAGAGCTATTTGACCTATGGGGCATTGATTTCATGGGACCTTTTCCCCCTTCCTACTCGTTCAGATATATCTTGGTTGCAGTTGAGTATGTCTCAAAGTGGGTGGAAGCCATAGCCACAACCACCTGTGATGCACAGATTGTCCTCCAATTCCTTAAGAAGCACATCTTCACAAGATATGGAGTACCCAAGGGTCTTGTTAGTGATGGTGGTGGTCACTTTTGCAGCAAACAAATGGAAAAACTCCTCCATAAATATGGAGTGATCCACAAAGTAGCCACACCATACTACCCTCAAACCAATGGCCAGGCTGAATTAGCAAATAGGGAGTTGAAGAAGATCTTAGAAAAGACAGTGGGAAGCACAAGAAAAGATTGGGCGAGGAAGCTAGAAGATGCACTTTGGGCATACAGGACAGCTTTCAAAACTCCCATTGGAAAGTCACCCTTTCAGCTATTGTATGGAAAATCATGCCACCTTCCTGTAGAGCTTGAACACAGAGCTTTTTGGGCCACTAAAATCCTCAACCTTGACTCCCAAGCTGCGGGAGAGAAAAGGTTGCTACAACTGAATGAGCTGGATGAATTCAGGCTAGAAGCTTATGAGAGTGCTAAGATATACAAGGAAAGAGTTAAGAGGTGGCATGATAAGAAAATCATAAAGAAGGAGTTCAAGCCAGGACAGCAAGTGCTCTTGTATAACTCAAGGCTCAAGATCTTCCCTGGCAAGCTCAAGTCCAAATGGACAGGTCCGTATCTAGTAACAAAAGTCTTTCCTTATGGAGGTCTTGAGCTGCTAGATGAGGCCACACAGAGCCACTTCACAGCAAATGGACATAGAGCAAAGCCTTATTTAGGAGACCAATGGGACAAGGAAAAGGAAGTTCAGTACCTGAGCTGAACAAACACAGAGAATGTCAAGCTAGTGACATTAAAAGAGCGCTTATTGGGAGGCAACCCAATCTGAGGTAGTTTTCTTTTCATAGCCTTTTCAATAAAAATGTCGAATGATTGGTATGCATTGCAAGAAGCTAAGTTTGGTGTTGCACAACAAAACAATTTAAGGGATAATGAAGGACTCTAAGTTTGGTGTTCCACCAAAACATCATTTAAAAGCACATTCTCACTTCTTGCGTAATACTAGCTCCAGGCAATCAAACAGATCATTCAACTACTTAATTGCTCTCTAGTTTAACCCCATAACCTTTAGCAAGAGCACAAGATTTTACACATAGTAACTTGTTGCATCAGAGGAAGTGGCAAGGAACTAAATTTGGTGTTCCCACACCAAATTAAATCCAAAAGCCGCACTCAATTTATGCATACTAATCAGTCACCCAAAGGGCTTGGACAGCAAGCAACTTTTGAGAATTGTGCAGGAAACTAACCACAAATTGAAGACATTACGCACCATGACGCAAAAAGGGAACAACAGAAAGGAAGACAAAAGAACTTCAAACCAATAGGTTGTATCTATACTTAACTTCTGCTGTTGAGAAATGCTATGATTTATATCTTGCTAAAGTGTTCAGCTAGTACAAGTAAAATTTTTTTTTAAGCTAGTCTAAGTGTGTGCTTGTGTGGTTACTTTCACTTAACTAATGCATGCCTTGTCCCCTGCATCTTTTTAATTCAATAAAAGAAATGTTTGAAACATGAAGTAAGATGGTTCATTGTTAGCTAGAAGTCAAATAATAGTAAGTGGTGGCATATATGTGTGATTGTGTGGCAACTCACTATCAGTGAATAAAAGGAATAGATTGTTCTCTCTTTAAGAAGAAAGCAGCTCACTGTCTATGAATCTCAATCAAATAAAAGTCCTTGTGTGAAAAGAAAAACAAAAAGAGAAAAGAAAAAGCCAAAAATGGCAACAGAACAAAAGAAAAATAAAAAGAAACAAAGCTAGACACCAATAGCTTGAACCTTAGAATATATGCCTGTGGTGTCTTTGTATTGGGATCTGCTTGGATTATTAAGTTCTTTGGAGTGCGTCAACACTTGGTGACTTGGGTTAACTAACCCGGGATCATCAACTGAAAGTCCACTATCAAGAGCAACCTAACTACAAGGCATTTAGTAACCCAAAGAGGTACTGGGCATCAATGTTCTAAGAAGGAATGTGAGCCAAGTGTCTATAGTGAATAATGTGTCAAGCATAAGTAAAGAAAAGAGCTTGTTACACATGACACTGAACTAAAGCTTATAGAAAAATAGTAACCAAGGACAAAGGAATAATGAGAGGTCATAGCAGTGTATTGCTTGATGCTTAAAGGAAACTTTCTAGGCCTAATTGTCAATAAAAAGTGGATAAGTTACATATCTGCATAAAACCCCATGAACTACCAATAATATTCTGCTAACATGAGCATTCTCTTTTGTTTTCATTCTTTCTTCTTAATAATTCATTTCTTGCTTGGGGACAAGCACGCTTTAAGTTTGGTGTTGTGATGACAAGTCATCTTAGCCTAGTTTCACTAGCCTTTTTCTTTTGTTTTCATTTAGTTTTATGCACTTTCTTGCATTATAAATTAGCCATTTGAATTGGAATTGCTTGGTTTCCTTAAATCAATCAACCACCTTTTAATTGATACAAAATCATGAGGTTCAAGCCAACTTTAGTTGATAATTAATTGATTTATAAACCTTGTGAATTTTGTGATACTTTGATTGGTTGTTTTGATTACTTGTAGGTGAAGAAAGGAAACAAAAGGTGTGCCAACATTATGGAAGAAGGTTGCAAGAATGGGTTTGAGAAAATGGAATTCACGTTTGAGCTAACGTTTGCCTCAAACGTCAACTCAAACGTGAGTAGCAGTTGAAGAACACCCTGGGGAAAAGCCAACGTTTGCGCCAACGTTTGCCTCAAACGTTGAGGTCAAACGTTGGCTGAAGAATGAAGCTCCTGGAAAGCAACGTTTGAGCCAACGTTTGCCTCAAACGTGAGGTCAAACGTTGGCTCCAAAAGAGAAGGGAATTGAAGCTCCTGGGAAGGCAACGTTTGCGCCAATGTTTGCCTCAAACGTGAGGTCAAATGTTGGCGCCAAAGAGAAGAGAAATGGCATCCCTGGAGGCAGCAACGTTTGAGCCAATGTTTGCCTCAAACGTGAGGTCAAACGTTGGCTCCAAAAAGAAGAAAGTTGGAGCTCCTGGGCACAGCAACGTTTGAGCCAACGTTTGACTCAAACGTGAGGTCAAACGTTGGCACCAAACAGCATGAAGGGGCATACTTCAAACAAGAATAACTTGAGTTGTAGATGTCCAATTGAGGTGATTCCAAGTGGGTTAGAAAGCTGACATTCAGAGCTTTCCAACCATATATAATAGTCTCTATTGGGCACAAAATTGGCAACGCGACAAGAGGACAAAGTAGCCCCCAAGAAGCATACAAGAAGGGAGGTCCACGTTTGAGCTCACGTTTGACCTCAAACGTTGAGCCAAACGTGGAAGACAGCACATGGCCTAGCTGCATAATGCCTCACTCAAGTAACGTTTGAGTCAACGTTTGCCTCAAACGTTGGCTCAAACGTGAATGGTTCATGGCCTGGTTCACTAATGGATTTCCTTCCAACACCAAGAGCAATCAACAGAGGCCACTATCAACCCAATTCCATCAAGGCTAAAGGCCCAATTCAAGGCTTAATGATCATTTGAAGAAAGTGTATAAATAGCTTAGGATTTGAAGTTTATGGGAAGCTTCCCTTTTTGTTTTTCAGAATAGCTTTCTTTTCAGTTTTGCTCAGAGTTCACTTTATTTTTCTTAGCATTGTTGTTTAATTCAAGAGAATTTGGGAGGAGAATTGATCTCTCTTCTTCCTTGTTCTTGCCCAGCACTCTTTACTTTTCTTGTCTTGGATTTTGGGTAGAGAATTGAAGAAATTCTGTTTCAATCTCACCTTGGGATCTTGTTTAATTTTCTGCTTAATTAAATTTCAGTTTCGGTTCATTGCTTTTCATCTACTTTCTTTGCAATTTACAATTTCGTTTGCAATTGTTCTTGTTGGATCTAGGAAGGCATTGAGATCTAGACTTGGTTTTTTAGCCTCTTGGGTCCTGAGGTCCGAATTTCCCATTTCCCATTCCCTGTTTTGCTCATTTACAATTCTGTTTCTAGATCTGATTCAATCCAAGTGTTCTTCTATTCCTCTGCTTGTTGCAAATTTTACATTTCCTTGTTTAATTTCTGCAAATCCAATTCCCACTCCCCTTTATAATTCAAGCCATTTACATTCCTTGCACTTTAAGATTCTGCAATTTACATTTCTTGCGTTCTAAGTTTCTGCCAATTTAATTCCTTGTTCTTTAAGATTCAGCACTTTTATTTTTCGTTCCCTTTAATTTTCTGCAATCTACCCCTCTCCCTTTACTTTTCATGCAATTTAATTTCTGTTAATCACAAATCACTCAACCAACACTTGATTCGCTTGACTAAATCAACCACTAAACTAAAATTGCTCAATCCTTCAATCCCTGTGGGAACGACCTCACTCATGTGAGTTATTATTACTTGATGCAACCCGGTGCACTTGCCGGTGAGTTTTGTGTCGGATCGTTTTCCGCTCATCAATATCAATCATGCATGCATTCATTGTTTTGATTCAAAATTTTCATGCATTGAGTCTTTTTGTTGTTTTTCTCTCTCATCATAAAAATTCAAAAATAAAAAAAAATATCTTTCCCTTTTTCTCTCATCAAATTCGAAAATTTGGATTGACTTTTTCAAAAATTTTTAAAATCAAATTGTTTCTCATGAGTCAAATCAAATTTTCAATTTGAAAATCTTATCTTTTTCAAAAATCAAATCTTTTTCAAAATTCTTAGTTATTTTCGAAAATTCCAAAAATATTTTTTCTTCAAAAATCTTTTTCTTAATTTTACATCATATTTTCGAAAATAACATAATCAATTAATGTTTTGATTCAAACATTTCATGTTTGTTACTTGCTTTTTAAGAAAGATTCAAACTTTAAGTTCTAGAATTATATCTTATGATTTCTTGTGAATCAAGTCATTAATTGTGATTTTAAAAATCATATCTTTTTCAAAAAACTAACTTCTATCATATCTTTTCAAAAATATCTTCTTATCTTACCTTTTTCAAAAAAATTGGTTTCAAAATATCTTTTCTAACCTCCTAACTTCTTATCTTTTCAAAATTTGTTTCAACTAACTAACTAACTTTTTGTTTGTTTCTTAACTTTTTCAAAACTACCTAACTAACTCTCTCTCTCTAATTTTCGAAAATATCTTCCCTCTTTTTCAAAAAGTTCTTTTTAATTAACTAATTATTCTTATTTTTATTTTTGATTTTAAAAAAAATTTCGAAAAAAATACTAACCTTTTTCAAAAACTATTTTCGAAAATCACTAACTCTTTTTCAAAAATTATTTTCGAAAATTCTCCCTCTCCCATCTTATTCTATTTATTTATTCATCTACTAACATCTCATCTCACATCTCTACCCTCCTCACAGTTGTGTTTCTTCCATTCCATTACATTCTTTATCTCCCTCTTTTCTTTCACTCACAAAGAAATCCCTATACTGTGGTATAAAGGATTTCTATTATTATTATTTTTCTGTGCCCTCTTCTTTGTCATATGAGCAGGAGCAAGGACAAGAACATTCTTGTGGAAGCAGATCCAGAACCTGAAAGGACTCTGAAAAGGAAACTAAGAGAAGCTAAAATACAACAATCCAGAGATAACCTTTCAGAAATTTTCGAACAGGAAGAGGAGATGGCAGCCGAAAATAATAATAATGTAAGGAAGATGCTTGGTGACTTTACTGCACCTAATTCCAATTTACATGGAAGAAGCATCTCCATCCCTGCCATTGGAGCAAACAACTTTGAGCTGAAACCTCAATTAGTTTCTCTGATGCAGCAAAACTGCAAGTTTCATGGACTTCCATCTGAAGATCCTTTTCAGTTCTAAACTGAATTCTTGCAGATATGTGATACTGTTAAGACTAATGGAGTAGATCCTGAAGTCTACATGCTCATGCTTTTCGCTTTTGCTGTAAGAGACAGAGCTAGATTATGGTTGGATTCTCAACCCAAAGACAGCCTGAACTCTTGGGATAAGCTGGTCACGGCTTTCTTAGCCAAGTACTTTCCTCCTCAAAAGCTGAGCAAGCTTAGAGCTGATGTTCAAACCTTCAGACAGAAAGAAGGTGAATCCCTCTATGAAGCTTAGGAAAGATACAAACAGTTGACCAAAAAGTGTCCTTCTGACATGCTTTCAGAATGGACCATCCTGAATATATTCTATGATGGTTTATCTGAGCTATCAAAGATGTCACTGGACACTTCTGCAGGTGGATCCATTCACCTAAAGAAAACGACTGCAGAAGCTCAAGAACTCATTGACATGGTTGCTAATAACCAGTTCATGTACACTTTTGAAAGGAATCCTGTGAGTAATGGGACGCCTATGAAGAAGGGAGTTCTTGAAGTTGATACTCTGAATGCCATATTGGCTCAGAATAAAATATTGACTCAGCAAGTCAATATGATCTCTCAGAGTCTGCATGGAATGCAAGCTGCATCCAACAGTACTCAAGAGGCTTCTTATGCAGAAGAAGCTTATGATCCTGAGAACCCTGCAATAGCAGAGGTAAATTATTTAGGTGAACCTTATGGAAACACCTATAACTCATCATGGAGAAATCATCCAAATTTCTCATGGAAGGATCAAAAGCCTCAACAAGGCTTTAATAATGGTGGAAGAAACAGGTTTAACAATAATAAACCTTTTCCATCATCCACTCAGCAACAAACAGATAACTCTGAACAAAATGCTTCTAATTTAGCAAATCTAGTCTCTGATCTATCTAAGGCCACTGTGAGTTTCATGAATGAAACCAGGTCTTCCATTAAGAAATTTGGAAGCACAAGTGGGCCAGCTGAGTAAAAGGATCACTGAAATCCCTCCAAGTACTCTCCCAAGCAATACAGAAGAGAATCCAAAAGGAGAATGCAAGGCCATTGACAGAAGCACCATGGCCGAACCCAATGAGGGAGAGGAGGACGTGAATCCCAAGGAGGAAGACCTCCTGGGATGTCCAGTGATCAATAAGGAGCTTCCCTCTGAGGAACCAAAGGACTCTGAGGCTCATCTAGAGACCATAGAGATTCCATTGAACCTCCTTATGCCCTTCATGAGCTCTGATGAGTATTCCTCTTCTGAAGAGAATGAGGATGTTACTGAAGAGCAAACTGCCAAGTTTCTTGGTGCAATCATGAAGCTGAATGCCAAATTATTTGGCATTGATAGTTGGGAAGTTGAACCTCCCTTGTTCATCAATGAACTAAGTGATCTGGATCAACTGACATTGCCTCAGAAGAGACAGGATCCTGGAAAGTTCATAATACCCTGTACCATAGGCACCATGATCTTTAAGGCTCTGTGTGACCTTGGTTCAGGGATAAACCTCATGCCCCTCTCTGTAATTGAGAAACTGGTAATCTATGGGGTGCAAACTGCTAAAATCTCATTAGAAATGGTAGACAATTCAAGAAAACAGGCATATGGACAAGTAGAGGACGTGTTAGTAAAGGTTGAAGGCCTTTACATCCCTGCTGATTTCATAGTCCTGAATACTGGAAAGGAAGAGGATGACTCCATCATCCTAGGAAGACCTTTCCTAGCCACAGCAAGAGCTGTGATTTATGTTGACAGAGGTGAACTAGTCCTTCAATGGTATGAAGACTCCCTTGTGTTTAAAACTCAAGGATCTCCCTCTGCAACCATGGAGAGGAAGCATGAAAAGCTTCTCTCAAAGCAGAGTCAACCCAAGCCCCCACAGTCAAACTCTAAGTTTGGTGTTGGGAGGCCACAACCAAACTCTAAGTTTGGTGTTGAACTCCCATATCCAAACTCTAAGTTTGATGTTGGAGAGTTTCAACAATGCTCTGCACATCTGTGAGGCTCCATGAGAGCCCACTGTCAAGCTATTGACATTAAAGAAGCGCTTGTTGGGAGGCAACCCAATTTTTATTTATCTAACTATATTTTTCTTATTTATATGTCTTTGTACGTTCATGATCATGTGGAGTCACAAAATAAATATAAAAATTGAAAACGGAATCAAAAACAGCAGAAGAAAAATCACACCCTGGAGGAGCATCTGTCTGGCGTTCAGCGCCAGAACAGAGCATGGTTCTGGCGCTGAACGCCCAAAATGGGTAGCTTCTGGGCGCTGAACGCCAGAACAGGCATGGTTCTGGCGTTCAACGCCAGAAATGGCACACAAATGGGCGTTGAACGCCCAAAATGGCCACCAACCTGGCGCTGAACGCCCAGAGTTGTTTACAAGGGCATTTTACATGCCTAATGGGTGCAGGGATGTAAATCCTTGACACCTCAGGATCTGTGGACTCCACAGGATCATCTCAGGATCTGTGGACCCCACAGGATCATCTCAGGATCTGTGGACCCCACAGGATCCACTCAGGATCTGTGGACCCCACAGGATCCCCACCTACCTCCACTCACTTCTTCTCACCACTCTCTTTCACACAACCCCATAAACACTCTTCCCAAAAACCCTTCACCAATCACCTCAAACTCTCTTCCCCATCACCTCTTCACCACTCACATCCATCCACTCTTCCCCATAAACCTACCTCATAAACTCCACCTACCTTCAAAATTCAAAACCAATTTTCCACCCAAACCCACCCATATGGCCGAAACCTTCCCCCCCTCCCTTCCCTATATAAAGCTCTCCATTCTTCATCAAATTCACACAACACACCCCTCTACACCCTTCTTGGCCGAAATACTCCCCACTCTCCCTCTCCTCCATTTCTTCTTCTTCTTCATTTATTCTTTCTTTTATTGCTCGAGGGCGAGCAAAATTCTAAGTTTGGTGTGGTAAAAGCATAAGCTTTTTCTTTTTCCATTACCATTGATGGCACCTAAGACCGGAGAATCCTCTAGAAAGGGGAAAGGGAAGACAAAAGCTTCCACATCCGAGTCATGGGAGATGGAAAGGTTCATCTCCAAAGCCCATCAAGACCACTTCTATGATGTTGTGGCCAAGAAGAAGGTGATCCCCGAGGTCCCTTTCAAACTCAAAAGAAATGAGTATCCGGAGATCCGACATGAAATTCAAAGAAGAGGTTGGGAAGTTCTAACAAATCCCATCCAACAAGTCGGCATCCTAATGGTTCAAGAGTTCTATGCCAATACATGGATCACCAAGAACCATGATCAAAGTAAGAACCCGGATCCAAAGAATTATGTTACAATGGTTCGGGGGAAATACTTAGATTTTAGTCCGGAGAATGTGAGGTTGGCGTTTAACTTGCCCATGATGCAAGGAGATCAACGCCCCTACACTAGAAGGGTCAACTTTAATCAAAGGTTGGACCAAGTCCTTATGGACATATGTGTAGAAGGAGCTCAATGGAAGATTGACTCCAAAGGCAAGCCGGTTCAACTAAGAAGATTGGACCTCAAGCCTGTGGCTAGAAGATGGTTGGAGTTCATTCAAATGCTCAATCATTCCCACCAGCAACCGGTCTAAAGTTACTATAGACCGGGCCATCATGATCCATAGCATCATGATTGGAGAAGAGGTGGAAGTTCATGAGATTATACCTCAGGAACTCTACAAGATGGCTGACAAGTCCTCCGCTATGGCAAGGTTAGCCTTTCCTCACCTCATCTGCCACCTATGCAATTCGGCTGGGATTGACATAGAGGGAGATATCCTCATTAAAGAGGACAAGCCCATCACTAAGAAGAAGATGGAGCAAGCAAGAGAGCCCATTCATGGAGCTCAAGAGGCGTATGAAGCTCATCACCATGAGATCCCAGAAATGCCTCAAATGCACTTTCCTCCACAAAACTATTGGGAGCGAATCAACACCTCCCTAGGAGAATTGAGTTCCAATATGGGACAACTAAGGGTGGAACATCAAGAGCACTCCATCATGCTTCATGAAATAAG
The DNA here is from genome assembly GCF_059453495.1 of Arachis ipaensis. NCBI lineage: Eukaryota > Viridiplantae > Streptophyta > Magnoliopsida > Fabales > Fabaceae > Arachis > Arachis ipaensis. The sequence continues at coordinate 87,204,333 of NC_142444.1, forward strand.
AGAAGATCAAAAAGCAATGAGGGAGGAGCAACAAAGACAAGGAAGAGACATAGAAGAGCTCAAGGACATCATTGGTTCCTCAAGAAGGAAATGCCACCATCACTAAGGTGGATTCATTCCTTGTTCTTATTTCTTCTGTTTTTCATTTTCTATGTTATGTGCTTATCTATGTTTGTGTCTTCATTACATGATCATTAGTGGTTAGTAACTTTGTCTTAAAGTTATGAATGTCCTATGAATCCATCACCTCTCTTAAATGAAAAATGTTTTAAATCAAAAGAACAAGAAGTACATGAGTTTCGAATTTATCCTTGAACTTAGCTTAATTATATGGATGTGGTGACAATGCTTCTTGTTTTCTGAATGTATGCTTGAACAGTGCATATGTCTTTTGAAGTTGTTGTTTAAGAATGTTAAATATGTTGGCTCTTGAAAGAATGATGACTAGGAGACATGTTATTAGATAATCTGAAAAATCATAAAAATGATTCTTGAAGCAAGAAAAAGCAGCAAAGAACAAAGCTTGCAGAAAAAAAAAATAGGCGAAAAAAAATAAAAAGAAAAAGAAAAAGCAAGCAGAAAAAGCCAAAAGCTCTTAAAACCAAGAGGCAAGAGCAAAAAAAAAGCCAATAACCCTTAAAACCAAAAGGCAAGGGCAAATAAAGAGGATCCCAAGGCTTTGAGCATCAGTGGATAGGAGGGCCTAAAGGAATAAAATCCTGGTCTAAGCGGCTAAACCAAGCTGTCCCTAACCATGTGCTTGTGGCGTGTAGGTGTCAAGTGAAAACTTGAGACTGAGCGGTTAAAGTCAAGGTCCAAAGCAAAAAAAAAAAAAGAGTGTGCTTAAGAACCCTGGACACCTCTAATTGGGGACTTTAGCAAAGCTGAGTCACAATCTGAAAATGTTCACCCAATTATGTGTCTGTGGCATTTATGTATCCGGTGGTAATACTGGAAAACAAAGTGCTTAGGGCCACGGCCAAGACTCATGAAATAGCTGTGTTCAAGAATCATCATACTGAACTAGGAGAATCAATAACACTATCTGAACTCTGAGTTCCTATAGATGCCAATCATTTTGAACCTCAATGGATAAAGTGAGATGCCAAAACTATTCAAGAGGCAAAAAGCTATAAGTCCCGCTCATTTGATTGAAGCTATGTTTCATTGATAGTTTGGAATTTATAGTATATTCTCTTCTTTTTATCCTATTTGATTTTCAGTTGCTTGGGGACAAGCAACAATTTAAGTTTGGTGTTGTGATGAGCGGATAATTTATACGCTTTTTGACATTGTTTTTAGTATGTTTTTAGTAGGATCTAGTTACTTTTAGGGATGTTTTCATTAGTTTTTATGTTAAATTCACATTTCTGGACTTTACTATAAGTTTGTGTATTTTTCTGTGATTTCAGGTATTTTCTGGCTGAAATTGAGGGACTTGAGCAAAAATCAGATTCAGAGGTTGAAGAAGGACTGCTGATGCTGTTGGATTCTGACCTCCCTGCACTCAAAGTGGATTTTCTGGAGCTACAGAACTCGAAATGGCGCTCTTCCAATTGCGTTGGAAAGTAGACATCCAGGGCTTTCCAGCAATATATAATAGTTCATACTTTGCTCGAGAATAGATGACGTAAAGTGGCGTTCAACACCAGCTCTCTGCCCAATTCTGGAGTTCAGCGCCAGAAATGGATCAAGAACCAGAGTTGAACGCCAGAAATGGATCAAAACCTGGCGTTCAACTCCACAAACGACCTCTGCACGTGCAACACTCAAGCTCAGCCCAAGCACACACCAAGTGGGCCCCGGAAGTGGATTTATGCATCAATTACTTACTCATGTAAACCCTAGTAGCTAGATTATTATAAATAGGACCTTTTACTATTGTATTAGGTATCTTTGAACGCATAGTTCTTAGACCATGGGGGCTGGCCTCTCGGCCATGCCTGGACCTTTCACTTATGTAATTTTAATGGTAGAGTTTCTACACTCCATAGATTAAGGTGTGGAGCTCTACTGTTCCTCAAAGATTAATGCAAAGTATTACTGTTTTCTATTCAATTCATCTTATTTCGCTTCTAAGATATTCATTCGTACTTCAACCTGAATGTGATGAACGTGACAATCATCATCATTCCCTATGAACGCGTGCCTGACAACCACTTCCGTTCTACCTTAGACTGAATGAGTATCTCTTAGATCTCCTAACCAGAATCTTCGTGGTGTAAGCTAGAATGATGGCGGCATTCAAGAGAATCCGGAAGGTCTAAACCTTGTCTGTGGTATTCCGAGTAGGATTCAATGAATGAATGACTGTGACGAGCTCCAAACTCGCGATTGCAGGGCGTTAGTGACAGACGCAAAAGGATAGTAAATCCTATTCCAACATGATCGAGAACCGACAGATGAATAGCCGTGCCGTGACAGGGTGCGTTGATCATTTTCACTGAGAGGATAAGATGAAGCCATTGACAAAGGTGATGCCTCCAGACGATTAGTTGTGCCGTGACAGGGCATTGGATCATTTTCCCGAGAGATGACCGAAAGTAGCCGTTGACAATGGTGATGTATCACATAAAGCCAGCCATGGAAAGGAGTAAGACTGACTGGATGAAGATAGCAGGAAAGCAGAGGTTCAGAGGAATGAAAAGCATCTCCATTCGCTTATCTGAAATTCCTACCAATGATTTACATAGGTACCTCTATCCCTATTCTATTAATTATTATTCGAAAACACCATTATCAATTTATATCTGCCTAACTGAGATTTGCAATGTGACCATAGCTTGCTTCATACCAACAATCTCCGTGGAATTCGACCCTTACTCACGTAAGGTATTACTTGGACGACCCAGTGCACTTGCTGGTTAGTTACACGGAGTTGTGAACCATGGTCTTGGCATCATGTTTTTGGCGTCATTACCAGGGAAAGAAAGAGCGATGAATTTTACATAATTAAAGTGTAATCACGATTCCGCGTACCAAGTGTCACTAACGTTGTCGACAACTCTCACTTCTTACGCTAGCTCCCACGTTAACCAAGTTAACGTGGAAGTTAACGTTGTGTGTTGCATCCTTAGGCCAACGTTAGTGACAATGTTGAATGTCACTAACGTTGGCTTCTCTTCCCCCTTTAATGTTAGAGGCCACGTTAACGAGGTTAACGTGGGCTCTAACGTGGCCACTCATGAGTGTTTGCCAACGTTAGTGACAATGTTAAGTGTCACTAACGTTGGCTCAACTTTCCTTCTCCACATTAGAGTGCACGTTAACATAGTTAACGTGACTCTTAACGTGGGCAATGATGGCTTTGAGAGTGTTATTGGCAATCACTTTTCTCATTAACCTTGCAAGTTACCTCCCTTTCCTTGCTTCCTTTGGTCCTGAAATCAAGCAACAGAGTGCATCAAAGTTCTAGTCCAAGTCATGGGTAATGCAGCATACAATTTGTCACTAAATTCATGCAAAATCCTCATGAAATAATGTAAAATGCACAATGTGTGCTTGAATCAAGGTGTAGGTAAATATCTACCCAAAACTAGCTTATTTCCTAAAGAAATGCATGAAACTACCCTAAAAACAGTAAAGAAAAGGTCAGTGAAACTGGCCAAGATGCCCTGGCATCAATTACTTTGTGTATGAATGCATTTACATGATTGAGGCCATCATTTCAATAGTCACTTTTCCCAAACGGCCTTAACCCTTATATCTACCATTGCTACCAAATTTTGAGCCCATGATAACCCCCTTTTGTTCTTAAATAGAGCACATCAACAACCCCAAGCGAAAAATAATGAATGACCCTAGATTTGGATCCATGATTAGCCTAGGTAAGTGGAGGTGTATATCATTCAAATGGGAGGATGTACTTGGGAACTTGGGTAGATGTAAAGGTGTGTATTTGTAATTGAAATTGAAAATTCTGGGATTTGGGAACATACTCATATATTGAATGATTGAACCATATGCATTGAAACCTTTGTACATGAAACCCCAAGAAAAAAGGGGACCAAAAAAAAAGAGAAAGCAATGAAAGGGGACAAAAATGCCCCAAGACAAAGTAATAATAACAATGCATATGGGATGTGAATTGGAAAGAATGCATGAGTATACAAAAAGTGAAACCCATGGGTAGCTAGGAGATAAACCACTATTTCATGGTTTATCTTGTGCTCAATTGAGTGGTTTTTATCAACTCTTTACCCACTTATTCATACTAATCGCATGTTTTACGTTTTCCTTCCTGATTTTGTGCTATGATTGAAAACATGTTTCTTTGGCCTTTAAATTACTAACTTTAATCCTCTCTTATTATCATTCGATGCCTTTAAACATGTGTGTTAAGTGATTTCAGAGATTACAGGGCAGGAATGGCTCAGAGCATGGAAAGGAAGGATGCAAAAGTGGAAGGAATACAAGAAGTTGAAGAAATTGCTAAGCTTTCCAGCCTGACCTCTTCGCATTCAAACAGTCATAACTTGAGCTACAGAGGTCCAAACGACGCGGTTCCAGTTGCGTTGGAAAGCTAATGTCTGGGGTTTTGATTTGATATATAATATATCATAGTTTCTCTAACGCTAGGCGACGCAAATGCATGCTTCATGCGGACGTGTCGCAATAATGAAAATTAGCGTGGCAGATTTCTTCTCCAGCGATTTCTGGGCTGTTTTTGACCCAGTTTGTGGCCCAGAAAACACAGATTAGAGGCTATAAAGTGGGAAAATCCATTCATTCATAATAATCAGCTCATAATTCATAATTTTTAGTTTTAGATGTAGCTTTTAGAGAGAGAGGCTCTCTCCTCTCTCTTAAGATTAGGATTTCTACTTTTATGCTGTTGAGTTGGATATTACTACCTCCATTGAGGACTTTATTATTCTAGTTTGTTTTCTATTTCCTTACTCTTTTATATCTTTAATCTTTATTTAGAGTTACAATTGGAAAGCTTTTATGACATTATTAATGCAAGGAGTATTTTTCTATTTACCCCATTATTTGTTTGATTATCCTCAAGTATTTATTTAGTCATTTATTATATGAAATTGGCATCCATGTCAATGGAGTAGGTTCCCAACTTGATTTTGGAGTTGATTAATATTTGGAGACCCTTGAGTTGGAAGACTCAAGAGTTAATTGTGATTGGCTCTCTGGCCACTAACGCTAATCCAAACACAAGGGTGAGGATTAGGACTTGTGAATAGAAGTTGGCTCCCAACTTGATTTTTCTTTATTTAGTAAATGATAACTAAGTAGAACAACAACCATTTACCAGTACACTTGGAAAATCTAACAAGGATAGAACTTCCAATTAATCTTCTCCGGGTCGAGGCTTTTAATTTAATTACATAAAATTTCTTATTTATTTTTATTGCTTTAATTTATAATTATATCTGTGCCCATTGCCCAAACTCCAAATTTCCGAGAAAACCCATAACCAATAATAACACACCTCCTTGCAACGAGGATTTATCTGCGAATTTCTAGACCACGCAAAAGTTCTCTCTTCACTAGGTATTGTATTATAGTTGTATAGGTTGTTCTACATGTCTAGTGGGATCCTAAGTTAACCAAGGATTCAAATTTTAAGCTCACTTGACCATATACATCCTTACCTTCACCCTAGCCCCATTACAACCCATGAATAAGACCTCATGATACTTGTAAGCATGCATTAAGTAATTGTTGATTGTTAGATGAAAGACAAATCTTGGAAAGCATAATTAGGAGAGGATTGAGTGACAAACCCTATACACTCGAGCGAATAGAGTGGATACACTTCCGGTGAGGGTTCGATGCTCAACTCCTTGTTCCCGACTTTCACGAGCGTTCATCTAACAAGTTATATGCACTCCATAGTAATGTTCAATTTGGTAGGATTTATGAACTACATATCACTTTCACCCCGTATGCTCATATGAGTTCTTGGAGGATAGATTTACCCTTGACCAAGTAGATAGATGATTTTACATTAGTTTCATACGTTCATTTAGGAAATTTGCATTTCATAAACCCTTTCTTGCCATTATCTTTGGTCTTTTTATTTTTAGCATGAGGACATGCTTGGTTTAAGTCTAGGGAGATTTGATCAACCCCAATTTTGTGGTTTATATTGTGTAGAATTTGGGGGGGGTTTTGTCAATATTTTTCACACTTATTCACAAGAAATGCATGATTTTGTGTTCCCCTCCTAATATTGCTCCATGATAAAAAACATGCTTATTTTGCCTTAGAATTGCTATATTTTGATCCCCTTTTATTACCATTTGATGCCGTGATATATTTGTTGAGTGATTTCAGCATTTATAGGGCAAGAATGGCCTAGAAGAGAGAAACAAAGCATGCACAAAAGGAAGGAACATGAAGATTTGAATTTTGGGAATTCCAGCATGGGCGTGCACGCGCACCTCGCGCGCACGCGTGGATGTAGACAGCTGGAAGCGGCACGCAAGGATGGACGCATCCTTGCAGATTAGGAAATCCACACCGACGCGCACGCGTATAGGGTGTGCACGCATGGATCACAAAAGCAATCGGCGCGCACGCCCGCATGGCGCGCACACGTGGAAAGTTGCACATGACCTCATTAAAGGAAATCGTGCCTAGCGATTTCTGAGGCTCAAGAGGCCCAAATTCAAGCTGGTTCTGCATGGAAAAGACCTAAGGATGCTAGGGGGAAAGGGGGGATCAATCATTTTACACAGAGACATAATTTTTAGCTAGTTTTTGGTTCTTGTTCTTCTAGAGAGAGAAACCCTTGTTCCTCTCTAGATCTAGCTTTAATTTGATCTTCCCTTGTTGAATTTTGAATTGGATCTTGTTAATTACTAGTTTTAATTATTTAATTGGAATTCTCTAGTATAATTTTGTTTGGATCTTGTGTTACATTTATGATTTCTAGTCAATTGTCATTTTATACCCATTTCATGAATCTTGTGGATCTTGATTTGTTATTGTTGTATTGATGATTTCCATGATTAATTATGTTGTTTGAGTGATTGTATGTGGATAATTGTTAGTGGGTTAGTTCCAATTTAGTTGCAATTTGAATATCTCTTTTATTAATGCTTACCATGTGTTTGATGAAATGTTTTCTTTGATTATGGAGTAGTTCTCTTTACTCTTGGCCTATGCTAAGGGAATTGGATAAACTTGACTCATTGGGTCTAATGGATTTGATAATTTGGGAACCCTTAGTGGTCAATTTGATAGCCATTGACACTGGCCTACTACTAAGTTAATTAGTAGTTAGGTTGGACCTTATGGGTTGATGTTGACCAAACCATTTAACATACTTCAAGTATAGAAGTAGACTTAATGAGTTTGGTTCCTCATAATTGTCAAGATATGGTTATTAGACAAGGATAGTGACCCCAACTCCCATGTCTAGCCAAGAGTTGCTTTTATCATTCTTATTTAAAAACCCAAAAATCTTGATTGCTTTGTCTTAGTTATAGTTACTTGTTTAGTTTAGAATAGAGTTACATTGGATGTTATTTTATTAGTTTAGAATTATTTACATCTTGCTTTAGTCAATTGAATTAGTTTCTTACATTCCAAGATTACTTGCTTGTTAAGATTCCTAGTTTAATTTCTTGCTCATGACTTGCAACCCCGGATTTTTAACCAATGTTGAAGCACATGTTTGCCCATTCCTTGTGAGATGACCCGAGGTTTGAATACTTCGGTTACTTTTATTGGAGTTGAACTTGTGACAACCAATTCCTTCTAAATTTGATTCGCGGACTATTTGTCGGTTGAGGACTATACTTGCAACGCGAAAAATCTTGTGAAATTCCTTATCGACGGTATTCGTGAGCCATCAGGCGCGAGAACTCGAACTTGATCCTTCAAATTCTCATAAGCAGCATTCACACTGCCTACAAGATGACCCTGGAGTTCGGCATAGTCAGCTCGAACAGATTCCAAACTCTCCCTAAGATCCATCATCTCCCCATAAGTTAAGACATAGCTCTCTGATAAACCACTATTTTATAGTTTATCTTGTGCTCAATTGAGTGGATTTTATCAACTCTTTACCCACTTATTCATACTATTTGCATGGTTTTACATTTACCTTCCTAATTATGTGCTTTGATTGAAAACATGCTTCTTTGATCTTATATTTGCATATTATTAATCCTCTCTTATTACCATTAGATGCCTTAATATGTGTGTTAAGTGATTTCAGATATTATAGGACAGGAATGACTCAGAGGATAGACAGGAAGCATGCAAAAGTGGAAGGAATACAATAAGTTGGAGAAATTGCTAAGCTGTCCAGCCTGACCTCTTCGCACTCAAACGTCTATAACTTTAGCTACAGAGGTCCAAATGACGCGGTTCCAGTTGAGTTAGAAAGCTAACGTCCGGGGCTTCGATTTTATATATAATATGCTATAGTTCCTCTGACGCTAGGCGATGCGATAGCATGATCCATGCGGCCGCGTTGCAGTGACGGAAATCCAGCGTGGCAAAATTCGAAACCAGCGAATTCTGGACTGTTTTTGACCCAGTTTGCGGCCCAGAAAACACAGATTAGAGGCTATAAAGTGGAGGAATACATCTATTCATGAGGAGGCTCACACAATTCACAATTTTAGGAGTAGATGTAGTTTTTAGAGAGAGAGGTTCTCTCCTCTCTCTTAGGATTAGGATTTAGGATTTCTCTTAGTTTTAGGAGTGACTCTCAATCACAGGTTCTTTATTTTTATTTATTTTTCCAATTTAATTTATGAACTCTTCCATGTTACATTTGATGTCTTTGTTAGAGTTAATTGAGGTATTCCAGACTTATGATTGCTTTTTTTAATTTATTAAAGTTCTCGATTTATCCAAATTATTTTCATTCAAGTAGAATTTCTCCCCTTTTGGCTTTGGTTAAATAATTGGTGACTCTTGAGTTATCAAACTCATTGTTGATTGAGAATTGGAATTCTTCAAGAATTAATTCATCCACTTAACTTACCTTCATAGTTAGAGGTTAATAAAGTGGGAGAAAAATCCAATTCTCATTACAATTGATAAGGATAACTGGGATAGGACCTCCAGTCTTCATACCTTGCCAAGAGTTTATTTATTATTACTATTTTATTTTATTCTTTTTGTGCAACATACTGCTTCCTTACTTCCAAAACCCCCAATTTACAATCTTCATAACCAATAACAAGAACATACTGATGAGTATTTTGGAGGAAAAATAAATCTCTCCCAAAACACACAAATCTAACCGGCAAGTGTACCGGGTCGTATCAAGTAATAAAAACTCACGGGAGTGAGGTCGATCCCACATGGATTGAAGGATTGAGCAATTTTAGCTTAGTGGTTGATTTAGTCAAGCGAATCGAGTGTGGATTGGATGATTTGTGACTTGCAGAATTAAATTGCATAGAAAGTAAAGAGAACAAGAAATAAATTGCTGAAACATAAAGGACAAGAAATTAAATAGCAGAAACTTAAAGTGCAAGAAATGTAAATTACGGAATCTTAAAGTGCAAGAAATGTAAACAGCTGGAATTGTAAAGGGAATTGGGGAATGGATTTGCAGAATTTAAACAAGGAAAAGTTGAATTGCATTAAACAGAAGAGGGAAAGGGAATTGAGATTAAACCGGATATGAAGCAGAAAAGTAAATGAACATAGAAAGGAAAGAAACAGAATGTAAATTGGGGATTTGGATCTCAGGACCCAGAGACTAGAAAACCAAGTCTAGATCTCAATGCCTTCCTAGATCCAACAAGAACAATTGCAAGGGAATTGTAAATTGCAAAGAGAATAGATGAAGAGCAGTTAACCGGAAATGAAATTCAATTAACAGTAAAGAAACAGAGAGATCCAAGATTGAGATTGAAACAGAATTTCTTCAATTCTCCAATCCAAGATCCAAGACAAATGTAAAATGAAATTGAAAGCAATGGAAACAAAGAAATTAAAGTTCACTCAATAACAAAAGCTCTCCGAAAACTATTATGAAAATTTCAAAAGGAAAGCTCCCCGAAGAACTTGAATTCTATCCTATTTATACACTTTCTTCAAATGATCTTCAAGCCTTGAGTTGGGCCTATGCTCTTGGTGGAATTGGGTTGAAAGAGGCCTTGGTTGATTGCTCTTGAAGTTTGGAGAAGAACCAAAGTGAACCAATTGAACCGGGTTTGAGGTTAGCAAAAGTTGGACCAAAAGTTGGAGCTAAAGTTAGGGGTCTAACTTTGGCTCCAACTTTTCATAGCAGCCCACAAAACTTGCTGGTATGAACGTTGGTGCCAATGTTAGGGGTCTAACTTTGACCCTAACGTTGGCCTTGCCTTGTGTATTTGTGGCGCCAACGTTAGCCACCAAGTTAGGGGGCTAACGTTGGCGCAAACTTTTGCTCCTTCCCCATTGAATTTTCATGTGCCAACGTTAGCCTCCAAGTTAGGGGTCTAACGTTGGCGCAAACGTTGGTGCCCAGGAGAGAAATTCATGTGCCAACGTTAGCCTCAAAGTTAGGGGGCTAACGTTGGCGTAAACTTTTGAAGCCCAGGGGAGAATTTTCAAGTTCCAACGTTAGCCTCCAAGTTAGGGGGCTAACGTTGGGGCTAACTTTTCAACCAAAAGTTTGTGCAAAAGTTTGATGCTAACTTTAGGTCCAGCTTCTTGCTTCCTGGTTCAATTTCACTTATTCCATTGTCTTCTCTTTACTCCTAGCTATTCCTTCTTGCTTCAACCTTTCTCCAAGCTTTCTTCACCTATCATTAATCAACCAAACTCATCAAAGCTATGCTCAAAATCATGAGATATTCATTCTTTCATAATATGCAACAAATATAGCATAAAACCTCATGAAATGGCATGAATTCATATATGGTTGGTTCAATCAAGGGAAACATGAAAATCTACTCAATTAGCTTGCTTGTAGCTCAAGAAAGTGCATAATTCTAATGAAAACAAAAGAAAAAGACTAGCTAAAATAGGCTAGGATGACTTGTCATCACAACACCAAACTTAAAGCTTGCTTGTCCCCAAGCAAGAAATGAATTATGCTCAGAGATTCTTTCAGTCAAGATGGATTGAGGAACACTTGTAAAGTGCAGTGAGTGAAGTGATCAAGTATCAGTGGGGTGAACTCTAAATCATATGCTCATGCAAGGGCTTCAATGCTCACTAGTCCTTACATATTGGGAGTCGTAGGTCTTAGGATTTTCATCCAAATGGTATCATGGAGATCTCTTTATATGTAATCACCTTGAAGCAGTTTATAGTTTCTGTGCTTTGGCCTCGACTCTAAGTATCATGTCTCAAAGCAGCTCTTTAGATAAGCTTTCAATCAATACTCCTAAACCAGTTGGTTTTAAGGTATTAGGTGTTAAAGCACCCCTAAGGATTTACTTGCTCAAGCCTCTTTCCTTGACACACTTCAACCACAAGCATTTACTAGGATAACAACTCTTTGAGTTTTTGTTTCTTTCTTTCTTTTTCTGCCTAGTAATTGATGCTCAGAGCCTTGGGCCATGTTCTTTTTTGCTTTTGTATTTTCTTTATTTCCTTTTGTTTTGTTTGCTGCTTCTTGGATCAATAAGTTTTTGAGAATCTCCACAATACTTCTTTGAACTTCATGTTCCGCCTATGAGCTCCCATGCAAGTTTTCACAAGCATGTAACCTCAATACATAATCATATAACTAGAGCCACCACTTCTCCTAATCTTTTGCTTGCCTCAAAATTGTTTAATTCCTCAATCCTTCTTTTCAAAGAACTTTCATGTGATGCATTTCTTGGAAATTGAGTGCAAACAAGTTTTGAAGATGAGAATGTTGTGAATGATCAAACATCTTGCTTATTGAATTATAAAGAAAGACTATGCTATGTGGTAGCACAAATTGCGAATCACACTTTTCACAACGCGTACCACTAACCAGCAAGTGCATTGGGTCGTCCAAGTAATACCTTACGTGAGTAAGGGTCGAATCCCACAGAGATTGTTGGTTTGAAGCAATCTATGGTTATCTTGTAAATCTTAGTCAGGAAGTCAATTATGTTTATCAGTTGAATTATGAATAACCAATAGAGCATAAATTAAACGTTACTTGTTGTGTAGTAATGGAGAATATGTTGGAGTTTTGGAGATGCTTTGTCTTCTGAATCTCTGCTTTCCTCTGTCTTCTGATTCACGCACACGTCCTCCTATGGCAAGCTGTGTGTTGGTGGATCACCGTTGTCAATGGCTACCTTCCATCCTTCCAGTAAAAACTACGCTCACGCGCTCTGTCACAGCACGGCTAATCACCGATTGGTTCTCGATCCGGTTGGAATAGGATTTACTATCCTTTTGCATCTGTCACTAACGCCCAGCCTTCAGGAGTTTGAAGCTCGTCACAGTCATTCAATCCTTGAATCCTACTCGGAATACCACAGACAAGGTTTAGACTTTCCGGATTCTCATGAATGCTGCCATCAGTTCTAGCTTATACCACGGAGATTCTGATTAAAGAATCTAAGAGATACTCATTCAATCGGATATAGAACGGAGGTGGTTGTCAGGCACACGTTCATGGTTTGAGGAAGGTGATGAATGTCACGGATCATCACCTTCATCACAGTTAAGCGCGAATGAACATCTTAGATAGGAACAAGCGTGTTTGAATGGAAAACAGAAATACTTGCATTAATTCATTGAGACACAGCAGAGCTCCTCACCCCCAACAATGGGGTTTAGAGACTCATGCCGTCAGAGAATACAAAGTTTAGATCTGAAATGTCATGAGGTACAAAATAAGTCTCTAAAAGTTGTTTAAATACTAAACTAGTAGCCTAGGGTTACAAAATATGAGTGGACTATGATGGATGATGCAGAGATCCACTTCTGGGGCCCACTTGGTGTGCTGGGGCCCACTTGGTGTGTGCTGGGGCTGAGACTTTAAGCAATCCACGTGCAGAGGCCATTTGTGGAATTGAACGCCAGTTCTTGTGCCAGTTTGGGCGTTCAACTCCAGTTTTTGATCCTTTTCTGGCGCTGAACGCCAGAATTGGGCAGAGAACTGGCGTTGAACGCCAGTTTACGTCGTCTATCCTTGTGCAAAGTATGGACTATTATATATTGCTGGAAAGCCCTGGATGTCTAATTTCCAACGCAATTGGAAGCATGCCATTTCGAGTTCTGTAGCTCCAGAAAATCCACTTTGAGTGAAGGGAGGTCAGAATCCAACAGCATCAGCAGTCCTTTTTCAGCCTGAATCAGATTTTTGCTCAGCTCCTTCAATTTCAGCCAGAAAAATACCTGAAATTACAGAAAAACACACAACTCATAGTAAAGTCCAGAAATATAAATTTTTCCTAAAAACTACTAGAAATAGACTAAAAACTAACTAAAGCATACTCTAAACTATATGAAATTATCCCCAAAAAGCGTATAAAATATCCGCTCATCACAACACCAAACTTAAACTGTTGCTTGTCCTCAAGCAACTAGACAAATAAAATAGAAGACTAATAGGTTGAGAAGCAATAATATCTCAGAGTTTTTGATTGAAGCTCAGATCCTAATTAGATGAGCGGGACTAGTAGCTTTTTGCTTCTGAACAGTTTTGGCATCTCACTTTATCCATTGAAGCTCAGAGTGATTGGCATCTATAGGAACTCAGAATTCAGATAGTGTTATTGATTTTCTTAGTTCAGTGTGATGATTCTTGAACACAGCTTCTTTATGAGTCTTGGCCGTGGCCCTAAGCACTTTGTTTTCCAGTATTACTACCGGATACATAAATGCCACAGACACATAACTGGGTGAACCTTTTCAGATTGTGACTCAGCTTTGCTAAAGTCCCCAATTAGAGGTGTCCAGAGTTCTTAAGCACACTCTTCTTTTTGCTTGGACCTTGACTTTAACCGCTCAGTCTCAAGTTTTCACTTGACACCTTCACGCCACAAGCACATGGTTAGGGACAGCTTGGTTTAGCCGCTTAGGCCAGGATTTTTATTCCTTCGTGGCCCTCCTATCCACTGATGCTCAAAGCCTTGGGATCCTTTTCATTACCCTTGCCTTTTGGTTTTAAGGGCTATTGGCTCTTTCTGCTTGCTTTTTCTTTTTCTTTCTATATTATTTTTTTTTTCGCTACTTTTTTTTTTTTTTTTGCAAGCTTTGTTCTTTGCTGCTTTTTCTTGCTTCAAGAATCATTTTTTATGATTTTTCAGATTATCAATAACATGTCTCATGTTCATCATTCTTTCAAGAGCCAACATATTTAACAGTCTTAAGCAACAAATTCAAAAGACATATGCACTGTTCAAGCATTCATTCAGAAGACAGAAAGCATTGCCACCACATTTAACTAATTAGAATTTCTCTTATTAAAACTCGAAATTTTATTGCTTCTTATTCAAAAGATCTACTACTTTATTCATGTTTGCTGATGATGAGAAAAATAAACTATAGCTTAATTGGAGATAAAATCAAAATAGATACTAATTACAACTATATGACTCCTAAGGTAAAATTAAAATAAGAACAGTTATCACAGAGTTAAGGCTAAGATTAGAACTCAACAACCTTGAGGTTTGGAAAGTGGATGTTCCTATAGTGTGTGAGGTGCTTGGTCCTTCAAGAGAGAATTTCTGCGCTTTAGTTCCTTTAAATCACGCCCTTGCTCCTCTTGGAGTGGGTTGTTTTCCTTTAGGGGCCATGATCTTAGTGATCACGGATAAGCACACCAAACTTAGAGCTTTGCTTGTCCTCAAGCAAAAGAAAAAGAAGGAGATGGGTAGAAGGAGAGCTCCTTCCCACCATCCTGGCGTTTGAACGCCCAAACACTGCCTGTTTTGGGCGTTCAACGCCCAAATGCTGCTCTCCTGGGCGTTCAACGCCCAGTTGTTGCCCTTTTCTGGCGTTGAACGCCAGATAGCTATCCTTACTGGCGTTCAGTGCCCACTGGATGCCCATTTTGGGCGCTGAACGCCCAAAATGGCCTTCACTGACGTTTTCTTGCCAGTAAGCTCCTTATCTTTGTTTTGTGTGTAGATTCCTTCTGTAACCCTGTAAACTTATGCAAATGATTCTTTACCTTAGTGTTAGTGAACTTTATATAAACAAATAAAAATAAAAATAGGGTAAAATGCTTAGAGGATTGTTGCCCCATGGCTGGGTTGCCTCCCAGCAAGCGCTTCTTTATTGTCTTTAGCTGGACCTTGCTGAGCTTTTAATCTAGCTTCAGCCTTGAGCATTCTTGCTCAGTGTTGCCTTCAAGATAATGCTTGATTCGCTGTCCATTGACAATGAACTTCTTATCAGAATCAATATCTTGAAGCTCCACATAACCATATGGTGACACACTTGTAATCACGTATGGTCCCCTCCACCGGGATTTCAGTTTCCCGGGGAATAGCCTGAGTCTAGAGTTAAACAACAGGACCTTCTGTCCTGGTTCAAAGATTCTAGATGATAGCTTTCTGTCATGCCATTTTTTTTATTTTTCTTTATAAAGCTTGGCATTTTCGAAAGCTGTGAATCTGAATTCCTCTAGCTCATTTAGCTGGAGCAATCGTTTTTCTCCTGCTAATTTGGCATCTAAGTTTAGGAATCTGGTTGCCCAATAAGCTTTATGTTCCAGTTCCACAGGCAGGTGACATTCCTTACCATACACAAGTTGGTATGGAGAGGTCCCTATAGGGGTCTTGAATGCTGTTCTGTAAGCCCACAGAACATCATCCAAGCTCCTTGCCCAATCCTTTCTACGGGTATTTACTGTCCGTTCCAGGATTCTCTTTAATTCTCTGTTAGAGACCTCAGCCTGCCCATTGGTTTGTGGATGATATGGAGTGGCCACTTTGTGGCGAATTCCATACCGAACCATGGCAGAGTAAAGCTGTTTATTGTAGAAGTGAGTGCCCCCATCACTGATTAACACTCTAGGGACACCAAACCTGCTAAAGATATGTTTCTGGAGGAACTTCAGCACTGTTTTAGTATCATTGGTGGGTGTGGCAATAGCCTCAACCCATTTTGATACATAGTCAACTGCCACCAGAATATAAGTGTTTGAGTATGATGGTGGGAAAGGTCCCATGAAGTCAATTCCCCATACATCAAACAACTCTATTTCCAAGATTCCTTGTTGAGGCATGGCGTAACCATGAGGCAGATTACCAGCTCTTTGGCAACTGTCACAATTACGTACAAACTCTCGGGAATCTTTATAGAGTGTGGGCCAATAGAAGCCACATTGGAGGACCTTAGTGGCTGTTCGCTCACCTCCGAAATGGCCTCCATATTGAGATCCGTGGCAATGCCATAGGATTCTCTGTGCTTCCTCTCTGGGGACACACCTACGGATAATTCCGTCTGCACATCTCTTAAAGAGATAAGGTTCATCCCACAAGTAGTACTTTGCATCAGTAACTAATTTCTTCTTTTGTATTCTATTGTACTCCTTGGGTATGAACCTTGCAGCTTTATAGTTTGCAATATCGGCAAACCATGGTGCTTCCTGAATGGCAAATAGATGCTCATCAGGGAACGTCTCAGAGATCTCAAGAAAGGGGAGGGACGTCCCTTTCACTGGCTCTATCCGGGACAGATGATCAGCCACTTGGTTCTCTGTTCCTTTTCTGTCTCTTATTTCTATATCAAACTCTTGCAGAAGCAATACCCATCTGATGAGCCTGGGTTTTGAATCCTGCTTTGTGAGTAGATACTTAAGAGCAGCATGGTCAGTGTACACAATCACCTTTGATCCTACTAAGTAGGATCTGAACTTGTCAATGGCGTAAACCACTGCAAGTAATTCCTTTTCTGTGGTTGTGTAATTTTTCTGGGCATCATTTAAAACGCGACTAGCATAATAAATGACATGCAGAAGCTTGTCATGCCTCTGTCCCAGTACTGCACCAATGGCATGATCACTGGCATCACACATTAACTCAAATGGCAATGTCCAGTCTGGTGCAGAAATGACTGGTGCTGTGACCAGCTTAGCTTTCAGCGTTTCAAACGCCTGTAGGCATGCTGTGTCAAACACAAATGGCGTGTCAGCAGCTAGCAGATTGCTTAGGGGTTTTGCGATTTTTGAAAAATCCTTTATAAACCTCCTATAGAATCCTGCATGCCCCAGAAAGCTTCTGATTGCCTTAACATTGGCAGGTGGTGGTAATTTTTCAATTACCTCTATTTTTGCTTGATCTACCTCTATTCCCTTGTTTGAGATTTTATGCCCAAGAACAATTCCTTCAGTCACCATGAAGTGACACTTTTCCCAGTTTAAAACTAGGTTGGTTTCTTGGCATCTTTTCAGAACAAGTTTCAGGTGATCAAGACAGGAGCTGAATGAGTCTCCATATACTGAGAAGTCATCCATGAAGACTTCCAGAAATTTTTCCACCATGTCAGAGAAAATAGAGAGCATGCATCTCTGGAAGGTTGCAGGTGCATTGCATAGCCCAAAGGGCATCCTTCTATAAGCAAACACTCCGGATGGACATGTGAATGCTGTTTTCTCTTGATCCTGGCGATCTACTGCAATCTGGTTATAGCCTGAGTAGCCATCCAAAAAGCAGTAATAATCATGACCTGCTAGTCTCTCTAGCATCTGGTCTATGAATGGTAAAGGAAAATGATCCTTTCTGGTGGCTGTATTGAGCCTTCTGTAGTCAATACACATGCGCCACCCTGTAACTGTTCTTGTAGGAACCAGTTCATTTTTTTCATTATGAATCACTGTCATGCCTCCCTTTTTTGGGACGACTTGAACAGGGCTCACCCAGGGGCTATCAGAAATGGGATAAATAATCCCAGCCTCTAGTAATTTGGTGACCTCTTTCTGCACCACTTCCTTCATGGCTGGATTTAGCCGCCTCTGTGGTTGAACCACTGGGTTGGCATTATCCTCCAATAGGATTTTGTGCATGCATCTGGCTGGGCTTATGCCCTTAAGGTCACCTATGGACCACCCAAGAGCTGTCTTGTGTGTCCTTAGCACTTGAATAACTGCTTCCTCTTCCTGTGAATTTAAAGCAGAGCTTATGATCACTGGAAAGGTGTCACCTTCTCCTAGAAATGTATATTTCAAGGATGGTGGCAGTGGCTTGAGCTCTGGTTTAGGAGGTTTTTCCTCTTTCAGAAGAAAGTTCAGAGGCTCTTTCATGTCCCCTGAATCCTCCAAATCAGGCTGAACATCTTTAAAGATGTCTTCCAACTCTGATTCGAGACTCTCAGCCATGTTGATCTCTTCTACCAAAGAGTCAATAAGGTCAACTTTCATGCAATCTGTTGATGTGTCTAGATGCTGCATGGCTTTGACAGCGTTCAACTTGAACTCGTCATCGTTGACTCTCAGGGTTGTTTCCCCCTGCTGGACGTCAATGAGGGATCGTCCAGTTGCTAGGAAGGGTCTTCCTAGAATGAGAGTAGCACTCTTGTGCTCCTCCATTTCCAGCACAACAAAGTCAGTGGGAAAGGCGAATGGCCCAACTCTGACAATCATGTCCTCAATCACGCCTGATGGGTATTTAGTAGAACCATCAGCAAGTTGGAGACATATCCGGGTTGGTTTAACTTCCTCAGTTAAGCCAAGCTTCCTGATAGTGGATGCAGGTATTAGGTTGATGCTTGCCCCAAGATCGCATAAAGCTGTCTTGGTGCAATCACCTTCTAATATGCATGGTATCAGAAAACTCCCAGGGTCTTTAAGCTTTTCAGGAAAGCTTTTCAGAATGACTGCACTGCATTCTTCAGTGAGGAGAACTCTTTCTGTTTCTCTCCACTCCTTTTTATGACTCAAGATCTCTTTCATGAACTTGGCATAAGAAGGTATTTGCTCAAGTGCCTCTGCAAATGGAATCTTTATTTCAAGAGTCCTTAGATAATCTGCAAAGCGAGCAAATTGCTTATCCTGCTCCTCTTTCCGGAGTTTTTGAGGATAAGGTATCTTGGCTTTATATTCCTCAACCTTAGTGGTTAAAGAAGCCTTTTTAGAGGGGTTGTTGTCAGCACTTATGTGTGTCTGATCCCTCACTGGCAATTGCGTACCAGAGTCAGAAGCTGGAGTGACGTTAGACGCCAGCTCACTGCCTGTTCCTGGCGCCTGAACGCCAGAAATGTGCCCCTGTTGGGCGTTCAGCGCCAGATTCTTGCCCATTTCTGGCGTTGAACGCCACCCCTGCCTTGTTTCTGGCGCTGAACGCCAGTTTTGGGCATGGTCTGGGCGTTCAGCGCCAGCCTTCCACCCATTTTCTGGCGTTTTAGTGCCAGAATTATTTTTCCCTGGGCTCTTACTGTCCTCAGGGGAATCTTTGGTGGGTTGCTTATTTCTTGAATTTTTGATGCCTTGAGGTGGGGTATTTAATGTTTTCCCACTTCTTAATTGAACTGCTTGGCATTCTTCTGCTATTTGCTTTGATAGCTGCTGCTTTGTTTGCTTAAACTATTCTTCCATATGTATATTAGCTATCCTTGTCTCCTGTAACCTGTCTTTGAATTCAGCTAGCTGCTTTGTTAGAAAATCTAATTGCTGATTGAATTCAGCAGCTTGTTTTACAGTACTGAATTCAGCAGTTACTGTTTTAACCTCTTCATTCATGGAAGGGTTGCTGCTTAGATACAGATGCTGATTCCTGGCAACTGTATCAATGAGCTCTTGAGCCTCTTCGATTGTCTTTCTCATATGGATAGATCCACCAGCTGAGTAATCTAAAGACATCTGAGCTCCTTCTGCAAGCCCATAGTAGAAGATGTCTAACTGAACCCACTCTGAAAACATTTCAGAGGGGCATTTTCGTAGCATCTCTCTGTATCTCTCCCAGGCATCATAAAGAGATTCATTATCTCCTTGTTTAAAGCCTTGGATGTCCAGCCTTAGCTGTGTCATCCTTTTTGGAGGGAAATATTGATTCAGGAATTTTTCTGTCAGCTGTTTCCATGTTCTTATGCTGGCCTTAGGTTGGTTATTTAACCACCTCTTGGCTTGATCTTTTACAGCAAATGGAAACAGTAATAGTCTGTAGACATCCTGATTTATTTCCTTATCATGTACTGTGTCAGCAATTTGTAAAAATTGTGCCAGAAACTCTGTAGGTTCTTCTTGTGGAAGACCGGAATACTGGCAACTTTGCTGCACCATGATAATGAGCTGAGGATTCAACTCAAAGCTACTAACTCCAATGGAGGGTATGCATATGCTACTCCCATATGAAGCAGTAGAGGGGTTAGAATATGACCCCAGAGTCCTCCTGGACTGTTCATTTCCACTTATGTCCATGATGGATTTCTATGGATATAACTTGGACTGATTTATCTTTTTTTATTTATTTTATTTTATAAGAGGTAAATACTTAAATAAAATAAAATAACTAAAAAGAATTTGAATTTTGAAAATTATAATTTTTTTTTAAAAAAATTAAAAATAATTAGTTAAAAAAAACGAAATTTTTTTGAAAAAGAGGGAAGATATTTTCGAAAATTAGAGAGAGAGAGTTAGTTAGGTAGTTTTGAAAAAGTTAAGAAACAAACAAAAAGTTAGTTAGTTAGTTGAAACAAATTTGAAAAGATAAGAAGTTAGGAAGTTAGAAGGGATATTTTGAAAAGATATTTTTGAATTTAGTGAGGAGAGAGAAGAACAATAAGATAGTACAAGATTTAAAATTTTTAGATCTAATGCTCCTTATTTTCGAAAAATTTGGAGGGAAAACACCAAGGAACACCAAACTTAAAAATTTTAAGATCAAGACACAAGGAAAACTCAAGAACACTTTGAAGACTCACAAGAACACAAGAACATGAAGGAAGAACACCAAACTTAAAATTTTTAGAAAACCAAACCAAAATTTTCGAAAATCAAAGGGGAATCAACAAGAAAACACCAAACTTAAAGTTTGGCACAGGATTTAATAGAAAAATTATTTTTGAAAAAGAAGGTTTTAAAAAGAGTATAAAAGATTCTAACCCAATCAAATTAATGTTCTAGCCAAATGAGTTATGGGACCTTATTAAAGTTTGGCACAGGATTTAATAGAAAAATTATTTTTGAAAAAGAAGGTTTTAAAAAGAGTATAAAAGATTCTAACCCAATCAAATTAATGTTCTAGCCAAATGAGTTATGGGACCTTTTAATAGAAAAATTACTTTTGCATCTGTCACTAACGCCCAGCCTTCAGGAGTTTGAAGCTCGTCACAGTCATTCAATCCTTGAATCCTACTCGGAATACCACAGACATGGTTTAGACTTTCCGGATTCTCATGAATGCTGCCATCAGTTCTAGCTTATACCACGGAGATTCTGATTAAAGAATCTAAGAGATACTCATTCAATCGGATATAGAACGGAGGTCGTTGTCAGGCACACGTTCATGGTTTGAGGAAGGTGATGAATGTCACGGATCATCACCTTCATCACAGTTAAGCGCGAATGAACATCTTAGATAGGAACAAGCGTGTTTGAATGGAAAACAGAAATACTTGCATTAATTCATTGAGACACAGCAGAGCTCCTAACCCCCAACAATGGGGTTTAGAGACTCATGCCGTCAGAGAATACAAAGTTTAGATCTGAAATGTCATGAGGTACAAAATAAGTCTCTAAAAGTTGTTTAAATACTAAACTAGTAGCCTAGGGTTACAAAATATGAGTGGACTATGATGGATGATGCAGAGATCCACTTCTGGGGCCCACTTGGTGTGCTGGGGCCCACTTGGTGTGTGCTGGGGCTGAGACATTAAGCAATCCACGTGCAGAAGCCATTTGTGGAGTTGAACGCCAGTTTTTGTGCCAGTTTGGGCGTTCAACTCCAGTTTTTGATCCTTTTCTGGCGCTGAACGCCAGAATTGGGCAGAGAACTGGCGTTGAACGCCAGTTTACGTCGTCTATCCTTGTGCAAAGTATGGACTATTATATATTGCTGGAAAGCCCTGGATGTCTACTTTCCAACGCAATTGGAAGCATGCCATTTCGAGTTCTGTAGCTCCAGAAAATCCACTTTTAGTGCAGGGAGGTCAGAATCCAACAGCATCAGCAGTCCTTTTTCAGCCTGAATCAGATTTTTGCTCAGCTCCTTCAATTTCAGCCAGAAAAATACCTGAAATTACAGAAAAACACACAACTCATAGTAAAGTCCAGAAATATAAATTTTTCCTAAAAACTACTAGAAATAGACTAAAAACTAACTAAAATATACTCTAAACTATATGAAATTATCCCCAAAAAGCATATAAAATATCCGCTCATCACTATGCAGGCAGGGGTAATTAAAAAAACTATGCTATGCAGATAGGCAGGGCAGATAAGAATACAATCCATCTTTCAATTACAGCAATATTTGATGCAAAACAATGACTTAACAATACAACCTGTTGAAGTTTACTTGCTTTCCTTCTTCTCATCATCATCATTGCTGGCCTTTAGGTTCATCTTTTGTTTCTTTGGTTGATGATGCTTAATCCTTCTAACAGCTTGTATGGACCTCTGTAATGATATTGAAAGTTGCTTGTTTCCCAAGCACTTGAAAAATGGTTAGCTTGCATGATTTATTTGTGGGCCTTTGTACTTACTTTGGTGTGGGAACACCAAACTTAGTACCTTGCCAATGCATTAGATTAACCATGTGTGAAACTCTTTTTTTTCTTTTTCAAAAGCAATAAGACTGAAAACTACGAAACAGCAGAATAGTTGACTAGTTTATCCAACATGTTTGAAGCCAGCATTATGCAGAAGGTGAGAGTGTGTTTTATGATGAGATTCTGGTGGGACACCAAACTTAGAATCCTTCATTCTCCCTTAGATTGTTTTGGTGTGCAACACCAAACTTAGCTTCTTGCATTATAGATAAAACTAATTAATTTTTTTTTTATTAAAATAGTTATGAACAGAAAACTACCTCGGGTTGGGTTGCCTCCCAACAAGCGCTCTTTTATTGTCACTAGCTTGACATCTTGCTCTTTGATTATGGAGGCTGGAAATCATAATGCCTCAGTTTCTCTCCTCTTGCTGTAGGATTCCTTTCCTCCATGACCTACACAATCACAAACAATCCAAATGAAAATTGGATATTCTCATGCCAGAATGTAGTCAGAGGATTAGTTGACACCATGTGTCAAACAGTTGGTAAACTTGAGAGATTAATGAACGAAAATCACTTCTCTCGTTTATTTATCAAGCTATGAGAATCATATTCAGCAAGATAAACCAAGGAAACTTCACTCTATGGCTAAAGTGAGGTTTCAATTAGCTCAGG
Source organism: Arachis ipaensis (assembly GCF_059453495.1). Taxonomy (NCBI): domain Eukaryota; kingdom Viridiplantae; phylum Streptophyta; class Magnoliopsida; order Fabales; family Fabaceae; genus Arachis; species Arachis ipaensis. The sequence goes on from NC_142444.1 coordinate 87,227,513, forward strand.
CAAAAATTCAAACAGTTAGTGTGTCAGTCAAAAATTAAAGAAAAAGTGCTTGATCTAAATTGCCACCTCACTTAATCATTGTCAATCTAATCAATCCCCGGCAACGGCGCCAAAAACTTGATGAGTATTTTGGAGGAAAAATAAATCTCTCCCAAAACACACAAATCTAACCGGCAAGTGTACCGGGTCGTATCAAGTAATAAAAACTCACAGGAGTGAGGTCGATCCCACAGGGATTGAAGGATTGAGCAATTTTAGCTTAGTGGTTGATTTAGTCAAGCGAATCGAGTGTTGATTGGATGATTTGTGACTTGCAGAATTAAATTGCATAGAAAGTAAAGAGAACAAGAAATAAATTGCTGAAACATAAAGGACAAGAAATTAAATAGCAGAAACTTAAAGTGCAAGAAATGTAAATTACGGAATCTTAAAGTGCAAGAAATGTAAACAGCTAGAATTGTAAAGGGAATTGGGGAATGGATTTGCAGAATTTAAACAACGAAAAGTTGAATTGCATTAAACAGAAGAGGGAAAGGGAATTGAGATTGAACCGGATATGAAGCAGAAAAGTAAATGAACATAGAAAGGAAAGAAACAGAATGTAAATTGGGGATTTGGATCTCAGGACCCAGAGACTAGAAAACCAAGTCTAGATCTCAATGCCTTCCTAGATCCAACAAGAACAATTGCAAGGGAATTGTAAATTGCAAAGAGAATAGATGAAGAGCAGTTAACCGGAAATGAAATTCAATTAACAGTAAAGAAACAGAGAGATCCAAGATTGAGATTGAAACAGAATTTCTTCAATTCTCCAATCCAAGATCCAAGACAAATGTAAAATGAAATTGAAAGCAATGGAAACAAAGAAATTAAAGTTCACTCAATAACAAAAGCTCTCCGAAAACTATTATGAAAATTTCAAAAGGAAAGCTCCCCGAAGAACTTGAATTCTATCCTATTTATACACTTTCTTCAAATGATCTTCAAGCCTTGAGTTGGGCCTTTGCTCTTGGTGGAATTGGGTTGAAAGAGGCCTTGGTTGATTGCTCTTGAAGTTTGGAGAAGAACCAAAGTGAACCAATTGAACCGGGTTTGAGGTTAGCAAAAGTTGGACCAAAAGTTGGAGCTAAAGTTAGGGGTCTAACTTTGGCTCCAACTTTTCATAGCAGCCCACAAAACTTGCTGGTATGAACGTTGGTGCCAATGTTAGGGGTCTAACTTTGACCCTAACGTTGGCCTTGCCTTGTGTATTTGTGGCGCCAACGTTAGCCACCAAGTTAGGGGGCTAACGTTGGCGCAAAATTTTGCTCCTTCCCCATTGAATTTTCATGTGCCAACGTTAGCCTCCAAGTTAGGGGTAACGTTGGCGCAAACGTTGGTGCCCAGGAGAGAAATTCATGTGCCAACGTTAGCCTCAAAGTTAGGGGGCTAACGTTGGCGCAAACTTTTGAAGCCCAGGGGAGAATTTTCAAGTTCCAACGTTAGCCTCCAAGTTAGGGGGCTAACGTTGGGGCTAACTTTTCAACCAAAAGTTTGTGTAAAAGTTTGTTGCTAACTTTAGGTCCAGCTTCTTGCTTCCTGGTTCAATTTCACTTATTCCATTGTCTTCTCTTTACTCCTAGCTATTCCTTCTTGCTTCAACCTTTCTCCAAGCTTTCTTCACCTATCATTAATCAACCAAACTCATCAAAGCTATGCTCAAAATCATGAGATATTCATTCTTTCATAATATGCAACAAATATAGCATAAAACCTCATGAAATGGCATGAATTCATATATGGTTGGTTCAATCAAGGGAAACATAAAAATCTACTCAATTAGCTTGCTTGTAGCTCAAGAAAGTGCATAATTCTAATGAAAACAAAAGAAAAAGACTAGCTAAAATAGGCTAGGATGACTTGTCATCACATACCTCCCTGCAATTCCTTGAGAAGACGACCAGAGGTTTAAATACTTCGGTTATCAATTTATTTAGGGGTTTGTTACTTGTGACAACCAAAACGTTTGTATGAAAGGACTTTTGAAGGTTTAGAAACTATACTTGCAACGAGGATTTATCCGCAAATTTTTAGACCACGCAAAAGTTCTATCATCACTCTCCTTATGCTTCAGCGCCATATCCTAAGCCAACTTCGCAGAAGCCACAGCAACAGTAGCCCAAGTCTTCTCACCCTCCAACTCTTTTTCTAGCCTCGCCACCTTCACCTCAAGCTCCTCCTTCAAACCCTTGATTCGGTCGAACTTCGATTTGGCCTCCTCCATAAAGGCCTTCGTTGCATGAATAGGAAGATCCTGGGCAGTCCGGTATAAAGCTGCTCCCATATATGCCATTTTAATGCTGCTTCGAGTAATAAAATCCAAATGACAAAGAAGAGAGACGTCGTTAGTATGAATAACACCATAAGGAGCAATCTGCTGATCAACAAACCCAACGGCATCAATGTCAGGAGCATCCAAATTGAAGGGCTCAACAGTCCTCTGTCTTTTTGGAGAAGGACCAACAGTAGAAGAAGTAGCAACAGAAGTCAGGGGAAGATCAACTAAATGGATCTGAGGAGTTGGAATCATCCTCCTCGGCCAAGTAGAACTCAAGATTGTCTTCTTAGGAGGAACTTGAGAAGATCCCTCTCCTGCAGCTTTTGCCGAGATGTTCTGGGCAGTAGTGGCCTTCCTCGCCTTCTCGAAAGCTTTCATGGAATCATTGATCTTTTCCATCTCTGAAGAAAAAAATCAACAAAAAGCAAGTTTCAAATTGAAAGGAAAAGAAGTAGCAGTAAATAAAACAAGAGAAAAAAAAGTCGGGCACTACCCAGTGCAGTTCGGACAAGAAAGGGGTCCCCCAAAAATCTCTTGTATCGGGATGGGGAGGTTCCCCCCAAATATCTTCCAACACATTCACAAAAGCTTGCTCAACCTTGTCAATCATCTCCCACGACTATCGAGACACCACAACATTCTTTTGCCAACACAAGGGGAAGGCAGGTTCATTATTCGACTCTAAGAAAAAGGGTCGAGCTCCCTCAACAGCTTGAACTTTAAAAAAAGTAATTCTTAAAGTCCCTAAAGGACTCGTCATACATAGCAAACACTTTATGCCCTTGAGCAGATCGAAAGGAAATCTGAGAAAGATTTCTTTTTTGAAGAAATCCCGGGCTTAGTTAAAACAAAAAGATAAAGAAAGAGAGTTTGAGAAGGTTTGACATCCAACTCTTGGCAAAGTAACTAAAAAATCTTGATAAAACCCCAGGAGTTCGGATGGAGCTGGGATGGAGCTACGTTGCACGACCACAACAAGTCGGTCTCAAAGGAGGTAAAAGGAAGGGTGATGTTCATTTGGCTGAAAAAGTAGTCGTAAGCATAAAAGAAGGGGCGTTCCCCCTGGGTCAGAGCAGGGAAGCAAACCCTTTCATCAGAGTCAGGCGCTACCAATTCATAGTTTTTCTCTTGGTCCCTACAACTACAGATTCGATGATGTTTTCTAAGCTCCGCACAGAATTCAGAATTAACTACAGAAACACACATCAGGACGAGGGAGTCCAGCCAATCGGACATACCCTCGGGAACCTTGGAAGATGTCTCGACAATATTTTTGCGAGAAAACATGGTTAACTAGTCCTACAGCAAGAAAAAGAAAATGGGTTACCAACCAAAACATCTCAAGCAAAATCAAAGAAATCAGCTCGAACAAAACATGGCTCAAACATACAAACAGTAAAAGGAAAACCCTAAGACACACACCAAGGTCCAGGGGCATCCTTTGGAGGCAGTGACACAGAGTAAGGACTCAGAAAAATTTACAAAGCTAACATCCCAGCAAAACTCTCATCCAGCAAGCAAATGCGCCGAGAAGAAAAATGCAAATCAAAGCAAGTAATCAGAAAATCGTTATCTTTTACAAATATATCAGCAAAGAAAACTATCAACGGGGCAAAAGTCATCAAAGGAGCAATCTTTTTTGGAAGCAAAACAACAGTTCATAAACCTCAAACATCAAAGTACAATCAGAAGTAGCAACAGTAGGTGAAACCCTAAAAGCGTCAAACTACCAGGGAATCCACCTAGGAGCATATATAAAATCAAAAGAGTACCAGAAAACATGCATCACAGTGACAACCAAGCACGGTAATACGAAAAGGTTTAAGCTCTCCAATGTAAACTGAAGCAAAACCAAAACTTTACCAAAAATAGAACAATGCAAGCACAAGGAAAGAACGATGAAAGAAGAACCAACCTGCAAAAAGAGGAAGGCGATGAACAGGTTGAAAGCAGGGAACGAGACCAAGAATCACCAGTCGAAAAAAAGCGAAGCTCCAGTAAACCACCAATGGCGCCACAGAGAGAAACGTCAAAACGCGAAAACAAAAGTCCCAGGCGAGCCAGAAAAAACGAAAGGGAAAGGATGGAGTTACAGTAAGCGATAGAATGAGAAACAGAAAAGAGAAAGTTTTGGTGTAATTCAATAAAATGAAAAAAAGAAGCGGGAGACAATGAAAATGGAGCATTAAGGAGTTAATGGGGCATTAAAAACCCTCGCACGATCCCAAGGCAAGAAACGCCTGTTTTTAAAATTGAAGAAAAGAAAAAACGCTCCATATTCAAAGGAAAACTCTACAAAGAAAAAATCGACAATACTCGAGCTCGGCTTCTCTAGAGAAGGATTGAAGTCCTAAAAACTAAGGACTCGACCTCAAAGGGAAGACCACACTCGACCAGGGGCACTGTTCATACCCTGGGTCGAGACGTCCGACCCGGGATGATCGATGACAAGCCGAGCAACCTCTTCAGGTCAGGACTAAATCCAAGGGTAGCCCAAACCTATAGAGAGAATGGCGGTTCCCTTGAAGATAAGATGACTTCACTCAAAGATAAGATAAGATAAGATAACTATCTTATCTCCAAGAAGGTCACTCCTCACCCTTATAAATACACTGGAGCACCTAGGTATAACTCATACTCTGGTTCTACTAAAAAACCTGCTTAATACCCATGCTAACTTAAGCATCGGAGTTCCTTGCAGGTACCATCACCCTCCGGTGACAAAGGATCAGCATCACTAACAAGTCCAACAAGTCGGACACAGCGGCTCTGGCCACCATCCTCCAGTCGGACACAACAGCTCCGACCGGTACAGAAGATCTCGTCCGAGATCGACCTACAGTTTTAGGTAACCCTTCGAACAGGATCATTCTAGGAGATCCCTCTTCTATCTCCACTGGGATCATTGCCTCTATTCTGTAAGTGAGTCGGAAGGGTGATTCTCCTGTGGTGGAGTGCGGAGTTGTCCGATATGCCCATAGGACTTGTGGGAGCTCTTCGGCTGAAGCTCCCTTTGCGTCCTGTAGTCTCCATTTTAACCCAGCTAATATGACTTTGTTGGCAGCTTCTGCCTGTCCGTTGGCTTGTGGGTGTTCTACGGATGTGAATTGCTGCTTTATTTTCAAGTCAGCTACCAAGTTTCTGAAACCTGTGTTAGTGAATTGGGTGCCATTATCTGTGGTGATGGAGTAAGGGACCCCGAACCTTGTAATAATGTTCCTGTATAGAAATTTCCGACTTCTTTGAGCGATGGCATTAGCTAGGGGCTCTGCCTCAATCCATTTTGTGAAATAGTCTACCCCTACAATGAGGAACTTGACTTGTCCCGACCCCAGGGAAAAAGGTCCGAGGAGGTCGAGTCCCCATTTTGCGAATGGCCAGGGTGATGTAACACTGATGAGCTCCTCTGGTGGAGCGATATGGAAATTGGCATGCTTCTGACATGGTGGGCATGTTTTAACGAACTCGGTTGCTTCTTTTTGCAAAGTTGGCCAGAAGAACCCTACTCGGAGTACCTTTTTGGAAAGAGCTCGTGCCCCCAAGTGGTTGCCACACATGCCACTGTGTACTTCTTCCAGGACTTCCCTTGTATTGGAAGTCGGTAAGCATTTTCGGAGGGTGTTGAGATCCCTCTCCTATATAAGATGTCGCCCACTATAGTGTAGTACTGTGCTTCTCGTATTAGCCTCTTGGCCTCCTTCTTATCTGTGGGGAGTGTTTCTAACTTGAGGTAGCTGATTTTGGGGGCCATCCATCCTTGATCTTGATTTGATATGGTTAGGAACTTTTCTTCCTCTGAGATCGATGGGCTTTGCAATGTTTTCTAGATGAAGCTTCTGTTATTGCCCCCTGGTTTGGTGCTGGCTAGTTTTGAGAGCGCATCTGCCCAAGCATTCTGTTCCCGAGGTATATGTTGGACCTCATATTCCCCGAATTGTCCGAGCTGTTCTTTAGTTTTGTCCAGATATTTCTTTATGGTAGGATCCTTAGCTTGGTAGCTCCCTTCTATTTGTGAGGTAACTACTTGTGAATCGCTGAAGATGGTAAGCTTTTGAACTCCTACCTCCTTAGCAACCTCAAACCAGCTAGTAATGCCTCATATTCGGCCTGATTATTTGAAGCAGGGAATTCGAATTTTAGCGAGAGTTCGATTTGGCTTCTCTGATCGCTTTCTATTATCACACCTGCGCCACTCCCGGTTTTGTTTGAAGAGCCGTCCATGTAGAGATTCCATTTTGTGGGATTTCCCGGGGTATCAGCGTACTCGGCAATGAAGTTGGCCAGATACCGTGATTTGATGGCTGTCCGAGCTTCATATTGAAGATCGAACTCAGATAACTAGACTGCCCACTACAGGATTCTTCCAGCTAAGTCTGTCTTCTGTTGGATGCCTTTTATGGGATGGTTGGTCCGAACCTTGATAGTTTGAGCTTGAAAGTACGGGCAAAGTCGTCGAGAAGTGAGTGTGAGAGCGTAGGCGAACTTTTCTATCTTTTGATAGTTTAGCTCAGCCCCTTGTAGAGCTTTATTGATGAAGTAGATGGGTTGTTGCCCACTTTCGTCTTCTCTGACTAGTGCTGAGGCTATTGCCCGAATTCGTACTGTGAGGTATAATATGAGTGCTTCTCCGTCCCGTGGTTGGGTAAGAATGGGTGGTTGACCCAAGAATTTTTTGAAATCTTGGAAGGCTTGCTCGCACTCTGTAGTCCATTCAAACCTCTTCCTTTCCTTAATGTGGCGTAAAAGGGGAGAGATTTTATGGCTGACCCGACTAGAAACCTGGACAGGGCTGCCAGTCTTCCGTTGAGCTGTTGTACCTATTCGACGTAGGTCAGACTTTTCATGTCGAGTATAACCCGGCATTTATCTGGGTTCGCCTCAATTCCTCTTTGCGTGAGCATGAAGCCCAAGAATTTGCCAGCTTCTACCGCAAAGGTGCATTTTACAGGATTAAGTTGCATAACATGCTTTCTGATGGTGTCGAACACTTTGGTGAGAACGGGCAACAAGGATTCCTCACTTTGTGTTTTTACCAGTATATCGTCTACGTAAACCTCCATTAGTTTCCCAATGTGGTCTGAAAAGACTTTGTTCGTCAATCTTTGGTAGGTAGCTCCTGCGTTTTTGAGCCCGAATGGCATGACGATATAGCAGTAATTTGGTTTTGGGGTTAGGAATGAGGTCCTCTCTTGATCAGGTGGGTACATTGGGATTTGGTTGTATCCTGAATAGGCATCCATGAAGGAGAGGTACTTGTATCCGGAAGAGGCATCCACTAGAGTATCTTTGTTTGGGAGCGGTAGGGATCTTTTGGGCAGGCCTTATTGAGGTTGGTATAGTCAATACACATTCTCAACTTGCCATTTGACTTCTTCACCAAGACAACGTTGGCTAGCCATAATAGGTATTTGACCTCCCTTATGAATCTTGCCTCCAGTAACGCTTGTACCTGGTCTTCCACAGCTTGGGACCTTTCCGGTCCGAGCTTCCTACGCTTCTGCTGCACTGGCCGAGCTCCTGGGTATACCGCCAGTTTGTGGCACATTAATTTGGGATCTATGTCCGGCATGTCTACGGCCTTCCATGCAATGAGATCGGCATTGTCCTTTAGGAACTGTATCAATGGCTCCTTTAAGTCTTCCTTCAAGGTTGCCCCTATGTTTATTGTCTTATCCCGGGCATCACCGATCTGGACTTCTTCAGTCTTGCCTTCAGGTTGTGGACGAAGTTCCTCGCGAGCTCGTACTCCCCCGAGTTCGATAGTGTTGATTTCCCTTCCTTTTGGGTTGCCTTTAAGGTTCAGACTTTTGTTGTAACAGTGTCGCGCAATCTTTTGGTCTCTTTTTATCGTGGCGATCCCTTTCGGAGTTGGAAACTTCATGCACAGATGTAGAGTCGAGACCACTGCGGCGAGCTGGTTCAATGTTGTCCGGCCTATTAGGGCGTTGTAAGATGAGTTTACGTCGACTACAATGTAGTCTATGTTGAGTGTCCTTGATCGGGTTCCCTTTCCAAAGGTTGTGTGTAGTGAGATATATCCAAGTGGTTGGATTGGAGTGTCTCGCAGTCCGAACAAGCTATTCGGATATGCTCTGAGCTCTTTATCTTGCAAACCGAGTTTGTCGAAGGCGGATTTAAACAAGATATATGCGGAGCTTCCTTGGTCTACCAGTGTTCTGTGGAGATTAGCGTTGGCCAATATGATAGTAATGACCATGGGATCATCATGCCCGGGATGATGCCTGTTGCATCTTCTTGGGTAAAGGTAATAGTGGGGAGGTCAGATGACCTCTCTCCTTCCCCGACATGATATACCTCTTTAAGGTGACTTTTGCAAGATGATTTAGAGATCGCTCCTCCTGCGAATCCTTCATTTATCATATGAACATGTCTCTCAGGAGTGTGGGGTGGTCATTCAACCCGTCTGGCCTCTTCGTCCCTTCTTCTTTTTCTTGGTTCATTTGCTTTGTTGGCTAAGTACCGTTCTAGTCACCCTTCTCTTGCCAATTTCTCTATGACACTCTTTAGGTCGAAGTACTCGTTAGTAGGATGTCCGTAAATTCGGTGATATTCGCAGTACTCTGTCCGATTTCCCCCTCCTCTTTTATTTTTGTTTGGGCGGGGTGGTGGGATCTTCTCAGTGTTGCATATTTCTCGGTAAACATCCACAAGAGACACCCGAAGAGGGGTGTAATTGTAGTATTTTCTAAGCTTCTCACTGGGTTGATCTTCTTTCTTCTTGGACTCTTTATCCTTGTCCCGAGAGGGGTAGGAGAATCCAGATTTTGAGGGTTCTCCTAATCGAAAATTCTCCTCCATGCTAATATACTTTTCTGTCTGTTCTTGTATCTCATTCAGAGATGTTGAATGCTTTTTTGATATAGAGTGACTAAAAGGTCCTTCTCGCAGGCCATTGATGAGACCCATGATGGCTGCTTCTATTGGCAGACTTTGTATATCCAGACATGCTTTGTTGAATCTTTCCATGTAGTTGTGAAGACTTTCCTAATCTCCTTGCTTGATCCCTAGTAGGCTCAGGCGTGTTTAGCTTTATCCTTCTGGATGGAGAATCTGGCTAGGAACTTCTTGGCGAGGTTATCAAAGCTTGTTATTGATTTTGGTGGTAGGCTGTCGAACCACTTTATTACTGTCTTTGTTAGGGTAGTCGGGAAGGCTTTGCATCGAATGACGTCCGAGGCATCAGTGAGATACATTCTGCTTCAGAAATTGTTGAGATGATGGCTTGGATCTGATGTGCCGTCGTACAGGGTCATGTCAGGAGCTTTGAAGTCTTTTGGGACTTTGGCTTTCATGATCTCTTTGGTAAATGGGTCTTGATCTTTCTGGGATCTATCCTCCTGACTGGATTGAATGGTTTTGGTTTTAAGGTCGGCCTCGAGCTCTAGGAGCTTGTCCTCTAACTCTCGACGTTGTCTTGTCTCCCTCTGGAGGTCTCTTTCGGCTTCGCGCTGGTGTTCGGCTTTCCGCTCAAGCTGCTTGAGACAATCCTATTGTTCTCAGAGGGTGTCTAAAATTTTTGTATTTGGAGAATGCTTGTCTCCGTTTGGTTGAGGTGTATCTTTTGGTGTGATGTCTGCGTTCTTATGCGGCATTCTGTTTTCCAAATCAGAGTTGTGGTCATTGTCAAGGTTTCTGCCATGATGATGGGATGACTTCCAGGATCCCCAGCAACGACACCAATGTTTCGAGGGTTACCTAAAACTGGAGGTCGATCTCGGATGAGATTTGCTGTGGTGGTCGAAATAGTCATGTCCGACTTGTTGACTTTGGGGGTGCTACTGATCCTTGATCACCGGAGGGGGTGGTACCTGCAAGAGACTCCGATGCTTAAGTTAGCATGGGCTTTTAGTAGGTATTTTGTGTAGAATCAGAGTATGAGTTATACCTGGGTGCTCCAGTGTATTTATAATAGCGGGGAGTAACCTTTCTTCGAGATAAGTTAGTTATCTTATCTTATCTTTGAGTGAAGTCATCTTATCTTTAAGGGGAACCAACCACCTTTATCTTTCTAGGCTTTGGCTGCCTTTAGATTGGGTTGTGTTCCTTCGTTCGGGCTTGCCTTGGGCTCCTCTGGTGATTGGGCCGAACTCTTTGAGAAGAGGTCGGAGGCGACCCAACCGAAAGAGGTCGGTTTAGTTAATTTTTCTTTAATTTCTGTTTTTAATTCTTGTCTTAATGTAGTTTCTTTTACTTTTCCTTGTTTAATTCCTCTTATTCTCTTAGTTCTTCTTCTCAATTTTCGCTTTTTGTCATTTTTATGTTTATGGATGCTCTTGTTAATTTTAATTTTCATTTAATGCAATTTATGTTTTATGTTCATTCAATGCTTCCTTTAGTTGTTATTATCATTTTCTTGCTTTTGGTAGTTAAATTTTATTTTTAATGCAATTTAATATTATTTTATTTTCATGCACACCAAGTGTTTGATAAAATGCTTGGCTTAGTATTTGCTTAGTTTTTTTTCTTCACTCTTGGTTTGGATATGCGGACTTTGGTGCTCCTTGAGTCATTGATGTCCATTCTTGTTTGATACATTAGAGTAGTTAGTTGATTTGGTTTTCATTGACTCTAGGTCTTCCATTAATAGCGTTGACTAGGACTTATGGATTAGGATTAACTATGCATATTTGACTTATCCTCAATGTAGGGTTGACTAAGTTGGATTAACTCTTCATAATCATCATGTATTTGTGGTCAATGGCTAGGATTGGTAACCTTAGCTCTCAATCCATGCCAAGAGGTTTTATTGCATTTGAATTCCCTTTCTCTTAATTAATTGCCTTGCATGTTTATTTAATTCCTTGCTATTTACATTTCTTGCTTCTCTTGCAATCAATCATAGCCAATAATCTTAGCACTTCATTTGTAACTCCTAGGGAAGACGACCTGGGAGTTTAAATACTATCGGTTTATATTTGCTTTGAATTGTGACACCTGATGACAAGTCATCTTAGGCTAGTTTCACAAGCTTATTTCATTAGTTTTCACTTTGTTTTCATGCATTTTTAGGCAAAAAGTAAGTGTTTGAGTGAGAATTTCATGCTTGTTTTGATTCAATCAAACATTGGTAATTTTATGCATTTTTATTTGATTTCTTGCAAGATTTAGTTGATAATATGAATGATGCATGAGTTGATGATTATGCCAAGGCTTTGATGTATTTGTTTGGTTGATGATAGGTGAAAAGATGAAGGAGAAAAAGCCAAAAAGCACAAAATAAGCTAAAAAGGAGAAAAAAAAAGAATTTTGGGGCACACTTTGAAGTTGGAGCACACTTTGGAACCTTAGGCCATGCTTTTAAAAGCGTGGCCCATGACCATGAATGAAAGAAACAAAGGCTAGTGCTCATTGAAGGGAGCTCTACGTTACATTTTATTCACTTTTTCGGGCTTTTCTTTAAGCCTTGTGATAGCATGACCATGCCTCCTTCAAAGGGCCATAACTTGAGCTACAGATGTTCAATTGATGCGATTTCAGTTGCGTTGGAAAGCTGACATTCAGAGCTTTCCAACAATATATAGAAATTTATATTTAGCATGAAATTGAAATATGAATAATAGGCATCTTTAAGGCCCAAAAACCAACCAAGCAAGTGCTCTCACCAAGGCTCGAAGAGGGGAACCAAGCAAATGAAGAGTAGCGCTCAAAAACTCAAGCGTAGCGCTCCCATTAGCTACCTTTTTCGTGCTCTTTTGGAACCAATGAAAGCCAAGCATGCACAAAGCAAGACTCACCAAGAGGAAGCGTTGGAAAATTCAAGCGGTACGCTCCCTTTCCTCAACTTTTTCGTGCTCTCTTGGCCAAGGATAGCTGGGTTCAAAGCTGGCCCAGGGAAGCAATAAAGTGTAGCGCTCAAAGAGTGAGCGGAGCGCTCAAAATGTGAATGCTAGGTGCATGCCATGACATGGACGAGGCACACAAGGAGGAGTAACGCTCAAGAATTCAAGCGGAGCGCTCCCCTGGAAGGCTCCCACACACCAAACCAACTTGAACCAAGCAACCCTGACCCTGGCTCACTTGAACCAAGCAACCCTGAGCCATGCCACTTGAACCAAGCCATCCGGATCCACTTTTCTTCAAATCCAAAGCAAGCGAAGCCCATTATCATCACTCAAAGGCACAAGAGATAGTTAGAATAGGAATTTCATTTAATTTATAATTTGTTTTCAATTTCAATTTTATTTTTATTTTGTAAAGCCTATATAAAGGCATCATTTCCATTTTATTAAGGAGGCTGGCTCTACTAGAGAGCAATAGGAGTAGGAGTACAGTAGAAGTTCTCTTTGAAACACTTTAACTTTTCTGCAATTGTCAATTTGGTTTATGAAATTTCAGGTTTCTGAATCTTCTCTTCTGCAATTTTGCTTTCTGAAATTTTACATGAGTTTGCTGTGAGCTTGATTTACAATTCTAAGCAATTTAAATTTCCTGCACCTCAATTTCCTTTTCCGTTGATCTGAATTTACTTTCCTGCAATTTAATTCCTCTGCAATTGTTCAAAGCTTTGATCTACTAATTTCATTTAACATTCCAGCATCCAGCCCCCTTTACATTTGCTGCAATCTACATTTCTTATTCTGTTTACATTGCTCCCAATTTACTTTCCTACAATTTAAATCTTTCTGCAAGTGTTCTGAGTTCTGATCTATTGCTTCCTTTAATTTCCAGCACCCAACCCCCTTTACATTTGATGCAATATACATTTCTTGTCATTTAAGATTCTGTCAATTTATATTTCTTGCTCTTTAAGATTCTGCTCATTTACTTTCTGCAACTTTAAATTCACTGCTATTTACATTTTGTTGCTTCAATTTCACTTCAATTTCACTTCAATTCACCAATGTTAGCTTGACTAAACTAATCACCCACTAAAGTTGCTTGATCCATCAATATATGTGGGATCGACCTCACTCTAAGTGAGTTTTACTACTTGATGCGACCCGGTACACTTGCCGGTGAGTTTTGGTGTGGGAATTTGATTTCCACTCATCAACACCTCTTTTGAATTAAAATTTGATTGGGAGTTAATTATTGATTTAGACTATACTAGCAACGAAGAGATTCTATATTTGAGAAATTCTAGATCAACACAAATTCTCTACATCAAATTTTTGGCGCCGTTGCCAGGGAGTTGCAATGGTGTTATGTTGTTGGCTATTGTGCATATTGTGAATAGCTTATTTTTGGTTGATTGTGCATATGTTGCTTGCTTATTTATTGGCTATTGTAAATATGTTAATATGTAAATAGCCTGCTTTTTCGTTGTCTTTTGTTTGTGTTAATGGTTAGGATTGGGATCCCGGAGGACATTGGAAATTCAAGCATTGGTAGGGAAGTCAAGCACAAGCCACCATAGGAAGGGCTCTCCCAATTGTCTAACTTAAAGACAATAAATGAAAGTGCTAGGTGGGAGACACCCCACCTTGGTAACTGATAAATGAAAATTGCACCGGATCGGAATTTCTCAATAGAAGAATAAGTGGTTCGTTGCAAGTATAGACCAAACTGAAAATCAACTCTCATAATCAAATTTTAAATCCAAAGAATGTCATAATCAACACAAAATATTAACCAAGAGTAATTAGACTCCTGGGTCGTCTTCCCAAGGAGTTGCAATGAAATGCTCTATTACTGGCTGTGGGGGAAAATGGGGGTTTGATGGCATGAGAAAAGGAATGTAAATAGCAAGAAAATAAAGATGCATGCAAGGAATTAAATGAAAAGGAATTAAAGCAATAAAAAGGAAATTAAATGGCTAAAAGGGGCTCTTGGTAAGAATTGGAGAATTAGGGATTCCTGTCTTAGTTATGGACCACAAACATGATAATTTTGTAGAATTAATCACAATTAGTCAATTCTAACAATTGAGAATTAGTCAAAAGGGCATAATTGATCTCAATCCACAAGTCCTTACCAACTCTATTAATGGAAGGCTTAGTGTTAGTGGAAACCAAATCAATTAACAATCCTCACACAATGTGGAATGGACATCCACCACTCAAGTTCACCCAATTACCCAATTTCCCAACCAAGAGTGTGAAAAACTAGGCAAAAATCTAACCAAACATTTTATCAAATACTTGGAAGGCATAAAAAGAAAGCATGGTAAAATAACATGGAATAATAAATTCTACAACTACTAAGCAAGAAAAGCAAAAATAGCAACTCAATTCAACAATAAAAGAGCATGAAACATAAATTGCATTAAATGTAAATCAAAATAATAAGAGTGCTCATAAACATATAAAGTAACCAAAACGAGAAATTAACAAGATAAACTAAGTAAGGTAATAGAACAAAGAAAGGTAGAAGAAACTAGATGAAAACAAGAATTGAAAATAGAAATTACAAAGAAATTAAGCTAAGAAACCCTAGTTCTATAGAGAAGGGGGAGCTTCTCTCTCTAGAAAATGACCTACATGATGCTAAACTAACCTTAATTTCTCCCCCCCCCTTTTCACATGGAATGATGGCCCTTTGAGATAGCAAGAATTAGCTTTAGAAAGTTCAAAAACTGGGCTCTGGAGGCCTAGAAATCGCCCCCAGTGATTTGCAATAAATGAGTGATGAGCGGATAATGTATACGCTTTTTGGCATTGTTTTTAGTATGTTTTTAGTATATTTTAATTAGTTTTTATTATATTTTTATTAGTTTTTATTTAAAATTCACTTTTCTGGACTTTACTATGAGTTTGTGTATTTTTCTGTGATTTCAGGTATTTTCTGGCTGAAATTGAGGGACCTGAGCAAAAATCTGATTCAGAGGCTGAAAAAGGACTGCAGATGCTGTTGGATTCTAACCTCTCTGTACTCAAAGTAGATTTTATGGAGCTACAGAAGCCCAATTGGCACGCTCTCAATTGCGTTGGAAAGTAGACATCCTGGGCTTTCCTGCAATATATAATAGTCCATACTTTGCCCGAGATTTGATGGCCCAAACAGGCGTTCCAAGTCAGCTCAAGAATTCTGGCGTTTAATGCCAGAACTGGCATAAAAACTGGAGTTAAACGCCCAAACTGGCACAAAAGCTGGCGTTTAACTCCAAGAAAAGTCTCTACACATGAAAGCTTCAATGCTCAACCCAAGCACACACCAAGTGGACCCCGGAAGTGGATTTTTACACTAAACACCCTAGCTTACTCATTTTCTGTAACCCTAGGTCACCAGTTTACTATAAAAACTACTTTTAGTGATTCATCTTGTACCTCATGACACTTTACACGTTTCCTATTGTATTCTCTACGGCATGAGTCTCTAAACCCTATTGTTTGGGGTGAGGAGCTCTGCTGTTCTTTATGAATTAATGCAATTACTACTGTTTTCCATTCTATCACGCTTGCTTCTATTCTAAGATATTCATTCGCACTTCAACCTGATGAATGTGATGATCCGTGACACTCATCATCATTTTCATCTATGAACGCTAGCCTGACAACCACCTCCGTTCTACCTTAGACTGAATGCATATCTCTTACCCTCATGATTCAGATCAGAATCTTCGTGGTATAAGCTAGAATTATTGGCGGCCATTCCTGAGATCCGGAACGTCTAAACCTTGTCTGTGGTATTCTGAGTAGGATCTGGGAAGGGATGACTGTGACGAGCTTCAAACTCGCGAGTGTTGGGCGTAGTGACAGACGCAAAAGGATCAATGGATCCTATTCCGACATGATCGAGAACCGACAGATGATTAGCCGTGCGGTGACAGCGCATTTGTAACATTTTCACTGAGAGGACGGGAAGTAGCCATTGACAACGGTGATGCCCAACTTAAAGCATTGCATGGAAGGAGCCTTGTGTGCATGAAGAAGAAGATAGTAGGAAAGCAGAGATTCAGAAGACAAAGCATCTCCAAAGCCTCAACCTGTTCTTCATTACTGCATAACAAGTATTTATTTCATGTTCTTTTACTTTTTACAATTAAATCTGAGAATTATTGATATCTTGACTAAGAGTTACAAGATAACCATAGCTTGCTTCAAACCGACAATCTCCGTAGGATCGACCCTTACTCACGTAAGGTATTACTTGGACGACCCAGTGCACTTGCTGGTTAATTGTGCGGAGTTGCAAAAGTGTGATTGTAATTTCGTGCACCAAGTTTTTGGCGCCGTTGCCGGGGATTGTTCGAGTTTGGACAACTGACGGTTTATCTTGTTGCTTAGATTAAGAATATTTTATTTTTGTTGGTTTAGAGTCTTTTATTTGAGTTTAGTTTCATATTTTAAGTTTAGTGTCAATTGCATGCTTTTATTTTCTTTTAATTTTTCGAAATTGCATGTCCTTAGTTCTTTCTTGATTTTTAAAAAAAATTCTAAGTTTGGTGTCTTCATTGTGTTTTCCTTTAATTTTTCGAAAATTTGTGTTTGATTCTCTAAAAATTTTAAGTTTGGTGTGTTTTTGTGCTTTTATTTACTTAAAAATTTTTCAAAAATTTGTTCTTGGTGTTCATCTTGATCTTTAAAGTGTTCTTGGTGTTCATCTTGACATTCAAAGTTTTCTTGTTTGTTCTCTGTGTTTTGATCTAAAATTTCTACGTTTAGTGTCATTTTGTTATTTTTCTCTTTCCGCATTAAAATTCAAAAATAAAAAAAATATCCTTTCCTTATTTTACTCATAAATTTCGAAATTTTGCATTAATTTAGTCAAAGATTTTCAAAATCATATCTTTTTTTTAGTCAAGTAAAAATTCTAATTTCAAAAATTGATCTTTTCAAATCTTTTTCAAAAATCAAATCTTTTTAATTTCTTCAATCATATCTTTTTTTTAATTGCAATCATATCTTCTCAATCATATCTTTTTCAAAATAATTTTCAATCATATCTTTTTTTTTTAATTGCAATCATATCTTCTAAATCATATCTTTTTCAAAATAATTTTCAATCATATCTTTTTGATTGCTAATTTCAAAATCTTTTTAATTAATTAATTAATTTAGTTTTCAATTTGCTTTTATTTTATTTTCTTTTTTTCAAAATTTTATTTTATTTTCCATTTATTTTACTTATTATTTTCGGTTACTTTTAATTAAAAAAATAATAAATATATAATTGCAATTCATATCAATTCCTTTTTCTCCATCATGGACATAAGTGGAAATGAACAGTCCAGAAGGACTCTGGGGTCATATGCTAACCCCATTACAGCTGCATATGGGAGTAGCATCTGTATACCTCCCATCAAAGCAAGCAGCTTTGAGCTAAATCCTCAGCTCATTATCATGGTGCAGCAAAATTGCCTGTATTCCGGTCTTCCACAGGAAGAACCTACTGAGTTTCTGGCACAGTTCTTACAAATTGCTGACACAGTACGTGATAAAGAAGTGGATCAGGATGTCTACAGATTATTATTATTTCCATTTGCTGTAAAAGATCAAGCTAAAAGGCGGTTAAATAACCAACCCACAGCAAGCATAAAAACATGGAGACAATTAACAGACAAATTCCTGAATCAATTTTACCCTCCAAAAAGGATGACACAGCTAAGGCTGGACATCCAAGGCTTTAAACAAGAGGATCATGAATATCTTTATAATGTCTGGGAAAGGTACAGAGGGATGCTAAGAAAATGCCCCTCTGAAATATTTTCAAAGTGGGTACAGTTAGACATCTTCTACTATGGACTTACAGAAAAAAGCTCAGATGTCTCTAGACCACTCAGCTGGTGGATCTATACACATGAGAAAAATAATTGAAGAGGCTCAAGAACTCATAGATACAGTTGCTAGAAATCAACATCTGTACTCAAACAGTGAGTCCTCCGTAAAAGAAGAGGCTATGGCAGTAACTACTGATCCTAATCCTCAAGAATAGATTGTTGAACTTAATCAGCAATTACTCCTTATGACAAAACAATTATCAGAAATCAAAGAGATGCTCTAAGACACTAAAAATACTAACAAGAATATAGAAACACAATTGAATCAGAGAAGACAGCAGCTATCTAAACAGATAACAGAAGAATGCCAAGCTATCCAACTAAGGAGCAGGAAGACATTGAATAACTCAGCTCAAAATAGCAAAAAGTCAAGAAAGGAACAAATGACAGAGAATGACCAAACCACTACCCAAGATCCCTCTGAGGACATCAAGAGCCCAGAGAGGAATAACTCTGGTGTTCAAACACCAGAAAAGGGGGAAAAGTTGGCGTTAAACGCCCATTCCTTGCCCAGTTCCAGCGTTCAAACGCCAGAAAAGGGTGGAAAGCTGGCGTTAAATGCCCATCCAGCACCCAATCCTTGCGTTCAAACGCCAATGAGGAATCAGACACCTGCAAGTGCAGATAGTAACCCCTCTAAGAAGGCTTCTCCAACCACTTTTGTAGGGAATAAACCTGCAGCAACTAAGGTTGAAGAATATAAATCCAAAATGCCTTATCCTCAGAAGCTCCGCCAAGCGGAACAGGATAAATGATGAGCGGATATTTTATACGCTTTTTGGGGTTAATTTCATATAGTTTTTAGTACGATTTGGTTAGTTTTTAGTATATTTTCATTATTTTCTAGGCAAAATTCATATTTCTGGACTTTACTATGAGTTTGTGTATTTTTTTATAATTTCAGATATTTTCTGGCTGAAATTGAGGGAGCTGAGCAAAAATCTGATTCAGGCTGAAAAAGGACTGCTGATGCTGTTGGATTCTGACCTCTCATCACTCGGAATGGATTTTCTGGAGCTACAAGAGTCCAATTGGCGCGCTTCAAATTGAGTTGGAAAGTAGATATCTAGGGCTTTCCAGAAATATATAATAGTCTATACTTTGCTCAAGGATAGATGACGTAAACTGGCATTCAACGCCAGTTCTATGTTGTAGTCTGGCGTCCAGCGCCGGAAACAAGTTACAAGTTGGAGTTCAACGCCAGAAACAGGTTACAACTTGGCGTTGAATGCCCAAAACAGCCCAGGCACGTGAGAAGCTTAAGTCTCAGCCCCAGCACATACCAAGTGGGCCCCAGAAGTGGATTTTTGCACTATCTATCATAGTTTACTCATTTTCTGTAAACCTAGGTTACTAGTTTAGTATTTAAACAACTTTTAGAGATTTATTTTGCACCTCATGACATTTTAGATCTGAACTTTGCAATCTCTGACGGCATGAGTCTCTAAACTCCAATGTTGGGGGTGAGGAGCTCTGCTGTGTTTCGATGAATTAATGCAACTATTTCTGTTTTCTATTCAAACACGCTTGTGTCTATCTAAGATGTTTATTCGCACTTCAATATGATGGATGTGATGATCTGTGACACTCATCATCATCCTCAACCTATGAACGCGTGCTTGACAACCACCTCCGTTCTACCTTCGATTGAATGAATATCTCTTGGATTCCTTAATCAGAATCTTCGTGGCATAAGCTAGAATCCATTGGCAGCATTCTTGAGAATCCAGAAAGTCTAAACCTTGTCTGTGGTATTCTGAGTAGGATTCGGAGATTGAATGACTGTGACGAGCTTCAAACTCACAAGGGCTGGGCATAGTGACAGACGCAAAAAGATCAATGGATCCTATTCCAGCATGAGTGGAAACCGACAGATGATTAGTCGTGCGGTGACAGCGCACCTGGACTTTTTCCACTGAGAGGACGAATGGTAGCCATTGACAACGGTGATCCACCAACACACAGCTTGCCATAGGAGGAACCTTGCGTGCGTGAAGAAGAAGACAGGGAGAAAGCAGAGATTCAGAAGACAAAGCATCTCCAAAACTCCAACATATTCTCCATTACTGCATAACAGGTATCTATTTCATGCTCTCTTATTTTTCGCAATTCAAACTGATAAATATAATTGATATCCTGACTAAGAGTTACAAGATAACCATAGATTGCTCCAAGCTAACAATCTCCGTGGGATTCGACCCTTACTCACGTAAGGTATTACTTGGACGACCTAGTGCACTTGCTGGTTAGTGGTACGAGTTGTAAAAAGTGTGATTCACAATTCGTGCACCAAGTTTTTGGTGCCGTTGCCGGGGATTGTTTGAGTTTGGACAACTGACGGTTTATTTTGTTGCTTAGATTAGGAAAAATTTTTCTTTTAAAATCCTTATTTTCTCTTTTTTATTTTTTTCGAAAATTTTATAAACTGATAATTGAGTTTTTTTGTTTGAGTTTAGTTTCATATTTTAAGTTTGGTGTCAATTGCATGTTTTTATATTCCTTTTAAAATTTTTGAAATTTGTGTTCTTTGTTCTTTCTTCATCTTCAAGTTGTTCTTGTTTATTTTTCTTGTTTGATCTTTTGTTTTTCTTGTTCTGTTTCTTTTCTTGTTTTTCTTGTGCCTTTTCAAAACATTAGTTTTCGAAAAAAAAAATTCATTCTTAGTTATTTAAAAATACTTCTTCAAAACAAGTGTTACATTTACAGCCCAATTGGCTAGAGCGTTAGTCTATGTTCTTGGTAATTGGGTATATTCTTTTCAAAATCTTCTTTTTCAAAAATAATTTTTCTATTAAATCTTGTGCCAAACTTTAAGTTTGGTGTTTTCTTGTTGATTTTTCTTTGGTTTTTGAAAATTTTATTTTGGTTTTCTAAAAATTTTAAGTTTGGTGTTCTACCTTCATGTTCTTGTTGTTCTTGTGATTCTTCAAAGTGTTCTTGAGTCTTCCTTGTGTTTTGATCTTAAAATTTTTAAGTTTGGTGTTCCTTGGTGTTTTCCCTCCAAAATTTTCGAAAACAAGGAGCATTAGATCTAAAAATTTTAAGTCGTGTGTCTTTTATGTGTTTTTCTCTTTCATCATAAAATTCAAAAAAAATAAAAAAATAAAAAATATCTTTTCTTCATTCCACTCATAATTTTTGAAAAATTAGCATTAAATTAGTCATCAAATTTAAAAATCATATCTTTCTCAAATCATATCTTTTCCAATCAAATCCTTTCAATCATATCTTTTTCAAAACCTCCTAACAATTTATTTTTTCTTTCTCTCTCTTCATTTTTTGAAAACCTTCACCCATTTTTATTTATTTTACTTTAATTTATTTTATTTTCGAAATAAATAAATAAATAAATAAAAATATTTTTTTTCTCTATTTTACATCATCTCCCTTTCTCCATCATGGATTTAAGTGGAAATGAACAGTCCAGAAGGACTCTGGGGTCATATGCTAACCCCACTACTGCTTCATATGGGAGTAGTATCAGTATACCCTCCATTGGAGTCAGTAGCTTTGAGTTGAATCCTCAGCTCATTATCATGGTGCAGTAAAGTTGCCAGTATTCCGGTCTTCCACATGAAGAACCTACAGAGTTTCTGGCACAGTTTTTATAAATTGCTGACACAGTCCATGATAAGGAAGTAGATCAGGATGTCTACAGACTATTACTGTTTCCATTTGCTGTAAAAGACCAAGCTAAGAGGTGGTTAAATAACCAACCTAAGGCTAGCATAAGGACATGGAAACAGCTGTCAGAAAAATTTCTGAATAAATATTTCCCTCCAAAAAGGATGACACAGCTAAGGCTGGACATCCAAGGCTTTAAACAAGGAGATAATAAATCTCTTTATGATGCCTGGGAGAGATACAGAGAGATGCTAAGAAAATGCCCCTCTGAAATGTTTTTAGAGTGGGTTCAGTTAGACATCTTCTATTATGGGCTTGCAGAAAGAGCTCAGATTTCTCTAGATTACTCAGCTGGTGGATCTATCCACATGAGAAAGACAATTGAAGAAGCTCAAGAGCTCATTGATACAGTTACCAGAAATCAGCATCTGTACCTAAGCAGTGAACCTTCCATGAAAGAAGAAGCTAGAACAGTGACTGCTGAACTGAGTCCTGCAGAATAAGCTACTGAATTCAATCAGCAATTGGATTTTCTAACAAAATAGTTAGCCAAATTCAAGGAGAGACTACAAGAGACAAGAATGGCTAATATAAATATGGAAGTGGGAAAACATTAGATGCCCTACCTCAAGGTAGCAGGAAGCCAAGAAATGAGCAAACTACCCAAAATCCATCTGAGGACAGTAAGAGCCCGGAGGGGAATAATTCTGGCAATCAAACGCCAGAAATTGGGTCGAAAGCTGGCGTTGAACGCCCAAACCATGCTCAGTCCTGGCGTTCAACGCCAGAAACAAGCAAGGAATTGGCGTTGAACGCCCAAAAGAAGCACAGTTCTGGCATTCAGACGCCAGGAACAGGTGAGGAGTTGGCGTCCAACGTCACTCCAGCTTCTAACCCTGGCATTCAAATGCCAGTGAGGGATCAGACATACACAAGTGCTGATAACAACCCCTCTAAAAAGGCTTCTCCAACCACCTCTATAGGAAATAAACCTGCAGCAACTAAGGTTGAGAAATATAAAGCCAAGATACCTTATCCTCAAAAATTCCGCCAAGAGGAGCAGGATAAGCAATTTGCTCGCTTTGCAGATTATCTTAGGACTCTTGAAATAAAGATTCCGTTTGCAGAGGCACTTGAGCAAATACCTTCTTATGCTAAGTTCATGAAAGAGATCTTGAGTCATAAGAAGGATTGGAGAGAAACTGAAAGAGTTCTCCTCACTGAAGAATGCAGTGCAGTCATTCTAAAAAGCTTTCCTGAAAAGCTTAAAGACCCTGGGAGCTTTCTGATACCATGCATATTAGAAGGTAATTGCACCAAGACAGCTTTATGTGATCTTGGGGCAAGCATCAACCTAATACCTGCATCCACCATCAAAAAAGCTTGATTTAACTGAAGAAGTTAAACCAATCCGGATATGTCTCTAACTTGCTTATGGCTCCATTAAATACCCATCAGGCGTGATTGAGGACATGATTGTTAGGGTTGGGCCATTCGCCTTTCCCACTGATTTTGTAGTGCTGGAAATGGAGGAGCACAAGAGTGCTACTCTCATCCTAGGAAGACCCTTTCTAGCAACTGGACGAACTCTCATTGATGTCCAACAGGGGGAAATAACCCTGAGAGTCAATGAGGATGAGTTTAAGTTGAATGCTGTCAAGGCCATACAGCATCCAGACATACCAAAAGACTGCATGAAAGTTGATCTTATTGACTCTTTGGTAGAGGAGATCAACATGGCTGAGAGTCTCGAATCAGAGCTGGCAAACATCTTTAAGAATGTTCAGCCTGATTTGGAGGATTCAGAAGAATTGAAAGAACTTCTGAAACTTCCTCAGGAAGAGGAAACAACTCCTAAACCGGAGCTCAAGCCATTACCACCATCCCTGAAATATACATTTCTGGGAGAAGGTGACACTTTTCCAGTAATCATAAGCTCTGCTTTAAATCCACAGGAAGAGGAAGCACTAATTCAAGTGCTAAGGACACAAGACAGCTCTTGGGTGGTCCATAGGTGACCTTAAGGGCATAAGCCCAGCTAGATGCATGCACAAGATCTTATTGGAGGACAATGCTAAGCCAGTGGTTTAACCACAGAGGCGGCATAATCCAGCCATGAAGGAAGTGGTGCAGAAAGAGGTTACCAAATTACTGGAGGCTGGGATTATTTATCCTATTTCTGATAGCCTCTGGGTGAGCCCTGTCCAAGTTGTCCCCAAAAAGGGAGGCATGATAGTGGTTCATAATGAAAAAAATGAACTGGTTCCTACAAGAACAGTTACAGGGTGGCGCATGTGTATTGACTACAGAAAGCTCAATACAGCCACCAGAAAGGACCATTTTCCTTTACCATTAATAGACCAGATGCTAGAAAGACTAGCAGGTGATGATTATTACTGCTTTTTGGATGGCTATTCAGGCTACAACCAAATTGCAGTAGATCTCCAGGATCAAGAGAAAGCAGCATTCACATGTCCATCTGGAGTGTTTGCTTACAGAAGGAGGCCATTTGGGCTGTGTAATGCGCCTACAACCTTTCAGAAATGCATGCTCTCTATTTTCTCTGATATGGTGGAAAAATTTCTGGAAGTCTTCATGGATGACTTCTCAGTATATGGAGACTCATTCAGCTCCTGCCTTGATCACCTGACACTAGTTCTGAAAAGATGCCAAGAGACCAACCTGGTTTTAAACTGGGAAAAATGTCACTTTATGGTGACAGAAGGAATTGTCCTTGGGCATAAAATTTCGAACAAGGGAATAGAGGTGGATCAAGCTAAAGTAGAAGTAATTGAAAAATTATCACCACCTGCTAATGTTAAGGCAATCAGAAGCTTTTTGGGGCATGCAGGATTCTACAGGAGGTTTATAAAGGAATTTTCAAAAATCGCAAAACCCCTGAGCAATCAGCTAGCTGCTGACACACCATTTGTGTTTGACACAGAGTGTCTGCAGGCGTTTGAAACTCTGAAAGCTAAACTGGTCACAACACTAGTTATTTCT
This sequence comes from Arachis ipaensis, assembly GCF_059453495.1. Taxonomy (NCBI): domain Eukaryota; kingdom Viridiplantae; phylum Streptophyta; class Magnoliopsida; order Fabales; family Fabaceae; genus Arachis; species Arachis ipaensis. Next base: position 87,252,136 of record NC_142444.1, read on the forward strand.
ACACCAGACTGGACATTACCATTTGAACTAATGTGTGATGCCAGTGACCATGCCATTGGTGCAGTACTGGGACAGAGGCATGACAAGCTTCTGCATGTCATTTATTATGCTAGCCGCGTTTAAATGATGCCCAGAAAAACTACACAACCACAGAAAAAGAATTGCTTGCAGTGGTTTATGCCATTGACAAGTTTAGATCATACTTAGTAGGATCCAAAGTGATTGTGTACACTGACCATGCTGCTCTTAAATATCTACTCACAAAGCAGGATTCAAAACCCAGGCTCATAAGATGGTTGTTGCTTCTGCAGGAGTTTAACATAGAAATAAGAGACAGAAAAGGGACAGAAAACCTAGTGGCTGACCATCTGTCCCGGATAGAGCCAGTAGAAGGGGCGTCCTCTCCCTCTATTGAGATCTCTAAAACTTTTCCGAATGAGCATTTGTTTGCATTCAAGAAACACCATGGTTTACAGACATTGCAAACTATAAAGCTACAAGGTTTATACCCAACGAGTACAGCAGGCAACAAATGAAAAAATTAATTACTGATGCAAAGTACTACTTGTGGGATGAACCCTATCTCTTTAAGAGATGTGCAGACGGAATAATCCGTAGGTGTGTGCCTAGAGAAGAAGCACAGAGGATCTTATGGCATTGCCATAGATCACAATATGGAGGCCATTTCGGAGGTGAGTGATGAGCGGATAATTTATACGCTTTTTGACATTGTTTTTAGTATGTTTTTAGTAGGATCTAGTTACTTTTAGGGATGTTTTCATTAGTTTTTATGTTAAATTCACATTTCTGGACTTTACTATGAGTTTGTGTGTTTTTCTGTGATTTCAGGTATTTTCTGGCTGAAATTGAGGGACTTGAGCAGAAATCAGATTCAGAGGTTGAAAAAGGACTGCTGATGATGTTGGATTCTGACCTCCCTGCACTCAAAGTGGATTTTCTGGAGCTACAGAACTTGAAATGGCGCGCTTCCAATTGCGTTGCAAAGTAGACATCCAGGGCTTTCCAGCAATATATAATAGTATATACTTTGGCCAAGAATTGACGATGTAAACTGGCGTTCAACGCCAGCCTTCTGCCCAAATCTGGCGTCCAGCGCCAGAAAAGGATCCAAAACCAGAGTTGAACGCCCAAACTGGCACAGAAATTGGCGTTCAACTCCACAAATGGCCTCTGCACGTGCTACACTTAAGCTCAGCCCAAACACACACCAAGTGGGCCTCGGAAGTGGATTTATGCATCAATTACTTACTCATGTAAACCCTAGTAGCTAGTTTATTATAAATAGGACCTCTTACTATTGTATTAGGCATCCTGGATTGTATTTTGATCCTTTGATCACGTTTTAGGGGGCTGGCCATCTCGGCCATGCCTGGACCTTCACTTATGTATTTTCATACGGTAGAGTTTCTACACTCCATAGATTAAGGTGTGGAGCTCTGCTGTTCCTCAAAGATTAATGCAAGTACTACTATTTTCTATTCAATTCATCTTATTTCGCTTCTAAGATATCCATTCGCACCCAAGAACGTGATGAAGGTGATGATTATGTGTGACGCTCATCATCCTTCTCCCCTATGAACGCGTGCCTGACAAACACTTCTGTTCTACATGAATTAAGCTAGAATGAATATCTCTTAGATCTCCTAACCAGAATCTTCGTGGCGTAAGCTAGAATGATGGCGGCATTCAAGAGAATCCGGAAGGTCTAAACCTTGTCTGTGGTATTCTGAGTAGGATTCAATGATTGAATGACTGTGACGAGCTTCAAACTCGCGAGTGCTGGGCGTTAGTGACAGACGCAAAAGGAGGGTGAATCCTATTCCAGCATGATCGAGAACCGACAGATGAATAGCCGTGCCGTGACAGGGTGCGTGAGCATATGATTCACTGAGAGGAGGGGATGTAGCCACTGACAACGGTGATGCCCTTGCATAAAGCCAGCCATGGAAAGGAGTAAGACTGATTGGATGAAGATAGCAGGAAAGCAGAGGTTCAGAGGAACGAAAAGCATCTCCATTCGCTTATCTGAAATCCCTGCCAATGAATCTACATAAGTACCTCTATCCCTTTTATTGTTTATTTTAATCTAATAAAATATCATGTTTAAATCCGCCTGACTGAGATTTACAAGGTGACCATAGCTTGCTTCAAGCCAACAATCTCTGTGGGATCGACCCTTACTCACGTAAGGTTTATTACTTGGACGACCCAGTACACTTGCTGGTTAGTTGAACGGAGTTGTGTCCACACATAGTAAAGAGCCATAATAATGATTCCATACAATAACAAAGAGTACTATATTAATGTGATCACAATTTCGTGCACCAAGTTTTTGGCGCCGTTGCCGGGGATTGTTTGAGTTTGGACAACTGACGGTTCATCTTGTTGCTCAGATTAGGTAATTTTCTTTTTATTTTATTTTCAAAAATTTTTCAAAAATATTTCAAAAATTTTCTCATATGTTTTCGAAAAAAATAAAAATGTTTTCAAAAATTTTTATTCAAAATTTTTAAGAATGAATTCTAGTGTTTCATGAAGCATGTTGAAGCCTGGCTGGCTGTAAAGCCATGTCTATTCCTTTGGTAATGAGTATGTCAGGCATGTCATATCTGAATTACATGCTAAAGCTTGGCTGGCCATTGGCCATGTCTAGTGTTTTGGACTGGAGCTTTCTTTGAAAGCTTGGCTGGCTAGTGAGCCATGTCTAATTCCTGGACTGAAGCTTTAGACTAACATAGCAAGATTCCTGGAATTCATATTAAAAATTTTGGAATCCTTATTTTTTCTTTTAAATTTTCGAAAAATATAAATAAAAGTCCAAAAAAATTAGAAAATCATAAAAATCAAAAATATTTTTCTGTTTCTTGTTTGAGTCTTGAGTCATATCATAAGTTTGGTGTCAATTGCATATGCATCTTGCATTTTTTTTCGAAAATTTCATGCATTCATAGTGTTCTTCATGATCTTCAAGTTGTTCTTGGTAAGTCTTCTTGTTTGATCTTGATGATTTTTTGTTTTGTGTTGTATAGTGTTTTTCATATGCATTCTTGAATTCTTAGTGTCTAAGCATTAAAGAATTCTAAGTTTGGTGTCTTGCATGTTTTCCCTGCATTAAAGATTTTTCAAAAATGTGTTCTTGATGTTCATCATGATCTTCATAGTGTTCTTGGTGTTCATCTTGACATTCATAGCATTCTTGCATTCATCACATGTTTTGATCTAAAAATTTCATGCATTGCATATTTTTCATGTTTTCATAAAAATTTCAAAAATCAAAAAAAAAAAAAATATATCTTTCCCTCTTTCTCTCATCAAATTCGAAAATTTGAGTTGACTTTTTCAAAAATTTTTAAAATCAAGTTGTTTCTCATGAGTCAAATCAAATTTTCAATTTGAAAATCTTATCTTTTTCAAAATCTTTTTCAAAAATCAAATCTTTTTCAAAATTTTTAGTTATTTTCGAAAATTCAAAAAAATTATTTTTCAAAAATCTTTTTCTTATTTTTATACCAAATTTTCGAAAATAACAAAAACAATTAATGTTTTGATTCAAAAATTTGAAGTTTGTTACTTGTTTGTTAAGAAAGATTCAAACTTTAAGTTCTAGAATCATATCTTGTGATTTCTTATGAATCAAGTCATTAATTGTGATTTTAAAAATCAAATCTTTTTCAAAACTAATTTTATCATATCTTTTCAAAAATATCTTTTCAAAATATCTTTTCTAACTTCCTAACTTCTTATCCTTTCAAAAATTTGTTTCAACTAACTAACTAACTTTTTGTTTGTTTCTTAACTTTTTCAAAACTACCTAACTAACTTTCCCTCTCTTATTTTCGAAAATATCTCTCCCCTTTTTCAAAATTTCTTTTTAATTTATTAATTATTTTAATTTAAAAAAAAATTTCGAAAAAATACTAACAATTTTCAAAAACCAATTTTCAAAAATCACTAACCCTTTTTCAAAATAATTTTCGAAAATTATTCCTCCCCCATCTCATTCTATTTATTCATTCATATCCTAACATCTCATCTCACATTCCAATCCTCACAGTTGTGTTTCTTCCTTTACATCACATCCTTTATCTCCCCCTCTTCTTCTACTTACAAAGGGATCCCTATACTGTGGTATAAAGGATCTCTATTATTATTATCATTTTTCTGGCCATTCTTCCTTGTCATATGAGCAGGAGCAAGGATAAGAACATTCTTGTGGAAGCAGATCTAGAACCTGAAAGGACTCTGAAGAGAAAATTAAGAGAAGCTAAAATACAACAATCCAGAGATAACCTTTCAGAAATTTTCGAACAGGCAGAAGAGATGGCAGCCGAAAATAATAATAATGTAAGGAAGATGCTTGGTGACTTCACTGCACCTAATTCCAATTTACATGGAAGAAACATCTCCATTCCTGCCATTGGAGCAAACAACTTTGAGCTGAAACCTCAATTAGTTTCTCTGATGCAGCAGAACTGCAAGTTTCATGGACTTCCATCTGAAGATCCTTTTCAGTTCTTAACTGAATTCTTGCAGATATGTGATACTGTTAAGACTAATGGAATAGATCCTGAAGTCTACAGGCTCATGCTTTTCCCTTTTGCTGTAAGAGACAGAGCTAGATTATGGTTGGATTCTCAACCTAAAGATAGCCTGAACTCTTGGGATAAGCTGGTCACGGCTTTCTTAGCCAAGTACTTTCCTCCTCAAAAGCTGAGCAAGCTTAGAGCGGATGTTCAAACCTTCAGACAGAAAGAAGGTGAATCCCTCTATGAAGCTTGGGAAAGATACAAACAGTTGACCAAAAAGTGTCCTTCTGACATGCTTTCAGAATGGACCATCCTGGATATATTCTATGATGGTTTATCTGAGTTATCAAAGATGTCATTGGACACCTCTGCAGGTGGATCCATTCACCTAAAGAAAACGCCTGCAGAAGCTCAAGAATTCATTGACATGGTTGCTAATAACCAGTTCATGTACACTTCTGAAAGGAATCCTGTGAATAATGGGACGCCTATGAAGAAGGGAGTTCTTGAAGTTGATACTCTGAATGCCATATTGGCTCAGAACAAAATATTGACTCAGCAAGTCAATATGATTTCTCAGAGTCTGCATGGAATGCAAGCTGCATCCAACAGTACTCAAGAGGCATCTTCTGAAGAAGAAGCCTATGATCCTGAGAACCCTGCAATAGCAGAGGTGAACTACTTAGGTGAACCTTATGGAAACACCTATAACTCAACATGGAGAAATCATCCAAATTTCTCATGGAAGGATCAAAAGCCCCCACAAGGCTTTAATAATGGTGGAAGAAACAGGTTTGGCAATAGCAAACCTTTTCCATCATCAACTCAGCAACAGACAGAGAACTCTGAACAAAATGCTTCTAATTTAGCAAATCTAGTCTCTGATCTATCTAAGGCCACTGTAAGTTTCATGAATGAAACAAGGTCTTCCATTAGAAATCTGGAAGCACAAGTGGGCCAGCTGAGTAAAAGGATCACTGAAATCCCTCCTAGTACTCTCCCAAGCAATACAGAAGAGAACCCAAAAGGAGAGTGCAAGGCCATTGACATAAGCGCCATGGCCGAACCTGCAAAGGAAGGAGAGGACGCAAATCCCAAGGAGGAAGACCTCCTGGGACGTCCAGTGGTCAATAAGGAGCTTCCCTCTGGGGAACCAAAGGACTCTGAGACTCATCTAGAGACCATAGAGGTCCCATTGAACCTCCTTATGCCCTTCATGAGCTCTGATGAGTATTCCTCTTCTGAAGAGAATGAGGATGTTACTGAAGAGCAAACTGCCAAGTTTCTTGGTGCAATCATGAAGCTGAATGCCAAATTATTTGGCATTGATACTTGGGAAGTTGAACCTCCCTTCTTCATCAATGAACTAAGTGATCTGGATCAACTGACATTGCCTCAGAAGAGACAGGATCCTGGAAAGTTCATAATACCCTGTACCATAGGCACCATGATCTTTAAGGCTCTGTGTGACCTTGGTTCAGGAATAAACCTCATACCCCTCTCTGTAATAGAGAAACTGGGAATCTATGGGGTGCAAGCTGCTGAAATCTCACTGGAGATGGCAGACAGCTCAAGAAGACAGGCTTATGGACAAGTAGAAGATGTATTAATAAAGGTTGAGGGCCTTTACATCCCTGCTGATTTCATAGTCCTGGATACTGGAAAGGAAGAGGATGAATCCATCATCCTAGGAAGACCTTTCCTGGCCACAGCAAGAGCTGTGATTGATGTTGACAGAGGTGAAATAGTCCTTCAATGGAATGAGAACTCCCTTGTATTCAAAACTCAAGGATCTCCCTCTGCAACCATGGAGAGGAAGCAGGAAAAGCTTCTCTCCCAGCAGAGTCAACCAGAGCCCCCACAGTCAAACTCTAAGTTTGGTGTTGGGAGGCCACAACCAAACTTTAAGTTTGGTGTTGAACTCCCATATCCAAACTCTAAGTTTGGTGTTGGAGAGTCTCAACAAAGCTCTGCACATCTGTGAGGCTCCATGAGAGCCCACTGTCAAGCTATTGACATTAAAGAAGCGTTTGTTGGGAGGCAACCCAATGTTTATCTAATTCTTATTTTTATTGTTTTTCATGTTTTCTTAGGTTCATGATCATGTGGAGTCACAAAATAAATATAAAAATTGAAAACGGAATCAAAAACAGCAGAAGAAAAATCACACCCTGGAGGAGCATCTGTCTGGCGTTCAAACGCCAGAACAGAGCATAGTTCTGGCGCTGAACGCCCAGAATGGGAGCATTCTGGCGCTGAACGCCCAGAACAAGCATGGTTCTGGCGTTCAACGCCAGAAATGGCAGCAGATGGGCGTTGAACGCCCAAAATGGCCACCAACCTGGCGCTGAACGCCCAGAGTTGGGTACAAGGGCATTTTTACATGCCAAATTGGTGCAGGGATATAAATGCCTTGACACCTCAGGATCTGTGAACCCCACAGGATCCCCACCTACCTCATCATCTCTCTTTCCATTCTTGATCATCCCTTCTATTTTTCATTTACCACTCACATCCATACACCCACTACCTTCAAAAATCAACATCTCTCTCCCACCCAATCCCACCCATATGGCCGAATACACACTCCCATCCATCTCCTCCATATCTTCTTCTTATTCTTCTATTCTTTCTTCTTTTGCTCGAGGGCGAGCAACATTCTAAGTTTGGTGTGGTAAAAAGCATAGCTTTTTTTGTTTTTTTCCATAACCATTGATGGCACCTAAGGCCAGAGAAACCTCTAGAAAGAGGAAAGGGAAGACAAAAAGCTTCCATCAAAGGGTCTATAGCTCAGTGGTAGAACATTTGACTGCAAATCAAGAGATCCCTGAGATACCTCAGGGGATACATTTTCTTCCACACAATTATTGGAAGCAACTAAAGGGTGGAACATCAAGAGCACTCCATCATCCTTCATGAAATCAGAGAAGATCTAAAAGCAATGAAGGAGGAGCAGCAAAGACAAGGAAGAGACATAGAAGAGCTCAAGGACATCACTAAGGTGGACTCATTCCTTGTTCTTACTTTCTCTATTTTTCGTTTTCTATGTTATGTGCTTATCTATGTTTGTGTCTTCATTACATGATCATTAGTAGTTAGTAACTTTGTCTTAAAGTTATGAATGTCCTATGAATCCATCACCTCTCTTAAATAAAAAAATATTTTAATTCAAAAGAACAAGAAGTACATGAGTTTCGAATTTATCCTTGAACTTAGCTTAATTATATTGATGTGGTGACAATGCTTCTTGTTTTCTGAATGTATGCTTGAACAGTGCATATGTCTTTTGAAGTTGTTGTTTAAGAATGTTAAATATGTTGGCTCTTGAAAGAATGATGACTAGGAGACATGTTATTTGATAATCTGAAAAATCATAAAAATGATTCTTGAAGCAAGAAAAAGCAGCAAAGAACAAAGCTTGCAGAAAAAAATAGAAAAAAAAAAAAAGAGTGTGCTTAAGAACCCTGGACACCTCTAATTGGGGACTTTAGCAAAGCTGAGTCACAATCTGAAAAGGTTCACCCAATTATGTGTCTGTGGCATTTATGTATCCGGTGGTTATACTGGAAAACAAAGTGCTTAGGGCCACGGCCAAGACTCATAAAGAAGCTATGTTCAAGAATCATCATACTGAACTAAGAGAGTCAATAACACTATTCAAAATCTGAAGTTCCTATAGATGCCAATCATTCTGAACCTCAATAGATAAAGTGAGATGCCAAAACTATTCAAGAGACAAAAAGCTATAAGTCCCGCTCATATGATCGAAGCTCTGTTTCATTGATAGTTTTGAATTTATAGTATATTCTCTTCTTTTTATCCTATTTGATTTTTAGTTGCTTGGGGACAAGCAACAATTTAAGTTTGGTGTTGTGATGAGCGGATAATTTATACGCTTTTTGACATTGTTTTTAGTATGTTTTTAGTAGGATCTAGTTACTTTTAGGGATGTTTTCATTAGTTTTTATGTTAAATTCACATTTCTGGACTTTACTATGAGTTTGTGTGTTTTTCTGTGATTTCAGGTATTTTCTGGCTGAAATTGAGGGACTTGAGCAGAAATCAGATTCAGAGGTTGAAAAAGGACTGCTGATGATGTTGGATTCTGACCTCCCTGCACTCAAAGTGGATTTTCTGGAGCTACAGAACTTGAAATGGCGCGCTTCCAATTGCGTTGCAAAGTAGACATCCAGGGCTTTCCAGCAATATATAATAGTATATACTTTGGCCAAGAATTGACGATGTAAACTGGCGTTCAACGCCAGCCTTCTGCCCAAATCTGGCGTCCAGCGCCAGAAAAGGATCCAAAACCAGAGTTGAACGCCCAAACTGGCACAGAAACTGGCGTTCAACTCCACAAATGGCCTCTGCACGTGCTACACTTAAGCTCAGCCCAAACACACACCAAGTGGGCCCCGGAAGTGGATTTATGCATCAATTACTTACTCATGTAAACCCTAGTAGCTAGTTTATTATAAATAGGACCTCTTACTATTGTATTAGGCATCCTGGATTGTATTTTGATCCTTTGATCACGTTTTAGGGGGCTGGCCATCTCGGCCATGCCTGGACCTTCACTTATGTATTTTCATACGGTAGAGTTTCTACACTCCATAGATTAAGGTGTGGAGCTCTGCTGTTCCTCAAAGATTAATGCAAGTACTACTATTTTCTATTCGATTCATCTTATTTCGCTTCTAAGATATCCATTCGCACTCAAGAACGTGATGAAGGTGATGATTATGTGTGACGCTCATCATCCTTCTCCCCTATGAACGCGTGCCTGACAAACACTTCTGTTCTACATGAATTAAGCTAGAATGAATATCTCTTAGATCTCCTAACCAGAATCTTCGTGGCGTAAGCTAGAATGATGGCGGCATTCAAGAGAATCCAGAAGGTCTAAACCTTGTCTGTGGTATTCTGAGTAGGATTCAATGATTGAATGACTGTGACGAGCTTCAAACTCGCGAGTGCTGGGCGTTAGTGACAGACGCAAAAGGAGGGTGAATCCTATTCCAGCATGATCGAGAACCGACAGATGAATAGCCGTGCCGTGACAGGGTGCGTGAGCATATGATTCACTGAGAGGAGGGGATGTAGCCACTGACAACGGTGATGCCCTTGCATAAAGCCAGCCATGGAAAGGAGTAAGACTGATTGGATGAAGATAGCAGGAAAGCAGAGGTTCAGAGGAACGAAAAGCATCTCCATTCGCTTATCTGAAATCCCTGCCAATGAATCTACATAAGTACCTCTATCCCTTTTATTGTTTATTTTAATCTAATAAAATATCATGTTTAAATCCGCCTGACTGAGATTTACAAGGTGACCATAGCTTGCTTCAAGCCAACAATCTCTGTGGGATCGACCCTTACTCACGTAAGGTTTATTACTTGGACGACCCAGTACACTTGCTGGTTAGTTGAACGGAGTTGTGTCCACACATAGTAAAGAGCCATAATAATGATTCCATACAATAACAAAGAGTACTATATTAATGTGATCACAATTTCGTGCACCAGTGAGCGAACAGCCAACAAGGTCCTCCAATGTGGCTTCTACTGGCCTACACTCTACAGAGATTCCCGAGAGTTTGTACGTAACTGTGACAGTTGCCAGAGAGCTGGTAATTTGCCTCATAGTTACGCCATGCCTCAACAAGGAATCTTGGAGATTAAGTTGTTTGATGTATGGGGTATTGATTTCATGGGGCCTTTCCCACCATCATACTCAAACACTTATATTCTGGTGGCAGTTGACTATGTATCAAAATGGGTAAAGGCTATTGCCACACCCACCAATGATACTAAAACAGTGGTGAAGTTCCTCCAGAAACATATCTTCAGCAGGTTTGGTGTCCCTAGGGTACTAATCAGTGATGGGGGCACTCACTTCTGCAACAAACAGCTTTACTCTGCCAGGGTCCGGTATGGGATTCGCCACAAGGTGGTGACTCTATATCATCCACAGACAAATGGCCAAGCTGAAGTTTCTAACAGATAACTAAAAAGGATCTTGGAACGGACTGTAAGTACCCGTAGAAAGGATTGGGCACAGAGCTTGGATGATGCTCTATGGGCTTACAGAACAGCATTCAAGACACCTATAGGGACCTCTCCGTACCAACTAGTGTATGGTAAGGCTTGTCACCTGCCCGTGGAACTGGAGCATAAGGCCTACTGGGCAACCAGATTCCTAAACTTTGATGCCAAATTAGCTGGAGAAAAAAGATTGCTCCAGCTGAATGAGCTAGAGGAATTCAGATTCACTGCTTTCGAAAATGCCAAGAATTATAAAGAGAAATAAAAAAGGTGGCATGACAGAAAGCTGTCATCTAGAATCTTTGAACCAGCACAAAAGGTTCTGCTGTTTAACTCTAGGCTCAGGCTATTCCCCGGGAAACTGAAATCCCGGTGGAGGAGACCATATATGATTACAAGTGTATCACCATATGGTTATGTAGAGCTTCAAGACTTTGATTCTGATAAGAAGTTCATTGTTAATGGACAGAGAATCAAGCACTATCTTGAAGGCAATGTTGAGCAAGAGTGCTCAAGGATGAAGCTAGATTAAAAGCTCAGCAAGGTCCAGCTAAAGACAATAAAGAAGCACTTGCTGGGAGGCAACCCAGCCATTGTTAACACTTTTTCTGTTATCTTGCCCTATTCTTGATTTTATTTATTTATTTTTAAATCATATAAGTTCAATGTTAATAAGGTAAAGAGTCAATTGCATAGGTTCACAGGGTTACAGAAGGATTCAGCACACAAAACAGAGAAAAAAAAGGCTCACTGGCAAGAAAACGCCAGTAAGAAGCACAATTGGGCGTTCAACGCCCAAAAGAAGCATCCACTGGGCGTTAAACGCCAGTAAGGATAGCCATCTGGGCATTAAACGCCAGAAAGAAGCATCTTCTGGGCCTTGAATGCCAGATAGAAGCACCTTCTGGGCGTTTAACGCCGGATTTACAGCATCCTGGGCATTCAGAAAAACGCCCAGTGACAAAGGAGTTCCTGGCGTTCAACGCCAGAAAGAAGCAACAGCTGGGCGTTGAACGCCCAGGAGAAGTAGCATTTGGGCGTTAATTGCCCAAAACATGCAGCATTTGGGCGTTTAACGCCAGGATGGTGGGGAGAAGGTAAATTCGTTTTTATTTTACATTTTTTATTTTAATTTTAATTTTCATGTTTCAATTCATGATTTCTTGCATAAACATGTTACAAACCCTAATTTCTAAAACCCTACTTTAAAAATATAAAATGTATCTTAATCCATAAACACAAATTCTTTTTTAATCCAATCCAACTCTTTTTCAAATTTTCCAAAACAAATCTATCTCTTTTCCTCCGAAAATCTTTTCAACTCATCAATATCTCTTTCACTTCTCCACATTACCTTTTTCAAAATCCAAATTTATCTTTTTCAAATATCTTTCATATCTTTTCAATTTTAAATCACATCTTTTCATATCATACTTATTTTTCTTTATAAATCATATCTTCTATCTCATGTTTTTAAAATTTTCGAAAACCCACCCCCCTCCCTTTTAAATCCACATTCGGCCTCCCTCCTCTCATCCACCATTCGACACTAGCTCTCCTTTCTTTTCTTTTGCTTGAGGACAAGCAAACCTCTAAGTTTGGTATTTTTATCCGTGATCACTAAACTATACCCACTAAGATCATGGCTCCTAAAGGAAAATAACCCACTCCAAGAGGCAAGAAAGAGAGTATTCCAAAACCACTTTGGAATCAAGGGAAGTTCTTAACCAAAGAACATTCAGACCATTACTACAAAATAATGGGTCTAAGATCAGTGATCCCGGAAGTCAAGTTCGATCTGAAAGAAGATGAATATCCGGAGATCCAAGAGCAGATTTGAAACAGGAACTGGGAAGTCCTAGCTAATCCTGAAATAAAAGTGGGAAGAAATATGGTTCAGGAGTTCTACGCTAATATGTGGCAAACAGACACGCAGAGAATATCTGGAACTGCCCTCTATGACTATCGGACTATGGTCAGAGGGAAGATTGTTCACATCTACCCTGACAAAATCAGGGAGATCTTTAAGCTACCTCAGCTGAAAGATGACCCAGACTCCTTCAATAGGAGAATGATGAGAACAAACAAGGGCCTGGATAAGATTCTAGAGGATATATGCATCCCTGGAGCCAGGTGGACCACCAGCAGCAAGGGTGTCCCAAATCAACTCAAGAGAGAAGATCTCAAACCAGTCGCCAGAGGATGGCTGGACTTCATTGGGCGTTCTATATTGCCCACTAGCAACCGCTCTGAAGTCACCGTTAAAAGAGCAGTGATGATCCATTGCATTATGTTAGGAAAAGAAGTGGAAGTTCATCAACTGATTCCATCTGAATTTTACATACTTGCAAACAAGAACTCCAAAGATGCCAGGTTGGCTTATCCAAGCCTAATCTCTATGCTCTGCAAAGATGCTGGAGTAAGGATGGGAATAACGGAGTACATCTCAGTGGAGCAACCAATCACTAAAACCACAATGGAAAAACAATAAGTGCAGGATGACCCCATCAAGAGGAGGGCGCAAGAATTTCTCCCGGAAGTCCCTCAATTTGAATATTGGGAACAGCTTGAATAATCTGTTACCAAGTTGCAAGAATCTATGGACCAAATAAAGGAAGAACAGCAAAATCAAAACAGTATGCTCTGCAAACTGCTCAGGGAACAAGAAGAGCAAGGGCGTGACTTAAAAGAACTGAAGCGTCAGAAGTTATCTCTTGAAGGACCAAGCACCCCACAGACTAAAGGAACATCCACGTCCCAAACTCAAGGTTGTTGAGTTCTAATCTTAGCCTTAACTCTGTGATAATTGTTCTTATTTGAGTTTTACCTTAGAAGTTATAGTAGTAATTAGTAGTTATTTTATCTCCAATTAAGCTATAATTTATTTTTCTCATCATCATTAAACATGAATAAAATAGAAGATTTTCTTTAGAATAAGGAGGCAATATTTTTCGAAATTTTAATAAAAGAAATTCTAATTATTTCCATGTGGTGGCAATGCTTTCTGCCTTCTGAATGAATGCCTGAATAGAGCATATGTCTTTGGAATTTGATGTTCTTGAATGTTAAATATGTTGGCTCTTGAAAGAATGATGAACATGAGATATGTTATTGATAATCTGAAAAATCATAAAAATGATTCTTGAAGCAAGAAAAAGCAGTGAATACAAAGCTTGTAGAAAAAAAAAAGAGAGAAAAAAAGCAAGCAGAAAAAGCCAATAGCCCTTAAAACCAAAAGGCAAGGGTAATAAAAAGGATCCAAGGCTTTGAGCATCAGTGGATAGGAGGGCCTAAGGGAATCAAATCCTGGTCTAAGCGGCTAAACCAAGCTGTCCCTAACCATGTGCTTGTGGCGTGAAGGTGTCAAGTGAAAACTTGAGACTGAGCGGTTAAAGTCAAGGTCCAAAGCAAAAAGAAGAGTGTGCTTAAGAACCCTAGACACCTCTAATTGGGGACTTTAGCAAAGCTGAGTCACAATCCGAAAAGGTTCACCCAATTATGTGTCTGTGGCATTTATGTATCCAGTGGTAATACTGGAAAACAAAGTGCTTAGGGCCACGGCCAAGACTCATAAAGTAGATGTGTTCAAGAATCAACATACTGAACTAGGAGAATCAATAACATTATCTGAATTCTAAGTTCCTATAGATGCCAATCATTCTGAGCTTCAATGGATAAAGTGAGATGCCAAAACTGTTCGGAAGCAAAAAGCTACTAGTCCCGCTCATCTAATAAGAATCTGAGCTTCACTCAAGAACTCTGAGATATTATTACTGCGTGACTTATTTGTATTCTATTTTATTTGTCTAGTTGCTTGGGGACAAGCAACAGTTTAAGTTTGGTGTTGTGATGAGCGGATATTTTATACGCTTTTTGGGGTTAATTTCATATAGTTTTTAGTACGATTTGGTTAGTTTTCAATATATTTTCATTAGTTTTTAGGCAAAATTCCTATTTCTAGACTTTACTATGAGTTTGTGTGTTTTTCCATAATTTCAGGTATTTTCTGGCTGAAATTGAGGGAGCTGAGCAAAAATCTGATTCAGGCTGAAAAAGGACTGCTGATGCTGTTGGATTTTGACCTCTCAGCACTCGGAATGGATTTTCTGGAGCTATAGGAGTCCAATTGGCGCGCTTCCAATTGCGTTGGAAATTCGACATCTAGGGCTTTCCCGCAATATATAATAGTCCATATTTTGCTCAAGAATAGACGATGTAAACTGGCGTTCAACACCAGTTCCATGTTGCAGTCTGGCGTCCAGCGCCGGAAACAAGTTACAAGTTGGAGTTCAACTCCAGAAACAGGTTACAACCTGGCGTTGAATGCCCAAAACAGCCCAGGCACGTGACAAGCTTAAGTCTCAGCCCCAGCACATACCAAGTGGGCCCCAGAAGTGGATTTCTGCACTATCTATCATAGTTTACTCATTTTCTGTAAACCTAGGTTACTAGTTTAGTATTTAAACAACTTTTAGAGATTTATTTTGCACCTCATGACATTTTAGATCTGAACTTTGTAATCTCTGATGGCATGAGTCTCTAAACTCCATTGTTGGGGGTGAGGAGCTCTGCTGTGTTTCGATGAATTAATGCAACTATTTCTGTTTTCTATTCAAACACGCTTGTGTCTATTTAAGATGTTTATTCGCACTTCAATATGATGGATGTGATGATCCGTGACACTCATCATCATCCTCAACCTATGAACACGTGCTTGACAACCACCTCCGTTCTACCTTTGATTGAATGAATATCTCTTGGATTCCTTAATCAGAATCTTTGTGGCATAAGCCAGAATCCATTGGCAGCATTCTTGAGAATCTGGAAAGTCTAAACCTTGTCTGTAGTATTCTGAGTAGGATTCAGGGATTGAATGACTGTGACAAGCTTCAAACTCACAAGGGCTGGGTGTAGTGACAGACGCAAAACGATCAATGGATCCTATTCCAGCATGAGTGGGAACCGACAGATGATTAGCCGTACGGTGACAGCGCACCTGGACCTTTTTCACTAAGAGGATGGATGGTAGCCATTGACAACGGTGATCCACCAACACACAGCTTGCCATAGGAGGAATTTTGCGTGCGTGAAGAAGAAGACAGGGAGAAAACAGAGATTCAGAAGACAAAGCATCTCCAAAACTCCAACATATTCTCCATTACTGCATAACAAGTATCTATTTCATGCTCTCTTATTTTTTGTAATTCAAACTGATAAATATAATTGATATCCTAACTAAGAGTTACAAGATAACCATAGATTGCTTCAAGCCAACAATCTCCGTGGGATTCGACCTTTACTCACATAAGGTATTACTTGGACGACCCAGTGCACTTGCTGGTTAGTGGTACGAGTTGTAAAAAGTGTGATTCACAATTCGTGCACCAATAAACAATTTGCCCGCTTTGCAGACTATCTCAAGACTCTTGAAATAAAGATCCCGTTTGCAGAGGAACTTGAGCAAATACCCTCTTATGCTAAGTTCATGAAAGAGATTTTAAGTCATAAGAAGGATTGGAGAGAAACTGAAAGAGTGTTTCTCACTGAAGAATGCAGTGCAGTCATTCTAAAAAGCTTACCAGAAAAGCTTCAAGATCCAGGAAGCTTTATGATACCATGTACACTAGAGGGTGCTTGCACCAAGACAGCTCTATGTGACCTTGGAGCAAGTATCAACCTAATACCTACATCCACTATCAGAAAGCTTGGGTTGACTGAAGAAGTCAAACCAACCCGGATATGTCTTCAACTTGCTGATGGCTCCATTAAATATCCATCAGGCATCATTGAGGACATGATTGTCAAGGTTGGGCCATTTGCCTTTCCCACTGACTTTGTAGTGCTGAAAATGGAGGAGCATAAGAGTGCAACTCTCATTCTAGGAAGACCTTTCCTAGCAACTGGACGAACTCTTATTGATGTACAAAAAGGGGAAGTGACCCTGAGAGTCAATGAGGATGAGTTCAAGTTAAATGCTGTCAAAGCTATGCAACATCCAGACACAGCAAATGACTGCATGAGCACTGATATTATTGACTCTTTGGTGGAAGAGATCAATATGACTGAGAGTCTTGAGTCAGAGCTAGAGGACATCTTTAAAGATGTTCAGCCTGATTTGGAGGAACCAGAGGAAATAAAAGAACCTCTAAAAATCCCTCAGGAAGAGGAAAAACCTCCTAAACCAGAGCTCAAACCACTACCACCATCCCTGAAATATGCATTTCTGGGAGATGGTGACACTTTTTCAGTGATCATAAGCTCTTCTTTAAATCCACAGGAAGAGAAAGCACTAATTCAAGTGCTAAGGACACACAAGACAGCTCTTGGGTGGTCTATAAGTGACCTTAAGGGCATTAGCCCAGCAAGATGCATGCACAAAATCCTATTGGAGGATGATGCCAAGCCAGTGGTTCAACCACAAAGGCGGCTAAATCCAGCCATGAAGGAAGTGGTGCAGAAAGAGGTCACTAAGTTACTAGAGGCTGGGATTATTTATCCTATTTCTGATAGCCCCTGGGTGAGCCCTGTCCAAGTTATCCCCAAGAAGGGAGGCATGACAGTGGTTCATAATAAAAAGAATGAACTGGTTCCCACAAGAATAGTTACAGGGTGGCGTATGTGTATTGACTACAGAAGGCTCAATACAGCCACCAGAAAGGATCATTTTCCTTTACCATTCATAGACCAGATGCTAGAGAGACTAGTAGGCCATGAATACTACTGCTTTTTGGATGGCTATTCAGGCTACAACCAAATTGTAGTGGATCCTCAAGACCAAGAGAAAACAGCATTCACATGTCTATCTGGAGTATTTGCTTACAGAAGAATGCCTTTTGGTCTGTGCAATGCACCTGCAACCTTTCAGAGGTGCATGCTCTCTATCTTCTCGATATGGTAGAGAAGTTCCTGGAAGTCTTCATGGATGACTTCTCAGTATTTGGAGACTCATTCAGCTCCTGTCTTGATCATCTAACACTTGTCTTGAAAAGGTGCCAAGAGACTAACCTGGTCTTAAACTGGGAAGAATGTCATTTTATGGTGACTGAAGGAATTGTCCTTGGGCAAAAAATTTCAAGCAAGGGAATAGAGGTGGATCAAGCCAAGGAAGAGGTCATTGGGAAATTACCACCACCTGCCAATGTTAAGGCAATCAGAAGCTTTCTGGGGCATGCAGGATTCTATCGGAGGTTCATAAAGGATTTTTCAAAAATTGCAAAACCTCTAAGCAACCTGCTAGCTACTGACACACCATTTGTGTTTGACACAGAGTGTCTGCAGGCGTTTAGACCCTGAAAGCCAAGCTGGTCACAGCACCAGTCATCTCTACACCTGACTGGACATTACCATTCGAATTAATGTGTGATGCCAGGGACCATGCCATTGGTGCAGTGTTGGGACAAAGGCACAACAAGCTTTTGCACGTCATTTACTATGCCAGTCGTGTTCTAAATGATGCACAGAAGAATTACACAACCACAGAAAAAGAGTTACTTGCAGTGGTTTATGCCATTGACAAATTTAGATCCTGTTTAGTAGGATCAAAAGTGATTGTGTACACTGACCATGCTTCTCCTAAATATCTACTCACAAAGCAGGATTCAAAACCCAGGCTCATAAGATGGGTGTTGCTTCTGCAAGAGTTTGATATAGAAATAAGAGACAGAAAAGGGACAAAGAACTAGGTAGCTGATCACCTGTCCCGGATAGAACCAGTAGATGGGGCGTCCCTCCCTTCTACTGAGATCTATGAAACCTTTTCGGATGAGCAACTCTTTGCCATTCAGGAAGCACCATGGTTTGCAGACATTGCAAATTATAAAGCTGTGAGGTTCATGCCCCAGGAGTACAGCAGGGTGCAAAAGAAAAAACTAATTTATGATGCAAGGTACTACTTATGGGATGAACCATATCTCTTTAAGAGATGCGCAGACGGAATGATCCGCAGATGCGTCCCTAGAGAGGAGGCACAGAAGATCCTGTGGCATTGCCATGGATCACAGTATGGAGGACATTTTGGAAGTGAGCGAACAGCCACTAAAGTCCTCCAATGTGGCTTCTATTGGCCTACTCTCTATAGAGATGCCCGAGAGTTTGTGCGTAACGGTGACAGTTGCCAAAGAGCTGGTAACTTGCCTCATGGTTATGCCATGCCTTAACAAGGGATCTTAGAGATTGAGTTGTTTGATGTATGGGATATTGACTTCATGGGTCCTTTTCCACCATCATACTCAAACACTTACATTCTGGTGGCAGTAGACTACGTATCTAAATGGGTGGAGGCAATTGCCACACCCACTAATAATACCAAGAACTATGCTGAAGTTCTTCCAGAAACATATTTTCAGCAGATTTGGTGTTCTCAGAGTATTAATCAGTGATGGGGGTACCCATTTCTGCAATAAACAGCTTTACTCTGCTATGGTTCGATATGGAATTAGCCACAAAGTAGCAAATCCGTATCATCCACAGACAAATGGGCAGGCTGAAGTCTCTAACAGAGAACTAAAGAGAATCCTGGAATGGACTGTAATTTCCCGTAGAAAGGATTGGGCAAAGAGCTTGGATGATGCTCTGTGGGCATACAGAACAACATTCAAGAATCCTATAGGAACCTCTCCATACCAGCTTGTGTATGGCAAGGCCTGTCATCTGCCCGTGGAACTGGAACATAAAGCCTACTGGGCAACCAGATTCCTAAACATGGATGCTAAGTTAGCTGGTGAGAAAAGATTGCTCCAGCTAAATGAGCTAGAGGAGTTCAGACTCAATGCTTTTGAAAATGCAAAAATTTATAAGAAAAAAGCAAAAAAGTGGCATGACAAGAAATTGTCATCCAGAGTCTTTAAGCTAGGACAAAAAGTTCTGCTATTTAACTCTAGGCTCAGATTATTCCCCGGGAAATTAAAATCCCGGTGGAGGGGACCATATGTGATCACAGGAGTGTCACCATATGGTTATGTTGAGCTTCAAGATATTGATTCTGACAAAAAGTTTATTGTTAATGGACAGAGAATCAAACATTATCTTGAAAGCATTTTTGAGCAAGAATGCTCAAAACTGAGGCTTGAATGAAGCTCAATAAAGGTCTAGCTAAAGACAATAAAGAAGCGCTTGCTGGGAGGCAACCCAGCCATTAGCAAGTTATTTGTTTTAATTAATACTTGTAGAAGTTTGATATACATTTTTCTTCAAAGGTTAATCACCAAAACTGAAGGAATTCATAGAGTTATAGAAGGATTCAGTGCAAAAAGCAGAGAAAAGGAGCTTGCTGACAAGAAAACGCCAGTAAAGGTGCCATTTTGGGCGTTAAACGCCAGAATGGGTACCATTCAAGGCGTTTAACGCCAGAATTGCAGCATCCTGGGTGTTCAGCAAAACGCCTAGTGATAAAGGGGTTTCTGGCATTTAACGCCAGCCAGGGTACCTGGCTGGGCATTAAACGCCCATAATGGCCAACAATTGGGCGTTAAACGCCAGAATGGATACCATTCTGGGCGTTTAACGCTAGAAAGGCAGGGGGAGGAGATTTTGTTTCCAACTTCAAATTTTTTCAAA
Organism: Arachis ipaensis; assembly: GCF_059453495.1. Taxonomy (NCBI): domain Eukaryota; kingdom Viridiplantae; phylum Streptophyta; class Magnoliopsida; order Fabales; family Fabaceae; genus Arachis; species Arachis ipaensis. The sequence continues at coordinate 87,272,282 of NC_142444.1, forward strand.
TTTTCATGTTTTGATTCATACTTTTCTGCATAAACATGTTTCAAACTTTATCATTCACCCTCAATTTTCAAAAATTCAAAAATTTTCTTAATCTCTTTTCAATTTTCTTTCAAATCCTTCCCAAATCTTCTTCAAAAACTCAATTATCTTCTTACTTTCTTTCCAAATCTTTTTTAACTCATCATATCATCTCTTAATTCTTAGATGCATAACCAAATTTTCAGATTTAACATCTTTATATCTTTTTCAATTACAAATCTCATCATTTTCATATCATGATTTTATTTTCTTCCATCAATCATATCTCTATGTCATATCTTTTTCAAATTTTTTGAAATCCCTCCTCCTATATATATACATTCGGCCATCCCCTCCTCTCCACCATTCAAATTTGCCTCTTCTCCTCTCTCTCCCCTTTCATTTCTTTTGCTTGAGGGCAAGCAAACCTCTAAGTTTGGTGTGTTTTTCCGTGATCACTGAGCTAAGACTCATCAAGATCATGGCACCTAAGGGAAAACAAACCAAATCAAGAGGCAAGAAAGAGAATACTCCAATGAGTCTTCAGAATCAAGAGAGGTTCCTAACCAAAGAACATGCAGACCATTACCACAAAATAATGGGTCTGAGGTTAGTGATCCCGGAAGTTAAATTCAATCTGAAAGAAGATGAATATCCAGAGATCCAAGAGCAAATTCGAAATAGAGGATGGGAAATTCTAGCTAATCCTGAAACAAAGTTTGAATGAAACATGGTTCAGGAATTCTACTCAAATCTGTGGCTAACAGATAAGCAGAGAATAACTGGAACCGCCTTTCAGACCTACCGAACCATGGTCAGAGGGAGGCTTATTTACTTCCATCTGGACAAAATAAGAGAGGTCTTCAAATTGCCTCAACTACAAGATGACCCAGAATCCTTTAATAGGAGAATGGTGAGAGTAGATAAGGGGTTGGATCAAGTTCTAGAGGACATATGCCTCCCTAGAACTAAGTGGATAACCAATTCAAAAGGTGTCCCAAACCAACTCAAGCGGGGAGATCTCAAACCAGTTGCAAGAGGCTGGTTGGACTTCATTGGGCGTTCTATATTGCGCACTAGCAACTGCTCTGAGGTCACTGTCAAAAGAGCAGCGATGATTAATTGTATTATGCTTGGAAAAGAAGTGGAGATTCATCATCTGATCTCTTGTGAGATTTACACAATTTCAAACAAGAACTCCACTGAAGCCCAACTGGCCTACCCAAGCTTAATTTCTCTACTATGTAAAGATGTTGGGGTAAGGATGGGAGTAGATAAATTCATCCCAGTCGAACACCCAATCACCAAGAAGTCAATGGAAGGACAAGTTCAAGACAACTCCATAAAAAGGAGGGCGCAGGAGTACCTCCCAGAAATTCCTGAAATTGACTACTGGACCCGCCTAAAAGCATCTGTTACCAAGCTGCAAGAAGCTATGGAACAACTTAAGGAAGAACAGCAGAATCAAAACTGCATGCTCTACAAACTGCTGAAGGAACAGGAGAAGCAGGGGCGTGAGCTAAAGGAGCTGAAGCGCCAGAAGCTCTCCCTTGAAGGACCAAGCACCCCACAGATTGAGGGAGCATCCACTTCTCAAAATCAAGGTTGTTGAGTCCTAACTCTGTGATAACCTTTATTATTAAGAGTCTATTTTAAGAGTCATTTATTTTTCTGTTTTTTTTTATTTTCTGTTTTCTGTTATTATTGGTTTGCTCTTTTATTTATTTTTGAGTCTTATTGTCATTCCATGATTAATAAAATTTAAAGTTTATGTCTTAAAGCTATTAATGTGCCATGAATCCATCACTTTTTCTTAAATAAAAAGTGTTTTTAATTGAAAAAGAAAAAAAGTACATGAATTTCAAATTTTAAAACAGTTTAATTATTTTGATGTGGTGGCAATACTCTTGTTTTCTGAATGAATGCTTGAACAGTGCATATGTTTGAATTTGTTGTTTACGAATGTTAAAATTGTTAGCTCTTGAAAGAATGATGGAAAAGGAGAAATGTTATTGATAATCTGAAAAATCAAAAAATTGATTCTTGAAGCAAGAAAAAGCAGTGGATAGAAAAAAAAAAGAAAAAAAAAGAGAGGATGATATGTGAAAAAAAAAAAGCAAGCAGAAAAAGCCAATAGCCCTTTAAACCAAAAGGCAAGGGTAATAAAAAGGATCCAAGGCTTTGAGCATCAGTGGATAGGAGGGCCCACAGGAATAAAATCCTGGCCTAAGCGGCTAAACCAAGCTGTCCCTAACCATGTGCTTGTGGCGTGAAGGTGTCAAGTGAAAACTTGAGACTGTGCGGTTAAAGTCGTGGTCCAAAAGCAAAAAGAGTGTGCTTAAGAGCTCTGGACACCTCTAATTTGGGACTCTAGTAAAGCTGAGTCACAATCTAAAAAGGTTCACCCAGTTATGTGTCTGTGGCATTTATGTATCCGGTGGTAATACTGGAAAACAAAATGCTTTGGGTCATGGCCAAGACTCATAAAGTAGCTGTGTTCAAGAATCAACATACTTAACTAGGAGAATCAATAACAATATCTGGATTCTAAGTTCCTATAGATCCCAATCATTCTGAAATTCAAAGGATAAAGTGAGATGCCAAAACTGTTAGGAAGCAAAAAGCTAAAAGCCCCGCTCATCTAATTAATACTGATCTTCATAGATGTTTTTGGAATTCATTGTATATTCTATTCTTTTTATCCTATATGATTTTCAGTTGCTTGGGGACAAGCAACAATTTAAGTTTGGTGTTGTGATGAGCGGATAATTTATATGCTTTTTGGCATTGTTTTTAGTATGTTTTTAGTATATTTTAATTATTTTTTATTTAAAATTCACTTTTCTGGACTTTACTATGAGTTTGTGTGTTTTTCTGTGATTTCAGGTATTTTCTGGCTAAAATTGAGGGACCTGAGCAAAAATCTGATTCAGAGGCTGAAAAAGGACTGCAGATGTTGTTGGATTCTGATGTCCCTACACTCAAAGTGGATTTTCTGGAGCTATAGAAGCCCAATTGGTGCGCTCTCAATTGCGTTGGAAAGTAGACATCCTGGGCTTTCCAACAATATATAATAATTCATACTTTGCCCGAGATTTAATGGCCCAAACAGGCGTTCCAAGTCAGCTCAAGAATTCTGGCGTTTAACGCCAGAACTGGCATAAAAACTGGAGTTAAACGCCCAAACTGGCACAAAAGCTGGCGTTTAACTCCATAAAAAGTCTCTACACATGAAAGCTTTAATGTTCAGCCCAAGCACACACCAAGTGGGCCCCAGAAGTCGATTTTTACACTAAACACCCTAGCTTACTCATTTTTTGTAACCCTAGGTCACCAGTTTACTATAAAAACTACTTTTAGTGATTCATCTTGTACCTCATGACACTTTACACATTTCCGATTGTATTCTCTATGGCATGAGTCTCTAAACCCCATTGTTGGGGGTGAGGAGCTCTGCTGTTCTTTATGAATTAATGTAATTACTACTGTTTTCCATTCTATCACGCTTGCTTCTATTCTAAGATATTCATTCGCACTTCAACCTGATGAATGTGATGATCCGTGACACTCATCATCATTCTCATCTATGAACGCGTTCCTGACAACCACCTCCGATCTACCTTAGACTGAATGCATATCTCTTAGCCTTATGATTCAGATCAGAATCTTCGTGGTATAAGCTAGAATTATTGGAGGCCATTCCTGAGATCCAGAACGTCTAAACCTTGTCTGTGGTATTCTGAGTAGGATCTGGGAAGGGATGACTGTGATGAGCTTCAAACTCGCGAGTGTTGGGCGTAGTGACAGACGCAAAAGGATCAATGGATCCTATTTCGACATGATCGAGAACCGACAGATGATTAGCCGTTCAGTGACAGCGCATTTGGAATATTTTCACTGAGAGGACGGGAAGTAGCCATTGACAACGGTGATGCCCAACTTAAAGCTTGCCATGGAAGGAGCCTTGCATGCATGAAGAAAAAGATAGTAGGAAAGCAGAGATTCAGAAGACAAAGCATCTCCAAAGCCTTAACCTGTTCTTCATTACTGCATAAGAAGTATTTATTTCATGTTCTTTTACTTTTTACAATTAAATATGAGAATTATTGATATCCTAACTAAGAGTTACAAGATAACCATAGCTTGCTTCAAACCGACAATCTCTGTGGGATCGACCCTTACTCACGTAACGTATTACTTGGACGACCCAGTGCACTTGCTGGTTAGTTGTGCGTAGTTGCAAAAGTGTGATTGTAATTTCGTGCACCAATGAGTCACGCGCTGGGACTTGTGCGTACGCACAAGTGTGTGCGTACGCACACATGCTGATTTTCCTCCTATGTGTACGCACAAAAGTTGTGCATGAGCACACTTGCTGATTTCCATCCTGTGCATACGCACAGGTCTGTGCGTGGGCACAAGTGCTAATTTTGACCCTTGTGCATAGACACAGATGGTGTGCGTGGGCACACTTTGAAATGCTTTTCTCCTTTGATTTCTTTATGTTTTCTCCTAATTTCATTCTTTTCTTCCACTCTTATCAAGCCATTCCAACCTATTACACCTGAAATCACTCATCAAAACCATCAAGGCATCGAATGGAATGAAAGTGGAATAAAATTAATTAAATTAAGCACAAAATAGCATGTTTTCACAATTAGACATAATTTAGGGAGAGAACTCAAAAGCATGCTATTTAGATGAATAAATGTGAGTTTATATGATGAAATCCACTCAAATCAAACCAAAATTTATCGTCAAATATGGATTCATCAGTAACACCTTTCTAACCCTCTCTTTGTATATAGCTTTCATTCCTTGCATTTTGTTTCTTGTACATAGCTTATGTTTAGTTTAATTTCAAGCTTGGTTAGGTTAAATTTTTAGTTTGAATAATGTAGTTGTGCAATGTTGGATGTTTTGGGGTTAAAATCCTTTTGTTGAACTCAAGTTTGGTGCCTTAGAGCTCTAAAAAGTTTTGAGAAAAGCAGAGCTATGCGTGCGCATACACCTGTGCATACGCACACCCAACTCAATTTCAGCACCTGTGCGCATGCACACATCTTTGAGTATGCACACCCCTTTGCACAGCCCCTGTTTGGAGCGCTCGCACACCTTGTGCGCTCGTGTCTTCCTCTTTTTGCCTCTTGTGCGTATGCGGACCTGTGTGTGATGCCGGGGCATTTTGGCCAGTTTGACTGACCTTTTCTTTACTGTTTTAGGGTAGTTTCATGCATTTTCTTAGGAAATAAGCAAGTTTTGGGTAGAATTTCACTTACCTCTTGATTCAAGCAAACATGGTGCACTTTACATGGTTTCATGAAAATTATGCATGAATTATATGACAAATTAGATGATGCATGTCTCATGATGTGGATTAGAATTTTGATGCACTTTATTGCTTGATTTCAGGACAAAGGAAGCAAGAATGAAACACGTTAGCAGCCACGTTAGTCTAACTAACGTGACCACTAACATAGAATGGGAGCTAGCTTGCAACGTTACTGAGAAAAGTAATCGCCAATAACGTCCTCGAAGCCATCATAGCCCACGATAAGAGTCACGTTAACTAAGTTAACGTGAACACTAACGTGGAAGAAAGAAAGTGGAGCCAACGTTAGTGACACTCACCTTTGTCACTAACGTTGGACCAAGCTCATATTGGCCACGTTAGCCTCCATCTTAACTTAGTTAACGTGGACTCTAACATTGGGAAGCAAAAGAATGGCCAACGTTAGTGACACTCACCATTGTCACTAACGTTGGACTAAGCCACTTTGAGTTACGTTAACTCCCACGTTAACTTAGTTAACGTGGAAGCTAACATAGAGAAAGCAAACAATCGCCAACGTTAGTGAGACTCACCTTTGTCACTAACATTGGAATGAGCCACAATGAGCCACTATGAGCCACGTTAACTCCCACGTTAACTTAGTTAACGTGGAAGCTAACGTGGAGGGAAGGATGATGAGCCAACGTTAGTGACACTCACCTTTGTCACTAATGTTGGAGATGGCTATCATCACCACGTTAGAAGCCACGTTAAGAAGCCACGTTAACGTAGTTAACATAGATTCTAACGTGGGAAGTAGGGGCATCTTGGAATGTTAGTGACAAAAGTAAGTGTCACTAACGTTCTCGAAGGATTGGCAAGCCTACGTTAAGAGCCACGTTAACTAAGTTAACGTGGACTCTAACGCAGGGGAAGGGAGGACTCTCAACGTTATTGGAAAAGGTGAGTCCCAATAACGTGTGCGAAGGACCAAGAGGCAACGTTAGTGGTCACGTTGGTGCCACTAACGTTGAAGTTAACGTGGATCATCCCTGGGTTAGGAACGTTAATGAAAAAGGTGATTGTCACTAACGCTCTCGAATCCACACTCCCACTTAACGTTAACGCCACTAACGTCCTGAGCTAAATATCCTGCCTACTTCACACTTTCTCTCTGCAAGTAAAGCTAAGCCCATTGAAGAGGATAACTGCTTCAAACTCAAGATCCAAAGGCCCATATCCAGGACTTGATGAACTAACTAGAAGATCAGAAGAGTAGTATATATAGTGGTAGTTTTGAGTTAGAAAGTAGCTTTTTGGGGGAGTTGGAGACTGGAGAACTTCTCTCTGTATAATTTTACTTTCTTTGCACTTCTAGTTTACTTTTCATGATGTATTTTCCATCTCTGTTTTCCATTTCCAGAGCTATGAACAACTAAACCCTCTTTCATTGGGTTAGGGAGCTCTGTTGTAATTTGATGGATCAATATTAGTTTTCATTATTCTTCTTCTATCTTTTCTCTTGATTTTACTAGAAAGATTTCAATCTTCATCCAATTGGATAGTTATCTTGGAAAAGAAGCTATTCATACTTGGATTTCTTCTGAACCTTGGAAGAGGAATGAAGAGATCATGCTAGAAATGCTTTCTCATGTTGGACCAAATTGGGGCTGGAAGGATATGGTGACTATAATTCTACCAACACTTGATTTGGGAATTCATGTGGTATAATCAGTGACCATGCTTCATCTCTTCTCATGAGCAATTGACCAAGGAATTGGCTATTGATCAAGATTTGAGAGATTGAATTACAAGGAATTGTAATTTGATCACTTAAGATTGCCAAGGAGATCAATAAAGGCATTGATTGAGGAAGAGGTAAAAATGAACTTGATCCGGAGAATGCAACATCTCCTAAGCCCAATGAATTCCCCATTTCTGATCTTACCCATTCTCTTTAATTTCTGCAATTTACTTTTATGAGCATCTTCCCCATTCCCATTTAAGATTCTGCAATTTACTTTTCGTCATTTATTTTCAGCTCTTTACTTTCAGCATTTACATTTTATGCTATTTACTTTCCCTTCATTTAATTTCCTGCAACTCTCAAACCAAATTCTGCTTCACTCAACTAGAACATTCCTCTAATTAAAGTTTCTTGACCAATCAATCCCTGTGGGATTCGACCTCACTCTATTGTGAGTTTTTACTTGACGACAATTCGGTATACTTGCTGAAGGAAAATTGTTGAGAGACAAGTTTCCGTACATCAGTGTGCGTACGCACAGATGGCGATTCAGGCGTTAATTTTTGACATTTCATTTTCCTAACAAAAATAAAAAATTTTTGCCTTTCTGTGCATGAGCACAGGCCTGTGCATGGGTACACTTCAATGCATGGCCTCTACCCGTGGCGTTCGCACACATAGTGCGAACGCACAACTCTAAAATTTTGCCCGTTGACACGTACGCGTCCCTCACGCGTATGCATCATCTTGCATTATCTCCCTTTCACGCGTACGCGTACCCCACACGTATGCATCGATCCCCATTTTCGCAAGCACCACGCGCACGTGTCCCCACGCATATGCATGGACACCTTTGTGCGTACGCACGGCCTTGTGTGCATACGCACGACCCTATTTTCTCACCACTATACTTCTCTTCTTCTCTTATTTCTATTTCTTCTCTTCTTTTCTCCTCTCCCATCTCCTTTTCCTTCTTAAACCATCATCCACCACTATCATTTACCACCCACAACACTCACCCTTAGTTAGTTAGTTAGTTAGTTTGTTAGTTAGTTATTTAGTTAGTTAGTTTATTCTCTGTTTTGGTGCTAAGTGTTGGATAACTGAGTTGATTTTGTTGATTGTGTTGAGATATTGCTGCTGAACTATTGATATTATTATTGCTATTTATTGTTGGATATCTTCATTGAGGTCATATCTTGTTGCTTGGTATTGAGTTTTGAATGTTGAATATTTGTGCATACCAAGTACTCATAACATTGCCTTTGAGAATGTCTTTGGATTTCTAAATTGCATGTTGTAGCTACCATGTGATTTGATTTCATAATCTATAGATAGGCAATTTATATGTAGTCGATGCATTTTTTGTTAAGTCATGTTTGCTATGTTTGATTTTTATTTAAATCACCTATTTGATGTATTAACATTGAGAATTGTGAAATTGGATCATACGCTTACCTAATGACACTTTTTGAGCTTTTTAAGTTTTGTGGACTATGCTTGTCATGTTTTCCACTTCATGTCAATTAGATGTTGCTTCATTATCCAATTCACAATTTCTTGATTCTTGCTTGAATACAGTTATGCTTCTTTATTACTTGTTTGTTTATCTTGGCATACAAGTTTCTTTTTAAGTATCTCAATCACACTAGAATAAGTGAAGTGCATGCTTCTTGTGTACAATTGCGACATAGCTTTCTATGCTAGTGTGTGTGTTCTAAACTGCGCGCAACTTAGAATATACACACTTGTTTCTTTCATGTCACAAACTAACTCACTCACTCATTTTAGTGACTAACACCTCATTCTAACAATCTTTGCTTCCTTGATTTTTCATCCACTCATCTTGCCATCCTATTTTCTATTTTTCATGGATGATGTACCATAAGCAACAAGGGAAGTGAGAGGAAGAGCATGCAGTAGCCGATTCATCCACCAGCTGAAGGTGGTAATCCGAAGTCACTACACCACCTTGCTCACCTTTAAGTGCACGGAGGACCGTGCAAACCCTTAAGTGTGGGGAGGTCGTCACCGATCGACAATCTTGGGTGACATACTCTAATGCTAACACCTTCACACTCCTTTTTTTTTGAATCCTTAGTTGCATTTTCCTTCTTAGTTGTATATTTTTCTTGAGCTTTAATTGCATTTTTTAGTTATTGCATCTCTTTGCATACATACAGTAAGCTTAGTTAATTTAATGAAATTTTCCAAAAAAAAACATTCTTGATAGGGCATTGACATCCTAATTGATTTGAGTGGAACTTTTGATTGAAACTTGCTTGAAATATATTGTGGAACATGTTTTTGAGTTGAGGAACATACAACTTGTGAGTTTTTGAGCCTTATTGTGTGGTTACATCATATTAACCACTATTTTCATTCTTTTGTGTGTTATTCTCTTTTTATGATTGCAATCTTTGATTTGTTTGATTCTTTATGTCCATTGTTTGATGTATATATGCATTTATATGATTGAGGCCTTCATTTCAATTAGCTCACTTACCCAAATAGCCTATCCTTTTATCTTCCTTTGTTAACTAACTTTGAACCTATTTTAATCCCCCTTTATTCTTAATTTTAGCACATCACTACCCCTAATTTAAAAACAATAAATGTCCCTTATTTTGATCTTTGATTAGCTTAGGATAGTGAGATGTATATCATATAGGCTTTTTGATATTAAAAAAACAATAAATGTCCCTTAAGTGTGGGGAAGCTTGGGAACATTGGTTGATATTAAAGTGGATTTTCGTACTTTGTTGAAAATCTTGGGAATTAGGTACATAATCATGCATCAAATACTTAAACCATATGCATTGAAACTCTTGTATATATTTTGTATTGAAAAAAAAAGAGGGAGAAAAAGAAAAAGAAAGAAAACAATAAAAGGGGACAAAATACCCCAAAGTTTGAGAAATAAAAACGCATATGAGCTGTGATTGAAAAGAAAAATGCATGAGTGTGTAAGGAAAGTGAGGAATGGGTAGTTAGGGTTGTTTTGTGTTGTATAAGTTGTTGTGTAGGATAGGTGAGAGCTTAAGCTAATCAAAAATGAAAATTTCAAGCTCACTTGACCATATGCATCCTTACTTTTACCCTAGCCCCATTACAACCTATGGAAAGCCCTCATGATATTTGTATGCATACATTGAATAAGTGTTAATTGTTAGATGAAAAACAAATCTTAGAAAGCTTGATTAAAGGAGAAATGAGTGAATCACCCTATGGATACACTTGAGTAATTAGAGCGGATACACATCCGGTGAGGGTTCGATTGCTCAATTATATGTTTTCACCTATGCTTAACTCTTATCTTGCAAGTTTATAAATTCTTTTCTAGAACTCAATTCAATTGTGGATTTGACTTGATTTAGATTGCTTTAGCCCTTATGTTCATATACGCTTTCTTGGAAATTGATTTATTTTGACTAAGTAGTTGCATTCATTTAGATAGATTACATGTAGGTAGTTTACTTGCATTGAATAAATGTAATACCCCTTGTTTCCTTCTTGAGTTTAGCATGAGGATATGCTATTGTTTAAGTGTGGGGATGTGATAAATCCGCATTTCATGGTATTTATTTGCTCTAATTGGGTGGATTTTATCAACTTTTTCTACACTTATTCAATGAAATAACTTAGTTTTGTGATTTCTTCCTAAATTGTGCTTGAAAGTGAAAAAATGCTTTTTAGGCCTTTTAATTGCTAAATTTTATTCACTCTAATCCCATTTGATGCCTTGATATATTTGCTAAGTGGTTTTAGGTTTCCAAGGCAAGTATGGGTTGAAGAAGTGAGAAAAAGAGCATGCAAAAGGGAAGAAACCATGAAGAAATGGAGTTTGGAAGTTTCAGCATCCGTGCATGCGCATAAGTGATGCATGCGCACGCACAAGTGCGAGCTCGAGGACGCATACGCGTGAGGATGATTTTCGCCAGGTGACGCGTACGTGTGACCCACGCGTACACGTGACCCGAGTCACGTGAGCCCATTAATTGCAAATCACTGGGAGCGAATTTTGGGCCTCCAAAATCCAATCCAACTCATTTCTGAAGCTATTTCAATCCCAATTCAAGTGGAAGCAGGGGGGAGCAATTAGGTTTAGCTTTTTTATGTTTTTCTCTTAGTTTTCTAGAGAGAGAAGCTCCCCCCTCTCTCTAGAATTAGGTTAGGTTTAGTTAATTTCTCTTTAATTCTTGTCTTAATGTAGTTTCTTTTACTTTTCCTTGTTTAATTCCTCTTATTCTCTTAGTTCTTCTTCTCAATTTTCCATTTTTGTCATTTTTATGTTTATGGATACTCTTGTTAATTTTAATTTTCATTTAATGCAATTTATGTTTTATGTTCATTCAATGCTTCTTTTAGTTGTTATTGTCATTTCTTGGTTTTGGTAGTTAGATTTTATTTTTAATGCAATTTAATATTATTTATTTTCATGCACACCAAGTGTTTGATAAAATGCTTGGCTTAGTATTTGTTTAGTTTTTTTTCTTCACTCTTGGTTTGGATATGAGGACTTTCGTGCTCCTTGATTCATTGATGTCCATTCTTGTTTGATACATTAGAGTAGTTAGTTGATTTAGTTTCCATTGACTCTAAGTCTTCCATTAATAGTGCTGACTAGGACTTATGGATTGGGATCAACTATGCCTATTTCACTTATCCTCGATGTAGGGTTGACTAAGTAGGATTAACTCTTCATAATAATCATGTGTTTGTGGTCAATGGCTAAGATAGGTAACGTTAGTTCTCAATCCATGCCAAGAGGTTTTATTGTATTTGAATTCCCTTTCTCTTGATTAATTGCCTTGCATTTAATTGCTTTGACTTTTAATTCTTTGCATGTTTATTTAATTCCTTGCTATTTACATTTCTTGCTTCTCTTGCAATCAATCATAGCCAATAATCTTAGCACTTCATTTGCAACTCCTAGGGAAGATGACCTGGGAATCTAAATACTCTCGGTTTATATTTGCTTTGAATTGTTCAACTTCTTTTGAATTAAAATTTGATTGGGAGTTAATTGTTGATTTAGACTATACTAGCAATGAAGAGATTTTATTTTTGAGAAATTCTAGATCAACGCAAATTCTCTACATCAATGTGTGAGCTCTATATTTCATTTGGTTCACTAAGTTTACTTGCACATCAATCAATGTCCGTTCATTATCAATGTGATTTTTGCTTGAATGCTTTTATGCTTCTTCATTCCTTGTTTGGTTGTCTTAACCCACAAGTTGTCTTTGAAGTGTTTCAAGCACACTAGAATGAGTGAAGTGCATACCTTCTTTGTGTGATCGTGACATAGATTTCTATGCTAGTGTGTATGTTCTAAACCGCATGCATCTCAGAATTCACACACCTATTTTTTATCAATGTCACACTAATTCACTTACTCAATTCTAGTAATTTACCTCATTCCAACAATTTATGCTTCCTTGCTTTTGCATTGTCTCATCTTACAGTGCTATTCTCTATTTTTCATGGATGAGTCATCATAAGCAAAAATTGAAGCGGGAGAAAAAACACGTAGCAACCGGTTGATCCACCAGGTGAAGGTGGCAATCCGGAAAGTCCCCGTACCCCTTTGCTCATCCTTGAATGCACCGATGTGATGACATGTCATCATGTCATATTTTTCTATGCTTTTTCATACAAAAAATTGATGATTAGTGCTTAAATATTGAATACTTTTGTGCTTAAATGGTATATTTCTTTAATCTTTTGATTTTATAAACTTTGTAGGAAATAAGAAGAAAAAGAAGCAAAAAAGCACAAAATAAGCTAAAAAGGAGAAAAGAGAATTTTGGGGCACATTTTGGAGTTTAGGCACACTTTGGAGCCTTAGGCCACACTTTTATTTAAACAAGGAAAGTGCTCTTGGTGCGAGAACGCTGCTCTCTAGTGACGCGCACGCGTACAGGATGCGCACGCGTCGGGCAAGAAATTTTCAAGATCCACGCGTTCGCGTGGAAGTGGTCGGTGCTCCTTTTTAACGAGAGCACTACGTTCAATAAGCCAGTGTTTTCGAGCAAAACTAAAATTAGAATGGAAGTATAGCCATCGATGCGTACGAGTGCATGACGCGTACGCGTGGGTGTGACTTACCTAAAGAAGGACGCGCAAGCGTGGGCTGAGCGGCAGCGTGGAAGTGGCAAGTTCAAAGGGCCACACTTACGCGTAGGGGACGCGTACGTGTGGGGAGCGCTCAATTGAAGAACGCTACGCTCGTCTAGAAAATGTTGCAAGGGACGCGTACGCATGGGTGACGCGTACATGTCGATGTGCCAGATTGTCAAACCACACGTATGCGTGAAGGAAGCGTACGCGTGAAAGGCCCAAAACGCAAAAAGGACGTGCACGCACAGAGGACGCGTACGCCTGTGTGTAAAAGCGTTCCACTCACTTAATGAACGCCCCATTCTCCTGGAAGTGCAAATTTCGCTCAATTAATCTGATTCAAAGCCCATTGAAGCTCCAAAGTAAGCAGAGCCCATTGACATGATTCAAAGGCACAAAAAACAATTAGAATAGCATTTTCATTTAACTATAATTTGTTTTGACTTTCATCTCAATTTGTAATTTAGACAATCCTATATAAAGGCATCAGTTTCATTTCATTGGGGAGGGCAATAGGTTAGTTAAAGGGTGCTAGAGTAGGCTGCAGTAGTAGTAGGCAGCAGTAGGAGTAGAAGTAGGAGTAGGAGTAGAATAGAAGGCTCTCTTGAAACACTTTTAATTTTCTGAACTTTTAAATTTCAGTATTGAATTTAATTTAGCTTATGCAATTTCAGTTTCTGATAATTCTCTTCTGCAAATTTACTTTCTGAAATTTTACATTTGAGTTTGATGTGAGCTGAATTTACTTTTCATGCACTTTAAATATTCTGCAATTGTTCTGAGTTCTGATTTACTGCTTTATTTAATTTCCCAGCACCCAATTCCCTTTACATTTGCTATAATTTACTTTTCTTGCTCTTTAAGCTTCTGCTGATTTACATTCTGCAGTTTAAATTCACTGCAATTTACTTTCTGCTTATTCAATTTCACCCAATTCACCACTGTTAGCTTAACTAAACTAATCACCTCACTAAAGTTGCTTGATCCATCAATCCCTGTGGGATCGACCTCACTCTTGTGAGTTATTACTACTTGATGCGACCCGGTACACTCCGGTGAGTTTGTGTGGAATCGATTTTCCCTCATCAAGTTTTTGGCGCCATTGCCGGGATTGATATAGATCGACAATGATTAAGTGGGTGAAATGTCTAGATTAAGAATTTTCTTTGTTTTTGTTCTTTTAATTTTATGTTTTAGGCTGATACTGATGAACGGATAATTTATACGCTTTTTGGCATTATTTTTAGTATGTTTTTAGTATATTTTAGTTAGTTTTTATTATATTTTTATTAGTTTTTAAATAAAAATTACATTTCTGGACTTTACTATGAGTTTGTGTGTTTTTCTGTGATTTCAGGTATTTTCTGGCTAAAATTGAGGGACCTGGGCAAAAATCTGATTCAGATCCTGTTGGATTCTGACCTCCCTGCACTCGAAGTGGATTTTATGGAGCTACAGAAGCCCGATGGGCGTGCTCTCAATTGCATTGAAAAGTAGACATCCTGGGCTTTCCAGCAATATATAATAGTTTATACTTTGATCAATTTTTGATGGCCCAAACTGGCGTTCCAAGTCAGCATAGAAATTCTGGCGTAAAAACGCCAGAACTAGCATAAAAGCTGGTGTTAAACGCCCAAACTGGCACAAAAGCTGGCATTTAACTCCAAGAAAAGTCTCTACACATGGAAGCTTCAATGCTCAGTCTAAGCACACACCAAGTGGGCCCGGAAGAAGATTTCTGCATTAATTACCTATTTCTGTAACCCTAGGTTACTAGTTTTCTATAAATAGGACCTTTTGCTATTGTATTTTCATACTTTACAGATACTTTCATAGACCTTTTCACGTTTGGGGGGTGGGCTCATGGCCATGCCTGGACCTTTTGTTCTTATGTATTCTCAACGGTGGAGTTTCTACACACCATAGATTAAGGTGTGGACCTCTGCTGTTCTTCATGAATTAATACAATTACTATTGTTCTTCTATTCAATTCACGCCTGCTTCTTCTCTAAGAGATTCATTCGTTCTTCAACTTGATGAATGTGATGATCCGTTACACTAATCATCATTCTCACCTATGAACATGTGCCTGACAACCACCTCTGTTCTACTAGCAATGGCTTGAATGCGTATCTCTTGGATTTCTAATCTAAGATTGGAACCTTCGTGGTATAGGCTAGAATCAATTGGCGGCCATTCCTGAGATCCAGAAGTCTAAACCTTGTCTGTGGTATTCTGAGTAGGATCTGGGAAGGGATGACTGTGACGAGCTTCAAACTCGCGAGTATTGGGCGTGTGACAGACGCAAAAGGATCAATGGATCCTATTCCAACATGATTGAGAACCGACAGATGATTAGTCGTGCGGTGACAGCGCATTTGGAACATTTTCACTGAGAGGACGGGAAGTAGCCATTGACAACGGTGATGCCCAACATAAAGCTTGCCATGGAAGGGGGTATGAATGATTGGATGAAGGCAATAGGAAAGCAGAGGTTCAAGAGGAACAAAGCATCTTCATACGTTTATCTGAAATTCCTACCAATGAATTACATAAGTTTCTCTATCTGTATTCTATTTTATATTTTATCCATCTTTTAATTATCAATTCTCCATAACCATTTGAATCTGCCTGACTGAGATTTACAAGATGACCATAGCTTGCTTCAAGCCGACAGTCTCCGTGGGATCGACCCTTACTCACGTAAGGTATTACTTGGACGACCCAGTGCACTTGCTGGTTAGTTGTGCGGAATTGTGACAAAGTGTGATTCACGTTTGAGAGCTCCAAGTCTTTGGTGCCATTGTTGATGATCACAATTTTGTGCACCAAGTTTTTGGTGCCGTTGCCGGAGATTGTTCGAGTTTGGACAACTGACGGTTCAACTTGTTGCTTAGATTAGGTAATTTTTCTTTTTATTTTTGAAAAAATTTTAAAATAATACAAAAAAATTTTCTATTTTGTTCTTCAGAGTTTTTAAGAATGAATTCTAGAGTTTCATGAAGATTTGTTGAAGTCTGGCTGGCTGTGAAGCTATGTCTAATCTTTTGGACCGAGGTTTCAACTTATCATCACGAGAGCTTGTTGATTTCTATCAATTTTGCTATTGTGAGCAATGATCTACTAAAGCTTGGCTGGCCATTGGCCATGTCTAGTGTTTTGGACCGGAGCTTTCATTGAAAGCATGGCTGGCTAGTAAGCCATGTCTAATTCCTAGACCGGAGTTTTAGACTAGCATTGCAATGATTCCTGAAACTCTTATTAAAAATTTTGAATCCCTTTATTTTCTTTTTCACTCAATTTTCGAAAAAAATCACAAAAAAAATTTATAAAACCATAAAAATAAAAAATATTTTATGTTTCTTGTTTGAGTCTAGTATCAATTTTTAAGTTTGGTGTCAATTACATGTCTTTATTTTTTTGCATTTTTCGAAAACATGCATTATGTTCTTCGTTGATCTTCAAGTTATTCTTGATGATTTCCTTGCTCTGATCTTTGGATTCTCTTGTTTTGTGTCTTTTGTTGTTTCTTACATGCATTTTCAAATTGTTATAGTCCTTAGTATACAAACTTCTAAGTTTGGTGTCTTACATGCATTGTTTATTTGATCTTAGTTGCATTTTTATTGTTTCTCATCATTGAAAATTCAAAAAAAAAAAATTTTTCAAAATTGTGTCTTTTCAAGTCAATAACACAGAGAATTGAAGATTCAGAACATTCAGCCGAGGAATTACACAGAAAAAGCTGGGCATTCAAAACGCCCAGTGAAGAAGGAAAACTGGCGTTTAAACGCCAGACAGGGTACCTGGCTGGGCGTTAAACGCCAGAATGGATGCCATTCTGGGCGTTTAACGCCAGGAGGACACTAGAGGGAAGATTTTGTTTTTAATTCAAATCTTTTCAAACATTCATAATTTTTCAAAATCAAATCTTTTTCAAATCATATCTTTTCAATCATATCTTTTCAAAATAAATTTCTTTCCATTTTTTTTATTATTATTTTCGAAAATCCTTGCTACGATTAAGAATATAATTCAAAATTTTCAAGTTGTTACTTGCCTATTAAGAAAGGATCAAGTTTTTATTCTAGAATCATATCTTTTAATTTCTTGTTGGTCAAGTAATTAACTTTAATTTTTAAAAATTTCTCTTTTTAATTTGATTCTCAATCATATCTTCTCAATCATATCTTTTCAATCACATCTTTTTCAAACTTAATTTTCAATCATATCTTTTTAATTTCTAATTTCAAAATCTTTTTCAAAAATCACTTTATTCCTTACTCAATCTTAGTTTTCGAAAATCATCAATCAAATTTTCAAATTTCTTTAATTATTTCAAAATCTTTTACTTTAATTTCGAAAATTCTTCCCCTCTTCTCATACCCTTCTATTTAAGGACTAATACTCCTCCTCAATGTGCAATTCGAATTCTATCTCCCTTGATAAGTTCGAATTCTCTCTTCTCTACCTCCTCCTTCTATTCTTCTTTTCCTCTGACACCTCAAGGAATCTCTATAATGTGACATAGAGGATTCCATATTTTCTTCTTCTCCCTTTTCGTATGAGTAGGAGCAAGGACAAGGGCATTCTTGTTGAAGTTGATCCTGAACCTGATAGGACCTTGAAGAGAAAGCTAAGAGAAGCTAAAGTACAACTCTCTATAGAAGACCTAACAGAACTTTTCAAACAAGAAGAAGCCATGGCAGCGAAAAACAACAACAATGCCAACAATACAAGAAAGGTGCTTGGTGACTTTACTGGACCTACTCCTGACTTCTATGGGAGAAGCATCTCAATCCCTGCCATTGGAGCAAACAACTTTGAGCTTAAGCCTCAATTAGTCTCTCTGATGCAACAGAATTGCAAGTTTCATGGACTTCCATTGGAAGATCCTCATCAGTTCTTAGCTGAATTCTTGCAAATCTGTGACACTGTCAAGACCAATGGGGTTGATCCCGAGGTCTACAAGCTTATGCTTTTTCCCTTTGCTGTAAGAGACAGAACTAGAACATGGTTGGATTCACAACCTAAAGAAAGCCTGAACTCTTGGGAAAAGCTAGTCAATGCCTTCTTGGCAAAATTCTTTCCACCTCAAAAATTGAGCAAGCTTAGAGTGGAAATCCAATCCTTCAGACAGAAGGATGGTGAATCCCTCTATGAAGCTTGGGAAAGATACAAGCAATTGATCAGAAGGTGTCCTTCTGACATGCTTTCAGAATGGAGCATCATATGTATCTTCTATGATGGTCTGTTTGAACTGTCCAAGATGTCATTAGACAACTCTGCTGGAGGATCTCTTCATCTGAAGAAGACGCCTGCAGAAGCTCAGGAACTCATTGAAATGGTTGCAAATAACCAATTCATGTACACCTCTAAAAAGAATCCTGTGAATAATGGGACAAGTCAGAAGAAAGGAGTTCTTGAGATTGATACTCTGAATGCCATATTGGCTCAGAACAAAATATTGACTCAACAAGTCAATATGATTTCTTAGAGTCTGTCTAGAATCCAAGCAGCAACAAGCAGTACCAAAGAAGCTTCATCTGAAGAAGAAGCTTATGATCCTGAGAACCCAGCAATGGAAGAGGTGAATTACATGGGAGAACCCTATGGAAACACCTATAATCCTTCATGGAGGAATCATCCAAACCTCTCATGGAAGGATCAACAGAGGCCTCAACAAGGCTTCAACAACAATACAGGTGGAAGAAATAGGTTTAGCAATGGCAAACCTTTTCCATCATATTCTCAGCAACAGACAGAGAATTCTAAGCAGAGCCACTCGGAATTAGCAACTGTAGTCTCTGATCTAATTAAAACCACTCAAAGTTTCATGACTGAAACAAGGTCCTCCATTTGAAATTTGGAGGCACAAGTAGGTCAGCTGAGCAAGAAAGTTACTGAACTCCCTTCTAGTGCTCTTCCAAGCAATACAGAAGAGAATCCAAAAGGAGAGTGCAAGGCCATCACTATAACCCACACGGCCGAACCTGGAGAGGAGGAAGAGGCAGTGATCTCCACTGAGGAAGACCTCAATGGACGTCCACTAGCCTCCATGGAGTTCCCTAATGAGAAACCATGGGAATCTGAGGCTCACATTGAGACCATAGAGATTCCATTGAATCTACTTCTTCCATTCATGAGCTCTGATGAGTATTCTTCCTCTGAAGAGGATGAAGATGTTACTGAAGAACAAGTTGCTAAGTACCTTGAAGCAATCATGAAGCTAAATGCCAAGTTATTTGGTAATGAGACTTGGGAGGATGAACCCTCATTGCTCATCAAAGAACTGGATGACTTGACTAGGCAGACATTACCTCTGAAGAGACAAGATCCTGGAAAGTTCTCAATACCTTGTACCATAGGCACCATGACCTTTGAAAGGCTCTGTGTGACCTAGGGTCAAGCATAAACCTCATGCCTCTCTCTGTAATGGAGAAACTAGGAATTTTTAAGGTTCAAGCTACAAGAATCTTATTAGAGATGGCAGACAATTCAAGGAAACAAGCTTATGGACTTGTAGAGGATGTCTTGGTAAAGGTTGAAGACCATTACATCCCTGCTGATTTTATAATCCTAGAGACTGGGAAGTGTATGCATGAATCCATCATCCTTGGCAGACCCTTCCTAGCCACAGCAAAAGCTGTGATTGATGTTGACAGAGGAGAATTGGTCCATCAAGTGAATGAAGACTCCCTTGTGTTTAAAGCTCAAGGATCTCCCTCTGTAACCATGGAGAGGAAGCATGAAAAGCTTCTCTCAATACAGAGTCAAACAAAATCCCCACATTCAAACTCTAAGTTTGGTGTTGGGAGGCCATAACCAAACTGTAAGTTTGGTCTTGAGAGGCCATCATCATGCTCTGAGTATCTATGAGGCTCCATAAGAGCCCACTGTCAAGCTACTGACATTAAAGAAGCGCTTGTTGGGAGGCAACCCAATTTTTACTTATCTATGTTAAATTTCTATTCTCTATTGTTATTTTATGTTTTCTGTAGGTTGATGATCATGTGAAGTCACAAAAACAACTGAAAAAGCAAAAACAGAATGAAAAACAGTATTAAAAATAGAACACCCTAGAGGAGAAACTTACTGGCGTTTAAACGCCAGTAAAGGTAGCAGAATGGGCGTTAAACGCCCAGTCTGGCACCATTCTGGACGTTTAACGCCAGACAGGGGCACAAAGCTGGCGTTTAACCCAGAAAAGGGCAAGAAGCTGGCATTAAACGCCAGAAATGGGCAGTAACCTGGCATTTAATGCCAGGATTGGCAGAGAAGGGCGTTTTGTACGCCACTTGATGCAGGGATGAAAAATCCTTGACACCTCAGGATCTGTGGGACCCCACAGGATCCCCACCTACCCCACATCTGTCTCTTTTCTTTAACCATTCACCAATCACCTCAATAATTCTTCCCCAAAAAACCCCTCACCTATCAAATCCAACCCTCTTCTCCATAAACCCTTCACCAATCCACATTCATCCATCATAAAACCCCACCTACCTCACCATTCAAATTCAAACCACTTTCCCTCCCAAACCCACCCTATATAGCCGAACCCTAACCCTCTCTCCAACCCTATATAAACCCATATTCACTCCTTCATTTTCACAAACAATAAACACTACTTTTCCCTCTTGGCCGAAACACCAACCCACCTCCATCTCCTCCATTTCTGCTTCCTCTACTCGCTTCTTTCTTCTTTTGCTCGAGGACGAGAAAATCTTCTAAGTTTGTTGTGGTAAAAGCATTACTTTTTGTTTTTCCATAACCATTTATGGCACCAAAGGCCGGAGAAACCTCTAGAAAGAGGAAAAGGAAGGCAAAAGCTTCCACCTCCGAGTCATGGGAGATGGAGAGATTCATCTTAAAGGTGCATCAAGACCACTTCTATGAAGTTGTGGCCAAGAAGAAAGTGATCCTCGAGGTCCCTTTCAAACTCAAAAAGGGTGAATATCCAGATATCCAACATGAGATTCGAAGAAGAGGTTGGGAAGTTCTCACCAACCCCATTCAACTAGTCAGAATCTTAATGGTTCAAGAGTTCTATGCCAATGCATGGATCACCAAGAACCATGATCAAAGTGTGAACCCGGACCCTAAGAATTGGCTTACAATGGTTCGGGGAAAATACTTATATTTCAGTCCGGAAAATGTAAGGTTGGCATTCAACTTGCCAATGATGCAAGGAGATGCACACCCCTACACTAGAAGGGTCAACTTTAATCAAAGGTTGGACCAAGTCCTCATAGACATTTGTGAAGAGGGCGCTCAATGGAAGAGAGATTCAAGAGGAAAGCCGGTTCAACTAAGAAGGCATTACCTCAAGCCCGTGGCTAGGGGATGGTTGGAGTTCATCCAACGCTCAATCATTCTCACTAGCAACCGGTCTGAAGTTACTATAGACTGGGCTATCATGATCCATAGCATCATGATTGGAGAGGAAGTAGAAGCTCACGAGGTTATATCCCAAGAACTCTACAAGGTGGCGGACAAGTACTCCACTTTGGCAAGGTTAGCCTTCCCTCATCTTATTTGTCACCTTTGCAATTCGGCTGGAATTGACATAGAGGAAGACATCCTTATTGATGAGGACAAGCCCATCACTAAGAAAAGGATGGAGCAAACAAGAGACCCCACTCATGGACAAGAGCATGAGGAAATTCCTCATCATGAAATCCCTGAGATGCCTCAAGGGATGCATTTTCCTCCACAAAACTATTGGGAGCAAATCAACACCTCCTTAGGAGAATTAAGTTCCAATATGGGAAAACTAAGGGTGGAGCACCAAAAGCATTCCATCCTCCTCCATGAAATTAGAGAAGACCAAAGAACCATGAGAGAGGAGAAACAAAGGCAAGGAAAAGACATTGAGGAGCTCAAGCACTCCATAAGATCTTCAAGAGGAAGAACAAGCCGCCATCACTAAGGTGTACCCGTTCTTTAATTTCCTTGTTCTTTATTTTCCATTTTTCGAAAATTATGCTTTATGTTTATTTATGTTTGTGTCTCTATTACATGATCATTAGTGTCTTAGTGTCTATGCCTTAAAGTTATGAATGTCCTATAAATCCATCACCTTTCTTAAATAAAAAATGCTCTTAATTGAAAAAGAAAAAGAAGTACATGAATTTTGAATTTTAAAACAGATTAATTATTTTTATGTGGTGGCAATAATTCTTGTTTTTCTGAATAAATGCTTGAACAGTGCATATTTTTGAATTTTTTGTTTAAAGAATGTTAAAATTGTTGGCTCTTAAAAGAATGATGGGAAAAGGAGAAATGTTATTTGATGATCTGAAAAATCATAAAATTGATTCTTGAAGCAAGAAAAAGCAGTGAAAAGCTTGCAGGAAAAAATGTATATGTGAAAAAAAAAGCAGAAAAAGCCAATAGCCCTTAAAACCTAAAGGCAAGGGTAAAATAAAAAGGATCCAAGGCTTTGAGCATCAGTGGATAGGAGGGCCCACAGGAATATAATCCTGGCCTAAGCGGCTAAACTAAGTTGTCCCTAACCATGTGCTTGTGTCGTGAAGGTGTCAAGTGAAAACTTGAGACTAAGCGGTTAAAGTCGTGGTCCAAAGCAAAAAAAGAGTGTGCTTAAGAGCTCTGGACACTTCTAATTGGGGACTCTAGCAAAGCTGAGTCACAATCTGAAAAGGTTCACCCAGTTATGTGTCTGTGGCATTTATATATCCGGTGGTAATACTGGAAAACAAAATACTTAGGGTCACGGCCAAGACTCATAAAGTAGCTGTATTCAAGTCAGGAGAATAATTAACACTATCTGGATTCTGAGTTCCTAGAGATGCCAATCATTCTGAAATTCAAAGGATAAAGTGAGATGCCAAAAATGTTCAGAAGCAAAAAGCTAATAAGCCCCGCTCATCTAATTAAGACTGATCTTCATAAATGTTTTTGGAATTTATTGTATATTCTCTTCTTTTTATCCTATTTGATTTTTAGTTGCTTGGGGACAAGCAACAATTTAAGTTTGGTGTTGTGATGAGCGGATAATTTATACGCTTTTTGGCATTATTTTTAGTATGTTTTTAGTATATTTTAGTTAGTTTTTATTATATTTTTATTAGTTTTTAAATAAAAATCACATTTCTGGACTTTACTATGAGTTTGTGTGTTTTTCTGTAATTTTAGGTATTTTACGGCTGAAATTTAGGGACCTGAGCAAAAATTTGATTCAGAGGCTGAAAAAGGACTGCAGATGCTGTTGGATTCTGACCTCCCTGCACTCGAAGTGGATTTTACGGAGCTACAAAAGCCCAATTGGCGCGCTCGCAATTGCGTTGGAAAGTAGACATCCTGGGCTTTCCAGCAATATATAATAGTCCATACTTTTCTCAAGATTTGATGACCCAAATCGGCGTTCTAAATCAGCATAGAAATTCTGGCGTCAAAACGCCAGAACTGGCATAAAAGCTGGAGTTAAACGCCCAAACTGGCACAAAAGCTGGCGTTTAACTCCAAGAAAATTCTCTACACATGTAAGCTTCAATGCTCAGCCCAAGCACAGACCAAGTGAGCCCGGAAGAAGATTTCTGCATTAATTACCTATTTCTGTAATCTAGGCTACTAGTTTTCTATAAATAGGACCTTTTGCTATTATATTTTCATACTTTACAGATACTTTCATAGACCTTTTCACGTTTGGGGGCTGGCCTCATGGCCATGCCTGGACCTTTTGTTCTTATGTATTCTCAACGGTGGAGTTTCTACACACCATAGATTAAGGTGTGGAGCTCTGCTGTTCTTCATGAATTAATACAATTACTGTTGTTCTTCTATTCAATTCACGCCTGCTTCTTCTCTACGATATTCATTCGTTCTTCAACTTGATGAATGTGATGATCCGTGACACTCATCATCATTCTCACCTATAAACATGTGCTTGACAACCACCTCTGTTCTACTAGCAATGGCTTGAATGCGTATCTCTTGGGTTTCTAATCTAAGATTGGAACCTTCATGGTATAGGCTAGAATCAATTGGTGGCCATTCCTGAGATCTGAAAAGTCTAAACCTTGTCTGTGGTATTCTGAGTAGGATCTGGGAAGGGATGACTGTGACGAGCTTCAAACTCGCGAGTGTTGGGCGTGTGACAGACGCAAAAGGATCAATGGATCCTATTCCAACATGATCGAGAACCGACAGATGATTAGCCGTGCGATGATAGCGCATTTGGAACATTTTCACTGAGAGGACGGGAAGTAGCCATTGACAACGGTGATGCCCAACATAAACCTTGCCATGGAAGGGAGTATGAATGATTGGATGAAGGAAATAGGAAAGCAGAGGTTCAAGAGGAACAAAGCATCTTCATACGCTTATCTGAAATTCCTACCAATGAATTACATAAGTATCTCTATCTATATTCTATTTTATATTTTATCCATCTTTTAATTATCAATTCTCCATAACCATTTGAATCTGCCTGACTGATATTTACAAGATGACCATAGCTTGCTTCAAGCCGACAGTCTCCGTGGGATCGACCCTTACTCACGTAAGGTATTACTTTGACGACCCAGTGCACTTGCTGGTTAGTTGTACGGAATTGTGACAAAGTGTGATTCACGTTTGAGAGCTCTAAGTCTTTGGTTCCATTATTGATGATCACAATTTCGTGCACCAGATACTAAGGTGTTTGAGTTATTGCCTCACTAAGAAATTCTCATCTGTGACATGAATTTCAATTTTCGTTGGTGATTGTGTTTTACAAAATTCAAATGGAGTTCAACTAATCTTTTGATCACACAAATTTCATGTGATATTGCCCACCATCACAATATGATTCATGTCATTATCCTAATGGTGGATGGGAATATCACAAGAAATCACATATTCTGAGCAATCCAATCAATGGAGATATGCTTCAGAGCCACAAGATAAGCAAGACAATTCCATGGGATACTACCCAACACTACAAAATGATTCATGTCATTGTGCTAATAGTGGATGGGAGTATCAACAAGGAATGAAAGAGTATGAGCAATCAAGTGAAATGAGCTACCTCCCAGAGCCACAAAGTAACCCATATTGTTATGATACTTACTTAAATTATGGCCGGGAAGGGAATTTCAATGATACATATTCTATTCATCAAGAGACATCATCACTCAATTATGCTTTCAATACTTTCATGCAGGATTGCTCCCCAGAACCACAAAATGACCCATAATATAATGAATCCAACAATTATTCAAGTTGTGGGTGGGAGGATAAAAAACAGAGAGCATTTGACAGTTCATACTCCACTTATCAAGAGCCATCATCGCTTGAGCAGACCTTTAATTCATTTATGCAAAATTGTCCACCCTCACCTCCCAGTTTCTCATTTGAAAATTCTTCATCACTTGATTATGCCTCAACACAAAGTTTCCTCCAAGATCCATACAACTCATTTCACCAACCACGAAATTCATTCCACAATTCATAAAAATTCATTCCATACCCCTCAAAACAACTTCACCACAACACATCCATGTCCACAAAATTACGCTCAACCTTCATCTCTTGAGCTACCAGAGGATCTCCTTCAAAAGTCCAGAGAATTATTGGAAAGACAAGAACCATCCTGGAAAAGGCAAGAAATCCTCTTCAAGAAGATGGATGGGCACTTAGAGCAAATAAAGAGAAACTTAGAACTATCAAACATTGAGGATGAAGACCAATTTGTGGGTGAGGAAGTGGAAGAACAAGAAGAAGAGGTACCTGTGTCAAGAAAAATTTCAATGAAGAATGAGGTGGTGGAGGTATTTGAACCTGAAACTGCACATCTACAGAAGCCACTTGAGATGACAAGAGAACATAAAAACTCATAACCCCCATAAACTTTCCTGAAACAAAAACTCTCAACACTTGAATCTGTGATTGAAAGATATGAAGAGGAGATAAAGAAATCTTAGGAAGAACAACAAACCTCCTTCATGAAAGTGCTATTAAATCAAATGTTGAGTGTAAAAGAGGAAGTGGAAGAACAAGAAAGTGAGGAAGACAATCAAGGAAGTCCATACTCAAGTGAGGCAGAAATTTGCATAGAAGAAGGGCTCATTTAACCACCGATGTAAGAAGCTTTTGAGGAAGAAAACACTCCAACAATCACACAACCACCAAGTATTGATATCCAAAAAGTGAAGGCAACTAACAAGAACACCGAGAAGAGGATTGTGACCAAGATACCAAGGACAACATTCAAGAAAAGGTCAACTGCAAACAATCCTACCCCTGATCCAGCAAGCAAGTTCAATCCAGCAAATAACGAAAGGAAGCTTGCTGAGGAGAGACCAAAACAGGGGACAATAGCTAAATCTTCTCCCCCCTTGAGGTCATTCCTCTTAACAAACTGGAAGAAGAGGAAGAAAGTGAAGAACAACATGTCAAGCTAATGACATTAAAGGAGTGCTTGTTGGGAGGCAACCCAACCTTAGGTAACATTTTATTTCTCTGCTTTGTTTATTTTCTTTCCTTGCTTTGTTTATTTTCAATAATTTGGCATATGATTACATTCTAAGTTTGGTGTTGTCCTGCAATAATCTGTTTTCAATCTTTCTGGATGATTGCATCAATTCTAAATTGAAAGTGTCACACTAAGTTTCTAAGTTTGGTGTGCCACTTAATTTTCTATGCAAAAAATCCAGCAACATCACTCGTCTGCATAATCATAATGCCTTTACAGTGTTATCTTTCTTTTGGTTTCACATTTTTTATTATTCTCTTTGTTTTAGTCATTTCTTTGTTTTTAATGCTTTTATTTATTTTGCTCCTTAACTGTTTTTGTTAATACCTCACCAAGAAATCCTTATTCATGACAGATTCTATGGTTGGTGATTGTATTTAACATATAACAAAATGGTTGGTGTGCCACTTATTTAACATATGCTTCGTGATTGTATTTAACATATGCTTGGTGATTGTATTTGACATATGGTTGCATTTTATGTTTGGTGTTGCTATGCAACAAAATTTGTTTCCAATTTATACTGGATACTTGCATCAATTCCAAGTGAAAGTGTCACATTAAGTTTGGTGTGCCACTTATATTTTATGCAATGTATTAGGCACACCCTCTTATTTTTGCAATCACAATGTCTCTGTTTCATGTGCCTTCATTGTTATTTTTCATTTTGCTTGATTAAACACATGTACTACTAAAATTTCATTGTGTAAGATACTCATGATCCATCATAACCCCATCACCACTGTACCAATTGTTGCTTAAGGATAAGCAAACACTCTAAGTTGGTATGGGGAGGGGAAGAATGGGAGGAAAGGACAACAACAGTGAAGATGAACTACAAGGTAGTAACGTTCCTTTTCCCTCCTACTTATTTCCAGCACTGTACATTGCATGATTGTCTTTATCTTCTCTGTATGCATGTGTGTTGTAAATAAGCATAGTTTGATTGCTAAATTGTAACATCTTGCTGTGACATTATGACTACCATCTTGAATTTTGTGAGTTCAAAAGCAATAAAGCATCATGATCATAAACAAGCAAGGTCATTAAAGAAGAACTTGGCATGAGCTTATGAGTATTGGAAGGCTAGTATGGTTAATTGTTGCTCAATTACATTAGATTTTATTTAATTGATGTTTTAATCTAGGACATTTTATGAAATTTTTGAAATCATGAAAACCTTGAAGAAACAATTACAAATGAGGCAAGAAAGAAAAGGGAAAGAATGAGAAAGCTGAAGGCTCTGAGTACCAATGACAATTCAGTTGTTAAGTACTTGTGGTGTTTATGTATCAGGCAAAAAGCTTGAAAACAAAACACTTAGAGTCAAGGCTAGGCTCAAGTGCAAAAGCACTCCCTCAAAGCTCAAGGCTCTGAGCATCAATGATTAGAGACTCAAGAAAAGAAACAAATGAGCTTAATGAAGTCCTCTAATTAAATGCTTGTGGTGCTTATGTATCAAGTGGTAATACTTGAAAATAAAGCATTTAGAATCGTAGCGTTGTTATCAACACATGGGGCAAAACACCCAAAAGGAGAAGCTAATAAGAAAATCAAAAGCTTGTTTCAAGGAAGAAATATAAGAAAAAGATTTCATAAAATGAGCTAGATAGAAGCATCAATCATTTACATTTTTTTTGTGATTGTAGAGTGCATAGAAAACTAGCCAACCATGAACATTGAGTTGCTATTCTTCTTACCTTGGATTGTCAATCTTTATTGCATGATTCTTTTCTTGCTTGGGGACAAGCAAGGTTTAAGTTTGGTGTTGTGATGACATGTCATCATGTCATGTTTTTCTATGCTTTTTCATACAAGAAATTGATGATTAGTGCTTAAATATTGAATGCTTTTGTGCTTAAATGGTATATTTCTTTGATCTTTTGATTTTATAAACTTTGTAGGAAAAACGAAGAAAAAGAAACAAAAAAACACAAAATAAGCTAAAAAGGAGAAAAGAGAATTTTGGGGCACATTTTGGAGTTTAGGCATGCTTTGGAGCCTTAGGCCACGCTTTTAAAAGCGTGGTCCATGATTTAAACAAGGAAAAAGCGCTCTTGGCACGAGAACGCTGCTCTCTAGTGACGCGCACGCGTACAAGACGCGCACGCATTGAGCAAGAAATTTTGAAGATCCACGCGTACGCGTAGAAGTGGTCGGCACTCGTTTTTAAAGAGAGCGCTACGTTCAATAAGCCAGCATTTTCGAGCAAAACTAAAATTGGAATGGAAGTATAGACATCGACGTGTACGCGTGCATGATGCGTACGCGTGGGTGTGACTTACCTGAAGAAGGACGCGCAAGCGTGGGCTGAGCGGCAGCGTGAAGTGGCAAGTTCGAAGGGCCACGTGTACGCGTAGGGGATGCGTACGCGTGGGGAGCGCTCAATTGAAGAACGCTACAGTCGTTTAGAAAACGTTGCAAGGGATGCGTACGCGTGGGTGACGCGTACGTGTCGATGTGTCAGATTGTCAAAGCACGCGTAAGCGTGAAGGACGCGTACGCGTGAAAAGGTCCGAAACGCAAAAAGGACGCGCACGCGTAGAGGACACGTACGCGTGTGTGTAAAAGTGTTCCGGTCACTTAATGAATGCTCCGTTCCCCTGGAAGTGCAACTTTCTCTCAATTAATCTGATTCAAAGCCCATTGAAGCTCCAAAGCAAGTAGAGCCCATTGATATCACTCAAAGGCACAAGAAACAGTTAGAATAGCATTTTTATTTAACTGTAATTTATTTTGAATTTCATTTCAATTTGTAATTTTGACAAATCTATATAAAGGGATCAGTTTCATTTCATTGAGGAGGGCAATAGGTTAGTTTAAGGGTGCTGGAGTAGGCTGCAGTAGTAGTAGGCAGTAGTAGGAGTAGGAGAGGAGTAGAATAGAAGGCTCTCTTGAAACACTTTTAATTTTCTGCACTTTTACATTTTAGTATTGAATTTAATTTAGCTTATGTAATTTCAGTTTCTGATAATTCTCTTCTGTAAATTTACTTTTTGAAATTTTACATTTGAGTTTGATGTGAGCTGAATTTACTTTTCATGCACTTTAAATATTCTGCAATTGTTCTGAGTTCTGATTTACTGCTTCATTTAATTTTTCAGCACCAAATTCCTTTTACATTTGCTGCAATTTACTTTTCTTGCTCTTTAAGCTTCTGCTGATTTACATTCTGCACTTTAAATTCATTGCAATTTACTTTTCGCTGATTCAATTTCACCCAATTCACCACTGTTAGCTTAACTAAACTAATCACCTTACTAAAGTTGCTTGATCCATCAATCCCTATGGGATCGACCTCACTCTTGTGAGTTATTACTTCTTGATGTGACCCAGTACACTTGCCCGTGAGTTTGTGTGGAATCGATTTTCCGTCATCACAAGGACGGTGCAAACTTTTAAGTGCGGGGAGGTCGTCCTACCAATCGGCCATTTTTGGGTGACAAATTTCTAATCCTAATACTTTTGCATCTCATTTTTAGGTTTTTTAGGATTCTTAGGTGCATTTTCTTATTTTGCATATAAATACAATAAGCTTAGCTAAAATAATGAAATTTTCCAAGAAATTTATCTATAGGGCACCCCAATTGATTCAGAAAAACTTTTTTAGCATCGGCTTAGAATTTCTTCTCGGTAAAAGAGGAAATAACTTCATTGCAAGTATAGTTCTAAACCGACAAGTAATGCTCAATTAAAGTTTAATTTTGGTTGTCACAAGGTCAACCCAATAACAATAACTGAGAGTGTTAGTCTGGGGTTGTTCTCCCTAGGAATTGCAATGGAGTGCTCAATTATTGGTTATGAGATTCATGGGGGGTTGGGTTGATGAAAGGGCAAGAAAGTAAATGACAAGAAAATAAAGCAAACAACTAAAGAAAGCAAGTAATAAAGAGAGACATTCATGGCAAGGATTGAGAATATAGACTTTTTATCCTAGTCACTAATCATAACACTATAATTATCAAGAGCTAATCCTATTTAGTCATCTCCAACATTGGAAGAAAGTACAATGTTATCTTCACATGAGAGAAAGTCAAATAAGACTAGTTAATCTCAATCCATAAGTCCTAATCAACTTACTAATTGAATTAGCAAGAGATTAGAGTCAATGGAAACAATATTAACTAATCAACTTACTAATTGAATTAGCAAGAGATTAGAGTAATGAATCAAGATTGCCTATTTTCTCTTTCCAATCCAAGAATGCTCAAAAAGCAACTCTAATATCCAACCAAGTATTTTGTCAAACACTTGGAAGACATAAAAGGAAAGCATCATAAAAGTGCAAGAATAATAAATCTACAACTACCAATTGCAAGGAAACAATAATAACAACTCAATTAAACAATAAAGGAACATAAAACATAAATTGCCCTAAAAGTAAATCAAAGTAGCAAGAGTGCTTATAAACATAAAAGTGATATAAAAAGAAAATTAACAAGAGAACTAGAAGAGCAAAGATGTAGCAACAAGAAATTGAAGGGAAATGTAAATCAAAACAAGAATTAAACCCTAGATCTAAGATGAAATTAACCTAAAAACCTTAATTATGGAGAGAAGACAGAGCTTCTCTCTCTAGAAACTAACTAAAGCATGGTCCTAACCTAAACAAGCAATACAAACAAAGTAAACACGAGTAGGATACAGATACAACAAGTAGCAAATATAACAGGTAAGGATAATAATCACATAGGCAAGCCCAATGAATGCACAATCAAACAAAACACACATATGCATATGATGTATGCCTGCAGTATGGTTGATGAGTCTCATCTGTCAGTTATAAAGCCAACCCGACATGTCCGGTAGCTAACCCGGACATTGTCCTCTTGAAAACTGGTGAGTGGTATAGTACCACGATTCTCACATGGTGAGCGGGAAACCATCTCGATCCCCACCATCTGCAGATGGTAAACCACCTCGATCCCTACAGACGCTTTCAACTGGAAAATAGCACACATGTGGGCGGTAAATAACCACAATCTCCACAAAACATATTCATTTAAAAACTTGTGGGAGGTAAATAACCACAATCCCCACGAAACATTTCCATATCAAATTCATCTTTATCATCATTCAATTCACTCAACAATTATCATCATCACACCTCCTATTCCATTCATCAATAATTCACACTCAAAACATAATTCTCTTCTCAAAGAAATCAAACTTGAAACATAAACTTTTCCTTGATAAATCGAATTCAAAATAGTATAATTCTTTTCTTAACTAAATAAAACTCAAAATATAATACTTTTCTTAATAAATTGAAACTCCAACATAATACTTTTCTTAATAAATTGAGTTTCAAAACATAATGCGTTTCTTTTCTTTATAAATCGATGTCAAATAATATAATTCTTTTATCCATACTTGTCTAAATAATACTTCAAACCAAATCTCCAATTTTTATAAAAAATTTGGCAGCATCTCTTTTAAAATTCGGACTTTGCTACCCTTCTCGGGTCCAAACCAAACCACCTTTCAAACTCTTTTCAAATCATATCCAATAAGCCAATCCAATTCCAATATCAAAATCATTTCCATCTCTCAATTCATTCATTATTCAACACACACACACACACACACACACACACACACACACACACACACACACATATTACTCAACCAATGCTTAATCTTTCATCATCAATACTCACATTCATCAACCCCCATCAACAACATTAATTAACACAATTCCTAAAACCAACTCAACAAAATGTGAGAAAATGTGATTTTTTTTATCAAATTGTTCAATGGATTTTATAGAGAATTCCGAGAAAAACGCGTGACCACTAACATGAATTAGAAGGGAGGGTTAGGATTTGTAACATGAATCTCTCTTCTTCAGCATCCCGGGAGTGAAATGAAGAAAAAAGGCTCGTTGCTTAGTTTATAGGGTGGGCTTTGGGTCCGGTTTGGGTCTAGTTCGATCGGTTTGACTCGTTCGTTTGATTTTATGCCAAAATCTTTAAAATTAGTGTCAAAATTCATATTTTAATGATTTTTACTTCATTAAACTATAAAAATTAATTTCTTAATTTCGTTGATTAATAATTAATTTATTAGCTAATTATTTACTAATTATCTGGAATTTACTACAACTGCTTGTTGAGGGAGACAAAGGAACATCTCAGTAAAAAAAAGCCAGAACCTCACATTCAAGTCCAAATCTATCCATTTCAGATAAATCTCGGAATAGAAACTGAATCAGAGTATATGTTTGTGTGATTCTCTCCTTTTCTATTCTGTTTTGTTCTGGTTTTAGTAACAAAAAAATAATCTCTTGTAAACTCAACTTCTACGAAAACAACTAAAAGAACTTAGCTTTTGAAACTAACTTGATTCTACTCTTTTTCTCAAGTTCTAGCATTATCATCAATGATAAATCTTTTTTTTTTAATTTAATAGCTATTTATCATGTGTAAATTGTTTTTGTATAGTAAATAATATAAAATAGGTTTAATTACTCTGTTGGTCCCTATAGTTTCGCGAAATTTTCAATTAGGTCCCTATACTTTTTTTCCTTTTAATTGGGTCCCTGCACAAAATTTTTTTTTTCAATTAAATCCCTACCGTAACAAAACCGTTTGATTTAACAGAATATTCCATTCTTAAATTGAATATTCTCTCAGTTTTTTTAAATTCATAAATTATGTCTCCCTTTTTATTTTGAGAAAGACAAAATTAACCTTTACTCTTCCTCCACCTTTCCGTCTCCCTCCTCTACTCCAGCTTCTCCCTCTCACCTTCGTTCTCACCATTTTTGTTCTATCAGAAAAGAAACCAGAACAACCAGCTCCTTCTCTACCCTTCCCTCTTCTTCTTTGTCTTCTGTGTCTTTTTCATTATAGGGATGATCGTGGCCGACTGGATTTTACAGCCATAGTCGGAGACAGAAGCTCTGAAATGTCGCCATTATTTGGATTTTAGACATAGATTCGCATTTATGCAGAGCCTAGGAACTGAAATCGGAAAGCATTCTCCATCTCATGCGACAAGGGAACCAGATTTAGGTGAAAAACTAAACAAAGTTAATCAGAGCTGGATCTGGGCGTTTGATTCTCCTCATTGCAACCTTGCAGCGGTGAATCCAATTTTGATGTTCGTTTCTATCTACTGGCTATAGCTTCTCTGATTCATCTCTTTTTCTCTCCTTCCTTACGTTTTTTTCTTCTGCAGGAAATCAAAAACTCGCTTGTTTATTTTCTTCGGTTGCGGTAGTTCTAGAAGGAATTGATTGTTCCTTAAGTGTAAGTTTACGGTGAGAGACATTGATTTTCATTCCCCATTTCTGTATTTACAACTTCTTCTTCCACCTCCTTGTTCGATTTTTTCACATTGTTTGGTTTCAGAATTGGGGGAAAACAATTCGAACTTGGAGGCTTCGATTTTCAATGTAAAATTGGATTACCAAAAATATTTCAATAATATCTGCACCTCCCTCATTTGTTTGCCATCACTCAGTGAAGGACTAATATCAAGTATTTAAGAATTAGCTGTGATTGCTCTTTACTTGTGGTGTTTGTTATATTTTCTTATCTTTTGTGTAGCCAGTTAATTGATCAACATAGTTAATGATATTCTAGATATGATGATTTTTCAACCTTTCTTCTTCATCTTGGTGTCCCATTTTAATCTCTTTATTTTTTAGGAAGAATTGATTGACTGAGATTGGGAATAAAGAGAAGCTGAATGTTTTAGGGGTGTTCTATTCGTATTGTGTTGTTTTTTTTTTTTCAATTTTTCTCAGTTCTTGGGTTTGACCGATAATGAGCAGAATGCCATGAATGGGGTAAGTTTTCTTCTCTCTTTTACCTAATTATGAATCAAAGCTTTGTAGCTTTAATTGCATGTAACATAGCTGCTTAGAAGGGCTAATAGTTCGATTAATTTCTGCTATATAAATTTATTTTCTTGACGTTTTTGGTGCTTGGAAGAATGTGTTTATACACAAGAAGTGGCAACTGAAGCCTAAGAATTTTGCATTCTTAGGTGGTAAGGTCCTAAACCTTTAGATAACCATTGAACAAAATTGTGGCTAGCCATTGATTTGAAGTCCTATCTCTAGTCTTATGCTTCTGTTTGGGAGATTGATAAACTTAGAAAGGTATTGATTTCAAGCTTTGCTCTGCCTCTGACATAATCTGTAGTTGTGAACGTGCAAATTACCTTAAAAATCTGGCCTCTCGTCCCCGCGTCGCGTCTCTCCTCGATCTTCCTGTACTCGATCTGTCACAAAATAGGTAACATATAACATTTAAATTTTTTTTCCAGCTTCTAAAACTTGATGTAACATGTTCATGCTAATTTTAATTTTCAAAAAAATGGCTTTGGTTGAGTACCTATTTTTGAATTGATTTCTGAATTGTTTTGATATAGTAATTTAGGATTTACTATATGAATATTTATGTACAGAAATTTTGTTAATTGATGAATTGACATATAAATTAATTTTTTACTGATGATGAATTTTGTTTATTGTTGATTGTTGATTGTTGATTGTTGTTTGTTGTTGCTGGGATGATGCTGCTTTATTAGGACTCTGTAATTTTTATCTGTAATTAATTGATTATGTTAGAAATAAGAAAAGAGGTGAGATTGGAGATAAGGTGTTTGATTAAATGCCTTTCAGAGAGTTGAATTGATTATGAGTTCTGATTATGTATTTTATCTATAATTAATTGATTATGAGTTTAATTTATCATTGTCATAGAGGCATACAGGACTCTGAGAGATCGTGGTTCCTATCCTGCTGTTCAAGTCGTGAGAGATTTCCAAGGCAAATTTGTGTTTATTCCGTTTGACAATGGTTCTAAAACCGCGTTTATTGCTGCAGTGAGTAATCCTTGGTCTATTTATTTTGCTTTCATATTTATTTGCCGGTAATTTGCTTCTATATGACTATACCTTGGGGTACAATGCATCTTCCTACTCTTTTTCAGGATGCTGATGGGTGTGTTCCCTTCTTTTGGGGAGCTGATGCTGATGAAAATCTTGTTCTTGCAGATGACAAAGAGGTTGTAACTAAGAGCTGTGGGACATCTTCTGCACCATTTTTTAAAGGTAATATTAAAATGATTTTATGTGAAAAATTGGTGACTGTTTTGTGCCTGCTGTGCTGAGTATTTTTTGTGAGAATTCACGTTTTAAAGATATGCTCGCGAAAAGTGAATTAAGGGGAAGAAGAGAAATTATTTATCCTCCTAATGGTTCCTTTTAAGCATCTTAACTAAATGATAGAAGAACCTATTGGCTTTTAAAGTTTTCAGAACATTGAAATGATATACTTCTTATTTCATTTAGCATTTAGAAGGATGTTTAGGAAGTCTAGAATGCTATATCAATATCCTTACTCGGGAAAGAAAGGAATTAAGAGTTGTTAACCCAGGAATGGAAAATGTAGGTACATAGATATTTTCTTTTTCCTCACCTGCCTTTGTTTTTTATGGTTTACTTTGCAATATCTTTCCCATTTCAAGGTTTTCTTATTATTCCAAATTATACATCATGCGACAAAAAATAACTTGTAGTGCTGCTTGTTTAGGATTCTTCTTTACAACATCCGGAGGTTTGAGCAATTTTGAGCATCCATTTAATGAGCTGAAGTCTATCCCAAGAGTTGACAGTTTTGGTCAGGTGTGTGGTGCAACTTTCAAAGTGGATGAGGCTAAGAAGGAATCAACTGGCATGTCAAGGGTTGGAAGTGCTGCTAACTGGTCGAATAATATCTAAATATGAATTCTGTTTGAACTAAGGCTTTTATTATATGCTAGACTCGGTTGAATTTTCATGTTCTAGTACTAAAAAAATATGTTGATGTCAGAGCTAGATCATATAATTGTCAAGCCTATACCATACATGGCTAGAGATGGCCTTGGAGCTTTATTCCCTTTCTTTTATATTGAGCCAAATGTCATATTACATTATCATAATGAATAATTAAAGGATGAAATTGAATTTTATATATATTTATTATTATTATTTCTATTTTATTTTATCTATTCTTTTTTTTATGTTCTTTAAGATAAGGTATTTTAAAAATAAAAAAAAGATATTTTTGATACAATTTATATATAAATAAGCAAAAGAATGATAGTGACAAAATAAAAGAAATTATAGGAATATCTTTCATGTTGTAGAATCAATGAATAAGGATTATAGAAATATCTTTTATTGAATATTTATAGTTTTACCGGATTTTCAATTAGGTCCTTATATTTTTTTTCTTCTCAATTTGGTCCCTAAGGGTATACAAGTAATTTCACAATTTACTAACATTTTTTTAACGTTTAACGTTAAGAGGGACTAAATTGAAAAAAAAATAATGTATAGGGACCCAATTAAAAGGAAAAAAAGTATAGGGACCTAATTGAAAATTTCGCGAAACTATAGGGACCAACAGAGTAATTAAACCTATAAAATAATAATTGAAATTTTGTCTAAAATTAAGCCTTCCAAATAAAAATTTCTAAATTCGTTTCTATTTTTACTGATTTTTTAAAAGTTTTTATATATTTTTAATATAATTAATATTTTTAAAAATTTCTTTTAATATAAACTTATTATATTTAATACTATAGAACTCTTTTCAATTAAATTTTAAATATAAAACAAATTATTACTACCTATATGCAAACTTTTATATTTAAAGTCTAGAAATACAATGCATTCTGATCTAGCGTACAAATAAGAGAATATTTTTTGTATGTAAAGTTTTTTTTTTTTAAATAAGTGTATACTTTAAAAATTAATATTTACTTTAGCAAATTAATGTAACGTTACTAGTTTTTCTCTGATTCCTAAATTAATGTATGAAAGAAAAAAGATAAACTAGTAATGTAATTTAACTAAAAGAATAATATTTAATTTTTATAACTTTAATATATTTTAAATGTAATATCTTTAATCAATCTTCGAGTAGAAGTCTCTTAGCTTATCCTAAAGTCACTAATTTATTCCTCAAACTCACGGCATGGAATTAGCGATAATAGCCAAAACATCCAACACTCACCCGTAAAAGTTATGGTTTTAAAAATCGAATTCGAATTGTTTTAGTTATTAATTTATTAGTTTAGAGAGTTACCAGTTTAATAGATTCAATTATAATTTAATTGAAATAATTAAATTATAATAAAATAATATATAAAAATATAAATAAATATACAAAACATAAATATATAATATTTTAAATTATAAAAATGTATAGATTAAATATGTAAAATGAACTAAAATGATATAATTTCATATAAATATTGTTCATATCTCAGACTAAAATAAAGTCAAGTCCAAAAAATAAACGTCCACCCCAAAAAGATGGCCTCAACTACTCCTACCCGACCTCATAGAGGTCACGCGCAACGAATGTAGTTTAGTGTTACATATCCGAATAAGTAGTTGAAGGAGGAAAATTTTCGGTAAAGTTTTTCACAAAAATTATCGCATTGCAAGTATAGTTCTAAACCGACAATTAAACCTCAATCAATGTTTAAATTGTTTGTCACAATACAAACTCAATAAAAATAAACCGAAGTATTTAAACCTCGGGTCGTCTCTCAGGAAATTGCAG
This sequence comes from Arachis ipaensis, assembly GCF_059453495.1. Taxonomy (NCBI): domain Eukaryota; kingdom Viridiplantae; phylum Streptophyta; class Magnoliopsida; order Fabales; family Fabaceae; genus Arachis; species Arachis ipaensis. Next base: position 87,310,488 of record NC_142444.1, read on the forward strand.
GGAAGTAAGTTACTATTGGTTATGGGAAAGTATTTTTGGGGTTTTTAAATGTTGAACAAGGAATGTAAATGACAAGGAAGTAAACTAACAATTTAGAAAAGTCCTAGCAAGGATTGATAATTGGAATTTCTATCCCCATTATCATAGTCACTTGTGATAGTAATTGCCTTTTGCTCTCACTTAGTTAACCTCTAACAATTGAAGGTAAGTCAAGTGAGCAATTCAATTTGAGTTCACAAGTCCTAATCAAAGATTAGAGTTAGTGAAGCTCAAGCCAACTATCAACTTTCAATCACCAACCAACAATAGACTTTGACAATTCAAGAGTCTCCAATTGATCAATCCAAGTTAAGAACGTAAAAATCTAATTTAAAATCCAACCAAGCATTTTATCAAACACTTGGAAGGCATAAAATAAAGGCATAGAAAAGTAACAAGGAATATTAAATCTAAATAACCAATTGCAAGCATCAATGACTAACAATTAAAGAGAGTAACAATAACCATGAAAAACATAAATTGCATTAATATAGAAATTGAATCTAACATCAAGAGTTCATAAACTAAATTAGAAAATAAATAAATCAACAAAAGAAGATAAACTAAGATGCTAGAATAATAGAATGTAGAATAGAAACTAAAATAAAGTAACACGGAAATCTGAATTGGAGAAGAAATAAAGCTAAAAACCCTAAAACCTAGAGAGAGGAGAGAGCCTCTCTCTCTAAAAAACTACATCTAAAACCTAACTAATGTGTATGAAAGTGTGAATGATTCATTCCCCCTTCCTGCTCCACTCTGCAGCCTCTAATCAGTATTTTCGGGCCAGAAACTGGGTCTAAGGAAGCACAGAAATCGCCCCTAGCATTTTCTGTAAATTGCAGCACGTGATGGTCGTCACATATACGCGTCAGCCACACATACGCATCACTGAAAAAATCCCTGGTCACGCGTACGCTTCATAAACTTGTACACGACGCTTGCCTTCTGCACTGGTCACGCGTACGCATCATCCACGAGTGCGCGTCGCTACCAGGTTCTCAAAACTTCAATTTCTTGTGTTTCTTCCACTTTTGCATGCTTCTTTTCCATTCTCTAAGCCATTCCTGCCCTATAAACCCGGGAAACACTTAACAGACGTATCACGGCATCGAATAGAAATAAGAGAAGATTAAAATTAGCGAATTTAAGGCTAAAGAAGCATGCTTTCAATCATAGCACAAAATTAGGATGGAAAGTATAAAACATGCAATTTATATTCATAAGTGTGAGAATAATGGATAAAAACCACTCAATTCAGCATAAAATATACTACAAAATAGTGGTGCATCAAAGCTTCCAGATCCTAGTGATGCCAGGGCATCTTGGCCAGTTTCACTGACCTTTTCTTTACTGTTTTTAGGGTAGTTTCATGCATTTCTTTAGGAAATAAGCTAGTTTTGGGTAGATATTCACCTACACCTTGATTCAAGCATACATTGTGCATTTTACATTATTTCATGAGGATTTTGCATGAATTTAGCGACAAATTGTATGCTGCATTACCCATGACTTGGACTAGAACTTTGATGCACTCTGTTGCTTGATTTTAGGACCAAAGGAAGCAAGGAAAGAGAGGTAACTTGCAAGGTTAATGAGAAAAGTGATTGCCAATAACACTCTCAAAGCCATCATTGCCCACGTTAAGAGTCACGTTAACTAAGTTAACGTGCACTCTAACGTGGAGAAGGGAAGTTGAGCCAACATTAGTGACACTTAACATTGTCACTAACGTTGGCAAACACTCATGAGTGGCCACGTTAGAGCCCACGTTAACCTAGTTAACGTGGCCTCTAACGTTAAAGGGGGAAGAGAAGCCAACGTTAGTGACATTCAACATTGTCACTAACGTTGGCCTACGGATGCAACACACCACGTTAACTCCCACGTTAACTTGGTTAACGTGGGAGCTAACGTGAGAAGTAAGAGTTGTCGACAACGTTAGTGACACTCAACATTGTCACTAACGTTGGAAGCAACCACACAACCCCCCAAGGAGCCACGTTAACTTCCATGTTAACTTAGTTAACGTGGAAGCTAACGATGAGGAATGAATGATGAGCCAACGTTAGTAACACTCAACATTGTCATTAACGTTGGGATGGCTAAGAATGGCCACGTTAGAAGCCACGTTAACCTAGTTAACGTGGACTCTAACATGAGATCTAGGGGCACATTGGAACGTTAGTGACAATGTTGAGTGTCACTAACGTTCTCGAAGTTTGGCAAGGCCACGTTAGAAGCCATGTTAACCTAGTTAACGTGGGCTTTAACGTGAAGCAAATAGGGGCACACTGGAACGTTAGTGACAATGTTGAGTGTCACTAACGTTCTCGAAGTTTGGCAAGGCCACGTTAGAAACCACGTTAACCTAGTTAACATGCGCTCTAACGTGAGGCAAAGGGGTACATTGGAACGTTAGTGAAAATGTTAAGTGTCACTAACATTCTCGAACTTATACTTTCACTAAATATTAACACCCCTAACGCCCTGAGCTAACGTCTCTTCCCACTTAGCACTTTCTCTCTGCAAGTAAAGCCAAGACCAAATGAAGAAAAGAACTGCTTCAAACTCAAGATCCAAAGGCCCTAGACTTGAAGAGAAAACTGGAAGCTGAGAAGAGTAGTATATATAGGAGTAGCTTTGAATTGTTAAAGAGAGTTCTGAAAGTTGGAAAAAGAGAATTACTCTCTGTATTTTACTTTCTCTGCAATTTCTAGTTCTATGATGTATTCTCCATCTTTATTTTCATTTTCAAGAGCTATGAACAACTAAACCCCTTTCATTGGGTTAGGGAGCTCTGTTGTAATTTGATGGATCAATACTAATTTTCATTTTTCTTCTTGTATCTTTTCTCTTGATTTTACTTGAAATCTTTCGATCTTCATCCTATTGAGTAGTTATCTTGGAAGAGAAGCTATTCAAACTTGGATCTCTTTTGAACCTTGAAAGAGGAATGAAGAGATCAAGCTAGAAATGCTTTCTCATGCTGGACCAAATTGGGTTTGGATGGGTATGTGACTATAACCCTCTGAATACTTGATTTGGGAAATACATGTGGTATAATCAGTGACCATACTTCATCTCTTCTCATGAGCAATTGACCAAGGAATTGGCTATTAATCAAGATTTGAGAGATTGAATTGCAAGAAATTGTAATTCAATCACTTAAGATTGCCAAGGAGATCATTGAGTGCATTGATTGAAGAAGTGATGAAAATGAACTTGATCCGAAGAATTGCAACATCTCTTAAGCCCAATGAACTCCCCATCTCTGATCTTACCCATTCTCTTTAATTTCTGCCATTTACTTTTATGAGCAAATTCCCCATTCCCATTTACAATTCTGCAATTTATTTTCAGTCATTTACTTCCAGTCCTTTAATTCTAGCATTTACTTTTCTGTTATTTACATTCCCGCCATTTTATTTTCTGCAACTCTCAACCCAAATTCTAGATTCGCTCAACTAGAACATTCTTCTAATTAAAGTTGCTTGATCAATCAATCCCTGTGGGATTCGACCTCACTCTATTGTGAGTTTTTACTTGACGACAAATTCGGTACACTTGCCGAAAGGAGATTTGTTGCGAGACAAGTTTTTCGTGCATCAAGTTTATGGCGCCGTTGCCGGGGATTGATTGTGCATCAACAATGATTAAATTGGAAGATCACTAGATTGAGCATTTTTATTTTTGTGAATTTCATTTACTGTTTGAGTGATTTACTTTTTGTTTTCGTTAAACTTCTTCCCTTCCGCCTCTACTCTTTTGTTTTACTTTGTTATTTTCAATTCTGTTTGCTAACCCACTAACTGTTTGATATATTGCATCACCCACAACTAACAGTAATTCTGACATAAATACTTTCTGCACCTATCTTTTCTTGCTTGCACTTGATGGTTGTATGACAGGGAGAAGAAGCGGGGCTTCAACTTCCTTCGATTCTGAACCTGAGAGGACCTTCCTTAGATTAAGGAGGGAGGCAAGAGGAAAGAAAGTGGTTGGTGCTGAGGAAGAAGAGGAATTATTTGAAACAAACATGGAAGACAACATGGAAAACCATCATGAAGAAGAGGATCACAACCATGGGGGAGGAGGTAGAGCAAATCATGCTGGGGAGGATAGAAGAGTTTTGGGCTCTTACATCAATCCAAACCCAGGCAATTGTGGAAGTAGCATCCAAAAGCCAACAATCCATGCCAACAACTTTGAACTTAAACCACAGCTCATCACCCTTGTTCAGAACAACTGCTCGTTTGGAGGAGGTGTTCAAGAAGACCCCAATCAACATTTGACCACCTTCCTGAGAATATGTGACACAGTGAAATCTAATGGTGTTCACCCTGACGCCTATAGACTGCTCCTATTTCCATTCTCACTTAGGGACAAAGCAGCCAAGTGGCTGGAATCCTTCCCAAGGGAAAGCTTGACAACTTGGGAAGACGTGGTAAACAAATTTTTAGCAAGATTTTACCCTCCTCAATGAATCAATAGGCTGAGAGCTGAGGTTCAAATTTTCAGGCAACAAGATGGTGAGACTTTATATGAAGCATGGGAGAGGTTCAAGGACTTAACAAAGAGGTGTCCACCTGACATGTTCAACGAATGGGTGCAGCTGCACATTTTCTATGAAGGACTCTCTTATGAGTCAAAGAAGGCCGTAGACCATTCATCCAGAGGATCTTTGAACAAGAAGAAGACTATTGAGGAAGCCATAGATGTTATTGAAACAGTAGCAGAGAACGACTACTTCTATGCTTCCGAAAGAGGGAACACAAGAGGAGTAATGGAGCTAAACAATGTAGATGCTCTGTTGGCCCAAAACAAGCTCATTACCCAGCAGCTGGCTGACCTCACCAAGAAGATGGAGAAGAACCAAGTAGCAGCAATCTCCACTTCGTCAACAACCCAAGAAGGAGGGAATGAAGAAGCAGAGGGGAGTCAGGAGCAAGCCAACTACATTGGGAATTCACCAAGGAAAAACTATGATCCATACTCCAAGACCTATAACCCTGGATGGAGAAACCACCCAAACTTTTGGTGGGGAAATGAGCAAGATCAAAACCAAGATCAGAGACGTTATAACTCCAACAACAATGCAGCTCACTAGCAATTCACACAGAGGACATCTCAACACCCCCACAACAACACTTCTCCACATGCCTATCAAAACCAAAACAGCACATCTGCTCTGAATCACTCATCAATTGATGACAAGCTCTCTAAGATTGAAGCCCTACTTGAAGGAATATGCCAAGAGATTCAAGAAAATAAGGTGTTCAAAGAGGAGGTGCGAGCCAATATTAAGAACCAGGGAGAGACCATCAGGAAGCTGGAATTTCAGGTGGGATATTTAGCTGAGAAGATTCCCAAACCTACTGATAGCTTCCCAAGTGACACGGAGAAAAACCCCAAAGGAGAAGCAAAGAAAGTAAGATGGGAAGATTGCAAAATGGTCACTGCGAGTGATCAAGAGACTGAAGACAAGCAAGGAAAACTTTGCAAACAACCTGAAGACAACTCAACAAAGGAGGAGGATAGAGATCGCCAAGAACCAGAAATCTCACAACAAGAGCTGCTGAAGCTCTATGCACCCTTCCCTCAACTGCTCAATGGTGCTATGGGAAAAAGAATATACTCAAGGTTCCTAGACTTGTTTGCATCTCTGCATGTGAACATACCATTCATCAAGGCAATTCAACAAATGCCTGCATTCATCAAGTATATGAAGGAACTTCTTCCCAGGGAAAGCTCACTCAAAGGAGGCCAGACTATAGTGATGAACAAGGAATGTAGTGCCCTTATTCAACCTGAGTTGCCTACAAAAAGAAGAGATCCAGGGAGTTTTCACATCCCTTGTGCCATAGGTGAAACTATGTTCGATAGAGCACTATGTGATTTAGGGGTCAGCATCAACTTACTACCCTTATCCCATGCAAAGAGGCTGCAGATCAATGAGATAATACCCACGGATGTAATCATCAGACTGGCTGACAAAACTCAAAAGCAAGCAATAGGAGTGGTGGAAAATGTGTTGCTAAAAGTTGGGAAATATTTTCTCCCAACAGACTTTGTCATCCTGGACATGGAAGAGAGTCACACTCATCCAATCATATTGGGAAGACCATTCCTAGCTACGGCCAGAGCACTTATCGATGTAGAGAAAGGGGAGCTAATATTGGGAATCCATGATGAACGACTCAGCTTCAATGTTTTCAAACTCTCACAAGAAACAGATCAAGAGGACAAGGAACTAAGCACAAATGATAATGAGACACTGAAGGAGGAAACAAGCACTGAAGCACAGCCAGTTCATTCTGAGATCCCCTTAATAGATAAACAAGGAAAACAGCAATTGCCACAGCTCAAGGAAAAGTTGGAGGAACCTAAACCTCTAGAGGCAGGTGAAGACAGCACCACAACTCCTTTAGAAAAATAGGTCACCAAGGGGAAGGAAACATCAAAAGAAACAAAGAAGAAGGTACCAAGGAGGTGGAGGAACAAGAAAATCCCTACGGAAGATTTCTCTCCAGGGGATAGAGTTGTCTCAGCTTACTTCCCAGATATTCCCCCTAATCTCCCCACTGTACCATCTCAGTTACCCAAGGTCTTCACTATCAACAGAGTTCTTTCCCTGGAACATGTGGAGATCATTGATCCAACCAATGGATTTAAGTCCACAGCAAGAGGGGAGGACTTTAAGCACTACCAACCACCCTGATGAAGGAAAAACGTCAAGCTAGTGACGCTAAAGAAGCGCTTCATGGGAGGCAACCCATGTTTTATATGTTTTTAAAATAATGAATAAATCAATGTTTATGAATTTCAACCCAAACTTGACAAACACTTGGTGAAATCTTTATCATGTAGTATATAGTGAAGAACAAGTTTGGTGTTCAAAGCAAACCAAGATGCATGCTAGTCTTGGGAGCTTTGAACAAAACTTTTCATCACATTGCTTCAAACTAAGTTTGGTGTCACCCCATGGTGCCACCAAGATGCATATAAGGACCCACCAATAGTTAGTTAGTTAGTTGGAATTCATAAATAAAAAAATCAAATCCTTTCTTCCCTTTTATTAATATTAGCCGTAAAATTCATATGGTCATTTTAATATCTTTTCTTACTTTTCTTAGTTTGTCTTTATAGGAAAAGAAAAGGAGCATTAAAAGGGATAGATTGGACAACCAAACAAAGAAGGTTCGGACCCCACAAAAGGAGGGGCTACACACTTGTTCTAAAAAGGGAATACATCGGAAAATGTTGCCATGCAACATTGAAAAAATGGCACCCCTAGAAGACCGAGCAATCCCCATCATAAAGTGATGATCCTTGTCCTCTAGCCATGCATAACCCCAACCATCCATCAAGTGACCACTTCATCAATCTACACCCTCCATTCTCTCATAACTTCTCTATATAAACGACCCTTGTCTGTACCACCCTTCATTGTCATCACACACCCTTCACCACTCTTCCTTTTGGTACAAGACACCCTCTATCCGATTACAAACTCTCTTCATTGCCATAAAACCCTAAACAACCAAAAGTTTCCACAACCTTACCACCTTCACATATTAACTATCATTCATGGCGTCTTCGGGTTCTAAAAGAAGGGAAAGGAACCCATGGAAGAACACCCATATGATGAAAGGAGATTTAGAAGCTTGCATCATGCATTGCAATATGGGTGGATGGTTGATAAGGAAATCATTTATGAGCTGGGATTTCAAGTTACAAAGACTGAGTGCCCCGAAATTACAGAGAAGATAGAAAGGAGAAGATGGGAGCTCCTCACTGACCCAGTCATTAAGGTGAATGCAAATCTCATAAGAGAATTTTATGCAAATGCGGTTCGATATGATAAGAAGGATGAGTCTTACACAAGCTTTGTGAGAGGAAAGATGGTGGACTTTGGTCCCATGAATGTCATGAGGGCATTGAAGCTACGATCTATACAATTTGAAGAAGAAAGCTATCACTCAAGATTGGACAACCCCAATTATGACCAGATTCTGCAAGATATTTGTGTACCAGGAGCTGACAGGGAAAGGGGTGCGGGAAATAACCCAAAGTTCATCAAGAGAACAGATCTCACTCCTGAAGCCAAGGGGTGGTTTGAGCTAGTGAGAAAGTCTATTCTCCCAGCTGCAAACAACTCGGAGGTGAATGTCAAGAGAGCCACAATGGTGCACTGTATACTGAAGGGAGGAGAAATCAAGGTTCATGAACTCATAGCTGAAGGTATTAGAAAGATGGCAGAGAAAAGTGACTCAAGAGGAACGTTAGGTTACCCCAGCACTATTTACCGAATATGCAAGAAAGTTGGGGTAGTTTTTGAAGATGAGAACCCCATGTGGATAAAGGAAGGCATCCCAATAACTGTACGAAGGATGAAAGCTGCAGCATCCCCTCTGCCTCAGCGGAAGCAAAGGAAGAAAACAGCCCCTCAAGTAGTGGAAGGACAAGTCTTAGAGGGTCAAGCACAACAGGCCTTGGACATGCACCAATTGCAGGAGGCCATTGATGGCTTGTCTAGACAATATTTGGAAAGCCAAGGAGCACAGAAAGAGCTTCAACTACAGATGATGGGGCAGCAAGAGGAAACACTTTCAAGATGGATGACTCAGCAAGGTGAGTGGAAAAGGCAAATGATGGAACAACAACTAAGTCAAGGACAACAATGGGGAGAAACATTCAACAGGATGGAACAAAGGCAAAACGAGCAACAAGAATCCACCCAGAGGCTAATCAACATCCAAGGACATCAAGGGGTGCAGATACATGAGATGCATCGAAGACAAATAGAACAGGTAGAATTATTGGACGAGCAAAGGGCATTCGCAGAAGGAGTTTACATGAGCGAAACAGGACATCATATAAACACTTAAGCCAGGCTCGGTTACTTAGTGGGACAGCTGCCAATATTGCATCCAGGAATAGCCAAGTATGACGAAATGAAGGATGAATTAGCATGAAAGGAAAGACAAAGGGTGGAAGAGAGTCATGAGTCAGTGAGGAAGGCACTTGAGGATTGGAAGCAAGCAAGATTGGCAAGGATGCGAGGAAATGCAAGAAGAAACAAGGAGGACAAGCAAGGAAAAGAGCATGGACATCCACAACAGTAAAAGGTTGTGGAGTTCCTTCTTTGTTCCATCTTTCTCTATGTTTTAAATAAGGAAGATCTTGTATGAAATAGAACTTGCTTCCATGTTATGTTTAAACCTTTTTCAATTATGTCTTTTAAGTTTTTCGTATTGAAGAAAGTCTATGTGTGCTAGTCTTTATGTCACTGCATCCTCCTTAACTTACTTGTATGCTTATCTTTTTTTTTATCAAATGAAGAAGAGAATGTTTATGTTTTTTTTAAAAGACCAGAGTAGAGTTCATAATATGAAAGTGCATTCATGAATCTTTGGGGTAGTCATAAGTTAGCTAAGTTGGTTCAACCACAAGGCTAGGACGACAACTATCTATCCTGAATACTTGACTTTGGATATACCCATGAGACTAAGTTAATAACAAGATCCTAATAAGAGAAAAGGAAAAGAATAATGGAAGTGAAAAACAAAAGAAAAAGAGTAAGCAATAAGGCTAGGCACCAATGGTTTGGACCTTGAGACAAGTGTCTGTGGTGCTCCTGTGTGAGGGATCTACTTGGATAAATAAGCTCTCAGGGGTGCTTTATCACCTGGTAACTTGGGTTAACTAACCCGGGATTATCAGCTGAAAATCCACTATCAAGAGTAACCCTCACTACAGAGCATTTAGTAACCCAAAGAGGTGCTGGACACCAAGGTCTCAAGAAAGGAAATAAATGAACTATATGCCTATGGTGTGTATGTATGGGGGAGAGATTTGAGGGAGTAAGTCCTTAGGGGTGCTTCAACACCTAGCACCTTGAACCAACTGGTTCGGGAGTGTTGGCTGAAAGCTTATCTTAAAGAGTTGCCCCCTTACAGAGCACTTAGCCTAAATAATACAAATAACCCTTGAAATAACAATAAAAGGATCAATGAATAAAAGTCTCATGGGATGTAAACAAAGTAAGTGTTTAGGGACATGATAAAAGTCTAAAAGCCAGTAATGGAATGAACCTAAGTTGCTATGTATGAAACCACCATAAAATCAGTAACATGACTTCCACAAGAATGACTCATTCCTCTGGATATTCCATTCATCATTCTCTTGTTTCAGTACTTGCTTAGGGACAAGCAAGCTTTAAGTTTGGTATTGTGATGCCAGGGCATCTTGGCCAGTTTCGCTGACCTTTTCTTTACTGTTTTTAGGGTAGTTTCATGCATTTCTTTAGGAAATAAGCTAGTTTAGGGTAGATATTCACCTACACCTTGATTCAAGCATACATTGTGCATTTTACATTATTTCATGAGGATTTTGCATGAATTTAGTGACAAATTGTATGCTGCATTACCCAAGACTTGGACTAGAACTTTGATGCACTCTGTTGCTTGATTTCAGGACCAAAGGAAGCAAAGAAATGGAGGTAACTTGCAAGGTTAATGAGAAAAGTGATTGCCAATAACACTCTCAAAGCCATCATTGCCCACGTTAAGAGTCACGTTAACTAAGTTAACGTGCACTCTAATGTGGAGAAGGGAAGTTGAGCCAACATTAGTGACACTTAACATTGTCACTAACGTTGGCAAACACTCATGTGTGGCCACGTTAGAGTCCACGTTAACCTAGTTAACGTGGCCTCTAACGTTAAAGGGGGAAGAGAAGCCAACGTTAGTGACAATCAACATTGTCACTAACGTTGGCCTAAGGATGCAACACACAACGTTAACTCCCACGTTAACTTGGTTAACGTGGGAGCTAACGTGAGAAGTGAGAGTTGTCGACAACGTTAGTGACACTCAACATTGTCACTAACGTTGGAAGCAACCACACAACCCCCCAAGGAGCCACGTCAACTTCCACGTTAACTTAGTTAACTTGGAAGCTAACGATGAGGAATGAATGATGAGCCAACGTTAGTGACACTCAACATTGTCACTAACGTTGGGATGGCTAAGAATGGCCACGTTAGAAGCCACGTTAACCTAATTAACATGGACTCTAACATGAGATCTAGGGGCACATTGGAACGTTAGTGACAATGTTGAGTGTCACTAACGTTCTCGAAGTTTGGCAAGGCCACGTTAGAAGCCACGTTAACCTAGTTAACATGGGCTTTAACGTGAAGCAAATAGGGGCACACTGGAACGTTAGTGACAATGTTTAGTGTCACTAACGTTCTCGAAGTTTGGCAAGGCCACGTTAGAAGCCACGTTAACCTAGTTAACGTTGGCTATAACGTGAGGCAAAGGGGTACATTGGAACGTTAGTGAAAATGTTAAGTGTCACTAACGTTCTTGAACTTATACTTTCACTAAATATTAACACCCCTAACGCCCTGAGCTAAAGTCTCTGCCCACTTAGCACTTTCTCTCTGCAAGTAAAGCCAAGCCCAAATGAAGAAAAGAACTGCTTCAAACTCAAGATCCAAAGGCTCAAGACTTGAAGAGCAAACTAGAATCTGAGAAGAGTAGTATATATAAGAGTAGCTTTGAATTGTTAAAGAGAGTTCTGAAAGTTGGAAAAAGAGAATTACTCTCTGTATTTTACTTTCTCTGCAATTTCTAGTTCTATGATATATTCTCCATCTTTATTTTCATTTTCAAGAGCTATGAACAACTAAACCCCTTTCATTGGGTTAGGGAGCTCTGTTGTAATTTGATGGATCAATACTAATTTTTATTATTCTTCTTCTATCTTTTCTCTTGATTTTACTTGAAAGCTTTCGATCTTCATCCCATTGAGTAGTTATCTTAGAAGAGAAGCTATTCAAACTTGGATCTCTTTTGAACCTTGAAAGAGGAATGAAGAGATCAAGCTAGAAATGCTTTCTCATGCTGGACCAAATTGGGTTTGGATGGGTATGTGACTATAACCCTCTCAATACTTGATTTGGGAAATGCATGTGCTATAATCAGTGACCATACTTCATCTCTTCTCATGAGCAATTGACCAAGGAATTGGCTATTGATCAAGATTTGAGAGATTGAATTGCAAGAAATTTTAATTCAATCACTTAAGATTGCCAAGGAGATTAATGAGTGCATTGATTGAAGAAGAGATGAAAATGAACTTGATCCGGAGAATTGCAACATCTCCTAAGCCCAATGAACTACCCATCTCTGATCTTACCCATTCTCTTTAATTTCTGCCATTTACTTTTATGAGCAAATCCCCTATTCCCATTTACAATTATGCAATTTATTTTCAGTCATTTACTTCCAGTCCTTTAATTCTAGCATTTACTTTTCTGTTATTTACAATCCCGCCATTTTATTTTATGCAACTCTCAACCCAAATTCTGGATTCGCTCAACTAGAACATTCTTCTAATTAATGTTGCTTGATCAATCAATCCCTGTGGAAATCGACCTCACTCTATTGTGAGTTTTTACTTGACGACAAATTCGGTACACTTGCCGAAAGGAGATTTGTTGAGAGACAAGTTTTCCGTGCATCACCTAGATGCTTCCTGATTCCTTGCACCATAGGCACCATGACCTTTGAGAAGGCTCTGTGTGACCTAGGGTCAAGTATAAACCTCATGCCACTCTCTGTAATGGAGAAGCTGGGAATCTTTGAGGTACAAGCTACAAATATCTCACTAGAGATGGCAGACAAGTCAATGAAGAAGCCATATGGCTTAGTAGAGATTGTCTTGATAAAGGTTAAAGACCACTACATCCTTGCAAACTTCATAGTCTTGGATACTGGGGAAGATGAGGATGAATCCATCATCCTTGGAAGAGCTTTCCTAGCCACTGCCAATGCTATCATTGATGTAGCTAAAGGAGAATTGATTCTACAACTAGGGGGGGATCACATCTTGTTCAAGATGCCTTACCTCAACTCTCCCTCTGAGATAATTGTGCAATACCTAGTGTTCTAACTATTTCTTTCAGTGTAAAGCTTTACTAAGCCCCTAAACATCAATTCTAAGTTTGGTGTTGCGCAGCCGTTAACAAGCATTGAAAACAAAGATACTCAGAAGAAAGTACCTAAAGGCTGGAAGGAAAAAAAAGTCCCCATTGAAGGCCTCTCACCTGGCATGACAGTTGTCTTCACCAAGAAACCAGTCACACCACATACATTGAGTCGTATCCTGTCTCAAGAGCATGTGGAGCTCAGTCATGAGAAGATAAGAAGAAAGTTCACTATAAGGGGCAAAATTCTGAGCCAATACTCACCTCTGTAAGGAGCAAACCATCAAGCTAATGACGTTAAAGAAGCGCTTGTTGGGAGACAACCCAACCTTAATTAATTATTTCTATTTTCTTTCATTTTGCTTTTCTTTACGTTACTCTTTTAGGTTCATGATCATGTGCACTAGTTAGAACAGAGATAGAAATGTTAAGCATTGAAAACAGAACACTCTAGATGGAGTGTTGCTGGCGTTGAATGCCAGCCAGGGAGCACTAGCTGGGCGTTTGATAACAAAAAAAATTTGACTTCTTCCGTTTTAACTACCGGCAAGTGCACCCGATCGTATCAAGTAATAAAACACCCAAGAGTGAGGTCGATCCCACGAGGATTAACGGATTAAGCAAGCAATAGTTGATTAATTATTCTAGTTAGATGAATCAATTTTGAATGATAAGCAACAAGGAAAGTAAATGACATGAAAGTAAAGGAAATCAATAAAGTGCAAGAAAAGTAAATGACAAAAAATTAAAGTGCTAAAAATTAAAGTGCAAGAATGTAAATTGCAAGGAATGGAAAGTACAAGAAAGTAAAGTGCAAGAAAGGAAATGACTAGAAAGTAAAACCAAGTGAAGCATTTCTACAAACACTTGGAAGGCACAAATATGCAAAAGTAAAGAAAGCCATAAAGTGCATAAGTAAATAACAAGAATTAAGAATGAAATTAACATTGGGATCAAGAGATATTGCATTCTTAGGATCAATAGTTTTCATCTCCTCTTCAATCATGCAACTCATTGACCTCTTGGCAATCATGATTGATTGAATCCGAATTCCTTGGTAATTCAATCTCTCAAATCTTGATCAATAGCCAATTCCTTGTTCTAATTGCTCATGAGAAGCGATGAAGAATGGTCTATAATTATACTACACATCATCATAGATCTAAGTATGTCCAAACACCAAAACCCAAATCTATTCAAGTGTGAGAAAGAATTTCAAGCATGGTTTTATGTTTCCTCTTCCAAGGTTCCCATAAAACCCAATTACATTCAATCTCTTTTCCAAGATAATTAAATGCTAGAATGAAGAACGAAATTCTTTCTAGTAAATCAAAGAGAGATGAATAGAAGAAGAAAAAAAACAATCATTCCATTAAATAGCAATAGAGCTCTCTTTCCCAATGTTGGAAATTAGAAACTCATAACTAAATATTTACAAAAGTGTATATGAAAGAAATGGAAGAAGTGAAGAGAATGAGAGTGAAAGGGGAGTGGAGTCACCTCTACCCCTCCATGGTGTGTGTGAATTGGTGAATCTAAGGTCCCATTTATAAGCTACCTAAATTACAAATTCAAATGAAATTACAACCAAATGCAAATTTCCTAATTACTTCAAGACGATTCTTGTGGCCTTGATTGATTGTTAATTGTGGCTTAACTTGGGCATGTGAACTTTTAATTCTCTTCCTAGAAGCTTGAAACATTGAAGAATAAATGAAGGAATTGGAGTATTAGAAGTGGCCCAATGTGGAGTGTCATTGAAGTGGCATTTTGGGCTTTTGAAGGTTTGGAAAACCTTGCACACTGAAGTATTGATCTGTTTGGGTCCCTAAATTAAATGCTCATTATAGATTATTACATATCATTGAAAAGATCTGGATCTCAGCTTTCCAACGCCGCTGGAAGCATGTTATTTAGACTTCTCTTGCCCATGTTATGATCTTTTGAAGGTGAAGAGGTCTGTCTCGCAGGCTTGCTGGAATTTTGGCCCAGCGTGCCACGCCCAGGTTTTGGCGTGCCACGCCGAGTACGCAATGCTTGAAAGAGTTGAGATTTTCATCCTCAAATCTAGTGTCCACTATAGAGTGTTATATATGGTTGGAATGTTATGGAAGTCTACTTTCCAATGGCACTAAGACCACCTCATTTGGAGCTTTGTAGCTCGAGTTAGTTTTGTTTGGGGGTGTAGAGGTCAGGGTTGTAAATCCTCTTTGCTTTTCTTTGAGTTTGTCTCCAACTCTTTTGCCACCTTGAGAGTGTGCTTCCTCTATTAGTATTTTTATTACTTCTTTTTCTATCATTTCCTACAAAATTCAGCACAAACCCATTTCAAAAGAAATGTACCATAATATTTATCATTTTATTCATATAATTGCATTGAAACAATAAATAGGTGCTCTTTTTATGGTCCTTTCGCATAGTTAAAAAGGGTAAATGATACAAGTCATCACAACACCAAACTTAAACTTTGCTTGTCCTCAAGCAAACAAAGAATCATGCAATAAAGATTGACAAACCAAGGTGAGAAGAATAGCAATATTTATGTTCATGGTTGGCTAGTTTCTTATGCATGATACAATCACAAAAGAAATTCAAATGATTGATGCTTCTATCTAGCTCATTTTATAAAATCTTTTTCTTTATGTTCCTTCCTTGAAGCAAGCTTTTAATTCTTTTCTTATCTTAGCTTCTTGGGTGCTTTGAACCATGTGTGGAAAGCTACGACTCTAAATGCTTTGTTTTCAAGTATTACCACTTGATACATAAGCATCACAAGCATTTAATTAGAGGACTCTTGAAGCTCATTTCTTTCTTTTCTTTACTTTCCTTCTAATCATTGGTGCTTAGATCCTTGAGCTTTGAGGGAGTGCTTTGCACTTGAGCCTAGCCTTGACTCTAAGTGTTTTGTTTTCAAGCTTTTTGCTTGATACTTAAACACCATAAGTACTTAACAATTGAATTGTCATTGGTAATCAGAGCCTTCAACTTTCTCATTCTTTCCCTTTTTCTTTTCTTGCCTTATTTGCATTTTCTTCTTCAAAATTTTCATGATTTCAAAAATTTCATAAAATGTCCTAGATGAAGACTTTACTTAAACAAATTTAAGTGCAATTCAGCAATAATAGTCATGCTAGCTTCCCAATACTTATAAGCTTATGCTAACTTCTTCATTAATTACCTTGCTTGTTTATGATCATGAAACAAAATTGATTTGGACTCACAAAACTCAAGATGGTAGTCATAATATCATAGCACATGTTACAATTTAGCAATCAAGCTATGCTTATTCACAAGAGAAGAAGAACACACATGCATATGAAAGAAATGGAAGACAATCATGCAATTAAAAGTATAGAGAATAAATAAGAGGAAAAGGAACTTAACCACCTTGTAGTTCATCTTTATTGTTGTCATTTTCCTCCTATTCCTTCCTTCCCACACCAAACTTAGAATGATTGCTTGTCCTCAAGCAACAAATAAAATAATGGTTATGGAATTTATGATTAATCATGAATCTCTTCAAGAAAGTAAGTGAGTGATGCATGTATTTAAGCAAGCAAAATTAAAGATAACAATCAAGGTACAAAGAAAAGAGACAATGTGATTGAATTAATAAGTGAGTTGTGCATGGTACTATGCATGAAAGGTAGGTGGCAACACCAAACTTAGTGTGACACTTTCAATTTAGAATGATGCAAGTACCCACTAAAGATTGAAGATCAAATTGTTGCATGCAACACCAAACTTAGAATGCAATCATATGCCAAATTATTGAAAGTAAATTAAGCAAAGAAAGAAAATGTTACCAAAAGTTGGGTTGCCTCCCAACAAGCGCTCTTTTAGTGTCATTAGCTTGACATGTTATTTCTTGAATTTTCTTCCTCTTCTTCCAATTGGTTAAGAGAAATGACTTCAAGGGAGAAGAAGAGAAGATTGATGCCCCTGATTTGATTGCCTCCTAACAAGCCTTCTTTTATTGTTATTGGATTGATTCCTCTTGCTTATTGGGGTGGGGGTTGGATTGCTTTTTGTTGATCTTCTCTTTTTCATGGATGTTATGTTTGATTTCTTGGTCACAATCCTTCTTTGAGGGTTTTCATTGATTGCCTTCACTTCCTTGATTTAAAGACTTAAGTGTTGTGTGTTGGTTGGAGTGTCCTCTTCATCATGAACCTCTTGGATTGATTGTTCAACTAAATCATCCTCCATGCAACTCTCTACTTTATTGGGGTGTGGACTCCCTTGGTTGTTTTCCTCCCTTTCTTTTGTAAGGTCTTGCATTGCTTTCTTTGGGAGTGAGTTAGCATGTTCCTTTGTCACCCTAAGTAGCCTTTGTGGATATGGAGCTTTGGGCTTATATACTCTCACAACCTCCCCCTTCTTCATAGGAATCTCACTTGGTAAGGGTGCCTCTTTTTCTTGTTTTTTTAATTCCTCTCTTGCACCTATTATTTGGTCTAAATGTATTCGAATGTTTTTAAGAGAAGTTTCTTGTTCTTTAAAAGAATTATTAACCTCCTCCATAAAGTTCTCCATACTCTTCATTTGCTTCTCTCTAGAGATTTCCATAGTCTCTCTAAAGATTTCCACATCCTTCATAAGTTTTTCAACCGTGGATTCAAATTTTGAGAGTCTTTGGTCAAATGTTAGCTCAAGAGATGAAGATTGAGAATGATTTTGTTGATATGTAGGTGTTGTGGTAAAGTCATTTTGAGGAGTATGGAAGGAGTTTTGTGAGTTGTGAAATAAATTTTGTGGTTGATGAATTGAAGTGTATGGATTTTGGAAGGAATTTTGTGTTGAGGCAAACTCAAGTGGTGAAGAATTTTGATATGAAAAATTTGTAGGTGAGGTTGGAAAATTTTTCTTAAATGCATCTAGGGATGATGGCTCTTGATGGATGGGATAGGAAACATTGAATTCCCTTTGGTTTCGGCCTTCCCAATCACAATTTGGATAGTTGTTCTATTCATAGGAGTATGAATCAATTCGTGTTCTTGGGAAGTATCCCATTTGGTTTGATTGCTCAAACTCCGTCATTCCTTGATCTTGATATCCCCAACCACAATTAGTATAGTAACTTGAATCATTTTGTGTAGGTAGAAAATACCCCATGTAACTTGCTTGATCATTGTTTGACCTTGGGGCATATCGCATTTGGGTTGATTGATCATGATCCATCATTTCTTGTTGATATTCCCATCCACTATGAGGATAATGACATGAATCATTTTGTGGTGGTGGGCAATATCCCATATGATATGATTGATTGAAATGTGAGGTAAACTCCATTTTTTCTTGCAAAATGCTTTATCTCAAACAATAATCACCAAAAGAAATTGGAATCTCCATTGTCACAGATAAGGGATTCTTAGTGAGGCAATAACACAAACACCTTACTAGCAATAAGCAAAGAAAAATAAAAAAATAAAGTAAATGACAAAAACGAAAAAACAAATGTCTAATCTAGATAATCAACTAACCGGTAGTTTGTGAATTACAATTAATCCCTGGCAACGGCACCATAAAACTTGATGAGTCGAAAAAAATTTTACTTCTTCCGTTTTAACTACCGGCAAGTGCACTGGGTCATATCAAGTAATAAAACTCACAAGAGTGAGGTCGATCCCACGAGGATTAACGGATTAAGCAAGTAATAGTTGATTAATTATTCTAGTTAGACGATTCAATTTTGAATGATAAGCAACAAGAAAAGTAAATGACATGAAAGTAAAGGAAAGCAATAAAGTGCAAGAAAAGTAAATGACAAGAAATTAAAGTGCAAGAATGTAAATTGCAAGGAATGGAAAGTACAAAAAAGTAAAGTGCAAGAAAGGAAATGACTAGAAAGTAAAACCAAGTGAAGCATTTCTACAAACACTTGGAAGGCACAAATGTGCAAAAGTAAAGAAAGCCATAAAAGTGCATAAGTAAATAACAAGAATTAAAGACAAAAAAAAGTAAATAACAAGAATTAAGAATGAAGTTAACATTGGGATCAAGAGATATTGCATTCTTAGGATCAATAGTTTTCATCTCCTCTTCAATCATGCAACTTATTGACCTCTTGGCAATCATGATTGATTGAATCTGAATTCCTTGGTAATTCAATCTCTCAAATTTTGATCAATAGCTAACTCCTCGGTCTAATTGCTCATGAGAAGAGATGAAGAATGGTCCCTAATTATACCACACATAATCATAGATCTAAGTAGAGGGAGGATTATATGTCACCATATACAAACACCAAAATCCAAATCGATTCAAGTGTGAGAAAGAATTTCAAGCATGGTTTTATGTTTCCTCTTCCAAGGATCCCATAAAACCCAATTACATTCAATCTCTTTTCCAAGATAATTGAATGCTAGAATAAAGAACGAAATTCTTTCTAGTAAATCAAAGAGAGATAAATAGAAGAAGAAGAATAAAAACAATCAATCCATCAAATAACAATAGAACTCTCTTTCCCAATGTCGGAAATTAGAAACTCATAACTAAATATTTACAAAAGTATAGATGAAAGAAATGGAAGAGAAGAGAATGAGAGTGAAAGGGGAGTGTAGTCATCTCCACCCCTCTATGTTGTGTGTGAATTGATGAATCTAAGGTCCTATTTATAAGCTTCCTAAATTACAAATTCAAATGAAATTACAATCAAATGCAAATTTCATAATTACTTCTAGATGATTCTTGTGGCCTTTAATGATTATTAATTGTGGCTTGAGTTGGGCTTGTGAACTTTTAATTCTCTTCATAGAAGCTTGAAACATTGAAGAATAAATGAAGGAATTGGAGTATTAGAAGTGGCCTAATGTGCAGTGTCATTGAAGTGGCATTTTGGGCTTTTGAAGGTTTGGAAAACCTTGCATGCTGAAGTATTGATCAGTTTGGGTATCCAAATTAAATGCCCACTATAGAATATTATATATTATTAGAAAGATTAGGATCTCAGCTTTCCAACGCCGCTGGAAGCATGTCATTTGGACTTCTTTAGCCCATGTTATGAGCTTTTGAAGGTGAAGAGGTCAGTCCGGCAGGCTTGCTGATAGAATTTTGGCCCAGCGTGCCACGCCCAGGTTTTGGCGTGCCACGCCGAGTACGCAGTGCTTGAAAGAATTGTGATTTTCACCCTCAAATCTAGTGTCCACTATATAGTGTTATATATGGTTGGAAAGCTCTGGAAGTCTTCTTTCCAATGGCACTAAGGTCACCTCATTTGGAGCTTTGTAGCTCGAGTTATTCTTGTTTGAGTTTGAAGAGGTCACGGTTGCAAATCCTCTTTGCTTCTCTTTGAGTTTGTCTCTCTTTTGCCACCTTGAGAGTGTGCTTCCTCTATTAGTGCTTTTATTGCTTCTTTTTCTATTATTTCCTACAAAATTCAGCACAAACCCATTTCAAAAGAAATGTACCATAATATTTATCATTTAGTTCATGAAATTGCATTGAAACAATGAATATGTGCTCTTTTTATGGTCCTTTCGCATAGTTAAAAGGGTAAATGATGCAAGTCATCACAACAGCAAACTTAAACTTTGCTTGTCCTCAAGCAAACAAAGAATCATGCAATAAAGATTGACAAACCAAGGTGAGAAAAATATCAATATTTATGTTCATGGTTGGCAAGTTTCTTATGCATGCTACAATCACAAAAGAAATTCTAATGATTGATGCTTCTATCTAGCTCATTTTATGAAATCTTTTTCTTTATGTTCCTTCCTTGAAGCAAGCTTTTAATTCTTTTCTTATCTTAGCTTCTTGCATGCTTTGCACCATGTGTTGAAAGCTACAACTCTAAATGCTTTGTTTTCAAGTATTACCACTTGATACATAAGCATAACAAGCATTTAATTAGAGGACTCTTGAAGCTCATTTCTTTCTTTTCTTTACTTTCCTTCTAATCATTGGTGCTTAGAGCCTTGATCTTTGAGGGAGTGCTTTGCACTTGAGCCTAGCCTTGACTCTAAGTGTTTTGTTTTCAATCTTTTTGCTTGATACTTAAACACCACAAGTACTTAACAATTGAATTATTGGTACTCAGAGCCTTCAACTTTCTCATTCTTTCCCTTTTTCTTTTCTTGCCTTATTTTCATTTGCTTCTTTAAGGTTTTCATGATTTCAAAAACTTCATAAAATGTCCTAGATGAAAACATAAATTAAACAAATTTAAGTGAAATTCAGCAATAATAGTCATGCTATCTTCCCAATACTTATAAGCTTATGCTAACTTCTTCATTAATTACCTTGCTTGTTTATGATCATGAAACTAAATTGCTTTGAACTCACAAAACTCAAGATGGTAGTCATAATATCATAGCAGATGTTACAATTTAGCAATCAAGTAATGCTTATTCACAAGAGAAGAAGAACACACATGCATATGAAAGAAATGGAAGACAATCATGCAATTGAAAGTATGTAGAATAAATAAGAGGAAAAGGAACTTAACCACCTTGTAGTTCATCTTTATTGTTGTCATTTTCCTCCTATTCCATCCTTCCCACACCAAACTTAGAATGATTGCTTGTCCTCAAGCAACAAATAAAATAATGGTTATGGAATTTATGATTAATCATGAATGTCTTCAAGAAAGTAAGTGAGTGATGCATGTGTTTAAGCAAGCAAAATTAAAGATAACAATCAAGGTACAAAGAAAAGAGACAATGTGATTGAATTAATAAGTGAGTTGTGCATGGTACTATGCATGAAAGGTAGGTGGCAACACCAAACTTAGTGTAACACTTTCAATTTAGAATGATGCAAGTACCCACTAAAGATTGAAGATCAAATTGTTGCATGCAACACCAAACTTAGAATGCAATCATATGCCAAATTATTGAAAGTAAATTAAGCAAAGAAAGAAAATGTTACCAAAGGTTGGGTTGCCTCCCAACAAGCTCTCTTTTAGTGTCATTAGCTTGACATGTTGGTTCTTGAATTTTCTTCCTCTTCTTCCAATTGGTTAAGAAAAATGACTTCAAGGGAGAAGAAGAGAAGATTGATGCCCCTTGATTTGATTGCCTCCTAACAAGCCTTCTTTTATTGTTATTGGATTGATTCCTCTTGCTTGTTGGGGTGGGGGTTGGATTGCTTTTTGTTGACCTTCTCTTTTTCATGGATGTTATGTTTGATTTCTTGGTCACAATCCTTCTTTGAGGGTTTTCATTGATTGCCTTTACTTCCTTGATTTAAAGACTTAAGTGTTGTGTGATGGTTGGAGTGTCCTCTTCATCAAGAACCTCTTGGATTGATTGTTCAACTAAATCAGCCTCCATGCAACTCTCTACTTTATTGGGGTGTGGACTCCCTTGGTTGTTTTCCTCCCTTTCTTTTGTAAGGTCTTGCATTGCTTTCTTTGGGAGTGAGTTAGCATGTTCCTTTGTCACCCTAAGTAGCCTTTGTGGATATGGAGCTTTGGGCTTATATACTCTCACAACCTCCCCCTTCTTCATAGGAATCTCACTTGGTATGAGTGCCTCTTTTTCTTGTTTTTTTAATTCCGATCCTCTCTTGCACGTATCATTTGTTCTAAATGCATTCCAACATTTTTTAGAGAAGTTTCTTGTTCTTTAAAAGAATTCTTAACCTCCTCCATAATGCTCTCCATACTCTTCATTTGCTTCTCTCTAGGGATTTCCATAGTCTCTCTAAAGATTTCCACATCATTCATAAGTTTTTCAACCGTGGATTCAATTTTTGAGAGTCTTTGATCAAATGTTAGCTCAAGAGATGAAGATTGAGAATAATTTTGTGGATATGTGGGTGTTGTGGTGAAGTCATTTTGAGGAGTATGGAAGGAGTTTTGTGAGTTGTGAAATAAATTGTGATTGATGAATTGAATTGTATGAATTTTAGAAGGAATTTTATGTTGAGGCAAACTCAAGTGGTGAAGAATTTTGATATGAAAAATTTGGAGGTGAGGTTGGACAATTTTGCTTAAATGCATCTAGGGATGATGGCTCATGAAGGATGGGATAGGAAACATTGAATTCCCTTTGGTTTTGGCCTTCCCAATCATAATTTGGATAGTTGTCCCATTCATAGGAGTATGAATCAATTCATGTTCTTGGGAAGTATCCCATCTGGTTTGATTGCTCAAATTCCGTCATTCCTTGATCTTTATATCCCCAACCACAATTAGTATGGTAACTTGAATCATTTTGTGTTGGTAGAAAATACCCCATGTAACTTGCTTGATCATTGTGTGACCTTGGGGCATATCCTATTTGGGTTGATTGATCATGATCCATCATTTCTTGTTGATATTCGCATCCACCATGAGGATAATGACATGAATCATTTTGTGGTGGTGGGAAATATCCCATATGATATGATTGATTGAAATGTGAGGTAAACTCTATTTTTTCTTGCAAAATGCTTTGTCTCAAACAATAATCACCAAAAGAAATTGGAATCCCCATTGTCACAAATAAGAGATTCTTAGTGAGGCAATAACACAAACACCTTACTAATAAGCAAAGAGAAATAAAAAAATAAAGTAAATGACAAAAATGAAAAAAAAATGTCTAATCTAGATAATCAACCAACCGATAGTTTGTGAATAATAATTAATCCCCGGCAACGACGCCATAAAACTTGATGAGTCGAAAAAAATTTTACTTCTTCCGTTTGAACTACCGGCAAGTGCACCGGGTCGTATCAAGTAATAAAACTCACAAGAGTGAGGTCGATCCCACGAGGATTAACGGATTAAGCAAGTAATAGTTGATTAATTATTCTAGTTAGACGATTCAATTTTGAATGATAAGCAACAAGAAAAGTAAATGACATGAAAGTAAAGGAAAGCAATAAAGTGCAAGAAAAGTAAATGACAAGAAATTAAAGTGCTAAAAATTAAAGTGCAGGAATGTAAATTGCAAGGAATGGAAAGGACAAGAAAGTAAAGTGCAAGAAAGGAAATGACTAGAAAGTAAAACCAAGTGAAGCATTTCTACAAACACTTGGAAGGCACAAATGTGCAAAAGTAAAGAAAGCCATAAAAGTGCATAAGTAAATAACAAGAATTAAAGACAAAAAAAGTAAATAACAAGAATTAAGAATGAAATTAACATTGGGATCAAGAGATATTGCATTCTTAGGATCAATAGTTTTCATCTCCTCTTCAATCATGCAACTTATTGTCCTCTTGGCAATCATGATTGATTGAATCCGAATTCCTTGGTAATTCAATCTCTCAAATCTTGATCAATAGCCAATTCCTCGGTTTAATTGCTCATGAGAAGAGATGAAGAATGGTCCCTAATTATACCACACATCATCATAGATCTAAGTAGAGGGAGGATTATATGTCACTATATCCAAACACCAAAAAACACAAATCTATTCAAGTGTGAGAAAGAATTTCAAGCATGGTTTTATGTTTCCTCTTCCAAGGTTCCCATAAAATCCAATTACATTCCATCTCTTTTCCAAGATAATTGAATGCTAGAATGAAGAACGAAATTCTTTCTAGTAAATCAAAGAGAGATAAATAGAAGAAGAAGAATAAAAACAATCAATCCATCAAATAGCAATAGAACTCTCTTTCCCAATGTTGGAAATTAGAAACTCATAACTAATTATTTACAAAAGTGTATATGAAAGAAATGGAAGAAGAGAAGAGAATGAGAGTGAAAGGGGAGTGGAGTCACCTCCACCCCTCCATGGTGTATGTGAATTGATGAATCTAAGGTCCTACTTATAAGCTACCTAAATTACAAATTCAAATGAAATTACAATCAAATGTAAATTTCCTAATTACTTCTAGATGATTCTTGTGGCCTTGATTGATAGTTAATTTTGGCTTGACTTGGGCTTGTGAACTTTTAATTCTCTTCATAGAAGCTTGAAACATTGAAGAATAAATGAAGGAACTGGAGTATTAGAAGTGGCCTAATGTGGAGTGTCATTGAAGTGGCATTTTGGGCTTTTGAAGGTTTGGAAAACCTTGCACGCTGAAGTATTGATCTGTTTGGGTCCCCAAATTAAATACGCACTATAGACTATTATATATCATTGGAAAGCACTGGATCTCAGCTTTCCAACGCCGCTAAAAGCATGTCATTTGGACTTGTCTAGCTCATGTTATGATCTTTTAAAGGTGAAGAGGTCAGTCTTGCAGGCTTGCTGGAATTTTGGCCCAGCGTGCCACGCCCAGGTTTTGGCGTGCCACGCCGAGTACGTAGTGCTTGAAAGAATTTCGGTTTTTACCCTCAAATGTAGTGTCCACTATAGAGTGTTATATATGGTTGGAAAGCTCTGAAAGTCTACTTTCCAATGATACTAAGATCACCTCATTTGGAGCTTTGTAGCTCTAGTTATTCTTGTTTGAATGTGAAGAGGTCAGGGTTGCAAATCCTCTTTGCTTCTCTTTGAGTTTGTCTCCAACTCTTTTGCCACCTTGAGAGTGTGCTTCCTCTATTAGTGCTTTTATTGCTTCTTTTTCTATCATTTCCTACAAAATTCAGCACAAACCCATTTCAAAAGAAATGTACCATAATATTTATCATTTAGTTCATGAAATTGCATTGAAACAATGAATATGTGCTCTTTTTATGGTCCTTTTGCATAGTTAAAAAGGGTAAATGATGCAAGTCATCAGCGTTCGATGCCCTCAATGGGCAGCATAGCTGGCGTTGAATGCCAGCCAGGAAGCAGACCCTGGGCGTTCAAATGCCAGTGCAGAGGGCAGGAAATCTGAATTCCCTAGCCTCTCAGAACCAGTGGGTCCCACAGCATCTTTACCTACCCCACTTCTTCCTTCTTACTTTCACACTTCCCCATACACACTTTCCTATAAACCTAGCCCAATTACATCCATATCACTTTGCCAAAACCATTATAACTCCCACCAACCCCTACCCACTTCAAAATCAAATTTTCCTCCCGTTTACCCCACCCATGACCTAACCCAACCCTACCCCCTCCTATAAATACCCCTCTTACTAACCCTTCACACACACACCTCTCATATACTCTAAAACCCCCTAGCCAAATTGCCTTATACCCTCTTCTTCTTTGATTTTCTTCTTCTTCTACTCCATTATTCTCTTTTCTTTATTTTTGCTCGAGGACGAGCAAAGCTTTTAAGTTTGGTGTGGGAACAGCATTGCTTTTTTACTTTCCATTACCACTTATGGCACCCAAGATTGGAGGATCCTCTAGAAAGAGGAAAGGAAAGGCAGTAGCTGCCACCTCTGAATCTTGGGAGATGGAGAGATTCATCACCAAAGCCCACCAAGACCACTTCTATGAAGTAGTGGCGAGAAGAAGGTGATCCCTAAGGTCCCTTTCAAACTCAAGAAGAATGAGTTATCACATATACAATTCAGCTGGAATTATCATAGAAGGAGACATCTTCAGTGAGGAGGACAAGCCCATCACTAAGAAGAGGCTAGAGCAAACTAGAGGGCATGCACAAGAGCCTGTGCAACCGTGTCAGCATGAGATCCCTGAGATGCCTCAAGGGATGTATTTTCCTCCTCAAAGCTATTGGGATCAATGGCATACTTCCATGGCAGAATTGAGCTCTAACATGAATTAGTTGAGGATGGAGCATCAAGAACATTCAACCATCCTCAATGAAATTAGAGAAGACTAAAGGGATATGAGGGGAGAACAATAAAGACAAAGGAGTGACATTGAAGAGATCAAGCACTACATTGGATCCTCAAGGAGGAGCACTAGCTGCCACCATTAATGGTGGATTCATTCCCTTAATCTCCTTCTCTTATGTTATTTTTCTATTTTCTGTTACATTGTATCATCTGTTCTCTTGTTCTTATTGCATGATCATTTCCATTTATGTCTTAATGTTGTAAAATGTTCCATATATCTCTCACCTTACTTAAAAGATAATTTTATTTGAAAAGAATTAAGAGATACATAAATTTCATGTTTATAATAAGAATAGTTTAATTATTTTGATGTGGTGGCATTGCTTTTATTTTTTGAATGTATGAATAAACAGTGCATATTTGAAGTTGGAATTTTAGAATGTTGGCTCCTGGAAGAATATTGAAAAAGGAAAAGTATTATTGGTAATCTGAAAAATACAAAAATTGATTCTTGATGCAAGAAAAAGCAGCAAAAAGAAAAAGAAAAAGCATATTGCAAAAGAAAAAAAATTATATATGCATGCGAAAAATAATAAAATGGAAAAAAAATAGAAATAAAAAAAAGAAAAAATCAACAGCTCTTTAAATCTAAAGGTAGGAGCAAAAAGCCAATAACCCTTTGATAAACGGATTTTTGTGTGGTCTAGAATTCAACTAATGAATTCTCGTTGTAAAGTATAGTTTCTAAACCAAACAATAGTCCTTTCATACAAAAATTTGGTTGTCACAAGTACAAACCCCTAAATTTTATAAACTGAAGTATTTAAACCTCGGGTCGTTCTCCCTAGGAATTGCAATAAAGTGCCTTGTTATTGGTTATGGAGTATGTTTTGGGGTTTTTGAGATGATGGACAAGAAATATAAATGGCAAAGGAAATAAACTAACAAAAAGGTCTTCGCAAGGTTAGGTGGTCAAGGATCTCTATCCTAATCACTAACCACAACATGAGAATTGGCAAGGATCAACCCCATTAAGTCATCCTCTAACTAATAAAGGAAAGTCAAATGAGCTATTTCAACCCAAGTCCATAAGTCCTAGTTCTCCACCAATTCAATTAGTGAGATCTAGAGTTAATGGCTTCCAATCGTCAATCACTTGGACATTAGTGACTCAAGAGTTCCTAAGTTACCTTCCCAAGCCAAGAGCACAAAATTCTACTCTAAGATCCAACCAAGCATTTTATCAAATACTTGGAAGGCATAAAAGGAAAGCATAGTAAAATTGCAAGGAATATAAATCTACACTACTCAATTGCAAGGATTTAAACAACAATAAAGCAAATCAATGATAAAAGAACATGAATCATAAATTGCATTAAAAGAAAATAGAAGAAGGAAGAGTGCATCAACAACAAAGCAAGCAATTACAAGAATGAAATACAAAATTAGAGTGAGGAAGAGTAGAGGAACAAGAAATTCTAAAGGAAAAGTATATCAAAGCATGAATTAAACCTAGATCTAAGAAATTCTAATCCTAATTCTAGAGAGAAGAGGGAGCTTCTCTCTCTAGAAACTAACCTACATGATGCTAACACTTCAAACAATTGCTCCCTCTTTGCTTGGACATCAACTCTGTATGAAATACACTCAGAAACAAGTTGGATTTGGGCCTGGGCAGCTCAGAAATCGCCCCCAGCATTTTGCCTTTAAGTGGGCCATGTGAGAGTATCGGCGCGTGTGCGCCATGTGCGCGTGCGCGTCGATTGGCAAATTCTTCATCCGTGTGGACGCGGCATGTACGCGTGTGCGTCTCTAGGTGAAACCACCTTTGCGCGTGTGCGCCTTGTACGCGTGCGCGTCCATTAATGCATTCCCAATCCTTGTTTCTTCATGCATTCTCCCCTTTGTATGCTTTTCTACTCATTTTTTCCATCCAATACTTGCCTTATGAACCTGAAATCACTCAACAAACACGTCAAGGCATCGAATGGAATTAAAATGAATCAAAATCACTAATTTAGGGCCTAAAGAGCATATTTTTACACTTAAGAAAAATTCAAGGGAGAATTACAAAACCATGCTATTTCATTGAATAAATATGAGAAAAGGTGATAAAATCCCCCAGAATAAGCACAAGATAAACCACAAAATCGGGGTTTATCAAATCTCCCCACACTTAAACCAAGCATGTCCTCATGCTGAGAATAAAGAAGGACAAGAAATGGGGTATGAACATTTATTCAATGCAAAGAAACTGTATAAACCTATCTATATGCATGCAACTAAATGCAATATGATTCTACCTACTTGGTCAAAAGCAAATCAATCTCCAAGAGCATGTATGAACAAGTTGGGCTAAGATCATATGATGATTCATCAATCCTACCAATTCAAATATTAAAATAAAGTTCAAACAGACTTGCAAGAAGAAAGCTTATGAAAGTCGGGAATAAGGAATTGAGCATCGAACCCTCACCGGAAGTGTATCCGCTCTAGTCGCTCTAGTGTATAGGGTCGATCACTCAATTATCTTCTACTCATGCTTTCCAAGATTTATTTTTCATCTAAAAATCAACAATTATTCAATGCATGCATACATTCATCATGAGGACTTATTCATAGGTTGTAATGGGGCTAGGGTCAAGGTAGGATGCATATGGTCGAGTGAGCTTGAAATTTGAATCTTTGATTAGCCTAAGCTCTCACCAAACACATATAACAACCTTTGTCCCCTTTTTGTTTCTTTTTCTTTTATATATATATATATTTTTTTTTTCTTTTATATATATATATATATATATGTTCTTTTTTTTATCATTTTTTGCTAAAGTATATATAAACGTATCAATGCATATGGTTTTACATATAGTGCATGAATATGTACCCAATTCCCAATATTTTAAAAAAAATAAAAATTACACTTTTACCTCAACCAATGTCCCAAGTTTCCCATACCCAAATGATACACACCCTCACTAGCCTAAGCTAATCAAACATCCAAATTAAGGATGTTTATTGTTTTTCACTTAAGGGTAGTGATGTGCTATAATTAAGAACAAAAGGGATTCAATAGGCTCAAATTTGGCTAACAATGGTTGATGAAAGGTAGGCTATTTGGGTAAGTGAGCTAAATGAAATGATGGCCTCAATCATATAATTGCATGTATACATGGAATAATGGACATAAAGAATCAATCAAATCAAAGATCACAATCATAAAAAGAGAACAATGCACACAAGAATGAAAATAAGTGGTTATAAGATATAACCACACCATAAGGCTCAAAACTCACATGCTTGTGTTCTTAGCGCAAAAACCATGTTCCAAAATAAATTCTTCAAGCAAGTTCAACACAAAAAATTTTTCAAATTGGTAGGGTGCCCTAAAAATAGATTCTTAGAAAAAAAATCATCACCCTAACGAAGTAGTCCTATCATAAAAAGAAGTGGTAAAATATTGTACAAATTCTAACTAACATGCAACCTATCATGCAATGCAACAACTAACTAACAAAGACAAAAATTAAGAATTGGTGTTGAAAAAGGAAGTTGTTACCCATGGAGATTGGTCGGACGACCTCCCCACACTTAGAAATTTGTACCGTCCTCGGTGCATGCAAAGAAGAGCAAGGTGGACGGGTTGCTACAATTGATGAGCTCCTTCAAAAGTTTGTGCAGGTGAACTTGTTTGTTGCCCCATTTATAAGTCTTTCCAATCCTTTCCTTCTTGGTGGCCAACCTAAAAGGAAAGAGAAAGAAGGATAATTAAGCCTACATCAAAGATATCCAAGCAAGTAGAACATAGGCGGCGGCTAATGCCAAATAAGAGTAAGTTCTCACTACATGGTAGCTACAACATGTGAGTGAAAAAACAATATAAGCTAAGGCATATTAACTAACACTTGATGCAAGAGTAAAGTTAAAGCATAGGCAAATAATATGAAGAGCATGTTGCATCAAGCTTAATCAACAATTGACACAAACAAGATTAGTGATAAGCATGAGAGCATTTTGTCCCATCCTAACTCAATGATGATGAGGTACAAAAACAAGGGATCATGAGTCAGGAAGGACTAAAGCACTAATCTTGTGTGTAGAGTAAATATTACAATTAATGCCAAACAAGTCACAAAGCACCAAGAGTAACCAAGAAATTCTCAATAATTGAATATAAGAATCCAACACCATTATTAGAATAAGAAACTTAGAAAATAAAAAAAGAACAAGCTATAAAAATAAAATTAAAATGCAGTGAATGAAAATAGGCAAATGCAATAAAAGAAAATGGAAGAAAAGAAAATTGTTTTTTTCATCGGCGCGGACGCGTCATGCACGCGTACTCGCCGATGCACAGTTTGGCCAAAGAACGCGGACACGGCAGGTGCGCGCACGCGTGGATTGCAGGCACAGAATAGGCACAAACTGGGCATAACTCTCTGGAACATGTACCAGGAGGGCAGGTGGCGCTATCGGCGCGCACGCGCACAGCGTGCGTGCGCGCGCATTGCGGAATTAGAGTCAACGGTGCGTACGCACGCGCGCGGGTGGTTTGTGCTTCAAGCATGGTGCTGGCGCAGTGTAGGCGCAACTCTCGGGTCAATGTATGGAGGGATGAATTTTTCAATCCACACGTCTGCGCACATGGCGTGCCCGCGTGGATGGTCGAAAATGCTTGAGGCGCGTACGCGTCAGGTGCGCGCACGCGCGGGTTGGTGCTCTGTTTTTCAAAATATTTCCATGTTCTTGCACCAATCCAAGCATTCCAAACCTCCAAACAGCTACCTAAACACCTTCAAACCTTATTTAACATACTAAACTACCAATTATACTCAACAAACTCAGCAAAACATGAAATTAAACTAATTACCAATATGTACAAAAGGGAAAAATGAAAAGAATTTACCATGGTGGGGTGTCTCTCACCTAGCACTTTTGTTTATTGTCCTTAAGTTGGACTTATGGGGAGCTCCTCTTAAGGTGGCTTGTGCTTGAAGCTATCCTTGAACATCCACCAATGCTTGAATCTCCAATGAGCTTTAATCTTCAAAGATGATAACTCTAAGCCTTGATGGAGTTCCACACAAGCCATAAGCTCCCAAACTTGATTCTCCTTGTGCGATCCGGGATCCCACACTTTGTTTTGACACCCATCTTCAAATTGATCATCATGATTCCAATTGGTTGGTATGACCTTAGAATTCTCAATTGAGCATCCAGACATTCTCCTAGACCCATGCAATTTGGTTCTACACCAACCATTGCCATTTAACTTTGAGTATGCAACCATCATGAACTTAGAGTGATGTGTCCAACCAGTACACAATCCTCTCCTACTCTTAACTCCACAAAGAGCTCTAAGTTGACCATCATTTTCAATCAAACCATATTCAAGTGAGAAAGCAAAGCTTAGGGATAATAATTTTACCCACTTGAATGTTGTGTTGGATGGTGACTTAGGAAGGGATGTCTCTAATGGTCTTGCAAGTTCCACTCCCTTATGCTCTTCTTTGATTATCTCCACCTCTTCACAAGCTTCTTCAATTTTAACCTCTTCCTCTTGGTAGCTTCCTTCCAATTCAATCTCTTCTTCATTGCTTACCAAGGGCATGGGAGATGAGGTATCTTTTTCCTTACCCTCTATGTCAAGCCCAATGGGGAAGGATTCAATTATACATAAGAATTCTTCAATGATTGAATCCATCTCTTGGTCAACCTCTTCAAAATCTTTAACCGTGACATGTCTTGGAAGTTGTACACCCTCCTCAACATCAATGTCAAGCTTCTTGGAAGAGGGCTCTATGACTCCGCATTCCCATGGACTTCCAACATCTCCTAAGACTTCAACCACTTCTTCCGGCTCATCTATCTCAACTTCTTCCCCTTGTGACAATTCTTGCTTCAACTTCTCTTCTTCACATTGAAGCCCTAAGCTCACTCCCTCACTATGCTCCTTAATTGCTTCTCCACATTCAACAATGGGAGTTCCTTGATCGCATAGGCTTAGGCGGGAGGAGACCATATTGTGAACGGCTTCCGCTAGGGTAGCTATCTTGGCTTCTAACTCCTTAAACCCCTTTTGATTCTCTTCTTGCCTTCGAATGTAAGAAATAACACATTCTTGGAGAGGATCATCCATTGAAAGTGGTGTGGAAAAAGAAGGTTCATTGTTTGGGAAGGAGGTTTCATAATTGGAAGTTGGTTCATCTTGGTAAGGGTATGGAGGTGGTGTATATTGAGGTGGTTCTTGAGAGTAATTGTGTTGGAACGGTGGTGGTTCCATGTGTGGTTCATATGGTTCATAAGGTGGTTGGTATGGTGGATAAGAATTGGGGTCATAATGAGGTGTTTGGTGTTAGGGGGCTTTTGAGTAAGGTAGTTCAAAGTCATGTTGAGGGGGTGGTTCATAGGCATGTGGTGGTGGTTGTTGACAATCACAATAAGGGTCACCACATCCATTAGATTGATATGTATTAGGATTAGAATTATACCCATAAGAAACCGGAGGTTGTTGTCGCCAAGAAGGGTGATCAATCCTTTGAGGCTTCTCCCATCTTTGATTCCCAAATCCTTGATGCACATTCCCATTGAAGCTTTTATTCCCTACAACATAATTTGAGCCAAACTCATAGCCAAAGTAAGGATGAGAATTCATAATAGCAAATGAAAACAAAAACTAACAAAAATGAGAACAAAGTCCTAAAGCTAACAAAAACTAAGAAATGAGCAAAAGGCAAACATATTCACATATTCACAATAGCCAATAACATAACACCATTGCAACTCCCCGGCAACGGCGACATTTTGATGAACGGATTTTTGTGTGGTCTAGAATAACACTAATGAATTCTCGTTGTAAAGTATAGTTTCTAAACCAAACAATAGTCCTTTCATACAAAAATTTGGTTGTCACAAGTACAAACCCCTAAATTTTATAAACCGAAGTATTTAAACCTCGGGTTGTTCTCCCTAGGAATTGCAATAAAGTGCCTTGTTATTGGTTATGGAGTATGTTTTGGAGTTTTTGAGATGATGGATAAGAAATATAAATGGCAAAGGAAATAAACTAACAAAAAGGTATTGGCAAAGTTAGGTGGTCAAGGATCTTTATCCTAATCACTAACCACAATATGAAAATTGGCAAGGATCAACTCCATTAAGTCATCCTCTAACTAATAAAGGAAAGTCAAATGAGCTATGTCAACCCAAGTCCATAAGTCCTAGTTCTCCACCAATTCAATTAGTGAGATCTAGAGTTAATGGCTCCCAATCGTCAATCACTTGGACATTAGTGACTCAAGAGTTCCTAAGTTACCTTCCCAAGCCAAGAGCACAAAATTCTACTCTAAGATCCAACCAAGCATTTTATCAAACACTTGGAAGGCATAAAAGGAAAGCATAGTAAAATTGCAGGGAATATAAATCTACACTACTCAATTGCAAGGATTTAAACAACAATAAAGCAAATCAATGATAAAAGAACATGAATCATAAATTGCATTAAAAGAAAATAGAAGAAGGAAGAGTGCATCAACAACAAAGCAAGCAATTACAAGAATGAAATACAAAATTAGAGAGAGGAAGAGTAGAGGAACAAGAAATTGTAAAGGAAAAGTAAATCAAAGCATGAATTAAACCTAGATCTAAGAAATTCTAATCCTAATTCTAGAGAGAAGAGGGAGCTTCTCTCTCTAGAAACTAACCTACACAATGCTAACACTTCAAACAATTGCTCCCCTTTTGCTTGGACTTCAATTCTGCATGAAATACACTCAGAAACAAGTTGGATTTGGGCCTGGGCAGCTCAGAAATTGCCCTCTGCATTTTGCCTTTAAGTGGGCCATGTGAGAGTATCGGCGCGTGCACGCCATGTGCGCGTCTCTAGGCGAAACCACCTTTGCGCGTGCGCGCCTTGTACGCGTGTGCGTCCATTGATGCATTCCCAATCCTTGTTTCTTCATGCATTCTCCCCTTTGTATGCTTTTCTACTCATTTCTTCCATCCAATACTTGCCTTATGAACCTGAAATCACTCCTCAAACACGTCAAGGCATCGAATGGAATTAAAGTGAACCAAAATCACTAATTTAGGGCCAAAAAAGCATGTTTTTATACTTAAGCAAAATTCAAGGGAGAATTACAAAACCATGCTATTTCATTGAATAAATGTGAGAAAAGGTGATAAAATCCCCCAGAATAAGCACAAGATAAACCACAAAATTAGGTTTTATCACCCTTTAAACCAAAAGGCAAGGATAAAAGGATCTAAATATCCTAAGAGTGGGCTTAAGAACCCTGGACACCTCTATCTAGGAATTCTAGCAAAGCTGAATCATAATCCAGGAGGGTTCACCTAGTTAAAGTGTCTGTCGCATTTATGTCTCCAGTGGTAATACTGAAAAACAAAGTGCTTAGGGTCACGGCCAAGACTCTGAAAGTTGTGTTCAAGAATAAAAAAGAACTGAACTAGGGGAGTCAATAATATCATCTGGATTCTAAGTTCCTAAAGAGACCAGCACTTTTGAGTTTCAATGGATAGTGAGATGCCAAAACTATTCAGAAACAAGAAGCTACTAAGTCCCGCTAATCCAATTGAAATTGAGCTTCATTGAAAACTCTCAGATTTATTGTATCTTACTCTTCTTTTTATCCTACTATGTTTTTAGCTTCATGGGGACAAGCAATAGTTTAAGTTTAGTGTTATGATGAGTGGATATTTTATACGCTTTTTGGCATCATTTTCATATAGTTTTTAGCATGTTTTGTTTAACTTTTATTAAGTTTTCATAGGTTTTAGTGTAAAATTCACATTTTTGGATTCTACTTTGAATTTTTGTGTTTTTGTACAATTTTAGATATTTTCTGGCTGAAATTGAGGAGCTGGAGCAAAGGTCTGATTTAAAGACAGAGAAAGCACTGTAGATGCTGTCCAGATCTGTCCTCCTTGCACTCGGAAGAGCGTTTCTGGAGTTACAGAAGTCCAAATGGAGCATCCTTAATGGCTACAGAAAGCTGACTTCTAGATTTTTCCAACAATGTATAATTGTCTATACTTTGCTTCAGAATTAAAGGCCCAAAATTGGCGTTCAACGCCAGCCTCCTGCCCTAGTCCAGGCGTCCAGCACCCAAAGGAAGAGACTAGCATCCAAACACCCAAAGAGGATCCCGTTGCCAGCGTTCAATGCCCTAGAGGCCTCATAGCACGTGGATCTCATGAAATCTCAGCCCAAACACTCGCCAAGTGGGCCCCAGAAGTGGATTTTAGCACTAAAAAGACTGTTTTACCCTTCTTATGTAATCCTTAGTCATTAGCTTAGTATTTAAGGGATATTTTACATAATCATCGGGGAATTTTTGCCATATTTTCATTTTTATGATTGTATTTCTATCAGTATGAGTTTCTAAACCTCCTAGGTTAAGGGGAGAAGCCCTGCTGAGTTTTATGGATTAATAAAAGTACTACTTTCCTTTCTCAATTCGTGTTTGATTCTCTATTCTAAGATGTATCTTCGTTCTTCATCAATACGAATGCGTTGAACTAGCATATGGTTATCACATTCTACATGGGTTCAGAGTGAGTCTTTTATCGGACAATGATGAACCACCAGCTTGATTATACATCTCTTAGACGGCTAATCCACGACTTCGTTGGGAATTCTCGAGATACCAGTTCAGCCGAAGTATGGGGAGATTAGGGTCTCTGATAAACCCCAATTTTGTGGTTTATCTTGTTCTTAATTTGGGGGATTTTATCACCTTTTCCCACATTTATTCAATGAAATAGCATGGTTTTGTAATTCTCCCTTGATTTGTGCTTAAATGTGAAAACATGCTTTTTAGGCCTTAAAATAGTTAAATTCAATTCACTTTAATTCCATTCGATGCCTTGATATGTTTGTTGAGTGATTTCAGGTTTATAAGACAAGTATTGGATGGAAGAAGTGAGGAAAAAAGCATGCAAAGTGGGAGAACTCATGAAGAAATGAAGGAATCGCAAAGCTGTCAAGCCTGACCTCTTCGCACTCAATCGACCATAACTTGAGCTACAGAGGTCCAAATGAGGCGGTTCTAGTTGCGTTGGAAATCTAACATCTGGAGCTTCAAAATGATATAAAATTTGCCATAGTTGCTTCACGTTCAGGGATGCGTACGTGCACTGTACACGTGTGCACCGATGGAGCAGCGTGATTCACTAAAGTGAAATCGTGGCCAGCGATTTGTAGAGCATTTTGGGCCAAATCCAACTCATTTCTGATGCTATTTCATGTAGAATTCAATCTTGGGCAAAGGGAGGAGCAATTGTTTGTAGTATAGCATCATGTAGGTTAGTTTCTAGAGAGAGAGAAGCTCCCTCTTCTCTCTAGAATTATGGTTCCTTTGGATAATTCCATCTTAGATCTAGGCATGATTTCTTGAATTCATCTTGTTTCCTTCATAACTTCTTGTTTCTACTACTCTATTCTTCTTAATTCTCTTGTCAATTTTACTTTTATGTCTCTTTTATGTTTATAAATGCTCATGTTGGATTTTGTTTACATTGAATGAAATTTAATGTTTGATGTTCTTTTTATTGATGATTTGAGTTGTTGATTTACTTTTCTTACAATTGGTAGTTGGTAGATTTATTATTCTTGCACATTTACTATGCTTTCCTTTTATGCTTTCCAAGTGTTTGACAAAATGCTTGGTTGGGCTTTAGAGTAGATTTTGATCATTCTTGTCTTGGGAAGAGTAATTGGGCAATCTTGAGTCATTAATACCCAATTTAGATTGGTGATTTAGAGTTGTTAGTTAATATCATTCTCAATAACTCTAATCTCTTGCTAATTCAAGTAGTGAGTTGATTAGGATTTTTGACTTGAGATTAACTAGTCTTATTTGACTTTCTCTAACGAAAGATAACTTACACCTTCTTCCAACATGGGGGATGACGAAATAATATAAATTCTTGTTAAGTATTGTTATGATTAATGACTAGGATGGAAAGCCTATGATCTCAATCCTTGCCATGAATATCTCTCTTTATTACTTGCTTTCTTTAGTTACTTGCTTGATTTATTCTTCTTGTCATTTAATTCTTGCCCCTTTACCTTCTTGCCCCTTATCAATCAAACCTCATTTGTTCTTTATAGTGAATAATTGACCACTTCATTGCAATTCTTTGTGAGATGACTCAGAGTTTAAATACTTCGGTTAATTCTTATTGGGGTTTGTACTTGTGACAACTCAAATTTAATTTGATTTGAGGATTGACTATTGGTTTGGACTATACTAACAACGGAATTATTTTGTGGAATTTCAAACCGGTATGAAATCCCTCGCCATCAGTCTCTATGGTAGAGGCTAGAACCCAAAGGCGCAGCATCCTTTGATCCGGAAGATTTGACCTTGTCTGTGGTATTTTGAGTAGGATCACTATGGAGAATCAACTACAGGAGCTTCACCCTCAATCAGAAAGGATCCGTACTAACCCCGAGGTTCAGATTTGGAGGAGTATTGGCGGCTTCTCAAACCAGCGTCAATCACATACAGCCTGCCATAGAAGAAATCATTCACAATTGAAGAAGACAGTAATACTAGAGTTAATCCAGAAGGACAAAGCATCTCCAAGCTTTAATCACCTTCTTATTATAGTTTACATGACTTATAGTTATGATTATCCTTTTTCTTTATTTCTTTTTATGCAATTAAACATATCAACCCAGTTTAGATCTCACAAATCCAACAACTCTTCTATCCGCCTGACTAAGATCTGCAAGATAACCATAGTGTGCTTCAAACCACAATCCTCGTGGGATCGACCCTGACTCGCTCAGGTATTACTTGGACGACCCAGTACACTTACTGACTCAGTTGTACCAAACGTAGGGATTCGTGCACCACGTACGCACGACAGCAATGTCGTGCAACGTGAGTTTTTGGACGTACAACGTGATGGAGCAAATAGAGGCTAAAAGTGTAAAACTCAATTAAATTATAATTAATGAATTAATAGTCAATAGATTAAATTATAAATGAAGAATATTTGGAAATAAAAAATTTATAATTTTCAAAGATAAAAATATTTAAAATGTGAATTAAAACACTTATTTTAAAGATTTTGGTCCAAAGTGGGGCCAAAGAACTAAGCAAATGGACCTGGGCCGCAATTAGGCCCAAGGGCCATTAGCTAACACCCCACTACACCTCACTTCAGCCCTCATTTCTCTCATTCCATTAAACAATCAGAGCTCAATAGAGAAGAGAGGAGAACAGAGGGTTTACTATTCATCTTTCCACCAAATTGACCATAACTTGTGATTCGGAGTTTCGATTGATGAGCCGTTTATGGCCACGTGTTCATCTCTGAACCCTCTTTAAATCTAACTGAATATTATGGTAAGGAACTTTCAATTTCATGTCCAATTTGTCATTCCCTTTTATTTTGCATTTTGGAATTTAAGTATTGAAAGATTTTGTTTTTTTATGTTTAGGGGAAGTTCAGCCTTAAGTACTATTGAGGTTTTAGCCCATGGTTATGTGGAGTAAGGTAAGGATTCTCAATTTATTCTAATTTCCCCAATTTATGCAAAAAATATAGGTTGAGAATATGTGAAATTGTGTAATTAGATGGACTAGAGCTTTTTGGATTGATTTTTGGCATGAAGTGGAGATTTCTTGGCGTGATTTTGGTATGGAGCAATTGAATTGGTGATGGCAAGGCTTCGAGGGTTTGGAACCACCATTGTCTAAGGTACGAATTTGAATTTTGAGTAGGCATTATGTAGAGTTATGTGAATGCCTTGGCTAATTTATCGTAGGATAAATTTGGATTGAATTTGGTTGTTGATCTGATTAGTGAATAAGTATGTATATGTGTGCAATTGATTTGAGGTTGGATATGTGTATGTGATTTTGGTGGAATTATGAAATATGATGATGATTAGCATGAAATTTGGCCGGAGGCCAAAATGAGGTAATTCTCGGTAAGTTGGGTGGAAATTGAGATGTTGTGTAGTTTAATTGATTGGTTTATTTTGGTATTGTGCAAATTGATGGAATATAGATAATTGAATAGAATTAATGGAAATTGAATAATGACTAATTGTTAGGAACTGGATATTATAGGTTTTGAATGATTATAAGTGTTTTGGAATGATGTTGGAACATCGCAAATACTTAAAAGAGTGATTTGGATTGGTTTTGAATGGAATGAAATTGAGAAAGTAAGGAAAAATTGGGTATAAAGAATTTTAGTGAAAAAGGATTTTTAACCAACTTTGACAGGCCGTAACATGGCGGTTGAAGTTTGGATTTGAGAGGAGTTTATCTCAAATTAAAGATAATTAAATTACCTTTAAAATGATATAAAGATGAGAAAAAATAGATTTTAATAGAGAATTTTATGAGGGTAAGAAGTTTGGTGTATAAAGTGAGTTGCAGAATGAACCAGAAGCATTTTGGGGTCACGCGCGCGAGCAACGTTCGTATGTACGACGTTTAACTACAGGAAACACAAACTTCGTAAAATTAGCGAATAATTAATCAATAAATTAATTTTTAATAAAAGAAATTAGAAATATGAATTTTATAGTTTACTAAGATAGAGCAAATTAAAATAAGAATTTTGAGACTAATTTTAAAGATTTTGGCCTAAGATTGGGCCAAATGGGACAAACCGGTCGAACCGGGATCAAAATGACCCAAGGGCCCAACCCAAGCCTCATTAACCAAGAACTTGGCATCCTCTTCCTCCCCCAAATGTTATTCACGCTGCACAAAGGAAGGGAGGAAGGAAGAAGAACTTCCAACCCTAACATCGTAATCAATTCCACATAACTTCTCGCTCCGAGCACCGATTGCCGCACCGTTTGTGGTCATGTATCCGCGGTGACAAGCTCTACAAATCTTAGTACATTTTAAGGCAAGGAAACCACATTCCCAGTTTCAATCTCCTCTTCTCAAATCCAAAAATGGCATGATCTTGGGTGTTAAGATTTATTGTTAATTTGATGTTTTAGGAGAAAATTGACTTGAGGAATTAGTGGGTCTTGTCTTAATTGAGGCACATATAAGGTAAGGATCCTCGACCCTAGTAAATTCCTTAGTTAATTATAATTTTGGTATTAAATGTGTATGTATGGGTGCAATGATATGATATAGGTGTGTATATACGTGGATTGGAGCTTAATTATGAATGGTGGATGCTTGGTGAAACTTTGGAGGCTAAATTTTTAGGTGGAACTTGTGAGCTTGCCTTGTGGGGTTGTCCTGGGTTGTACGAGGAAATCGACCAAGGTATGGTTTTGATTTCTCATATTTAATATATAATATCTTGTGAAAACTTAGGCTAGATGACCGTAAGATAGGTGTGAATGCATGAGAATGTTAAATGCTTAGTATCTTTGAAAATAATTGTTGAAACAGGAAGACTATTGGGTTGGTGATTAATGCTTGTTATGAAATGGGATGTTAAATGATGATTTAATGATGAATGACAGGATGATATGAATGAATATGAGTATGTAGTGATATATTGATGATTTTGTTGATGATTTTGTTGGTATAATTGAGAAATTCATGTATGAGATTATTTAAAATTGAGGTATGATTAGTTGTGGTAGGATGTGGGGATTGAGGTGTTGAAAATGGTATGTTGTGGTGCTGTTTGTATGTATAGGATGTTGGTATTGAGTTTGTTTTAGTGAAAATAGAGGTTTAAGAACTTTTGTGAAAAATATGATTTTTGGCCAAATTTTGGCGAGCCATAACAGAGCCTCTAGACTCCCAAAGAACGGATGAAAAATGTTTTAAAACGAGAAAGTTATGCCCATCAGAAGTTCGGTGTGTAAAAACTAAAATTCTACATAATTTATCATTTTTACCCATTCAGTGAACTTGCGTACGCGAGCAGCTGCACGCGACGCGACCAACCCATTCGAGTTGAGTATCTCGCGTGCGTGAGCAAGGCGCTTGCATATGCGAGCCCCTATTTTCAGCAACATAAATTTTTGTGTTTTAAAACCTAATTTTGAACCTTTAAACCTCTATTTGTACTCTTTTAACCCCTATATACTTTTTATTTTATAAGGATGATTAAAGAAATGAATAAATGTTACATCTGAGCACTCTTTCTTGAAAGTGCGACCCTAGGAGATGGTGGAAGGTGAGGATCCCCTTCTTTGTTCCTCCTAGTATTGTAAAATCGCCCCCAACGAGATAGTGGGAGGTTAGGATCCCATTCTTTGTTCCTCCTGGGCATATGAGAACGTATCTCCTGGATAGACACAAGGGTTGTGGTTTCACCCCACTTGCTCTAGGTTGGTTAGTATAGAGGCTCCCTGAGTAGATGCAAGGGTGTGGTTCACCCCACTTGCTTTGGGTTATGATGAATTATGTATAAAAGGTGCAAATATATGATGTATAAGTGGTGTTATAGCTATACTGAATGATTATGAAATGATTATGAATGACAATGAGGCTTTTGCACTTATTTTATCTGAGATACGGGTTTCTATAGATAAAGAGCAGTGGCCTGCCACCACGTGCTCTTAGTTGAGACTTGATAGTCTGTTGACCCTACGTCGTAAGGGTGACCGGGCATGTATAAATTCGCGGGAAGGATATCACCCAATGAGCAAGATTTATATATGAGAAAAATCTTTGCATAGACTTTTGGGATGCACGACAGGAGACAGTCCAGGGTTTAGCAGCCAGAGTTGTCGGGTTGGCTTGATAACCGACCGATGAGACTCATCAGCCATAGGACAGGCATGCATCATATGCATATGTTTGAATTGCTTGCTTATGCTCTAATTGGGAGTCTCTATGTGATTTTAATTTGCTTAATTGTCATACGTGCTATCTGCATTACTTGTATCCTAATTGTGTTTGTCATTGTTTGCTTGCTTGTTGATTACAAGTCATCTTAGGCTAGTTTCACAAGCCTATTTCATTAGTTTTTATTTGGTTTTCATGCATTTTTAGGCAACAAATAAGTGTTTGAGTGAGAATTTCATGCTTGTCTTGATTCAGTCAAACATTGGTAATTTTATGCATTTTTATTGGATTTCTTGCAAGATTTAGTTGATAATATGAAAGATGCAAGATTTGAAGATCATGCCAAGGCTTTGATGTATTTGTTTGTTTGATTTCAGGTGAAAAATGAAGAGGAAGAAGGGCAGAGCAGAGTAACGCTGCGTTCAAACAAGGAACGCCACGCTCAGTAAGTGACGCGCACGCGCACGGGACACCTACGCGTCATTGGCAATTTTCGAAGATCCACGCGTATGCGTCAATAACGCTTACGCGTGGACGTGTTTAGCGCTCGTTTTCAAAAGAGAGCACCACGTTAACTAAGCCATCATTTTCGGGCAAGTTAAAATTTGGAGGCAAAGTTTTGCAAACGACGCGCACGCGAGCTTGACGCGCACAGATCGATGGTGGACCTGGGACAAAGCACGCGCAGGCGTGGCTGGTGCTGGAGCATGGAATTGAGATTTTTGCTACCCACGCGCAAGCGTACATGATGCGTACGCGTGGGGTAGCATTCATTAAGCAAACGTAGTGCTCGTTAAGAGAACGCTGCAAAGGACGCGTACGCATGGGTGACGCGTACGCGTCGATGGGTGATACGCAGAAAACTTGTCTCGCAACAAATTTCCTTCGGCAAGTGTACCGAATTCGTCGTCAAGTAAAAACTCACAATAGAGTGAGGTCAAATCCCACAGAGATTGATTGATCAAGCAACTTTAATTAAAGGAATGTTCTAGTTGAGCGAACCAGAATTTGAGTTGGAAATTGTAGAAAATTAAATGGCGGGAAAGTAAATAGTGGAAACAGTAAATGCTGGAAATAAAGAGCTGAATGTAAATGGCGGAAAGTAAATTGTAGAATCTTAAATGGGGATGGGGCAATTGCTCATAAAAGTAAATGGCAGAAATTAAAGAGAATAGGTGAGATCAGAAATGGGGAGTTCATTGGGCTCAGGAGATGTTGCATTCTCCGTATCAAGTTCATTTTCATCTCTTCCTCAATCAATGCATTAATTGATCTCCTTGGCAATCTTAAGTGATCGAATTACAATTCCTTGTAATTCAATCTCTCAAATCTGGAACAATAGCCAATTCCTTGGTCAATTGCTCATGAGAAGAGATGAAGTATGGTCACTGATTATACCACATGCATTTCCCAAATCAAGTGTTGGAAGGATTATAGTCACATATCCATCCACACCCAATTTGGTCTAGCATGAGAAAGCATTTCTAGCATGATCCC
The DNA here is from genome assembly GCF_059453495.1 of Arachis ipaensis. Taxonomy (NCBI): domain Eukaryota; kingdom Viridiplantae; phylum Streptophyta; class Magnoliopsida; order Fabales; family Fabaceae; genus Arachis; species Arachis ipaensis. The sequence continues at coordinate 87,354,332 of NC_142444.1, forward strand.
TTCATTCCTCTTTCAAGGTTCAGAAGAGATCCAAGTATGAATAGCTTCTTTTCCAAGATAACTACCCAATTGGATGAAGATCGAAAGCCTTCTAGTAAAATCAAGAGAAAAGATAGAAGAGGGAGAATGAAAACTAAAATTGATCCATCAAATTACAACAGAGCTCCCTAACCCAATGAAAGAGGTTTAGTTGTTCATAGCTCTGGAAAATGAAAACAAAGATGGAGAATACATGCTGAAAGTAAACTAGAAGTGCAGAGAAAGTAAAATACAGAGAGTAATTCTAGGCCAAAGGCTCCCTAAAGTTTCCAGCCCCACCTCAACTAATTCAAAGCTACTCCTATATATACTACTCTTCTGATATTCTAGTTGGCTCTTCAAGTCTTGGGTATGGGTCTTTGGATCCTGAGTTTGAAGCAGTTATCTTCATCATTGGGCTTAGCTTTGCTTGCATAGAGAAAGTGTGAAGTAGGCAGGGACTTTTAGCTCAGGACGTTAGTGGTGTTAACGTTAAGTGAAAGTGTGGGTTCGAGAATGTTAGTGACAATCACCTTTTTCACTAACGTTGCTCACCCAAGTATGAGCCATGTTAACCTCAACGTTAGTGGCACAAACGTTGCCACTAACGTTGCCTCTTGGTCCTTCGCACACGTTATTGGGACTTACCTTTCCCAATAACGTTGATAAGCCTCCCTCTTTCCTACATTAGAGTCCATGTTAACTTAGTTAACGTGGCTCTTAACGTAAGCTTGCCAATCCTTCGAGAACGTTAGTGACACTTACCTTTGTTACTAACTGATGAGATATTTTGGAGGAAAAATAAATCTCTCCCAAAACACCCAAATCTAACCGGCAAGTGCACCGGGTCGCATCAAGTAATAATAACTCACGGGAGTGAGGTCGATCCCACAGGGATTGAAGGATTGAGCAATTTTAGTTTAGTGGTTGATTTAGTCAAGCGAATCAAGATTTGGTTGGGTGATTTGTGATTTGCAGAATGTAAATTGCATGAAAATAAAGAGTGCAGGAAATTAAATTGCTGAATCTTAAAGAACAAGAAATTAAATGGCAGAAACTTAAAGTGCAAGAAATGTAAATTGCAGAATCTTAAAATGCAAGGAATGTAAATTGCTTAAAATGTAAAGGGGATTGGGATGTGGATTTGCAGAAATTAAACAAGGAAAAATTAAATTGCATCAAACAGAAGAGGGAAAGGGAATTAGGATTAAACCGGATATGAAGCAGAAAAGTAAATGAACGTATGATGCCAAGGCATCATAGGCTAGTTTCACTAGCATTTTTCTGTTAGTTTTAGTTGTTTTATGCATTTTCTTGAGCTTAAAGTAACCAAAAATGGTTAAATGAAGAACAAAGTAATGAACCATCCAAACAATATGATTTTGATGCAAATTCCATGAGTTTTAGTTATATTACTTAAATGCTATGAATGGAAGATTTCTCATGAAATTTTGCAAGACTTTGATGCAATTGTTTGGATGATTTCAGGGAAGAAGAGGCTAAGCAAGGAAGCAACAAAATCAATAAAGGAAGCTGGAATATCAAATGTGGAGTTTAAGTTCCAGTTTAAGCCTAAACTGGAGCTTAAACGCCAAAATCATGAAGGATAAAGAATGCTGAGATTGAAGTTTAACCTCCAGTTTGACCTCAAACTGGAGGTTAAACGCCAGAATGAAAAGCCTCACTAAAGAAGCATTCCACGTTTAACCTCCAGTTTGACCTCAAACTGGAGGTTAAACGCCAGAATGAGTATGCCACCCAGGGAGGAGTTCCACGTTTAACCTCCAGTTTGACCTCAAACTGGAGGTTAAACGCCAGAACCAGGAAGAGTACCAGGGAGCCATTCCACGTTTAAGCTCCAGTTTGACTCAAACTGGAGCTTAAACGTGTTCGATAGCTTTTCTACTCCAGGGTTGCTCTCTCCATTTCCACGTTTAACCTCCAGTTTGACCTCAAACTGGAGGTTAAACGTGTTCGACACCTCCAGGGCTACCATTCTAAGCTTCCACGTTTAACCTCCAGTTTGACCTCAAACTGGAGGTTAAACGTGTTCGACCTCCAGTATGCCTCCACCCTTTTCCACGTTTAACCTCCAGTTTGACCTCAAACTGGAGGTTAAACGTGTTCGACCTCCAGGGCTGCCCTTCCTATCTCCACGTTTAAGCTTCAGTTTAACCTTAAACTGAAGCTTAAACGTGTTCGACTACATGACTCTCCAGGGCTACCTTCTTCCATTTCCACGTTTAAGCTTCAGTTTAACCTTAAACTGAAGCTTAAACGTGCTTCTACAAAAGGCCTCACTGGAAGTGTCTGGCGTTTAAGCTGCAGTTTAAGCTTAAACTACAACTTAAACGCCACTCTTGGAAAAGGTTTCTGGGCCAAAAATATTGTGATTTAAGTTAGTCTTTGAGCACAAATATTAACTTAAACTTACTTTGGTATGAAACCCAATTGAATATCATGGTTTATGGGATTGGGCCTGAAGGATTGATGAGTTTGAAATCTCAATTTATTGAGTCATGTGTCATTATTTGATTATCACTAAGTTGGCTCAATAAATGTTACAGGATTTGGATCAACAACCTCATCAAGATTATGGATCATAAACCCAAGGCAAAAGGAAAGCAAGGAGAGGCCTCAAAGCCCAAGAAGCACAACTGAAGCTCAATATAGAAAGTGTATAAATAGGATAGAAGTTAAGTTAGAGGGACTTTTACTTTTCACTTTTAGCTAGTTTTCCTTTTCTTTGTAATTGAATTCAGAGCTATGATTCACTAAACCCCCTTTCATTGGGTTAGGGAGCTCTATTGTAATTCAATGAATCAATAATAGTTTATCTTCTTCTTCAATCTTTTCTCTTGAATTTTGTTAGAAAGCTTCTCGATCTAATTCCATTGAGTAGTTGTCTTGGGAAAGAAACTACTCATACTTGGAATCCTTCGGAGCCTTGGGAAAGGAATGGAGGATTCATGCTAGAGAAGCTTTCTCACAGTGGATTGGATTGGGGTTTGGATGGATATTGTGACATGTAATCCTACCAAATTGTGGTTCATGAAATTGTGTGGTATAATCAGTGATCAAGCATCATCTCTTCTTATGAACATTTAAACCAAGGGATTGGGAATTTGTTTGTTTTTAGAGAGCATTGGTGAGCCAAGGAATTGGGATCCAATCATATAAGATTGCCAAGCAAAATTCAATGAACGCATTGGTTGAGGAAGAGATAAACATATTTTGATTCGGAGATCTCAATATCTCCTATAACCCAATGAATTCCCCATTTCTGATTTCCACTTTCTCTTTACATTCTGCAACTCAATTCTTGCAATCACCCCCATTCCCTTTTAATTTCAGCAATTTACATTCTGCTCTTTAATTCATGCAATTTAAGATTCAGCCATTTAATTTTCTTGTCATTTACTTTTCCCGCCAATTTTACATTCCGCAATTCTCATCTCAAATCTTGATTCAGCTCAACTAGAACACACTTCTAATCCGAATTGCTCACTCAACCAATCCTTGTGGGATTCGACCTCACTCTATTGTGAGTTTTTACTTGACGACGATAACCGGTGCACTTGCCGGAAGAAATTTTGCCGATCGTGCAATTTCCTAAATCGTAGCATAACAAGTTTATGTGCATCAAGTTTATGGCGCCGTTGCCGGGGATTGGTTTTCGATTGACAATTCTCAAATTGGAAGCTAACTAGATTGAGCAATTTTCTCTTGCTTTGTTAATTCTGTTCAAGATACTTGTTGAATTTTAATTTCTGCACTTGGTTACATGCTTTCCTTCTTTATGCCTTTAAATTCATGCAACTAACTCACTGACTCACTAACTGTTTGAATTAATTCCTCAATTGAGCTAACCATACTCTTCCATTAACCAAGAGTATTTCACTTGTTTGTGTTTGAGCTGTGTTCTTGTATGACAGGTAGGAGAGGAGAGACATCAACTCCTCCATATACCGAACCAGAGAGGACCCTTCATAGACTTAGAAGGGAAGCAAGAGGGAAGAGAGTAGTGGGAGAAGAGGAATCTGAAGGAGAATCTGAGGACAATTTTGAGGAAGCTTTAGATCTCAACATGGATAGAGAAGTTCACAACCATGAGAGAGCTGATGGAAACGATGCCATCCCTGAGAGGAGGGTTCTTAGTTCATACATAAACCCAACCTCTGGGAATTGTGGTAGTAGCATCCAGAAACCACCCATTCAGGCCAACAATTTTGAGCTCAAGCCACAGCTAATATCACTTGTGGAAAATCATTGTTCCTTTGGAGGAAGTGCTAATGAAGACCCAAACCAACATCTCACAAAATTCCTGAGAATTTGTGACACTGTGAAGTCCAATGGAGTCCAGGAAGATGCCTATAAACTGCTTTTGTTCCCATTTTCACTTAGGGACAAAGCAGCTAAGTGGCTGGAATCATTCCCAAGGGGGAGTCTAACAACATGGGATGAGGTGGAAAGCAAGTTTCTGGCACGTTTCTACCCTCCACAAAAGGTCAATAGGCTTCGATCTGAGGTTCAGACTTTTAGACAACAAGATGGTGAAACTCTCTACGAGGCATGGGAGAGATTCAAGGACTTGACAAGGAAATGCCCACCAAACATGTTCCATGATTGGGTGCAACTGCACATCTTCTATGATGGGCTCTCTTATGAATCCAGGAAGGCTGTAGACCATTCATCAGGAGGTTCATTGAACAGGAAAAAGACTGTGGAAGAAGCCATTGAAGTGATCGAGACAGTGGCTGAGAATGAGTACTACTATGCATCAGAAAGGCACAACACTAAGGGAGTCATGGAGCTGAACCATTTTGATACAATTCTAGCCCAAAACAAGGTGTTTGCCAAGCAACTAGCAGAGCTTACCAGGCAAATAGAAACAAAGCAAGTGGCTGCAATACACACACAAGATCAAGAGGAAGTAGGCATTGAAGGAGGTGATTGGGATGAGGCTAACTATGTGGGAAACCAACAAAGGCAATCATATGATCCACATTCCAACACTTACAACCCAGGCTGGAGAAACCACCCAAACTTTGGGTGGGGAAACCAACAAACCCAACCACAAAACCACAAACCTTACAACCACAACCAACATAACAATTCCACATACCAAAACTCCAACCAAAGATCATACCAAGCCACACAAAGCACCTACTCCCAACCACCATATCATGGCCAAAATAATCAACATACCCAACCTAATCCGAACCAACAATTTCAAGATCAATTAAACCGGATAGAAGGAATGATGGCAACCATGAGTCAAGACATAGTTGAATTGAAGAGCTTCAGGGATGATGTGAGAACTACCTTAAGAAACCATGGTGAAAAACTCAAAAGGATGGAATCCCAAGTAGGAGAGCTATCTCAACAGGCACCCAAATCAACTGCAGTGTTCCCTAGTGACACAGAAAAGAATCCTAAAGGGGAACAAAAGAGAGTAAGATGGGAAGAATGCAAGGCCATCACCATAATGAAGGAAGTCTCAGAAGAAGAAGGAATCGGGCCCTCAGAGCAGGAACCAGAAATCTTGAAGGAAGGTGTGGAAGAAGTTAAGCAAGAAGGTGGAACTGAGCAAGCCAAGGAACTGCAAAAAGGCATGATGGAAATATACCAACCAAAAGCACCATTTCCTGAGAGGTTAGGAGGAGGTGAAAAAAGGAAAACCTACTCAAGGTTTCTAGAGACATTTAACTCTCTTCATGTCAATATTCCCTTTCTTGAGATTCTTCAGCAAATGCCCACACACATCAAGTATTTAAAGGAATTGTTAAGCAAGAAAAGAGTTTTGAAGGGAGGACAAACGGTAACAATGAACAAAGAATGCAGTGCTCTCATCAAGAAGGACACACTCTCTAAGAAAACGGACCCAGGAAGTTTTCATATCCCTTGCATCATAGGGGAAACAAAAATTGACAGAGGATTCTGTGATCTAGGAGCTAGCATAAATGTGATGCCTCTAACTCTTATGAAGAGGCTACAACTGAATGAGGTGAGATCCACTGATGTAATCATACAACTGGCTGACAAAACTCAGAAGCAAGCTGAAGGGGTAGTTGAAAATGTGCTGGTGAAAGTGGGGAATTATTATTTCCCCACAGACTTTGTCATTGTGGACATGGAGGAAAGCTACTTACACCCTATCATTCTGGGTAGACCATTTCTAGCCACTACTAGAGCGCTCATAGATGTAGAACAAGGAGAGCTAATTCTGAGAATACATGATGAACAGCTCATTTTCAAAGTCTTCAAACCTGCATCTGAGCCTGAACCAGAACCTGAAAAGCCTAAAGATGATAGTAGCCATCCGTGTTTGGAGGAAAGTAATCCAGCAGCTGAGACTCTAAAACAGTCATTGGAAGGCAAACAAGAGTTGCAAGAGTTAGAGCCACAAGAATCAGTGGAAACAGATCAGAAGGATCCTCCTGACATAAAGGTCAATGAAGAAATCCTCAAGAGAAAGGGAAGAGTGATAGGGAGATTGCCAAGAGGATGGAGAAACAAGAAAATTCCCACTGAAGGTTTTTCTCCGGGAGATAACGTGATATCAAGTCATTATCTGCCAATCCCACCTGGCCTCAAAACCATTCCTTCCCAGCTCCCTCAAGTGTTCACAATCAGGAAAGTTCTTTCTATGGAACATTTAGAGGTCATGAATGAATCAAGTGGGGACGTTTTCATAGTGAGAGGAGAAGACGTCAAGCACTACAATCCACCCTAACAAGGGACAACCGTCAAGCTAGTGACGTTAAAGAAGCGCTTCATGGGAGGCAACCCATGTTTTTAGTATCCTTAATCTTTAGTGCTTTGCTTTACATCTAATAAAGCATGGTTTCTTATGCATGAACTTGAATCCTCAGGACAACTATTGATTAAGTGCACTAAACCTTGCATGTAAATTACAATGGGTCTCTAAGTTTGGTGTGCCTGATGGCACTCCCAAATCTTACTCAAATTGAATTCCATCTTTCATTCAAGGTGCACAACCAAACATTAAGTTTGGTGTTCTTTTTGAACACAGTTTATGAAAAGCAAGAAGTTCCTCTGGATTTCAAAATTCATGACAAGTATACCATTCACATGTTTTAATACTTTGGTTTCAATTACTTAGGGTAGTCACTTTGTTTAGAATCAAAGAGCCAAGGTGACTATGATTTATTAGAATTATGCACACTCATTAAGGACAACCAATATGGATTTCATGTCATCAGGAGACTTAACCAAACACTAAGTTTGGTGTCCAAATAATAAGTGTGCATACATGTAGAAGTCACGGCTATAAGCTCATAAAGACAAGCATTGATTTACATGTGCAAATACTATTCATGATTCACATGGACCGAAAAAAATGATAGCAAATTTGTTTGTTTGTGCAGGTACAAAAGAAAAGACAAAAATGGAGGAAAAAGACAAAGGGAGGTACGTGCTTGGTCAAAAAGAAAATTCACAAATCTTTGAAACTAACACATGGGAAAAGGAAGTTCTGCAAGAAAAGAAAGCTACATGTACAACCTAATGCATCCAGAATACTTCCAAGAAAATGAAAAGCCAATCGTCCTTATCTACAATTCATATATTTACCATCAAGCCACCCTTCACAAACCACCCTAGCCGTTCATTTTTCACTCATGGGCACTATAAAGAACCACTTGGGGAACGAGTCCCACACCACCAATTCTCCTTCATACACATTTTCCTTCATCATAGCATAACTATCTCTTGCCGAAAACAACCTCACCACACCTCCAACAACACTTCTTGCTTCACCTTGTCAACTTTAGCTTGTCACTTACCAAAACTAAAAAAAAAAAACCAATGGCAGCTTCATCTAGCCACAAAAGAAGAAAAGACAAGCAGCCAATGGAGGAAAACAGGGAATTCGATGCATGGAGATACAGATCAGTGTTCCATGAGATTCAAGCCGAATGGATGAGACCTAAAACGGTACTAGCTGAGGTTCCCTTTGACCTTGAAAAGGATGAGTTCCCAGGTGTTTGGGAAAAGATCAAAAAGAGGAAGTGGGAGCTCCTAACTAAGCCAATCACTAGAATCAACATCAACTTGGTGAAAGAGTTTTATGCAAATGCAGTAAGGGAGGATCAAACCAAGAACCCCACATACAAAAGCTATGTGAGAGGGGTGGAAGTTGACTTCAGTCCCAAAGCAATCATGAAAACTCTTGGCCTGAAAAACATACATTTCAGCCAAGCAAGTTATGAAGAAAGGATGATAGGAGAACCTGACTATACAACTATTGCTGAAGACCTTTGTGCCATCAGAGCTGAATGGGTGAGAAAAACAAGAGGGGCTCCAAGAGTCTTGAGAAGGGGAGACCTAACACCTGAAGCTAAAGGGTGGTATGCAATAGTTAGGAGATCCATCCTACCCACTGCAAACTCTTCAGAAATAGTCCCTAAAAGAGCCATCTTGCTACATTGCATTATGGTTGGAGGGGAGATCAAAGTTCATAAACTTATTGCTGAACAGATACAAGAGTTTAGTGAGAAAAGTGACCCTGAATCCTGGCTTCACTTCCCTAGCACTATCATTAGACTATGCATCGATGCCCAAGTACCACTTGAGGATGAAAGACCTAATTGGCTATATCCTGGACTGGCCATAACTGCACACAGAATGACTCTTGGCCCAACTCCTCCAAGACATACAAGAAGAAGAAATGAAGAAGGGCAACAAGTGGAAGCCGAGCAAGAAGCAGAACAAGAAAGACAGGAAGGAGAAGATAGAGAAGAAGAGCAAGAAGAGCAAGCAACTCCTGAAAGAAGACAACGAATTCCCAGAGACCCCATGGATATGAGCAGAATGCAGGAAATCATGGAAGGAATGTCTCAACAATACATGAGGTCTCAGGAGAGACAAGAGGACTTTCATCTAAAAATGATGGATATGCAAAGGAACTTTGAATCAAGATTCTTCGATCTGCAAAGGGAACAAAATTTACACTTACAGGAATCCTTCAGCCACATATGCCAACACCAAGATGCCAATGTCTTGGCAATCAAGGAAGCCACCACTTTACAGAATGCAAGATACTCAGTCCAAGCTGATTACAACATCAGTTCGCAAATCAAGCTTAACTACATAGGGGAACATCTACACAAGATGGACCCAGCATTCCCAGCTTATGATGAGTATTTCAAAGGGAGGAAAGAAGGAGAAATAAACAAGGCAATGATCCTTGAAAAAGGAGTGGAAGAAACGATGAAAAAGGCTGGATTCTGGAAGAAGCTCATAAGAAAAGACAAAGGAAACACAAGTGGTCAAAAAGAGGCAGGAAGCAAGAAGAAGCAGGATCCCAAGAATTAAGAAGAACCAAGCAATAAATAAGAGGTGGTCTCGTTCCTTAATAATCAAATGATAATTGGTGAATTGTCTTTATGAACGTGTTTTCATCATAAGTCATTTAAGTGTTATGTGGAGTTTTTTTTTTTTTTTTTTTTTTTATGAGTCGTTTTTTTAGTATGTCTGTTTGTTAATTGCTTTGAATAAAGTGAATGCCTAGATGTTTGGATATAACTTCACCTTCTTAAACAAGTGCGTGCCATGCTTGTTCTGTTTCCAAAAATAAAAGAAAAGTTTGAACAAAAGTAACTTGGCTAAATTAGTGACAAATCAAGTAGAACTAAGTGGTGGTATGCATGCTTGATTGTTTAGTCAGATCACTAAAATTAGAGTGTAGAATTATCATTTTTTTTATGTAGAAAGTGAAAATTGTCTATGAATCTTGATGAATAAATGTCTTTGGCCATGAAAAAGAAAGAAAAAGAAAAAGAAAAAAAAACCACGGAAAAAGGCAACCAAAAAGCAAAAAAATTGAGAAAATAAGCTAGGTACCAATGGTTTGAACTTCTGAGACAAATGCCTGTGGTGTTTATGTATTAAGGATATGCTTGGATGAATAGGTTCTGAGGAGTGTTTCAACACTTGGTAACTTGGGTTAACTAACCCGGGATTATCAACCAAAAGTCCATTATCAAGAGCAACCTAAATACAAAACATTTAGTCACACAAAGAGGTGCTGGGCACCAATGTCTCAAGAAGAAATGTGAACTAAAATGCCTAAAGTGGATATGTGTAGGGCACTGATAAGAAAAAGAAAATGCCAAAGGCTTGTGCAACACATGACACTAAGCAAACAAGGAGCAAAGGAGCTCTAAGAAAAAGAAAAGAAAACAAAGAAGAGAAAAGTGCCAAAGACATAAGAATAACAAGAGGCCATAGCAATGTTTGATGGATGCAATGAAAAAGTGATAATCCTACCTGATAAGTATGAAAAAGTGATGCTGCAACTTTCTGCATAAAACCCTTCTGATGAACTTCAAATGCTTGCTAATATAGCCAATGTAATTGCTTTATGTTTCATACTTTCTTCTCAAATAACTCAGGACTTGCTTAGGGACAAGCAAGTATTAAGTTTGGTGTTGTGATGCCAAGGCATCATAGGCTAGTTTCACTAGCATTTTTCTGTTAGTTTTAGTTGTTTTATGCATTTTCTTGAGCTTAAAGTAACCAAAAATGGTTAAATGAAGAACAAAGTAATGAACCATCCAAACAATATGATTTTGATGCAAATTCCATGAGTTTTAGTTATATTACTTAAATGCTATGAATGGAAGATTTCTCATGAAATTTTGCAAGACTTTGATGCAATTGTTTGGATGATTTCAGGGAAGAAGAGGCTAAGCAAGGAAGCAACAAAATCAATAAAGGAAGCTGGAATATCACATGTGGAGTTTAAGTTCCAGTTTAAGCCTAAACTGGAGCTTAAACGCCAAAATCATGAAGGATAAAGAATGCTGGGATTGAAGTTTAACCTCCAGTTTGACCTCAAACTGGAGGTTAAACGCCAGAATGAAAAGCCTCACTAAAGAAGCATTCCACGTTTAACCTCCAGTTTGACCTCAAACTGGAGGTTAAACGCCAGAATGAGTATGCCACCCAGGGAGGAGTTCCACGTTTAACCTCCAGTTTGACCTCAAACTGGAGGTTAAACGCCAGAACCAGGAAGAGTACCAGGGAGCCATTCCACGTTTAAGCTCCAGTTTGACTCAAACTGGAGCTTAAACGTGTTCGATAGCTTTTCTACTCCAGGGTTGCTCTCTCCATTTCCACGTTTAACCTCCAGTTTGACCTCAAACTGGAGGTTAAACGTGTTCGACACCTCCAGGGCTACCATTCTAAGCTTCCACGTTTAACCTCCAGTTTGACCTCAAACTGGAGGTTAAACGTGTTCGACCTCCAGGGCTGCCCTTCCTATCTCCACGTTTAAGCTTCAGTTTAACCTTAAACTGAAGCTTAAACGTGTTCGACTACATGACTCTCCAGGGCTACCTTCTTCCATTTCCACGTTTAAGCTTCAGTTTAACCTTAAACTGAAGCTTAAACGTGCTTCTACAAAAGGCCTCACTGGAAGTGTCTGGCGTTTAAGCTGCAGTTTAAGCTTAAACTACAACTTAAACGCCACTCTTGGAAAAGGTTTCTGGGCCAAAAATATTGTGATTTAAGTTAGTCTTTGAGCACAAATATTAACTTAAACTTACTATGGTATGAAACCCAATTGAATATCATGGTTTATGGGATTGGGCCTGAAGGATTGATGAGTTTGAAATCTCAATTTATTGAGTCATGTGTCATTATTTGATTATCACTAAGTTGGCTCAATAAATGTTACAGGATTTGGATCAACAACCTCATCAAGATTATGGATTATAAACCCAAGGCAAAAGGAAAGCAAGGAGAGGCCTCAAAGCCCAAGAAGCACAACTGAAGCTCAATATAGAAAGTGTATAAATAGGATAGAAGTTAAGTTAGAGGGACTTTTACTTTTCACTTTTAGCTAGTTTTCCTTTTCTTTGTAATTGAATTCAGAGCTATGATTCACTAAACCCCCTTTCATTGGGTTAGGGAGCTCTATTGTAATTCAATGAATCAATAATAGTTTATCTTCTTCTTCAATCTTTTCTCTTGAATTTTGTTAGAAAGCTTCTCGATCTAATTCCATTGAGTAGTTGTCTTGGGAAAGAAACTACTCATACTTGGAATCCTTCGGAGCCTTGGGAAAGGAATGGAGGATTCATGCTAGAGAAGCTTTCTCACAGTGGATTGGATTGGGGTTTGGATGGATATTGTGACATGTAATCCTACCAAATTGTGGTTCATGAAATTGTGTGGTATAATCAATGATCAAGCATCATCTCTTCTTATGAACATTTAAACCAAGGGATTGGGAATTTGTTTGTTTTTAGAGAGCATTGGTGAGCCAAGGAATTGGGATCCAATCATATAAGATTGCCAAGCAAAATTCAATGAACGCATTGGTTGAGGAAGAGATAAACATATTTTGATTCGGAGATCTCAATATCTCCTATAACCCAATGAATTCCCCATTTCTGATTTCCACTTTCTCTTTACATTCTGCAACTCAATTCTTGCAATCACCCCCATTCCCTTTTAATTTCAGCAATTTACATTCTGCTCTTTAATTCATGCAATTTAAGATTCAGCCATTTAATTTTCTTGTCATTTACTTTTCCCGCCAATTTTACATTCCGCAATTCTCATCTCAAATCTTGATTCAGCTCAACTAGAACACACTTCTAATCCGAATTGCTCACTCAACCAATCCTTGTGGGATTCGACCTCACTCTATTGTGAGTTTTTACTTGACGACGATAACCGGTGCACTTGCCGGAAGAAATTTTGCCGATCGTGCAATTTCCTAAATCGTAGCATAACAAGTTTATGTGCATCAACGTAGAAGGCAGTAAACAGAGAAGTGAAATGGGAAATTCAGATCTCAGGTCCCAGAGACTAGAAAACCAAGTTTAGATCTCAATGCCTTCCTAGATCCAACAAGAACAATTGCAAGGGAATTGTAAATTGCAAAGAGAATAGATGAAGAGCAATGAACCGGAATTGAAATTCAATTAACAGTAAAGAAACAGAGAGATCCAAGATTGAGATTGAAACAGAATTTCTTCAATTCTCCAATCCAAGATCCAAGACAAATGTAAAATGAAATTGAAAGCAATGAAAACAAGAAATTAAAGTTCACTCAAGTTCAAAAGCTCTCCGAAAACTATTATGAAATTCTAAAAAGAAAGCTCCCCGAAGAACTTGAATTCTATCCTATTTATACACTTTCTTCAAATGATCTTCAAGCCTTGAGTTGGGCCTTTGCTCTTGGTGGAATTGGGTTGAAAGAGGCCTTGGTTAATTGCTCTTGAAGTTTGAAGAAGAACCAAAGTGAACCAATTGAATCGGGTTTGAGGTTAGCCAAAGTTGGACCAAAAGTTTGAGCCAAAGTTAGGGGTCTAACTTTGGCTCCAACTTTTCATAGCAGCAAGCAAAATTTACTGGTATGCACGTTGGTGCCAACGTTAGGGGTCTAACTTTGACCCTAACGTTGGCCTTGCTTATATGCTAGTGGCGCCAACGTTAGCCTCCAAGTTAGGGGGCTAACGTTGGCGCAAACGTTGGCCCTTCCCCCTTTGTGATTCATGTGCCAACGTTAGCCTCCAAGTTAGGGGGCTAACGTTGGCGCAAACGTTGGCCCTTCCCCCTTTGTAATTCATGTGCCAACGTTAGTGCCCAGGGGAGAACTTCTCAAGTTCCAACGTTAGCCTCCATGTTAGGGGGCTAACATTGGGGCTAACTTTTGCCTCTTCCTTGAATATTTATGTGCCAACGTTAGCCTCCAAGTTAGGGGGCTAACGTTGGCGCAAACGTGGGATGGCCAGGGAGGAAATTTCAAGTTCCAACGTTAGCCTCAAAGTTAGGGGGCTAACGTTGGGGCTAACTTCTTGCTTCCTGGTTCAATTTCACTTATTCCCTTGTCCTCTCTTCACTCCTAGCCATTCCTCTTTGCTTCAACCTTTCTCCAAGCTTTCTTCACCTATCATTAATCAACCAAACTCATCAAAGCTATGCTCAAAATCATGAGATATTCATTCTTTCATAATATGCAACAAATATAGCATAAAACCTCATGAAATGGCATAAATTCATATATGGTTGGTTCAATCAAGGGAAACATGAAAATCTACCCAATTAGCTTGCTTGTAGCTCAAGAAAGTGCATAATTCTAATGAAAACAAAAGAAAAAGACTAGCTAAAATAGGCTAGGATGACTTGTCATCACAACACCAAACTTAAAGCTTGCTTGTCCTCAAGCAAGAAATGAATTATGCTCAGAGATTCTTTCAATTAAGATGGATTGAGGAACACTTGTAAAGTACAGTGAGTGAAGTGATCAAGTATCAGTGGGGTGAACTCTAAATTACATGCTCATGCAAGGGCTTCAGTGGTCACTAGTCCTTACATATTGGGAGTCGTAGGTCTTAGAATTTTCATCCAAATGGTATCATGGAGATCTCTTTATATGTAATCACCTTGAAGCAGCTTATAGTTTCTGTGCTTTGGCCTCGACTCTAAGTATCATGTCTCAAAGCGGCTCTTTAGATAAGCTTTCAATCAATACTCCTAAACCAGTTGGTTTTAAGGTATTAGGTGTTAAAGCACCCCTAAGGATTTACTTGCTCAAGCCTCTTTCTTTGACACACTTCAACCACAAGCATTTACTAGGATAACAACTCTTTGAGTTTTTATTTCTTTCTTTCTTTTTCTGCCTAGTAATTGATGCTCAGAGCCTTGGACCATGTTCTTTTTTTGTTTTTGTATTTTCTTTTCTTTCTTTTGTTTTGTTTGCTGCTTCTTGGATCAATAGATTTTTGAGAATCTCCACAATATTTCTTTGAACTTCATGTCCTGCCTATGAGCTCCCATGCAAGTTTTCACAAGCATGCAACATCAATACAAAATCATACAACTAGAACCACCACTTCTCCCAATCTTTTGCTTGCCTCAAAACTGATTGATTCCTCAATCCTTCTTTTCAAAGAACTTTCATGTGATGTATTTCTTGAATATTGAGTGCAAACAAGTTTTGAAGATAAGAATGTTGTGAATGATCAAGCATCTTGCTTATTGAATTATAAAGAAAGACTATGCTATGCAGGCAGGCAGGGGTAAAAAAAACTATACTATGCAGATAAGCAGGGCAGATAAGGATACAATCCATCTTTCAATTACAACAATATTTGATGTAAAACAATTACTTAACAATACAACCTGTTGAAGTTTACTTGCTTTCCTTCTTCTCATCATCATCATTGCTGGCCTTTAGGTTCGTCTTTTGTTTCTTTGGTTGATGATGCTTAATCCTTCCAACAGCTTGTATGGACCTCTGCAATGATATTGAAAGTTGCTTGTTCCCCAAGCACTTGAAAAATGGTTAGCTTGCATGATTTATTTGTGGGCCTTTGTACTTACTTTGGTGTGGGAACACCAAACTTAGTACCTTGCCAATGCATCAGATTAACCATGTGTGAAACTCTTTTTCTTCTTTTTCAAAAGCAATAAAACTGAAAACTAGGAAACAGCAGAATAGTTAACTAGTTTATCCAACATGCTTGAAGCCAGCATTATGCAGAAGGTGAGAGTGTGTTTTATGATGAGATTTTGGTGGAACACCCAACTTAGAATCCTTCATTCTCCCTTAGATTGTTTTGGTGTGCAACACCAAACTTAGCTTCTTGCAATATAGATAAAACTAATTAACCTTTTTATTAAAATAGTTATGAACAGAAAACTACCTCGGGTTGGGTTGCCTCCCAACAAGCGCTCTTTTATTGTCACTAGCTTGACATTGAGGTTTTCTTTTATGGTGGTTGGTGCTTGTAGGGCCTCAATTTGTCTCCCCTGACCGTGATCCTCTTCTTTGTTCTCTGGTGTTCAATTTCAGCATGCTCTAATGATAGTATGTTGCTGGCAGTGTAGTAATCCTCGGTTTGTTGATTTGCCCCCAGCTGTTGATATATCAGTTGCACTTTGTCACCTTTGGAAAGCCCCTCTGTTGGAATCTTTCTATTCTTCCAGCCCCTTTTTGCTTTGTTTCTGCGTTTCATCTTTCCTTTTGTTGATCTTTCTTTTCTGGCCATAGGCTTTCCTTGGGGGCTTCTCTTTTCAGTGGCTAATACTCTACTACCCTCTTGGGCTTTTTCATTAGTCTGCACAATCCTTAGCATTGGGATGTTGCTGTGACTTTCCTGGTCATTTTTCATATAGTCTTTCTCTTCCTTGCTAAATTGTGCCTCTGGCAAAACCTTCAGAGTGATGCTCTGGTCATGCATCCTGAGAGTTAATTCCCCTTCCTCTACGTCTATGATAGCTCTAGCAGTGGCCAAGAATGGCCTTCCCAGTATAACAGAGTCACCATCATCATCGTTTGATTCTAGAACCACAAAATCAGCAGGGTATATAAAACTGTCCACCTTGACCAAAAGATTTTCAATTACACCCCTGGGGTATACCATTGACTTGTCTACCAGCTCCAGAGACATTTGTACTGGTTTGACCTCCTCTATATGCAGCTTTTTCACCAAGGAAGATGGTATTAAGTTAATACTCGCTCCGAGATCGCACATTGCTTTAGTGATGGTCAATTCCCCAATGGTGCAAGGCAATAGGAAGCTCCCTGGGTCCTCAAGCTTGGGAGGAAGCCACTTTTGAATCAAGGCCCTGCATTCCTCAGTAATCCTTATGGTTTCTTTCTCATCCCAGCTTCTTTTCTTGTTGATGAGATCCTTCAGAAACTTGGAGTATAGAGGCATTTGCTCAAGTGCTTCAGCAAAGGGGATATTAATTTCTAGCTTCTTGAAGATCTCAAGGAATTTGTGAAAATGCTGGTCTTTAACCTCTTTGTTGAACCTCTGGGGATATGGCAATGGAGGTGTGATGCTTTTTCCTATTTGCTGCTGTCCCTGAGCTACTTCCTTTGAGCTATGTGGCTGGTTGTTCTTCTCTTTAACTTTCTCAGTGTCTTTGTTTGGCATCACAACTTGCTCCTTAGCCTCATCTGCCTCTGTTTGCTTCTCATCCTCCGTTGGTTCTTTGATGTTCTCTGCTTGCTTCCTTGTAGTGTCATTGTTGCTTATCAATGCTCTTCCACTCCTTAATTGTATTGCCTTGCATTCTTCCTTGGGATTTGGAATTGTATCACTGGGCAGTGAGTTGGAAGGTCTCTCAACAGACACTTGCTTGGAGAGTTGCCCCATCAGTCTCTCTAGGCTCTTCATAGAGGCTTCCTGATTCTTGGCTACCATTTCTTGGTGTTTCAACATTTTGTCTATCATGGCCTCCAAGTGAGTGATTCTTTGGGCTTCAGGTGATATTTGAGGTGGGTTATGAGATGTGGGTGGTGGATGGTAGGCATTTTGGTTGGTTGGTTGGTTATTAGATTGGTATTGGTTGATGTTGGGGTAGTTGTTTTGAGGTTTTCTGTAGGGGTTTTGGTTAGTCTGCTGCTGGTTGTGATTTTGGTTGCTTCTTGGGTTGTGTTGGTTTGAGTTCCTCTGCCATGGTTGTTGGTTTTGGGCATGGTTATCTCCCCATCTGAGGTTTGGGTGGTTCTTCCAGGATGGATTGTATGTATCACCATACACTTCATTTGGTCCTTGGTTGTGCATATACTGTACTTGCTCTTGTTGTTGTTCTTCTTGAGTTTCTTCACTCTGTCCCCATGTGGTTGATGGTTGGCTAGTGTTGACTGCTGCAACTTGGAGACTATCAATCCTCTTGGCCATTTGCTCAAATTGTTGCTGAATTTGCTGCTGCATCATCTTGTTTTGAGCCAGGATTGAATCCACTCCTTCTAGCTCCATTACTCCTCTCCTTTGTGATGGTTGGCGGCCTCTTTGATGAGCAAAGAAATATTGGTTGTTGGACACCATATCAATGAGTTCTTGAGCCTCTTCTGCAGTTTTCATGAGTTGCAAGGACCCTCCAGCTGAATGATCCAAAGCTTCCTGAGATTTCAATGTTAAGCCTTCATAGAAGTTTTGAAGCTTCTCCCACTCATTAAACATAGCAGGGGGACATTTCCTGATCAGAGCCTTATACCTCTCCCATGCCTCATAGATGGGTTCGGCCTCCATTTGTGTAAATGTTTGCACCTCAGCCTTTAACCTTATAATCCTTTGAGGTGGATAAAATTTGGCAAGGAATTTAGTTACCAAATCATCCCAGTTGTTGATGCTGTCTCTTGGAAAAGATTCTAACCATTGAGTGGCCTTGTCCCTGAGAGAAAATGGGAATAGCATCAGCTTGTAGCTGTCAGGGGGCACTCCATTAGTTTTGACAGTGTTGCATATCCTCAAGAAAGTGGATAAATGTTGGTGTGGGTCCTCAAGTGGTCCTCCACCAAAAGAGCAATTATTCTGAACCAAAGTGATGAGTTGTGGCTTGAGTTCAAAGTTGTTAGCATTGACATTTGGAGCCAAGATGCTGCTCCCACAATGTCTAGGATTTGCAAAGGTGTAGGAAGCCAAAACTCTCCTCTGGGGTGGGTTGCCATTGTTGTTGTCTTCTCCACCTGGTGGATTGGTTAAATGTTCCTCCATCTCTTGGAATTCTTCGTCTGATTCCTCTTCTCCAACAATGTTTTTCCCTCTTTCAGCTCTTCTTAACCTCCTGAGAGTTCTTTCGACTTGTTCATGAAAATTGGGTATGGTTCTTCCTGTACCTGACATACAAGCAGAACATGAGAAATGCACAAGACTAGTGACACTTCAATTTACTGCCAGATTGAAGTGTTAGTTAGTTTAAGCAAAAAATCAAACAGTTAGTGGGTTAATCAAAATTAAAGAAAAAGTGCTTGATCTAGATTACCACCTCACTTAATCATTGTCAATCTAATCAATCCCCGGCAACGGCGCCAAAAACTTGATGAGATATTTTGGAGGAAAAATAAATCTCTCCCAAAACACCCAAATCTAACCGGCAAGTGCACCGGGTCGCATCAAGTAATAATAACTCACGGGAGTGAGGTTGATCCCACAGGGATTGAAGGATTGAGCAATTTTAGTTTAGTGGTTGATTTAGTCAAGCGAATCAAGATTTGGTTGGGTGATTTGTGATTTGCAGAATGTAAATTGCATGAAAATAAAGAGTGCAGGAAATTAAATTGCTGAATCTTAAAGAACAAGAAATTAAATGGCAGAAACTTAAAGTGCAAGAAATGTAAATTGCAGAATCTTAAAATGCAAGGAATGTAAATTGCTTGAAATGTAAAGGGGATTGGGATGTGGATTTGCAGAAATTAAACAAGGAAAAATTAAATTGCATCAAACAGAAGAGGGAAAGGGAATTAGGATTAAACCGGATATGAAGCAGAAAAGTAAATGAACGTAGAAGGCAGTAAACAGAGAAGTGAAATGGGAAATTCAGATCTCAGGTCCCAGAGACTAGAAAACCAAGTCTAGATCTCAATGCCTTCCTAGATCCAACAAGAACAATTGCAAGGGAATTGTAAATTGCAAAGAGAATAGATGAAGAGCAATGAACCGGAATTCAAATTCAATTAACAGTAAAGAAACAGAGAGATCCAAGATTGAGATTGAAACAGAATTTCTTCAATTCTCCAATCCAAGATCCAAGACAAATGTAAAATGAAATTGAAAGCAATGAAAACAAGAAATTAAAGTTCACTCAAGTTCAAAAGCTCTCCGAAAACTATTAAGAAAATTCTAAAAAGAAAGCTCCCCGAAGAACTTGAATTCTATCCTATTTATACACTTTCTTCAAATGATCTTCAAGCCTTGAGTTGGGCCTTTGCTCATGGTGGAATTGTGTTGAAAGAGGCCTTGGTTGATTGCTCTTGAAGTTTGAAGAAGAACCAAAGTGAACCAATTGAACCGGGTTTGAGGATAGCCAAAGTTGGACCAAAAGTTTGAGCCAAAGTTAGGGGCCTAACTTTGGCTCCAACTTTTCATAGCAGCAAGCAAAATTTACTGGTATGCACGTTGGTGCCAACGTTAGGGGTCTAACTTTGACCCTAACGTTGGCCTTGCTTATATGCTAGTGGCGCCAACGTTAGCCTCCAAGTTAGGGGGCTAACGTTGGCGCAAACGTTGGCCCTTCCCCCTTTGTGATTCATGTGCCAACGTTAGCCTCCAAGTTAGGGGGCTAACGTTGGCGCAAACGTTGGCCCTTCCCCCTTTGTAATTCATGTGCCAACGTTAGTGCCCAGGGGAGAACTTCTCAAGTTCCAACGTTAGCCTCCAAGTTAGGGGGCTAACGTTGGGGCTAACTTTTGCCTCTTCCTTGAATATTTATGTGCCAACGTTAGCCTCCAAGTTAGGGGGCTAACGTTGGCGCAAACGTGGGATGGCCAAGGAGGAAATTTCAAGTTCCAACGTTAGCCTCCAAGTTAGGGGGCTAACGTTGGGGCTAACTTCTTGCTTCCTGGTTCAATTTCACTTATTCCCTTGTCCTCTCTTCACTCCTAGCCATTCCTCTTTGCTTCAACCTTTCTCCAAGCTTTCTTCACCTATCATTAATCAACCAAACTCATCAAAGCTATGCTCAAAATCATGAGATATTCATTCTTTCATAATATGCAACAAATATAGCATAAAACCTCATGAAATGGCATAAATTCATATATGGTTGGTTCAATCAAGGGAAACATGAAAATCTACCCAATTAGCTTGCTTGTAGCTCAAGAAAGTGCATAATTCTAATGAAAACAAAAGAAAAAGACTAGCTAAAATAGGCTAGGATGACTTGTCATCACTAACATTCCAATGTGCCCCTCTTTCTCACGTTAGAGTCAACGTTAACTAAGTTAACGTGGCTTCTAACGTAGTCATGCTAGCCATTTCCAACGTTAGTGACAAAGATGAGTGTCACTAACGTTGGCTCATTACCTCTTTATCCACGTTAGCTTCCACGTTAACTAAGTTAACGTGGGAGTTAACGTTGCTCATGGTGGCTCTTGGTGGTTCACCCCAACGTTAGTGACAAAGGTAAGTGTCACTAACGTTGGCGACCAATTGCTCTCTCCACGTTAGCTTCCACGTTAACTAAGTTAACGTGGGAGTTAACGTGGCTTATGGAAGCTTGGCCAACGTTAGTGACAAAGGTGAATGTCACTAACGTTGGCTTCCTTTTTGCTTCTTAACGTTAGAAACCACGTTAACTAAGTTAACGTGGCAACTAACGTGGCCAATTATGAGCTTGGTCCAATGTTAGTGACAAAGGGGAGTGTCACTAACGTTGGCCTTATTGTCTTCTTCCACGTTAGAGTTCACGTTAACCAAGTTAACGTGACTCTTAACGTGGGCTATGATGGCTTCGAGGGCGTTATTGGCAATTACTTTTCTCATTAACTTTGCAAGTTAGCTCCCATTCCACGTTAGAGGTCACGTTAGTTAGATTAACGTGGCTGCTAACGTGGTTCTTCCTTGCTTCTTTTGTCCTGAAATTAAGCAATAAAGTGCATCAAAGTTCTAATCCAAGTCATGGGAAATACAACATCCAATTTGTCATTAAATTCATGCAAAATCCTCATGAAATCATGTAAAGTGCACAATGTATGCTTGAATCAAGATGTAAGTGAATATCTACCCAAAAAGAGCTTATTTTCTAAGAAAATGCATGAAACTACCCTAAAAACAGTAAGGAAAAGGTCAGTGAAACTGGCCAAAATGCTCCGGCATCACAACACCAAACTTAAACCTTGCTTGTCCCTAAGCAAGTATTGGAACAAGAGAATGATGAATGGAATGCCAAGAGAAATGAGTCATTCTTGTGGAAGTCATATTTCTGGTTTTATGGTGGTTTCATGCATAGCAACTTAGGTTCATTCCTTCACTGGCTTTCAGACCTTTATCATGTCCTAGAATACTCACTGTGATTGTATCCCATGAGACTTTTATTCATTGATCCTTTTGTTGTCATTTCAGGGCTTATTTGTGTTCTTAGGCTAAGTTCTCTGTAAGGAGGTAACTCTTTAAAATAAGCTTTCAGCCAACACTCCCGAACCAGTTGGTTCAAGGTGCTAGGTGTTGAAGCACCCCTAAGGACTTACTTCGTCAAGTCTCTCCCCCATACATACACACCACAGGCACATGGTTTGTTTATTTTCTTTCCTTGAGGTCTTGGTGTCCAGCACCTCTTTGGGTTACTAAATGTTTTATAGCAAAGATTGCTCTTGATAGTGGACTTTCGACTGATAATCCCGGGTTAGTTAACCCAAGTTACCAAGTGATAAAGCACCCCTGAGAGCTTAGTGATCCAAGCAGATCCTTGGTACAGGAACACCACAGACACATCCCTCAAGACTCAAACCCTTGGTGCCTAGCCTCTTTTCTTGCTATTTTTCTTTTATTCTTCAACTTTGATTGTTCTTTCCCTTTTTCTTATTAGGATCTTGTTATTTAGCTAGTCTCATGGGTATGATCAAACCATAGTATTCATGACAGATAGTTGTCTTCCCACATTGTGGTTGAACCAACTTAGCTAACTTATGACCACACCACAAACTCAGGAACTTACTCCATAGTATGAATCTACTCTGGTCTTTTATAAAACACTCATTTTCATTTCATTTGTTTCAAAAGGGGACAAGCATACAAATAAGCAAGGTGAAGATGCAGCAATGAAATTCAGACTAGCAAACACAGCCCTAATCAACAAAAAGTTTAAAAGACATAATTGAGAAAGGTTCAAACAAACATGGAAGCATGTTCTATTTCATACAAGATCTTCCTTATTTAAAGCATAGAAAAAGATGGACCAAAGAAGGAACTCCACCACCTTTTACTCATGTGGTTGCCCATGCTCTCCTCAGTGCTTGTCCTCTTTGTCTCCCTCTTGAGTGCTCGTACTCCCACTCCCTTTGCTCTTTCCAATCAACTTCTTCCAGAAACCACCATCTTCCATCTTCTTCTTTAGTGTTTCCTTCTGCTGTTTCACTTTCCTTTCTTCTTGTTCTACAAAATCTTTTTGAACCTCATCATATGTAGAGATGGCATAGTGTAGATGATGCATATGACTAGACATGTAGTTCAACTTGGCTTGAGTGTTTACGTTGAACTCCTCCCTATGTAGTTGCCGTCCTTCATTAAGTACAGTGAACACATTGAATGCTTTCATCTGAGCTATTTGCCGCTGATTGAGTTCTTGCAAGTGCTTATCTTGACGTTCTTGCCTCTCAGTAACTTGGTGGATGGCTTGAGTGAGCTGGGAGTAGTGATCCTGTTGCTGCTCCATTTGTTATTTCTGCCACTCTTCTTGTTGGCTCATCCAGTTGGACTGAAGGTTTAGTATTTGCTCTTGTCCTTCCATATGTCTCATCCCCAAATCTTCAATGGCTCTTAGAAGGTGATTCATATTCAAGTTGGCTGGGTTATGATGTTCTTCTTGTTGATATTCTTCCTGATGAGTTTCCTCTTGATGAGCTCCTTCTTTCGCTTTTTGCTTTCCTATTTGGGGTCTTCTTTGTTGTTGGGCGGGAGTAGTATAGATCAGACGCTGGAGTGTAACTAGCCTCCCAGGATTCACCCAGTCTGGATTGCTATCCTCGAAGACTACCTTGGCTCTTGTACACAATCTGAGAATAGTACTGGGGTACCAAAGCCTGGCACCCGGATCAACCTTCTCAGCTGACTCTTGAATCCCCTCAGCTATGAGTTCATGCACATTGATTTCTCCACCCTGTACTAGGCAATGTACCATAGTTGCTCGATTCATATTGACCTCTGAATTATTTGCAGCTGGGAGGATAGACCTCCTTACGAGTTCAAACCATCCCTTGGCCTCCGGGCTAAGGTCTCCCCTCTTGATGAATCAGGGTCTCCCATCTGCATACCTCTCCCAGTCAGCTGCTATAACACAGATATCAGTCACGATTTCTGTGAGCTCATCATTGTCAGGGCTCTTATTTATCCTTGCATGATAACTGAGCTCATCAAAATGTGGTGATTTTAGGTGAAGAGTTCTTGTTATAGCATTTGGGCTGAAGTCCACCTCCTTTCCTCTTACGTAGCTTTTGAAGGTTGGGGCCTTGGTTTTGTCTTCTCTAACCACATTTGCATAGAACTCTTTGATGAGGTTTGCATTGATCTTCCCCTCTGGATTCGTGAGCCTTTGCCACCCTCTTTGTTCAATTTTCTCCCGAGTCTGTGGGCACTCGTCTTCATTGATTTGGAAGGTTAACTCTGGCAGTATCTTTTTGAGCTTTATCCGCTCAAATTTTTGTTCATGGAACACAGTTTTGAATCTCTTCTCATCGAAAGGAATGCTCTCCATTGGTTCCTTCCTCTTTTGCCTCTTTGAGCTTGATGATGCCATGAATTTGAGTTGCTGTGTGAGGAGATTAGAAGGTATGGATAAATGAGAAATTTGGTTGGTTAGGACAAGGTGTGATGAAGGAATTTTGGATGCCGGAAGTGTGAAGTGTGGAGAGTGGGAATTTGAGTGTGAGGGGTAAGTACGCACTAGGACTCACTTATATAGGGAGATGATGAGGGGATGAAAGGTTTGGATTGATGTGGTCGTTGTTGGATGGACGGATGGGGTTTTGCAGATCATGAGCACAAGGATCCTCATCTTTATGAGGGCTATTGGATCGGTCTTCAAGGGTCTCCTTTCTTCAATCTTGCATGGCAACATTTTCTAATGCATTCCCCTTTGGGGCACCTGTGTTGTATCCTCCTTTTGTGGTGTCCAAACCTTCTTCATTTAATTGTCCAATCAATCCTCTTCAATGCTCCTTTCCTTTTCCCTATAAAAAAAATTAATATCATAAAAAAAGATTTAAACTTTACGGCTAGAATAATAAAGAAAAAGAATTAGATTGTTTATTCATGAACACCAACTAACTAACGAACTGTGTATCCTTATATGCATATTCGTGGCACCTTGGGTGACACCAAACTTAGTTTGGAGCATTGTGATGAAAAAGTCTTTGTTCAAAGCTCCAAGACTAGCATACTCTGAGTTGCATTCATGCTTTCTTGGCATGCTTTGAACACCAAACTTGTTCTTCACTATATACTGCATAACAAGGATTTCACCAAGTGTTAATCCAGTTTGGGTTGGAATTCATAAAAATTGACTTATTAACTATTTTCTAAAAGCATATAAAACATGGGTTGCCTCCCATGAAGCGCTTCTTTAGAGTCACTAGCTTGACGTTTTGCCTTCATCAGGGAGGTCGATAGTGCTTCAAGTCTTCTCCTCTCGCAGTAGACCTATATCCAGTAGTGGTATCAATGATCTCTACATGTTCCAAGGAGAGAACTCTGTTGATAGTGAAGACCTTAGGTAACTGAGATGGTACAGTGGGGAGATCAGGGAGGATATCTGGGAAGTAAGCTGAGATCACTTTATCCCCTAGAGAGAAGTCCTCGGTGGGGATCTTCTTGTTCCTCCACCTCCTTGGTACCTTCTTCTTTGTTCCTTGTGATGTTGTCTTACTCTTTGTGACCTCCTCCTCTAAGGAAATGTGGTTACTGGTCTCATATTTTTCTGGTAGTTTAGGTTCCTCCTGATTTTCTTTGAGCTGTGGCAGTTGCTGTTTACCTTGTTCATCAATCAAGGGAGTTCCCAGATGTGATGGTTGTGCTTTAGTGCTTGTTTCTTCATTCAGTATCTCACTGTGATCCTTCCTTGGTTCCTTGTTCTCTTGATCCATTTCTTGTGAGAGTTTGAAGACAGTGAATGTGAGCTGTTCATCATGGATCCTCAAGATTAGCTCCCCTCGCTCCACATCTATGAGTGCTCTGGCTGTAGCTAAGAATGGTCTTCCCAATATGATTGGGTGAGCGTGACTCTCTTCCATGTCTAATATGACAAAGTCTGTTGGGAGGAAGTATTTCCCAACCTTTACCAATACATTTTCCACCACTCCTATTGTTTGTTTTTGAGTTTTGTCAGCCAGCCTAATGACTACATCTGTGGGCATTATCTCATTGATCTGTAGCCTCTTCACAAGGGATAAGGGTATTAAGTTGATGCTTGCTCCCAAATCGTAGAGTGCTCTATCAAACATTGTTTCTCCTATGGCACAGGGGATATGAAAACTCCCTGGGTCCTTTCTTTTTGTAGGCAACTCAGGTTGAATGAGGGCGCTGCACTCCTTGTTCATCACTATAGTTTGGCCTCCCTTGAGTGAGCTTTTCCTGGGAAGCAGTTCCTTTATATACTTGATGTATGCAGGCATTTGTTGGATGGTCTTGATGAATGGTATGTTTACATGCAGAGATGCAAACAAGTCAAGAAATCTTGAGTATATTCTCTTCTCCACAGCACCATTGAGTAGTTGAGGAAAGGGTGCATAGAGTCTCAGCAGCTCCTGTTGTGAGATTTTTGGTTCTTGGTGATCTTTTTCCTTTTCCTCTGCTGAGGTATCTGCAGGTTGTTCTGATGGCTTGTTTGGCTTGTCCTCAGTCTCCTTATCACTTATAGTGACCATCTTGCAATCTTCCCATCTTACTTTCTTTGTTTTTCCTCTCGGATTTTTCTCTGTGTCACTTGGGAATCCATCTGTAGGTTTGGGAATCTACTCAGAGAGTTACCCTACTTGAGATTCCAACCTCTTGATGGTGTCTCCCTGGTTCATAAAATTTGCTCGCACTTCCTCCTTGAATGCCTTGTTGTCTTGAATCTCTTTGCCTATGCCTTCAAGTAGATTCTCAATCCTTGAGAGTCTGTCATCAAATGATGGTAGATTGGGATTAGAGGTGGAGGGATGAGAAATGTTATTTTGGTTTTGATATGGATGTGGAGAGGTGTTGTTATGGTGGTGTGGATATGTTCTCTGTGTGAATTGTTGGTGAGCTACATTGTTGTTGGGGTTGTGACATCTCTGATCTTGGCCTCGATCTTGTTGATTACCCCACCCAAAGTTTGGGTGATTCCTCCAACCAGGGTTGTAGGTCTTGGAGTATGGATCATGGTTTTGCCTAGGTGAATTTCCAATGTAGTTGGCTTGATCCTGATTCCCCTATGCTTCTTTATTCACTCCTTCTTGGGTTGCTGATGAAGTGGTGATTGCTGCTAGTTGGTTCCTCTCCATCTTCTTGGTGAGGTCAGCCAGCTGCTTGGTAATGAGCTTATTTTGGGCTAGCAGAGCATCTACATTGTTTAGCTCCATCACTCCTCTAGTGTTCCCTCTTTTAGAAGCATAGAAATAGTCATTTTCTGCTACAGTTTCAATGACATATGATGTACGGAAAACTTGTCTCATAACAAATTTCCTTCGGCAAGTGTACCGAATTTGTCGTCAAGTAAAAACCCACAATAGAGTGAGGTCGAATCCCACAGGGATTGATTGATCAAGCAACTTTAATTAGAGGAATGTTCTAGTTGAGCGAATCAGAATTTGGATTGAGAATTCCAGAAAATTAAATGGCGGGAAAGTAAATAACAGAAAAGTAAATGCTAGAAATAAAGAGCTGAATGTAGATGACGGAAAGTAAATTGCAGAATCTTAAATGGGAATGGGGTAATTGCTCATAAAAGTAAATGACAGAAATTAAAGAGAATGGGTAAGATCAGAAATGGGGAGTTCATTGGGCTCAGGAGGTGTTGCATTCTCCGGATCAATTTCATTTTCATCTCTTCCTCAATCAATGCACTCATTGATCTCCTTGGAAATCTTAAGTGATCGAATTACAATTCCATGTAATTCAATCTCTCAAATCTTGATCAATAGCCAATTCCTTGGTCAATTGCTCGTGAGAAGAGATGAAGTATGGTCACTGATTATACCACATGCATTTCCCAAATCAAGTGTTGAGAGGATTATAGTCACATATCCATCCAAACCCAATTTGGTCCAGCATGAGAAAGCATTTCTAGCATGATCTCTTCATTCCTCTTTCAAGGTTCAGAAGAGATCCAAGTTTGAATAGCTTCTTTTCCAAGATAACTACCCAATTGGATGAAGATCGAAAGCTTTCAAGTAAAATCAAGAGAAAAGATAGATGAAGAATAATGAAAACTAGTATTGATCCATCAAATTACAACAGAGCTCCCTAACCCAATGAAAGGGGTTTAGTTGTTCATAGCTCTGGAAAATGAAAACAAAGATGGAGAACACATGATGAAACTAGAAGTGCAGAGAAAGTAAAATACAGAGTGTAGTTCTATGCCAAGAGGCTCCCTATATTTTCCAACTCCCTTTTTAATTCAAAGCTAGTCCTATATATACTACTCTTCTGATCTTCTAGTTGGCTCTTCAAGTCTTGGGTATGGACCTTTGGATCTTGAGTTTGAAGCAGTTATCTTCTTCATTGGGCTTGGCTTTACTTGCAGAGAGAAAGTATGAAGTGGGCAGAGACTTTAGCTCAGGACGTTAGTGGTGTTAACGTTCAGTGAAAATATGGGTTCGAGAACGTTAGTGACAATCACCTTTTTCACTAACGTTCCTCACCCAAGTAAGAGCCACGTTAACCTCAACGTTAGTGGCACAAACGTTGCCACTAACGTTGCCTCTTTGTTCTTCGCACACGTTATTGGGACATAGCTTTCCCAATAACGTTGAGAAGCTTCCTCCTTCCCTACGTTAGAGTCCACGTTAACTTAGTTAACGTGGCTCCTTAACGTAGGCTTGCCAACCTTCGAGAACGTTAGTGACACTTACCTTTGTCACTAACGTTCCAATGTGCCACTAGCTCCCACGTTAGAGTCCACGTTAACTAGGTTAACGTGACCTTTAACGTGGCTGTGCTAGCCATCTCCAACGTTAGTGACAAAGGTGAATGTCACTAACGTTGGCTCATCATCTCTCCTCCTCATGTTAGCTTCCACGTTAACTAAGTTAACGTGGGAGTTAACGTGGCTCATTGTGGCTTGTGTGGGTTCCTTCCAACATTAGTGACAATGTTAGGTGTCACTAACGTTGGCGATCACCTTCCTTCTTCACGTTAGCTTCCACGTTAACTAGGTTAACGTGGGAGTTAACGTGGCTTATTGGGGCTTGTGTGGGTTAATCCCAACATTAGTGACAATGTTTGGTGTCACTAACGTTGTCGATCACCTACTTTCTTCACGTTAGCTTCCACGTTAACTAGGTTAACGTGGGAGTTAACATGGCTTATTGGGGCTTGTGTGGGTTAATCCCAACGTTAGTGACAATATTTGGTGTCACTAACGTTGTCGATCACCTACTTTCTTCACGTTAGCTTCCTAGTAGTTAACGTGGAAGTTAACGTGGCTTATTGTGACTTGGCCAACATTAGTGACAAAGTTGAATGTCACTATCGTTGGATTCCCCTTTACTTCTTAACGTTAGAGGCCACGTTAACTAAGTTAACGTGGCTCTTAACGTGGCCACTTATGAGCTTGGTCCAACGTTAGTGACAAAGGTAAGTGTCACTAACGTTGGCTCCATTTCCTTTCCTCCACGTTAGAGTTCACGTTAACTTAGTTAACGTGACTTTTAACGTGGGCAATGATGGCTTCGAGAGCGTTATTGGCGATTACTTTTCTCATTAACGTTGCAAGTTACTCCTATTCCACGTTAGGAGTTACGTCAATTAGATTAACGTGGCTGCTAACGTGGTTCTTCCTTGCTTCCTTTGTCCTGAAATCAAGCAATAGAGTGCATCAAAGTTCTAGTCCAAGTCATGGGAAATACAACATCCAATTTGTCATTAAATTCATGAAAAATCCTTATAAAATCATGTAAAATGCACAATATATGCTTGAATCAAGATGTAAGTGAATATCTACCCAAAACTAGCTTATTTTCTAAGAAAATGCATGAAACTACCCTAAAAACAGTAAAGAAAAGGTCACTGAAACTGGCCAAAATGCCCTGGCATCACAACACCAAACTTAAAGCTTGCTTGTCCCTAAGCATGTACTGGAACAAGAGAATGATGAATGGAATGCCAAGAGAAATGAGTCATTCTTGTGGAGGTCATGTCCCTGGTTTTATGGTGGTTTCATGCATAGCAACTTAGATTCATTCCTTTACTGGCTTTCAGACCTTTATCATGTCCTAGAATACTCACTGTGATTGCATCCCATGAGACTTTTATTCATTGATCCTTTTATTGTTATTTCAGGTCTTATTTGTGTTCTTAGGCTAAGTGCTCTGTAAGGGGGCGACTCTTTTAGATAAGCATTCAGCCAACACTCCTAAACCAGTTGGTTCAAGGTGCTAGGTGTTAAGACACCCCTACGGACTTACTCCCTCAAGTCTCTTTCCCCCATACATACACACCACAGGCATATAGTTTATTTATTTTCTTTTCTTGAGACCTTGGTGTCCAGCACTTCTTTGGGTTCCTAAATGCTCTGTAGTGAAGGTTACTCTTGATAGTGGACTTTCAGCTGATAATCCTGAGTTAGTTAACCCAAGTTACCAAGTGATAAGGCACCCCTAAGAGCTTATTCATCCAAGTAGATCCCTCACACAGGAGCACCACAGACACATGCTTCAAGATTAAAACCATTGGTGCCTAGCCTTATTGCTTACTCTTTTTTCTTTTATTTTTCAACCTTTATTTGTTCTTTCCCTTTTTCTTATTAGGATCTTCTTATTTAGCTAGTCTCATGGGGTGAATTCAAAGCATAGTATTCATGACAGATAGTTGTTTTCCCACCTTGTGGTTGAACCAACTTAGCTAACTTATGATCACACCATAAACTCATGAACTTACTCCATAGTATGAGCTCTACTCTGGTCTTTTGTAAACACTCATTCTCTTTTTATTTGATTTAAAGGAACAAGCATACAAGTAAGCCTAGTGATGATGCAGTGACATAAAG
This sequence comes from Arachis ipaensis, assembly GCF_059453495.1. Lineage (NCBI taxonomy): Eukaryota > Viridiplantae > Streptophyta > Magnoliopsida > Fabales > Fabaceae > Arachis > Arachis ipaensis. The sequence continues at coordinate 87,385,007 of NC_142444.1, forward strand.
ACTAGCAAGCATGGACCTCTTCAACACAAAACTTAAAAGACAGAATTGAAAAAGGTTCCAATTAACGAGTCACTATTGATCAAAAGGTTGGAGCTGGCAATGTTCTTTGGGAGTGGGGTTTGATTCTAACTAATATCCTTTGGTGGAACACCAAACTTAGAATTACACTTTCACTCTTGGATTGTGTTGGTGTGGAACACCAAACTTAGCTCCTCGCAATACAGGGGAAACAGCTTGTGACCTTTATTAAAATAAAGCTGAAAATAAAACTACCTGAGGTTGGGTTGCCTCCCAACAGAGTGCTCTTTTACCGTCGCTAGCTCGACGATTCCTCCTTTACCTGAGATGATACTGTACTCTGGGGTTTTCCCCCATGTTGCCCAGATAATGCTTGAGTCTTTGTCCGCTCACTGTAAAAGTCCTCTCTGAACCCTCATCCATGACTTCGATGTGTCCATATGGCGAAACTTTTGTGACAAGAAAAGGGCCGGACCACCTTGATTTGAGTTTTCCTAGGAACAGTCTCAATTTGAAATTGTAAAGAAGTACTCGCTGCCTCTTTTCAAAACTCCTGGGTGCAAGATGCAGGTCATGTCTTCTCTTTGCCTTCTCTTTATACATCTTGGTATTTTCATAGGCTTGTGACCTGAATTCCTCCATCTCTTGCAGCTGCAAGATCCTCTTTGCACCAGCAGCAATGCTGTCAAAATTTAGTATCTTGATAGCCCAGAGAGCTTTGTGTTCCAGCTCCAGTGGTAAATGACAAGCTTTCCCATACACTAGTTGATATGGGGACATTCCAAGTGGTGTTTTGAATGTTGTTCTGTATGCCCAAAGAGCATCATCCAGCTTCTTCGACCAATCCTTTCTTGATGCACCCACAGTCTTTTCCAGAATCCTCTTTAGCTCTCTGTTGGATATCTCAGTTTGTCCACTTGTTTGGGGATGGTAAGGCATGGCTACCTTGTGTTTTACCCCATATCGTAGGAGAAGAGCTTCTAGTGGTCTGTTACAAAAATGGCTCCCTCCATCACTGATGAGTGCTCGTGGGACTCCAAACCGGCTAAAGATATTCTTCCTGAGGAAGTTAATGACCACCCTGTTATCATTCGTTGGGGTTGCAATAGCCTCTACCCACTTGGAAATGTAATCCACTGCTACCAAGATGTACTTGTTTGCTTATGAGGTTGGGAATGGTCCCATGAAATTGATTCCCCACACATCAAACAATTCCAGTTCCAAGATGAAATTTTGTGGCATCTCATTTCTTTTGGGCAAGTTTCCAGATCTTTGGCATTCATTGCAGCTCTTTACTAGTTCTTTGGCATCCTTGAAAAGGGTGGGCCAAAAGAATCCGCTTTGTAACACCTTTGCTGCAGTTCTGTCCCCTCCAAAGTGGCCTCCATAGCATGAGCCGTGGCAATTCCATAGGACCTCTCGCCCTTCTTCTTCCGAAACACATCTCTTAAGGATTCCATCTGAACACTTCTTGAAGAGATATGGCTCATCCCAGACAAAGTATTTTGCATCATTCATGAGCTTCCTTTATTGATGTTTATTGATCTCTGGAGGTAAGGCCCCAGTTGCCTTGAAGTTAGCAATGTCTGCGAACCATGGTGCTTTGTGAACTGTCATCAACTGCTTATCAGGGAAGAGCTCGTTCACACTTGTATCATGTGCTCCACCTTTATCATGAGGAATCCTGGATAGGTGATCTGCTACCTTGTTCTCCACTCCTTTCTTATCTCTGATTTCAATATTGAATTCTTGCAGCAATAAGATCCATCTTATTAGTTTTGGTTTTGATTCTTGCTTGGCAAACAAATATTTAAGTGCTGTGTGATCTGTAAAAACAATCACTTTAGCACCAATGAGGTATGATCTAAACTTGTCAAATGCAAAAACTATTGCTAGTAACTCCTTTTCAGTAGTGGTATAATTTCTTTGAGTATCATTAAGGACTTTGCTAGCATAGTATATCACATGGACTAAGCTGTCTTTCCTCTGTCCTAACACTGCCCCAACTGCAAAATCAGATGCATCACACATCAATTCAAATGGTAAATTCCAATCAGGTGGGGAAATGATAGGAGCAGAGGACAACCTCATTTACAAATTTTCAAAGGCTAACATGCATGTTTCATCAAAGATAAATGCTGTATCAGATACAAGGAGATTGCTTAAGGGCTTGGCTATCTTTGAAAAATCTTTAATAAACCTTCTGTAAAAACCAGCATGCCCCAAAAAGCTCCTAATTGCCCTGACATCACTGGGTGGAGGCATTTTTTCAATAAGTTCTACTTTAGCTCTGTCAACCTCAATGCCTTGGTTAGAAACTTTGTGACCAAGGACTATTCCTCCTGTCACCATAAAGTGACATTTCTCCCAGTTCAATACCAGATTGGTCTCTTGGCATCTTTTCAATACCAAGGCGAGGTGATGTAGGCAACTAGGGAAGGAATCTCCGAATACCGAGAAATCATCCATAAAAACTTCAATGAATTTTTCTATCATATCTGAAAAGATAGAAAGCATGCAGCGTTGGAAAGTCGCAGGTGCATTACATAGCCCAAATGGCATGCGCCTGTAGGCAAACACTCCATATGGGCAAGTGAATGAGGTTTCCTCTTGATCCCTGGGATCAACCACTATTTGGTTATATACTGAATAACCGTCGAGAAAACAATAATATGCGTGCCCTGCAAGTTTTTCCAACATCTGATCCATGAATGGAAGGGGGAAATGATCTTTTCGTGTAGCTGATGACAAGTCATCTTAACCTATTTTAACTAGTCTTTTTCTTTTGTTTTCATTAGAATTATGCACTTTCTTGAGCCATAAGCAAGCTAATTGGGTAGATTTTCATGTTTCCTTTGATTTAATCAACCATGTATGAATTCATGCTATTTCATGAGGTTTTATACTATAATTGTCACATATTATGAAAGAATGAATATCTCATGATTTTAAGCATAGCTTTGATGTGTTTGGTTGATTAATGATAGGTGAAGAAAGCTTGGAGAAAGGTTGAAGCAAGAAGGAATAGCTAGGAGTAAAGAGAGGACAATGGAATAAGTGGAATTGAACCAGGAAGCAAAAAGCTGGACCTAAAGTTAGCCTCAAACTTTTGCACAAACTTTTGGGTGAAAAGTTAGCCCCAACGTTAGCCCCTAACTTTTGGGCTAACGTTGGAACTTGAAAATCACTCCCTGGGCACCAAAAGTTTGCGCCAACGTTAGCCCCTAACTTTTGGGCTAACGTTGGCACATGAAAATCACCCCTGGGCACCAAAAGTTTGCGCCAACGTTAGCCCTTAACTTGGTGGCTAACGTTGGCATAAGAAAAACCTCCCTGGCCACCAAAAGTTTGCGCCAACGTTAGCCCCTAACTTTTGGGCTAACGTTGGCACATGAAAAATACAAGGGGAGGAGCAAAAGTTTGCGCCAACGTTAGCCTCTAACTTTTGGGCTAACGTTGGCGCCATGAGTACACATTAGGAGGCCAACGTTGGAGCAAAAGTTAGACCCCTAACTTTTGCCCCAACGTGGATAGCAGCAAGTTATGGTGGCTGATATGAAAAGTTGGAGCAAAAGTTAGCCCCTAACTTTTGCTCAAACTTTTACTCCAACTTTTGCAAAACTCCAACCCGGTTCATTTGGTTCACTTTGGTTTTTCTCCAAACTCCAAGAGCAATCAATCAAGGCCTCTTTCAACCCAATTCCACCAAGAGCAAAGGCCCAACTCAAGGCTTGAAGATCATTTGAAGAAAGTGTATAAATAGGATAGAATTCAAGTTCTTCGGGGAGCTTTCCTTTTGAATTTTCATAATAGTTTTGGGAGCTTTCCCTTTTGAATTTTCATAATAGTTTTCGGAGAGCTTTGGATATTGAGTGATCTTTAATTTCTTAGTCTTGGGGAAGGAGAATTCACTTCTCTTCCTCTTAGTTTTATTGCTTTCAATTTCAATTACAATTGTCTTGGATCTTGGGTTGGAGAATTGAAGAAATTCTGTTTCAATCTCATCCTTGGATCTCTCTGCTTTATTTACTGCTTGATTGAATTTAATTTCTGTTAATTGCTCTTCATCTACTTTCCTTGCAATTTACAATTCCCTTGCAATTGTTCTTGTTGGATCTAGGAAGGCATTGAGATCTAGACTCGGTTTTCTAGTCTCTGGGTCCTGAGATCTGAACTTTCAATTTCTAATTCTCTGTTTATTGTTTTCATGTTCATTTACTTTTCTGCTTCAAGATCCGATTTAACCCAAACCCTCTTCTACTTCTCTGCTTGATGCAAATTTACTTTTCCTTGTTTAATTTCTGCAAATCCAAGTCCCAATACCCTTTACAATTCAAGTCATTTACATTTCTTGCACTTTAAGATTCCGCAATTTACATTTCTTGCATTCTAAGTTTCTGCCATTTAATTTCTTGTTCTTTAAGATTCAGCAATTTATTTCCTGTTCTCTTTAATTCCATGCAATTTAATTTCTGCAAATCACAAAATACTCAACCAAATCTTAATTCTCTTGACTAAATTAACCACTAAGCTAAAATTGCTCAATCCTTCAATCCCTGTGGGATCGACCTCACTCCCGTGAGTTTTTATTACTTGATGCGACCCGGTGCACTTGCCGGTTAGATTTGGGTGTTTTGGGAGAAATTCATTGTTCCACCAAAATACTCATCAGTAGCCTCATTGAGCTTCCCGTAGTCTATGCACATCCGCCATCCTGTGACTATCCTTGTAGGAATTAGTTCGTTCTTCTCATTGGGAACCACGGTAATTCCTCCCTTTTTTGGGACGAAATGCACGGGGCTAACCCAGGGGCTGTCTGAGATTGGGTAGATTACCCCCCTTGCCATAACTTCATAACTTCCTTCTGTACCCCTTCCTTCATGATTGGGTTCAACCTCCTTTGGGATTGAATAGATGGTTTGGCATCATCTTCCAGCAGTATCTTGTGCATGCATATGGCCGAACTTATCCCTTTCAGGTCAGCAAGTGTCCAACCAATGGCATCCTTGTGCTGTTGCAGTACTTTGATCAGTTCATCCTCTTGATCTTTGCTGAGGCATGAGCTTATGATCACTGGGTAATTTTCATTTTCTCCTAACTATGCATATTTGAGAGTGGGTGGCAGTGCTTTGAGTTCAAGTTTAGGTGCTTCTGACTTTTTGTTCTCTTCCTTTGGTGCACCTGGTATGCCAATTTCTATTGTTGTAGCCTCTTCACTTGATGTACACTCTTCCTCTATTATTCTTTCGGTCTCTTCAGACTCTTCTTCTTCAAAACTCTCCTACACTTCCTCTTCAAGTGAGTCCAACCTCATACATTCCCCCAGTTTTTCTTGTGGGTAACTCATGGCCTTGAACACATTGATTGTCATCTTTTCGTTATGTAATCTCAGGGTGAGATCACCTTTTTGGACATCAATGACAGCTCCAGCAGTGGCCAAGAACGGCCTTCCCAGGATAATAGAGGTCTTGGCTTCCTCCTGCATGTCCAGCACTACGAAGTTTGTCGGGAATATGAAGTCTCCCACTTTCACCAGCAAATTCTCTACTACGCCATGAGGGAACTTGAACGATCTGTCTGCCAACTGTATGGTCATTTTTGTTGGTTTAGCCTCCTCTATCTTCATCTTCCTCATCATAGCTACTGACATCAAATTGATACTGGCTCCTAAGTCACAAAGAGCTTTCTCCACTGTGATTTCCCCTATAATACAAGGGATCTGAAAACTCCCAGGATCCTTCAATTTCTGGGGCAGTTTGTGCTGAATGATAGCACTACATTCTTCGGTTAGTATCACAGTCTCGTTGTTCTTCCAGCTTCTCTTCTTAGTCATGAGCTCCTTCAAGAACTTGGCATAGAGTGGCATTTGTTCTATTGCTTCAGCAAAGGGTATGTTGATTTGCAGTTTCTTGAAGATTTCCAAAAATCTCGAAAGCTGATTGTCATCTCCCTTCTTCTTTAATTGTTGAGGGTATGGGACTCTTGGGACGTCTGGCTTCAGCACTTCTTCCCCCTTTTTGTGAACTCAAAGTGGAAACTCGAGCTTCGTCCTGCTCTTCTTCCTCTTTATTTGAGTCCTCTTCTTGTGGTTTCTGGGGGATTTCCTTCAGTTCTTTCCCACTCCGAAGGGTGATAGCCTGACACTCCTCCCTTTTGGTTGAGTTAGTATTACTGCGAAGGTTGTGGCTGGGGATTTGCTTGAATAAGTAGCCAATTTGTGTCTCAAGTTTCTTGATGGCAGCATCCTGGTTCTGCATATTGGACATCACTTCTTCTCGGAACGCTTTACTATCTTGAATCTCTTTGCCTATGCCTTCAAGTAGATTCTCAATCCTTGAGAGTCTTTCATCAAATGATGGTAAATTGGGATTAGAGGTGGAAGGATGAGGTGGGTTATTTTGGCCTTGGTAAAGGTTTTGAGAGGGTTGGTTATGTGGGTGCTGATATGGTCTAGATGTGAGATGTTGGTGGGCTGCATTGTTGTTGGGATTTTAACGTCTTTGATCTAGTCCTTGGTCTTGTTGAATTCCCCACCCAAAGTTTGGGTGATTCCTCCATCCAGGGTTATAGGTCTTAGAGTATGGATCATGGTTTTGCCTAGGTGAATTCCCAATGTAGTTGGCTTGCTCCTGACTACCCTCTGCTTCTTCATTCACTCCTTCTTGGGTTGTTGATGAAATAGTGATTGCTGCTACTTGGTTCCTCTCCATCTTCTTGGTGAGGTTAGCCAGCTGCTGGGTAATGAGCTTGTTTTGGGCCAGCAGAGAATCTACATTGTATAGCTCCATTACTCCCCTAGTGTTGCCTCTGTCAGAAGCATAGAAATAATCATTCTCTGCTACTGTTTCAATGACATCTATGGCTTCCTCAATGGTCTTCTTCTTGTTTAAAGATCCTCCGGATGAATGGTCTACTACCTTCTTTGATTCATATGACAGGCCTTCATAGAAAATGTGCAGCTGCACCCATTCGTTGAACATATCTGGTGGACACCTCCTTGTCAGGTCCTTAAACCTCTCCCATGCTTCATAAAGAGTCTCACCATCTTGTTGCCTGAAAGTTTGGACCTCAGCTCTCAGCCTATTGATTCGTTGAGGAGGGTAAAATCTTGCTAAGAATTTGTTCACCACATCTTCCCAGGTTGTCAAGCTCTCCTTCGGGAAAGACTCCAACCACATGGCTGCCTTATCCTTGAGTGAGAATGGAAATAAGAGCAGTCTATAGGCGTCAGGATGAACATCATTAGACTTCACTGTGTCACATATTCTCAGGAAGGTGGTTAGATGTTGATTGGGGTCTTCTTGGACACTTCCTCCGAACGAACAGTTGTTCTGAACAAGGGTGATGAGCTGTGGTTTTAGTTAAAAATTGTTGGCATGGATGGTTGGCTTTTGAATGCTACTTCCACAGTTTCCTGGGTTTGGATTGATGTAAGAGCCTAAAACTCTTCTATCCTCCCCAGCATGATTTGTTCGACCTCCTCCACCATGGTTGTGAGCCTCTTCTTCATGATGGTTTTTCATGTTGTCTTCCATGTTTGGTTCAAAGTATTCCTCCTCTTCCTCGGCACCAACTACTCTTTTTCCTCTCGCTTCCCTCCTTAATCTAAAGAAGGTCCTCTCGGGTTCAGAATCAAAGGAAGTTGAAGCCCCGCTTCTTCTCCCTGTCATACAACCAACAAGTACAAGCAAGGAAAATAGATGCAGAAAGTATTTCTGTCAGAATGACCGTTAGTGTGAGTGATGCAATATATCAAACAGTTAGTGGGTTAGTGAAATGAATGGTAAATAACTAAAAACGAAAAAGTAGGGGGAAGGGAAGAAATTAACTAAAACTGAAAGTAAATTACTGGTTCGCAGAAATTGTGATTACACTTTGATTATGTAAAATTCATCGCTCTTTCTTTCGCTGGTAATGGCGCCAAAAAAACATGATGCCAATACCATGGTTCACAACTTCGCACAACTAACCAGCAAGTGCACTGGGTCGTCCAAGTAATACCTTACGTGAGTAAGGGTCAAATCCCACGGAGATTGTTGGTATGAAGCAAGCTATGGTCACCTTGTAAATCTCAGTCAGGCAGATATAAAATAGTAATGGGGTTTTCGAAAATAATACTAAAATAAGGATAGAAATACTTATGTAAATCATTGGTGAGAATTTCAGATAAGTGAATAGAGATGCTTTCGTTCCTCTGAACCTTTGCTTTCCTGCTATCTTCATCCAATCAGTCTTACTCCTTTCCATGGCTGGCTTTATGTGATGCATCACCATTGTCAATGGCTACTTTCGGTCTTCTCTCGGGAAAATGATCCAAATGCCCTGTCACAACACGGCTAATCGTCTGGAGGCATCACCCTTGTCAATGGTTACATCCTATCCTCTCAGTGAATATGGTCAACGCACCCTGTCACGGCACGGCTATTCATCTGTCGGTTCTCGATCATGCTGGAATAGGATTTACTATCCTTTTGCGTCTGTCACTATGCCCAGCAATCGTGAGTTTGAAGCTCGTCACAGTCATTCAATCATTGAATCCTACTCGGAATACCACAGACAAGGTTTAGACTTTCCGGATTCTCTTGAATGCCGCCATCATTCTAGCTTACACCACGAAGATTCCGATTAAGAGATATAAGAGATACTAATTCAATCTAATGTAGAACGGAAGTGGTTGTCAGGCACGCGTTCATAGGGAATGATGATGATTGTCACATTCATCACATTCAGGTTGAAGTGCGAACGAATATCTTAGAAGCAAAATAAGATGAGTTGAATAGAAAACAATAGTACTTTGCATTAATCTTTGAGGAACAGCAGAGCTCCACACCTTAATCTATGGAGTGCAGAAAATCTACCGTTGAAAATACATAAGTGATAATGGAGTTCATTGGTCTCGGCCCCAGAGGGGAACCAGAGTAACCAAGACTGTGAATACAATGATAAAAAGTTTTATTTATAATAAACTAGTCACTGGGGTTTACAGAAGTAAGTAATTGATGCATAAATCCACTTCCGGGGCACACTTGGTGTGTGCTTGGGCTGAGCTTGAAGTCTACACGTGGAGAGGTCATTCTTGGAGTTGAACGCCAGCTTTTGTGCCAGTTTGGGCGTTGAACTCCACTTTCAGCTTGTTTCTGGCGCTGGACGCCAGAATTGGGCTGAAAGCTGGCGTTGAATGCCAGTTTGCGTCGTCTAAACATGGGCAAAGTATGAACTATTATACATTGCTGGAAAGCCCTGGATGTCATCTTTCCAACGCAATTAGAAGCGCGCCATTTTGAGTTCTGTAGCTCCAGAAAATCCATTTGGAGTGCAGGGAGGTCAGAATCCAACAGCATCAACAGTCCTTCTTCAACCTCTGAATCTGATTTTTGCTCAAGTCCCTCAATTTCAGCCTGAAAATACCTGAAATCATAGAAAAATACACAAACTCATAGTAAAGTCCAGAAATGTGAATTTAACATAAAAACTAATGAAAACATCCCTAAAAGTAACTAGATTCTACTAAAAACATACTAAAAACAATGCCAAAAAGCGTATAAATTATCCGCTCATCAACAACAAACTTAAATTGTTGCTTGTCCCCAAGCAACTGAAAATCAAATAGGATAAAAAGAAGAGAATATACTATAAATTCCAAACTATCAATGAAACATAGCTCCAATTAAATGAGCGGGACTTATAGCTTTTTGCCTCTTGAATAGTTTTGGCATCTCACTTTATCCATTGAAGTTCAGAATGATTGGCATCTATAGGAACTCAGAGTTCAGATAGTGTTATTGATTCTCCTAGTTCAGTATGATGATTCTTGAACACAGCTATTTTATGAGTCTTGGCCGTGGCCCTAAGCACTTTGTTTTCCAGTATTACCACCGGATACATAAATGCCACAGACACATAATTGGGTGAACCTTTTCAGATTGTGACTCAGCTTTGCTAAAGTCCCCAATTAGAGGTGTCCAGGGTTCTTAAGCACACTCTTTTTTTGCTTTGGACCTTGACTTTAACCGCTCAGTCTCAAGTTTTCACTTGACACCTACACGCCACAAGCACATGGTTAGGGACAGCTTTGTTTAGCCACTTAGACCAGGATTTTATTCCTTTAGGCCCTCCTATCCACTGATGCTCAAAGCCTTGGGATCCTTTTTATTTGCCCTTGCCTTTTGGTTTTAAGGGTTATTGGCTTTTTGCTCTTGCCTTTTGGTTTTTAGAGCTTTTGGCTTTTTCTGCTTGCTTTTTCTTTTTCTTTCTATTTTTTTTTTTGCCTATTTTTTTCTCTTATTTTTTTGCAAGCTTTGTTCTGTGCTGCTTTTTTTTGCTTCAAGAATCATTTTTATGATTTTTCAGATTATCAAATAACATGTCTCCTAATCATCATTCTTTCAAGAGCCAACATATTTAACATTCTTAAACAACAACTTCAAAAGACATATGCACTGTTCAAGCATACATTCAGAAAACAAGAAGCATTGTCACCACATCAATATAATTAAGCTAAGTTCAAGGATAAATTCGAAACTCATGTACTTCTTGTTCTTTTGAATTAAAACATTTTTCATTTAAGAGAGGTGATGGATTCATAGGACATTCATAACTTTAAGACATAGTTACTGACTACTAATGATCATGTAATGAAGACACAAACATAGATAAGCACATAACATAGAGAAAATGAAAAACAGAGAAAGTAAGAACAAGGAATGAGTCCACCTTAGTGATGGTGACGTTTCCTTCTTGAGGAACCAATGATGTCCTTGAGCTCTTCTATGTCTCTTCCTTGTCTTTGTTGCTCCTCCCTCATTGCTTTTTGATCTTCTCTTATTTCATGAAGGATGATGGAGTGCTCTTGATGTTCCACCCTTAGTTGTCCCATGTTGGAACTTAATTCTTCTAGGGAGGTGTTGATTTGCTCCCAAAAATTCTGTGGAGGCAAGTGCATCCCTTGATGTATCTCAGGGATTTCTTGATGATGAGCTTCTTCATGTGCCTGTTGAGATTCATGAGTGGGCTCTCTTGTTTTCTCCATCCTTTTCTTAGTGATGGGCTTGTGAGATGAATCTTTCCATCTCCCATGGCTCAGAGGTGGAAGCATTTGTCTTCCCTTTCCTCTTTCTTGATGTTTCTCTGGCCTTAGGTGCCATTAATGGTAATGGAAAAACAAAAAGCTTATGCTTTTACCACACCAAACTAAGAATTTTGCTCGTCCTCGAGCAAGAAAAGAAAGAATAGATGAAGAAGAAGAAGAAATGGAGGGGAGGGAGAAGGGGTTGTGTTTCGGCCAAGAAGAGAAAAGAGGGTTGTGTTGTGTGAAAATGAGGAAGAATGGAGGGTTATATATAGGGATGGGAGGGGGGTTAAGGTTTGGCCATGTAGGGTGGGTTTGGGTGGGAAATTGATTTTGAATTTTGAAGGTAGGTGGAGTTTATGAGGTAGGTTTATGGGGAAGAGTGGATGGATGTGAGTGGTGAAGAGGTGATGGGTTGAGGTGATTGGTGATTGGTGAAGGGTTATGGGGAAGAGAGGTTGAGGTGATTGGTGAAGGGTTATGGGGAAGAGTGTTTATGGGATTGTGTAAAAGAGGGGTGAGAAGAAGTGAGTGGAGGTAGGTGGGGATCCTGTGGGGTCCACAGATCCTGAGGTGATCCTGTGGGGTCCACAGATCCTGAGGTGTTCAAGGATTTACACCCTTGCACCAAATTGGGCATGCAAAATGCCCTTGCACACAACTCTGGGCGTTCAGCGCCAGGTTGGTGCCCATTTTGGGCGTTCAACGCCCATTTGTTGCCCATTTCTGGCGTTGAATGCCAGAACCATGCTTGTTCTGGGCGTTCAGCGCCAGCTCCTCTCCAGGGTGCAATTCTGGCGTTCAGACGCCCAGATGATGCCCATTTTGGGCGTTCAGCGCCCAGATACTGCCCATTTTGGGCGTTCAGCGCCAGAACCATGCTCTGTTCTGGCGTTGAACGCCAGGCAGATACTTCCTCCAGGGTGTGATTTTTCTTCTGCTGTTTTTGATTCCGTTTTTAATTTTTATATTTATTTTGTGACTCCACATTATCATGAACCTATAAAGACATATGACTAAGAAAAATATAGTTAGATAAATAAAAATTGGGTTGCCTCCCAACAAGCGCTTCTTTAATGTCAGTAGCTTGACAGTGGGCTCTCATGGAGCCTCACAGATGTTCAGAGCATTGTTGAGACTCCCCAACACCAAACTTAGAGTTTGGATATGGGAGTTCAACACCAAACTTAGAGTTTTGTTGTGGCCTCCCAACACCAAACTTAGAGTTTGACTGTGGGGGCTTTGTTTGACTCTGCTTTGAGAGAAGCTTTTTCTGCTTCCTCTCCATGGATGCAGAGAGAGATCCTTGAGTTGTAAACACAAGGTTGTCCTCATTTATTTGAAGGATCAATTCTCCTCTGTCCACATCAATCACAGCTCTTGCTGTGGCCAGGAAAGGTCTTCCTAGGATGATGGATTCATCCTCTTCCTTTCCAGTATCCAGGACTATGAAATTAGCAGGGATGTAAAGGCCTTCAACCTTTACTAACACGTCCTCTACTTGTCCATAAGCCTGTTTTCTTGAATTGTCTGCCATCTCTAATGAGATTTTAGCAGCTTGCACCCCATAGATTCTCAGTTTCTCTATTATAGAGAGGGGCATGAGGTTTATCCCTGAACCAAGATCACACAGAGCCTTAAAGATCATGGTGCCTATGGTACAAGGTATTATGAACTTTCCAGGATCCTGTCTCTTCTGAGGCAATGTCAGTTGATCCAGATCACTTAGTTCATTGGTGAACAAGGGAGCTTCATCTTCCCAAGTCTCAATACCAAATAATTTGGCATTCAGCTTCATGATTGCACCAAGAAACTTGGCAGTTTGCCCTTCAGTAACATCCTCATTCTCTTCAGAAGAGGAATACTCATCAGAGCTCATGAATGGCATAAGGAGGTTCAATGGAATCTCTATGGTCTCTAGATGAGCCTCAGAGTCCTTTGGTCCCTCAGAGGGAAACTCCTTATTGATCACTGGACGTCCCAGGAGGTCTTCCTTCTTGGGATTCACGTCCTCTCCTTCCCTTACAGGTTCGGCCATGATGCTTATGTCAATGGCCTTGCACTCTCCTTTTGGATTCTCTTTTGTGTTGCTTGGGAGAGTACTAGGAGGGATTTCAGTGATCCTTTTACTCAGCTGGCCCACTTGTGCTTCTAAATTTCTAATGGAAGATCTTGTTTCATTCATGAAACTCACAGTGGCCTTAGATAGATCAGAGACTAAGTTTGCTAAGCTAGATTGATTCTGCTTAGAATTCTCTGTCTGTTGCTGAGTGGATGATGGAAAAGGCTTGCTATTGCTAAACCTGTTTCTTCCACCATTATTAAAGCCTTGTTGAGGCTTTTGATCCTTCCATGAGAAATTTGGATGATTGCTCCATGATGAGTTATAGGTGTTTCCATAAGGTTCACCTAAATAATTCACCTCTGCTATTGCAGGGTTCTCAGGATCATAAGCTTCTTCTTCAGAAGATGCCTCTTGAGTACTGTTGGATGCAGCTTGCATTCCATTCAGACTCTGGGAAATCATATTGACTTGCTGAGTCAATATTTTATACTGAGCCAATATGGCATTCAGAGTATAAATTTAAAGAACTCCCTTCTTCATAGGCGTCCCATTACTCACAGGATTCCTCTCAGAAGTGTACATGAACTGGTTATTAGCAACCATGTCAATGAGTTCTTGAGCTTCTGCAGGTGTTTTCTTTAGGTGAATGGATCCACCTGCAGAAGTATTCAATGACATCTTTGCCAATTCAGACAAACCATCATAGAAGATATCCAGGATGGTCCATTCTGAAAGCATGTCAGTAGGACACTTTTTGGTCAGTCCTTTGTATCTCTCCCAAGCTTCATAGAGGGATTCACCTTCTTTTTGTCTGAAGGTCTGAACGTCCACTCTAAGTTTACTAAGCTTTTGAGGAGGAAAGAACTTGGCTAAGAAAGCCGTGACCAGCTTATCCCAAGAGTTCAGGCTATCTCTGGGTTGAGAGTCCAACCATACTCTAGCTCTGTCTCATACAGCAAAAGGGAAAAGTATGAGCCTGTAGACTTCAGGATTTACTCCATTAGTCTTAACAGTATCACAGATCTGCAAGAATTCAGTTAAGAACTGAAAAGGATCTTCAAATGGAAGTCCATGAAACTTGCAGTTCTGCTGCATCAGAGAAACTAATTGAGGTTTCAGCTCAAAGTTGTTTGCTCCAATGGCAGGAATGGAGATGCTTCTTCCATGTAAGTTGGAATTAGGTGCAGTAAAGTCACCAAGCATCCTCCTTGCATTATTGTTGTTGGATTCGGCTGCCATCTCCTTTACTTGTTCAAAATTTTCAATAAGGTTGTCTCTGGATTGTTGTAATTTAGCTTCTCTTAGTTTCCTTTTCAGAGTCCTTTCAGGTTCTGGATCAGCTTCAATAAGAATGCCTTTTTCTTTGTCCCTGCTCATAAGAAAGAGAAGAGAAAAAGAAAAGAAGAGGAATCCTCTATGTCACAGTAAAGAGGTTCCTTATTGTTAGTAGAAGAAGAGAAGAAGAAGAAAAAAAATTCGAACACAGATAGAAGAGGGGGGTTCGAATTTGGTGAGTGATGTGAGGAAGAGATGTTAGTAGATGAATAAATAAATAGAATAAGATGAGAGAAAAGGAGAATTTTCAAAAATTATTTTTGAAAAAGAGTTAGTGATTTTCGAAAATAGTTTTTGAAAAAGGTTAGTAATTTTTCAAAATTAAAATTAAAAATTAAAATAATTAGTTAATTAAAAAGAATTTTTGAAAAAGAGGGAAGATATTTTCGAAAATTAGAGAGAGAGAGTTAGTTAGGTGGTTTTGAAAAAGGTAAGAAACAAACAAAAAGTTAGTTGGTTAGTTGAAACAAATTTTTGAAAAGATAAGAAGTTAGGAAGTTAGAAAAGATATTTTGAAATCAACTTTTTGAAAAAGATAGGATGAGAAGATATTTTTGAAAAGATATGATTGAAATTAGTTTTGAAAAAGATTTGATTTTTAAAAATCACAATTAATGACTTGATAGTTTACACACCACCCCTTCTTATTTGAGAATACAATTGGAATACGTAATAAAGCTAGTATATTTATTAAACCTGCACAAATCTAACTTCCGTTGCTATAGCTAGCCATATATCTAGTATCCATATTAGATACATGTCTCTTCCTTTTATAGCAGTCCTATTTATTCGGTACAGAGCATGTCGTAGTCAATTTTTCAATTTCTATTATTGTATATACAAAATACCTAATTTAAAATTAGTATCATTACTATTACAGATCAAACAAGATATCTATAAAATATGGAAGGAGGAGAAGAACGCTTTTAACTTATGGTAAAAAATTTTCACAAGAAATCACAAGATATGATTCTAGAACTCAAAATTTGAATCTTTCTTAACAAGCAAGTAACAAACTTGAAATTTTTGAATCAAAACATTAATTGTTATTGTTATTTTCGAAAATTTGATACAAAAATAAGAAAAAGATTTTTGAAAAATATTTTTTTAAAATTTTCAAAAATAACTAAGAAAAATGAAAAAGATTTGATTTTTGAAAAAGATTTTGAAAAAGATAAGATTTTCAAATTGAAAATTTGATTTGACTCATAAGAAACAACTTGATTTTTTTTTTAAATTTTTTTGAAAAAGTCAACTCAATTTTCGAATTTGATGAGAGAAAAAGGGAAAGATATTTTTTTGATTTTTGAGTTTTTATGATGAGAGAGAAAAACATGAAAATGATGCAATGCATGAGATTTTTAGATCAAAACAATGAATGCATGCAAGAATGCTATGAATGTCAAGATGAACACCAAGAACACTTTGAATGTCAAGATGAACACCAAGAACATATTTTTGAAAAATTTTTAATGCAAGGAAAACATGCAAGACACCAAACTTAGAATTCTTTAATTCTTAGACACTAAGAATTCAAGAATGCATATGAAAAACAAGAAAAGACACAAAACATGCAAATGCAAAGATCAAACAAGAAGACTTACCAAGAACAACTTGAAGATCATGAAGAACACTATGAATGCATGAAATTTTCGAAAAATGCAAGATGCACACGCAATTGACACCAAACTTATAACATGACTCAAGACTCAAACAAGAAACACAAAAATATTTTTTATTTTTATGATTTTATGATTTTTTTGTGTTTTCTTTTAATTTTTCGAAAATCATTTTGGGAAAAAGGAAGCAATGAATTCATAGTCCTCAATCAAAATCCTGGGAATTAGACATGGCTTAATAGCTAGCCAAGCTAAAACATGTTATATGAAACACTAGAATTCATTCTTAAAAATTTTGAAGAAAAATATATTTTTGAAAACATTTTTATTTTAGAATTTTTTTTTTCGAAAACAAAGGAGAAAATTTTGAAAGATTTTTGAAAAATTTTTGAAGAGAAAACAAAAAGAAAATTACCTAATCTGAGCAACAAGATGAACCGTCAGTTGTCCAAACTCAAACAATCCCCGGCAACGGCGCCAAAAACTTGGTGCGCAAAAATTGTGATTACACTTTGATTATGTAAAATTCATAGCTCTTTCTTTCCCTGGTAATGGCGCCAAAAAAACATGATGCCAATACCATGGTTCATAACTTCGCACAACTAACCAGCAAGTGCACTGGGTCGTCCAAGTAATACCTTACGTGAGTAAGTGTCGAATCCCACAGAGATTGTTGGTATGAAGCAAGCTATGGTCACCTTGTAAATCTTAGTCAGGCAGATATAAAACAGTAATGGGGTTTTCAAAAATAATACTAAAATAAGGATAGAAATACTTATGTAAATCATTGGTGAGAATTTCAAATAAGCGAATAGAGATGCTTTCGTTCCTCTGAACCTTTGCTTTCCTGCTATCTTCATCCAATCAGTCTTACTCCTTTCCATGGCTGGCTTTATGTGATGCATCACCATTGTCAATGGCTACTTTCGGTCTTCTCTCGGGAAAATGATCCAAATGCCCTGTCACGGCACGGTTAATCGTCTGGAGGCATCACCCTTGTCAATGGTTACATCCTATCCTCTCAGTGAATATGGTCAACGCACCCTGTCACGGCACGGCTATTCATTTGTCGGTTCTCGATCATGCTGGAATAGGATTTACTATCCTTTTGCGTCTGTCACTACGCCCAGCAATCGCGAGTTTGAAGCTCGTCACAGTCATTCAATCATTGAATTCTACTCGGAATACCACAGACAAGGTTTAGACTTTCCGGATTCTCTTGAATGCCGCCATCATTCTAGCTTACACCACGAAGATTCCGATTAAGAGATCTAAGAGATACTCATTCAATCTAATGTTGAACGGAAGTGGTTGTCAGGCACGCGTTCATAGGGAATGATGATGATTGTCACGTTCATCACATTCAGGTTGAAGTGCGAACGAATATCTTAGAAGCGAAATAAGATGAGTTGAATAGAAAACAGTAGTACTTTGCATTAATCTTTGAGGAACAGCAGAGCTCCACACCTTAATCTATGGAGTGCAGAAACTCTACCGTTGAAAATAAATAAGTGATAATGGAGTTCATTGGTCTCGGCCCCAGAGGGGAACTGGAGTAACCAAGACTGTGAATACAATGATAAAAAGTTCTATTTATAATAAACTAGTCACTAGGGTTTACAGAAGTAAGTAATTGATGCATAAATCCACTTCCGGGGCCCACTTGGTGTGTGCTTGGGCTGAGCTTGAAGTCTACAAGTGGAGAGGTCATTCTTGGAGTTGAACGCCAGCTTTTGTGCCAGTTTGGGCGTTGAACTCCACTTTGCAGCTTGTTTCTGGCGCTGGACGCCAGAATTGGGCAGAAAGCTGGCGTTGAACGCCAGTTTGCATCATCTAAACTTGGACAAAGTATGGACTATTATACATTTATGGAAAGCCCTGGATGTCTAGTTTCCAACGCACTTGGAAATGCGCCATTTTGAGTTCGGTAGCTCCAGAAAATCTATTTTGAGTGCAGGGAGGTCAGAATCCAACAGCATCAGCAGTCCTTTTTCAACCTCTGAATCCGATTTTTGCTCAAGTCCCTCAATTTCAGCCCGAAAATACCTGAAATCACAGAAAAATACACAAACTCATGGTAAAGTCCAGAAATGTGAATTTAACATAAAAACTAATGAAAACATCCCTAAAAGTAACTAGATTCTACTAAAAACATACTAAAAAATAATGCCAAAAAGCGTATAAATTATCCGCTCATCAATTACTCAAACAGAAAATTAAATCAAACAAAACAAAAATGCTCAATTTATTTATCTTCTAATTTAATCATTGTTTATGCACAATCAATCCCCGGCAACGGCGCCATAAACTTGATGCACGGAAAACTTGTCTCATAACAAATTTCCTTCGGCAAGTGTACCGAATTTGTCGTCAAGTAAAAACTCACAATAGAGTGAGGTCAAATCCCACAGGGATTGATTGATCAAGCAACTTTAATTAGAGGAATGTTCTAGTTGAGCGAATCAGAATTTGGGTTGAGAAATCCAAAAAATTAAATGGCGGGAAAGTAAATAACAGAAAAGTAAATGCTAGAATAAAGAGCTGAATGTAGATGACGGAAAGTAAATTGCAGAATCTTAAATGGGAATGGGGTAATTGCTCATAAAAGTAAATGACAGAAATTAAAGAGAATGGGTAAGATCAGAAATGGGGAGTTCATTGGGCTCAGGAGGTGTTGCATTCTCCAGATCAATTTCATTTTCATCTCTTCCTCAATCAATGCACTCATTGATCTCCTTGGCAATCTTAAGTGATCGAATTACAATTCTTTGTAATTCAATCTCTCAAATCTTGATCAATAGCCAATTCCTTGGTCAATTGCTCATGAGAAGAGATGAAGTATGGTCACTGATTATACCACATGCATTTTGATGGGATATTTTCGTAGAGAAACGAATTTCTCCAAAACACCCAAATCTAACCGGCAAGTGCACCGGGTCGCATCAAGTAATAATAACTCACGGGGGTGAGGTCGATCCCACAGGGATTGAAGGATTGAGCAATTTTAGTTTAGTGGTTGATTTAGTCAAGCGAATCAAGAATTGGTTGAGAGATTTGTGATTTACAGAATTTAAATTGCATAGAAAGTAAAGGAAATTGATGAATTGCATGAAATTAAAGAGAACTGGAATTTAAAGTGCTGAATCTTAAAGAGCAAGAAATTAAATGGTAGAAACTTAGAACGCAAGAAATGTATTGCAGAATCTTAAAGTGCAAGAAATGTAAATGGCTTGAATTGTAACGGGAATTGGGAGTTGGATTTGCAGGAATTAAACAAGGAAAAGTAAATTGCAACAAACAGAAAAGTAAAGGATGTCTTGAATCAAACCGGATCTTAAAACAGAAATGTAAATAAGCATGAAAACAGTAAACAGGGAATGGGAAATGGGAAATCCGGATCTCAGGACCCAAGAGACTAGAAAACCAAGTCTAGATCTCAATGCCTTCCTAGATCCAACAAGAACAATTGCAAAGGAAAAGTAGATTGCAAAGAAAGTAGATGAAGAAGCAAGTAACCGAAACTGAAATTCAATTAAGCAGAAAATTAAACAAGATCCCAAGGTGAGATTGAAACAGAATTTCTTCAACTCTCCAACCCAAGATTCAAGACAATTGTAATTGAAATTGAAAGCAAGAAAACTAAGAGGAAGGGAATTCAATTCTCCTTCCCCGAGACTTAGAAATTAAAATTCACTCAACACCAAAAGCTCTCCGAAAACTCTCTATGAAAACTAAAAGGAAAAGCTCCCCTCAAAACTTAAATCCTATGCTATTTATACACTTTCTTCAAATGGTCTTCAAGCCTTCAATTGGGCCTTTGCTCTTGATGGAATTGGGTTGATAGAGGCCTTGGTTGATTGCTCTTGGAGTTTGGAGAAGAACCGAATTGAACCGGGTTGGAATCATGAAAGCTTGAGTAAAAGTTGGAGTAAAAGTTAGGGGTCTAACTTTTGCTCCAACTTTTCACATCAGCACCCTTGTTTTGCTGATACCAACGTTGGGGCAAAAGTTAGGGGTCTAACTTTTGCTCCAACGTTGGCCACCCCTTGGTTATTCATGGCGCCAACGTTAGCCAAAAAGTTAGGGGGCTAACGTTGGCGCAAACTTTTGCTAGTCCAGGGAGTGTTTTTCATGTGCCAACGTTAGCCAAAAAGTTAGGGGGCTAACGTTGGCGCAAACTTTTTGTGCATCCAGGGAGTGTTTTTCGTGCCAAAAGTTAGCCAAAAAGTTAGGGGTCTAACTTTTGCTCTAGCTTTTGCCCAAAAGTTAGCCAAAAAGTTAGGGGTCTAACTTTTGCTCCAGCTTTTACTTCCTGGTTCATAATTAATCCAAAAGTTTGAGCTAAAGTTTGAGGGCACACTTTTGCTCAAACTTTTTGTTCTCTCTTCCTCCTAGCCATTCCTTCTTGCATCAACCTTTCTCCAAGCTTTCTTCACCTATCATTAATCAACCAAACACATCAAAGCTATGCTCAAAATCATGAGATATTCATTCTTTCATAATATGTGACAATTATAGCATAAAACCTCATGAAATAGCATAAATTCATACATGGTTGATTAAATCAAAGGAAGCATGAAAATCTACCCAATTGGCTTGCTTATGGCTCAAGAAAGTGCATAATTCAATTGAAAACAAAAGAAAAAGGCTAGTGAAACTAGGCTAAGATGACTTGTCATCACAACACCAAACTTAAAGCTTGCTTGTCCCCAAGCAAGAAATGGTTTATTGAGAAGAAAGAATGAAATGGAAGAGGATATTCATGCTAGTAGAGTGTTATTGGTAGTTCATGGGGTTTTATGTGGATATGCACACACTCACCTCTTATTGACTCTTAAGCCTAGAAAACCTCCTTCAAGCTTCAAGTGACATACTGCTATGACCTCTCATTATTCCTTTATCCTTGGCTATTATCTTGTTCATGAGCTTTATTTGAGTGTCATGTGTAGCAAGTTCATTTCTTTTTCTTTATACTTGACACATTATTCACTATAGACACTTGGCTCACATTCCTTCTTAGAACATTGATGCCCAGCACCTCTTTGGGCTACTAAATGCCTTGTAGTTAGGTTGCTCTTGATAGTGGACTTTCAGCTGATGATCCCGGGTTAGTTAACCCAAGTCATCAAGTGTTGATGCACTCCAAAGAGCTTAATAATCCAAGCAGATCCTAATACAAAGACACCACAGGCATATATTCTAAGGTTCAAGCTATTGGTGTCCAACTTTGTTTCTTTTTGTTTTTCTTTTGTTCTGACACTTCTTGGCTGTTTCTTTTTCTCCCCCTTTTTTTTTCTTTCTTTTTTTCTCTTTTTGTTTTTCTTTCTAACCAAGGATTTTTATTCAATTGAGATTCATAGACAGTAGCTACTTTCTACTTAAGAGGAGACATCCTAGTGTTCTTATTCATTAAAGGTGAGCTATTATACAATCACACACATACCACCACTTACTTTTATTTTACTTCTATCTAACAGAGAACTATCTCACTTCACATTCAAACATTTCTTTTATTGAATTGAAAATGCAGGGGACAAAGCATGCTTGTTAAGTGAAAGTAACCACACAAGCACACACATAGGCTAGCTTACTTATTTTAAGAGTGATTCTACTTGTACTAGATGAACACTTTAGCAAGACACAAGTCAAAGCATTTTTCAACAGTAAGAGTTAAGTGTAGATACAACCTATTGGTTTGCAGTTCCTTTGTTCTTCCTTCTGTTGTGCCCCTTTTGAGTCATGATGCATAATGTCTTCAAATGGTGGTTCGTTCCCTGCACAATTCTCAAAAGTTGCTTGCTTCTCAAGCCCTTAGGTTACTGGTTAGTATGCATGAATTGAGTGTGGCTTTTTGGATTCAATTTGGTGTGGGAACACCAAACTTAATTCCGTGCCACTGTCTCTAGTGCAACAGGTTGTACATTTATAAATTCTTTTGGCCTTGCTAAAGGTTATGGAACCAAACTAAGAAGCAATTAACTGGTTGAATAATTTGTCTGATTGCTTGGAGCTATCATTATGCAAGAGGTGAGAGTATGCTTTTAAATGAAATTTTAGTGGAACACCAAACTTAGAATCCTTCATTCTCCCTTAAATTGTTTTGGTATGCAACACCAAACTTAGCTCCTTGCAATACATACTTAATTATTCAACATTTTTATTGAAAAAGCTATGAAAAGAAAATTACCTCAGGTTGGGTTGCCTCCCAACAAGCGCTCTTTTAATGTCACTAGCTTGACATCTTGTTCTTTTGATCATGGAGGTTGAAAATCATAGTACCTCAGCTTTTCTCCTTTTACTGTGAACTTTCTTCCGGTCTCCTCTTTGATGATCTCTAGGTGTTCAAGTGAAAGGGCCCGGTTCACAGTGTAGTATTCAGATGATTGTGGGGACACCTTCATTGATTGTGGGGACACCTTCATTGGTTGGGTGTTTAACACTACTTTATCCCCTGGTGAAAAGCCTTCAGTAGGGATCTTTTTGTTTCTCCACCCTCTTGGCCTCTTCTTCTTTTCTTTCTCAAAAGATACTCCCTGACTTGGTGGTTCCTTATCTGAGATGTTGAATTTCTCATCTGGAGGTTTTGGATCTAGTTCCTCCTTGATTTCTTTGGTCTGTTGCACTATCTCTACTTCTTTCAAGCATGGATTTGGAAGTCTTGGAGCTAACTCATTGACTACCTCCTTCAAACTTTGATCTCTGGCCTTATCCTCCGTACACTCTTCTTCTTGAGTGGGCTCATGTGGGGTTTTAAAAACATGGAATGCTAGGTGCTCATCATGCACTCTCAGCAACAATTCCCCTTTTTCAACATCTATCAGTGCTCTGCCCGTAGCAAGAAAAGGCCTCCCCAGGATGATGGGAGTGTTAGGGTCTTCATCCATATCCAGGATGACAAAATCAGCTGGGAGAAGGAACTTCCCCACTTTTACCAGTACATTCTCTACAACTCCAACTGCTTGCTGGATGGATTTGTCAGCCATTTGAAGGAGTATTCGTGTGGATTTCAGCTCACAAATTCGAAGTTTCCTCATTAGAGACAAAGGCATCAAGTTTATGCTTGCACCAAGGTCACAGAATGACTTTTCAATTGTTATGTCTCCTATGGTGCAAGGTATATAAAAACTCCCAGGATCATCTTTCTTCTCTGGTAACTCTCTTTGGAGGATAGCACTACATTCCTTTGTCATCTCAACAATCTGACCTTCCTTCAGGGATCTTTTCTTTGTGAGTACTTCTTTCATAAATTTGGCATATAATGGCATCTGTTCAAGTGCTTCTAAGAAAGGAATATTGATGCTGAGAGTCTTGAATATATCCAGGAATTTTGAGTATTGCTTATCCTCGTTTTCTTTTTTGAACCTCTGAGGGTACGGAAGTTTGGGGACATCTGGCTTCACCCCTTCCTTCTTCTCTTGTAGCTGTGTTTCAAGGATGTCCACATCTTTCTTTGAGCTTTTTGCATTCTTGGTCTTTCTCTCCTCTTCACTTCTCTCTTCTGTCTCTTCTTGTGGAACTTCTCTGTTGTGTTCTTCTTGATTGATGGCTTCCTTCTCCCTAGTCTTTTCACTTCCCACTATGATTGCTTTGCACTCCTCCCACTTTGTAGCTTTTCCTTTGTCCTTTGGATTGGAGATTGTATCACTTGGGAGAACATTGGTTGGCCGTTCAGCTTGTTTGGCCAATTGTCCCACTTGTCGTTCAAGGCTCTTCATGGTAGCTTCATTTCTCTCTTGCATTTTGACCAAGCTTTGAGTGGACTGAGAAATTGCTTGTATGGCTGCCTCAAGACTTGAAATTCTACTTTCATGATGGTCTATTGGTGGTATGATGGGGGTGGAATGTGGTTGCTGGAAGTTATTTGTAGGGGTAGTGTGGTAGTTTTGGGGGTTAGATGTTGGTGCGGAAATGCTATTTTGATGAGTTTGTGGATTGTGGTGGAGTGGTTGATATGTATTTTGTGGTTTCTTGTATTGATTATTATTAGCGTTTTGCTGGTCGTGGTTTGAGTAAGTTGTGTTTCTTAAGATGTTTTGGTTTGAGTTTTTCTGCCACGGTTGCTGGCTGTGGGTGTGGTTATCTCCCCATCTGAGATTTGGATGGTTCTTCCAGGATGGATTGTAGGTGTCACCATAAACCTCATTTTGGCATGAGCCTTGGTTGTGCACATATTGAGGTTGTTCCTGCTGCTGATTTTCTTGGTTTTCTTCATTTTGTCCCCATGTGGTTGATGGTTGGCTTGTATTCACTGTTGCAACTTGTAAACTATCAATCTTTTTAGCCATCTGCTTAAATTGTTCTTGAATCTGCTGCTGTATTATCTTGTTTTGAGCTAGGAGGGTGTCAACCCCTTCCATTTCTAACACTCCTTTCCTTAGTGATGGTTGGTGTTGTCTCTGATGGCCAAAGAAATATTGGTTGTTAGCCACCATGTCAATGAGGTTCTGAGCTTCTTCAGCTGTTTTCATGAGTTGCATTGAGCCTCCTGCTGAATAGTCAAGTGCCTCTTGAGCTTTCATTGTCAGTCCTTCATAGAAATTTTGGAATTTATCCCATTCATTAAACATTTCTGGTGGACACTTCCTGAGTAAAGCTTTGTATCTCTCCCATGCTTCATACAATGACTCTCCATCCATCTGAGTAAATGTTTGAACTTCAGTCTTCAATCTAATAACTCTTTGAGGTGGGTAAAACTTGGCAAGAAACTTGGTTACTAGATCATCCCAGTTGTTGATGCTATCTCTTGGAAATGACTCCAACCATTGAGTGGCTTTGTCTTTGAGGGAAAATGGAAATAGCAGCAATTTGTAACTGTCAGGATGCACACCATTGGTCTTCACTGTGTTACATATCCTCAGGAAGGTGGATAGGTGCTGGTTTGGATCTTCCAAGGGGCCTCCTCCATAAGAACAGTTGTTCTGCACCAAGGTGATGAGTTGGGGCTTCAATTCAAAGTTATTTGCATCGACATTTGGGGTAAGGATGCTACTCCCACAATGCCTTGGATTAACAAGTGTATATGAAGCCAAGACTCTCCTCTGGGGTTGACCATTGTTGTTGGCCATTCTCACTGGTGGATTTGTTGGATTTGTTGAGTGTTCCTCCAATTCATGATATTCTTCATCTGATTCTTCCTCTCCAGCAACATTTTTTTCTCTTGCTTCTCTTCTTGTATCTGACATACAAGCAAAACACAAGAAACACACAAAAACCAGTGACACTTCAATCTATTGCTAGAATGAAGTTTGAGTTAGCTTAAGCAAAAATTCAAACAGTTAGTGGGTTAGTCAAAAATTAAAGAAACCGAAAGAAAAATTGCTTGATCTAAACTACCACCTCACTTAATCATTGTCAATCTAATCAATCCCCGGCAACGGTGCCAAAAACTTGATGGGATATTTTCGTAGAGAAACGAATTTCTCCAAAACACCCAAATCTAACCGGCAAGTACACCGGGTCGCATCAAGTAATAATAACTCACGGGGGTGAGGTCGATCCCACAGGGATTGAAGGATTGAGCAATTTTAGTTTAGTGGTTGATTTAGTCAAGCGAATCAAAAATTGGTTGAGAGATTTGTGATTTGCAGAATTTAAATTGCATAGAAAGTAAAGGAAACTGATGAATTGCATGAAATTAAAGAGAACTGGAATTTAAAGTGCTGAATCTTAAAGAGCAAGAAATTAAATGGCAGAAACTTAGAACGCAAGAAATGTAAATTGCAGAATCTTAAAGTGCAAGAAATGTAAATGGCTTGAATTGTAAAGGGAATTGGGAGTTGGATTTGCAGGAATTAAACAAGGAAAAGTAAATTGCAACAAACAGAGAAGTAAAGGATGTCTTGAATCAAACCGGATCTTAAAACAGAAATGTAAATAAGCATGAAAATAGTAAACAGGGAATGGGAAATGGGAAATCCGGATCTCAGGACCCAAGAGACTAGAAAACCAAGTCTAGATCTCAATGCCTTCCTAGATCCAACAAGAACAATTGCAAAGGAAATGTAGATTGCAAAGAAAGTAGATGAAGAAGCAAGTAACCGAAACTGAAATTCAATTAAGCAGAAAATTAAACAAGATCCCAAGGTGAGATTGAAACAGAATTTCTTCAACTCTCCAACCCAAGATTCAAGACAATTGTAATTGAAATTGAAAGCAAGAAAACTAAGAGGAAGGGAATTCAATTCTCCTTCCCCGAGACTTAGAAATTAAAATTCACTCAACACCAAAAGCTCTCCGAAAACTCTCTATGAAAACTAAAAGGAAAAGCTCCCCTCAAAACTTAAATCCTATGCTATTTATACACTTTCTTCAAATGGTCTTCAAGCCTTCAATTGGGCCTTTGCTCTTGATGGAATTGGGTTGATAGAGGCCTTGGTTGATTGCTCTTGGAGTTTGGAGAAGAACCGAATTGAACCGGGTTGGAATCATGAAAGCTTGAGTAAAAGTTGGAGTAAAAGTTAGGGGTCTAACTTTTGCTCCAACTTTTCACATCAGCACCCTTGTTTTGCTGATACCAACGTTGGGGCATAAGTTGGGGGTCTAACTTTTGCTCCAACGTTGGCCTCCCCTTGGTTATTCATGGCGCCAACGTTAGCCAAAAAGTTAGGGGGCTAACGTTGGCGCAAACTTTTGCTAGTCCAGGGAGTGTTTTTCATGTGCCAACGTTAGCCAAAAAGTTAGGGGGCTAACGTTGGCGCAAACTTTTTGTGCATCCAGGGGGTGTTTTTCATGCCAAAAGTTAGCCAAAAAGTTAGGGGTCTAACTTTTGCTCCAGCTTTTACTTCCTGGTTCATAATTAATCCAAAAGTTTGAGCTAAAGTTTGAGGGCAAACTTTTGCTCAAACTTTTTGTTCTCTCTTCCTCCTAGCCATTCCTTCTTGAATCAACCTTTCTCCAAGCTTTCTTCACCTATCATTAATCAACCAAACACATCAAAGCTATGCTCAAAATCATGAGATATTCATTCTTTCATAATATGTGACAATTATAGCATAAAACCTCATGAAATAGCATAAATTCATACATGGTTGATTAAATCAAAGGAAGCATGAAAATCTACCCAATTGGCTTGCTTATGGCTCAAGAAAGTGCATAATTCAATTGAAAACAAAAGAAAAAGGCTAGTGAAACTAGGCTAAGATGACTTGTCATCACATTTCCCAAATCAAGTGTTGAGAGGATTATAGTCACATATCCATCCAAACCCAATTTGGTCCAGCATGAGAAAGCATTTCTAGCATGATCTCTTCATTCCTCTTTTAAGGTTCAGAAGAGATCCAAGTTTGAATAGCTTCTTTTCCAAGATAACTACCCAATTGGATGAAGATTGAAAGCTTTCAAGTAAAATCAAGAGAAAAGATAGAAGAAGAATAACGAAAACTAGTATTGATCCATCAAATTACAATAGAGCTCCCTAACCCAATGAAAGGGGTTTAGTTGTTCATAGCTTTGGAAAATGAAAACAAAGATGGAGAATACATGATGAAACTAGAAGTGCAGAGAAAGTAAAATACAGAGAGTAGTTCTATGCGAAGAGGCTCCCTATATTTTCCAACTCCCTTTTTAATTCAAAGCTACTCCTATATATACTACTCTTCTGATCTTCTAGTTGGCTCTTCAAGTCTTGGGTATGGGCCTTTGGATCTTGAGTTTGAAGCAGTTATCTTCTTCATTGGGCTTGGCTTTACTTGCAGAGAGAAAGTGTGAAGTGGGCAGAGACTTTAGCTCAGGACGTTAGTGGTGTTAACGTTCAGTGAAAATATGGGTTCGAGAACGTTAGTGACAATCACCTTTTTTACTAACGTTCCTTACCCAAGTAAGAGCCACGTTAACCTCAACGTTAGTGGCACAAACGTTGCCACTAACGTTGCCTCTTTGTCCTTCGCACACGTTATTGGGACTTACCTTTCCCAATAACGTTGAGAAGCCTCCTCCTTTCCTACGTTAGAGTCCACGTTAACTTAGTTAACGTGGCTCCTTAACGTAGCCTTGCCAACCTTCGAGAATGTTAGTGACACTTACCTTTGTCACTAACGTTCCAATGTACCCCTAGCTCCCACGTTAGTGTCCACGTTAACTAGGTTAACGTGGCCTTTAACGTGGTTGTGCTAGCCATCTCCAAAGTTAGTGACAAAGGTGAATGTCACTAACGTTGGCTCATCATCTCTCCTCATCACGTTAGCTTCCACGTTAACTAAGTTAACGTGGGAGTTAACGTGGCTCATTGTGGCTTGTGTGGGCTCCTTCCAACGTTAGTGACAATGTTAGGTGTCACTAACGTTGGTGATCACCTTCCTTCTTCACGTTAGCTTCCACGTTAACTAGGTTAACGTGGGAGTTAACGTGGCTTATTGGGGCTTGTGTGGGTTAATCCCAACGTTAGTGACAATGTTTGGTGTCACTAACGTTGTTGATCACCTAGTTTCTTCACGTTAGCTTCCACGTTAACTAGGTTAACGTGGAAGTTAACGTGGCTTATTGTGACTTGGCCAACGTTAGTGACAAAGTTGAATGTCACTAACGTTGGATTCCCCTTTACTTCTTAACGTTAGAGGCCAGGTTAACTAAGTTAATGTGGCTTTTAATGTGGCCACTTATGAGCTTGGTCCAACGTTAGTGACAAAGGTAAGTGTCACTAACGTTGGCTCTATTTTCTTTCCTCCACGTTAGAGTTCACGTTAACTTAGTTAACGTGACTCTTAACGTGGGCAATGATGGCTTCGAGAGCGTTATTGGCGATTATTTTTCTCATTAACTTTGCAAGTTACTCCCATTCCACGTTAGGAGTTACGTTAATTAGATTAACGTGGCTGCTAACGTGGTTCTTCCTTGCTTCCTTTGTCCTGAAATCAAGCAATAGAGTGCATCAAAGTTCTAGTCCAAGTCATGGGAAATACAACATTCAATTTGTCATTAAATTCATGCAAAATCCTCAAGA
This sequence comes from Arachis ipaensis, assembly GCF_059453495.1. Classification (NCBI taxonomy): domain Eukaryota; kingdom Viridiplantae; phylum Streptophyta; class Magnoliopsida; order Fabales; family Fabaceae; genus Arachis; species Arachis ipaensis. The sequence goes on from NC_142444.1 coordinate 87,414,049, forward strand.
AATCCTGTAAAGTGCACAATGTATGCTTGAATCAAGATGTAAGTGAATATCTACCCAAAACTAGCTTATTTTCTAGGGAAATGCATGGAACTACCCTAAAAGCAGTAAAGAAAAGGTCAGTGAAACTGGCCAAAATGCCCTGGCATCAACATCTATGGCCTCCTCAATGATCTTCTTCTTGTTCAGAGATCCCCCGGATAAGTGGTCTACTGCTTTCTTTATTCATAAGAAAGGCCTTCATAGAAAATGTGTAGCTGCACCCATTCATTGAACATATCTGGTAGACACCTCCTTGTCAGGTCCTTAAACCTCTCCCATGCTTCATATAGAGTCTCACCATCTTGTTGCCTGAAAGTTTGGACCTCAGCTCTCAGCCTGTTGATTCTTTGGAGAGGATAGAATCTGGCTAAAAATTTGTTCACCACATCTTCCCAAGTTGTCAAACTCTCCTTCAGAAAGGACTCCAGTCACTTGGCTGCCTTATCCTTGAGTGAGAATGGAAATAAGAGCACTCTATAGGCGTCAGGATGAACACCATTAGACTTCATCGTGTCACATATCCTCAGGAAGGTGGTTAGATGTTGATTGGGGTCTTCTTGGACTCCTCCTCCAAACGAACAGTTGTTCTGAACAAGGGTGATGAGCTGCGGTTTTAGTTCAAAATTATTGGCATGGATGGTCGGCTTTTGAATGCTACTTCCACAGTTTCCTGGGTTTGGATTGATGTAAGAGCCTAAAACTCTTCTCTCCTCCCCAGCATGATTTTCTCGACCGTCTCTGCCATGGTTGTGAGCCTCTTCTTCATGATGGATTTCCATGTTTTCTTCCATGTTTGGTTCAAAGTATTCCTCCTCTTCCTCGGCACCCACTACTCGTTTTTCTCTTGCTTCCCTCCTTAATCTAAGGAAGGTCCTCTCAGGTCACCCTTTCATAGGTCACCCTTTCATAGGTCACCCTTTCAAAAGCGTGGCGATAGACTGAAAAAAGCGTGGCGATAGAGCAACCGCCACCCTTTCATAGGTCACCCTTTCAAAAGCGTGGCGGTAGCTCAAAAAACGTGGCAAAAAGCTATCGCCACGCTTTTTTCAGCTTTTTGCCACACTTTAAAAGCGTGGCAATAGACCTATTTTCTTGTAGTGTGAATCAAAGGAAGTTGAAGCCCCGCTTCTTCTCCCTGTCATACAACCAATAAAGCACAAGCAATGAAAATAGATGTAGGAAGTATTTCTGTTAGAATTACTATTAGTGTGAGTGATGCAATATATCAAACAGTTAGTGGGTCAGTGAACTGAATTGTAAATAATTAAAAAAATGAAAAAGTAGGGGGAGGGGAAGAAATTAACTAAAACTGAAAGTAAATTACTCAAACAGAAAATTAAATCAAACAAACTAAAAATGCTCAATCTAGTTATCCTCCAATTTAATCATTGTTGATTCAAAATCAATCCCCGACAACGGCGCCATAAACTTGATACGCGGAAAACTTGTCTCGCAACAAATTTCCTTCGACAAGTGTACCGAATTCATCGTCAAGTAAAAACTCACAATAGAGTGAGGTCGAATCCCACAGAGATTGATTGATCAAGCAACTTTAGTTAAAGGAATGTTCTAGTTGAGCGAACTAGAATTTGATTTGGGAATTGGAGAAAATTAAATGGCGGGAAAGTAAATTGCAGAATCTTAAATGGGGATGGGGCAATTGCTCATAAAAGTAAATGGCAGAAATTAAAGAGAATGGGTAAGATCAGAAATGGGGAGTTCATTGCGCTCAGGAGATGTTGCATTCTCCGGATCAAGTTCATTTTCATCTCTTCCTCAATTAATGCATTCATTAATCTCCTTGGCAATCTTAAGTGATCGAATTACAATTCCTTGTAATTCAATATCTCAAATCTTGATCAATAGCCAATTCCTTGGTCAATTTCTCATGAGAAGAGATGAAGTATGGTCACTGATTATACCACATGCATTTCCCAAATCAAGTGTTGGAAGGATTATAGTCACATATCCATCCACACCCAATTTGGTCCAGCATGAGAAAGCATTTCTAGCATGATCCCTTCATTCCTCTTTCAAGGTTCAGAAGAGATCCAAGTATGAATAGCTTCTTTTCCAAGATAACTACCCAATTGGATAAAGATCGAAAGCCTTCTAGTAAAATCAAGAGAAAAGATAGAAGAAAAAGAATGAAAACTGAAATTGATCCATCAAATTACAACAGAGCTCCCAAACCCAATGAAAGGGGTTTAGTTGTTCATAGCTCTAGAAAATGAAAACAAAGATGGAGAATACATGCTGAAAGGAAACTAGAAGTGCAGAGAAAGAAAAATACAGAGAGTAATTCTAGGCCAAAGGCTCCCTAAAGTTTCCAGCCCCCCCACAACTAATTCAAACCTACTCCTATATATACTACTCTTCTGATCTTCTAGTTGGCTCTTCAAGTCTTGGGTATGGGCCTTTGGATCCTGAGTTTGAAGCAGTTATCTTCATCATTGGGCTTAGCTTTGCTTGCAGAGAGAAAGTTTAAAGTAGGCAGGGACTTTAGTGACAATCACCTTTTTCACTAACGTTGCTCACCCAAGTATGAGCCACGTTAACCTCAACGTTAGTGGCACAAACGATGCCACTAATGTTGCCTCTTGGTCCTTCGCACACGTTATTGGGACTTACCTTTCCCAATAACGTTGATAAGCCTCCCTCTTTCCTACGTTAGAGTCCATGTTAACTTAGTTAACGTGGCTCTTAACGTAAGCTTACCAATCCTTCAAGAACGTTAGTGACACTTACCTTTGTTACTAACGTTCCAATGTGCCCCTCTTTCTCACGTTAGAGTCCACGTTAACTAAGTTAACGTGGCTTCTAACGTAGTCATGCTAGCCATCTCTAACATTAGTGACAAAGGTGAGTGTCACTAACGTTGGCTCATTACCTCTTTATCCACGTTAGCTTCCACGTTAACTAAGTTAACGTGGGAGTTAACGTTGCTCATGGTGGCTCTTGGTGGTTCACCCCACCGTTAGTGACAAAGGTAAGTGTCACTAACGTTGGCGACCAATTGCTCTCTCCACGTTATCTTCCACGTTAACTAAGTTAACGTGGGAGTTAACGTGGCTTATGGAAGCTTGGCCAACTTTAGTGACAAAGGTGAATGTCACTAACGTTGGCTTCCCTTTTGCTTCTTAACATTAGAAGCCACGTTAACTAAGTTAACGTGGCAACTAACGTGGCCAATTATGAGCTTGGTCCAACGTTAGTGAAAAAGGGGAGTGTCACTAACGTTGGCCTTATTGTCTTCTTCCACGTTAGAGTTCACGTTAACTAAGTTAACGTGACTCTTAACGTGGGCTATGATGGCTTCGAGGGCGTTATTGGCGATTACTTTTCTTATTAACTTTGCAAGTTAGCTCCCATTCCACGTTAGAGGTCACGTTAGTTAGATTAACATGGCTGCTAACGTGGTTCTTCCTTGCTTCTTTTGTCCTGAAATCAAGCAATAAAGTTCATCAAAGTTCTAATCCAAGTCATGGGAAATGAAACGTCCAATTTGTCATTAAATTCATGCAAAATCCTCATGAAATCATGTAAAGTGCACAATGTATGCTTGAATCAAGATGTAAGTGAATATCTACCCAAAAAGAGCTTATTTTCTAAGAAAATGCATGAAACTACCCTAAAAATAGTAAAGAAAAGGTCAGTGAAACTGGCCAAAATACCCTGGCATCAATGGACGAAAATGTAAAAGCATGCGCAAGCGTGAGGGACGCGTACGCGTGGGTGCACGAACTCTCCGTTCTCCAAATGAACGCTACGCTCTCCTGGAAGCTGCAACTTTGGCTCAATTAATTCCAATTCAAGCCCATTGAGGCCCCAAAGCAAGCAGAGTCCAATTGACATCACTCAAAGGCACAAGGATCATTTTGAATAGGAATTTTGCATTTAGTTGTAATTTGTTTTCAATTTTAATTTCATTTGTAATTTAGGAATGCCTATTGGTATGCAAAATTGTTACTCTGAGGTTGTAAAATTTGTTGTTCATTCTCTCCCTGGCGATGGCGCCAATAACTGGTGCACAATACCATGGTCTAAACATAACTTCACAACTTCGCACAACTAACCAGCAAGTGCACTGGGTCGTCTAAGTAATAAAACCTTACGTGAGTAAGGGTCGATCCCACGGAGATTGTTGGTATGAAGTAAGCTATGGTCATCTTGTAAATCTCAGTCAGGCAGATATCAAATGGTTATGGAGTTTTTGAATAATAATAATAAATAAACAGAAAATAAAGATAGAAATACTTATGTAATTCATTGGTGAAAATTTCAGATAAGCGTATAGAGATGCTTTCGTTCCTCTGAATCTCTGCTTTCCGGCTGTCTTCATCCAATTAGTCTTACTCCTTTCCATGGCAAGCTTTCTGTAAGGGCATCACCGTTGTCAATGGCTACATCCCATCTTCTCTGTGAAAATGGTCCAAATGCTCTGTCACGGCATGGCTAATCATCTGGAGGTTCTTGATCATACTATAATAGGATTTACTATCCTTTTGCGTCTGTCACTACGCCCAGCACTCACGAGTTTGAAGTTCGTCACAGCCATCCCTTCCCAAATCCTACTCAGAATACCACAGACAAGGTTTAGACTTTCCAGATCTCAGGAATGGCCATCCATGGGTTCTAAGTTATACCACGAAGATACTAATAACTCGGACTCGGTCCCCTGTATTAGATATCTAAGAGATACTCATTCTAGCTTGGTTGCATGTAGAACGAAAGTGTTTGTCAGGCATGCGTTCATAAGTGAGAATGATGATGAGCATCACATAATCATCACATTCATCATGTTCTTGGGTGCGAATGGATATCTTAGAAGCGTATTAAGTTGAATTGAATATAAAACAGTAGTACTTTGCATGATATCATGAGGAACAACAGAGCTCCACACCTTAATTTATGGAGTGCAGAAACTCTACCGTTTGAAAATACATAAGTGATAATGGTCCGGGCATGGCCGAATGGCCAGCCCCCATGAAAGTCTAAGATAGCATAAAAATGATCAAAGATGATCCGAAGATCATAAGATCTCTAATACAATAGTAAACAGTCCTATTTATACTAAACTAGTTACTAGGATTTACAGAAGTAAGTAATTGATGCATAAATCCACTTCTGGGGCCCACTTGGTGTGTGCTTGGGCTGAGCTTGAAGTTTACACGTACAGAGGCTTCTTCTGGAGTTGAACGTCAAGTTGTAACGTGTTTTTGGCGTTCAACTCTGGTTCGTGACGTGTTTCTGGCGTTTAACTCCGGACTGCAGCGTAGATCTGGCGTTCAACGCCCTTTTGCATCATCTAAACTCGGCCAAAGTATGGACTATTATATATTTCTGGAAAGCCCTGGATGTCTACTTTCCAACGCAATTGGAAACGCGCCATTTTCAGTTCTGTAGTTCCAGAAAATCCACTTTGAGTGCAGGGAGGTCAGAATCCAACAGCATCAGCAGTCCTTCTTCAACCTCTGAATCTGATTTTTGCTAAAGTCCCTCAATTTCAGCCAGAAAATACCTGAAATCACAGAAAAACACACAAACATAGTAAAGTCCAGAAATATGAATTTAACATAAAAACTAATAAAAACATCCCTAAAAGTAACTAGATCCTACTAAAAACATACTAAAAACAATGCCAAAAAGCGTATAAATTATCCGCTCATCACAACACCAAACTTAAATTGTTGCTTGTCCCCAAGCAACTGAAAATCAAATAAGATAAAAAGAAGAGAATATACTATAAATTCCAAACTATCAATGAAATATAGCTCCAATCAGATGAGCGGGACTTGTAGCTTTTTGCCTCTTGAATAGTTTTGGCATCTCGCTTTATCCATTGAAGTTCAGAATGACTGGCATCTATAGGAACTCAGAGTTTAGATAGTGTTACGGATTCTCCTAGTTTAGTATGTTGATTCTTGAACACAGCTACTTTATGAGTCTTGGCCGTGGCCCTAAGCACTTTGTTTTCCAGTATTACCACCGGATACATAAATGCCACAGACACATAATTGGGTGAATCTTTTCAGATTGTGACTCAGCTTTGCTAAATTCCCCTATTAGCGGTGTCCAGGGTTCTTAAGCACACTCTTCTTTTGCTTTGGACCTTGACTTTAACCGCTCAGTCTCAAGTTTTCACTTGACACCTTCACGCCACAAGCACATGGTTAGGGATAGCTTGGTTTAGCTGCTTAGGCCAGGATTTTATTCCTTTAGGCCTTCCTATCCACTAATGCTCAAAGCCTTAGGATCCTTTTTATTTACCCTTTCCTTTTGGTTTTAAGGGTTATTGGCTTTTTGCTCTTGCCTTTTGGTTTTAAGAGCTTTTGGCTTTTTCTGCTTGCTTTTTCTCTTTTTTTTTTCGCTATTTTTTTTTCTATTTTTTTTTCTTCTGCAAGCTTTTGTATTCACTGCTTTTTCTTGCTTCAAGAATCATTTTTATGATTTTTTAGATTATCAAATAATATGTCTCCTTGTCATCATTCTTTCAAGATCCAACATATTAAACATTCATGAACAACAACTTCAAAAGACATATGCACTGTTCAGGCATTCATTCAGAAAACAAGAAGCATTGTCACCACATCAATATAATTAAACTAAGTTCAAGGATAAATTCGAAACTCATGTACTTCTTGTTCTTTTGAATTAAAACAGTTTTCATTTAAGAGAGGTGATGGATTCATAGGACATTCATAACTTTAAGACAAAGTTACTAAATACTAATGATCATGTAATAAGACACAAACATGGATAAGCACTTAAGATAAAGAAAACGAAAAACAGAGAATGTAAGAACAAGGAATGAGTCCACCTTAGTGATGGTGGCGTTTTCTCCTTGAGGAACCAATGATGTCCTTGAGCTCTTCTATGTCTCTTCCTTGTCTTTGTTGCTCCTCCCTCATTGCTTTTTGATCTTCTCTAATTTCATGAAGGATGATGGAGTACTCTTGATGTTCCACCCTTAATTGTCCCATGTTGGAACTTAATTCTCCTAGAGAGGTGTTGATTTGCTCCCAAAAATTATGTGGAAGAAAGTGCATCCCTTGAGGTATCTCAGGGATTTCTTGATGGTGAGCTTCCTCATGCGTTTCTTAAGCTCCATGAGTGGGCTCTCTTGTTTGCTCCATCCTTTTCTTAGTGATGGGCTTCTCTTCCTCAATGGGAATGTCTCCCTCTATGTCAATCCCAGCTGAATTGCATAGATGGCAAATGAGGTGAGGAAAAGCTAACCTTGCCATAGTGGAGGACTTGTCAGCCACCTTGTAGAGTTCTTGAGGTATAATCTCATGAACCTCCACCTCTTCTCCAATCATGATGCTATGGATCATGATGGCCCGGTCTACAGTAACTTCAGACCGGTTGCTAGTGGGAATGATTGAGCGTTGAATGAACCCCAACCATCCTCTAGCTACAAGCTTAAGGTCCAGTCTTCTCAGTTGAACCAGTTTGCCTTTTGAGTCAATCTTCCATTGAGCTCCTTCCACACATATGTCCATGAGGAGTTGGTCCAACCTTTGATCAAAGTTGACTCTCCTTGTGTAGGGGCGTGCGTTCTCTTCCATCATTGGCAAGTTGAACGCCAACCTCTTATTTTTCGGACTAAAATCTAAGTATTTCTCCCAAACCATGGTGAGATAATTCTTTGGGTTCGGGTTCTTACTTTGATCATGGTTCCTAGTGATCCATGCATTAGCATAGAACTCCTGAACCATTAGAATTCCGACTTGTTGGATGGGGTTTGTTAGAACTTCCTAACCTCTTCTATGGATCTCATGTCGGATCTTCGGATACTCATTTTTCTTGAGTTTGAAAGGGACCTCTGGGATTACGTTCTTCTTGGCCACAACATCATAGAAGTGGTCTTGATGGGCTTTGGAGATGAATCTTTCCATCTTCCATGACTCGGAGGTGGAAGCTTTTGTCTTCCCTTTTCCTTTTCTAGAGGATTCTCCGGTCTTAGGTGCCATCAATGGTAATGGAAAAACAAAAAGCTTATGCTTTTACCACACCAAACTTAGAATATTGCTCGCCCTCGAGCAAGAGAAGAAAGAAGAGATGAAGAAGAAGAAGAAGAAATAGAGGAAAGGGAGAGAGAGATGTGTTTCGGCCAAGAAGAGGAGGAGGGGGTTGTGTTGTGTGAAATTGAAGAAGAATGGAGGGGTTTATATAGTGAAGGGAGAGGGGTTAGGTTCGGCCATTTAGGGTGGGTTTGGGTGGGAAAGTGATTTTGAATTTTGAAAGTAGGTGGGGTGTATGAAGTAGGTTTATGGGGAAGATTGGGTGGATGTGAGTGGTGAATAGGTAATAGGGAAGAGAGCTTGAGGTGATTGGTGAAGGGTTTTGGGGAAGGGTGTTTATTGGGAAGAGAGGATGAACATTGAGAAGAGGGAAGAGTATGAGTGGAGGTAGGTGGAGATCCTGTGGGTCCACAGATGCTGAGATGATCCTGTGGGGTCCACAGATCCTGAGGTGTCAAGGAATTGCATCCCTGCACCAATTAGGCATGTAAAATGCCTTTGCATTCAATTTTGGCGTTTAGACTCCAAATTGGTGCTTGTTCTGGGCGCTCAGCACCAGATGCAGCATGTTTCTGGCGTTAAACGCCAGTTCTATGCTTGTTTCTGGCGTTCAGCGCCAGTTTTCCTCAGTGTGCATTTCTGGCATCTGAACGCCAGGATGCTGCTTGTTTTGGGCATTCAACGCCAGATCCATCCTCCGTTCTGGCGTTGAACGCCAGCCAGATGCTTCTTACTGGCGTTTAAACGCCAGTAAGCCTTTCCTATAGGGTGTGATTTTTCTTCTGCTATTTTTGATTCTGTTTTTGATTTTTCTATTTATTTTGTGACTCCACATGATCATGAACCTAATAAAACATGAAAGAACAACAAAAATAAAAATAAAATTAGATAAATAAAAATTGGGTTGCCTCCCAACAAGCGCTTCTTTAATGTCAATAACTTGACAGTGGGCTCTCATGGAGCCTCACAGATGTTCAGAGCATTGTTGAGACTCCCCAACACCAAACTTAGAGTTTGGATATGGGAGTTCAACACCAAACTTAGAGTTTGGTTGTGGCCTCCCAACATCAAACTTAGAGTTTGACTGTGGGGGCTCTGGTTGACTCTGTTTTGAGAGAAGCTTACTGTGCCTCTTTTCCATGTTTACAGAAGGATGTCCTTGAGTTTTAAACTCAAGGGAGTCCTCATTCAATTGAAGGACTAGTTCACCTCTGTTAACATCAATCACAGCTCTTGCTGTGGCTAGGAAGGGTCTTCCAAGGATGATGGATTCATCCTCATCCTTCCCAGTATCTAGGATTATGAAATCAGCAGGGATGTAAAGGCCTTCAACCTTTACTAACACGTCCTCTACTTGTCCATAAGCCTTTTTTCTTGAGTTTTCTGCCATCTCTAATGAGATTTTAGCAGCTTGCACCTCAAAGATTCACAGTTTCTCCATTACAGAGAGTGGCATGAGGTTTATTTCTGACCCAAGGTCACATAGAGCCTTCTCAAAGGTTATGGTGCGTATAGTACAAGGTATTAGGAACTTTCCAGGATCCTGTTTCTTCTGAGGCAATCTCAGTTGATCCAATGCATTTAGTTCATTGGTGAACAGGGGAGGTTTGTCTCCCCAAGTTTCATTACCAAATAAATTGTCATTCAGCTTCATGATTGCACCAAGGAACTTGGCAACTTGCTCTTCTGTAACATCTTCATTCTCTTCAGAAGAAGAATACTCTTCAGAGCTCATGAATGGCATAAGGAGGTTTAATGGAATCTCTATGGTCTCCAGATGAGCCTCAGAGTCCTTTGGTTCCTCAAAGGGATACTCCTTATTAATCATTGGATGTCCCAGGAGGTCTTCCTCCTTGGGATTCACGTCCTTCCCTTCCTCTCTAAGTTCGGCCGTGTTGACTATGTCAATGGCCTTGCACTCTCCTTTTGGATTTTCTTCTGTATTGCTTGGGAGAGCACTAGGAGGGGTTTCAGTGATTTTCTTACTCAGCTGTCCCACTTGTGCCTCCAAATTTCTAATGGAGGACCTTGTTTCATTCATGAAACTCACAGTGGCCTTAGATAGATCAGAGACTAAGTTTGCTAAATTAGAGGTATTTTGTTCAGAGTTCTCTGTCTGTTGCTGAGTGGATGATGGAAAAGGCTTGCTATTGTTAAACCTGTTTCTTCCACCATTATTAAAGCCTTGTTGAGGCTTTTGTTGATCCTTCCATGAGAGATTTGGGTGATTTCTCCATGAGGGATTATAGGTGTTTCCATATGGTTCACCCATGTAATTCACCTCTGCTATTACAGGGTTTTCAGGATCATAAGCTTCTTCTTCAGAAGATGCCTCTTGAGTACTGTTGGATGCAGCTTGCATTCCATTCAAACTCTGAGAAATCATATTGACTTGCTGAGTCAATATTTTATTCTGGGCCAATATGGCATTCAGAGTATCAATTTCAAGAACTCCTTTCTTCTGAGGTGTCCCATTACTCACAGGATTCCTCTTAGAAGTGTACATGAACTGGTTATTAGCAACCATGTAAATGAGTTCTTGAGCTTCTGCAGGAATTTTCTTTAGGTGAATGGATCCACCTGCAGAAGTATCCAATGACATCTTAGCTAATTCAGACAAACCATCATAGAATATATCCAGGATGGTCCATTCTGAAAGCATGTCAGAAGGACACTTTTTGGTCAGTTGCTTATATCTCTCCCAAGCTTCATAGAGGAATTCTCCTTCTTTCTGTCTGAAGGTTTGAACATCCACTCTAAGCTTACTAAGCTTTTGAGGAGGAAAGAACTTGGCTAAGAAAGCCTTGACCAGCTTATCCCAAGAGTTCAGGCTATCCTTAGGTTGAGAGTCCAACCATATTCTAGCTCAGTCTCTCACAGCAAACGGGAAAAGCATGAGCCTGTAGACTTTAGAATCTACTCTATTAGTCTTAACAGTATCACAGATCTGCAAGAATTCAGTTAAGAACTGAAAAAGATCTTCAGATGGAAGTCCATGAAACTTGCAGTTTTGTTGCATCAGAGAAACTAATTGAGGTTTCAGCTCAAAATTGTTTGCTCCAATGGTAGGGATGGAGATGCTTCTTCCATGTAAATTGGAATTAGCTGCAGTAAAGTCACCAAGCATCCTCCTTGCATTATTATTATTTTCGGCTGCCATCTCCTCTTCATGTTCGAAAATTTCTGTAAGGTTATCTCTGGATTATTGTATTTTAGCTTCTCTTAGTTTCCTCTTCAGAGTCCTTTCAGGTTTAGGGTCAGCTTCACACAAGAATGTTCTTGTCCTTGCTCCTGCTCATATGAAAAAGAGGGAACAGAAAAATAATAATAATAGGGATCCTTTTTACCCAAGTATAGAGGTTCCCCTGTGTGAGTAGAAGAAGAAAAGAATGTAATGCAAAGAAGGGAAGAAGAGAAAATTTGAACATAGATGGAAGAGGGGGTTCGAATTTGGGTGAGATGAAGTGTTAGTAGATGAATAAATAAATAGAAGGACATGAGAGAGAAAGAGGATTTTCAAAAATAAAATTTTGAAAAGGGATTAGTGATTTTCGAAAATTAGGAATGAAATCAAATTAAAATTAAAAATTGAAACAATTAGTTAATTAAAAAGAATTTTTGAAAAAGAGGGAAGAGATTTTCGAAAATTAGAGAGAAAGAGTTAGTTAGGTAGTTTTGAAAAAGATAAGAAACAAACAAAAAGTCAATTTGTTAGTTGAAAAAGATTTGAAAATCAATTTTGAAAAGATAAGAAGATAAGAAGCTAGAAAAGATATTTGAAAATCAAATTTTTGAAAAAGATAAGATTTAAAAAAAAAGATATGATAGGAAGATATGATTAGAATTAGTTTTGAAAAAGATTTGATTTTTAAAATCATAATTAATGACTTGACTCACAAGAAATCACAAGATATGATTCTAGAATTTAAAGTTTGAATCTTTCTTAACAAGTAACAAACTCGAAATTTTTGAATCAAAACATTAATTGATGATGTGATTTTCGAAAATATGATATAAAATTAAGAAAAAGATTTTTGAAAAATACTTTTAAAATTTTTGAAAATAAATAAGAAAAATGAAAAAGATTTGATTTTTGAAAAAGATTTTGAAAAAGATAAGATTTTTAAATTGAAAATTTGATTTGACTCATAAGAAACAACTAGATTTTAAAAATTTTTGAAAAAGTCAATCCAAATTTTCGAAATTTATGAGTGAAAAAGGGAAAGATATTTTTTTGATTTTTGAATTTTTAATGATAAAAGAGAAAAATATGAAAAAGACTTAATGCATGAAAATTTTGGATCAAAACAATGAATGCATGCAAGAATGCTATGAATATCATGATGAACATCAAGAACATATTTTTGAAAATTTTTATATGCAAAGAAAACATGCAAGACACCAAACTTAGAAATCTTTCATGTTCAGACACTATGAATGCAAAAATGCACATGAAAAACAAGAAAAGGCACAAAACTAGAAAACATCAAGATCAAACAAGAAGATTTACAAGAACAACTTGAAGATCATGAAGAACACCATGAGTGCATGATTTTTTCGAAAAATGCATAAAATTTTTAGAAAAAATGCAATTGACACCAAACTTAAAAATTGACTTAAGACTCAAACAAGAAACACAAAATATTTTTGATTTTTATGATTTTATGATTTTTAATATGAATTCCAGGAATCTTGCACTCTTAGTCTAAAGCTCCAATCTGAGGGTTAGACATGGCTTAATAACCAGCCAAGCTTTAGAAGATACAAATCAGGCATATAACAGCTGATACTTCATCCAACTTCATATACTTATAAGTGGAAGCCTCAGTCTAAAAGAATTAGACATGGCTTTACAGCCAGCCAGGCTTCTACATGCTTCATGAAACACTAGAATTCATTCTTAAAAGTTCTGAAGAAAAATATATTTTTGAAAATATTTATTTTTTTTCGAATATTAATTACGAAAAACGAAAAAGAAGAAAATATTTTTGAAAAATTTTTTTTGAAAACTTTTTGAAAACAAAATAAGAAGAAAATTACCTAATCTGAGCTACAAGATGAACCATCAGTTGTCCAAACTCGAACAATCCCCGGCAACGGCGCCAAAAACTTGGTACGCGAAATTGTTACTCTGAGGTTGTAAAATTTGTTGTTCGTTCTCTCCTTGGCGATGGCGCCAATAACTGGTGCACAATACCATGGTCTAAACATAACTTCACAACTTCGCACAACTAACCAGCAAGTGCACTGGGTCATCCAAGTAATAAAACCTTACGTGAGTAAGGGTCGATCCTACGGAGATTGTGGGTATGAAGCAAGCTATGGTCATCTTGTAAATCTCAGTCAGGTGGATATCAAATGGTTACAGAGTTTTCGAATAATAATAATAAATAAACAGAAAATAAAGATAGAAATACTTTTGTAATTCATAGGTGAGCATTTCAGATAAGCGTATAGAGATGCTTTCATTCCTCTGAATCTCTGCTTTCCCGCTGTCTTCATCCAATCAGTTTTACTCCTTTCCATGGCAAGCTTTCTGTAAGGGCATGACCGTTGTCAATGGCTACATCCCATCCTCTCTGTGAAAATGTTCCAAATGCTCTGTCACGGCATGGCTAATCATCTGGAGGTTCTCGATCATATTGGAATAGGATTTACTATCCTTTTCCGTCTGTCACTATGCCCAACACTCGCAAGTTTGAAGTTCGTCACAGCCATCCCTTCCCAGATCCTACTCGGAATACCACAGACAAGGTTTAGACTTTCCGGATCTCAGGAATGGCCATCCATGGGTTCTAACTTATACCACAAAGATACTAATAACTCGGACTCGGTCCCCTGTATTAGATATCTAAGAGATACTCATTCTAGCTTGGTTGCATGTAGAACAGAAGTGTTTGTCAGGCACGCGTTCATAAGTGAGAATGATGATAAGCATCACATAATCATCACATTCATCATGTTCTTGGGTGCGAATGGATATCTTAGAAGCGGATTAAGTTGAATTGAATATAAAACAGTAGTACTTTGCATTAAATCATTAAGAGTGTTCTTTTTATTAATACTATGTGAACCATCAATTCTTATATCATTTGAACCGTGACACTCTCCCTTGAAGACACCAAACTTAATGTTTGGTCATATATAAAGAAAATGAGTATCTTCCTTCAATTAGTGAGATTCAAATGTTAAATGTTCATAAGAATTGTTTTCATCATACTTTCTTTTTCTCTTTTTTTTCTCATGAAGGATCAATTGTATCCCTAAATCGGTGCATCAAGGTTTGATGAACACCAAACTTGTTTCTTGTCAAAGGGTACATCACAATTAATGCCTTCATTACCGGAAAAGAAATTTTTTTTTTATAAGATTCTGAAAAACAACAATTGTATGATTATTGATGCATGAGTTTCTACTTTTCATGAAGCTATGTGGACACCAAACTTAGTGTTCGGTCATATGCTTTGTCAAGATACTCCAAGCATGAAAAATGGAATTATTTGTAACAATGGTTTAGTGTGCTTGAAGGCACACCAAACTTAGCATATGTTTCAAAATAGTGCATGCAGTCAATGGACATGTTCATGAAAAGAAAAAAAAAATTCATGCTCAATTGATCATAATTTATTGAATTTAAAATGACATGAATCTTAAAGCATGGGTTGCCTCCCATGGAGCGCTCTTTTATTGTCATTAGCTTGACATTGAGGCTTTCTTTTATGGTGGTTGGTGCTTGTAGGGCCTCAATTTGTCTCCTCTGACCGTGATCCTCTTCTTTGTTCTCTGGTGTTCAATTTCAGCATGCTCTAATGATAGTATGTTGCTGACAGTGTAGTAATCCTCGGTTTGTTGATTTGCCCCCAGCTGTTGATATATCAGTTGCACTTTGTCACCTTTGGAAAGCCCCTCTGTTGGAATCTTTCTGTTCTTCCAATCCCTTTTTGCTTTGTTTCTGTGTTTCATCTTTCCTTTTGTTGTTCTTTCTTTTCTGGCCGTAGGTTTTCCTTGGGGACCTCTCTTTTTAGTGGCCAATACTCTAATATCCTCTTGGGCTTTTTCATCAGTCTGCACAATCCTTAGCATTGGGATGTTGCTGTGACTTTCCTGGTCATTTTTCATATAGTCTTTCTTTTCCTTGCTAAATTGTGCCTCTGGTAATACCTTCAGAGTGACACTCTGGTCATGCATCCTGAGAGTTAATTCCCCTTCCTCTACATCTATGATAGCTCTAGCAGTGGCCAAGAATGGCCTTCCCAGTATAACAGAGTCACCATCATCATCGTTTGATTCTAG
Organism: Arachis ipaensis; assembly: GCF_059453495.1. NCBI lineage: Eukaryota > Viridiplantae > Streptophyta > Magnoliopsida > Fabales > Fabaceae > Arachis > Arachis ipaensis. Next base: position 87,429,408 of record NC_142444.1, read on the forward strand.
AACCACAAAATCAGCAGGGTATATAAAACTGTTCACCTTGACCAAAAGATTTTCAATTACACCCCTGGGGTATACCATTGACTTGTCTACCAGCTCCAGAGACATTTGTACTGGTTTGACCTCCTCTATATGCAGCTTTTTCATCAAGGAGGATGGTATTAAGTTAATACTTGCTCCGAGATCGCACATTGCTTTAGTAATGGTCAATTCCCCAATGGTGCAAGGCAACAGGAAGCTCCCTGGGTCCTCAAGCTTGGGAGGAAGCCCCTTTTGAATCAAGGCCCTGCATTCCTCAGTAATCATTATGGTTTCTTTCTCATCCCAGCTTCCTTTCTTGTTGATAAGATCCTTCAGAAACTTGGAATATAGAGGCATTTGCTCAAGTGCTTCAGCCAAGGGAATATTGATTTCCAGCTTCTTAAAAATCTCAAGGAATTTGTGAAAATGCTGGTCTTTAACCTCTTTGTTGAACCTCTGGGGATATGGCAGTGGAGGTGTGATGCTCTTTCCTATTTGCTGCTGTCCCTGAGCTACTTCCTTTGAGCTATGTGGCTGGTTGTCCTTCTCTTTAAGTTTCTCAGTGCCTTTGTTTGGCATCACAACTTGCTCCTTAGCCTCATCTGCCTTTGTTTGATTCTCATCCTCCGTTGGTTCTTTGATGTTTTCTGCTTGCTTCTTTGTAGTGTCATTGTTGCTTATCAATGTTCTCCCACTCCTTAATTGTATTGCCTTGCATTCCTCCTTGGGATTTGGAATTGTGTCACTGGGCAGTGAGTTTGAAGGTCTCTCAACAGATACTTGCTTGGAGAGTTGCCCCATCTGTCTCTCTAGGCTCTTCAGGGAGGCTTCCTGATTCTTGGTTACCATTTCCTGGTGTTTCAACATTTTGTCTATCATGGCCTCCAAGTGAGTGATTCTTTGGGCTTCAGGTGATACTTGAGGTGGGTTATGAGATGTGGGTGGTGGATGGTAGGCATTTTGGTTGGTGGGTTGGTTATTAGATTGGTATTGGTTGAGGTTGGGGTAGTTGTTTTGAGGTTTTCTGTAGGGGTTTTGGTTAGTTTGCTGCTGGTTGTGGTTTTGGTTGCTTCTTGGGTTGTGTTGGTTTGAGTTCCTCTGCCATGGTTGTTGGTTTTGGGTATGGTTATCTCCCCATCTGAGGTTTGGGTGGTTTTTCCAGGATGGATTGTATGTATCACCATACACTTCATTTGGTCCTTGGTTGTGCATATACTGTACTTGCTCTTGTTGTTGTTCTTCTTGAGTTTCTTCACTCTGTCTCCATGTGGTTGATGGTTGGCTGGTGTTAACTGCTGCAACTTGGAGACTATCAATCCTCTTGGCTATTTGCTCAAATTGTTGTTGAATTTGCTGCTGCATCATCTTGTTTTGAGCCAGGATTGAATCCACTCCTTCTAGCTCCATTACTCCTCTCCTTTGTGATGGTTGGCGGCCTCTTTGATGAGCAAAGAAATATTGGTTGTTGGACACCATATCAATGAGTTCTTGAGCTTCTTCTGCAGTTTTCATGAGTTGCAAGGAACCTCTAGCTGAATGATCCAAAGCTTCCTGGGATTTCAGTGTTAAGCCTTCATAGAAGTTTTGAAGCTTCTCCCACTCATTAAACATGGCCGGGGGACATTTCCTGATCAGAGCCTTGTACCTCTCCCATGCCTCATAGATGGGTTCGGCCTCCATTTGTGTAAATGTTTGTACCTCAGCCTTCAACCTTATAATCCTCTGAGGTGGGTAAAACTTGGCAAGAAACTTGGTTACCAAATCATCCCAGTTGTTGATGCTGTCCCTTGGAAAAGATTCCAACCATTGAGTGGCCTTGTCCCTGAGAGAAAATGGGAATAGCATCAGCTTGTAACTGTCAGGGGGCACTCCATTAGTTTTGACAGTGTTGCATATCCTCAAGAAAGTGGATAAATGTTGGTGTGGGTCCTCAAGTGGTCCTCCACCAAAAGAGCAATTGTTCTGAACCAAGGTGATGAGTTGTGGTTTGAGTTCAAAATTGTTAGCATTGACATTTGGAGCCAAGATGCTGCTCCCACAATGTCTAGGATTTGCAAAGGTATAGGAAGCCAAAACTCTCCTCTGGTTGAATGTTCCTCCATCTCTTGGAATTCTTTGTCTGATTCCTCTTCTCCAACAATATTTTTCCCTCTTTCAGCTCTTCTTAACCTCCTAAGAGTTCTTTCGTCTTGTTCATGAAAATTGGGTATGGTTCTTCTTGTACCTGACATACAAGCAGAGCATGAGAAATGCACAAAACCAGTGACACTTCAATCTACTGCTAGATTGAAGTGTTAGTTAGTTTAAGCAAAAAAATCAAACAGTTAGTGGGTTAGTCGAAAATTAAAGAAAAAGTGCTTGATCTAGATCACCACCTCACTTAATCATTGTCAATCTAATCAATCCCCGGCAACGGCGCCAAAAACTTGATGACTATTTTGGTGAAAAATTAATTTCTCCCAAAACACACAAATCTAACCGGCAAGTGCACCGGGTCGTATCAAGTAATAAAAACTCACGGGAGTGAGGTCGATCCCACAGGGATTGAAGGATTGAGCAATTTTAGTTTAGTGGTTGATTTAGTCAAGCGAATCAAGATTTGGTTGAGTGTTTTGTACTTTGCAGTAATTAAATTTCATGGAAGTAAAGAGAACAGGGAATTAAAGTGCTGAATCTTAAAGAACAAGAAATTAAAGAGCAGAAACTTAGAATGCAAGAAATGTAAATTGCGGAATCTTAAAGTGCAAGAAATGTAAACGGCTGGAATTGTAAAGGGAATTGGGGATTGTATTTGCAGAATTTAAACAAGGAAAAGTAAATTGCATCAAGCAGAGAAGTAGAAGGGAATTGGGATTGAATCGAATCCGAAACAGAAAAGTAAATGAACATATAAAGCAGTAAACAGAGAATTGAAATGGGAAATCAGATCTCAGGACCCAGAGACTAGAAAGCCAAGTCTAGATCTCAATGCCTTCCTAGATCCAGCAAGAACAATTGCAAGGGAATTGTAAATTGTAAGAAAAGTAGATGAGAAGCAAGTAACAGAAACGGAAATTAAATTGCAGTAAACAAAGCAGAGAGATCCAAGGATGAGATTGAAACAGAATTTCTTCAATTCTCCAACCCAAGATCCAAGACAAGTGTAATTGAAATTGAAAGCAATAAAACTGAGAGGAAGAGAATTGAATTCTCCTTCCCCAAGACAAAGAAATTAAAGATCACTCAATATCCAAAGCTCTCCGAAAACTATTATGAAAATTCAAAAGGAAAGCTCCCCGAAGAACTTGAATTCTATCCTATTTATACACTTTCTTCAAATGATCTTCAAGCTTTGAGTTGGGCCTTTGCTCTTGGTGGAATTGGATTGAAAGAGGCCTTGGTTGATTGCTCTTGAAGTTTGGAGAAGAACCAAAGTGAACCAATTAAACCGGGTTGGAGTTTTGCAAAAGTTGGACCAAAAGTTGGAGCAAAAGTTAGGGGTCTAACTTTTGCTCCAACTTTTCATATCAGCTAACACCACTTTGTTGATATGAACGTTGGTGCCAACGTTAGGGGTCTAACTTTGGCCCTAACGTTGGCCTTGCCTTGAGTACTTGTGGCGCCAACGTTAGCCACCAAGTTAGGGGGCTAACGTTGGCGCAAACTTTTGCTCCTCCTTGTGATTTTCATGTGCCAACGTTAGCCTCAAAGTTAGGGGGCTAACGTTGGCGCAAACTTTTGGTGCCCAGGGAGGTTTTCTTCATGCCAACGTTAGCCTCAAAGTTAGGGGGCTAACGTTGGCGCAAACTTTTGGTGCCCAGGGGTGAATTTCATGTGCCAACGTTAGCCTCAAAGTTAGGGGGCTAACGTTGGCGCAAACTTTTGGTACCCAGGGAGTGATTTTCAAGTTCCAACATTAGCCTCCAAGTTAGGGGGCTAACGTTGGGGCTAACTTTTCAACCAAAAGTTTGTGCAAAAGTTTGATGCTAACTTTAGGTCCAGCTTTTTGCTTCCTGGTTCAATTTCACTTATTCCATTGTCTTCTCTTTACTCCTAGCTATTCCTTCTTGCTTCAACCTTTCTCCAAGCTTTCTTCACCTATAATTAATCAACCAAACACATCAAAGCTATGCTCATAATCATGAGATATTCATTCTATCATAATATGCATAAAATCTCATGAAATGGCATGAATTCACACATGGTTGATTCAATCAAGGGAAACATGAAAATCTACTCAATTAGCTTGCTTATTGATGCCAAGGCATCTTAGGCTAGTTTCACTAGCATTTTTTATGTTATTTTTAGTTGTTTTATGCATTTTCTTGAGCCTTAAGTAATCATTTGGGCCAAATAGTCATGCTTGTCTTAAATCATTCAAACATGAAGATTTTTGTACAAATTCCATGAGTTTTTAGTTATATTCCTTGAATGCTATGAATGGAAGAATTCTCATGAATTTTAGCAAGACTTTGATGCAACTGTTTGGATGATTTCAGGGAAGAAGAGGCTAGGCAAGGAATCAACAAAATCAATAAAGGAAGCTTGAATATCACATGTGGAGTTTAAGTTCCAGTTTAAGCCTAAACTGGAGCTTAAACGCCAAAAATCATGAAGGATAAGAAATGCTGGAATTGAAGTTTAACCTCCAGTTTGACCTCAAACTGGAGGTTAAACGCCAGAATGAGTATGCCACCCAGGGAGGAGTTCCACGTTTAACCTCCAGTTTGACCTCAAACTGGAGGTTAAACGCCAGAACCAGGAAGAGTACCAGGGAGCCATTCCACGTTTAAGCTCCAGTTTGACCTCAAACTGGAGCTTAAACGTGTTCGACCAAGAACTTTCCTCCAGGGTTGCTTTCTCCATTTCCACGTTTAACCTCCAGTTTGACCTCAAACTGGAGGTTAAACGTGTTCGACACCTCCAGGGCTACCATTCTAAGCTTCCACGTTTAACCTCCAGTTTGACCTCAAACTGGAGGTTAAACGTGTTCGACCTCCAGGGCTACCTCTTCCATTTCCACGTTTAAGCTTCAGTTTAACCTTAAACTGAAGCTTAAACGTGTTATATGGAACAGCTTGACCATGCCTTCTTCAAACATAAATAACTTGAGCTGCAAAACTCCAAATGAGGTGATTCAAAATGCATTGGAAAGAAGACATCTAGAGCTTTCCAAGCATATATGGCATGCATGGTGGATACTAAAAATTGAGGGAGAAAACAGCCCCGTAATGTGCATAGAAGAGCATAGTACCAACATGCAATCAGGCCAGCTGACCTCTTCACCTTCCATGGAGTATAACTCGAGTTGTAGAGATCCAATTGATGTGCTTCCAGTTGAGTTAGAAAGCTGACATCCATAGCTTTCCAACGAGGTATAATAGTCTATATTTGGCATCAAATTGGCAAGGTTGACAAGAGAACAAAGTGACGACTCAAGAAAGGGGGTGCAACATTTGAGTGTAGTTTAATGGATCATTATCCTTTTTGGATCAATTATGTCACTCAGCCCTTCAAGCAAGCAAGGCCCATCAACAACACCAAATCAAGGCCACAAGAATCATCTAGAATAGTTTATTTTCATTTGATTGTAATTTCCTTTGAATTTCATTTTCATTTTGTAATTTAGGGAGCCTATTTAAAGGCCTTAGTTTCTGCATTTGAAAGAGGGGGATTGAAGGGGAATCCAGCCCCTGATGGGGACTTTTACCTTCACTTTCACTTTGAGCTAGTTTTCATTTTCTTTGTAATTGAATTCAGAGCTATGACTCACTAAACCCCCTTTCATTGGGTTAGGGAGCTCTATTGTAATTCAATGAATCAATAATAGTTTACCTTCTTCTTCAATCTTTTCTCTTGAATTTTGTTAGAAAGCTTCTCGATCTAATTCCATTGGGTAGTTGTCTTGGAAAAGAAACTACCCATAATTGGAATCCTTCGGAACCTTGGGAAAGGAATGGAGGATTCATGCTAGAGAAGCTTTCTCACAGTGAATTGGATTGGGGTTTGGATGGATATTGTGACATGTAATCCTACCAAATTGTGGTTCATGAAATTGTGTGGTATAATCAGTGATCAAGCATCATCTCTTCTTATGAACATTTAAACCAAGGGATTGGGAATTTGTTTGTTTTTAGAGAGAATTGGTGAGCCAAGGGATTGGGATCCAATCATATAAGATTGCCAAGCAAAATTCAATGAATGCATTGGTTGAGGAAGAGATATGCATGTTTTGATTCGGAGATTTCAATATCTCCTAAACCCAATGAATTCCCCATTTCTGATTTCCACTTTCTCTTTACATTCTGCAACTCAATTCATGCAATCACCCCCATTCCCTTTTAATTTCAGCAATTTAGTTTCTGCTCTTTAATTCATGCAATTTAAGATTCCGCCATTTAATTTTCTTGTCATTTACTTTTCCCGCCAATTTTACATTCCGCAATTCTCATCTCAATCTTGATTCCGCTCAACTAGAACACACTTCTAATTCGAATTGCTCACTCAACCAATCCTTGTGGGATTCGACCTCACTCTATTGTGAGTTTTTACTTGACGATAACCGGTGCACTTGCCGGAAGGAATTTTGCCGATCGTGCAATTTCCTAAATCGTAGCATAACTAGTTTATGCGCATCAAGTTTATGGCGCCGTTGCCGGGGATTGGTTTTCGATTGACAATTCTCAAATTGGAAGCTAACTAGATTGAGCAATTTTCTCTTGCTTTGTTAATTCTGTTCAAGATACTTGTTGAATTTTAATTTCTGCACTTGGTTACATGCTTTCCTTCTTTATGCCTTTAAATTCATGCAACTAACTCACTGACTCACTAACTATTTGAATTAATTCCTCAATTGAGCTAACCATACTCTTCCATTAACCAAGAGTATTTCACTTGTTGTGTTTGAGCTGTGTTCTTGTATGACAGGTAGGAGAGGAGAGACATCAACTCCTCCATATACCGAACCAGAGAGGACCCTTCATAGACTTAGAAGGGAAGCAAGAGGGAAGAGAGTAGTGGGAGAAGAGGAATCTGAAGGAGAATCTGAGGACAATTTTGAGGAAGCTTTAGATCTCAACATGGATAGAGAAGCTCACAACCATGAGAGAGCTGATGGAAACGATGCCATCCCTGAGAGGAGGGTTCTTAGTTCATACATAAACCCAACCTCTGGGAATTGTGGTAGTAGCATCCAGAAACCACCCATTCAGGCCAACAATTTTGAGCTCAAGCCACAGCTAATATCACTTGTGGAAAATCATTGTTCCTTTGGAGGAAGTGCTAATGAAGACCCAAACCAACATCTCACAAAATTCCTGAGAATTTGTGACACTGTGAAGTCCAATGGAGTCCAGGAAGATGCCTATAAACTGCTTTTGTTCCCATTTTCACTTAGGGACAAAGCAGCTAAGTGGCTGGAATCATTCCCAAGGGGGAGTCTAACAACATGGGATGAGGTGGAAAGCAAGTTTCTGGCACGTTTCTACCCTCCACAAAAGGTCAATAGGCTTCGATCTGAGGTTCAGACTTTTAGACAACAAGATGGTGAAACTCTCTACGAGGCATGGGAGAGATTCAAGGACTTGACAAGGAAATGCCCACCAAACATGTTCCATGATTGGGTGCAACTGCACATCTTCTATGATGGGCTCTCTTATGAATCAAGAAAGGCTGTAGACCATTCATCAGGAGGTTCATTGAACAGGAAAAAGACTGTGGAAGAAGCCATTGAAGTGATCGAGACAGTGGCTGAGAATGAGTACTACTATGCATCAGAAAGGCACAACACTAAGGGAGTCATGGAGCTGAACCATGTTGATACAATTCTAGCCCAAAACAAGGTGTTTGCCAAGCAACTAGCAGAGCTTACCAGGCAAATAGAAACAAAGCAAGTGGCTGCAATACACACACAAGATCAAGAGGAGGTAGGCATTGAAGGAGGTGATTGGGATGAGGTTAACTATGTGGGAAACCAACAAAGGCAATCATATGATCCACATTCCAACACTTACAACCCAGGCTGGAGAAACCACCCAAACTTTGGGTGGGGAAACCAACAAACCCAACCACAAAACCACAAGCCTTACAACCACAACCAACAAAACAATTCCACATACCAAAACTCCAACCAAAGATCATACCAAGCCACACAAAGCACCTACTCCCAACCACCATATCATGGCCAAAATAATCAACATACCCAACCTAATCCGAACCAACAATTTCAAGATCAATTAAACAGGATAGAAGGAATGCTTGCAACTATGGGCAGAGATGTGGCAGATTTGAAAGGCTTTAAGGAAGAATTGATATCCAACTTACAAAATCATGGTGCTGCCATTCAAAAGCTAGAAGCACAAATTGGATATCTATCAAAGCAAATCCCTACCCACAATTCTTCTAGTGATACCATGGCAAACCCAAGGGAGGAATCAGAAGAACAAGAAAGGGAGAAAGTCAATCAAGGGAGATCACACTCCAATGACACAGAGAGTTGCAAAGAGGAAGGGTTCATTGAACCACAAATTCAGGAAGCTTTTGATGAACAGGATACTCCAACTGTCCAACAACAACCAAGTTCTGAGATCAAGGATGTGAAGGCAGTAGAAACAAGCACCAAAATGAGGATTGTGACCGAGAAACAAAGGATCATATCCATGAAGAAGAGAAGGTCGAAGAACAATCCAACTCCTGAGCCAACAAGCAAGTTCACTCAAGCCAATCACAAGGGAAAGCTTGCTGGAAAGAAGCATTCACAACAAGGGGCACTAACTAGCTCCTTTATCCACTTGAAGTCATTCCTCTTAACAAACTGGAAGAAGAGGAAGAAAGTCAGGAACAGCATGTCAAGCTAATGACGTTAAAGAAGCGCTTGTTGGGAGGCAACCCAACCAAAGGTAGTTTTTCTTTTCTAGTTATTTCAATAAAAGAGTTAAGTAGATTTATCTGTATTGCAAGGAGCTAAGTTTGGTGTTGCACACCAAAATAATTCAAGGGTGAATGTGAGATTCTAAGTTTGGTGTTCCACCAAAAACTTCATTAAAAGCACATTTCTACCTCAGCATGACTAGTCACTAGCTCCAACCAATCAGGGAAACTACTTAAACAATAGTTTAATTTCTAGTTCATAGTTTCTTTTTCTAGTTCATAGTTATTTTCTTAATAAAAGCACATGAGGTTTTCTGCATATGATCCAAATTGCTGCATATGGCAAGGAACTAAGTTTGGTGTTCACACACCAATCTAAGTTCAGAGGCCTACAAACATACATGCATGCTAACCAATTCTCAAAGTGCTTGGGGAACAAGCAACTTCTAATAGCTTTGCAGGAAGACAATCAATCTCATGGAAGGAATATACATCATCATCAAAGAGAACACCAAGGCTAGGAAGGATGATGAACAACAAAGAAGATGCTAAAAGGTTGTATTGTCACTTAATTGCTTGTACTTTGAATTGCTGATATTGGAAGTTTGCATGCACCCCTGCTTTAAGTTTGAGTCATTGCAGTTTTTGTTTGTCTGTTTGTTTAATTTCCAAATAAGTGATAGTCTAAGTGTCTGGATAAACTTCACTTGCTTAAATGTATGCTTGCCATGCTTGTTCTGTTTCCATAAAATAAAAGAAATATTTGAACAAAAGTAACTCAATTCCATTTGGTAAGAAATCAAATAAGATTAAGTGGTGGTATGCATGTTTGATTGAATAGTCAGCTCACTAAGAAATAAAGTTAGAATTGTCACTTTTAGTGGAAATTAGGATGCTGTCTATGGATCTTGATGAATAAATGTCTTTGGCCATGAAAAAGAAAGAAAAAGAAGAAGAAAAAGCCACTGAAAAAGGGCAACCAAAAAGCAAAAAAATTGAGAAAATAAGATAGGCACCAATGGTTTGAACTTCTGAGACAAATGCCTGTGGTGTTTATGTATTAAGGATATGCTTGGATGAATAGGTTCTGAGGAGTGTTTCAACAGTTGGTAACTTGGGTTAACTAACCCGGGATTATCAACCAAAAGTCCATTATCAAGAGCAACCTAAATACAAAACATTTAGTCACACAAAGAGGTGCTGGGCACCAATGTCTCAAGAAAAAATGTGAACTAAAATGCCTGTAGTGGATATGTGTAGTGCACTGATAAGAAAAAGAAAATGCCAAAGGCTTGTGCAACACATGACACTGAGCAACAAGGAGCAAATAAGCTCAAAGAAAAAGAAAAACAAAGAAAAGAAACTTGCCAAGGATATGTGAATAACAAGAGGCCATAGCAGTGTTTTAGTGGAAACATAAAAAGTGACATTCTTACCTAAGAAACAATAAAGTGATGCTGCAACAACTTTCTGCATGAACACCCCATTAATCAATGTCAATTACTTACTGATATGGCTAATGAATTTACTTTCTGTTTCATTCTTTCTTCTCAATAATTCAGAACTTGCTTAGGGACAAGCAAGTATTAAGTTTGGTGTTATGATGCCAAGGCATCTTAGGCTAGTTTCACTAGCATTTTTTATGTTATTTTTAGTTGTTTTATGCATTTTCTTGAGCCTTAAGTAATCATTTGGGCCAAATAGTCATGCTTGTCTTAAATCATTCAAACATGAAGATTTTTGTGCAAATTCCATGAGTTTTTAGTTATATTCCTTGAATGCTATGAATGGAAGAATTCTCATGAATTTTAGCAAGACTTTGATGCAACTGTTTGGATGATTTCAGGGAAGAAGAGGCTAGGCAAGGAAGCAACAAAATCAATAAAGGAAGCTTGAATATCACATGTGGAGTTTAAGTTCCAGTTTAAGCCTAAACTGGAGCTTAAACGCCAAAAATCATGAAGGATAAGAAATGCTGGAATTGAAGTTTAACCTCCAGTTTGACCTCAAACTGGAGGTTAAACGCCAGAATGAGTATGCCACCCAGGGAGGAGTTCCACGTTTAACCTCCAGTTTGACCTCAAACTGGAGGTTAAATGCCAGAACCAGGAAGAGTACCAGGGAGCCATTCCACGTTTAAGCTCCAGTTTGACCTCAAACTGGAGCTTAAACGTGTTCGACCAAGAACTTTCCTCCAGGGTTGCTTTCTCCATTTCCACGTTTAACCTCCAGTTTGACCTCAAACTGGAGGTTAAACGTGTTCGACACCTCCAGGGCTACCATTCTAAGCTTCCACGTTTAACCTCCAGTTTGACCTCAAACTGGAGGTTAAACGTGTTCGACCTCCAGGGCTACCTCTTCCATTTCCACGTTTAAGCTTCAGTTTAACCTTAAACTGAAGCTTAAACGTGTTATATGGAACAGCTTGACCATGCCTTCTTCAAACATAAATAACTTGAGCTACAAAACTCCAAATGAGGTGATTCAAAATGCATTGGAAAGAAGACATCTAGAGCTTTCCAAGCATATATGGCATGCATGGTGGATACTAAAAATTGAGGGAGAAAACAGCCCCGTAATGTGCATAGAAGAGCATAGTACCAACATGCAATCAGGCCAGCTGACCTCTTCACCTTCCATGGAGTATAACTCGAGTTGTAGAGATCCAATTGATGTGCTTCCAGTTGCGTTAGAAAGCTGACATCCATAGCTTTCCAACGAGGTATAATAGTCTATATTTGGCATCAAATTGGCAAGGTTGACAAGAGAACAAAGTGACGACTCAAGAAAGGGGGTGCAACATTTGAGTGTAGTTTAATGGATCATTATCCTTTTTGGATCAATTATGTCACTCAGCCCTTCAAGCAAGCAAGGCCCATCAACAACACCAAATCAAGGCCACAAGAATCATCTAGAATAGTTTATTTTCATTTGATTGTAATTTCCTTTGAATTTCATTTTCATTTTGTAATTTAGGGAGCCTATTTAAAGGCCTTAGTTTCTGCATTTGAAAGAGGGGGATTGAAGGGGAATCCAGCCCCTGATGGGGACTTTTACCTTCACTTTCACTTTGAGCTAGTTTTCATTTTCTTTGTAATTGAATTCAGAGCTATGACTCACTAAACCCCCTTTCATTGGGTTAGGGAGCTCTATTGTAATTCAATGAATCAATAATAGTTTACCTTCTTCTTCAATCTTTTCTCTTGAATTTTGTTAGAAAGCTTCTCGATCTAATTCCATTGGGTAGTTGTCTTGGGAAAGAAACTACCCATAATTGGAATCCTTCGGAACCTTGGGAAAGGAATGGAAGATTCATGCTAGAGAAGCTTTCTCACAGTGAATTGGATTGGGGTTTGGATGGATATTGTGACATGTAATCCTACCAAATTGTGGTTCATGAAATTGTGTGGTATAATCAGTGATCAAGCATCATCTCTTCTTATGAACATTTAAACCAAGGGATTGGGAATTTGTTTGTTTTTAGAGAGAATTGGTGAGCCAAGGGATTGGGATCCAATCATATAAGATTGCCAAGCAAAATTCAATGAATGCATTGGTTGAGGAAGAGATATGCATGTTTTGATTCGGAGATTTCAATATCTCCTAAACCCAATGAATTCCCCATTTCTGATTTCCACTTTCTCTTTACATTCTGCAACTCAATTCATGCAATCACCCCCATTCCCTTTTAATTTCAGCAATTTAGTTTCTGCTCTTTAATTCATGCAATTTAAGATTCCGCCATTTAATTTTCTTGTCATTTACTTTTCCCGCCAATTTTACATTCCGCAATTCTCATCTCAATCTTGATTCCGCTCAACTAGAACACACTTCTAATTCGAATTGCTCACTCAACCAATCCTTGTGGGATTCGACCTCACTCTATTGTGAGTTTTTACTTGACGATAACCGGTGCACTTGCCGGAAGAAATTTTGCCGATCGTGCAATTTCCTAAATCGTAGCATAACTAGTTTATGCGCATCACTTATGGTTCAAGAAAGTGCATAATTCTAATGAAAACAAAAGAAAAAGACTAGTTAAAATAGGCTAAGATGGCTTGTCATCAATATCGTCCTTATGGGAGAGTCAAGGGAAGACCTAAATAAGAAGTTGGAGTTATGGAGAGAAGCTCTAGAAGTGTATGGTCTGCACATAAGACGTAGCAAGACAGAATATATGGAATGTAAGTTCAGTCTGAGAAGGGAAAATCCCAATATAGAGGTGAAGATTGGAGAAAACATCCTACGAGAAGTTAAAAGTTTTAAGTATCTTCGGTGCATCATACAGGATAATGGAGAGATTGAACATGATGTAAATCATAGGATCCAAGCAGGTTGGTCAAAATGGCGGAGTGCATCTGGTTTTATATGCGACAAAAAAGTGCCTTTAAAACTTAAAGGTAAATTCTATCGCACCGCTATAAGACCGGCTATGCTGTATGGTATGGAGTGTTGGGCGGCTAAAGGGGAGCACGAACATAAGCTAAGTGTGGCAGAGATGAAGATGTTGAGATGGATGAGTGGTCATATGCGATTGGATAAAATAAGGAATGAAGATATAAGGGAGAGAGTTGGAATAGCACTCATTGTGGAAAAGATGGTTGAATTGCGTCTCAAGTGGTTTGGACATGTGAGAAGAAGACCGATAGAATATCCAGTCAAGAGGGTGGATGAGATGGAAGATGGACAAAGGGCGAAAGGCAGAGGAAAACCTAAGAAGACCATCCATGAGGTGGTCAAACGAGATCTACATGTAAACGGTCTCTCTGTAGACATGATACATGACAGAGCACAATGGCGTCGTTTAATTCATGTAGCCGACCCCACTTAGTGGGACAAGGCTCTGTTGTTGTTTGTTGTTGGTGGTCTGGGTGAAGTGTGCGGATGTACGCAAGGTGTGCGGCCGCACAGAGGGGAAGAAAGGGTTGCGTTCAGATGCACATAGGGTGCCTCCGCTGCAATCAGAGGGAGTGTTAGGGGTGTGCGGGCGCACATATGTGTACGGATGCACAGCTATTGGAAAACAGAGGGTCTGTGCGGACGCACAAGGCTGTGCGGACGCACAGGTCTCTATTCCTGGAACAAAAATTTTGGCTCTAAGTCACCAAAATTGACATCCAAAACATGTTTTCAAGTCCCCAAAACGTCACAAAACTCCTAAAAACACATTATTTCACTAAAATTTCGTAGCAAACATCAAAATAAATCCAACCAACTAAGCAAATTAGCCCATTATTCATGAAACAAAAGGTAAAAGAGAGAAAGTTAGAAGGATATTACCATGGTAGGGTGTCTCCCACCTAGCACTTTGGTTTATAGTCCTAAGTTGGACTTGGTGAGGAGATCCTTGTTAGGGCGGCTTATGCTTCCACTCCTCCTTGAATCTCCAACCAAGTTTGCTATTGATTTGACCTCCGGGGTTCCAAACGAATTGCATTAAACTCTTAAGAGACTTCAAGATAGCAACTATGATCCTTAAGTATTGATTCATGAAATGAATGCCCGGATCCCATACATGACTTCCTCTATCACCATTGACAAGCTTGTGCACTCCCTAGAATCCATTAAATCGACTCTTGCACCGAATTTGAGCTTCAAATGTTGAATTGGCTCCATGGATGAACTTTCTATTTCTTGGGCAATCAACAAATGTCTCTTCACCATCCACTACTCCAAGAAGGGTTCGAAGTTGACCATCCATTTCTAAAATGGCATATTGATGTGGGTGTAAGAAACTTGTTGGAGAAGTCTTCACGCACTCAATTCACTTTTGCACGAACACTTTCACCTCTTGGCAACTAAGATCTTTCTCAACCTCTTTTGAATCCTCTTCATCCTCACTCAAGTAAAAAATTGGAGGTTGTGTGAAGTCCACATCAAAATCTCCTTCCAAATCAACCAAAGGATGCTCACGAAGGTCATTGAAGAAATTACCTAAGTTGGACAAAAAATCTTGAACGATGGAATCCTCTTGATCAATTCCTACCAATTCTTCATTTATCTCCCCTTGCATTTCATGTTGCGCCCTGACATCATCTTCTTGATTTTGCAATTCTTCTTTCACTCCATACTTTTCACTTGGTTCCACATATTCATCCACCAAATTCTCTTGCTTGTGGCATGAACGCAATGAAGCTAAATGATCTAAAGCTTGTGCCAAGGTAGACATGACTTGCTCTTGCTTCTTCCGGAACTCTTGTTCTTGAATGAACATGAAAAGTTCTTCTTGTGTGGCTTGATCCTTGTAGGAAGATGAAGATTGAGGTGATTAAGGTTGACAATCAAACTCATTGGGGTAAAGGTTTTGGTTTTGTATATAGTGAGGGAATGGTGTGTAAGATTGGTGACTATAAAGGTAAGTGTTTGGGCTCTATTGGGGTGCATTGTGGTAATGGTGTGAAAAAGTCATGAAAAAAATATAAACAAGAACCTACTATCAAAAGCAAACAAACAACCAAAAAGTGCTATTTACACTATTAACATATTCACATCAACCCAAAAGAAATAACATCGTTTGTACTCCCCGGCAATGGTGCCAAATTTGGTACACGACAACTAATGTATAGTCTAGATTTTTTTACAAAATAGAATTCCATCATTGAAAGTATAGTCTAGACCAATAATTAATTCCCAAGATCAAATGATAAATTCAATACAAAACATATAAACCGAGAGTACTCAAACCTCGGGTCGTTCTCCCTAGGAATACAAACGGAATGCTATAAACTTTTGGTTATTAAGATGGCAACAAGGGTTTTGTAATGAAAGAATGAAATATTAAAAGAACTAAGTAATGAAAGAACTAAGAGATGAGCAAAATTGCAATTAATGCAAGAAATGCAATAAATGCAATAAAAGCCTTGACTTGGGAATAAGGATCCAAGGAATCCTATCATCACCATAACCATAACTATGGTAGTTATAATGAGTTAGTCTCGCCTAGTTAATCCCAACCATCGAGGAGTAAGTCAAGCAATCATAATTGACCTTAATCCATAAGTCCTATCCAACTTACCAAACTAGTTGATAAAAGGCTAGTGTCAGTGGAAACAAGAGTCAACTAACTACCCAAGAATTACCACTAAATGTCGGACATTATGACTCTAGTATCCTAGGAACTCAAACCACAAGCCAAGATAGGAAAATCTACTCAAAATCTACGGTTTGCATTTTCACAAACACCTTATGTGCATAAAAGTAAAGCATGGGAATTTGCAAAGTAAAATGGAAAACTATAACCAACTATCCACACGACCAAGTATAAACAAGCAATCAAACATAAAGGAAGCATGAAACATAAAATTCATTGATCAAAAACTTTAAGAACACAAAATTGCAATATGAACAAAGTAACTTTAACCAAATACTTTTCAAATTCGTTAAATACTTTTCAAAACATCATCCTCTTACTAAAAGTAACCAAATAAAACTCTTTTTCAAGTTTACTAACTTCCCATAGACTTAAAAACCATCTCTCTTTACCATTCAAATTCAAATATTATATATTCATTAAACTTCTAAAAAGTAATCCTTTATTTCAAACCCCAAGCATAACTCTCTTCATATTGAATAAATCTCAAAATATAACTTTTTTTTATAAATAATTCAAACTTGAACATAAACCTTGGTAATTCATATTCAAAATAGTATAATTCTTTTCTTACCTAAATAAAACTCCAATAATATAATTTTCCAAGTTCAAGTCTTCTAAAATTACTTTTCAATTAAAACCTCAGGTTTTTATAAAATTTCGACAGCACCTCCCCTAAAACTCGGACTTAACCACCCTTACGGGTTCCCTCTTTCTCAATATCTCATCAAACCTTTCTCAACAATTATCACCACAAATTCTCAATCAATCAGAAATTTAACAATCCGCAATAGTTAACAATTCAGCCATAATCCGCAACTTCCACATACTCCATCAATTCAACTTCAATTTGATCAATTCATAAATTACTTTAACCAAAGGACTAACAGTTTTTCACTTTCCAAATACCCAAAACACATTATCACCTAACTTAACCAAAATCTTAGAAATATTGACACCAAAACACAGAGTATCTATTATTTACAAAATTCCAGTTCTCTTATAATATGTTCACCCAAAAATCCTGCTCCATATAGTTTCCAATTATCACAAGTTATCCTTATACTATTAGAGTTACTGATTTTATCTCTAAATTCGGATTTCATAAAAAGCCAATTTAATAATCAAGCTTCAATCTTTTAAGAGTTCTCAAACATAATTCTAATTAACCATGAACCAATATTAACAACTACCAAAACCAATTCCAACCAATCACAAGTCAATTTCATAGCCAATCTGATACATTAGATAACTAAAAACAACAAGAAGCACTTACTCTCAATAACCAGAATACAGCCACACAACTCAACTAATTCAATATAACCACATAGAATCAGAACCTTTCAACAATTCCATCAAAATCTGAAAAACCAATATCAATTACAGCTTTACACACTCAAAACAAAGCCCAAAGACATTCACAGCCTCAAACCAAAGTAAATCTCATCAATTAATTACTCGCGATAACAAAGCCAGTCAAAATCACAACCAAAACCCAAATTCAATTCACAACCGCATCCAACATCAAACATAACTCAGAATAATCACCACAACTAACTTCTCTCAATTATATTTCATTCAATAATTAACTCATCATATTTCAATTTAAAAAGTAAAATTAAATGAATCACCATTTGCAGCTACATTTCAACCAATTCCAACCTATCACAAATCCATTTTATAGCCATTCCAATATATTAAATTTCAAATTCAATATCAAATAATTCAAAGTAATTCATTCAGGATCAGAATCTCAGCCAATTCATCGCCAAAATCAATAATTTGAAATACAATTCACAACCACATCTAATTTCAATTACAATTCAGCGTAATTACAACCACATTCAATTCTAATAACACATCAGAATAATCACTCCAACTAACTATTCTCAAACAAATTTCAAACAATTCACATTAATTAATCAACCCTTAATCATTATTAACTATTTACAATTATCCAAATAACTTTACAGGCATTCTAAAATTAAAAATGTTTTAACTTTAAAAATAAAATCCCCTACCTCAAAGTCGAAACTCGCAAAAATCACTAAACGCAGCTGCTCCATCGAATCCCAACACCTGTTCTTAGCTTCAGTGGTGACTTAGCAGCAGTCTCCAAATAGAGCCGGCAGCTACCTCCAGTAATGGCGGCGGCAAGGTAATTTACAATAATCTCTTTATACAATACAAACAGTTTCAGGGACAAGCTTCAAAGTAGAAACAAATTGGTAGGACAAGGAAGCAGAAACAGGGGACAGAGCTCACCAAAACAGTAGTGGTTCTAAGGGTGATTTCCTAGGCAGCTCGAATGTTAGTTCCCGATGGCAGAGGGCTCCGGCAACTCACAGAACCCAAAGGCAGAAGCAGAACAGAGCAGCACAGAGTAGTATAGAATAAGAGCGGCAATAGTTTCTTCTGTCAATAGCTTCTTCCCCGGTGAGCTTCAATGGTGATAGGGGCAGCGCCCTCCTCCAAACTTGATGGTGGCAGAACAACGACTCTGATGGCAGTAGGAGTCACACACGACCTTGATAGCGGCGGAGATCCTTCCTCCCTCTCCTCTGCGTGGATTTTGCGATGTTGGTGACAGTAGCACCCAGCGAACCCTCCTTCTCCAGCGGCGGCTCCTCGTGGTAGTCGCTCTCCTCCTTTCGGCGACGTCAGTAGCGACGACAGACCCTTGAAGCGGCGGCGGCAGAACGCGAATGAACGACGGCGACGCGGGCTTGGGCTCTATGGACGGGACGGCGCTGCGAAGCAACTCAACGGCGAGCTCCTCGCGGTTCCACAAACGGCGATGATGACTCTAATGGTGACGGAACGCACGGCAGCGCGAGCGGAGTTGAACGGTGGTAGTGCGATGGTCACAGCGGCGGCGGGGCAGCAGCTCTTCCCTCTTTCTTTCCTCTCTATTTCGCTGCTGTATGAGTGTTACGTTGAAGGAAGGTGAGGGTGAGGTTGCGGCTGTGTGGTAGAGGAGGGGATAAGGGTTTCTCAATTTAGGAATTTAGGGTTTCTGAGTTTGATTTGGGAATTAGGGTTAGAAATTAGGATTTTATAAAAGAATATGGATAGATAAGAATAGATATTTTGATAAAATTGAAGGGTAGAGTAATTTTAAAACCAAATATACTTTATTAAACATATTTAGGAACATTATTTATCAACATATTGCTAAGTTCAATCAATTATTTCTAATTTACATTATAAAATGAACAAGTTAATTATATTTTGTAAAGTACAATTTAAATTCAAATATCAATTTTCTAGATTAAATCATACAAATCTCTATTATTTTTCTATCTCTGAAACTTTAATTTCAATTTATAAAATAATTAATTATAATAAAAATTGTACATAAATATTAATTGACTTAAACTTAAAGTATTTATAAATATCAATCTAATCATTTCTAATAAAATAATTTCTAGGAATTCAAATTAATAACATAATTCATTCAAAATAGAATTCATTTAAATTAAATTATACAATTCTTCTATTTTTTTCAATTATCAAAATTATAATTTCAATTATACCAAACATCCAATAAAGATTATATAAAAATTCTAATTAATTTAAACTCCATTTATGATAAAATTCCATTTAATTACTTTTAGTAAAATAATTTTCTTAAAATAAAGTTATCAACAAATATAATAAATCACAAATAACTAATTATTTGATTTTCAAAAACTAGGGTTGTTACATTATCCTTGTCAATTGTGATGAGAATTGTTCATTACTCCCACTTAGTTAACCCTTACTAAATAAAGGAAAGTCAAGTGGACTAATCAATTTGATTCCTCAAGTCCTAGTCAACTTCTAAGGAAAGACTAGCTTTAGAGGGATCCAAATCAACCAGCAAATTCTAATTATCAATCAACAAAGGAGTTTGATAACTCAAGTGTCACCAATTACTCAACCAAAGCCAAAAGGAGAGAAATCTACATATTGAAAGCATCAATCACATAAATTGAAGAAAGCAACCATAAATCTGAAATACCTCAAATTGCATTAAATAAAGAAATCAAATCTAACATGGAGTTCATAAACCAAATTGGGAGAATAATCACACTAAAGTAGTAGAATAAATAAAAGTAGAAGAAAAACTAAATTAAAGAAACATTGAACCTAAAATGAAGAAGAAGTAAACCTAACCTAAGAGAAATCCTAAATCCTAAAACCTAGAGAGAGGAGAGAGGAGAGAGCCTCTCTCTCTAGAAACTACATCTAAAACCTCAAATTGTGAATTGTGGAGTTTTGTGAATGAATGAATGGATTCCCCCACTTTATATCCTCTAAAATGTGTTTTCTGGGCCAAAAACTGGGTCAGAAACAGCATAGAAATCGCTGGGGGCGAATTCAAAAACGTACAGGTCGCTGGATTTGCGCAGATCCATGCGTGCACGTGGAGTCATGCGTGAGCGTCACTTATCTTCAGAAAAACTATGGCAAATTATATATCATTTTGAAGCCCTTGATGTTAGCTTTCCAACGCAGCTGAAACTGCCTCATTTGGATCTCTGTAGCTCAAGTTATGGTTAGTTAAGTACGAAGAGGTCAGGCTGGACAGCTTAGCAATTTCTTCAACTTCTTGTATTCCTTCCACTTTTGCATGCTTTCTTTCCATCCTCTAAGCCATTCCTACCTTATAAATCATGAAATCACTTAACACACATATCAAGGCATTGAATGGTATTAAGAGAGGATTAAAATTAGTAATTTAAAGGCCCAGGAAACATGTTTTCAATCATAGCACAAGATTAGGAAGGAAAATGTAAAACCATGCAATTAGTATGAATAAGTGTGCAAAGACTTGATAAAACCACTCAATTGAGCACAAGATAAACCATAAAATAGTGGTTTACCAATCTCCCCACACTTAAACATTAGCATGTCCTCATGCAAAGCTCAAGAGAAGCTATAAATGAGTGAAGAGGAATGGTAGAATGTATGAAATGCAACCTATCTATATGAATGCAACTACATACTAAGATGTTTCTACCTACTTGGTTAAAAGTAAATAAGATCTTCAAGACAAACATAAATCAGATTTCACTAATTCAAATTATACAATTAAAGACAAGTAAACTTGTAAGAAGATAGCTCATGAAAGCAGGGAACATAGAATCAAGCATTGAACCCTCACTTGTAGTGTATATGCACTCTAATCTCTCAAGTGTCTAAGGTGAATCACTCTACTTTTCTCTAATCATGCTTTCTAAACTTTATTCTTCATCTAACCAATCAACAAATATTTAGTATACCAATACAAACATCATGAGGTCTTTTCAAGGTTGTAATGGGGCTAAGGTAAAGGTAAGGGTACATGTATGGCCAAGTGAGCTAAAATATGAATCTTTGATTAACATAAGTTCTCACCTAACACACACACACTCTATGTAACTCTAAAATTGTGCCTAGCTGCCCAAAATTCCCACTTTTGCATCACATACTCATGTATCAACTTTTCTTTAGTTTTGCCACATATGCATTGATCTTTTATTGAACTTAGCATTGGGGTAATTTTATCCCCTTATTTATTTATTTAATTTATTTATTTATATTGTATATATATAACATATCAATGCACATGGATTTTTTATTTTTTCTGGTCTCACATGAGTTGGTACCCAAATTCCTAATATTTTGTCAATGAAACACTATAGATTTTCATCAACCCAAGTTCCCACAATTCCCCACACTTAATTGATACACAATTTCTAACTTAAGCTAACCAAAGATTCAATTTGGGGTAATTAATTTGATTTTCTGTTTAAGGCTAGTGATGTGGTAAAATATAGAACAAACGAGGATTGAAAAGCTCAAGGTGGCAAACAAATGTGATTGAAAGGGTAGGCTATTTAGGAT
This sequence comes from Arachis ipaensis, assembly GCF_059453495.1. Lineage (NCBI taxonomy): Eukaryota > Viridiplantae > Streptophyta > Magnoliopsida > Fabales > Fabaceae > Arachis > Arachis ipaensis. Next base: position 87,451,234 of record NC_142444.1, read on the forward strand.
AAGTGAGCTAATAACAATTAATGGCCTCAATCATATGCAAGCATGTAAATACACTAAACATTGGACATATAGAATGAAACAAAGCAAAGATTGTAGCCATAGAGAAGAAAACACACAAGAATAAAATATTATGGTTAAATAATGTAACCATATAATTAAGCTCAAATCTCACAGGTTCTGTGTTCTTTGCTATAATTTATGTTCCAATTTACAGTCTTCAAACAAATTTAACACAAAATTTTAATTTGAATTAGTGAAATTTTTTCTTTTCAAAAATAGGGTCTTAAAAAGAAACTTATTATTTTTCAACCAAGTACAACATACATGCAAACACTTATTACTATGCAATCTATCCTATCCTAACAAAAGAAAAATAACCTATTGGTGTTGAGAAAAATAACTACCTCCGGATGTCAGGTACTGACCGACCTCCCCACACTTAAAGCTTGGCACCATCCTCGGTGCCATCAGTCAGGAACAAAGGAGGGGTTGGTAACAGCATCTCCACAATCGGGGTCGTCATGGCTCCCGGTGCTGGTAGGTAAGGTGGATTCCGAAGTGTCTGGTTCTTGTTCAGGTGGGTAGTTGCCAACAATCAGCTCCTTGAGGTATGTAAATCGGCGCTTGTTACGGTGCTCCATTTGCTTTGCCTGCCGATCAAGCCGGTCCAACCTCTGAAGTATTTGAAGGAGCAGCTGATTTATTGAAGATGCTTGTGCTTTTCGTTCCTCTCCTCGCCGGTGGTTTGTTAGAGGCTCTCTCTGTACCCTTTCTGGTGGCCATCCTGAAAAGGGAGAAGAGAAAGGGGCATGAATTCAAAGGGATAGAGCAAGGAAGAGGGCAGTACGAGTGATAATCATGCCAAGGTAAAGAAGAATGTCGTTAACACATGGTCGCGACTCCATGCAATTAGGACATCAATGGAAATATAGCATGATAAATTGAGGCCATTAAATGCAAGATGTTTATTGGCATACTGGCAAAGGCATGAGTATCGTAGATTAAGCATTAAAAGCAAAAATGGATTATCACTGTAACAAACTAACAATAACATTTGTATTGACAATCATATTTAATTAATAAAATATTGGAAGGGTTTTGTGAAAAACAGGAATTAGAGTAGAAGGATAGAATAATTAAGAATTCACAATGCCATACGGGTTTTTTACAAACACTTGGTATGCATGTAAAATATGTTAGGGAAGGTAGGAATTCCAACATGCATGTAATCCAAAATTAATATTAATTGTGAAATTACTCTTGATGATATCCATAAGCTCAAGTATAATAATATAAGACCCAAATAAAGCTCCAACACCAACATAAAAATACATGAAGAAAAAACAAAAGAATGAAAAAAAAGAAACCATAAATAACTAAGCATGAAAGAGAAAAATTTAAGAAAGAAAAGTAATTAAATGCAATAAGAAGAATGAATGAAGGAAGGAGAAGGGAATGAAAAGCGGGACGCGACGCGCGCGCACAAAGCACGCGTGCGCGTGAGAACTGTATTCGCCATGTGACGCGTACACGTGGGTGGCCTTGGAAGCAAAAGGACGCGCACACGTCAGGGACACGTACGCGTGGATGACCTTGTGCCTCTATCACAGTTCTAGCGTGGGGGCAGCACAACTTTCTATCTAAAATACTATTTACGCCGATTTCCCTATCCACGTGTGCGCGTGCTTGACGCGTACGCGTGGATTTCCCTTGTGGCAGATGACGCACACGCGTCATAGACGCGTATGCGTGGGTTGAATTGTGCACAGAGCACACCAGCCGCACAATTCCATCACAACTTTCTGTTCGTTGGATGGGGGAGCGAGATTGCTATTGACGCCCATGCGTGGCCTGCACACACGCGTGATTTGCCCCTTTTTTTTATGTGTATGCAGAATGCAAAATGCTTAATGCAGGTGAATATGCAGAAATTATGGATGAACACTAGTAAAAATAAAATAAAATAAGATTAAGAATAAAAAAGGAACGATTATACCATGGTGGGTTGTCTCCCACCTAGCACTTTTAGTTATAGTCCTTAAGTTGGACATTCGGTGAGCCCCTTGTTATGGTGGCTTGTGCTTGAACTCATCCAGGAATCCCTGTGATGACATGTCATCATGTCATATTTTTCTATGCTTTTTCATACAAGAAATTGAGAATTAGTGTTTAAATATTGCATTCTTTTGTGCTTAAATGGTACATTTCCTTGATCTTTTGATTTTATAAATTTTGTAGGAAATAAGTGGAAAAAGAAGCAAAATAGCACAAAAACAGCTCAAAAAAAGAAAAGAAGAATTTTGGGGCACTCTTTGAAGATTGAGCATGCTTTGGAACCTTAGGCCACGCTTTTAAAAGCGTGGCTCATGACCATGAAGCTTTGGAATATGCATTAATGCATTAATGCTTATGTATGCATTAATAATTAATAACCAAGCTATTTAATGCATTAATGCTTATGTATGCATGCATTTAATTATGCAATGCATGAACGCATTAGCATTATTAAACAAATAAAAGCATTCATACATGAAACATTCAATCAATAATGCTAATGAAATAAACGCTAAATGAATGAATGAAATGCATGCATTATTAATTAAAGTCAATGGAAGAATGCATGTAAATTACAAAAACGTTAATACATTGGCTTTATTAATTAAAGTAAAGCATGCATTTAATTAATACCATCATGCATTGGCATTATTTGGAAATGAATAGAATAAGAGCTTAAAGCAATGATCATTAGCGTTCATTAAAGTAACGGAATGCTACAAGCATGGGAATATTAAGCAAGGAAGAGCGTTCATTATTTGAACGCTAGCGTTCACACAAGCAACGTTTTCGGGCCCTCATGCAAGGAAAAAAACAAGCCACGACACCCCCAAAGTGAAACAGCCAAGGTTCGAAGAAGGAACCTCACACCAAGGGAGCGCTACATTGCAACTTCCAACTGAGCGCTATGGGCAAAAGAAAATTGGCATAGGGAGGATCAATGATACGGGCTCCAAGGGTGTATTGGTAAAGATTTTCTCCAATAAGGTCGCGTTGCAAGTATAGCTCTACCAACAACAATCCTCGGGGGTCAAATTTAGAAGAGGGATCTGGTTGTCACAAGTTCAACCCCAATAGAAATAACCGAAGTATTCAAACCTCGGGTCGTCTCACAAGGAATGGGCAAACATGTGCTTCAACATTGGTTAGAAATCCGGGGTTGTAAGTTATGAGCATGAAAATAAATGGGAATCTTAACAAGCAACTAATCTTAAAATGCAACAACTAGTTCAATTAACTAAGCAAAACATGAGCAACTTCAATGAATAAACAACATTCCACTTAATTCTATTATAACCCAAACAAGTAACTACAACTAAAGCAATTGGTTGAGAAAATTGATTTTCAAATATGAATAATAAAAGCAACTCTTGGCTAGGCTTGGGAATTGGGGCCACCATCCTTGTCTAACGACTATATCTTGACAATTATGAGGAACCAAGCTTATTAAGTCTACTCTCAAAGTCTTAAGTATGTGATATCTACTCCTAGACTTGAAGTACGTCAAATGGCTTTGATCACATCAACCCATAAGTCCCAACCTACCTACTAATTAGATTAGTAGTGGGTTGGCGTCAATGAGTATCAAATTGACCACCTAGGGCTCCCAAATTATCAAATCCATTAGACCCAATGACTCAAGTTTACCCAATTCCCTTGACCTAGGCCAAGAGTAAAGAAGACTACTTCATAATCAAAGTAAACAATTCATCAAACACTTGATAAGCATTAACAAAAGACATGTTCAAAATAGCAATTAAATTGAAATCTACAAGTACCCACTAACAATTATCAACATATGATCATCCAAACAAAAAAGCTAAATATAGAAATCATCAATGTAACATCAACAAGTCAAGATTCACAACATTCATGAAATGGGTATAAAATGACAATTGACAAGAATTCATAAACTATCACAAGATATAAGCAAAATTGTAACAAGGAATTCAAATTGAACAATTAAAACTAGTAATTAACAAGATCCAAGTCACAAATCAACAAGGAAAGATCAAAATAAAACTAGATCTAGAGAGGAACAAGGGTTTCTCCCTCTAGAATAACAAAACAACCACAAACTAACTAAAAATTATGTCCTAGTGTAAAATGAGTGATCCCCCTTCTTCCCCCTAGCATCCTTGGGTCTTTTCCATGTAGAAACAGCTTGAAATTGGGCCTAATGAGCCTCAGAAATCACCAGGCATGATTTTCTTTAATGAGGTCACGTGCTGCTTTCCACGCGTGCGCGTCATGCGTGCGTGCGTGCCGATTGCTTTTGTGATCCACACGTTGGCGCCAAGTGCGCGTGCGCGTCGATAGAAATTTTCTGATCCGTGCGGATGCGTCCATCCTTGTGCGCCGCTTCCAGCCAATCCCGTCCACGCGTGCACGTGGAGTGCGCGAGCGCGCCGATGCTGCTTTTCCCAAGATTTTAATTCTTTATGTTCCTCCCTTTTTATGCATGCTTTCTCCCTCTCTTCTAAGTCATTCCTACCCAATAATTCCTAAAATTACTCAACAAATACATCACGGCATCGAATGGCAATAGAAGAGAATTAAAATATGGCATTTTAAGGGGAAATAAGCATGTTTTCCATCATGGAGCAATATTGGGAAGTGAACACAAAATCATGCATTTCTTGTGAATAAGGGTGAGAAATGTTGATAAAATCCCCCAAAATAAGCACAAGATAAACCACAAAATCAGGGTTTATCAAATCTCCCCACACTTAAACCAAGCATGTCCTCATGCTTAAAATAAAAAGACCAAAGATCATGATGAGAAAGGGTTTATGAAATGCAAACTACCTAAGTGGATGCATGCAACTAATGTAAAATCATCTACCTACTTGGTCAAGAGTAAATCTATCCTCCGAGAATACATGTGAGCATATAGGGTGAAAATAGTATGTAATTCATGAATCCCTCCAAATTGAATACCACTAAAGAGTGCATATGACTTGCTAAACGAACGCTTGTGAAAGCCGGGAACAAGCATTGAGCATCAAACCCTCACCGGAAGTGTATCCGCTCTATTCGCTCAAGTGTATAGGATTCGTCACTCAATCTTCTCCTAATCATGCTTTCCAAGATTTGTCTTTCATCTAACAATCAACAGTTACTCGATGCATGCCTACAAGTATCATGAGGTCTTATTCATGGGTTGTAACGGGGCTAGGGTGAAGGTAAGGATGTATATGATCAAGTGGGCTTAAAATTTGAGTCCTTGATCAACCTAGGATCCACTAGACACATAGAACAACCAATAAAACTACAATACATTACCTAGCTACCCTTGAGTTTTTTTCTTTTTGCACACTCATGTATTCTTTTCAGTTCACACCCATATGCATTGTTTTTATTACTTTATCTTGGGGCATTTTTATCCCCTTTCATTGCTTTCTTTCTTTTTTTTTTTTATATATCCCCTTTTCTTGAGGTTTCTTTGTGAACCAAAATTTCAATACATACAGTTTAATCATTCAACACATGAGTATGTTCTCAAATCCTAGAATTTTCAATTACACTACAATTACACACCTATATATCTACCCGAATTTCCCAAGTATACCCTCCTATTTGAATGATACACACCCTACCTTACCTAAGCTAATTAAGGATTCAAATTTAGGGACAGTCATGGTCTTTCACTTAGGGTTGTTAATGTGCTCTTTTCAAGAACAAAGGGAGTTTATCATAGGCTCAAAATTGGTTAGCAATGGTAGATAAAAGGGTTAAGGCCATTTGGGAAAAGTGACTATTGACATGATGGCCTCAATCATGTAAATGCATTCATACACAAAGCAATGGACATATAGAATCAGACAAAGCAAGAATCACAATCATAGAGAGAGAGATATGCACACAAGAATGGAGATAATGGTTAGAAGATGTAACCATGCAATAGGCTCAAAACTTTCATGCTTGTGTTCTTAGCTCAATCACTATGTTCTAAAATACATTCTTAAAGCAAGTTTACTGCAAAAATTTTTCAGAATTTTGGTAGGTCACCCAAAACACAGTTTCTTGGAAATGAAGTTATTGTTTTGACCAAGTAACTCTATAGAAACTAACTATCATGCAAAGGGTATTTACAAGCAAAACTAACTACACATGCAATATATTAACTTCTAAGCAAAAGATAAATCCATGGGTATTGAGGAAAAGAGAGTGTTACCCATGGAGATCGGTCGAACGACCTCCCCATACTTTAGAAATTAGCACGGTCCTCCGTGCTACGAATAATACACAAGGGACGGTTGGGACCGGAACTTTCACTATCCCCTTCATCAGAGCTCCCATCACTTGGGTTTGAGGTGGATGTGAACATTTCGGGTTCTTCCAAGCTAGGGGTAACACAACGCAGAAGCTTCTTGATGTAAGTATATCGGCGGTGGTTGCGCCACTTATATCTATCAAGCTTCCGGTGAAGATCTTCTATCCTTTGATGTGTGGATCTCAGTGGTGGTGATGATGAGCTAGAAGGAAAAAGAAGTGGCGGGGCCATGTCGAGGCTTGGTTTGTTCTTGGGAAGGTGTAGGTATTTTCCTCTTGGGACCACATCGCCCTTAGCTGGAACTATAATCTTCTTATCCTTGGCTTCCCAAGAAACACCCGCAGCAGTAACTAAGTCAGATACCAATGCTAGAAATGGCAAATTATCCCAGTCATGAACTTGACTCATCGCTTGCTTGACAAGAAGCGGAATGTTCACCGGCTTCTCCGTGAGAACACACCAAACAAGCAAGGCGAGGTCTGCTGTGAGGGACGACTTGTGGGTGCTAGGTAGCACATAATGAGATAGGATCTAGGCCCAAGCTCTAGCTTCCACAGTGAGGAAGCGAGTGTCAATGGACTTTGACCTCATCCGCAGTCGACCATGAATCCAAGATGCTTCTGGTTCAGCAATGACTCGGAGAATCGAGTCCCAATTGAATCCATACTTCTCTCACCGACGTAAGACTTCTTGGTAGCCATCCATGTCACTTGGCACTGGTAGAACATTAAACACTTGCTGAATAGCCTCTTCTGAAACTGAGACTTGCTTCCGGCGCATGTACACCGATTGAAGAGAGGGAAGATGGTAGTTGGTGTAGAATTCTTCCACCCAAGAGAGGTTGATTTCCCTTGGTTTCCTCAAAAGAAACTCCCATCCTCGCTGTTCAATGCGGGGCAAAATATAAGGAGCGACCTTGTCCGGCGGAGCGAGTAGATGCTCAGGATGATAGTTCCTTACAGCTATGGAGGGAAACATAAGTTCACAGAAGCGGTTGGGAAACCTTGAAGAATTTTTCGCCGGTTTGCCCTTGTCATTCTCATCAAGAGGAGCGGGTGTCTTCCCTTTCTTAGATAGGGGTTTGGCTCCTAATGAAGAGCGTGCCTTAGAGTTTGACTTTTGGGGTGCCCTTTTTGTGGCTGGTTTCCTTGGAGCTTTTTCCTTGCCTTTCTTGGTGGCCATCCTAAAAAAGAGGAGAAGGAAGGAAAACATTAAACCCAAGAATCAATTTAGCGAAAACATGCAAGTGACTTGTGGTGCCCATGGTGAATGTAAAATCAAGGGTCATAACACTTAGCATGGGATGCAAGAGGAAGTAAAGCATGCAATGGCATGAGAAGAGTAGTCTCAAGCATCTATAATAAAGAGCAAGTCATGTTCAATTAATATCTAATTGGCAAGTATCAACTTTAAGCACATAAATTAGACTCAATGCATTTAAGAGAAAGTAAGTGAATGAGGAGGGAGCACCAATTGAAAAATATAAGGCTAAATGGAGCCAAAATGGTATGTGTGCATTTCCTCGAACACTTGGCGTGCAATAATCAAGCAATGAGCAATTATGAGATACTAACCAATTCAAAGCCCAAAATAGAACATCAATCATCACATAAACATCACACAATGGCAAAGGTTAGAGAAAGAATGACAAAAGATCTATTAATGCAAATTAAGCTCAAATTCAACATCCATGGAGAAATAAGGAAAAAGGAAAAATAAGCAAACAAAGAGCAAGAAATATCATTATGCAAGTAAAAGAGAAACTAGGTAAAGCAATAAGAAGCATCTAATTAGAAGAAACAATGCAAGGAAAAATGGAAGTAAAGGAATGGAAGAAGCAAAACCTTGATGAGTATGAAGGAACAAGGTTGAATCTTCTTTTGTGAAGATGAGAGAGAAAATAGGAGAAGTGTAGTGCTACCGGAAAAGAGTGGTTGTCACTAGTGAGTGGCCGGAGATAGTGGTGGTGGATTGTGGAAGAAGAAGAAGAGAAGGGAAATGATGGATGAAAACAAAAAGAAACTAAGGAAGAGAAAGGGTTGAGAGAAAGAAAAACAGGGCAGGGCGCGAAGGTATTAAACTGACTCGCGCAACCGGCGCGCGCGCGCAAGGTGCGCTGGCGCGTCGGTGAGGGTGCTAGCTGTAACAACCCTAGTTTTTGAAAATCAAATAATTAGTTATTTGTGATTTATTTTAAGAAAATTATTTTGCTAAAGGTGATTAAATAGAGTTTCATGATAATTGAGGTTTAAATTAATTATAATTTTTATATAAACTTTATTAGATATTTGGTATGATTGAAATTATAATTTTGGTAATTGAAAAATAAGAAAGAATTGTATAATTTAATTTAAATAAATTCTATTTTAAATGAATTATGTTATTAATTTGAACTCCTAGAAATTATTTTATTAGAAATGATTAGATTGATATTTATAAATACTTTAAGTTTAAGTCAATTAATATTTATGTGCAATTTTTATTATAATTAATTATTTTATAAATTGAAATTAAAGTTTTAGAGATAGAAAAATAATAGAAATTTGTATGATTTAATCTAGAAAATTGATATTTGAATTTAAATTGTACTTTACAAAATATAATTAACTTGTTCATTTTATAATGTAAATTAGAAATAATTGATTGAACTTAGCAATATGTTGATAAATAATGTTCCTAAATAATTTTAAGAGAGTATATTTGATTTTAAAATTATCCTACCCTCCAATTTTATCAAAATATCTATTCATATCTATCCATATTCTTTTATAAAATCCTAATTTCTAACCCTAAATCCCAAAATCCCCAAATTTATTCAGAAACCCTAATTTTCCCAATTCCTAACCCTAACAGATGCAGCCTCACCCTCCTCCTTCAACGGAACAAACACACAGGAACTCACCCTTTCTCCCTTAGTTTTCCCGCGACACACACACACTCAGAACACTACACCCGCTCAGCCCATGCTCCTTCCGTCACACACCCACGCACTGTGAACGGAGTTGCATCTCGTCCAGCCTGCCTTGCCACCGCCGCCGTTATTATTGCCGACGAAGAGGGACGCCGTCGACGCTGTTCACGAAGGAAGGAGGAACCGAGCGAAAACCAGGAAAGGAGAGAGCCTCTGCTGCATCGCCACCGCGCCGTTGTCGCACCTAGGCGTTGCTGTTGAAGCCACTCCTGCCGCTGTTGTGTCTGCCGTGGGGAGAAACACGATGGTAGGGAAAGAACCTGTAACTGTCACTGAGCTCTGCCCCTGTTTTTGGAATCCGAGAAGAGCGCCACTGCCGCTGCTAGAGTTGATGTTGCTCTAGCTTTACTCTGAATTGTTACTGCTGCTGCTTGGCTGAAGCTGAGACATTTCACCATCATTGGAGCTGCCCAGAATCATCATGGTAGCTGCTAAGAGAGCAGAACAGATGTTAGAACTGCCAACGGAGCAGTTGGGTTTAGTGATTTCCGTGAGTTTCGACTTTGAGGTAGGGGATTTAACGTTTTTAATTTAGAATACCTACAAAGTTATTTGGATAATTGCAAATAGTTAATAATGATTAAGAGTTGATTAATTGATGTGAATTGTTTGAAATATGTTTGAGAATAGTTAGTTGAAGTGATTATTTTGAATTATGATTAGAATTGAATGTGGTTTTGGTTACTTTGAATTATAATATAGTAAACTTTAAGAGTATATAAAAAATTGAAATTGGTTTTGGTAGTTATTGAAGGATTGGAACTAAGGGATTAAACTATTTTGAGAACTTGTGATTTTCTGAGATAATATAGTAAACTTTAAGAGTATATAAATAATTTATTAATGGTTAGACTAATTTTCTGTGTCCTGATTTATTGATTCTGACTTGGCTATTATTGTGACTGGTTTCATTGTTGTAAGCGATAAATCGATGAGGTTGATTTTGGTTTGAGGCTATGCTTGTTACCTAAATTTTGGGTTACATTGATTTCTTAATTTGGTTGTTATTGTTGATTTAAGGTTAACTAGAGTTGATTTTGAGAACGGTTAAAGGATTGGAGGATGATTACTGAAATATTTTCCTAAAGTGTGATCTTTAGAATAAAATGGTAACTTTGCTAATAACTAAAGAAATTTAAAAATAACTAGAAATATGAAAGGATGGTGTTTGGAATATTAGTTATGAATTTTGGAGGCTGGACTGATCTACCTTTAAAGGACGGTTTATGGAAACTCTGATTTTAATTATTGTTAGGATGTCGATTGTTAAACTGATTTATGATGAAATGATTACTGAGATTCTGTTGTTGTGAAAACTGCTGATAAAAGGGCTGGTGATTTGTTGAGAAAGAGGGAACCCGTAAGGGTGGCTAAGTCCGAGTTTTAGGGGAGGTGCTGCCGAAATTTTATAAAATCTGAGATTTTATTTGAGAAGTTATTTTAGAAGATTTGAACTTCGATAATCATATTATTTGAGTTTTATTTAGTTAAGAAAAGAATTATAATATTTTGAATTTGAATTACCAAGGAAGGGTTTATGTTTCGAACTTGAATTATTTAAGAAAGAAATTATGTTTTGAATTTGATTAAATATAGAAAGAGTTATGTTTTAGGCTTAAAATAAAGGATTACCTTTTTAGAAATTTGGTGAAATAATAATATTTGAATTTGAATAGAAAGAGAGATGATTTTTGAATCTTTGTGAAGTTGGTAAACTTGAGAAAGAGTTTTATTTGATTACCTCTAATTAAAGGTTTTGTTTTGAAAAGTGTTTAATGAATTTAAAAAAAATAAATGATTTTCTTGAGTCTTTAATAGAGAACTAAAATGAAAGATAGTTTTAAAGTTGGCTTGACTCAAGATTGCCATAGCAGAGATTATGAACTGAATTGATGATTGAGATTTTTATGAACGAATGGTAAAGAGAAATGGCTTAAGCCAAGATATTGCAAAAGTAAAAGATGTAAAGTTTGTATAGTATGATTGAACAGAGAAAGAAAGAGGTACTGCATAAGAATGTGAAAGTGATGATGAATAATGAGAATGATTATGTGATGATCTGCTGCGTGAAGGCAGTTAGATAGATGGTGGTACGACCACTGAGAGTGCTTTCCTTGGATACTTAGCTATAATGCTATTCTGTAAGTCAGAGGACTCTTACAGAGGTATCGAGAACACACGACTAGCATATACTCCTGTAAGTCAAAGGACTCTTACAGTGAGAGTGTGTGTATGCTCCTGTAAGTCAAAGGACTCTTACAGTGAGAGTGTGTGTATGCTCCTGTAAGTCAAAGGACTCTTACAGATAGTGTGTTGGGCAGATATAAGTTAACTAGCTCCGCCATGCAAGTCAAAAGACTCTTGCAGTGGGTTGCTAGTGCCGCCCTGCAAGTCAAAGGACTCTTGGAGTGGTTTGCCTCACAAGTCAAAGGACTCTTGCGAGGGGCATTGCCAACAGGGAAGCCTTACCTGGTCAGAGGACTTCGGGTAACGTCGGGAGTGGGTATGTAACCAACATATGAGCTCATTACCTGCACTAGGGCTAAACATGCATCATCCTTGTTTGCGCATCTGTATTTGATTGGGTTTGCTCGTTGTACTTCCCTGTGATTATGCTGTTTGCCTTGCTGTGACTTGTTTGTGTGTTGAATTGAATCTTTTGTTAGTGCTGTTAGTTGGTGAATGTATGATGATGAGGAGTAAGAATTGATGTTGTGATTGAAAATTAATTGTGTGGTTAAGAAATGCTTAATGTGACCAATTTTATATTTTGGAATTTGTCTTGAGCTTAGAGATTTTCTTTGGAAGAGGTAAATAAGTAGTTAAAGTAAAACCAAGAATGGTATTTTCATAAGAGTTTGATAAAAATATAGTTTCCTTGAGTATGTTAATTATTTGCATTCTATTTCATTACTTTTACGGCATTCCTATTTCCTACTGAGAACGTGTGGTTTGTTCTCACCCCAAAATTTTCCACCCTTTCAGTGACACAGGTTCGAAGACACAGTGTGAAGCTGGGGCGATTATAGAATTTATTTATGAGTTAAGTGTGAGTTAATTTGCTTTCATAGAGTTCCCTCGCCCTTATTGCTTAAGATTTATATTTTACACAGAGGGATAGGATTTGTATCTGAGTTTTATTTGAAATCTTTTGTATGACAGATATTATTATTAATAATTATGTGATTATTATTACTTTGAAATGCTTGATATATGATTTTGATTATCAAAAACAAAATTTTCTGGAATTTTCTATAAAACTAAATCGCGATATCGAACTAAAGGCTCAATAGTAAATAGTTAATAAAGAAAAGCAGGTTGGTAATGCCTTACTTTCGGTACGATCATGACGTTCTGGAAGTTGGGTCGTTACAAATGGTATCAGAGCAGTTCGTTCCTGTTAGAGCCTTGGGAATGGACTGACTATGCTTCATTGCATACTCTGAGTGTCTGTCATGCTTTGTGACTTGTTCTGATAACAAGAGTTTGAGTTCTATATGCATGACTGTCTGATGATTAACGCTGTTAGTCTACCATTGCATGCCTCATGGTATTAGGTCTGGCCAACTTAATACTTATGATTTATGTACATGGCAACACTAACAGGTTATCATAGACAAAATAGAAGTAATAGGTAATGCGATTCACGGGGTTTGGGAGCGTTAGAAGTTATGGAATTGGTTTCGATTTGACGTATAATCTTTATTCGTGCCACATGAACTCGTGCCATTTTTTTCTTCATTGCTTTCATTGGAATTCTCTAGTTTGAATTTTCTTTTTAGAATGTGATTTGATTGTTTCCCAACCATACCTTGTCATTCTTGTACACCTTTACTTGCCTATGAATCTGATTGCTTACATAATTCTTTGAATATTCATCCTTGACAATGCCTATACTTTTGTCTATATATTCTGCTTTCTTTGATTTCAGTTTGAACTTATCTTATTCTAGCAATTTTCGAGGGCGAAAATTTTTCTAAGGTGGGTAGAATGTAACAACCCTAGTTTTTGAAAATCAAATAATTAGTTATTTGTGATTTATTTTAAGAAAATTATTTTGCTAAAGGTTATTAAATAGAGTTTCATGATAATTGAAGTTTAAATTAATTAGAATTTTTATATAAACTTTATTAGATATTTGGTATGATTGAAATAAAAATTTTGGTAATTGAAAAATAAGAAAGAATTGTATAATTTAATTTAAATAAATTCTATTTTAAATGAATTATGTTATTAATTTGAACTCCTAGAAATTATTTTATTAGAAATGATTAGATTGATATTTATAAATACTTTAAGTTTAAGTCAATTAATATTTATGTACAATTTTTATTATAATTAATTATTTTATAAATTGAAATTAAAGTTTCAGAGATAGAAAAATAATAGAGATTTGTATGATTTAATCTAGAAATTTGATATTTGAATTTAAATTGTACTTTACAAAATATAATTAACTTGTTCATTTTATAATGTAAATTAGAAATAATTGATTGAACTTAGCAATATGTTGATAAATAATGTTCCTAAATATTTTTAAGAGAGTATATTTGATTTTAAAATTATCCTACCCTCCAATTTTATCAAAATATCTATTCATATCTATCCATATTCTTTTATAAAATCCTAATTTCTAACCCTAAATCCCAAAATCCCCAAATTCATTCAGAAACCCTAATTTTCCCAATTCCTAACCCTAACAGATGCAGCCTTACCCTCCTCCTTCAACGGAACAAACACACACGAACTCACCCTCTCTCCCTTAGTTTTGCTGCGACACACACACACTCAGAACACCACACCTGCTCAGCCCATGCTCCTTCCGTCACACACCCACGCACTGTGAACGGAGTTGCATCTCGTCCAGCCTACCTCGCCACCGCTGCCGTTATTATTGCCGACGAAGAGGGACGCCGTCGACGCTGTTCACGGTGGAAGGAGGAACCGAGCAAAACCCAGGAGAGGAGAGAGCCTCTGCTGCGTCGCCACCGCGCCATTGTTGCGCCTAGGCGTTGCTGTTGAAGCCACTCCTGCCGCTGCTGTCCGAGCCGCTGCCAGTGGAAGTTGCTGCCGCCGCTGTTGTGTCTGCCGTTAGGAGAAACATGATGGTGGGGAAAGAACCTGTAACTGTCACTGAGCTCTGCCCCTATTTTTGGAATCCGAGAAGAGCACCACTACCGCTGCTAGAGTTGATGTTGCTTTGGCTTTACTCTGAATTGTTACTGCTGCTGCTTGGCTGAAGCTGAGACCTTTCACCATCATTGGAGCTGCCCAGAATCATCATGGTAGCTGCTAAGAGAGCAGAACGGATGTTAGAACTGCCAACAGAGCTGCTGGGTTTAGTGATTTCCATGAGTTTCGACTTTGAGGTAGGGGATTTAACGTTTTTAATTTATAATGCCTACAAAGTTATTTGGATAATTGCAAATAGTTAATAATGATTAAGAGTTGATTAATTGATGTGAATTGTTTGAAATATGTTTGAGAATAGTTAGTTGAAGTGATTATTTTGAATTATGATTAGAATTGAATGTGGTTGTGGTTACTTTGAATTATAATTGAAATTAGATGCGGTTGTGAAATGTGACTGAATTATTGATTCTGCGATGAATTGGTTGAGATTCGGATTTTGAGTGAATTATTGTCTTGTTTGATGTTGAATTGGATATTTGATGTATGGGAACGACTGTGAAGTTTACTTGTGACTAGTTGAGATTGGTTTTGGTGGTTATTGAAGGATTGGAACTAAGGGATTAAACTGTTTTGAGAACCTGTGATTTTCTGAGATAATATAGTAAACTTTAAGAGTATATAAATAATTTATTAATGGTTAGACAAATTTTCTGTGTCCTGATTTATTGATTCTGACTTGGCTGTGATTGTGACTGGTTTCATTGTTGTAAGCGATAAATCGATGAGGTTGATTTTGGTTTGAGGCTATGCTTGTTACCTAAATTTCGGGTTATATTGATTTCTTAATTTGGTTGTTATTGTTGATTTAAGGTTAACTAGAGTTGATTTTGAGAATGGTTAAAGGATTGGAGGATGATTACTGAAATATTTTCCTAAAGTGTGATCTTTAGAATAAAATGGTAACTTTGCTAATAACTAAAGAACTTTAAAAATAACTAGAAATATGAAAGGATGGTGTTTGGAATATTAGTTATGAATTCTGGAGGCTGGACTGATCTACCTTTAAAGGACGGTTTATGGAAACTCTGATTTTAATTATTGTTAGGATGTCGATTGTTAAACTGATTTATGATGAAATGATTACTGAGATTCTGTTGTTGTGAAAGCTGTTGATAAAAGGGCTGGTGATTTGTTGAGAAAGAGGGAACCCGTAAAGGTGGCTAAGTCCGAGTTTTAGGGGAGGTGCTGCCGAAATTTTATAAAATCTGAGATTTTATTTGAGAAGTTATTTTAGAAGATTTGAACTTCGATAATCATATTATTTGAGTTTTATTTAGTTAAGAAAAGAATTATAATATTTTGAATTTGAATTACCAAGGAAAGGTTTATGTTTCGAACTTGAATTATTTAAGAAAGAAATTATGTTTTGAATTTGATTCAATATAGAAAGAGTTATGTTTTGGGCTTAAAATAAAGAATTACCTTTTTAGAAACTTGGTGAAATAATAATATTTGAATTTGAATAGAAAGAGAGATGATTTTTGAATCTTTGTGAAGTTGGTAAACTTGAGAAAGAGTTTTATTTGATTACTTCTAATGAAAGGTTATGTTTTGAAAAGTGTTTAATGAATTTAAAAAAAATAAATGATTTTCTTGAGTCTTCGATAGAGAACTAAAATGAAAGAAAGTTTTAAAGTTGGCTTGACTCAAGATTGCCATAGCAGAGATTATGAACTGAATTGATGATTGAGATTTTTATGAACGAATGGTAAAGAGAAATGGCTTGAGCCAAGATATTGCAAAAGTGAAAGATGTAAAGTTTGTATAGTATGATTGAACAGAGAAAGAAAGAGGTACTGAATAAGAATGTGAAAGTGATCTACTGCGTGAAGGTAGTTAGATAGATGGTGGTATGACCACTGAGAGTGCTTTCCTGGGATACTTAGCTATAATGCTATTCTGTAAGTCAGAGGACTCTTACAGAGGTATCGAGAACACACGACTAGCATATACTCCTGTAAGTCAAAGGACTCTTACAGTGAGAGTGTGTGTATACTCCTGTAAGTCAAAGGACTCTTACAGAGAGTGTGTTGGGTAGATATAAGTTAAGTAGCTTCGCCATGCAAGTTAAAGGACTCTTGCAGTGGGTTGCTAGTGCCGTCTTACAAGTCAAAGGACTCTTGCAGTGGGTTGCTAATGCCGTCTTACAAGTCAAAGGACTCTTGCAGTGGTTTGCCTCACAAGTCAAAGGACTCTTGCGAGGGCCATTGCCAACAGGGAAGCCTTACCTGGTCAGAGGACTCCGGGTAACGTCGGGAGCGGGTATGTAACCGACAAATGAGCTCATTACCTGAGCTAGGGCTAGACATGCATCATCCTTGTTTGCGCATCTGCATTTGATTGGGTTTGCTCGTTGTACTTCCCTATGATTATGCTGTTTGCCTTGCTGTGACTTGTTTGTGTGTTGAATTGAATCTTTTGTTAGTGCTATTAGTTGGTGAATGTTTGATGATGAGTAAGAATTGATGTTGTGATTGAAAATTAATTGTGTGGTTAAGAAATGCTTAATGTGACCAATTTTATATTTTGGAATTTGTCTTGAGCTTAGAGATTTTCTTTGGAAGAGGTAAATAAGTAGTTAAAGTAAAACCAAGAATAGTGTTTTCATAAGAGTTTGATAAAAATATAGATTCCTTGAGTATGTTAATTATTTGCATTCTATTTCATTACTTTTACGGCATTCCTATTCCCTACTGATGTGTATCTTTGGAAAACGAATTCCAAACAAACAACTCACTGGCAAGTGTACCGGGTCGCATCAAGTAATAATAACTCACATGAGTGAGGTCGATCCCACAGGGATTGAAGGATTGAGCAATTTTAGTCTAGTGGTTGATTTAGTCAAGCGAATCAAGTATTGGTTTGAGTGGTTTGTAATTGACAGAAGCTAAAGTGCTTGAAATGTAAAGGGAGAAGCTAAATTGCAGTAAATTAAAGAGAAAAGCAAATAAAAGTGCTGAATCTTAAAGAACAAGAAATTAAATGGCAGAAACTTAGAACGCAAGAAATGTAAATTGCAGAATCTTAGAGTGCAAGAAATGTAAATGGCTTGAATTGTTAATGGGTCAGGGATGTGGGATTGCAAGAATTAAACAAAAGAACAATAAATCTCAACACATAGAAGAGTAGAAGATGACTTGAATTGAACCGGATCTAAAATAGAAATGTAAATGAACTTGAAAAGCATTCAACAGAGAAAATAAAATGATAACTCCAGATCTCAGGACCCAAGAGACTAGATAACCAAGTCTAGATCTCAATGCCTTCCTAGATCCAAATTTAGAATTCAATTGCAAGAAAAGTAAATATCAAGCAGTAGAAGAAAGGAATTCAAATATTGATTTCTCAAAGAGTGCAGTAAATCAAACAGAGAGATCTGAGGGTGAGATTGAAACAGGATTTCTTCAATTCTCCAAACCCCTAAGATTTAAACAAAGTGTGTAGAAAAGAAAGCAAAAACAACCCAGAGGAAGAGAATTCAATTCTCCTTCCCAGGAACTCTCAAATTCTAAAAGCAACAACTCAAAATGTAAAGATGAGCTCTCTACTGTAAGTATTAAAAATTCTAAAAAAGGGAAGCTTTCCGAAAAACTTAAATTCTAATCTATTTATACACTCTCTTCTAATGGTCTTCAAGCCTTGAATTGGGCCCTTGGTCTTGATGGAATTGGGTTGATAATAGCCTCTGTTGATTGCTCTTGGTGTTGGGAAGAAATCTACTTGTAAACCGGACCATGAACCATTCACGTTTGAGTCAACGTTTGAGGCAAACGTTGACTAAAACGTCTTCGTGTGTGACATTATGCAGCTCGGCCAAGTTGCTGTCATCCACGTTTGAGCCAGTGTTTGAGGTCAAACGTTAGCTCAAACGTGGCCCTTCCCAAGCAGCTCTTCTAGCCAATGTTTGGCCTAACGTTTGAGGCAAACGTTGGCGCAAACGTGACTCAATTAAACCATCAAACAGGGGTGCTCTTCCATGCTAAAAGGTGGCCAACGTTTGACCTCACGTTTGAGGCAAACGTTAGCGCAAACGTTGCCAAGCTCCAGGGGTGATCTTTCTTGCTCTGATGGCGCCAACGTTTGACCTCACGTTTGAGGCAAACGTCGGCGCAAACATTGGCTTGCCTCCAGGGTGTGGTTGCACTCTTCCTCACGTTTGAATCCAAGTTTAAGGCAAACTTGATCTCAAATGTGAGTGCCTCTTCTTGCCCCTTGCTATCCCCTTTTCTTCAACCTTCTTCCAAACCTCTTTCCACCTATCATCAATCAACAATTGTATCAAAGCTATGCTATAATCATGAGAGTTCTTCTTCTTCTTGAAATTCAAGTAATTATGATACAAAAACTCATGAGAATGCATCAATTCATCCATGGTTGATTGAATCTAAGGAAACATGAAATTCCACCCAATTGACTTACTTGTGGCCCAAGAAAGTGCATAAAACCTATTGAAAATCAAAGAAAAAGACTAGTAAAACTAGGCTAAGATGACCTGTCATCACAACACCAAACTTAAAACTTGCTTGTCCCCAAGCAAGAAAAGAATTATGCTCAAAGGTTCTTTCAATCAGAATGGATTTAAAGAATAACATGTGCTATCCTGTGAGTGAAGTGATTAAGTGACGGTGGGGTGAACTCTAAATTATATGCTCATGCAAGGGCTTCAGTGCTTACTAGTCCCTACATCTTGGAAGTCTTAGGTCTTAGGACTTTCATCCAAATGATATCATGGAGATCTCTCTATAGGTAATCACCTTGAAGCAGCTTATAGTTCTTGTGCTTTGGCCTTGACTCTAAGTGTCATGTCTCAAAGCGGCTCTTTAAATAAGCTTTCAATCAATACTCCTAAACCAGTTGGTTTTAAGGTATTAGGTGTTGAAGCACCCCTTAGGATTTACTTGCTCAAGCCTCTCTCTTTGACACAATTCGACCACAAGCATTTACTAGGATAATAACTCTTTGAGTTCTTGTTTCTTTCTTCTTTTCTGTCTAGTAATTGATGCTCAGAGCCTTGGGCCATGGTCTTTTTATTTTTATATTTTCTTTATTTTCTTTTGTCTGCTGCTTCTTGGATCAATAAATGTTTGAAAATCTCCACAATATTTCTTTGAACTCTATGTCCTGCCTATGAGCTCCCATGCAAGTTTTCATAAGCAAGCAACCTCAATGCATAATCACACAACTAGAACCACCACTTCTCCTAATCTTTTGCTTGCCTCAAAATTGTTTAATTCCTCAATTCTTCTTTTCAAAGAACTTTCATGTGATGCATTTTTGAAATATTGAGTGCAAACAAGTTTGGAGAGTACAGGGTTGTAAATGATCAAGCATCTTGATTATTGAATTACAGAAAAACTATACTATGCAGACAGGCAGGGGTATTATATTACTTTCAATCATAGCAGTATCTGATATAAAATAATCACTGAACAATACAACCTTTTGGAATTTACTTGCTGTCCTCCTCCTCATCATCATCATTGCTGGTCTTCACATTCCTCTTTCATCTCTTTGATTGATGATGCTTAATCTTTCCAAAAGATTGTATGGTGCTCTGCAGTGATATTGAAAGTTGCTTGTTCCCCAAGCACTAAAAAAAATGTTTAGCATGCATGATTTATTTGTGGGCCTTTGAACTTACTTTGGTGCGGGAACACTAATGAGCGGATAATTTATATGCTTTTTGGCATTGTTTTTAGTATGTTTTTAGTAGAATCTAGTTACTTTTAGGGATGTTTTCATTAGTTTTTATGTTAAATTCAGATTTCTGGACTTTACTATGAGTTTGTATGTTTTTCTGTGATTTCAGGTATTTTCTGGCTGAAATTGAGGGACTTGAGCAAAAATCAGATTCAGAGATTGAAGAAGGACTGCTGATGCTGTTGGATTCTGACATCCCTGCACTCAAAGTGGATTTTCTGGAGCTACAGAACTCAAAATGGCGAGCTTCCAATTGCTTTGGAAAGTAGACATCCAGGGCTTTCCAGAAATATATAATAGTCTATACTTTGGCTGAGTTTAGATGACGTAAAAGGGCATTGAACGCCAGTTCTACGCTGCTGTCTGGAGTTAAACGCCAGAAACACGTCACAAGCCAGAGTTGAACGCCAGAAATACGTTACAAACTGGCGTTCAACTCCAAGATTGACCTCTACACGTGTAACATTCAAGCTCAGCCCAAGCACACAGCAAGTGGGCCCCGGAAGTGGATTTATGCATCAATTACTTACTTCTGTAAACACTAGTAACTACTTTAGTATAAATAGGACTTTTTACTATTGTATTAGACATCTTTGATTAGTTTTATGCGATCTTAGACTTTCATGGGGGTTGGCCATTTGGCCATGCCTGGACCATTATCACTTATGTATTTTCATACGGTAGAGTTTCTGCACTCCATAGATTAAGGTGTGGAGCTCTGCTGTTCCTCAAAGATTAATGCAAAGTACTACTATTTTTCTATTCAATTCAACTTATTCCGCTTCTAAGATATTCATTCGCACTTCAACCTGAATGTGATGAACGTGACAATCATCATCATTCCCTATGAACACGTGCCTAACAACCACTTCCGTTCTACCTTAGATTGCATGAGTATCTCTTGGATCTCTTAATCAGAATCTTCGTGGTATAAGCTAGATTGATGGCGACATTCGTGAGAGTTTGGAAAGTCTAAACCTTGTCTGTGGTATTCTGAGTAGGACTCTGGGATTGAATGACTGTGACGAACTTCAAACTCGTGAGTACTGGGCGTAGTGACAGACGCAAAAGGAGGGTGAATCCTATTCCAGTATGATCGAGAACCTCAGATGATTAGCCGTGCTGTGAGAGAGCATTTGGACCATTTTCACAAGAGGATAGGATGCAGCCATTGACAAGGGTGATGCCTCCAGACAATTAGCCATGCAGTGACAGCGCATCGGACTATTTTCCAGAGAGGATTAAAAGTAGCCATTGACAACGGTGATGTCCTTACATAAAGCCAGCCATGGAAAGGAGTAAGACTGATTGGATGAAGATAGTAGGAAAGCAGAGGTTCAGAGGAACGAAAGCATCTCTATACGCTTATCTGAAATTCTCACCAATGAATTACATAAGTGTTTCTATCCTTATTTTATGTTTACTTATTATTTAATTTCGAAAACTCCATAACCTTTTGATATCCGCCTGACTGAGATTTACAAGGTGACCATAGCTTGCTTCATACCAAGAATCTCCGTGGGATCGACCCTTACTCACGTAAGGTTTATTACTTGGACGACCCAGTGCACTTGCTGGTTAGTTGTATCGAAGTTGTGAATGAAAAACAATTTATTAAGACGTGCGTACATAGTTTTTGATGCCGTTGCCTGAGATCACAATTTCGTGCACCAAACACCAAACTTAGTACCTTGCCAATGGTTCTCATGCATCAGATTAACCATGTGTGAAACTCTTTTTCTTTTTCAAAAGCAATAAAACTGAAAACTTAGGAAACAGTAGAATAGTTAACTAGTTTATCTAAATGCTTGAAGCTAGCATTATGCAGAAAGTGAGAATATGTTTTATGATGAAATTTTGGTGGAACACTAAACTTAGAATCCTTCGTTCTCCCTTATATTGTTTTGGTGTGCAACACCAAACTTAGCTTCTTGCAGTATAGAAAAAACTAATTGACCCTTTTTTATTAAACTTGCTATGAAAAGATAACTACCTCACGTTGGGTTGCCTCCCAACAAGCGCTCTTTTATTGTCATTAGCTTGACATCCTTCATCCTTTGATCATGGAAGCTGAGGCTTCTGTTACCTTTCGTTTTCTCCTCTTACTGTGGGCTTTTCCTTGATGATTGTTTCTTTTCCCGTAGCCCTCTTCTCACTTGCCTCTATGATCGCTTTCCATTTCTCACACCTGGAAACTTTCTCATTGTCTTTCAGGTTGTCTTCAGTGGCTCTGGGGGACGTAATTGCCTTCTCCTTAGCCATTTCTGCAAGGTGCTTAGCCAGTTGTGCCATTTGCCTCTCAAATCCTCTGATTAAGGCTTCTTGCTCTTTACTTACTTCCTCTTGGTGTTTCATCATTCTCTCTATTAAGATCTTTAAGTTGGTGATCCTCTGAGAGTCTTGTGAGATTGGGTGGTCGTGGGGTGTCTAAGGTTGAAAGGGTGAGTGTTGTGGTGGTAATGTGTAGTGGTTAATATTGGTATGTGATGCACGGAAAACTTATCTCATAACAAATTTCCTTCGGCAAGTGTACCGAATTTGTCGTCAAGTAAAAACTCACAATAGAGTGAGGTCGAATCCCACAGGGATTGATTGATCAAGCAACTTTAATTAGAGGAATGTTCTAGTTGAGCGAATCAGAATTTGAGTTGAGAATTGCAGAAAATTAAATCGCGGGAAAGTAAATAACAGAAAAGTAAATGCTAGAAATAAAGAGCTGAATGTAGATGACGGAAAGTAAATTGCAGAATCTTAAATGGGAATGGGGTAAGTGCTCATAAAAGTAAATGACAGAAATTAAAGAGAATGGGTAAGATCAGAAATGGGGAGTTCATTGGGCTCAGGAGATGTTGCATTCTCCGGATCAATTTCATTTTCATCTCTTCCTCAATCAATGCACTCTTTGATCTCCTTGGCAATCTTAAGTGATCGAATTACAATTCCTTGTAATTCAATCTCTCAAATCTTGATCAATCCTTGGTCAATTGCTCATGAGAAGAGATGAAGTATGGTCACTGATTATACCACATGCATTTTCCAAATCAAGTGTTGAGAGGATTATAGTCACATATCCATCCAATCCCAATTTGGTCCAGCATGAGAAAGCATTTCTAGCATGATCTCTTCATTCCTCTTTCAAGGTTTAGAAGAGATCCAAGTTTGAATAGCTTCTTTTCCAAGATAACTACCCAATTGGATGAAGATCGAAAGCTTTCAAGTAAAATCAAGAGAAAAAATAGAAGAAGAATAATGAAAACTAGTATTGATCCATCAAATTACAACAGAGCTCCCTAACCCAATCAAAGGGGTTTAGTTGTTCATAGCTCTGGAAAATGAAAACAAAGATTGAGAATACATAATGAAACTAGAAGTGCAGAGAAAGTAAAATATAGAGAGTAGTTCTATGCCAAGAGGCTCCCTATAATTTCCAACTCCCATTTTAATTCAAAGCTACTCCTATATATACTACTCTTATGATCTTCTAGTTGGCTCTTCAAGTCTTGGGTATGGGCCTTTGGATCTTGAGTTTGAAGCAGGTATCTTCTTCATTGGGCTTAGTTTTACTTGCAGAGAGAAAGTGTGAAATGGGAAGAGACTTTAGCTCAGGACGTTAGTGGTGTTAACGTTTAAGTGGAAATGTGGGTTCGAGAACGTTAGTGACAATCACCTTTTTCACTAACGTTCCTCACCAAAGTAAGAGCCACGTTAACTCCAACGTTAGTGGCACAAACGTTGCTACTAACGTTGCCTCTTTGTCCTTCGCACACGTTATTGGGACTTATCTTTCCCAATAACGTTGAGAAGTCTCCCCCTTTCCTACGTTAGAGTCCACGTTAACTTAGTTAACGTGGCTCTTTTAACGTAGGCTTGCCAACCTTCGAGAACGTTAGTGACACTTACCTTTGTCACTAACGTTCCAATGTGCCCCTATTTCTCACGTTAGAGTCCACGTTAACTAGGTTAACGTGGCTTCTAACGTGGCCATGCTAGCCATCTCCAACGTTAGTGACAAAGTTGAGTGTCACTAACGTTGGCTCATCATTTCCTTATCCACGTTAGCTTCCACGTTAACTAAGTTAACGTGGCTCATTGTGGCTTGTGTGGGCTCCTTCCAACGTTAGTGACAATGTTAGGTGTCACTAACGTTGGCGATCACCTTCCTTCTTCACGTTAGCTTCCACGTTAACTAGGTTAACGTGGGAGTTAACGTGGCTTATTGGGGCTTGTGTGGGTTAATCCCAACGTTAGTGACAATGTTTGGTGTCACTAACGTTGTCGATCACCTACTTTCTTCACGTTAGCTTCCACGTTAACTAGGTTAACGTGGGAGTTAACGTGGCTTATTGTGACTTGGCCAACGTTAGTGACAAAATTGAATGTCACTAACGTTGGCTTGCCTTTTACTTCTTAACGTTAGAGGCCACGTTAACTAAGTTAACGTGGCAACTAACGTGGCCACTTATGAGCTTGGTCCAACGTTAGTGACAAAGGTAAGTGTCACTAACGTTGGCTCCATTTCCTTTCCTTCATGTTAGAGTTCACGTTAACTTAGTTAACGTGACTCTTAACGTGGGCAATGATGGCTTCGAGAGCATTATTGGCGATTACTTTTCTCATTAACTTTGCAAGTTACTCCCATTCCACGTTAGGAGTTATGTTAATTAGATTAACGTGGCTGCTAACGTGGTTCTTCCTTGCTTCTTTTGTCCTGAAATCAAGCAATAGAGTGCATCAAAGTTCTAGTCCAAGTCATGGGAAGTACAACATCCAATTTGTCATTAAATTCATGCAAAATCCTCATAAAATCATGTAAAGTGCACAATGTATGCTTGAATCAAGATGTAAGTGAATATCTACCCAAAACTAGCTTATTTTCTAAGGAAATGCATGAAACTACCCTAAAAACAGTAAAGAAAAGGTCAGTGAAACTGGCCAAAATGCCCTGGCATCACAATAGCAAACTTAAAGCTTGCTTGTCCCTAAGCAAGTACTGGAACAAGAGAATGATGAATGGAATGCCAAGAGAAATGAGTCATTCTTGTGGAGGTCATGTCCCTAGTTTTATGGTGGTTTCATGCATAGCAACTTAGATTCAGTCCTTTACTGGCTTTCAGACCTTTATCATATTCTAGAATACTCACTGTGATTGCATCCATGAGACTTTTATTCATTGATCCTTTTATTGTTATTTCAGGGCTTATTTGTGTTCTTAGGATAAGTGCTCTGTAAGGGGCGACTCTTTAAGATAAGCTTTCAGCCAACACTCCTGAACCAGTTGGTTCAAGGTGCTAGGTGTTAAGACAACCCTAAGGACTTACTCCCTCAAGTCTCTTTCCCCCATACGTACACACCACAGGCATATAGTTTATTTATTTTCTTTTCTTGAGATTTTGGTGTCCAGTACCTCTTTGGGTTACTAAATGCTCTATAGTGAAGGTTACTCTTGATAGTGGACTTTCAGGTGATAATCCCGAGTTAGTTAACCCAAGTTACCAAGTGATAAGGCACCCCTAAGAGCTTATTCATCCAAGTAGATCCCTCACACAGGAGCAGCACAGACACATGCCTCAAGATTAAAACCATTGGTGCCTAGCCTTATTGCTTACTCTTTTTCTTTTATTTTTCAACCTTTATTGTTCTTTCCCTTTTTCTTATTAGGATCTTGTTATTTAGCTAGTCTCATGGGGTGTGTTCAAAGCATATGATTCAGGACAGATAGTTGTCTTCCCACCTTGTGGTTGAACCAACTTAGCTAACTTATGACCACACCACAAACTCAGGAACTTACTCCATAGTATGCACTCCACTCTGGTCTTTTGCAAAACACTCATTCTCTTTTCATTTGATTCAAAGGGACAACCATACAAATAAGCAAAGTAAGGATGCAGTGTCATAAAGACCAGCAAGCATAGACCTATTCAACAAAAAGCTTAAAAGACAAAATAAAAAAAGTTCAAACTAACATGGAAGCAAGTTCTATTTCATACGAGATCTTCCTTATTTAAAGCATAGAGAAAGATGGACCAAAGAAGGAACTCCACTACCTTTTACTCATGTGGTTGCCCATGCTCTCCTCCTTGCTTGTCCTTCTTGTGTCCCTCTTAATGAACCGGGGTCTTCCATCTGCATACCTCTCCCAATCAGCTGCTATAACACAGATGTCAGTCACAATTTTTGTGAGCTCATCATTGTCAGGGCTCTTACTTATCCTTGCATGATAACTGAGCTCATCAAAATGTGGTGATTTCAAGTGAAGAGTTCTTGTTATAGCATTTGGGCTGAAGTCTACCTCCTTTCCTCTTACATAGCTTTTGAAGGTTGGGGCCCTGGTTTTGTCTTCTCTAACCACATTTACGTAGAACTCTTTGATGAGGTTTGCATTGATCTTCCCCTCTGGATTAGTGAGCCTTTGCCACCCTCTTTGTTCAATTTTCTCCCGAATCTGTGGGCACTCGTCTTCATTGATTTGGAAGGTTAACTCAGGCAATATCTTCTTGATCTTAATCCTTTCAAATTCTTGTTCATGGAAGGCAGTTTTGAATCTCTTCTCATCGAAAGGAATGTTCTCCATTGGTTCCTTCCTCTTTTGCCTCTTGGAGCTTGAAGATGCCATGAATTTGAGTTGCTGTGTGAGGGGATTGGAAGGTAAGGATAGACGAGGAATTTGGTTGGTTAAGACGAGGTGTGATGAAGGGGTTTTGGATGCCGAAAGTGTGAAGTGTGGAGAGTGGGAATTTGAATGTGAGGGGTAGGTATGCACTAGGACTCATTTATATAGGGAGATTATGAGTGAGTGGAGGGTGTGGATTGATGGAATGGTTGCTTGATGGACGGTTAGGGTTGTGCATGGAGAAAGGATAAGGATCATCACTTTATGAAGGTTATTGGTTCGGTCTCCAAGGGTCTCCTTTTTTCAATGTTGCATGGCAACAATTTCCAATGCATTCCTTCTTGAGACAAGGGTGTAGTTTCTCTTCATGGAGTGGCCGAACCTTTTTCATTTAATTGTCCAATCAATCCCCTTCAATGCTCCTCTCCTTTTTCCTATAAAAATAAAATAAGAAAATTCAATATCATAAAAATTAAACTTTACGGCTAGTATAGTAAAGAAAAAGGATTAGGTTGTTTATTCATGAACACCAACTAACTAACTAACTGTGCGTCCTTATATGCATATTCGTGGCACCCTGGGGTGACACCAAACTTAGTTTGGAGCACTGTGATAAAAAGTTTTGTTCAAAGCTCCAAGACTAGCATGCTCTGAGTTGCATCCATGCTTTCTTGGCATGCTTTGAACACCAAACTTATTCTTCACTATATACTGCATAATAAGGATTTCACCAAGTGTTTGTCAAGTTTGGGTTGGAATTCATGAATATTGACTTATTCACTATTAAAGGCATATAAAACATGGGTTCCCTCCCATGAAGCGCTTCTTTAGCGTCACTAGCTTGACGTTTCTTCTTCATCAGGGAGGTTGATAGTGCTTCAAGTCTTCCCCTCTTGCCTTGGACTTATATCCATTGGTTGTATGAATGATCTCTACATGTTCCAAGGAGAGAACTCTGTTGATAGTGAAGACCTTAGGTAACTGAGATGGTACAGTGGAGAGATCAGGGGAGATATCTGGGAAGTAAGCTGAGATCACTTTATCCCCTGGAGAGAAGTCCTCGGTAGGGATCTTCTTGTTACTCCACCTCCTTGGTACCTTCTTCTTTATTCCTTTTGATGTTGCCTTGCTCTTTGTGACTTCTTCTTCTAAGGGAATTTTGTTGTTGTCTTCACATGCCTCTGGTGGTTTAGGTTCCTCCAGCTTTTCCTTGAGCTATGACAACTGCTTATTTCCTTGTTCATCAAGCAAGGGCTTTCCCAGCTGGGCTGGTTGTGCTTCAATGCTTGCTTCCTCTTTCAGTATCTCATTATGATCTTTGCTTGGTTCTTTGTTCTCTTGGTCTGCTTCTTGTGAAAGTTTGAAGACATTAAAACTGAGTCGTTCATCATGGATCCTCAATATTAGCTCCCCTCGCTCAACATCTATGAGTGCTCTGGCTGTAGCTAGGAATGGTCTTTCCAATATGATTGGGTGAGTGTGACTCTCTTCCATGTCCAGGATGACGAAGTCTATGGGAAGAAAGTATTTCCCAACCTTTACCAACACATTTTTCACCACTCCTATTGCTTGTTTTTGAGTTTTGTCAGCCAGCCTGATGACTACATCTGTGGGCATTATCTCATTGATCTTCAGCCTCTTCACCAGGGATAAGGGCATTAAGTTGATGTTTGCTCCCAAATCGCAGAGTGCTTTATCAAACATTGTTTCTCCTATGGCACAGGGGACATGAAAACTCCCTGGATCTTTTTTTTTGTAGGCAACTATGGTTGAATGAGGGCACTACACTCCTTGTTCATTACTATAGTTTGGCCTCCTTTGAGTGAGCTTTTCCTAGGGAGCAGTTCCTTCATGTATTTGATGTATGCAGGCATTTGTTGGATGGTCTTGATGAATGGTATGTTGACATTCAGAGATGCAAACAAGTCAAGAAATCTTGAGTATATTCTCTTCTCAACAGCACCCTTGAGTAGTTTGGGAAAGGGTGCATAAAGTCTCAGCAGCTCCTGTTGTGAGATTTCTGGTTCTTGGTGATCTTTTTCCTCCTTCTCTGTTGAGGTGTCTCCAGGTTGTTCTGCCGATTCGTTTGGCTTGTCCTCAGTCTCCTTATCACTTATAGTTACCATCTTGCAATCTTCCCATCTTACTTTCTTTGTTTCACCTCTCGGATTCTTCTCTGTGTCACTTGGGAATCCATCTGTGGGTTTGGGAATCTGCTCAGAGAGATACCCCACTTGAGATTCCAACCTCTTGATTGTATCTCTTGGTTCTTAAAATTTGCTCGCACGTCCTCCTTAAATGCCTTGTTGTCTTGAATCTCTTTGCCTATGCTTTCAAGTAGATTCTCAATCCTTGAGAGTCTGTCATCAAATGATGGTAGATTGGGATTAGAGGTGGAAGGATGAGGAGGGTTATTTTGGCATTGGTAAATGTGTTGAGAGGGTTGGTTATGTGGGTGCTGATATGGTCTAGATGTGAAATGTTGGTGGGCTGCATTATTGTTGGGATTTGAACGTCTTTGATCTATGCCTTGGTCTTGTTGATTTCCCCACCCAAAGTTTGGGTGATTCCTCCATCCAGGGTTATAGGTCTTAGAGTATGGATCATGGTTTTGCCTAGGTGAATTCCCAATGTAGTTGGCTTGCTCCTGACTACCCTCTGCTTCTTCATTCACTCCTTCTTGGGTTGTTGATGAAGTGGTGATTGCTGCTACTTGGTTCCTCTCCATCTTCTTGGTGAGGTCAGCCAGCTGCTGGGAAATGAGCTTGTTCTGAGCCAGCAGAGCATCTATATTGTTTAGCTCCATCACTCCTCTCGTGTTCCATCTTTCGGAAGCATAGAACTAGTCATTCTCTGCTACAGTTTCAATGACATCTATGGCCTCCTCAATGGACTTCTTCTTGTTCAAAGATCCTCCAGATGAATGGTCTACGGCCTTCTTTGACTCATAAGAGAGCCCTTCATAGAAAATGTGCAGCAGCACCCATTCATGAACATATCTGGTGGACACCTCCTTGTTAGGTCTTTAAACCTCTCCCATGCTTCATAAAGAGTCTCACCATCTTGTTGCCTGAAAGTTTGGACCTCAGCTCTCAGCCTATTGATTCGTTGAGGGGGTAGAATCGTGCTAAAAATTTGTTCACCACATCTTCCCAAGTTGTCAAACTCTCCTTCGGGAAAGACTCCAGACACTTGGCTGCCTTATCCTTGAGTGAGAATGGAAATAAGAGCAGTCTATAGGCATCAGGATGAACACCATTAGACTTTACTATGTCACATATTATCAGGAAGGTGGTTAGATATTGATTGGGGTCTTCTTGGACACCTCCTCCGACCGAACAGTTGTTCTGAACAAGGGTGATGAGCTGTGGCTTTAGCTCAAAATTGTTGGCATGGATGGTTGGCTTTTGAATGCTACTTCCACAGTTTCCTGGGTTTGGATTGACGTAAGAGCCTAAAACTCTTCTATCCTCCCTAGCATGATTTGCTCGACCTCCTCCGCCATGGTTGTGAGCCTCTTCCTCATGATGGTTTTCCATGTTTTCTTCCATGTTTGGTTCAAAGTATTCCTCCTCTTTCTCAGCACCAACTACTCTCTTTCCTCTTGCTTCCCTCCTTAATCTAAGGAAGGTCCTTTCAGGTTCAGAATCAAAGGAAGTTGAAGCCCCGCTTCTTCTCCCTGTCATACAACCCACAAGTACAAGCAAGGAAAATAGATGCAGAAAGTATTTTTGTCAGAATGACTGTTAGTGTGAGTGATGCAATATATCAAACAGTTAGTGGGTTAGTGAAATGAAAGGTAAATAACTAAAACGAAAAAGCAGGGGGAAGGGAAGAAATTAACTAAAACTAAAAGTAAATTACTCAAACAGAAAATTAAATCAAACAAAAATAAAATGCTCAATCTAGTTACCCTCCAATTTAATCATTTTTGATGCACAATCAATCCCCAGCAACGGCGCCATAAACTTGATGCATAGAAAACTTGTCTCATAACAAATTTCCTTCGGTAAGTGTACCGAATTTGTCGTCAAGTAAAAACTCACAATAGAGTGAGGTCGAATCCCACAGGGATTGATTGATCAAGCAACTTTAATTAGAGGAATGTTCTAGTTGAGCGAATCAGAATTTGAGTTGAGAATTGCAGAAAATTAAATGGTGGGAACGTAAATAACAGAAAAGTAAATGCTAGAAATAAAGAGTTGAATGTAGATGACAGAAAGTAAATTGTAGAATCTTAAATGGGAATGGGGTAAGTGCTCATAAAAGTAAATGATAGAAATTAAAGAGAATGGGTAAGATCAGAAATGGGGAGTTCATTGGGCTCAGGAGATGATGCATTCTCCGGATCAATTTCATTTTTATCTCTTCCTCAATCAATGCACTCATTGATCTCCTTGGCAATCTTAAGTGATCGAATTACAATTCCTTGTAATTCAATCTCTTAAATCTTGATCAATAGCCAATTCCTTGGTCAATTGCTCATGAGAAGAGATGAAGTATGGTCACTGATTATACCACATGCATTTTCCAAATCAAGTGTTGAGAGGATTATAGTCACATATCCATCAAAACCCAATTTGGTCCAGCATGAGAAAGCATTTCTAGCATGATCTCTTCATTCCTCTTTCAAGGTTCAGAAGAGATCCAAGTTTGAATAGCTTCTTTTCCAAGATAACTACCCAATTGGATGAAGATCCAAAGCTTTCAAGTAAAATCAAGAGAAAAGATAGAAGAAGAATAATGAAAACTAGTATTGATCCATCAAATTACAACAGAGCTCCCTAACCCAATCAAAGGGGTTTAGTTGTTCATAGCTCTGGAAAATGAAAACAAAGATGGAAAATACTTAATGAAACTAGAAGTGCAGAGAAAGTAAAATATAGAGAGTAGTTCTATGCCAAGAGGCTCCCTATAATTTCCAACTCCCATTTTAATTCAAAGCTACTCCTATATATACTACTCTTCTGATCTTCTAGTTGGCTTTTCAAGTCTTGGGTATGGGCCTTTGGATCTTGAGTTTGAAGCAGGTATCTTCTTCATTGGGCTTAGTTTTACTTGCAGAGAGAAAGTGTGAAGTGGGAAGACACTTTAGCTCAGGACGTTAGTGGTGTTAACGTTTAAGTGGAAATGTGGGTTCGAGAACGTTAGTGACAATCACCCTTTTCACTAACGTTCCTCACCAAAGTAAGAGCCACGTTAACTCCAACGTTAGTGTCACAAACGTTGCCTCTTTGTCCTTCGCACATGTTATTGGGACTTACCTTTCACAATAACGTTGAGAAGTCTCCCCCTTTCCTACGTTAGAGTCGACGTTAACTTAGTTAACGTGGCTCTTTTAACGTAGGCTTGCCAACCTTCGAGAACGTTAGTGACACTTACCTTTGTCACTAACGTTCCAATGTGCCCCTAGCTCCCACATTAGTGTCCACGTTAACTAGGTTAACGTGGCTTCTAACGTGGCCATGCTAGCCATCTCCAACGTTAGTGACAAAGTTGAGTGTCGCTAACGTTGGCTCATCATTCCCTTATCCACATTAGCTTCCACGTTAACTAAGCTAACGTGGGAGTTAACGTGGCTCATTGTGGCTTGTGTGGGCTCCTTCCAACGTTAGTGACAATGTTAGGTGTCACTAACGTTGGCGATCACCTTCCTTCTTCACGTTAGCTTCCACGTTAACTAGGTTAACATGGGAGTTAACGTGGCTTATTGGGGCTTGTGTGGGTTAATCCCAACGTTAGTGACAATGTTTGGTGTCACTAACGTTGTCGATCACCTACTTTCTTCACGTTAGCTTCCGCGTTAACTAGGTTAACGTGGGAGTTAACGTGGCTTATTGTGACTTGGCCAACGTTAGTGACAAAGTTGAATGTCACTAACGTTGGCTTCCCCTCTACTTCTTAACGTTAGAGGCCACGTTAACTAAGTTAACGTGGCAACTAACGTGGACACTTATGAGCTTGGTCCAACGTTAGTGACAAAGGTAAGTGTCACTAACGTTGGCTCCATTTCCTTTCCTTCATGTTAGAGTTCACGTTAACTTAGTTAACGTGACTCTTAACGTGGGCAATGATGGCTTCGAGAGCATTATTGGCGATTACTTTTCTCATTAACTTTGCAAGTTACTCCCATTCCACGTTAGGAGTTATGTTAATTAGATTAACGTGGCTGCTAACGTGGTTCTTCCTTGCTTCCTTTGTCCTGAAATCAAGCAATAGAGTGCATCAAAGTTCTAGTCCAAGTCATGGGAAGTACAACATCCAATTTCTCATTAAATTCATGCAAAATCCCCATGAAATCATGTAAAGTGCACAATGTATGCTTGAATCAAGATGTAAGTGAATATCTACCCAAAACTAGCTTATTTTCTAAGGAAATGCATGAAACTACCCTAAAAACAGTAAAGAAAAGGTCAGTGAAACTGGCCAAAATGCTCTGGCATCAGTATGGTGGTGTCTTTGCTGGTTTGGGAAATTGGGGTTGTTGTGGTTGAAGTCCCTTGGTCCTTGATTTTGGTGCTCACTTCTCCTCCAGTTGGAATGAGTTCTTCAGGGCGGGTTGTACACATCACCTTGAGACTTGTGTTGGAGCATACTTGCGGTATTGTTTGGATAGTGTAATCGTTCATAACTTTGTTACTCTTGGTCAATTGTTCCAAAACCTTTTTCAGGTTGATTCCAACCTTGTGAGTTTTGAGTTAGGTTGTATGCATTTACTACAGCAGTTCGCAGCTCATTGATTTTTCTGACCATTATTTCTAGTTGTTGCAGAGTCTGCTGATGCATCTGCTTGTTTTGGTTCATGACTGCACTGACACCTTCAATTTCCATCACTCCCTTCTCTTGTGTGGATGGTTGCACTTCTGCCTTTAGTTTACCAATTCCCTGATGTGGTTTTAACATGACCAGCAGTTCACTCATTAGATCTTCCTATCCGATGATGCTTCCTTGTGGGAAGGCTTCAAACCATTGAGCAACATTGTTCATGGTGATGAGTGGGTGCTCCAAATTGTGGGTTGCATTTTCATCTAAGGTGGGGATATTACTCCCCTACTTACTGGAATTTGTTGAGTTCCCCTCCATGATCTGCACAATCACAAACTGTCCAAATGAAGATTGAATATATTCATGTCCAAGATGTGATCAGAAAATTAGCTGACACAATGTATCAAACAGTTGATAGGCTTGAAAGATTAATAAAAGAAAATTGCTTCTCTCGTATATTCAACAAGAAAAAGCATAAGAATCACACAAAGCCAGAGAAACCAGGAAAACTTCAATCTATTGCTAGAATGAAGTTTTAGTTAGCTTAAGCAAAAATTCAAACAGTTAGCGTGTTAGTCAAAAATTAAAGAAACAGAAAAAAAAAGTGCTTGATCTAGATCTCCACTTCACTTAATCATTGTCAATCTATTTCAATCCCCGGCAACGGTGCCAAAAACTTGATGTGTATTTTTGGAAAACGATCCAACACAAAACTCACCGGCAAGTGTACCGGGTCGCATCAAGTAATAATAACTCACATGAGTGAGGTCGATCCCACAGGGATTGATGGATTGAGCAATTTTAGTTTAGTGGTTGATTTAGTCAAGCGAATCAAGTATTGGTTTGAGTGGTTTGTAATTGACAGAAGCTAAAGTGCTTGAAATGTAAAGGGAGAAGCTAAATTGCAGTAAATTAAAGAGAAAAGCAAATAAAAGTGCTAAATCTTAAAGAACAAGAAATTAAATGGCAGAAACTTAGAACGCAAGAAATGTAAATTGCAGAATCTTAGAGTGCAAGAAATGTAAATGGCTTGAATTGTAAATGGGTTAGGGATGTGGGATTGCAAGAATTAAACAAAAGAACAATAAATCTCAACACATAGAAGAGTAGAAGATGACTTGAATTGAACCGGATCTAAAATAGAAATGTAAATGAACTTGAAAAGCATTCAATAGAGAAAATAAAATGATAACTCCAGATCTCAGGACCCAAGAGACTAGATAACCAAGTCTAGATCTCAATGCCTTCCTATATCCAAATTTAGAATTCAATTGCAAGAAAAGTAAATATCAAGCAGTAGAAGAAAGGAATTCAAATATTGATTTCTCAAAGAGTGCAGTAAATCAAACAGAGAGATCTCAGGGTGAGATTGAAATAGAATTTCTTCAATTCTCCAAACCCCCAAGATTTAAACAAAGTGTGTAGAAAAGAAAGCAAAAACAACCCAGAGGAAGAGAATTCAATTCTCCTTCCCAGGAACAATCAAATTCTAAAAGCAACAACTCAAAATGTAAAGATGAGCTCTCTACTGTAAGTATTAAAAATTGTAAAAAAGGGAAGCTTTCCGAAAAACTTAAATTCTAATCTATTTATACACTCTCTTCTAATGGTCTTCAAGCCTTGAATTGGGCCCTTGGTCTTGATGGAATTGGGTTGATAATAGCCTCTGTTGATTGCTCTTGGTGTTGGGAAGAAATCCACTTGTAAATCGGACCATGAACCATTCACGTTTGACTCAACGTTTGAGGCAAACGTTGACTAAAACGTCTTCGTGTGTGACATTATACAGCTCGGCCAAGTTGCTGTCATCCACGTTTGAGCCAGCGTTTGAGGTCAAACGTGAGCTCAAACGTGGCCCTTCCCAAGTAGCTCTTCTAGCCAACGTTTGGCCTAACGTTTGAGGCAAATGTTGGCGCAAACGTCGCTCAATTAAACCATCAAACAGGGGTGCTCTTCCATGCTAAAAGGTGGCCAACGTTTGACCTCACGTTTGAGGCAAACGTTGGTGCAAACATTGCCAAGCTCCAGGGGTGTTCTTTTTTGCTCTTATGGCGGCAACGTTTGACCTCACGTTTGAGGCAAACGTCGGCGCAAACGTTGGCTTGCCTCCAAGGTGTGGTTGCACTCTTCCTCACATTTGAGTCCAAGTTTAAGGCAAACTTGGGCTCAAATGTGAGTGCCTCTTCTTGCCCCTTGCTATCCCCTTTTCTTCAACCTTCTTCCAAACCTCTTTCCACCTATCATCAATCAACAATTGTATCAAAGCTATGCTATAATCATGAGAGTTCTTCTTCTTCTTGAAATTCAAGTAATTATGGTACAAAAACTCATGAGAATGCATTAATTCATCCATGGTTGATTGAATCTAAGGAAACATGAAATTCCACCCAATTGACTTACTTGTGGCCCAAGAAAGTGCATAAAACCTATTGAAAATCAAAGAAAAAGACTAGTAAAACTAGGCTAAGATGACCTGTCATCACCTACTGAGAATGTGTGGTTTGTTCTCACCCCAAAATTTTCCACCCTTTCAGTGACACAGGTTCGAAGACACAGTGTGAAGCTGGGGCGATTATAGAATTTATTTATGAGTTAAGTGTGAGTTAATTTGCTTTCATAGAGGTCCCTCGCCCTTATTGCTTAAGATTTTTATTTTATACAGAGGGATAGAATTTGTATCTGAGTTTTTTTTGAAATCTTTTGTATGAGAGATATTATTATTAATAATTATGTGATTATTATTACTTTGAAATGTTTGATATATGATTTTGATTATCAAAAAAAAAATTTTCTGGAATTTTCTATAAAACTAAATCGCGATATCAAACTAAAGGCTCAATAGTAAATAGTTAATAAAGGAAAGCAGATTCGTAACGCCTTACTTTTGGTACGATCATGACGTTCTGGAAGTTGGGTCGTTACACTAGCAGATGGCGCGTGTGCGTCAATGGCGCGCGCGTGCGAGAGAGGTTGTGCCTCAGGCACAAAAGTGGCACAAAGTTGACTCAAGTCTCTGGTTTTTGTACCAGAGTGAATCAGTGAAGCAAGCGCGCGAATGCGCACCTTGCGCAGACGCGTGCTTAAGGTGTTTCGCAACTGACGCGGACGCGTATTACGCGCGGACGCATGGGTTTTGGCACAAGGTTGGCCCAATTATGGCACAACTCTCTGGTTTTTGTATCAGAGAGTCCACATATCTCCATCGGCGCGCGCGCGCACCATGTGCTGGCGCGTCGATGGTTAAATTGCTAGGGTACGCGCAAGCGGCATGTACGTGAACGTATGGGTGCCTGGCGCGAGTTGGGCATGAAGTGGGCATGACTCTCGAGTTTTTGGCCCAAAAGTGGAATTTCGCTACCGGCGCGCGCGCGCACTTTGCGCTGGCGCATCGGTGCTCTTCTTCAAAGAAAAATTTTTATTTTCTTTATCCTTTTCACCTCTTATCTACATGAACATCCTATGTATCCAACAAAACTAACAAAGCTAGCATTCCTATGCACTATATCAATCATCAAAAGATCACAAAATTCATAAGAAAATAAGGATACAAATAAGATGGTATAAACAAGGAAGATCTTACCACGGTGGGGTGCCTCCCACCAAGCACTTTTTTTTAACGTCCTTAAATTGGATGGTCTTTTTCTTAAGCTTCCTCTCTCCTTGGTGCATCCTCCAATATGTACACCTCTAGCTCTCTTGGGGCTTGCAACCATGATACTTCTTCACTCTATGTCCATTCACCTTGAAAGTTGCTTCACTCTTGGGATCAAACAACTCCACCACTCCGTAGGGCTTCATCTCCTTCACCTTGAAAGGTCCTTCCCATCTAGAGCGGAGCTTGCCAGGAATAAATCGGAGCCTTGAGTTGTAGAGGAGGACCTCATCACCTTCTTGAAAGTCCTTCTTCCGGATGTGATGGTCATGGAATGCTTTAGTCTTTTTCTTGTAGATTCGGGCATTCTTATATGACTCGTTCCTCAAACATTCAAGCTCCTCTAGTTGTAGCTTCCTAGCTTCACCCGCCTTGGCTAGATCCATGTTGCACTGCTTTACCGCCCAATAGGCTCGATGCTCAATCTCCACCGAGAGGTGGCATGCCTTACCATAGACGATCCGGAAAGGACTCATCCCTATCAGAGTCTTGTAGGCCGTTCTATATGCCCATAATGCATCCCCTAACCGGAGGCTCTAATCCTTTCTTTGCGCATTGACCACTTTCTCCAAGATTCTCTTGATTTCCCGGTTGGACACTTTCATTTGTCCATTTGTTTGCGGATGATAAGCAGTGGCAACCTTATGCGACACTCCATAGCGCTTGAGCAATGCTTCTACCTTCCTGTTACAAAAGTGGGATCCTTGGTCGCTCACGATTCCTCGTGGTGACCCATAACGGCATACATTGTGATTCCATATGAAAGAAACAATGGCATTGACGTCATCAAGGCGGGTAGGTACGGCCTCTACCCACTTTGACACGTAGTCAACCGCTAATAGAATATACAGATACCCACTAGAGTTGGGAAATGGTCCCATAAAGTCAATGCTCCATACATCAAATATCTCACAGAACAACATAGGTTGCCAAGGCATTTCATCCCTTTGGGATGCGTTTCCTGACTTCTGACACTGATGGCAAGACACACATAACCGGTTAGCATCCTTGAATAAGGTTGGCCACTAGAATCCACAATCCAACACTTTTTTAGCGGTCCTTTGTGGGCCAAAGTGGCCACCACATTCGGACGAATGACAAGCTTTAAGAATTGGTTGGAATTCAGATTTCGGGACGCATCTTCGAATTACTTGGTCCACGCCCCTCTTCCACAAGTGAGGGTCATCCCAAATATAGTATTTGGAATCACTCCTCAACTTGTCCCTTTGGTTTTTCGAAAAGTTGGGAGGGAAGATTCTTGCAACCAAGTAGTTCGCCATTGGGGCAAACCAAGGAAAGCTATCTGACACAGCATGCAAACTATCCAATGGGAATGAGTCATTGATCAGAAATGGATCAGTTTTTAAATTCTCAATGCGGCTTAAATGATTCGCAACCAGGTTTTGAGATCCACTCCGGTCCCTAATCTCAATGTCAAATTCTTGCAAAAGCAAGATCCAACGTTTGAGTCTAGGTTTTGACTCATTCTTTGTCAATAAGTACTTTAAAGCTGCATGATCTGTGTATACCACTATCTTTGAACCTAGCAAATAAGATCTGAACTTATCTAAAGGATGAACAATAGCTAGAAGTTCTTTTTCAGTAGTGGTATAGTTGGATTGTGCTGCATCTAGTGTCTTAGAAGAGTAAGCAATGACATAAGGGAGTTTACCATCGCGCTGTGCAAGCGCGGCACCCACAGCATGGTTTGATGCATCGCACATTATCTCAAATGGCAACGTCCAGTTGGGGCCTCGCACAATTGGTGCCGTGGTAATAACTCTCCTTAGCTCTTCAAAAGCTTTTACACATTCACTGTCAAACTCAAAATCCACATCTTTTTGGAGTAGGCGCGACAATGGCAAAGCAATCTTGCTGAAGTCCTTGATAAAGCGCCTATAGAATCCTGCATGTCCCAAAAACGAGCGGATCTCCCTCACGAATGAGGGGTGAGGCAAAGTAGTAACAACATCGACCTTGGCCGGGTCCACAGAAATGCCTTCATGAGATACTACATGTCCTAACACTATACCTTATTGTACCATAAAGTGACATTTTTCAAAATTTAAGACAAGGTTAGTGTCAACACATCTAGCCAGGACCTTGGCCAAGCTCTCTAAACAAAAATCGAATGAAGTACCATAAACGCTGAAGTCGTCCATAAAAACTTCCAGGCAATTCTCCATTAGATCGGAGAAGACACTCGTCATGCACCGCTGAAAAGTAGCGGGTGCATTACATAGTCCAAATGGCATCCTTTTATAGGCAAAGGTGCCGAATGGACAAGTAAACGTGGTCTTCTCCTGATCTTCAGGAGCAATATGTATCTGGAAGTAGCCAGTAAATCCATCAAGAAAACAGTAGTGAGATTTACCTGCCAAGCGGTCTAGCATATGATCGATGAAGGGTAAGGGGTAATGGTCTTTTCGTGTAGCGGCGTTCAATCTTCTGTAGTCAATACATACTCGCCACGCATTTTGGACTCTTTTAGTGACCAATTCACCGTCGTCCTTCTTGACCGTTGTGATGCCCGACTTCTTGGGAATAACTTGAACCGGGCTCACCCACTCACTGTCGGAAATTGGGTATATGATATCCGCATCCAGTAATCAGGTGACCTCTTTCTTCACTACATCAAGGATGGTTGGGTTGAGCCTCCTTTGCGGTTGCCTAACCGGCTTGGCTCTATCTTGGAGAAATATCCTATGCATGCACTTGCGGGGGTCGATTCCCACAATATCCGCTAGGCTCCATCCTATTACTTTCTTGTACTTTCTTAGAACATCTAGGAGCTTTCCCTCTTCTTCACTTGAGAGCTCACTAGTAATAATGACCGAAAACCTTTGGTTGTCCTCCAAGAAAGCATATTTCAAATGAGATGGAAGGGGCTTCAATTCACTTTTTATCTCAAGATGAGGTTCCTTTTCTTCAAGCTCATGGGATTCATTCTTGACAACTTCCTCATGTTCATCTTCTTGGTCATCCGTCCCCTCAACAATGGGGTAGCACAAATTGTCATGGTCTTCTTCTAGCACTTCCGCTACCACTTCATCAATTACATCACATCGGAGCATGGAATGTTCTTCGGGAGGATGTTTCATG
This sequence comes from Arachis ipaensis, assembly GCF_059453495.1. Taxonomy (NCBI): domain Eukaryota; kingdom Viridiplantae; phylum Streptophyta; class Magnoliopsida; order Fabales; family Fabaceae; genus Arachis; species Arachis ipaensis. The sequence goes on from NC_142444.1 coordinate 87,491,558, forward strand.
GCTTCCTCTAAATTGAACTTGATAGTCTTGTCTCCAACCCCAAAGGAATATACACTGGTGAAGGCATCTAACTTGAATTTGGAGGTTTTGAGGAAGGGTCTACCAAGTAGAACGGAGGATGAGCTTCTATTTTCTGCTGGAGGCATTTCAAGGATGTAAAAGTCAACCGAAAAAACCAAATCCTTAATTGCCACGAGTACATCTTCCGCTATCCCCATCACTGTGATCACACTTTTATCAGCTAAGGCAAACCTCGCCACCGACTTCTTCAATGGAGCTAAATTCAACCGCACATAAATAGAAAGCGGCATGATGCTAACACAGGCTCCCAAGTCACACATACAATCATGAAAGGTGTATCCGCCAATACATCAAGACACTAAGCACAGTCCAGGGTCACCACATTTTCTTGGAATAGGTTCCATCAAGGAAGAAATTGAACTACCCAAGGATAATGTCTCCAATTCTCCTATCCTATCCTTGTGTGTACACAAGTCTTTCAAAAATTTTGCATACTTTGGAATTTGTTGAAAAGCATCAAGGAGTGGTATTGTTACCTCAACCTTTTTGAACACTTGAAGCATGTTCAAATCAAACTCCGGTGTTTTCTTTGCCTTCTTCACCATGGAAGGAAATGGAATAGGAATGGACTCATCCACTATGGCTTTCCTCTTGGGTTCCTTGAGGTTTACTCCTTCTTCCTCATGCCTTTTGTCTACCACCTCTTCTTCATGTGGATCTTCAACAACTACCTCTTCCTCATGAATTTCTCCCATGACCCTTGTAGGTATCTCTTCTAATGTAGTCCCCGACCGTAGAGTGATAGCGTTGAGACCGCCTCTTGGATTTGGTTGGGGTTGGGATGGAAGGTTAGAAGAACTTGAGGGTTGGTTAGTGTTGTTATTGGGGTTTGGTGGTTGGTTTGACATGTTCATCTTTGAAAGCAAGTTGGTGAGGTTAGCCAATTGGGTACCCAAGGCATCAAATTGAGCCTTGTTGCTCTCATCTCATTTGTCCATAGCGGCTCTAAGCTCTTCAACTTGATTGTTGGAAGATGGAGGAGTTTGGTTTTGGTTTTGTTGTCTATGGTGTGGTGCTTGGTACTTAGTGTAGTTGTTTTGGTTTTGGTTGGAGTGGCTTTGGTTGGCATGGTAGTTGGTGTTTTTGTGGTGGTATTGGGATGAAGATTGGTTGTTGTTGTGATGAGAAGGAGAGTTGTTCCATCTTTGGTTTTGATTGCTTCCTTGCGCATTATCCCTCCACCCTTGATGTTGATTACCACCTTGATGGTAATTGTTTTGACCTTGAGAATGGTAGGGTAGACAGTTGTTGTAATTCACATTGGCCACCACAAGGGCATGTTCCTCTTGAATTTGATGGCATTGGTCGGTGTAATGTGTGGTGCTAGAGCACAAACCACAAATTCTAGGAGGGCCTTCAAGTTGAGCAACCGGAGGTGGGGCTTGGACGGCTTTGATGGAGTAGTATTCCTTTTGATGCCTTTGGATTTGTGTAAGGATGGTGGTCATATCCCAAAGTGCTTTGGTTAGACTCGATTTGGAAGGGGATGGTTCTACTACACCCTTGAGAGGATTACTTCTCACTCTTGTGTGTTGTGTAGATTTGGCAACATCCTTTATCAAATTCCAAGCTTCTCCCTCTCTCTTTTTTTTTTGAAAAGGAACCACCACTAGAAGCGGTGAGCAATCTTCTATCCTCCGTACAAAGACCTCCGGTAAAGTAGCTAATGAGCAAGTTAGTGGTCATTCCGTGGTGTGGACATGACTCCAATAGCCTCTTGAACCGAGACCAATACTCGTACAAACTCTCTTGGTCTCTTTGCATTATGCCCAAAATCTCTTTCCGGATGTAGTCAGTCTTCTCTGATGGAAAGAATTTATCAAGAAACTCTCTTCTCAAGAAATTCCAATTAGTCACAATCTCATCCGGTAGCGAATAGAACCATGTTTTTGCTTGCGCTTCAAGAGAGAAGGGGAAGGCAAAAACCATGATAGCTACCTCATCGGCTCCATGCCTTCGAGCCGTAGAACAAGCAACTTGAAAATCCTTCAAATGTCGGATGGGGTCTTGACCGGGCAACCCATGATACTTAGGGAGTAGATGTATCAAGCTACTCTTCAACTCAAAGTTCGGATCAAGGTTAGGATACCTTGCTTGCAATGGTTGAAGTATGATATCCGGAGCTCCTTGCTCATGCAAAGTGATCCGGCGTGGCTCCGCCATGTGTGGCTCACTTGTAGGATGCAAAGATGCATTAGTAGTGCCAACAGAAGAATAGGAAGTAACGGACTCCAAGTCACTCTCGGTAACGTCTAGTGATTCGGTATTTTCCTCAAGAGATGCCGAAGTACTAGGCGTGTAATTCAACCGCCGTCTAGCTTGCCGAGTGTGTAACAAAGTTCTTTCGATCTCAGAATCAAAATTGGCTAAGCTAGAATTCGGTTGAGACCGAGTCATCAAACTTGAAAGTCATAGCACAAATGTAAAAGAAATCTAAATTATGGCTAAGTATTGAAAGAAGTAAACTATCTATAATATTCACATATTCAAATAAACAATATCAAGGCATATGTTGCAACCATTCCCCGGCAAAGGCGCCAAAAATTTGACACGGGCCCCAAGGGTGTATTGGTAAAGATTTTCTCCAATAAGGTCGCGTTGCAAGTATAGCTCTACCAACAACAATCCTCGGGGGTCAAATTTAGAAGAGGGATCTGGTTGTCACAAGTTCAACCCCAATAGAAATAACCGAAGTATTCAAACCTCGGGTCGTCTCACAAGGAATGGGCAAACATGTGCTTCAACATTGGTTAGAAATCCGGGGTTATGAGTTATGAGCATGAAAATAAATGGGAATCTTAACAAGCAAGTAATATTAAAATGCAACAACTAGTTCAATTAACTAAGCAAAACATGAGCAACTTCAATGAATAAACAACATTCCACTTAATTCTATTATAACCCAAACAAGTAACTACAACTAAAGCAATTGGTTGAGGAAATTGATTTTCAAATATGAATAATAAAAGCAACTCCTGGCTACGCTTGGGAATTGGGGCCACCATCATTGTCTAACGACTATATCTTGACAATTATCAGGAACCAAGCTCATTTAGTCTACTCTCAAAGTCTTAAGTACGTGATATCTACTCCTATACTTGAAGTACGTCAAATGGCTTTGATCACATCAACCCATAAGTCCCAACCTACCTACTAATTAGATTAGTAGTGGGTTAGCGTCAATGAGTATCAAATTGACCATCTAGGGCTCCCAAATCATCAAATCCATTAGACCCAATGACTCAAGTTTACCCAATTCCCTTGACCTAGGCCAAGAGTAAAGAAGACTACTCCATAATCAAAGTAAACAATTCATCAAACACTTGGTAAGCATTAACAAAAGACATGTTCAAAATAGCAATTAAATTGAAATCTACAAGTACCCACTAACAATTATCAACATATGATCATCCAAACAACAAAGCTAAACATAGAAATCATCAATGTAACATCAACAAGTCAAGATTCACAACATTCATGAAATGGGTATAAAATGACAATTGACAAGAATTCATAAACTATCACAAGATATAAGCAAAATTGTAACAAGGAATTCAAATTGAATAATTAAAACTAGTAATTAACAAGATCCAAGTCACAAATCAACAAGGAAAGATCAAATTAAAACTAGATCTAGAGAGGAACAAGGGTTTCTCCTTCTAGAATAACAAAAGAACCAAAAACTAACTAAAAATTATGTCCTAGTGTAAAATGAGTGATCCCCCTTCTTCCCCCTAGCATCCTTGGGTCTTTTCCATATAGAAACAGCTTGAAATTGGGCCTAATGAGCCTCAGAAATCGCCAGGCACAATTTCCTTTAATGGGGTCACGTGCAGCCTTCCATGCGTGCACGTCATTTTTGCGTGCGCGCCGATTGCTTTTGTGATCCACGCGTGCGCGCCAAGTGCTCGTGCGCGTCGATAGAAATTTTCTAATCCGTGCGGATGCGTCCATCCTTGCGCGCCGCTTCCAGCCAATCCCGTCCACGCGTGTGCGTGGAGTGCGCGAGCGCGCCGATGCTGCTTTTCCCAAGATTTCAATTCTTCATGTTCCTCCCTTTTTGTACATGCTTTCTCCCTCTCTTCTAAGTCATTCCTACCCTATAATTCCTGAAATTACTCAACAAATACATCACGGCATCGAATGGTAATAGAAGAGAATTAAAATATGGCATTTTAAGGCGAAATAAGCATGTTTTCCATCATGGAGCAATATTGGGAAGTGAACACAAAATCATGCATTTCTTGTGAATAAGTGTGAGGAATGTTGATAAAATCCCCCAAAATAAGCATAAGATAAACCACAAAATCAGGGTTTATCAATCAACCAAGGCTCGAAGGGAGGCACACAAGGAGCTAGTAGCGCTACGTTCATTCTTCTCACTGAGCGCTCCACTGGAGCTAGCACCTTGGTTCATTTTCAAATCAAGTGCCATTTTGGATCCATTTCTTCACAAACCAAAAGTGCCCACCCTAAGTAAGCAAGCAAAACCTATATAAAGGCACGAGGATCAGTTAGACTAGGAATTTCATTTAATTGTAATTTATTTTTAATTTCAATTTCATTTTCATTTTTGTAAATCCTATATAAAGGCATCAATTTCATTTCATTAGGAAGGCTAGCTCTGCTAGAGAGCAATAGGAGTACGATTAGCATAGAGAGCTCTTTGTTTAAATTTTCCTTTGTGAACTTGAGAAATGGATATTAGATCTGGGTTTTCTTTTCCTTTCTGTTTCATTTTTCTTCCTCTGCAATTTTCTTTCTGTTTTGATCAAGAGAGCAATTGAGCTCTTGGCTTTCTTTCTGTTTTTACTGTTTCATTGAAATTGTTAATTTCTCTTTGAGATTTCAAAATTGATCTAAGTCTTCTTGCTGATTTCCTCTTCTGCTACTTTTACTTTTCTGCAATTACACACTTCAATTTACATTTAGCCTGAAATTAAATCTTCTATTCCACTTACCTTGAATTTACTTTTCCTGCAATTTAATTTCTCTGCAATTATTCTAAGCTTTGATCTACTGCTTCATTTAATTTCTAGCACCCAGCCCCCTTTACATTTCATGCAATTTACCTTTTTTGTCATTTAAGATTTTGCCAATTTAATTTTCTTGCTCTTCAAGCTTCTGCCAATTTAAGCTTCTGTCCATTTTACTTTCTGCAATTTACAATTCATTGCAATTTACTTTCTGCCAGTTCAATTTCACTACAAGAAAAAGGCGCATTTGTAACAAAAAATATTGTTACAAAACGTCGAAATTTTGATACAAAAGTTTTTTGTAACAAAAAAAGGGTCCATTGCAGTAAGTCCCGTTACAAAAAGTTTTTGTAACGAAAAATGGAACTATTACAATTCAATACCATATTTTGTAACAATTTTTTCTGATACAAAAAATCAGAAGCCGTTACAAAAGTGGTAACAAATTTTGATCTTGAAGGTATTTTTCGTGACAGTCAATTCTTTTCCTATCAAAAAATTTTGTTACAAAATGTAACATGATTTTGTAACATTTTTTTCTTTAGTTACGAAAGCAAATTAATTATTTTATAACAACTTTTTTTTATTACAAATTACATGCATAATTTACTAAATTATTTTTTAAATTAACTAATATATTAACAATTTTAATAAGCAAGTTTACATTTATATAATGTGCAAAAACATATATAAGTCAAACAAGATCCTTTTAGCTAAAATTGTCTTGAAACAAAATAACATTAGCTAGTGAGTACATTGATTAGTTCAACCAAAACATAAAAGTTCTAACATAGAATAGTGTCTCTATGCATCAAAACATTCTTGAGCCCTCAAGATAGCATATGGTCACCATTTCAGCACTCCTGTAAATAAGAAAAACCGAAACAAAAAAAGTTAGAAACAAGACGTAACACTAATTAAAATTTTTTCACTAAGTTTTATCCAAAATGTTTAGAAAAATTTCGGCAGAACCTCCCCTAAAACTTGGATATTTCCACCGTCCACGGTTCCAACAAACACAACCAATTCACAACTTATGTTTCAGCCATACCCAACCAAATTTATCAAACCAAATAATAGGACATTTGTCATTTTTTAACCATGACACAAGTAAAATGTGATAAATAGATCCATATACAAATTAAAGTATACTAATATAAAATGGGAATCATCTACGAAAATGTATTAAAACCATAGCAACTTTAGGAGTACCTTTAGGGTCTAGTTTGTTTCATTGTCAAAGCCTACTATGAGAGAGTTCACAACAGCTTGTTGAGCTTCCAATTGAGCTTTCACTCGAGTTTATTCTTCCTTTTGGCGTGTTTGTTGCTTTTTAAGCTTTTCTTTGAGCACATCTATTTTCTTTGTTAGCTCCTCACGGCCTTGCATTGCCTCTTGAAATTGTACTTAAATCCTTAACTTAGATTTCTAAGCCTTTATGCCATAACCTAGCATCACAGCGACTATCACTTTCAAAGGGCTCTATGTAAACTAAATTCCAAGGTGGTTCTCTATAACTCCACAATACAAACTATCCTAATTCAATGCATTGTAAAAAACACACAATCAATAACAAAATTGAATTAATATTTCTATGTTAATAATGATGATGTAGTTACCTAAAAATACAAAAATTTAAGAAAACAAAAAAATATCAAAATCACCAAAAAAATGCAAAAAATAGAATCAAAATAATAAGGCACTAGAGTAAAATAATAAGGCACCATAGAACATGATAAAAGAAGAGTTTGCTAGCAAGCTTTCGTCCAAACTCAACAGCCTACACCACCAGACAACAATCACAAAGATAGTAATGACACCTAAGCATTGTACCAAGATAATCAATAAAAATATTCAGCAGCTTTGTCTGATCATATAATTAACAAATATAAAATGATCAAAGAATATGAAAAAAAGACTACATATGAGGATTTCTGCATGGGTTTTAGTTGTATATAGGGTAATTAAATCCATACCTCTGGGCTTTCTAGATACTGACCTTCAGACAAGAGTACTCTTGTGCATTAGTATTGACTTTAATTTCAGCTTCAAATCCCTTGGAATTACTCCCTTGCACTTCTTGAATAGAACTAGTTTCAGATTGCAAATCCTTGCTCTCATCAACATTAATCAACTTAGATTTCACACCTTCAACCTCATTCATCTTATCCCGATCTTCAGTATTGCTAACCTTTTCGATCGATTGAACGCTCTCTTCATTCTTATCCACTAAATCTTGATGTTCCATGGTTAAAAATTTAAAATGAACCTAAGATTTCCTCGTCAACAATGCAAAAACTGAAAGTTTACCCAATAAAATATAAGCCCTGCGATATTTTAGACGGCAGCAGAAAAATATAGTAAGATTAAGACTAAGAACTAGAGCAATAGTGAAGTATTCCAATTCCAATAGCAGAACACATCGAATAATCAGGACTGCGAGAATACAAACAAAACAAAACAAAAAATGGCATGATTAAGAAGCTAGGCAAGGCATGCAAACATAAATTCCATAATAACATAAATTCCATAATAATTTCGATTCTAATCCGTTGCTTCTAAATTTTGGTGAGATTACAGTCAACATCCCTAAGTTTTAGAATCCATAAGTTTCAGGTTCATATCACTTCATTTGATTAATTAATTATCAATTGGAAGTGGAGCCCTGTTTTCATAAACCAGTTCAGAGTTTCCAGCAAACAACCAACCTTCCAAGTGACTTATCTAAGTCTACAAAATAAATATGAACATGAAACTTGTACTCACTTAAAATAGACTGATAGATCTTTAAAATACTTTTGAAATCAACTCAAAATTCTATTTAAATTAAAAGTTATAATGTCTGAAAGTTGGTACTGCAAAACCAGAAAACCAGAAAAATCTGCAGCAACTACTAAACTTCAAAAAATCATATCTTCCAAACCACTTGGCCAAATTCCCTGAAATTTTTATGGAATTTTCAGGACACATTAAAGTTTTACAAAACAATAATTTCATCTAAAAATTAGGTCTAGACTGCTCCCAAAAAGTCATTCTTTCTGCTGCCAATTATGCAGATTTCTGCAGAAATTCTGCACAAAGTATTTCCCACAATCTCACATTCCAAATCCTATATTCAAGCCTAGGATTCATCTAAAATCACACTTCTAACTTTATTTTGACTAACTAAAGTTGCCCAAGAACTCTTAATTCAATATATCACAATTTCATATCATAGGTGCAAAGTAACCATATTATCACAGCATCTATTCTTCAGCATCTCATCTATAACATATCTCAAGTTCTGATTCATCAAATCAATTTTCAGCAGCCATAGCAACATTCCATACACAAAATCAACATCAACAAGTACCAGCAGCAAGTATAACTTCAAAATACACAACATCATCAATAATTACTACATTAAATCATTAAACCAATCACCAAATACAGCCATGATTCAACTCAATTCCAACAATTATTCACACAAAGTAACCATAAACCATTTGCAGTTACTCATTTAATTTTATTGGCATTCAAAACTTAAAACATTTATTTTTCAAAATAAATCCCCTACCTCAACTAGTCGAACTCAGAAATTAAACATGACAAACCCTCTTTTGTTCTAAATTTGCAGCAGCGGCGGCATTCCAACATAACCAGAACAGCAACAGTGTCAATTTCCTATGGCAGCGACGATGGTTGCACCAGGACAAAGGATTCGAATTGAATAGAAATCAAGAGCAAACACAACTCTGGAAATTTAGGACAAGGAATATATTAAATCAAATCGTTCACAAGCATGGCAGTGACAAATTAAAGTGTGTAAATGAAACAGAATTAAATAAAAGAATAGACCAGAACTAGAACAGTAATAGTGCTACCGGCAACAACAGTAATGACGTCCTCCTTCAAGTTTGATGATGGCAGAACAACAGCTCTAATAGCGGCTAACTCCGACGGCAATAGGACATGACGGAGTCAAACCCTAACAGTGGCGGTGGTGGTTTGACAGCGTGAAGGCATGGCGGCGCGGAACAGGGCCTCGCTCCTACCCTGGTCCTTTGCGTTCGTCTCTCTCTCTCTTCGCGAAGCCCGCACACCGCGACAACCACGGCGGCGACAATGAAGCTCCAGCGGCGATGGAGGCAAGGCAGCGGCGCAGGCAGCAACGCTTCCCTCCTCTGCGCTACCTCTTCTCCCTCGACGACTCCTCCCTCTCTCGCGCGCAATTTCTTGCATCGATGGCGGCTCGGCAGCAGCGGCAGTGACAAGCCCAATTCGACGGCGACATCGTGAACGGCTTCCCCTACGGCGGACCAGACGTGAGCAGAAGGAAGCTGAACGGCAGTGAGGCGCGACGCCGGCGCAGCAGCCTTCTCCTTCTTCTGTTTCCCTCACTCTCGTATCTCTCTCTCTTTGCTTTCTTTCTTTGGATATGTTGCTGGGTGTTTAACATTTTGAAAGAAAGGGAAGCGGTGTGGCGGTGATGAAAGGCTGAACGTGGCTAATTGAAGATCGAACAAGTAGTGGAGGGGGGTTACGTGTGTGTGGATTGGGTAAAAAGGGTTAGGGTTTTAAGTTGGGGATTAGAGTTTTGGGTATGAAATTGGAAATTTTAGATAATTTAATAATTTTAATAAAATTAGGGTAATAGAGTAATTGAAAACTAATTTTAATCTAATACTAATATTTATAAAAATATTTATTTAATTATGAACTTAATTTATTTTCAAATAAACACTCTAATTCAATAATTAGAGATAATCAAATTAATTTTCTTTAAAATTATAAAATAATCTTCAAAATCTAATTATTCAAATTAGCGCATATAAAATCCTCATTGTTTTTAAATCACTAAAGTTTTAAATCAATAAAAAAGTACTTAATTAATACAAAAATTTCTAAAAATATGTTCTCAAATAAATAAAATAAATCATAAATAATTTATTATTAATTTTTCAAAATCTGAGTAACTACACTACTAAGCTTCTTTTTACTTTCAGCATTTAGTAATGTAGTTTTTTTTTCTTTTATATTTATTTAATTTTATTTATATTTATAATTTAACTTAAAATTTCTTTAAGTTCCATGAATTAAATTTTAATTAATTTTAAAATTTTATTATTAATAAAATTTGTATATTAATTTTTTAGAAGAATCTAAAATAATATTTATAAGTTTTAAAATTTTATTTTTTGATACAAAATGAAATTATTTTAAAAAAAATATATACACAAATTTTTTTATTCTTAAAGTGTTTAACATTTTGAAAAAAAATTGTTGTAAAATATACTTATATTTTGTGATAAATAATTAACTTGTTACAAACAATATTAAATTTTGTGACAAATTAAATTTTTGTTACAAAACAATTAGAGTTTTTGAAACAGAAAGTTGTTTTGTTACAAAACAATTGGAATTTTTGAAACAAAAAAACATTTTGTTACAAAATACTCTGAATTTTTGCAACTTATTTTTTTTTGTTACAAAATATTACTATATTTTGTAACAAAACACCATCTCATTACAAAAACTAATATTATTTGTAACAAAATAAAACAGGTTGTTACAAAATATTATCATGTTTTGTAACAACTTGTTTCTTTTGTTACAAAACATTATCCTTTTGTAACAATCACTAATTACTGTTACAAAATACTATTTTTTGTAATAATTTTAAATTTGATACAAATTTTTTGTTACAAATGTTCCATTTTCTTGTAGTGTTTCATCCAATTCACCAATGTTAGCTTGACAAAACTAATCACCCACTAAAGTTGCTTGATCTATCAATTCCTGTGGGATCGACCTCACTCTTGTGAGTTATTACTACTTGATGCGACCCGGTACACTTGTTGGTGACTTTGGTGTGGAATCTGATTACCACCCATCAAGTTTTTGGCGCCGTTGTCAGGAATTGATTTAGATCAACAATGATTAAGTGGGTAATAATTCTAGATAAAGCATTTTCTTTATTTTGTTTTTTGTTTTAAATTGACACCAAGGTGTTTGAGTTATTGCCTCACTAAGAAATTCTTCTCTAAGATATGAATTTCAATTTTCCTTGGTGTTGTGTTTTACAAAATAAAAATGGAGTTCAACTCATCTTATGATCAAACAAATTTTATGGGATATTAACCACCATCACCAATTTCTAATGATGGCTGGGAATATCACCAAGAAATTACAGATCCTGAGCACTCCAATCCATGGAGATATGTCTCAGAACCACAAGATGAGCAAGAGAATAATATGGGATACAAACCACCACCACAAAATGATTTATATCATTATCCTCATGGTGGACGGGAGTATCAACAAGGAATGAGGGAGTATGAACAATCAAGTGAAATAAAATATTTCCCACAGCCACAAAGTGACCCATACTGTTATGGCATGTACACAAATGATGGCTGGGAAGGGAAATGCAATTATTCACAGTCTAATTATTCAAAGACATTATCACTTGATTATGCTGTCAGTACATACATGGAAGATTGTTCCTCCATGCCACAACATAATCCACACTGTGATGAATTCAATAATCACTCAAATTGTGGGTGGGAGGATCAAAAACAGAAAGCATTTGATAGTTCAAACTCCACTTATCAAGAGCCATCCACAAACTTACCACCCACACAAACTTCCTTGAACCAAAGCCTTTCAAAGCTTGAGACCATGCTTGAAAAATATGAGGAAAAGGCACATATATCCTGGAATGAACAAGAGAACTTCTTCAAAAATATGGAAGTGCTGGTGGACCAAATGTTGAATGCAAGGGAGGAGGTAAAAGAGCAAGAAGAAGTGGCCCCTTTGTCAAGCAAATTTTTAGTGAAGAATGAGGTGGTGGAGGTATTTGAACCTGAAACTGCACTTGAGATGACAAGAGAACATGAAAACTCACAACCTTTACAAACTTCCCTGAACCATAAATTCTCAACACTTAAATCTGTGATTGAAAAATATAAAGAGGAGATGAAGAAATCTTGGGAAAAACAAGAAACCTCTTCCATAAAAGAGCTATTAAGTCAAATGTTGAGTGCAAAGGAAGGAGTGGAGGAGCAAGAATGTGAGGAAGACACTCAAGAGAAGTCACACTCAATTGAAGCAGAGAAGTGCATAGAGGAAGGGCTCATGGAACCACTAATTCAAAAGGCTCTGGATGAAGATAAAACTCCAATAATCACACAATAACCAAGTCTTGAATCCAAAGAAGTGAAGGCAACTAACAAGAGCACCAATCCTATTCCTGATCCAGCAAGCAAGCTCAATCAAGCTATTAACAAAAGGAAGCTTGCTGATGAGAAACCAAGACAAGGGACACTAGCTGGTTTATCTCTCCCCTTGAGGTCATTCCTCTTAACAAACTGGAAGAAGAGGAAGAAAGTGAAGAACAACATGTCAAGCTAATGACACTAAAAGAGCGCTTGTTGGGAGGCAACCCAACTGTAGGTAACATTTCATTTCTTTGCTTTGTTTACTCTCTTTGTCTGCTTTGTTTATTTTCTTTCATTGCTTTGTTTAAATTTCAATAAATTGGCATATGATTACATTCTAAGTTTGGTGTTGCCTTGCAATAATTTGTTTTCAATCCTTCTGGATGATTGCATCAAATCAAAAATGAAAGTGTCACACTGAGATTCTAAATTTGGTGTGCCACTTATTTTCTATTCAAGAAATCCAGCAATACCACTTGTCTACATAATCATAATGCCTCTGCAGTGTTATTCTTTTCTTTTGGTTTGACACTTTGTTATTCTGTTTACTTTAGTTATCTCTTTATTTTTAATATTTTGCTTCTTAACTGTTTTTGTTAAATACCTCACCAAGAAATTCTTACTCATGACAGATTCTTGGTTTGGTGATTGTATTTAACATATAACAGTTCCTTGTGTTTAGTTTTAGTTCAAATAAACTGACATATAGTTGTATTCTAAGTTTCGTGTTGCTATGCAACAAAATTTGATTCCAATCCTTACTAGATACTTGCATCAATTCCAATTGAAAGTGCCACACCAAGTTTGGTATGCCACTTATCTTTTATGCCATGTATCATGCACACCCTCTTATTTTTGCAATCACAATGTCTCTGTTTCTCTATGCCTTCATGGTTATCTTTAATTTTGCTTTCTTAAAACACATGCACTACTAACATTTCATTATGTAAGACACTCATGATCCATGTTAGCCCCATAGCCATTGTTCTAATTGTTGCTTGAGGATGAGTAAACATTCTGAGTTTAGCAAGGGAAAGGGAAGAATAGAAGGAAAATGACAACAATAGAGAAGATGAATTACAAGGTTGTAAAGTTCCCTTTCCTCTCATTTGTTTCCAGCACTTTAAATTTCATGATTGTCTTTATCTTCTCTGTATACATGTGTGGTATGAATAAGCATAGCCTGAATCTTGATTTGTAACATGTTGCTGTGACATTATGACTACCAACTTGAGTTTTGTGAATTCAAAAGCAATAAAGTATCATGATCATAAACAAATAGGGTCATTAAAGAAGGATTTATCATGTGCATACAAGTATTGGAAGGCTAGTATGGTTAATTGTTGCTCAATTGCATTAGATTTTATTTAATTGAAGTTTTCATCTATGACATTTTGTGAAATCTTTGGAAATCATGAAAACCTTGAAAAAGCAAATACAGTTACAATAATAAAAGCAAAAGGGAAAGAAGGAGAAAGCTGAAGGCTCTGAGTACCAATGACAATTCATTTGTTAAGTACTTGTGGTGTTGATGTATCAAGCAAGAAGCTTGAAAACAAAACACTTAGAGTCAAGGCTAGGCTCAAGTGCAATTGCACTCCCTCAAAGCTCAAGGCTCTGAGCATCAATGATTAGAGAATAAAGAAAAGAAACAAATGAGCTTGTGGTGCTTGTGTATCAAGTGGTAATACTTGAAAACAAAGCATTTAGAGTCGTAGTTTTGTTATCAACTCATGGGGCAAAACACCCAAAAGGAGAAGCTAATAAGAAAATCAAAAGCTTATTTCAAGGAAGAAATATAAGGAAAAGATTTCATAAATTAAGCTAGATAGAAGCATCAATCATTTATATTTCTTTTGTGATTGTAGCATACATAGAAAACTAGCCAACCATGAACCTTGAGTTTCTATTCTTCTTACCTTGGATTGTCAATTTTTATTACAAGATTCTTTTCTTGCTTGGGGACAAGCATGGTTTAAGTTTGGTGTTGTGATGACATGTCATCATTGATGCCAGGGCATTTTGGACAGTTTCACTGATCTTTTCTTTACTGTTTTAGGGTAGTTTCATGCATTTTCTTAAGCAAATAAGCAAGTTTTGGGTAGATATTCACTTACATCTTGATTCAAGCAAATATTGTGAACTTTACATGATTTTATGATAATTATGCATGAATTTAATGATAAATTGGATAATGCATGATCTCATGACTTGGAATAGAGCTTTGATGCACTTTAATTGCTTTATTTTAGGACAAAGGAAGCAAGGAAGAACCACGTTAGTAGCCACGTTAGTCTAATTAACGTGACCACTAACGTGGAATGGGAGCTACCTTGCAACGTTAATGAGAAAAGTGATCGCCAATAACGCCTTCGAAAGCCACTATAGTCCACGTTAGTTGCCACGTTAATTACGTTAACGTCGAAGCTAACGTGGAAGAGAAGTGAAGCTTCAACGTTAGTGGTAAAAGTGAATACCACTAACGTTGGAAAAAGGGGCACACTTGGCCACGTTAAGAGTCACGTTAATTACATTAACGTGAACTCTAACGTGGAAGGGACAAGGAATTGCCAACGTTAGTGACACTCACCTTTGTCACTAACGTTGGATTAAGCCACTATTAAGCCACTATTGCCCATGTTATTGCCACGTTAATTACGTTAACGTGGAAGCTAACGTGGAAGAGGAATTGATGGACCAACGTTAGTGACACTCACCTTTTTTACTAACATTGGAGATGGCAATCACCACCACGTTAGTGGTCACGTTAATCTAATTAAAGTGAACTCTAACGTGGGAAGGAGGGGTGTTTGGAGCGTTAGTGACAAAGGTAAGTGTCACTAACGCTCTTGAAGAATCGGCAAGTCCACGTTAAAGGTCACATTAGCTATATTAACGTGAACTCTAACGTGGGGAAAAGGGGCAATAAGCAACGTTATTGGAAAAGGTGAATGCCGATAACCTTTGCGAAGGACCAAGAGGCAACATTAGTGGTCACGTTAGTGCCACTAACGTTGAAGTTAACGTGAATCAATTTTGGCTTGGAACGTTAGTGAAAAAGGTGATCGTCACTAACGTTCTCGAACCCACACTTTCACTTAACGTTAACACCACTAACGTCCTAAATAACGTCCATGCCTAACTCACACTTTCTCTGCAAGCAAAGCTGAGCCCACTGAAGATTGTAACTGCTTCAACTAAAGATCTAAAGGCCCATATCCAAGACTTGAAGAAGCCAACTAGAAGATCAGAAGAGTAGTATATATAGGAGTAGTTTTGAACTAGTAAAGGAGCTTTTGGGCATATTGGAGAACTACACTCTGTATATTTTACTTTCCCTGCACTTTCAAGTTGGAGTTTTCAGAGCTATGAACAACTAAACCCCTTTCATTGGGTTAGGGAGCTCTGTTGTAATTTGATGGATCAATAATAATTATCATTAATCTTCTTCTTTCTTTCTCTTGATTTTTCTAGAAAGCTTTCAATCTTCATCCAATTGGGTAGTTGTCTTGGAAAAGAAGCTATTCATACTTGGATCTCTTCGGAACCTTGGAAGAGGAATGAAGAGATCATGCTAGAAATGCTTTCTCATGTTGGACCGAATTGGGGTTTGGATGGATATAGTGACATATAATCCTACTAACACTTTGATTTGGGAATACATGTGGTATAATCAGTGACCATACTTCATATCTTCTCATGAGCAATTAGACCAAGGAATTGGCTATTGATCAAGATTTGAGAGATTGGGTTGCCAAGGAATTGGAATCCAATCACTTAAGATTGTCAAGGAGATCAATGAATGCATTGATTGAGGAAGAGATGAGAATGAATTTGATCTGGAGAATACAACATCTCCTGAGCCCAACGAATCCCTCATTTCTGATCTTACCATTCTTTTTACTTTCTGCCATTTACTTTTATGTTCATTTCCCCAAATCTCCATTTAAGATTCTGCAATTTACTTTCCACCATTTACATTTTGCTCTTTATTTCCAGCATTTACACTTTCTGTTATTTACTTTCTCGCCATTTATGTTTCTGCAAACATCAACTCAATTTCTGCGTAGCTCAACTAGAACATTCCTCTGATTAAAGTTGCTTGACCAATTAATCCCTGTGGGATTCGACCTCACTCTATTGTGAGTTTTTACTTGATGACAATTCGGTATACTTGCTGAGGGAAATTTATTGAGAGACAAGTTTCCGTGCATCAAGTTTATGGCACCGTTGCCGGGGATTGATTTTGTATCAACAATGATTAAATTGGTGGATAACTAGATTGAGCATTTTTCTTTTGTTTGATTTAATTTCTGTTTGAGAGATTTACTTTCAGTTTTAGTTATTTTCTTTCCTTTACCCCTTACCCATTTGTGGTGTTCTCTTATTTGTTACAATTCAGCTCACTAACCCACTAACTGTTTGATATATTCCATCACTCACACTAACAGCATTACTGACAAGAATACTTCCTGCATTTGTCTCCCTCTTACTTGTGCCTTGTTGTTTGTATGACAGGTAGAAGAAGCGAGGCTTCAACTTCCTTTGATTCTAAACCTGAGAGGACCTTCCTTAGACTAAGGAGGGAAGCAATAGAAAAGAGAATCGTTAGTACTCAGGAAGAGGAGGAGTATTTTGAACCAGACATGGATGAGAATATGAAAAACCATCATGAAGAAGAGGCTCACAACCATGGTAGAGAAGGTCCAGTGCATCATGCTGGACAAGAGAGAAGAGTTTTAGGCTCTTATATAAACCCAAACCCAGGTAACTGTGGAAGTAGCATCCAAAAGCCAACCATACATGCCAATAACTTTGAACTAAAGCCACAGCTCATCACCCTTGTTCAGAACAACTGTTCATTTGGAGGAAGTGTCCAAGAAGACCCCAATCAACATCTAACCACCTTCCTGAGGATATGTGATACTGTGAAGTCTAATGGTGTTCATCCTGACACCTATAGATTGCTTTTGTTCCCCTTTTCACTCAAGGACAAAGCATCTAAATGGATGGAATCTTTCCCGAAGGAGAGCTTAACAACCTGGGAAGATGTGGTGAACAAATTCTTGGTGAGATTCTATCCTCCTCAAAGAATCAACAGGTTGAGAGCTGAGGTACAAACCTTCAGGCAACAAGATGGTAAAACTCTCTATGAAGCATGGGAGAGGTTTAAGGACTTGACAAGAAGGTGCCCGCCAGATATGTTCAATGAATGGGTGCAGTTACACATTTTCTATGAAGGTCTTTCTTATGAATCAAAGAAGGTAGTAGACCACTCATCTGGGGGATCTCTGAACAAGAAGAAGACCATTGAAGAAGCCATAGATGTCATTGAGACTGTAGCTGAGAATGATTACTTCTATGCTTCTGAAAGAGGCAACACTAGAGGAGTGATGGAGCTAAACAACGTGGATGCACTGCTGGCTCAAAACAAGATGATCACCAAGCAGCTGGCTGACCTTACCAAGAAGATGGAAAGGAATCAAGTAGTAGTAATCACCACCTCATCAGCAGCTCAAGAAGGAGTGAATACAGAGGCAGAGGGTGATTAGGAACAAGCCAACTACATTGGGAATTCACCTAGGCAGACCCGTGATCCATACTCCAAAACTTATAATCCTGGTTGGAGGAACCACCCAAACTTTGGGTGGGGAAATCAACAAGATCAAGGCCAAGATCAGAGACGTCACAACTCCAACAACAATGCAGCTCACCAACATTCCACACAGAGATCATATCAGCACCCACCTAACAACACCTCTCAACATCCATATCAAAACCAAATGGCCCTTCTCATCCCTCCAATCTCAACTCACCATCATCCAAAGATAGACTTTCAAGGATTGAAACTCTACTTGAACGTATATGCAAAGAAGTTCAAGACAGTAAAATGTTCCGAGAGAAAGTGCGGTCTAATATGCAGAATCAAGATGCTGCCATCAAGAAACTTGAGACACAAATTGGCTACCTATTTAAGCAAGTTCCCAGCTATGACCTGTGTAGCAACGCTGAGTCAAATCCAAGGGAGGAATGTCAGGCTATCACCCTCAGAAGCGGGAAGGAATTGAAGGAAACTTCCAAGAAACCACAAGAGAAGAACTCAAATGAAGGGGAAGAGGAACGAGATGAATTCCAAGTTCCCACTCCCAATGCACAGCAAAAAGGAGAAATGGTGAAGCCAGACGTTCGAAAAGCTCCATACCCTCAGCAATTGAAAAAGAAGGGGGATGACAACCAATTCTCAAGATTTTTGGAAATCTTCAAGAAACTACAGATTAACATACCCTTTGCTGAAGCAATAGAGCAAATGCCGCTCTATGCCATGTTCTTGAATGAATTAATGACCAAGAAGAGAAGCTGGAAGAGCAACGAAACTGTGATACTAACCGAAGAATGTAGTGCCATCATTCAGCACAAACTACCCCAGAAATTGAAGGATCCTGGAAGCTTCTAGATTCCTTATATTATAGAGGAAATCACAGTGGAAAAGGCCCTATGTGATTTAGGAGCCAGCATAAAACTGATGTCTGTAACTATGATGAGAAAAATGAGGATTAAGGAGGCCAAGCCAACAAAAATGGCCCTACAACTGGTAGACCGATCATTCAAGTTTCCCCATGGCATAGTAGAAGACTTGCTGGTGAAGGTAGGAGATTTTATCTTCCCAGCAGATTTTGTAGTGTTGGACATGAAGGAGGAAGCCAAGGCCTCCATCATCCTGGGAAGACCATTCTTGGCCATTGTTGGAGCTATCATTGATGTCCAAAAAGGTGAACTTACTCTGAGATTACACAATGAGAAGATGACATTCAATGTGTTCATGGCCATGAGCTACCCACAAGAACCATTGGGAGAATGTATGAGGTTGGATTCACTGGAAGATGTAGTACAAGAGATTTTGGAAGAAGAAGGACTTGAGGGGTTAACAGAAGAGGAATCAGCATCAAGCGAAGAGGCTGCAACAGCGGAGGTTCATGTTCAGGGCACACCAGAGGAGGAGAAGGAAAGAAAAGAAGCACCCAAACTTGAACTCAAAGCATTGCCGTCCACTCTCAAATATGCATATTTAAGAGAGAATGAAAGTTACACAGTGATCATAAACTCAGCCCTCAGCCAAGAACAAGAAGATGAACTACTCCAAGTATTACAAAAACATAAGGATGCCATTGGATGGACCCTCGCTGACTTGAAGGGAATCAGTTTGACCATATGCATGCATAAGATACTGCTGGAAGATGATGCCAAACCATCCATCCAACCCCAAAGGAGGCTAAATCCAGTTATGAAGGAAGTAGTACAGAAGGAAGTCATGAAGCTATGGCAAGGAGGGATAATCTACCCAATTTCGGATAGTCCATGGGTCAGCCCGGTCCAAGTGGTCCCCAAGAAAGGAGGAATCACTGTAGTACCCAATGAGAGGAACAAACTCATCGCTACAAGAACGGTCATAGGATGGAGGATGTGCATTGACTACAGAAAACTCAATGAAGCTACAAGAAAAGATCACTTCCCGCTCCTCTTCATGGATCAGATGTTGGAAAGACTTGCAGGACACGCCTATTACTGTTTTCTAGATGGGTACTCAGGATATAACCAAATAGTGGTTGATCTGAGAGACCAGGAGAAAACGTCATTTACTTGCCCATATGGAGTGTTTGCATACAGGCACATGCCATTTGGGCTATGTAATGCTCCTGCAACGTTTCAACGCTGCATGCTTTCTATCTTCTCAGATATGATAGAAAAATTCATTGAAGTCTTTATGGATAACTTTTCAGTATTCGGGGATTCCTTCCCTAATTACCTAAATCACCTTGCCCTGGTGTTAAAAAGATGTCAAGAAACCAACCTGGTCTTGAATTGGGAGAAATGTCACTTTATGGTGACAGAAGGAATAGTCCTTGGCCATAAGGTTTCTAACCAAGGCATTGAGGTAGACAGAGCTAAGGTGGAACTCATTGAAAAATTACCCCCACCAAGTGATGTCAAGGCAATTAGGAGCTTTTTAGGGCATGTTGGCTTTTACAGAAGGTTTATTAAAGATTTTTCAAAGATAGCCAAGCCCTTAAGCAATCTCCTTGTATCTGATACACCATTTGTCTTTCATGAAATGTGCATGCTAGCATTCGAAAACTTGAAAAAGAGGCTTTCCTCTGCCCCTATCATTTTCCCACCTAATTGGAACTTACCATTTGAACTGATGTGCGATGCATCTAATTTTGCAGTTGGGGAAGTGTTAGGATAGAGGAAAGATAACTTGGTCCATGTGATATACTATGCCAGCAAAGTCCTCAATGACACTCAAAGAAATTATACTACTACTGAAAAGGAGTTGCTGGCAATAGTTTTTGCATTTGACAAGTTTAGATCATACCTCATTGGTGCCAAAGTGATCGTTTTCACAGATCACACAGCACTTAAATATTTATTTGCCAAGCCGGAATCAAAACCAAGACTGATGAGATGGATTTTGTTATTGCAGGAATTCAACATTGAGATCAGAGACAAGAAAGGAGTAGAGAACAAGGTAGCCGATCACCTATCCAGAATCCCTCATGACAAAGGTGGAACACATGATGCCAGTGTGAATGAGTGCTTCCCAGATGAGCAGCTAATGATGGTTCATAAAGCACCCTGGTTTGCAGACATTGCCAATTTCAAGGCAACTGGGGCTTTACCTCCAGAGATCAACAAACATCAAAAAAGAAAGCTCATCAATGACGCAAAATATTTTGTCTGGGATGAGCCATATCTCTTCAAGAAGTGTTCAGATGGAATCCTAAGAAGATGTGTCTCAAAAAAAGAGGGACGAGAGGTCCTGTGGAACTGTCACGACTCGTGCTATAGAGGCCATTTTGGACCGGAAAGAACTACAGCCAAGGTGTTACAAAATAGATTCTTTTGGCCCACCCTTTTCAAGGATGCCAAAGAACTAGCAAAGAACTGCAATGAATGCCAAAGAGCTGGAAACCTACCCAAAAGAAATGAGATGTCACAGAATTTCATCTTAGAACTGGAGCTGTTTGATGTGTGGGGAATCGATTTCATGGGACCATTCCCAACCTCATATTCAAACAAGTATATCTTGGTAGCAGTGGATTACGTTTCCAAGTAGGTAGAAGCTATTGCAACACCAACAAATGATAACAAGGTGATCATAAACTTCCTCAGAAATAATTTCTTTAGCCGGTTCGGAGTCCCACGAGCGCTCATCAGTGATGGAGGGAGCCATTTTTGTAATAGACCACTAGAAGCTCTTCTCCTACGATACGGGGTAAAACACAAGGTTGCCACGCCCTACCACCCCCAAACAAGTGGGCAGATTGAGATATCTAACAGAGAGTTAGAAAGGATTCTGGAGAAGACTGTAAGAGCATCAAGAAATGACTGGTCGAAGAAGCAAGATGATGCTCTTTGGTCATACAGAACGGCATTCAAAACACTAATCAGGATGTCCCCATACCAACTGGTGTATGGAAAGGCCTGTCATTTACCATGGGAGCTGGAACACAAAGCCTTCTGGGCTCTCAAGCTACTAAACTTTGATAGCATTGCTGCTGGTGAAAAAAGGGACTTGCAGCTGCAGGAAATGGAGGAGTTTAGATCTCAAGCCTATGAAAATGCCAAGATCTATAAGGCAAAAGGCGAAGAGAAGACATGACCTCAATCTGACACCCAGAAGCTTCGAAAGAGGACAGCAAGTTCTCCTCTACAACTCCAAATTGAGACTTTTTCCTGGGAAACTCAAATCAAGGTGGTCAGGACCCTTTCTTGTCACAAAAGTCTCACCATATGGACACATAGAAATCATGGAGGAAAGTTCAAAGAGGACTTTCACTGTGAACGGACAAAGGCAACATGGGGGAAAGCCCCAAAATGAAATATCATCTCAACTGGTGGAGAAATCGTCGAGCTAGCGACGCTAAAAGAGCCCTTCGTTGGGAGGCAACCCAACCTAAGGTAGTTTCCTTTTCCTGATCATCTCAATAAAGGGTACAAGTAGTTTTTCCTGTATTGTGAGGAGCTAAGTTTGGTGTTGCACACCAAAATAATCCAAGAGTGAGTATGTAATTCTAAGTTTGGTGTTCCACCAAAGACTTCATTTAGAATCACATTAAACCTCTTCAATGGCGAGTTGCTAGCTGATGAGCGGATAATTTATACGCTTTTTGGCATTGTTTTTAGTATGTTTTTAGTAGGATCTAGTTACTTTTAGGGATGTTTTCATTAGTTTTTATGTTAAATTCACATTTCTAGACTTTACTATGAGTTTGTGTATTTTTCTGTGATTTCAGGTATTTTCTGGCTGAAATTGAGGGACTTGAGCAAAAATCAGATTCAGAGGTTGAAGAAGGACTGCTGATGCTGTTGGATTCTGACCTCCTTGCACTCAAAGTGGATTTTCTGAAGCTACAGAACTCGAAATGGCACGCTTCCAATTGTGTTGGAAAGTAGACATCCAGGGTTTTCCATCAATGGATAATAGTCCATACTTTGGCCAAGAATAGATGACGCAATCTGGCGTTTAACGCCAGCTTTCTGCCCAAATCTGGCGTCCAGCGCCAGAAAAGGAGCCAAAACTAGAGTTGAACGCCCAAACTGGCACAAAAGCTGGCGTTCAACTCCAAGGAGGACCTCTACACGTGCAACACTCAAAGCTCAGCCCAAGAACACACCAAGTGGGCCCCGGAAGTGGATTTATGCATCAATTACTTACATCTGTAAACCCTAGTAGCTAGTTTATTATAAATAGGACATTTCACTATTGTATTAGATATCTTTTGAACCATCTTTGGATTATCTTTTGATCCTTTGATCATCTTTGGACGCCTAGTTCTTAGATCAGAGGGGCTGGCCATTCGGCCATGCCTGGACCTTTCACTTATGTAATTTTAACGGTAGAGTTTCTACACTCCAAAGATTAAGGTGTGGAGCTCTGCTGTTCCTCAAAGATTAATGCAAAGTACTACTGTTTTCTATTCAATTCATCTTATTTCGCTTCTAAGATATTCATTCGCACTTCAACCTGAATGTGATGAACGTGAATCATCATCATTCCCTATGAACGCGTGCCTGACAACCACTTCCGTTCTACATTAGATTGAATGAGTATCTCTTAGATCTCTTAATCGAAATCTTCGTGGTGTAAGCTAGAATGATGGCGGCATTCAAGAGAATCCGGAAGGTCTAAACCTTGTCTGTGGTATTCCGAGTAGGATTCAATGATTGAATGACTGTGACGAGCTTCAAACTCGCGATTGCCGGGCGTAGTGACAGACGCAAAAGGATAGTAAATCCTATTCCAGCAGGATCGAGAACCGACAGATGAATAGCCGTGCTGTGACAGGGTGCGTTGACCATTTTCACTGAGAGGATAAGATGAAACCATTGACAAGGGTGATGCCTCCAAACGATTAGCCGTGCCGTGACAGGGCATTTGGACCATTTTCCCGAGAGAACACCAAAAGTAGCCATTGACAGTGGTGATGTATCACATAAAGCCAGTCATGGAAAGGAGTAAGACTGATTGGATGAAGATAGCAGGAAAGTAGAGGTTCAGAGGAACGAAAGCATCTCTATTCGCTTATTTGAAATTCTCACCAATGATTTACATAAGTATTTCTATCCCTGTTTTATTAATTGTTTTCAAAAACACCATTATCAATTTATATCTGCCTGACTGAGATTTACAAGGTGATCATAGCTTGCTTCATACCAACAATCGCCGTGGGATTCGACCCTTACTCACGTAAGGTATTACTTGGACGACCCAGTGCACTTGCTGGTTAGTTGTGCGAAGTTGTGAACCATGGTATTGGCATCATGTTTTTTGGCGCCATTACCAGGGAAAGAAAGAGCGATGAATTTTACATAATTAAGGTGTAATCACAATTTCTGCGCACCAAGTTTTTGGCGCCGTTGCCGGGGATTGTTCGAGTTTGGACAACTGACGGTTCATCTTGTTGCTCAGATTAGGTAATTTTCTTTTTGTTTTATTTTCAAAAATTTTTCAAAAATCTTTCAAAATTTTCTCCTTTGTTTTCAAAAAAAAAATATTTGTTATTCAAAATTTTTAAAGAATGAATTCTAGTGTTTCATGAAGCATGTGAAGCCTGGCTGGCTGTAAAGCCATGTCTAAATTCTTTTGGACTGAGGCTTCCACTCATAAGTATATGAAGTTGGATGAAATATCAGCTGTTGTATACATGAGAAGTATCTATGTTTGCTGAAGCTTGGCTGGCCATTGGCCATATCTAGTGTTTTGGACCGGAGCTTTCATTGAAAGTTTGGCTGGCTAGTGAGCCATGTCTAATTCCTGGACTGAAGCTTTAGACTAAGAATGCAAGATTCCTGGAATTCATATTAAAAATTTTGGCCAAGACCACTTCTATGATGTTGTGGCCAAGAAGAAGGTGATCCCTGAGGTCCCTTTCAAACTCAAAAGAAATGAGTATCCGGAGATCCGACATGAAATTCAAAGAAGAGGTTGAGACGTTCTAACAAACCCCATCCAACAAGTCGGCATCCTAATGGTTCAAGAGTTCTATGCCAATGCATGGATCACCAAGAACCATGATCAAAGTAAGAACCCGGATTCAAAGAACTATGTTACAATGGTTCGGGGGAAATACTTAGATTTTAGTCCGGAAAATGTGAGGTTGGGGTTCAACTTGCCCATGATGCAAGGAGATGAACGCCCCTACACTAGAAGGGTCAACTTTAATCAAAGGTTGGACCAAGTCCTTATGGACATATGTGTGGAAGGAGCTCAATGGAAGATTGACTCCAAGGGCAAGCCGGTTCAACTAAGAAGATTGGACCTCAAGCCTGTGGCTAGAGGATGGTTGGAGTTCATTCAATGCTCAATCATTCCCACTAGCAACCGATCTGAAGTCACTGTGGATCGGGCCATCATGATTCATAGCATCATGATTGGAAAGGAAATAGAAGTTCATGAAGTCATCTCTAATGAAATCTACAAAATAGCCGAAAAGTCATCCCCGATGGCAAGGCTAGCTTTTCCTCATCTTATCTGCCATCTATGTTACTCAGCTGGAGCTTTCATAGAAGGAGACACTCCTATTAAGGAAGAGAAGCCCATCACTAAGAAAAAGATGGAGCAAGCAAGAGAGCCCATTCATGGAGCTCAAGAGGCGCAAGAAGCTCATCACCATGAGATCCCGGAGATGCCTCAAATGCACTTTCCTCCACAAAACTATTGGGAGCAAATCAACACCTCCCTAGGAGAATTGAGTTCCAATATTGGACAATTAAGGGTGGAACATCAAGAGCACTCCATCATGCTCCATGAAATAAGAGAAGATCAAAAAGCAATGAGGGAGGAGCAACAAAGACAAGGAAGAGACATAGAAGAGCTCAAGGACATCATTGCTTCCTCAAGAAGGAAACGCCACCATCACTAAGGTGGATTCATTCCTTGTTCTTATTTCTTCTGTTTTTTGTTTTCTATGTTGTGTGCTTATCTATGTTTGTGTCTTCATTACATGATCATTAGTAGTTAGTAACTGTGTCTTAAAGTTATAAATGTCCTATGAATCCATCACCTCTCTTAAATGAAAAATATTTTAATTCAAAAGAACAAGAAGTACATGAGTTTCGAATTTATCCTTGAACTTAGTTTAATTATATTGATGTGGTGACAATGCTTCTTATTTTCTGAATGAATGCTTGAACAGTGCATATGTCTTTTGAAGTTGTTGTTTAAGAATGTTAAATATGTTGGCTCTTGAAAGAATGATGACTAGGAGACATGTTATTTGATAATCTGAAAAATCATAAAAATGATTCTTGAAGCAAGAAAAAGCAGCAAAGAACAAAGCTTGCAGAAAAAAAAAAGAAGAAAAAAAATAATAGGCGAAAAAAATATAGAAAAAAAAAAGAGAAAAAGCAAGCAGAAAAAGCCAATAACCCTTAAAACCAAAAGGCAAGGGTAAATAAAAAGGATCCCAAGGCTTTGAGCATCAGTGGATAGGAGGGCCTAAAGGAATAAAATCCTGGTCTAAGCGGCTAAACCAAGCTGTCCCTAACCATGTGCTTGTGGCGTGTAGGTGTCAAGTGAAAACTTGAGACTGAGCGGTTAAAGTCAAGGTCCAAAGCAAAAGAAGAGTGTGCTTAAGAACCCTAGACACCTCTAATTGGGGACTTTAGCAAAGCTGAGTCACAATCTGAAAAGGTTCACCCAATTATGTGTCTGTGGCATTTATGTATCCGGTGGTAATACTGGAAAACAAAGTGCTTAGGGCCACGGCCAAGACTCATAAAGAAGCTGTGTTCAAGAATCATCATACTGAACTAGGAGAGTCAATAACACTATCTGAACTCTGAGTTCCTATAGATGCCAATCATTCTGAACCTCCATGGATAAAGTGAGATGCCAAAACTATTCAAGAGGCAAAAAGCTATAAGTCCCGCTCATATGATTGAAGCTATGTTTCATTGATAGTTTGGAATTTATAGTATATTCTCTTCTTTTTATCCTATTTGATTTTTAGTTGCTTGGGGACAAGCAACAATTTAAGTTTGGTGTTGTGATGAGCGGATAATTTATACGCTTTTTGGCATTATTTTTAGTATGTTTTTAGTAGGATCTAGTTACTTTTAGGGATGTCTTCATTAGTTTTTATGTTAAATTCACATTTCTGGACTTTACTATGAGTTTGTGTGTTTTTCTGTGATTTCAGGTATTTTCTGGCTGAAATTGAGGGACTTGAGCAAAAATCAGATTCAGAGGTTGAAGAAGGACTGCTGATGCTGTTGGATTCTGACCTCCCTGCACTCAAAGTGGATTTTCTAGAGCTACAGAACTCTAAATGGCGCGCTTCCAATTGCGTTGGAAAGTAGACATCCAGGGCTTTCCATCAATGTATAATAGTCCATACTTTGGCCAAGAATAGACGATGAAAACTGGCGTTTAACGCCAGCTTTCTGCCCAAATCTGGCGTCCAGCGCCAGAAAAGGAGCCAAAACCAGAGTTGAACGCCCAAACTGGCACAAAAGCTGGCGTTCAACTCCAAGGAGGACCTCTACACGTGCAACACTCAAAGCTCAGCCCAAGCACACACCAAGTGGGCCCCGAAAGTGGATTTATGCATCAATTACTTACATCTGTAAACCCTAGTACCTAGTTTATTATAAATAGGACATTTCACTATTGTATTAGATATTTTTTGAACCATCTTTGGATTATCTTTTGATCCTTTGATCATCCTTGGACGCCTGGTTCTTAGATCAGAGGGGCTGGCCATTCGGCCATGCCTGGACCTTTCACTTATGTAATTTTAACGGTAGAGTTTCTACACTCCATAGATTAAGGTGTGGAGCTCTGCTGTTCCTCAAAGATTAATGCAAAGTACTACTGTTTTCTATTCAATTCATCTTATTTTGCTTCTAAGATATTCATTCGCACTTCAACCTGAATGTGATGAACGTGACAATCATCATCATTCCCTATGAACGCGTGCCTGACAACCACTTCCGTTCTACATTAGATTGAATGAGTATCTCTTAGATCTCTTAATCGGAATCTTTGTGGTGTAAGCTAGAATGATGGCGGCATTCAAAAGAATCCGGAAGGTCTAAACCTTGTCTGTGGTATTCCGAGTAGGATTCAATGATTGAATGACTGTGACGAGCTTCAAACTCGCGATTGCCGGGCATAGTGACAGACGCAAAAGGATAGTAAATCCTATTCCAGCAGGATCGAGAACCGACAGATGAATAGCCGTGCCGTGACAGGGTGCGTTGACCATTTTCACTGAGAGGATAAGATGAAACCATTGACAAGGGTGATGCCTCCAGACGATTAGCCGTGCCGTGACAGGGCATTTGGATCATTTTCCCGAGAGAAGACCGAAAGTAGCCATTGACAGTGGTGATGTATCACATAAAGCCAGCCATGGAAAGGAGTAAGACTGATTGGATGAAGATAGCAGGAAAGCAGAGGTTTAGAGGAACGAAAGCATCTCTATTCGCTTATCTGAAATTCTCACCAATGATTTACATAAGTATTTCTATCCCTGTTTTATTAATTGTTTTCAAAAACACCATTATCAATTTATATCTGCCTGACTGAGATTTACAAGGTGACCATAGCTTGCTTCATACCAACAATCTCCGTGGGATTCGACCCTTACTCACGTAACGACCCAGTGCACTTGCTGGTTAGTTGTGCGAAGTTGTGAACCATGGTATTGGCATCATGTTTTTTGGCGCCATTACCAGGGAAAGAAATAGCGATGAATTTTACATAATTAAAGTGTAATCACAATTTCTGCGCACCACTAGCCCCAACCAATCAGGGAAACCACTTAACAATAGTTTAGTTTCTAGTTCATAATCGTTTTATTAATAAAAGCACATGAGGTTCTCTGCATGTATTTAATCTGTGCATGAGGCAAGGAACTAAGTTTGGTGTTCACACACCAAATTAAGTTCAAAAATTCACAAGCATACATGCATGCTAACTATTTCTCAAGTGCTTTGGGGACAAGCAACTTCCAATAACTTTGCAGGGATTCAATCAAGCTTCTGGAAAAACGGTGCACCATCATTCATAGATGCGAAGAAGGATGCAGAAGCTATGGATGATGACAACAAAGGGATAGCTAGAAGACACCACCAAAAGGTTGTATGGTTGCTTGATTCATATAATTGGAAATTACTCAAATTGGAAGTCTGAATGTGCCCCTGACTAATAGTACTCTTTAGTTTAAATCACTAAACTTTAATGTTTGTTTTCAGTTGCTTTTGTCATATGTGTGCTGTCTAAGTTACCTGTTTTCATTTTCATCCTACTTACTTGTATGCTTACCCTTCGAATTTAATGAAAAAGAATGTTATGAAAAAAAAACCAGAGTGGGGTTCACATTGTGGAGTAAGTTCTGAAGGTTTGTGGTGTGGTAATAGGTTAGCTAAGTTGGTTCACCTGTAAGGTATAAGGACACTTATGCATTGAATTACATGCTTGAAGCATATTCTATAAGATTAACCAAACAACAAGATCCTAATAAGAAAAAGAAAAAGAACAATAAGAGTTGAAAAAGAAAGAAAAGTAATAAGAAATAAGGCTAGGCACCAAGGGCTTGAATCTTGAGGGATGTGTCTGTGGTGCTCTTGTATCAAGGATGTGCTTGGATGAATAAGTTCTTGGGAGTGCTTCATCACTTGGTAACTTGGGTTAACTAACCCGGGATTATCAACTGAAAATCCACTATCAAGAGCAACCTTGCTATAGAACATTTAGTAACCCAAAGAGGTGCTGGACACCAAGGCCTCAAGGAAAGAAAATAACAAATCATGTGCCTGTGGTGTGCATGTATGGGGGAGAGAGACTTGGGGGAGTAAGTCCTTAGGGGTGTTTCAACACCTAGCACTTTGAACCAACTGGTTCGGGAGTGTTGGCTGAAAGCTTATTTTAAAGAGTCGCCCCCTCACAGAGCACTTAGCCTAAGGATGCAATAAACCCTAAGAAAAAAAAAAGGGAGGATGAAAGAATAAGGATCTCATAGGATGCAATCAAGCAAGTTTTCAAAAGCATGATAAGGACTTGGAAACCAGTAAAGGAATGAACCTATGTTGCTATGCATGAAACCCCATAAACCAAGAGCTTTACTTCTATAATAAGAACTTGTTCCTCTTGTTATTTCATTAATCATTCTTATGTTTCAGTACTTGCTTAGGGACAAGCAAGCTTTTAGTTTGGTGTTGTGATGCTAGGGCATTTTGGCCAGTTTTACTGACCTTTTCTTTACTGTTTTAGGGTAGTTTCATGCATTTTCTTAAGCAAATAAGCAAGTTTTGGGTAGATATTCACTTACATCTTGATTCAAGCAAACATTGTGAACTTTACGTGATTTCATGAGAATTATGCATGAATTTAATGACAAATTGGATAATACATGATCTCATGACTTGGAATATAGCTTTGATGCACTTTAATTGCTTGATTTCAGGACAAAGGAAGCAAGGAAGAACCACGTTAGTAGCCATGTTAGTCTAATTAACGTGACCACTAACGTGGAATGAGAGCTAGCTTGCAACGTTAATGAGAAAAGTGATCGCCAATAACGCCTTCGAAAGCCATTATAGCCCACGTTAGTTGCCACGTTAATTACGTTAACGTGGAAGCTAACGTGGAAGAGAAGTAAAGCTTGAATGTTAGTGGTAAAAGTGAATACCACTAACGTTGGAAAAAGGGGCACACTTGGCCACGTTAAGAGTCACGTTAATTACATTAATGTGAACTCTAACGTGGAAGGGACAAGGAATTGCCAACGTTAGTGACACTCACCTTTGTCACTAACGTTAGATTAAGCCACTATTGCCCATGTTAGTTTCCAGGTTAATTACGTTAACGTGGAAGCTAACGTGGAAGAGGAATTGATGGACCAACGTTAGTGACACTCACCTTTGTCTCTAACGTTGGAGATGGCAATCACCACCACATTAGTGGTCATGTTAATCTAATTAACGTGAACTCTAACGTGGGAAGGAGGGGCATTTGGAGCATTAGTGACAAAGGTAAGTGTCACTAACGCTCTCAAAGAATAGGCAAGTCCACGTTAAAGGTCACGTTAGCTATACAAACGTGAACTCTAACGTGGGGAAAAGGGGCAATAAGCAACGTTATTGGAAAAGGTGAATGCCAATAACGTTTACGAAGGACCATGAGGCAACGTTAGTGGTCACATTAGTGCCACTAACGTTGAAGTTAACGTGAATCAATTTTGGCTTGGAACGTTAGTGAAAAAGGTGATCGTCACTAACGTTCTCGAACCCACACTTTCACTTGACGTTAACACCACTAACGTCCTAACTAACGTCCATGCCAAACTCACTTTCTCTGCAAGCAAAGCTAAGCCCACTGAAGATTGTAACTGCTTCAACTAAAGATCCAAAGGCCCATATCCAAGACTAGAAGAAGCCAACTAGAAGATCAGCAGAGTACTATATATAGGAGTAGTTTTGAACTAGTAAAGGAGCTTTTGGGCATATTGGAGAACTACACTCTGTATATTTTACTTTCCCTGCACTTTCTAGTTGGAGTTTTCAGAATGTACTTTTCATTTACGCTTTCTATTCCCAGAGCTATGAACAACTAAACCCATTTCATTGGGTTAGGGAGCTCTGTTGTAATTTGATGGATCAATAATAGTTTTCATTATTCTTCTTCTTTCTTTTCTCTTGATTTTACTAGAAAGCTTTCAATATTCATCCATTTGGGTAGTTGTCTTGGAAAAGAAGCTATTCATACTTGGATCTCTTCGGAACCTTGGAAGAGGAATGAAAAGATCATGCTAGAAATGCTTTCTCATGTTGGACCAAATTGGGGTTTGGATGGATATAGTGACATATAATCCTACTGACACTTTGATTTGGGAATACATGTGGTATAATCAGTGACCATACTTCATCTCTTCTCATGAGCAATTAGACCAAGGAATTGGCTATTGATCAAGATTTGAGAGAATGGATTGCCAAGGAATTGGAATCCAATCACTTAAGATTGCCAAGGAGATCAATGAATGCATTGATTGAGGAAGAGATGAGAATGAACTTGTTCCGGAGAATACAACATCTCCTGAGCCCAATGAATCACTCATTTCTGATCTTACCCATTCTCTTTACTTTCTGCCATTTACTTTTATGTTTATTTCCCCAAATCCCCATTTAAGATTCTGTAA
Organism: Arachis ipaensis; assembly: GCF_059453495.1. Classification (NCBI taxonomy): domain Eukaryota; kingdom Viridiplantae; phylum Streptophyta; class Magnoliopsida; order Fabales; family Fabaceae; genus Arachis; species Arachis ipaensis. Next base: position 87,523,517 of record NC_142444.1, read on the forward strand.
TTTACTTTCCACCATTTACATTTTTCTCTTTATTTCCAGCATTTACACTTTCTGTTTACTTTTCCGCCATTTATGTTTCTGCAAACATCAACTCAATTTCTGCGTAGCTCAACTAGAACATTCCTCTAATTAAAGTTGCTTGACCAATCAATCCCTATGGGATTCGACCTCACTCTATTGTGAGTTTTTACTTGACGACAATTCGGTATACTTACCGAGGGAAATTTGTTGAGAGACAAGTTTCCGTGCATCAATCATGTCATGTTTTTCTATGCTTTTTCATACGAGAAATTGATAATTACTGCTTAAATATTGCATTCTTTTGTGCTTAAATGGTATATTTCCTTGATCTTTTGATTTTATAAATTTTGTAGGAAATAAGTGGAAAAAGAAGCAAAATAGCACAAAAACAACTCAAAAGAAGAAAAGAAGAATTTTGGGGCACGCTTTGAAGATTGAGCACGTTTTGGAACCTTAGGCCACACTTTTAAAAGCGTGGCCCATGACCATGAAGCTTTGGCATATGCATTAATGCTTATGCATGCATTAATAATTAATAACCAAGCTATTTAATGCATTAATGCTTATGTGTGTATGCATTTAATTATGCAATGCATGAACGCATTAGCATTATTAAACAAATAAAAGCATGCATACATGAAACATTCAATCAATAATGCTAATGAAATGAACACTAAATGAATGAATGAAATGCATGCATTATTAATTAAAGCCAATGGAAGAATGCAAGTAAATTACAAAAATGTTAATACATTGGCTTTATTAATTAAAGTAAAGCATGCATTTAATTAATACCATCATGGATTGGCATTATTTGGAAATGAATGGAATAAGAGCTTAAAGCAATGAACACTAGCGTTCATTAAAGCAATGGAATGCTACAAGCATGGGAATATTAAGCAAGGAAGAGCATTCATTATTTGAACGCTAGCGTTCACACAAGCAACGTTTTCGGGCCCTCATGCAAGGAAAAAAAACAAGGCGCGGCACACCCAAAGTGAAACAGCCAAGGTTCGAGGAAGGAACTTCACACCAAGGGAGCACTACGTTGCAACTTCCAACTGAGCGCTATGGGCCAAAGAAAATTGGCACAAGGAGGATCAACCAAGGCTCGAAGGGAGGCACACAAGGAGCTAGTAGCGCTACGTTCATTCTTCTCACTGAGCGCTCCACTGGAGCTAGCACCTTGGTTCATTTTAAAATCAAGTGCCATTTTGAATCCATTTCTTCACAAACCAAAGGATCCCAACCTAAGTGCAATCTAACTCAATTAATTCAAGCCTATTGAAGCCTCAAAGCAAGCAAAACCCATGGACATCACTCAAAGGCACGATGATCAGTTAGATTAGGATATTTATTTAATTGTAATTTATTTTTAATTTAAATTTCATTTTCATTTTTGTAAAGCCTATATAAAGGCATCAATTTCATTTCATTAGGAAGGCTGGCTCTGCTAGAGAGCAATAGAAGTAGGATTAGAATAGAGAGCTCTTTGTTTAAATTTTCCTCTGTGAACTTGAGAAGTGGAAATCAGATCTGGGTTTTCTTTTCCTTTCTGTTTCATTTTCCTTTCTCTGCAATTTCCTTTCTGTTTTGATCAAGAGAGCAATTGAGCTCTTGGCTTTCTTTCTATTTTTACTGTTTCATTGAAATTGTTAATTTCTCTTTGAGATTTCAAAATTGATCTAAGTCTTCTTGCTGATTTCCTCTTCTGCTACTTTTACTTTTCTGCAATTACACACTTCAATTTACATTGAGCCTGAATTTAAATCTTTTATTCTATTTACCTTGAATTTACTTTTCCTGCAATTTAATTTCTCTGTAATTATTCTAAGCTTTGATTTACTGCTTCATTTAATTTCTAGCACCCAGCCCCCTATACATTTCATGCAATTTACCTTTCTTGTCATTTAAGATTTTGCCAATTTACTTTTCTTGCTCTTCAAGCTTCTGCCAATTTAAGCTTCTGTCCATTTTACTTTCTACAATTTACAATTCCTTGCAATTTACTTTCTGCCAGTTAAATTTCATCCAATTCACCAATGTTAGCTTGACTAAACTAATCACCCACTAAAGTTTCTTGATCCATCAATTCCTGTGGGATCGACCTCACTCTTGTGAGTTATTACGACTTGATGCGACCCGGTACACTTGCCAGTGACTTGCCGGTAAGTGTAACGACCCAATTTCTGGTACGTCATGATCATACTAGAAACTGAGCGCTACCAACTTGTCTACCTAATTATTATCTATTATTTATTATATGAGCCTGATTCATTGTTAAAATCGTAGTTATTTTATGAGGTACTTTTTTTTTTGAAAACATTTAGATTAACAAACAGTATCATTCATAATCAATTCACAACTGATAATATATAAAACAATTATAAACAACCACACATAAATACATCACAAGCAGTTGACAATATTCGATGATCCAGCCTTTATTATAGTATAGACTTTTAGTTAGAACACCCCTAGACATAGCTAGATAATAACTATATACATATATATACATACAACATCCCAGGTCCTGACCTATTCAAGAAGTCCCTAAGCTGGCGCCCAGGCTAGCCTAGACTCTATACTCACCTAGTCCCTCTAAACTACTAAAGCGAGGGAAAGTACGTTCTAGGTCTTCAAAACTCAAGTCAGGTGGATCGTCATCAAAAGGTGGAAGGTCGTCTACTAATCCTCTGCACGATCATATGTCATCAAAGAGCGTCTCTCAAGTACTTCATCGAGTGGCCATATAACAGCAACATCGTACGAAGGACTTAGGTTAAAGTTTGTAGATAAGCAGGGTGCAGACGTTGGCTGGCCTCACAGTATATACATATAAACAGGTAACGTGTAACAACCCCGGTTTTCGAGAACGCGAAACCTTTTCTGAAAGTACGAATTTCTCCGGAAGATCAGTAAAGGGAAAACCTTTGATATATCATCAAGTATCTCAATCCTCATTGTCATTATGTCATCTTTAAGTTAGAACCTTTTCCGAGACAAGCTCGATAACGCGGTCACAAAGAACCTGGTTTTTGAACCGTATCGGTTAGAAGTTTTGATTTGGTTTTTTGTAAATAGTCTCAATTTAACGAACCGGACTCGATTTATTAGAGAAGAGAGATAAGAGGATGATATTATCATTATATTAGTATTAGAAGCTTCTTGAATAATATTATAAGGTTACCTGGTCAGTTTTAGTTAAAAACAGAAAATCGGTTTAACCGGGTTTACGGTTTACTGGTGCAGCTTAGCACCAACACTCTCTGATGAATTTAGCAATGCTAAGGCTTCATTATACATGTACTATTCTCATAATAAATATGTTACTAGTGTCATTTATGCTAGTAGCTCAGAAAATAATTTTTAGAGATGTTTTTACGAGTGTTCCGATACACCTAGTTTTAGTAGTTGTACACCAGAGATATTTTAATATTATTTTAATCCACCTCCAAGCCAACCAATCACAACTCACCTTACACCCCCAAGACCTCCAAGGCTGTCTCATTTCATCATTTTGGCCAAAAATAACAAGAGAGAAAAGAGAGACAACTTCATGAACACTTAATCTTCAAAGCTTGATTTCTTCTGAACTAAAACTCAAATCAAAACTCCAATTTAACCAAAATGATCCTGTCTTCTTCCTCTACATAACCATGTGACTTATCAAGGCTGGAAATAAGGTGAGATGGCTGTCTCCCTCCCATTTCAATTCGGTTTTCAAGGAAAACCATGCAAAACATGTGTTTTCTTGATGTTCTTCCTTATGAATCATGCTTAACTTGACTTGAGGGTTAAGAAACATGAATTTCCATTAAGTCTAAGGTGAGATATCTCTTCAAACATACTGAGTGAGATTTGGTCAGTTGAGAGTTTTTGGATTTAAAGTTGTTCTTGATGTGATTTAGGAGGAAAAAGTGCTTAAGGACCACCTGAAAGTTTAACCGAATTAGGAGCAGCAAAACCAGGTAGGGATTGACGAATTTAATCTTGATTGATTGTGTTTGAGTTGTGTGATTATGATATGGTTTGGCTGTGCTTGAAATTGATGATTTATATGAGTGATTCTTGTTGAAATTTTGGTGAAATTTTGATGAAATTTGATGAAATTCAAGCTTTAAAGTTCATGTTCTTGGACAGCTGGAAAAACGAAACCCTAAGCTTAAATTGAGGTTCAATTTGTGTTGAAATCATGTAGAAAAGATGGGGTTTTAGTGGCTGCTAATTTATTATGAATTATGGTAAAAATCGGTTGCTGAAAAGACTGATAAACGGGTAAAAACAGAGAAAGAATCTGAAGAATTTACGAAGAACACGAAGAACACTTTGAGTGTGATGAAGAACATTGAAGAACACCTTTTAGATCTTAAAAAGGGCAAAGTAGTAATTAATTTGGTGTTTGGGGGGTTATTTAGTAATTTCTGAAAGTTAGGGTGGTAAAAGTAGAAATATTAAAAGTTACGGGTGGTAAAAAGTGAATTTTAAAGGTTAAAAGTAAAAGTAAGTTAATTTTCGAAAATTTAATGATAAAATAATAAAAAATAATAAAATATTAAATAATAATATTTAATTAAAAATAATATTTTAATAAAAATAATAAAATAATACGGAAAAGACAGTTTTCTGTAAAAGCTTTAGAAAGACAACTTTAAGTGAAGAATCTCATAATTACCTTCATAAAACACTTAGGGAGTGGTAATAACATGATAGTGAGGCAAAGATAAAGAAAAGATAAAAATTTAAAGAAAAGATAACAACCAAAGAAAAAGTCTGTAAAATTTTAATGACAGAAAAACAGACAGAGACTAATGAACGAACTAGGGCAACTTAGTTAGTACTTGAGTTGCGACTAGGGTTAGGTGTTATATGAAAAGTTAAACTATTTCAGTATAGACTTAATGAACCTATACTTGGGACAGGCTAACTATTCATATCAAAATTTACATAAGCTTTAAAGACATACGTTATGAAGAGAAATCAACGCAGAGTAAAGAAACACAGAGAACAGAGTAACCAGAGCAGAATAAAGGGATACAGAGAAAAGAGTAATAAGAGCAAAGTAAAAAGACAAAGAGAAAAGAGTAATGTGATAAAGAGAAATGGTTTGAATTAAGATGTTGTAAAAGTGAAAGATGTAAAGTTTGTACAGTATGATTGAACAGAGAAAGAAAGAGGTACTGCATAAAAATGTGAAAATGATGATGAATAATGAGAATGATGATGAATGATGATAATGAGAATGATTATGTGATGATTTGTTGCTTGAGGCAACCCAAGAGATATTTATTTGTTGCTTGAGGCAACCCAAGAGATGTGTTTATTCATTTGTTGCGTTAAGGCAACTCCAGATATACTTGTATGAGCATCTGCTGCAGTGAGGCAGTCAGATAGATAATGGTGTGATCACTGAGAACGCTTTCCTACGGTACAGATCCATATTTTATTTCTGTAAGGCAGAGGGGTTATTTCCTGCTACAGAAGTACCGTGACCACCTGTTCCATTTCTGTAGTGGCAGAGGGGTTATTTCCTGTATATAGAAGGTGTGTCGGCGTACATCCCTGCAGTGGCAGATGTGTTATTTCCTGCGTGCAGTGGACCCTGTGGTGGCAGAGGGGTTATTTCCTGTACACAGGGGTATAGCCAATAGGAAAGCCTTATCCAGACAAAGGTTGCTGGATAACGTCGGGAGCGGGTTAGTAACCGACAGATGAGCTCATTACCTGCACTAGGGCTAAACATGCATCATACTTGGTTGCGCATTTCCTTTGTTATGTTTGTGGTATGAATGTATGCTTTCCTTGTTTGTATTCCATTCTCTGCGCTTGTGATATTTTCTTGTATTCTTCTGTTTGTGTTCTGCTATCTGTTTTCTCTATCTTCTCTACTTATCTGTGTTTTCTAATTACTGCTTCCTTGTATTATGCTAATAGTCTGCTAAACAACATAGAATTAATGAACGTAACTAATAACCCCGACCCTACTAAGAACTCCCCAGTTCTTACCCCTTCTCTCTCCCTTCCCCCTTCAGATGGAAGTAAGAGTACCTTATCATTCTGCTCTAGATAGTCTTCTGAGTCTAGGGTGAATATCGTTCTCTGATTATATGTAAATACTGTGAGACCAGCCAACGTCTCCACCCCTTCGTATGCGCACGTTAACCTAAATCCTGTGTATGAGATTTCTATTTTGTGGATACTTCATGAGGTGCCAGAGAGACGTCCTGTGGAAAAGTCTGATCGTGTAGAGGAGTAGCAGATGATGTTCTATCATTTGATGACGTTCCACCTGACTTGAGTTGTGAAGACTTAGAATGTACTTTCCCTCGCTTTAGTAGTTTAGAGGGACTAGGTGAGTATAGAGTCTAGGCTAGCCTAGGTGCCAACTTACAGACCTCTTGAACAGGTCAGGACCTGGGATGTTGTATGTATGTATATGTATATAGTTATTATCTAGCTATACCTAGGGGTGTTCTAAATAAAGGTCTATACTCTAATAAAGGCTGGATAACTGAATGTTGCTAGCTACTTCTGATGTATTTATGTGTGGTTGCTTATAACTGTTTTATCTGTTATCAGCTGTGAGTTGATTATGAATGATTCCGTATATTAATCCAAATATTTTCAAAAAAAAAAGTACCTCGCTAACAAACTACGCTTTTAATAACGAATCAGGCTCATATAATAAATAATAGATAATATATAGGATGACAAATGGGTAGCACTCAGTTTCTGGTATGTCCTAGGCGTACTGAAAATTGGGTCGTTACAATTTGGTATCAGAGCAGTTCGTTCCCAGTAGAGCCTGAGGAGTGGACTGACTATGCTTCATTGCATACTCTGCTTGTGTGTCTCACGCCATTAGGGTATCTTTAAGATACATTTGGCATGAATGTCTATGAGTGCTCATTTTGGGAATGTTCGTGCCTTACTTGAAATATTAAGACTGATCACCTTAATGTTGATTGTTTGGTGCGGATAGGACCTTAATGACTACGAATAGACATAGTTTAATCGAGTTCCGAATGATGAATCGATGCGAGGCACAGTTATCCTCATAGCTGTTATGATCTCCATGGTTATGGTTATGTTATATTTGGATGCTGTAAGGAACGAATGCTTTTTTTACTTGTGAGGAATCTGGACACACAGCTTGGATGTACCCAAGAAAGTTTTTTCGGAATCTAGTGCGAACCCAGCAACAAGGTCGAGTGTTTGCCATGACTGCTGATGATGCTATGCAATCAGACGCCCTGATCCAAGGTCAGTGTATTGTCAAAGATCGATTTCTAACTGTACTGTATGACTCGGGTGCATCTCATTCCTTTGTTTCTTTAACTGTTGCTCGTGAGTTGGGACTAGATTTCTCAGAGTTGAACTTTGATCTGATTGTCCATACACCTGCATCCCAAAATGCTTTAACCAGTTTAGTGTGCCTGCAAGTACCATTCACTATTAGGAACAGAACTTTTATACATGATCTAATCTGTTTGCCTCTATGTGGTTTAGAAGTTATTCTAGGGTTAGATTGGTTATCTAAGTATCATGTTTTCCTTGATTGCTATGAAAGAACTGCTGTTATTCCGTCTGATAATTTAGATATTAAACCATTTCTGTCTCATACTTTATATCGGAATTCTGTAAGAGTTGCATTAGACAGGTGTGATTGTGAGGGTTACGTTCTGTTAGCGGCTAGCTCGAATGATAGTGAACTAAGCTTAGAACGAATCCAAGTGGTGAAGGAATTTCCTGATATTTTCCTGGACGACATACCTGAGTTTCCTCCTCAGCGAGAGATAGAATTCAGCATTGAACTTGTACCTGGAACTGGACCGATTTTCATAGCACCGTACCGGATGTCACCACTGGAACTTGCAGAGTTGAAGAAGCAGTTGGATGAGCTACTTGGAAAAAAAATTTATTCGTCCCAGCGCATCACCTTGGGGAGCTCTGGTGTTGCTAGTAAAGAAGAAGGATGGTAGAATGTGACTTTGTGTAGATTACCGACAGTTAAATAAAGTCACTATCAAGAACAAGTACCCACTTCCATGAATAGATGATTTGATGGATCAGTTAAAAGGTGCAACTGTGTTTTCGAAGATTGATATGCGATCGGGCTATCACTAGATTCGAGTGAAAGAGTCAGATATACCGAAGACTGCATTTAGAACTCGATTTGGTCACTATGAGTATACGGTTATGTCGTTTGGACTAACTAATGCTCCTGCGATTTTCATGGATTACATGAATCGTATTTTCCGTCCGTACCTTGATCAGTTCATAGTAGTCTTCATAGATGATATTCTCATCTATTCGAAGACAGAAAGAGAGCATGAAGAGCATCTAAGGACTGTATTGCAGATAATAAGGACTCGGAAGTTATATGCTAAATTATCAAAGTGTGAGTTCTGGACAGAGAAGGTGGCATTTTTGGGACATGTTATATCACAGGGAGGAATTGCAGTGGATCCTTCAAAAATTGAAGCAGTAGTGCAATGGGAACCACCTACGACCGTTACATAAGCTCGGAGTTTTCTCGGACATGATGGATATTACCGGAGGTTTATTAATTGGTTTTCACAGATAGCCTTACCTCTGACTTACCTTACACGAAAGGAAGTTCCGTTCGTTTGGATGGCTGAGTGTGATAGAAGTTTCAAGATGCTTAAAGAGAAGTTAACAACTACACCTGTATTAGTACTACCCGACCCGCAGAAACCTTTTGAAGTATACTGTGACGCCTCTCATAAAGGACTTGGATGTATGCTGATCCAAGACAAAAATGTGGTGGCTTATGCTTCCCAGCAGCTGAGACCTCATGAACGAAATTATCCGACGCATGACTTGGAGTTAGCTGCAGTAGTATTTTCTCTGAAGATCTGGAGACACTATTTGTATGGCGCTTAACTAGAAGTTTTCTCTGACCACAAAAGTTTAAAGTATATCTTTGACCAGAAGGATCTTAATATGCGACAGTGAAGGTGGATGGAGTTCCTGAAGGACTATGATTTTAAGTTAAGTTATCACCCAGGAAAAGCGAACGTGGTGGCAGATCACTATGGATTTTGTCACGGGATTGCCAAGGACCTCAACAGGACACGATGCTATTTGGGTAATTATGGACAGGTTAACAGAATCAACACATTTTCTCCCGATTCGAGTTGACTATACTTTAGAAAGGCTAGCACGGCTATATATTCAAGAAAACATACGACTACATGGGATACCTTTGTAAATTGTCTCAGATCAAGTTTCGAGGTTTACTACTAGATTTTGCGGAGCTTTTCAGAAAGCGTTGGAAACAGAATTGCACACGAGTATAGCATACTATCCTCAGATAGACGGACAATCAGAGCAGATAATCCAGATGTTAGAAGACATGTTACGATCATGTATGATAGACAACCAAAGCAGCTGGGATAAGTATTTGCTGTTGGTCGAATTTGTCTACAACAACAGTTGCCAATAAAGTATCGGGATGGCACCATATGAAGCTCTCTAAGGAAGGAGATGTCAGACACCATTGTGTTGGAATGATGATGGGGAAGCTAGTGTCTTAGGTCCAAACTTAGTGTAAGAAACTACTGAGAAGATAAAGGAGATTCGTCGAAAGATCCAGACAGCACAAGGCCGACAAAAGAGCTATGCCGATAATAGACGTAGACCCTTAGAGTTTAGTGAGGGAGATCATATCTTTCTAGAAGTAACTTTGATTACTAGAATAGGTAGAGCCCTTAAGACTAAGAAGCTTAACCCACGATACATAGAACCTTTCCAAATACTTAAAGGAGTCGGTCTAATAGCTTATCAAATAGCCCTTCCTCCTTATTTATCAAACCTTCATGATGTTTTTTTTATGTCTTGCAACTTAAGAAATATGTTCCCAATGATAGTCACGTTTCACAACCAGAAACAGTATAGTTATAAAATGATTTGACATATCAAGCATCACCAGTTCAGATCGTAGAAAGAAGTGATAAGCAGCTAAGAGGCAAGACTGTTCGCTTAGTCAAAGTAGCATGAGAACCAAGAGGAGAAGAAGAGCACACTTGGGAATTGGAAGATAAGATGAGAGCTGATTACTTGCATCTATTCTCATGTAACTGAAATTTTGAGGGCAAAATTTTTCTTTAGGAGGGTAGAATGTAACAACCCCGGTTTTCGAGAACGCGAAACCTTTTCTGAAAGTACGGATTTCTCCGGAAGATCAGTAAAGGGAAAACCTTTGATATATCATCAAGTATCTCAATCCTCATTGTCATTATGTCATCTTTAAGTTAGAACCTTTTCTGAGACAAGCTCGATAACGCGGTCACAAAGAACCTGGTTTTTGAACCGTATCGGTTAGAAGTTTTGATTTGGTTTTTTGTAAATAGTCTCAGTTTGACGAACCAGACTCGATTTATTAGAGAAGAGAGATAATAGGATGATATTATCATTATATTAGTATTAGAAGCTTCTTGAATAATATTATAAGGTTACCTGGTCAGTTTTAGTTAAAAACAAAAAATAGGTTTAACCGGGTTTACGGTTTACTAGTGCAACTTAGCACCAACACTCTCTGATGAATTTAGCAATGCTAAGGCCTCATTATACATGTACTATTCTCATAATAAATATGTTACTAGTGTCATTTATGCTAGTAGCTCAGAAAATAATTTTTAGAGATGTTTTTACGAGTGTTCCGATACACCTAGTTTTAGTAGTTGTACACCAGAGATATTTTAATATTATTTTAATCCACCTCCAAGCCAACCAATCACAACTCACCTTACACCCTCAAGACCTCCAAGGCTGTCTCATTTCATCATTTTGGCCGAAAATAACAAGAGAGAAAAGAGAGAAAACTTTATGAACACTTAATCTTCAAAGCTTGATTTCTTCTGAACTAAAACTCAAATCAAAACTTCGATTTCACCAAAATGATCCTGTCTTCTTCCTCTACATAACCATGTGACTTATCAAGGCTGGAAATAAGGTGAGATGGCTATCTCCCTCCCATTTCAATTCGGTTTTCAAGGAAAACCATGCAAAACATGTGTTTTCTTGATGTTCTTCCTTATGAATCATGCTTAACTTGACTTGAGGGCCAAGAAACGTGAATTTCCAGTAAGTCTAAGGTGAGATATCTCTTCCTAACATACTGAGTGAGATTTGGTCAGTTGAGAGTTTTTGGATTTAAAGTTGTTCTTGATGTGATTTAGGAGGAAAAAGTGCTTAAGGACCACCTGAAAGTTTAACCGAATTAGGAGCAGCAAAACCAGGTAGGGATTGACGAATTTAATCTTGATTGATTGTGTTTGAGTTGTGTGATTATGATATGGTTTGGATGTGCTTGAAATTGATGATTTATATGAGTGATTCTTGTTGAAATTTTGGTGAAATTTTGATGAAATTTGATAAAATTCAAGCTTTAAAGTTCATGTTCTTGGACAGCTGGAAAAACGAAACCCTAAGCTTAAATTGAGGTTCAATTTGTGTTGAAATCATATAGAAAAGATGGGGTTTTAGTGGTTCCTAATTGATGTGCGGAAAACGATCCGACACAAAACTCACCGGCAAGTGCACCGGGTCGCATCAAGTAATAATAACTCATGGGAGTGAGGTCGATCCCACAGGGATTGAAGGATTGAGCAATTTTAGTTTAGTGGTTGATTTAGTCAAGCGAATCAAGATTTGGTTGAGATATTTGTAATTTGCAGAATTTAAATTGCATGAAATTAAAGAGAACTGAAATTTAAAGTGCTGAATCTTAAAGAGCAAGAAATTAAAGAGCAGAAGCTTAGAACGCAAGAAATGTAAATTGCAGAATCTTAGAGTGCAAGAAATGTAAATGGCTTGAATTGTAAAGGGAATTGGGAATTGGATTTGTAGAAATTAAACAAGGAAAAGTAAAATTCAACACACAGAAGAGTAGAAGATGGCTTGGATTGAACCGGATCTAAAACGGAAATGTAAATGAGCTTGAAAGCAGTAAACAGAGAATGTAAAATGATAATTCAGATCTCAGGACCCAAGAGACTAGATAACCAAGTCTAGATCTCAATGCCTTCCTAGATCCAACAAGAACAATTGCAAAGGAAATGTAAATTGCAATGAAAGTAGAAGACAGAAGCAATTAACCAAATGGAAATTCAATTATGCAGTAAAATAAAACAGAAAGATCTCAGGATGAGATTGAAATAGAATTCCTTCAATTCTCTAACCCAAGATCCAAGACAATTGTAATTGAAATTGAAAGCAAGAAAACTAAGAGGAAGGGAATTCAATTCTCCTTCCCCGAGACTTAGAAATTAAATTCACTCCACACCAAAAGCTCTCCGAAAACTCTCTATCAAAACTAAAGTAAAAGCTCTCCAAAAACGTAAATCCTATGCTATTTATACACTTTCTTCAAATGGTCTTCAAACCTTCAATTGGGCCTTTGCTCTTGATGGAATTGGGTTGATAGAGGCCTTGGTTGATTGCTCTTGGAGTTTGGAGAAGAACCGAAGTGAACCGGGTTTAGAATCATGTAAGCTTGAGTAAAAGTTTGAGGCAAACTTTTACTCAAACTTTTCATATCAGCCACCCCATCCTTGTTGCTACCAACGTTTGAGCCAAAGTTTGGGGTCAAACTTTTGCTCAAACATTGGCTCCCCCTTGCACACTCATGGCGCCAACGTTTGCCAAAAAGTTTGAGGCAAACGTTGGCGCAAACTTTTTCTCTCCAGGGTGTGTTGTTCATGGCGCCAAAAGTTTGCCAAAAAGTTTGAGGCAAACTTTTGCTCAAGATTTTTGCCCAAAAGTTTGCCAAAAAGTTTGAGGCAAACTTTTGCTCAAGCTTTTTGCCCAAAAGTTTGCACAAAAGTTTGAGGCAAAGTTTTGGTCAAGCTTTTTGCTCCCTGGTTCGTTTTCGCTTATTCCAAAAGTTTTAGCTAAAGTTTGAGGCAAACTTTTGCTCAAACTTTTTGTCCTCTCTTCCTCCTAGCCATTCCTTCTTGCTTCAACCTTTCTCCAAGCTTTCTTCACCTATCATTAATAAACCAAACACATCAAAGCTATGCTCAAAATCATGAGATATTCATTCTTTCATAATATGTGACAATTATAGCATAAAACCTCATGAAATTGTATTAATTCATCTATGGTTGATTAAATCAAAGGAATCATGAAAATCTACCCAATTGGCTTGCTTATGGCTTAAGAAAGTGCATAATTCAATTGAAAACAAAAGAAAAAGGCTAGTGAAACTAGGCTAAGATGACTTGTCATCACAACACCAAACTTAAAGCTTGCTTGTCCCCAAGCAAGAAATGAATTTTGCTCAAAGGTTCTTTCAATTAAGACGGATTGAAAAATAAATTGTAAGGTCCTGTGAGTGAAGTGATTAAGTGTCAGTGGGGTGAACTCTAAATCATATGCTCATGCAAGGGCTTCAGTGCTCACTAGTCCTCACATATTGGGAGTCTTAGGTCTTAGGATTTTCATCCAAATGGTATCATGGAGATCTCTTTATATGTAATCACCTTGAAGCAGCTTATAGTTTCTTTGCTTTGGCCTTGACTCTAAGTGTCATGTCTCACAGCGGCTCTTTAGATAAGCTTTCAATCAATACTCCTAAACCAGTTGGTTTTAAGGTATTAGGTGTTAAAGCACCCCTAAGAATTTACTTGCTCAAGCCTCTTTCTTTGACACAACTCAACCACAAGCATTTACTAGGCTAATAACTCTTTGAGTTTTGTTTCTTCTTTCTTTTTCTGCCTAGTAATTGATGCTCAGAGCCTTGGGCCATGTTCTTTTTGCTTTTGTATTTTCTTTATTTTCTTTTGTTTTGTTTGCTGCTTCTTGGATCAATAGATTTTTGAGAATCTCCACAATACTTCTTTGAACTTCATGTCGTGCCTATGAGCTCCCATGCAAGTTTTCACAAGCATGCAACCTCAATACATAATCATACAACTAGAACCGCCACTTCTCCTAATCTTTTGCTTGCCTCAAAATTGTTTAATTCCTCAATCCTTCTTTTCAAAGAACTTTCATGTGATGCATTTTTGAAGTATTGAGTGCAAACAAGTGTGAAAAGTGTAGTGTTGTGAATAATCAAGCATCTTAATTATTGAATTACAGAAAAACTATACTATGCAGACAAGCAGGGGTATTATATCACTTTCAATCGTAGCAGTATCTGATATAAAACAATTACTGAACAATACAACCTTTTGGAATCTACTTGCTATCCTCCTCCTCATCATCTTCATTGCTGGTTTTAGCATTCCTCTTTCATTTCTTTGGGTGATGATGCTTAATCCTTCCAAAAGCTTGTATGACACTCTGCAATGATATTGAAAGTTGCTTGTTCCCCAAGCACTTGAAAAATGGTTAGCATGCATGATTTATTTGTGGGCTTTTGTACTTACTTTGGTGTGGGAACACCAAACTTAGTACCTTGCCAATGGTTCTTGTTCATCAAACTAACCAGATGTGAAACTCTTTTTTCTTTTTCGAAAGTGACAAAACTGGAAACTTAGGAAACGGCAGCATAGTTAACCAGTTTATCTAAATGCTTGAAGCTAGCATTATGCAGAAAGTGAGAATGTGTTTTATGATGAAATTTTGGTGGAACACCAAACTTAGAATCCTTCATTCAGATTGTTTTGGTGTGCAACACCAAACTTAGCTTCTTGCAATATAGATAAAATTAATTAACCTTTTTATTAAAATAGCTATGAAAAAAAAACTACCTCAGGTTGGGTTGCCTCCCAACAAGCGCTTATTTATTGTCACTAGCTTGACATCCTCCATTCTTTGATCATGGAGGCTGGAAATCATAATGCCTCAGTTTTTCTCCTCTTGCTGTAGGATTCCTTTCCTCCATGACCTGCACAATCACAAACAATCCAAATGAAAATTGGATATTCTTATGCCAGAATGTAGTCAGAGGATTAGTTGACACAATGTGTCAAACAGTTAATAGGCTTGAAAGATTAATAAAAGAAAGTTGCTTCTCTCTTATATTCAACAGGCAAAACCATAAGAATCACACAATGCCAGAGAAACCAGGAAAACTTCAATCTATTGCAAGAGTGAAGTTTTAGTTAGCTTAAGCAAAAATTCAAACAGTTAGTGGGTTAATCCAAAATTAGAGAAACAGAAAAGAAAAAGTGCTTGATCTAGATCACCACCTCACTTAATCATTGTCAATCTAATCAATCCCCGGCAACGGCACCAAAAACTTGATGTGCGGAAAATGATCCGACACAAAACTCACCGGCAAGTGCACCGGGTCGCATCAAGTAATAATAACTCATGGGAGTGAGGTCGATCCCACAGGGATTGAAGGATTGGGCAATTTTAGTTTAGTGGTTGATTTAGTCAAGCGAATCAAGATTTGGTTGAGAGATTTGTGATTTGCAGAATTTAAATTGCATGAAATTAAAGAGAACTGAAATTTAAAGTGCTGAATCTTAAAGAGCAAGAAATTAAAGAGCAGAAGCTTAGAACGCAAGAAATGTAAATTGCAGAATCTTAGAGTGCAAGAAATGTAAATGGCTTGAATTGTAAAGGGAATTGGGAATTGGATTTGAAGAAATTAAACAAGGAAAAGTAAAATTCAACACACAGAAGAGTAGAAGACGGCTTGGATTGAACTGGATCTAAAACGGAAATGTAAATGAGCTTGAAAATAGTAAACAGAAAATGTAAAATGATAATTCAGATCTCAGGACCCAAGAGACTAGATAACCAAGTCTAGATCTCAATGCCTTCCTAGATCCAACAAGAACAATTGCAAAGGAAATGTAAATTGCAGAGAAAGTAGAAGACAGAAGCAATTAACCAAATGGAAATTCAATTATGCAGTAAAATGAAACAGAAAGATCTCAGGATGAGATTGAAACAGAATTCCTTCAATTCTCCAACCCAAGATCCAAGACAATTGTAATTGAAATTGAAAGCAAGAAAACTAAGAGGAAGGGAATTCAATTCTCCTTCCCCGAGACTTAGAAATTAAATTCACTCCACACCAAAATCTCTCCGAAAACTCTCTATCAAACCTAAAGGAAAAGCTCTCCAAAAACATAAATCCTATGCTATTTATACACTTTCTTCAAATGGTCTTCAAACCATCAATTGGGCCTTTGCTCTTCAAAGTTTGAGCAAGAGGCAAACGTTGGCGCAAACTTTTGCTCTCCAGGGTGTGTTGTTCATGGCGCCAAAAGTTTGCCAAAAAGTTTGAGGCAAACTTTTGCTCAAGCTTTTTGCCCAAAAGTTTGCCAAAAAGTTTGAGGCAAACCTTTGCTCAAGCTTTTTGCCCAAAAGTTTGCACAAAAGTTTGAGGCAAACTTTTGGTCAAGCTTTTTGCTCCTTGGTTCGTTTTCGCTTATTCCAAAAGTTTGAGCTAAATTTTGAGGCAAACTTTTGCTCAAACTTTTTGTCCTCTCTTCCTCCTAGCCATTCCTTCTTGCTTCAACCTTTCTCCAAGCTTTCTTCACCTATCATTAATAAACCAAACACATCAAAGCTATGCTCAAAATCATGAGATATTCATTCTTTCATAATATGTGACAATTATAGCATAAAACCTCATGAAATTGCATTAATTCATCTATGGTTGATTAAATCAAAGGAAGCATGAAAATCTACCCAATTGGCTTGCTTATGGCTCAAGAAAGTGCATAATTCAATTGAAAACAAAAGAAAAAGGCTAGTGAAACTAGGCTAAGATGACTTGTCATCACTAATTTATTATGAATTATGGTAAAAATCGGTTGCTGAAAAGACTGATAAACAGGTAAAAACAGAGAAAGAATCTGAAGAATTTACGAAGAACACGAAGAACACTTTGAGTGTGATGAAGAACATTGAAGAACACCTTTTAGATCTTAAAAAGGGCAAAGTAGTAATTAATTTGGTGTTTGGGGGGGTTATTTAGTAATTTCTGAAAGTTAGGGTGGTAAAAGTAGAAATATTAAAAGTTACGGGTGGTAAAAAGTGAATTTTAAAGGTTAAAAGTAAAAGTAAGTTAATTTTCGAAAATTTAATGATAAAATAATAAAAAATAATAAAATATTAAAAAATAATATTTAATTAAAAATAATATTTTAATAAAAATAATAAAATAATGCGAAAAAGACAGTTTCCTGTAAAAGCTTTAGAAAGACAACTTTAAGTGCAGAATCTCATAATTACCTTCATAAAACACTTAGGGAGTGGTAATAACATGATAGTGAGGCAAAGATAAAGAAAAGATAAAAAGTTATAGAAAAGATAAAAACCAAAGAAAAAGTCTGTAAAATTTTAATGACAAAAAAACAGACAGAGACTAGTGAACGAACTAGGGCAACTTAGTTAGTACTTGAGTTGCGACTAGGGTTAGGTGTTATATGAAAAGTTAAACTGTTTCAGTATAGACTTAATGAACCTATACTTGGGACAGGCTAATTATTCATATCAAAATTTACATAAGCTTTAAATACATATGTTATGAAGAGAAATCAAAGCAGAGTAAAGAAACACAGAGATTAGAGTAACCAGAGTAGAATAAAGGGATACAGAGAAAAGAGTAATCAGAGCAAAGTAAAAAGACAAAGAGAAAAGAGTAATGTGATAAAGAGAAATGGTTTGAATTAAGATATTGTAAAAGTGAAAGATGTAAAGTTTGTACAGTATGATTGAACAGAGAAAGAAAGAGGTACTGCATAAAAATGTGAAAATGATGATGAATAATGAGAATGATGATGAATGATGATAATGAGAATGATTATGTGATGATTTGTTGCTTGAGGCAACCCAAGAGATATTTATTTGTTGCTTGAGGCAACCCAAGAGATGTGTTTATTCATTTGTTGCGTTAAGGCAACTCCAGATATACTTGTATGATCATCTGCGGCAGTGAGGCAGTCAGATAGATAATGGTGTGATCACTGAGAACGCTTTCCTACGTTACAGATCCATATTTTATTTTTGTAAGGCAGAGGGGTTATTTCCTGCTACAGAAGTACCGTGACCACCTGTTCCATTTCTATAGTGGCAGAGGGGTTATTTCCTGTATACAGAAGGTGTGTCGGCGTACATCCCTGCAGTGGCAGATGTGTTATTTCCTGCGTGCAGTGGACCCTGTGGTGGTAGAGGGGTTATTTCCTGTACACAGGGGTATAGCCAATAGGAAAGCCTTATCCAGACAGAGGTTGCTGGATAACGTCGGGAGCGGGTTAGTAACCGACAGATGAGCTCATTACCTGCACTAGGGATAGACATGCATCATACTTGGTTGCGCATTTCCTTTGTTATGTTTGTGGTATGAATGTATGCTTTCCTTGTTTGTATTCCATTCTCTGCGCTTGTGATATTTTATTGTATTCTTCTGTTTGTGTTCTGCTATCTGTTTTCTCTATCTTCTCTACTTATCTGTGTTTTTTAATTACTGTTTCCTTGTATTATGCTAATAGTCTGCTAAACAACATAGAATTAATGAACGTAACTAATAACCCCGACCCTACTAAGAACTCCCCATTTCTTACCCCTTCTCTCTCCCTTCCCCCTTCAGATGGAAGTAAGAGTACCTTACCATAGTTCGCTGATGACCGTTCGCAAGAAGAAGATTCTGCTCTAGATAGTCTTCTGAGTCTAAGGTGAATACCGTTCTCTAATTATATGTAAATACTGTGAGACCAGCCAATGTCTGCACCCCTTCGTATGCGCACTTTAACCTAAATCCTGTGTATGAGATTCCTATTTTGTGGATACTTCATGAGGTACCAGAGAGACGTCCTGTGGAATAGTCTGATCGTGCAGAGGAGTAGCAGATGATGTTCTATCATTTGATGACGTTCCACCTGACTTGAGTTGTGAAGACTTAGAACGTACTTTCCCTCGCTTTAGTAGTTTAGAGGGACTAGGTGAGTATAGAGTCTAGGCTAGCCTAGCTGCTAGCTTACGGACCTCTTGAATAGGTCAGGACCTGGGATGTTGTATGTATGTATATGTATAAAGTTATTATCTAGCTATACCTAGGGGTGTTCTAACTAAAGGTCTATACTCTAATAAAGGCTGGATAACTGAATATTGCTAGCTACTTCTGATGTATTTATGTGTGGTTGCTTATAACTGTTTTATCTGTTATCAGCTGTGAGTTAATTATAAATGATTCTGTCTATTAATCCAAATGTTTTCAAAAAAAAAGAAGTACCTCGCTAACTAACTACGCTTTTAATAACAAATCAGGCTCATATAATAAATAATAGATAATATATAGGATGACAAAGGGTAGCACTCAGTTTCTGGTATGTCCTAGGCGTACTGAAAATTGGGTCGTTACATAACGGCATTCACTCTAGACTCAGAAGACTACCTAGAGCGGAATCCTCTTTGTAGAACAGTCATCAGCAAACTACGGAAGGGTACTCATGCTTCCATCTGAAGGGGGAAGGGAGAGAGAAGGGGTAAGAACTGGGGAGTTCTTAGTAGGGCCGGGGTTATTAGTTAAGTTCATTAATTCCGTGTTGTTTAGCAGATAAATAGCAGAATACCGAGAAGCAGTGAACAGAAGAAGCAGAAAACTAGAGAAAACTGAGAAAATAGAAAGCAAAACAAAAACAAGAGAATACAAGAAAATAAAACACAGACACAGTGAATAGAATACAAACAAAGAAAGCATACATTCAAACAACAACTTATGCAGTATTTCCTTCTTTCTCTGTTCAATCATGCTATATAAACTCTACAGCTTTTACTTTTACAACAACTTAATTCAAACCATTTCTCTTTATCACATTACTCTTTTCTCTTTGTCTTTTTACTTTGCTCTGATTAATCTTTTCTCTGTATCCCTTTATTCTGCTCTGGTTACTCTGTTTTCTGTGTTTCTTTACTCTGCTCTGATTTCTCTGTTTAACGTATGTATTTAAAGCTTATGTAAATTTCGGTATGAATAGTTAGTCTGTCCCAAGTATAGGTTCATTAAGTCTATACTGAAATAGTTTAACTTTTCATATAATACCTAACCCTATTCGCAATTCCAGGACTAACTATGTTGCCCTAGTTCGTTCACTAGTATCTGTCTGTTTTTCTGTCATTAAAATTTTACAGACTTTTTCTTCGATTTTTATCTTTTCTTCAACTTTTTATATTTTATTTATCTTTGCCTCACAAATATGTTTTTACCACTCCCTAAGTGTTTTATCAAAGTAATTATGAGATTCTGTACTTAAAGTTGTCTTTCTAAAGCTTTTACAGAAAACTGCCTTTTCTGCATTATTTTATTATTTTTATTAAAATATTATTTTTAATTAAATATTATTATTTAATATTTTATTATTTTTTTATTATTTTATCATTAAATTTTCGAAAATTAACTTACTTTTATTTTTAACCTTTAAAATTCACTTTTTACCACCTGTAACTTTTAATATTTCTACTTTTACCACTCTAACTTTCAGAAATTACCAAATAACCCTCCAAACACCAAATTAATTACTTCCTTGCCCTTTTATGAATCAAAAAGGTGTTCTTCATTGTTCTTCATCACACGCAAAGTGTTCTTCATGTTCTTCAAAAATTCTTCAGATTCCTTATCTGTTTTTACCCGTCTTTTATTCTTTTCAGCAACCGATTTTTACTAGAATTCATAATAAATTAGCAGCCACTAAAATCCCATCTTTTCTACATGATTTTAACACAAATTGAACCTCAATTTAAGCTCTAGGGTTTCGTTTTCCAGCAGCCACAAGAACACACATTCATAGCTTGAATTTCATCAAATTTCATCAAATTTTCACCAAAATTTCAACAAGAATTACTCATACAAACAATCAATTTCAAGCACAGCCAAACCATATCATAATCACACAACTCAAACACACTCAATAAAGATTAAATTCGTCAAACCCTACCTTGTTTTGCTGCTCCTAATTCGGTTAGACTTTCAGGTGGTCCTTAAGCACTTTTTCCTCCTAAATCACATCAAGAACAACTTTAAATCCAAAAACCCTCAACTAACCAAATCTCACTCAGCATGTTAGGAAGTGATTTCTAACCTTATACTTCCTGTAAATTCACGTTTCTTGGCCCTCACGTCAAGTTAAGCATGATTCCTAAGTAAAAACATCAAGAAAACACATGTTTTGCATGGTTTTCCTTGAAAACCGAATTGAAGAGGGAGGGAGACAGCCATCTCACCTTATTCCCAGCCTTGATAAGTTACATGGTTATGTAGAGGAAGAAGAAAGGATCACTTTGGTGAAATCGGAGTTTTGATTTGAGTTTTAGTTCAGAAGAAATCAAGCTTTGAAGATTAAGTGTTCATGAAAGTTTCTCTCTTTTCTCTCTTGTTATTTTCGTCCAAAATGAAGAAATGAGACAGCCTTGGAGGTCTTGGGGGTGTAAGGTGAGTTGTGATTGGTTGGCTTGGAGGTGGATTAAAATAATATTAAAAAATCTCTGGTGTACAACTACTAAAACTAGGTGTATCGGAACACTCGTAAAAACATCTCTAAAAATTATTTTCTAACCTACTAGCATAAATGACACTAGTAAAATATTTATTATGATAATAGAACATGTATAATGAGGCCTTAGCATTGCTAAATTCATCAGAGAGTGCTGGTGCTAAGCTGCACCAGTAAATCGTAAATCCGGTTAAACCGATTTTCTGATTTAACTAAAACAGACCAGGTAACCTTATAATATTATTCAAGAAGCTTCTAATAATAATATAATTATAATATCATCCTATTATCTCTCTTCTCTCATAAATCGAGTCCAGTTTGTCACAATGAGACTATTTACGAAAAACCGAATCAAAACTCCTAACCGATACGGTTCAAAAACTAGGTTCTTCGTGACTGCGTTATTGAGCTTGCCTCATAAAAGGTTCTATCTTAAATATGACATAATGACAATGAGGATTGAGATACTTGATGATATATCAGAGGTTCTCCCCTTACTGATCTTCCGGAGGATTCCGTGCCTTCAAAAAATATCTCGCATACTCGAAAATCAGGGTTGTTACAGTAAGCAAGGTGAAGATGCAGCAGGTATCATGGACAGCACACATATGACAAAAGCAATAAAAACAAACATTAAATTCTAATGATTTAAACTAATGAGTAACTATTAATCAAAGGCACCTTGGGACTTCCAATTTTTTAGCAATTCAAGTATATGGAATTAAGTAACAATACAACCTTTCGGGTGATGGTTTCTAGCTGTCCCCTTGTTGTCATCATCCATAGTTTTTGCTCCTTCACTTCCTTGGATGATGGTGCACCATTTCCTCAGAAGGCTCCTGCAAAGTTATTGGAAGTTGCTTGTTCCCAAAGCACTTGAGAAATAGTTAGCTTGCATGTATGCTTGTGAATTTCTGAACTTAATTTGGTGTGTGAACACCAAACTTAGTTCCTTGCCTAGTACAACAGATTGCATACTTGCAGAGAGCCTCATACGTTGTTATTAACTAAGCAACTATTAACTAAAGACTAAACTACTCCTAAGTGGTTCCCCTGATTAGTTGGAGCTAGCATTTTGCCATTGGAGTGTAGTGTGATTCTAACTAATATCTTTGGTGGAACACTAAACTTAGAATTACACTTTCACTCTTGGATTGTTTTGGTGTGAAACACCAAACTTAGCTCCTTGTCATACAGGAAAAACAACTTGTTGTCTTTATTCAAATGACGATAAAAAAAAGAAACTACCTTAGGTTGGGTTCCCTCCCAACAAAGTGCTCTTTTAGCGTCGCTTGCTCGACGATCCCTCCATTACTTGAGATGATACTTTACTTTGGGGTTTTCCCCCATGTTGCCCATATAGTGTTTGAGCCTTTGTCCATTCATAGTGAAAGTCCTCTCAGAACTTTCATCCATGATTTCTATGTGTCCATATGGGGAGACTTTTGTGACAAGAAAGGGTCCTGACCACCTTGATTTGAGTTTTCCTGGGAACAGTCTCAATTTGGAGTTGTAGAGGAGTACTTGCTGCCCTTTTGTGAAACTCCTGGGTGCTAGATGGAGGTCATGCCTTCTTTTCGCCTTTTCTTTATAAATCTTGGCATTTTCATAGGCTTCGGATCTAAATTCCTCCATCTCTTGCAGTTGCAGAATCCTCTTTGCACCAGCAGCAATGCTGTCAAAATTTAGTATCTTGAGAGCCCAGAGAGCTTTGTGTTCCAGCTCCAGTGGTAGGTGACAAGCTTTTCTATACACCAGTTGATATGGGGACATCCCGAGTGGTATTTTGAATGCTGTTCTGTATGCCCAAAGAGCGTCATCCAGCTTCTTCAACCAATCCTTTCTTGATGCTCCCACAGTCTTTTCCAAAATCCTTTTTAGCTCTCTGTTAGATATCTCAGTTTGCCCACTTGTTTGGGGATGGTAAGGCATTGTAACCTTGTGTTTCACCCCGTATCGTAGGAGAAGAGCTTCTAGTGGTCTGTTACAAAAGTGGCTCCCTCCATCACTGATGAATGCTCGTGGGACTCCAAACCGGCTAAAGATATTTTTCCTGAGGAAGTTCATGACCACCTTGTTATCCTTTGATGGGGTTGCAATAGCCTCCACCCACTTGGAAACGTAGTCCACTGCCACCAAAATGTACTTGTTTGAATATGAGATTGGGAATGGTCCCATGAAATCGATTCCCCATACATCAAACAGTTCCAGGTTTAAGATAAAATTTTGTGGCATCTCATTTCTTCTAGGAAAGTTTCCAGCTCTTTGGCATTCATTGCAGTTCTTTACTAGTTCTTTGGCATCCTTAAAAAGGGTGGGCCAAAAGAATCCGCTTTGTAACACCTTGGCTGTAGTTCTGTCCCCTCCAATTTGGCCTCCACAGCATGAGCCATGGCAATTCCACAGGACCTCTCATCCTTCTTCATCTGAAATACATCTTCTCAAGATTCCATCTGAACACTTCTTGAAGAGATATGGCTCATCCTAGACAAAATATTTTGCATCATTTATGAGCTTTCTTTTTTGATGTTTGTTGATCTCTGGAGGTAAAGCCCCGGTTGCCTTGAAGTTGGCAATGTCTACAAACCATGGTGCTTTGTGAACTGTCATCAACTGCTCATCAGGAAAGAGCTCATTTACACTTGTATCATGTGCTCCACCTTTATCATGAGGGATTCTGGATAGGTGATCTGCTACCTTGTTCTCCACTCCTTTCTTGTCTCTAATTTCAATGTTGAATTCCTGCAATAATAGGATTCAACTTATTAGTCTTGGTTTTGATTCTTGCTTGGCAAACAAATATTTAAGTGCTGTGTGATCTGTGAAAACAATCACTTTAGCACCAATGAGGTATGATCTAAACTTGTCAAATGCAAAAACTATTGCTAGCAACTCCTTTTCAGTAGTTGTATAATTTCTTTGAGTGTCATTGAGGACTTTGCTAGCATAGTAGATCACATGAACTAAGTTATCTTTCCTCTGCCCTAACACGGCCCCAACTGCAAAATTAGATGCATCACACATCAATTCAAAAGGTAGGTTCCAATCAGGTGGGGAAATGATAAGGGCAGAGGACAACCTCTGTTTCAATTTTTCGAATGCTAGGATGCATTTTTCATCGAAGACAAATGGTGTATCAGATACAAGGAGATTGCTTAAGGGCTTGGCTATCTTTGAAAAATCTTTAATAAACCTTCTGTAAAAGCCAGCATGCCCTAAAAAACTCTTAATTTCCTTGACATCACTGGGTGGGGGAAGTTTTTCAATAAATTCCACTTTAGCTCTGTCAACCTCAATGCCTTGGTTAGAAACCTTATGGCCAAGGACTATTCCTTCAGTTACCATAAAGTGACATTTCTCCCAGTTCAGGACCAGATTTGTCTCTTGTCACCTTTTCAATACCAAGGCTAGGTGACTTAAGCAACTAGGAAAGGAATCTCCGAGTACCGAAAAATCATCCATAAAGACTTCAATGAATTTCTCTATCATATCCGAGAAGATAGATAGCATGCAGCGTTGGAAAGTTGCAGGCGCATTACATAGCCCAAATGGCATGCGCCTCCACTCCTTTCTTGTCTCTAATTTCAATGTTGAATTCCTGCAATAATAGGATTCATCTTATTAGTCTTGGTTTTGATTCTTGCTTGGCAAACAAATATTTAAGTGCTGTGTGATCTGTGAAAACAATCACTTTAGCACCAATGAGGTATGATCTAAACTTGTCAAATGCAAAAACTATTGCTAGCAACTCCTTTTCAGTAGTTGTATAATTTCTTTGAGTGTCATTGAGGACTTTGCTAGCATAGTAGATCACATGAACTAAGTTATCTTTCCTCTGCCCTATCACGGCCCCAACTGCAAAATTAGATGCATCACACATCAATTCAAAAGGTAGGTTCCAATCAGGTGGGGAAATGATAAGGGCAGAGGACAACCTCTGTTTCAAATTTTCGAATGCTAGGATGCATTTTTCATCGAAGACAAATGGTGTATCAGATACAAGGAGATTGCTTAAGGGCTTGGCTATCTTTGAAAAATCTTTAATAAACCTCCTGTAAAAGCCAGCATGCCCTAAAAAACTCCTAATTGCCTTGACATCACTGGGTGGGGGAAGTTTTTCAATAAATTCCACTTTAGCTCTGTCAACCTCAATGCCTTGGTTAGAAACCTTATGGCCAAGGACTATTCCTTCAGTTACCATAAAGTGACATTTCTCCCAGTTCAGGACCAGATTTGTCTCTTGTCACCTTTTCAATACCAAGGCTAGGTGACTTAAGCAACTAGGAAAGGAATCTCCGAGTACCGAAAAATCATCCATAAAGACTTCAATGAATTTCTCTATCATATCCGAGAAGATAGATAGCATGCAGCGTTGGAAAGTTGCAGGCGCATTACATAGCCCAAATGGCATGCGCCTGTAAGCAAACACTCTATTTGGGCAAGTAAATGAGGTTTTCTCTTGGTCTCTGGGGTCAACCACTATTTGGTTATATCCTGAATAACCGTCGAGAAAATAATAGTATGAGTGTCCTGCGAGTCTTTCCAACATCTGATCCATGAATGGAAGGGGGAAATGATCTTTTCGTGTAGCTTCATTTAGTTTTCTGTAGTCTATGCACATCCGCCATCCTGTGACGGTCCTGTTGGGGATTAGTTCGTTCCTCTCATTGGGAACTACAGTGATTCCTCCCTTTTTCGGAACAACATGTACGGGGCTGACCCAGGGGCTGTCTGAGATCGGGTAGATTACCCTTCCCTGCCACAACTTCATAACTTCCTTCTGTACCACTTCCTTCATGATTGGGTTCAGTCTCCTTTGGGATTGAATAGATGGTTTGGCATCATCTTCCAACGGTATTTTATGCACGCATATGGCCGAACTGATCCCTTTCAGGTCAGCGAGGGTCCATCCAATGGCATCTTTATGCTTTCGCAATACTTGGAGCAGTTCATTCTCTTGATCTTGGCTGAGGGATGAGTTTATGATCACAGGGTAGCTTTCATTCTCGCCTAAGTATGCATATTTGAGAGTGGGTGGCAATGCCTTGAGTTCAAGTTTTGGTGCTTCTAACTTTTCATTCTCTTCCTTTGGTGCACCATGTATATGAATTTCTGCTATTGCGGCTGATGCACGGAAAACTTGTCTCGCAACAAATTTCCTTCGGCAAGTGTACCGAATTTGTCGTCAAGTAAAAACTCACAATAGAGTGAGGTCGAATCCCACAAGGATTGATTGATCAAGCAACTTTAATTAGAGGAATGTTCTAGTTGAGCGAATTAGAATTTGAGTTGAGAATTGCAGAAAATTAAATGGCGGGAAAGTAAATAACAAAAAAGTAAATGCTAGAAATAGAGCTGAATGTAAATGACGGAAAGTAAATTGCAGAATCTTAAATGGAGATGGGTAATTGCTCATAAAAATAAATGACAAAAATTAAAGAGAATGGGTAAGATCAGAAATGGGGAGTTCATTGGTCTTAGGAGACGTTGCATTCTCCGAATCAATTTCATTTTCATCTCTTCCTCAATCAATGCACTCATTGATCTCCTTGGCAATCTTAAGTGATTGAATTACAATTTCTTGTAATTCAATCTCTCAAATTTTAATCAATAGCCAATTCCTTGGTCAATTGCTCATGAGAAGAGATGAAGTATGGTCACTGATTATACCACATGCATTTCCCAAATCAAGTGTTGAGAGGATTATAGTCACATATCCATCCAAACTCAATTTGGTCCAGCATGGGAAAGCATTTCTAGCATGATCTCTTCATTCCTCTTTCAAGGTTCAGAAGAGATCCAAGTATGAATAGCTTCTTTTCCAAGATAACTACCCAATTGGATGAAGATCGAAAGATTTCAAGTAAAATCAAGAGAAAAGATAGAAGAAGAATAATGAAAACTAGTATTGATCCATCAAATTACAACAGAGCTCCCTAACCCAATGAAAGGGGTTTAGTTGTTCATAGCTCTGGAAAATGAAAACAAAGATGGAGAATACATGATGAAACTAGAAGTGCAGAGAAAGTAAATACAGAGAGTAATTCTATGCCCAGAGGCTCCCTATAATTTCCAACTCCCTTTTTAATTCAAAGCTACTCCTATATATAATACTCTTCTGTTCTTCTAGTTGGCTCTTCAAGTCTTGGGTATGGGCCTTTGGATCTTGAGTTTGAAGCAGTTCTCTTCTTCATTGGGCTTGGCTTTGCTTGCAGAGAGAAAGTGTGAAGTGGGAAGAGACTTTAGCTCAGGACGTTAGGGGTGTTAACGTTCAGTGAAAATATGGGTTCGAGAACGTTAGTGACAATCACCTTTTTCACTAACGTTCCTCACCAAAGTAAGAGCCACGTTAACTTCAACGTTAGTGGCACAAACGTTGCCACTAATGTTGCCCTTTATCCTTCGCACACGTTATTGGGACTCACCTTTCCCAATAACATTGAGAAATCTCCCCCTTCCCTACGTTAGAGTCCATGTTAACTTAGTTAACGTGGCTCTTTTAACGTAGGCTTGCCAACCTTCGAGAACGTTAGTGACACTTACCATTGTCACTAACGTTCCAACGTGCCCCTATTTCTCACGTTAGAGTCCACGTTAACTAGGTTAACGTGGCTTCTAACGTGGCCATGCTAGCCATCTCCAACGTTAGTGACAAAGTTGAGTGTCACTAACATTGGCTCATCATTCCCTTATCCACGTTAGCTTCCACGTTAACTAAGTTAACGTGGGAGTTAACGTGGCTCATGGTGGCATGTGTGGGCTCCTTCCAACGTTAGTGACAATGTTGGGTGTCACTAACGTTGGCGTCACCTCCCTTCTTCACGTTAACAAAGTTAACGTGGGAGTTAACGTGGCTTATTGGGGCTTGTGTGGGTTCCTTCCAACGTTAGTGACAATGTTTGGTGTTACTAACGTTGTCGACCACCTTGTTTCCTCACATTAGCTTCCACGTTAACTAGGTTAACGTGGGAGTTAACGTGGCTTAATGTGACTTGGCCAACGTTAGTGATAGTGTTGAATGTCACTAACGTTGGCTTCCCCCTTTTCTTCTTAACGTTAGAGGCCACGTTAACTAAGTTAACGTGGTGACTAACGTGGCCACTTATGAGCTTGGTCCAACGTTAGTGATAATGTTAAGTGTCACTAACGTTGGCTCCATTTCCTTTCTTCCACGTTAGAGTTCACGTTAACTTAGTTAATGATGGCTTCGAGAGCGTTATTGGCAATTACTTTTCTCATTAACTTTGCAAGTTATTCCCATTCCACGTTAGTGTTAACATTAGTGTAACTAACGTAGCCACTAATGTGGTTCTTCTTTGCTTCCTTTGTCCTGAAATCAAGTAATAAAGTGCATCAAAGTTCTAGTCCAAGTCATGGGAAATGCAACATCTAATTTGTCCTTAAATTCATGTAAAAATCCTCATGAAATCATGTAAAGTGCACAATGTATGCTTGAATCATAATGTAAGTGAATATCTACCCAAAACTAGCTTATTTCCTAAGGAAATGCATGAAATTACCCTAAAAACAGTAAGGAAAAGGTCAGTGAAACTGGCCAAAATGCCCTGGCATCACAACACCAAACTTAAAGCTTGCTTGTCCCTAAGCAAGTACTAGAACAAGAGAATGATGAATGGAATGCCAAGAGAAATGAGTCATTCTTGTGGAAGTCATGTCCCTGGTTTTATGGTGGTTTCATGTATAGCAACTTAGGTTCATTCCTGGCTTTCAGACCTCTATCATGTCCTAGAATACTCACTGTGATTGCATCCCATGAGACTTTTATTCATTGATCCTTTTGTTGTCATTTCAGGGCTTATTTTTGTTCTTAGGCTAAGTGCTCTGTAAGGGGGGAACTCTTTAAAATAAGCTTTCAGCCAACACTCCCGAACCAGTTGGTTCAAGGTGCTAAGTGTTGAAGCACCCCTAAGGACTTACTTGCTCAAGTCTCTCCCCCATACATACATACCACAGGCACATAGTTTATTTATTTTCTTTTCTTGAGACCTTGGTGTCCAGCACCTCTTTGGGTTACTAAATGCTCTGTATTGAGGGTTACTCTTGATAGTGGACTTTCAGCTGATAATCCCGAGTTAGTTAACCCAAGTTACCAAGTGATAAGGCACCCCTAAGAGCTTATTCATCCAAGTAGATCCCTCACACAGGAGCACCACAGACACATGCCTCAAGATTAAAACCATTAGTGCCTAGCCTTATTGCTTACTCTTTTTCTTTCATTTTTCAACCTTTATTGTTCTTTCCCTTTTTCTTATTAGGATCTTCTTATTTAGCTAGTCTCATGAGGTGTTTTTCAAGCACAGTATTCATGACAGATAGTTGTCCTCCCACCTTTTGGTTGAACCAACTTAGCTAACTTATGATCACACCATAAACTCATGAACTCACTCCATAGTATGAACTCCTCTCTGGTCTTTAAAAACACTCATTCTCTTTTCATTTGATTTAAAGGGACAAACATACAAGTAAGCAAAGTAAGGGTGCAGTGACATAAAGACCAGCAAGTATAGAGCTCTTCAACACAAAACTTAAGAGGCAGAATTGAAAAAGGTTCCAACTACGAGTAACTATTAATCAAAAGTGCATTCGGACTTCCAATTTTCAACAATTCTGAGTATAATGGAATTAAGTAACAATGCAACCTTCGGGTGATGATTTCTAGTTGCCCTCTTTCTTTGTCATCATCCTAGTCCTTGCTACTTCACTTCCTTGGGTGAAGGTGTACTATTTCCTCATAAGATTCCTGCAAAGTTATTGAAAGTTGCTTGTTCCCAAAGCACTTGAGACATAGTTAGCTTGCATGTATGCTTGTGGCTTTTGAACTTAATTTGGTGTGTGAACACCAAACTTAGTTCCTTGCCCAGTACAAAACATTGCATATATGCAGAGAACCTCATATCTTGTTGTTAACAAAACAATTATTACTAAAGTCTAACTACATCTAAGTGGTTTCCCTTGATTGGTTGGAGCTAGCAATGTGTTTTGGGAGTTGATGCTAGGGCATTTTGGCCAGTTTTACTGACCTTTTCTTTACTATTTTTAAGGTAGTTTCATGCTTTTTCTTGGAAAATAAGCTAGTTTTGGGTAGATATTCACTTACATCTTGATTCAAGCATACATTGTGCACTTTACATGATTTCATGAGAATTTTGCATGAATTATATGATAAATTGGATGATGCATGATCCCATGATTAAGAGCAAGACTTTGATGCACTTTGTTTGATTGATTTCAGGCCAAAAGAAGAAGAGAAGAAGCCACGTTAGTGGCTACGTTAGTTACACTAATGTGGGCACTAACGTGGAAGGAAGGAAAGCCCCAACGTTAGTGAGAAAAGTTAGTGGCATTAACTTTGAATAAAGGAAATGGAGCCAACGTTAGTGACACTTAACATTATCACTAACGTTGGACCAAACTCATAAGTGGCCACGTTAGTTGCCACGTTAACTTAGTTAACGTGGCCTCTAACGTTAAGAAGTAAAGGGGAAGCCAACGTTAGTGACATTCAACTTTATCACTAACGTTGGCCAAGTCACAATAAGCCACGTTAACTCCCATGTTAACCTAGTTAACGTGGAAGCTAACGCAAAGAAACAAGGTGGTCGACAACGTTAGTGACACCAAACATTGTCACTAACATTGGAAGGAACCCACACAAGCCCCAATAAGCCACGTTAACTCCCACGTTAACCTAGTTAACGTGGAAGCTAACGTGAAGAAGAGAGGTGATCGCCAACGTTAGTGACACCCAACATTGTCACTAACGTTGGAATGAGACCACACAAGCCACTATGAGCCACGTTAACTCCCACGTTAACTTAGTTAACGTGGTAGTTAACGTGGGCAAAAGTCCCACCTGGCAGCCTGACCATGCCTTCTTCAAACACGCATAACTTGAGCCACAAAGCTCTAAATGAGGTGATTCCAGTGGCATTGGAAAGTAGGATTCCAGAGCTTTCCATGCATATATGGCACTATATGGTTGACACTAATTTGAGGGAGAAAACCTGCGCCGAAAGTGCAAAGATGAACATGGTATCAACCTGTAGTAAGGCCAGCTGACATCTTCACCTTCCAAGAAGTGTAACTCGAGTTGTAGAGCTCCAAATGATGCGCTTCCAAAGGCATTGGAAAGTAGACATCCATGGTTTTCCAACATTATATAATAGTATGGGGTTGACACTAAGTTTGAGCTTCAGAAATTGGCAATAATGAAGCCCTGATCGCTAGCGTTATTGGCACTCAAGTTTTTCATTAACGCTGGCAACTATGCCAGCGACCATGTCTACTTCAAAGGAGCATAACTTGAGCTACAAAGGTCCAATTGAGGTGATTCCAGTTGTGTTAGAAAGCTGACCTTCAGAGCTTTCCAACAATATATAATACTCTATAGTGAACATGAAATTGGAGCACAAACAAGAGGCATCTTTTAAGCCCCAAAAACACCAACTGGGCAGCAAGTGCAACGTTAGCCACAATAACTTTAGCACTAACGCCACACTTATAGCGTTAGTGTGGCTAACTTTAGCACTAAATTTAGCACCTGGACCTCAACTTGACTCACTCTCTCTCAAGTCCACTTCAAAGCTCAAGCAAGCAAGCCCACAATTGTCAACCAATCAAGACCACAAGAAGCAGCTAGAATAGGAATTTTCATTTAATTGTAATTTGCTTTTAATTTCATTTTGTAATTTAGGAGAGCCTATATAAAGGCCTTAGTTTTTACATTGAAGGCAGTCTGGGAATTCAGGAATTGGGGGATTGAAGAGGGGTCTTCGGACTCCCTGCCCTCACACACTTTTCCTTCTCTTTCTTTTAGTTGTAATTTTCATTTATGAATGTTGAATTTTCAATTTCAGTTTGAATCTTCATCTTTACTTTTCTGCACTTTCTTTCTTTTCTATTTTTGTAGAGAAATGATCAACTAACTCTTTACATTGGGTTAGAGAGCTCTATCGTGATTCAATGGATTAAGTGTAGTTCTTATTCTTCTTCTTCTTCTTTCTTTCCTCTTGATTTTACTAGAGAGCTTTCGATCTTCATCCAATTGGGTAGTTATCTTGGAAAAGAAACTATTCATACTTGGATCTCTTCTGAACCTTGAAAGAGGAATGAAGAGATCATGCTAGAAATGCTTTCTCATGATGGACCAAATTCGGTGTGGATGGATATGTGACTATAATCCTTCCAACACTTGATTTGGAAAATGCATGTGGTATAATCAGTGACCATACCTCATCTCTTCTCATGAGCAATTGACCAAAGAATTGGCTATTGATCAAGATTTGAGAGATTGAATTACAAGGAATTGTAATTTGATCACTTAAGATTGCCAAGGAGATCAATGAGCGCATTGATTGAGGAAGAGATGAGAATGAACTTGATCCCAATGTTCATTTTATTTTTAATTCTTACATTTACTTTTCTTGCCATTTTACTTTTCTGCACTTTATAGTTTTTCCTTTACATTCATGCAATTTACATTCCCTTTTTACTCATCATCCAAATCTGAATCGTCTAACTAGGATAATTAATCAACTATTGATTGCTTAATCCGTTAATCTCTGTGGGATTCGACCTCACTCTTTTGTGAGTTATTACTTGATGACAAATTCGGTACACTTGCCGAAGGAAATTTGTTATGAGACAAGTTTTCTGTGCATCAAGTTTATGGCGCCGTTGCCAGGGATTAATTGTGATTAACAAACTATCGGTTGATTAATTTACTAGATTAGACACTTTTCTTTTGTCTTTGTTTTCTTTCGTTTCTTTATTTTCTTTTGCTAACCAACTGTTTGTGATATTGCCTAACTGGGAATTTCCTCATCTGTGACAACTACAGGGAGAAGAAGCGGGGCTTCAACTTCCATTGATTCTGAACCTGAGAGGACCTTCCTTAGACTAAGGAGGGAGGCAAAAGAAAAACGTGTAGTTGGTGATGAAGAAGAAGATGAATACTTTGAGGAATACTTTGAACCAAACATGGAAGAAAACATGGAAAACCATCGTGAAGAAGAAGCTCACAACCATGGCGGAAGAGGACAAGCAAATCATGCTGGGGAGGATAGAAGAGTTTTAGGCTCTTACATCAATCCAAACCCAGGAAATTGTGGAAGTAGCATTCAAAAGCCAACCATCCATGCCAATAATTTTGAACTGAAGCCACAGCTCATCACCCTTTTTCAGAACAACTGTTCGTTCGGAGGGAGTGTCCAAGAGGACCCCAATCATCATTTAACCACCTTCCTGAGAATATATAACACAATGAAGTCTAATGGTGTTCATCCTGACGCCTATAGACTGCTCTTATTTCCATTCTCACTCAAGGATAAGGCAGCCAAGTGGCTGGAGTCTTTCCCGAAGGAGAGCTTGACAACTTGGGAAGATGTGGTGAACAAATTCTTAACAAGATTTTACCCCCCTCAACGAATCAATAGGCTGAGAGCTGAGGTCCAAACTTTCAGGCAACAAGATGGTGAGACTCTATATGAAGCATGGGAGAGGTTTAAAGACCTAACAAGGAAGTGTCCACTAGATATGTTCAATGAATGGGTGCAGCTGCACATTTTCTATGAAGGGCTCTCTTATGAGTCAAAGAAGGCCGTAGACCATTCATCCGAAGGATCTTTGAACAAGAAGAAGACCATTGAGGAGGCCATAGATGTCATTGAAACTGTAGCAGAGAATGACTACTTCTATGCTTCCGAAAGAGGGAACACAAGAGGAGTAATGGAGCTAAACAATGTAGATGCTCTGCTAGCTCAAAAAAAGCTCATTACCCGACAGCTAGCTGACCTCACCAAGAAAATGGAGAGGAACCAAGTAGCAGCAATCACCACTTTATCAACAACCCAAGAAGGAGTGAATGAAGAAGCAGAGGGAAGTCAGGAGCAAGCCAACTATATTGGGAATTCACCTAGGCAAAACCATGATCCATACTCCAAGACCTACAACCCTGGATGGAGGAATCACCCAAACTTTGGGTGGGGAAATCAACAAGACCAAAGCCTTGATCAAATACGCCCAAATCCAAACAATGCAGCCCACCAACACTTTACATCTAGACCATATAAACACTCCCATAACAACACCTCTCCACATCCACATCAAAACCAAAATAAATTACCTCATTCTTCCATATCTGATCCCAATCTACAATCATTGGATGACAGACTCTCAAAGATTGAGAATCTACTTGAAGGCATAGGTAAGGTGATTCAAGATAGTAAAGCGTTCCGAGAAGAAGTGATGTCCAATATGCAGAATCAGGATGCTGCCATCAAGAAACTAGAGACACAAATTGGCTACTTATTCAAGCAAATTCCAAGCCACAACCTTTGCAGCAAGACTAGCTCAACACAAAGGGAGGAGTGTCAGGCTATCACTCTTAGAAGTAGGAAGGAACTGAAGGAAACCCCCCAGAAACCACAAGAAAAGGACTCAGATAAAGAGGAAGAAGAGCAGGTTGGAGCTCAAGTTCCTAATCTGAGTTCACAAAAAGGGGAAGGAGTACTGAAGCCAGACATACCAAGAGTCCCATATCCTCAGCAATTAAAGAAGAAGGGGGATGACAACCAGTTTTCGAGATTTTTGGAAATCTTCAAGAAACTACCAATCAACATACCCTTTGCTGAAGCAATAGAACAAATGCCACTCTACGCCAAGTTTTTAAAGGAGCTAATGACTAAGAAAAGAAGCTGGAAGAACAACGAGACTGTGATATTAACCGAAGAATGTAGTACTATCATTCAGCACAAACTACCCCAGAAATTGAAGGATCCCGGGAGTTTTCAGATCCCTTGTATTATAGGGGAAATCACAGTGGAAAAGGCTCTTTGTGACTTAGGAGCCAGCATCAATTTAATGTCGGTAGCTATGATGAGAAAGATGAAGATTGAGGAAGCTAAACCAACAAAGATGGCCTTACAATTGGCAGACCGATCGTTCAAGTTCCCGCATGGCATCGTAGAAGATTTGCTGGTGAAAGTGGGAGATTTTATCTTCCCAGCAGACTTTGTAGTGCTGGACATGCAGGAGGAAGCCAAGGCTTCCATCATCCTGGGAAGGCCATTCTTGGCCACTGCTGGAGCTGTCATTGATATACAAAAAAGAGATCTCACCCTGAGATTACACAATGAAAAGATGACGATCAATGTGTTCAAGTCCATGAGTTACCCACAAGAACAACTAGGGGAATGTATGAGGTTGGACTCACTTGAAGAGGAGGTGCAGGAGAGTTTTGAAGAAGAAGAGTCTGAAGAACCCGAAAGAATAATAGAAGAAGAGTGTACATCAAGTGAAGAGGTTGCAACAACAGAAATTGGCATACAAGGTGCACCAAAGGAAGAGAACGAAAAGTTAGAAGCACCCAAACTTGAACTCAAAGCATTGCCACCCTCTCTCAAATATGCATACTTAGGAGAAGATGAAAATTACCCAATGATTATAAGCTCATGCCTCAGCCAAGATCAAGAGGATGAACTGCTCAAAGTACTGTGAAACCACAAAGATGCCATTGGTTGGACTCTTGCGGACTTGAAGGAGATAAGTTCGGCCATATGTATGCACAAGATACTGCTGGAAGATGATGCCAAACCATCCATTCAATCCCAAAGGAGGTTGAACCCAATCATGAAGGAAGTGGTACAGAAAGAAGTTATGAAGTTATGGCAGGGAGGAGTAATTTACCCGATCTCAGACAGCCCCTGGGTTAGCCCCGTACATGTTGTCCCGAAAAAGGGAGGAATTACCGTGGTTCCTAATGAGAAGAACGAACTAATTCCTACAAGGACAGTCACAGGATGGCAGATGTGCATAGACTACAGGAAGCTCAATGAGGCTACACGAAAAGATCATTTCCCCCTTCCATTCATGGATCAGATGTTGGAAAGACTCGCAGGGCATGCTTATTATTGTTTTCTCGACGGTTATTCAGGATATAACCAAATAGTGGTTGATCCCAGAGATCAAGAGAAAACCTCATTCACTTGCCCATATGGAGTGTTTGCCTACAGGCGCATGCCATTTGGGCTATGTAATGCACCTGCGACTTTCCAACGCTGCATGCTTTCTATCTTTTCAGATATGATAGAAAAATTCATTGAAGTTTTTATGGATGATTTCTCGGTATTCGGAGATTCCTTTCCTAGTTTCCTACATCACCTCGCCTTGATATTGAAAAGATGCCAAGAGACCAATCTGGTCTTGAACTGGGAGAAATGTCACTTTATGGTGACAGGAGGAATAGTCCTTGGTCACAAAGTTTCTAACCGAGGCATTGAGGTTGACAGAGCTAAAGTAGAACTTATTGAAAAACTGCCTCCACCCAGTGATGTCAGGGCAATTAGGAGCTTTTTAGGGCATGCTGGTTTTTACAGAAGGTTTATTAAAGATTTTTCAAAGATAGCCAAACCCTTAAGCAATCTTCTTGTATCTGATACACCATTTATCTTTGATGAAACATGTATGTTAGCCTTTGAAAATCTGAAAATGAGGTTATCCTCTGCTCCTATCATTTCCCCACCTGATTGGAATTTACCATTTGAATTAATGTGTGACGCATCTGATTTTACAGTTGGGGTAGTGTTAGGACAGAGGAAAGATAACTTAGTCCATGTGATATACTATGCGAGCAAAGTCCTTAATGATACTCAAAGAAATTATACCACTACTAAAAAGGAGTTGCTTGCAATAGTTTTTGCATTTGACAAGTTTAGATCGTACATCATTGGTGCTAAAGTGATTGTTTTTACAGATCACACAGCACTTAAATATTTGTTTGCCAAGCAAGAATCAAAGCCAAGACTAATAAGATGGATCTTATTGCTATAGGAATTCAATATTGAAATCAGAGACAAGAAAGGAGTGGAGAACAAGGTAGCAGATCACCTATCCAGGATTTCTCATGATAAAGATGGAACACCTGATACAAGTGTGAACGAGTTCTACCCTGCTGAGCAGTTGATGATAGTTCACAAAGCACCATGGTTCGCAGACATTGCCAACTTCAAGGCAACTGGGGCATTGCCTCCAGAGATCAATAAACATCAAAAAAGGAAGCTCATGAATAATGCAAAGTACTTTGTCTGGGATGAGCCATATCTATTCAAGAAGTGTTCAGATGGAATCCTTAGAAGATGTGTTTCGGAAGAAGAAGGATGAGAGGTCCTATGGAATTGCCACGGCTCATGCTATGGAGGCCACTTTGGAGGGGATAGAACTGCAGCTAAGGTGTTACAAAATGGATTCTTTTGGCCCACCCTTTTCAAGGATGCCAAAGAACTAGTAAAGAGCTGCAATGAATGCCAAAGATCTGGAAACTTGCCCAAAAGAAATGAGATGCCACAAAATTTCATCTTGGAACTGGAATTATTTGATGTGTGGGGAATCGATTTCATGGGACCATTCCCAACCTCATATGCAAATAAGTACATCTTGGTAGCAGTGGATTATGTTTCCAAGTGGGTAGAGGCTATTGCAACCCCAACGAATGATAATAGGGTAGTCATGAACTTCCTCAGGAAGAATATCTTTAGCCGGTTTGGAGTCCCACGAGCACTCATCAGTGATGGAGGGAGCCATTTTTGTAACAGACCACAAGAAGCTCTTCTCCTACGATATGGGGTAAAACACAAGGTAGCCACACCTTACCATCCCCAAACAAGTGGACAAACTGAGATATCCAACAGAGAGCTAAAGAGGATTCTGGAAAAGACTGTGGGTGCATCAAGAAAGGATTGGTCGAAGAAGCTGGATGATGCTCTTTGGGCATACAGAACAGCATTCAAAACACCACTTGGAATGTCCCCATATCAACTAGTGTATGGGAAAGCTTGTCATTTACCACTGGAGCTGGAACACAAAGCTCTCTGGGCTATCAAGATACTAAATTTTGACAGCATTGCTGCTGGTGCAAAGAGGATCTTGTAGCTGCAAGAGATGGAAGAATTCAGGTCACAAGCCTATGAAAATACCAAGATGTATAAAGAGAAAGCAAAGAGAAGACATGACCTGCATCTTGCACCCAAGAGTTTCGAAAAGGGGCAGCGAGTACTCCTTTACAATTCCAAATTGAGACTATTCCCAGGAAAACTCAAATCAAGGTGGTCCGGACCTTTTCTTGTCACAAAAGTTTTGCCATATGGACACATCGAAATCATGGATGAAGGTTCAGAGAGAACTTTTATAGTGAACGGACAAAGACTCAAGCATTATCTGAGCAACATGGGGGAAAACCCCAGAGTAAATTACCATCTCAAGTAAAGGAGGAACCATCGAGCTAGCGAAATTCCCAGTTAGGCAATATCACAAACAGTTGGTTAGCAAAAGAAAATAAAGAAACAAAAGAAAACAAAGACAAAAGAAAAGTGTCTAATCTAGTAAATCAATCAACCGGTAGTTTGTTAATCACAATTAATCCCCGGCAACGGCGCCATAAACCTGATGAACGGAAAACTTGTCTCATAACAAATTTCCTTCGGCAAGTGTACCGAATTTGTCGTCAAGTAATAACTCACAGAAGAGTGAGGTCGAATCCCACAAGGATTGATTGATCAAGCAACTTTAATTAGAGGAATGTTCTAGTTGAGCGAATCAGAATTTGAGTTGAGAATTGCAGAAAATTAAATGGGGGGAAAGTAAATAACAGAAAAGTAAATGCTAGAAATAGAGCTGAATGTAAATGACGGAAAGTAAATTGCAGAATCTTAAATGGGGATGGGCAATTGCTCATAAAAATAAATGACAGAAATTAAAGAGAATGGGTAAGATCAGAAATGGGGAGTTCAATGGGCTTAGGAGATGTTGCATTCTCCGGATCAATTTTATTTTTATCTCTTCTTCAATCAATGCACTCATTGATCTCCTTGGCAATCTTAAGTGATTGAATTACAATTTCTTGTAATTCAATCTCTCAAATCTTGATCAATAGCCAATTCCTTGGTCAATTGCTCATGAGAAGAGATGAAGTATGGTCACTGATTATACCACATGCATTTCCCAAATCAAGTGTTGAGAGGATTATAGTCACATATCCATCCAAACCCAATTTGGTCCAGCATGAGAAGGCATTTCTAGCATGATCTCTTCATTCCTCTTTCAAGGTTCAGAAGAGATCTAAGTATGAATAGCTTCTTTTCCAAGATAACTACCCAATTGGATGAAGATCAAAAGCTTTCAAGTAAAATCAAGAGAAAAAATAGAATAAGAATAATGAAAACTAGTATTGATCCATCAAATTACAACAGAGCTCCCTAACCCAATGAAAGGGGTTTAGTTGTTCATAGCTCTGGAAAATGAAAACAAAGATGGAGAATACATGATGAAACTAGAAGAGCAGAGAAAGTAAATACAGAGAGCAATTCTATGCCCAGAGGCTCCCTATAATTTCCAACTCCCTTTTTAATTCAAAGCTACTCCTATATATACTACTCTTCTGTTCTTCTAGTTGGCTCTTCAAGTCTTGGGTATGAGCCTTTGGATCTTGAGTTTGTAGCAGTTCTCTTCTTCATTGAGCTTGGCTTTGCTTGCAGAGAGAAAGTGTGAAGTGGGTAGAGACTTTAGCTCAGGACGTTAGTGGTGTTAACGTTCAGTGAAAATATGAGTTCGAGAACGTTAGTGACAATCACCTTTTTCACTAACGTTCCTCACCAAAGTAAAAGCCACGTTAACTTCTCGTTAGTGGCACAAACGTTGCCACTAACGTTGCCCCTTTATCCTTCGCACACGTTATTGGGACTCACCTTTCCCAATAACATTGAGAAATCTCCCCCTTCCCTACGTTAGGGTCCATGTTAACTTCGTTAACGTGGCTCTTTTAACGTAGGCTTGCTGATGAGCGGATAATTTATACGCTTTTTGGCATTGTTTTTAGTATGCTTTTAGTAGAATCTAGTTACTTTTAGGGATGTTTTCATTAGTTTTTATGTTAAATTCACATTTCTGGACTTTTCTATGAGTTTGTGTGTTTTTCTGTGATTTCAGGTATTTTCTGGCTGAAATTGAGGGACTTGAGCAAAAATCAGATTCAGAGGTAGAAGAAGGACTGCTGATGCTGTTGGATTCTGACCTCCCTGCACTCAAAGTGGATTTTCTGGAGCTACAGAACTCAAAATGATGCGCTTCCAATTGTGTTGAAAAGTAGACATCCAGGGCTTTCCAGCAATATATATTAGTCCATACTTTGGCCAAGTTTAGAGGACGTAAACGGGCGTTGAACGCCAGTTCTATGCTGCTGTCTGGAGTTAAACGCCAGAAACACGTCACAAACTAGAGTTGAACGCCAGAAATACGTTACAACCTAGAGTTCAACTCCAGAAAGAGCCTCTGCATGTGTAACAGTCAAGCTCAGCCCAATCACACACCAAGTGGGCCCTGGATGTGGATTTATGCATCAATTACTTACTTCTGTAAACCCTAGTAACTAGTTTAGTATAAATAGGACTGTTTACTATTGTATTAGACATCCTGGATTGTATTTTTGATCCTGTGATCACGTTTTGGGGGCTGGCCATTCGGCCATGCCTAGACCTTTCACTTATGTATTTTCATCCGGTAGAGTTTCTACACTCCATAGATTAAGCTGTGGAGCTCTGCTGTTCCTCAAAGATTAATGCAAAGTACTACTGTTTTTCTATCCAATTCAACTTATTCCGCTTCTAGGATATTCATTCGCACTTCAACCTGAATGTGATGAACGTGACAATCATCATCATTCCCTATGAACGTGTGCCTGACAACCACTTCCGTTCTACCTTAGATTGAATGAGTATCTCTTGGATCTCTTAATCAGAATCTTCGTGGTATAAGCTAGATTGATGGCGGCATTCACGAGAGTCCGGAAAGTCTAAACCTTGTCTGTGGTATTCCGAGTAGGACTCTGGGATTGAATGACTGTGACGAACTTCAAACTCGCGAGTGCTGGAAGTAGTGACAGACGCAAAAGGAGGGTGAATCCTATTCCAGTATGATCGAGAACCTCAGATGATTAGCCGTGCCGTGACAGAGCATTTGGACCATTTTCACAAGAGGATG
Source organism: Arachis ipaensis (assembly GCF_059453495.1). Classification (NCBI taxonomy): domain Eukaryota; kingdom Viridiplantae; phylum Streptophyta; class Magnoliopsida; order Fabales; family Fabaceae; genus Arachis; species Arachis ipaensis. The sequence goes on from NC_142444.1 coordinate 87,565,012, forward strand.
GGATGTAGCCATTGACAACGGTGATGCCCTTACAAAAAGCTAGCCATGGAAAGGAGTAAGACTGATTGGATGAAGACAGCAGGAAAGCAGAGGTTCAGAGGAACGAAAGCATCTCTATACGCTTATCTGAAATTCTCACCAATGAATTACATAAGTGTTTCTATCCTTATTTTATGTTTACTTATTATTTAATTTCAAAAACTCCATAACCTTTTGATATCCGCCTGACTGAGATTTACAAGGTGACCATAGCTTGCTTCATACCAACAATCTCCGTGGGATCGACCCTTACTCACGTAAGGTTTATTACTTGGACGACCCAGTGCACTTGCTGGATAGTTGTATCGAAGTTGTGAATGAAAAACGATTTATTAAGACGTGTGTACAGAGTTTCTGGCGCCGTTGCCTGAGATCACAATTTCGTGCACCAAGTTTTTGGCGCCGTTGCCGGGGATTGTTCGAGTTTGGACAACTGACGGTTCATCTTGTTGCTCAGATTAGGTAATTTTGTTTTTGTTTTATTTTCAAAAATTTTTCAAAAATCTTTCAAAAATTTCTCCTTTGTTATTGAAAAAAATTTTAAAATAAAAATGTTTTCAAAAATATATTCTTCTTCAGAATTTTTAAGAATGAATTCTAGTGTTCATGAAGCATGTTGAAGCCTGGCTGGCTGTAAAGCCATGTCTAATTCTTCTGGATAGGGAATGTCAGGTGTGTCATGTCTGAGTTACGTACTAAAGCTTGGCTGGCTATTAAGCCATGCCTGACCCTTTGATTGGAGCTTTAGACTAAAGAGCATAAGATTCCTGGAATTCATATTAAAAACTTTGGAATCCTTATTTTTCTTTTTCAAAATGATTCTCGAAAAAAATTAAAAGAAAATACAAAAAAAATCATAAAATCATAAAAATCAAAAAAATATTTCATGTTTCTTGTTTGAGTCTTGAGTCAAGTTGAAAGTTTGGTGTCAATTGCATATTCATCTTGCATTTTTCGAAAAATTCATTCATTCATAGTGTTCTTCATGATCTTCAAGTTGTTCTTGGTAAGTCCTCTTGTTTGATCTTGATGTTTTCATGTTTTGTGTCTTTTCTTGTTTTTCATATGCATTCTTGCATTCATAATGTCTTGCATGTTTTCTTTACATTAAAAAATTTTTTCAAAAATATGTTCTTGATGTTCATCTTGACATTCAAAGTGTTCTTGATGTTCATCTTGACATTCATAGTGTTCTTGCATTCATCACATACTTTGATCCAAAATTTTCATGCATTGAGTCTTTTTCATGTTTTTCCCTCTCATCATTAAAAATTAAAAAATCAAAAAAATATCTTTCCCTTTTTCACTCATAAATTTCGAAAATTTGAGTTGACTTTTTCAAAACTTTTTAAAATCTAGTTGTTTTTATGAGTCAAATCAAATTTTCAATTTAAAAATCTTATCTTTTTCAAAATCTTTTTCAAAAATCAAATCTTTTTTATTTTTCTTATTTATTTTTGAAAATTTTAAAAATATTTTTCAAAAATCTTTTTCTTATCTTTATCTCCTAATTTTCGAAAATAACATCATCAATTAATGTTTTCATTCAAAAATTTCAAGTTTGTTACTTACTTGTTAAGAAAGATTCAAAATTTGAGTTCTAGAATCATATCTTGTGATTTCTTGTGAATCAAGTCATTAATTGTGATTTTAAAAATCAAATCTTTTTCAAAACTAATTTCAATCATATCTTTTCAAAAATATCTCTTTATCTTATCTTTTTCAAAATTTGATTTTAAAATATCCTTTCTAACTTCTTATCCTCTTATCTCTTCAAAATTGAATTTCAAACTTGTTTCAACTAACTAACTAACTTTTTGTTTGTTTCTTATCTTTTTCAAAACTACCTAACTAACTCCCTCTCTCTCTAATTTTCGAAAATATCTTCCTTCTTTTTCAAAAATTCTTTTTAATTAACTAATTATTTTAATTTTGATTTTAATTTTCGAAAAATTACTAACCTTTTTCAAAAATTATTTTCGAAAACTCTCTCTCTCTCTTATTGTAACGACCCAATTTTCAGTACGCCTAGGACATACCAGAAACTGAGTGCTACCAATTTGTCATCCTAATTATTATCTATTATTTATTATATGAGCCTGATTCGTTCTTAAAAGCATAGTTAGTTAGCGAGGTACTTTTTTTTTTGAAAATGTTTGAATTAATAAACAGAATCATTCATATATGCAACCAATTTTTAGCACAGCCAAATAATACAACATTCACACAACTCATATACAAATAATCAAGATTAATTTCGTGACACACTACCTTGATTTGCTGCTCCAAATTCGGTTAGACTTTCAGGTGGTCCTTAAGCACTTTTTCCTCCTAAAACACATCAAGAACAACTTTAAATCCACAAACTCTCAACTGACAAAATCTCCCTCAGCACGTTAGGAAGAGATATCTCACCTTAGACTTGCTGAAAATTAATGTTTCTTGGCCCTCAAGTCAAGTTAAGCATGATTCCTAAGGAAGAACATCAAGAAAACACATGTTTTGCATGGTTTTCCTTGAAAACCGAATTTAAATGGGAAAGGGACAGCCATCTAACCTTATTTCCAGCCTTGATAATTACATGGTTATGTAGAGGAAGAAGAGAGGATCATTTTGGTGAAATCGGAGTTTTGATTTGAGTTTTGGTTCAGAAGAAATCAAGCTTTGAAGATTAAGTGTTCATGAAAGTTTTTCTCTTTTCTCTCTTGTTATTTTCGGCCAAAATGATGAAATGAGACAGCCTTGGAGGTCTTGGGGGTGTAAGGTGAGTTGTGATTGGTTGGCTTGGAGGTGGATTAAAATAATATTAAAATATCTCTGGTGTACAACTACTAAAACTAGGTGTATCAGAACACTTGTAAAAACATCTCTAAAAATTATTTTCTGAGCTACTAGCATAAATGACACTAGTAACATATTTATTATGAGAATAGAACATGTATAATGAGGCCTCAGGATTACTAAAGTCATCAGAGAGTGCTGGTGCTAAGCTGCACCAGTAAACCGTAAACCCGGTTAAACCGATTTTCTGTTTTTAACTAAAACAGACCAGGTAACCTTATAATATCATTCAAGCATTTTCTAATACTAATATAATGATAATATTATACTATTATCTCTCTCCTCTCATGAATCGAGTCCGGTTCGTCAAACAGAGACTATTTACGAAAATCAGAATCAAAACTGCCAACCGATACAGTTCAAAAACTAGGTTCTTCGCGATTGCATTATCGAGCTTGCCTCAGAAGAGGTTCTAGCTTAAGGATGACATAATGACAATGAGGATCGAGATACTTGTTGATACAGAAGTGGTATTCCCTTTACTGATCTTTCGGAGAAATCCGTGTATTCAGAAATGATCTCGCGTACTCGAAAATTAGGGTTGTTACACTTATCTCCTTCTATTTATTTATTCATCTACTCATACAGGGAACTCTATACTGTGGTAAAAAGGACCCCTATTATTATTATTTTTCTGTTTCCTTCTTCTTCATATGAGCAGGAGCAAGGACAAGAACATTCATATTGAAGCAGATCCAGAACCTGAAAGGACTCTTAAGAGGAAACTAAGAGAAGCTAAATTACAACAGTCCAGAGACAACCTTTCAGAAATTTTCGAACAAGAAGAGGAGATGGCAGCCGAAAATAATAATAATGCAAGGAGAATGCTTGGTGACTTTACTGCACCTAATTCCAATTTACATGGAAGAAGCATCTCCATTCCTGCCATTAGAGCAAACAATTTTGAGCTGAAACCTCAATTAGTTTCTCTGATGCAGCAGAACTGCAAGTTTCATGGACTTCCATCTGAAGATTCTTTTCAGTTCTTAACTGAATTCTTGCAGATATGTGATACTGTTAAGACTAATGGAGTAGATCCTGAAATCTACAGGCTCATGCTTTTCCCTTTTGCTGTAAGAGACAGAGCTAGAGTATGGTTGGACTCTCAACCTAAGGATAGCCTGAACTCTTGGGATAAGCTGGTCAAGGCTTTCTTAGCCAAGTTCTTTCCACCTTAAAAGTTGAGTAAGCTTAGAGTGGATGTTCAGACCTTCAGACAGAAAGAAGGTGAATCCCTCTATGAAGCTTGGGAGAGATACAAAGAACTGACCAAAAAGTGTCCTTCTGACATGCTTTCAGAATGTACCATCCTGGACATATTCTATGATGGTCTATCTGAATTAGCTAAGATGTCATTGGATACTTCTGCAGGTGGATCCATTCACTTAAAGAAAACGCCTGCAGAAGCTCAAGAACTCATTGACATGGTTGCTAATAACCAGTTCATGTACATTTCTGAAAGGAATCCTGTGAATAATGGGACGCCTATGAAGAAGGGAGTTCTTGAAATTGATACTCTGAATGCTATATTGGCTCAGAATAAAATATTGACTCAGCAAGTCAATATGATTTCTCAGAGTCTGAATGGAATGCAAGCTGCATCCAACAGTACTCAAGAGGCATCTTCTGAAGAAGAAGCTTATGATCCTGAAAACCCTGCAATAGCAAAGGTAAATTATATGGGTGAACCTTATGGAAACACATATAATCCATCATGGAGAAATCACCCAAATCTCTCATGGAAGGATCAACAAAAGCCTCAACAAGGCTTTAATAATGGTGGAAGAAATATGTTTAACAATAGTAAACCTTTTCCATCATCCACTCAGCAACAGACAGAGAACTCTGAACAAAATACCTCTAATTTAGCAAACTTAGTCTCTGATCTGTCCAAGGCCACTGTAAGTTTCATGAATGAAACAAGGTCTTCCATTAGAAATTTAGAAGCACAAGTGGGCCAGCTAAGTAAAAAGATCACTGAAATCCCTCCTAGTACTCTCCCAGGTAATACAGAAGAAAATCCAAAAGGAGAGTGCAAGGCCATTGACATAACCACCATGGCCGAACCTGTAAGAGAGGTTGAGGACGTGAATCCCAGTGAGGAAGACCTCCTGGGACGTCCAGTGATCAATAAGGAGTTTCCCTCTGAGGAACCAAAGGAGTCTGAGACTCATCTAGAGACCATAGAGATTCCATTGAACCTCCTTATGCCATTCACGAGCTCTGATGAGTATTCCTCTTCTGAAGAAAATGAGGATGTTACTGAAGAACAAGCTGCCAAGTTTCTTGGTGCAATCATAAAGCTGAATGCCAAATTATTTGGTATTGAGACTTGGGAAGATGAACCTCCCTTGTTCACCAATGATCTAAGTGATCTGGATCAACCGACATTGCCTCAGAAGAAACAGGATCCTCGAAAGTTCGTAATACCTTGTACCATAGGTAACATGATCTTTGAAAAGGCTTTGTGTGACCTTGGTTCAGGGATAAACCTCATGCCCCTCTCTGTAATAGAGAAACTGGGAATCTATGGGGTACAAGCTGCTAAAATCTCATTAGAGATGGCAGATAATTCAAGAAAACAGGCTTATGGACAAGTAGAGGACGTGTTAGTAAAGGTTGAAGGCCTTTACATCCCTGCTAATTTCATAATCCTTGATACTGGGAAGGATGAGGATGAATCCATCATCCTTGGAAGACCTTTCCTAGCCACAGCAAGAGCTGTGATTGATGTTGATAGAGGTGAATTAGTCCTTCAATTGAATGAGGACTCCCTTATGTTTAAAACTCGAGGTCATCCTTCTGTAAACATAGAGAGGAAGCATAAAAAGCTTCTCTCACTGCAGAGTCAACCAGAGCCCCCACAGTCAAACTTTAAGTTTGGTGTTGGGAGGCCACAACCAAACTCTAAGTTTGGTGTTGAACTCCCATATCCAAACTCTAAGTTTGGTGTTGGGGAGTCTCAACAATGCTCTGAACATCTGTGAGGCTCCATGAGAGCCCACTGTCAAGCTATTGACATTAAAGAAGCGCTTGTTGGGAGGCAACCCAATTTTTATTTATCTAATTCTATTTTTCTTGTTCTTTCATGTTTTATTAGGTTCATGATCATGTGGAGTCACAAAATAAATATAAAAATTGAAAACGGAATAAAAAACAGTAGAAGAAAAATCGCACCCTGGAGGAAGACCTTACTGGCGTTTAAACGCCAGTAAGAAGCATCTGGCTGGCGTTCAACGCCAGAACAGAGCATGGTTCTGGCGCTGAACACCCAAAATGGGCAGCATCTGGGCGTTGGAATGCCAGAATGGCACCCTGGAGAAGAGCTGGCGCTGAACGCCCAGAACAAGCATGGTTCTGGCATTCAACGCCAGAAATGGGCAACAAATGGGCGTTCAACGCCTAGAACAAGCACCAATCTGGCGCTGAACGCCCAGAGTTGTGTGCAAGGGTATTTTGCATGCCTAATTTGGTGCAAAATTGTAAATCCTTGAACACCTCAGGATCTGTGGACCCCACAGGATCCCCACCTACCTCCACTCACTTCTTCTCACCCCTCTTTCACACAATCCCATAAACACTCTTCCCCAAAACTCTTCACCAATCACCTCAATCACTCTTCCCTATCACCACTTCACCACTCACATCCATCCACTCTTCCCCATAAACCTACCTCATAAACATCACCTACCTTCAAAATTCAAAATCAATTTTCCACCCAAACCCATCCTATATGGCCGAAACCTTACCCCCCCTCCCTTCCCTGTATATAGCCCTCCATTCCTCCTCATTTTAACACAACACAACCCTCTCTTCCCCTTCTTGGCCGAAACACATCTCTCTCTCCCTCTCCTCCATTTCTTCTTCTTCTTCATCTCTTCTTTCTTCTCTTGCTCGAGGGCGAGAAATATTTTAAGTTTGGTGTGGTAAAAGCATAAGCTTTTTGTTTTTCCATTACCATTGATGGCACCTAAGACCGGAGAATCCTCTAGAAAAGGGAAAGGGAAGACAAAAGCTTCCACCTCCGAGTCATGGGACATGGAAAGATTCATCTCCAAAGCTCATCAAGACCACTTCTATGATGTTGTGGCCAAGAAGAAGGTGATCCCCGAGGTCCCTTTCAAGCTCAAGAAGAATGAGTATCCGGAGATCCGACATGAAATCCAAAGAAGAGGTTGGGAAGTTCTAACAAACCCCATCCAACAAGTCGGCATCCTAATGGTTCAAGAGTTCTATGCCAATGCATGGATCACTAGGAACCAGGATCAAAGAAAGAACCCAAACCCAAAGAATTATATTACAATGGTTCGGGGGAAATACTTAGATTTTAGTCCGAAAAATGTGAGGTTGGCGTTTAACTTGCCTATGATGCAAGGAGATGCACGCCCCTACACTAGAAGGGTCAACTTTAATCAAAGGTTGGACCAAGTCCTCATGGACATATATGTGGAAGGAGCTCAATGGAAGATTGACTCCAAAGGCAAGCTGGTTCAATTAAGAAGACTGGACCTCAAGCCTGTGGCTAGAGGATGGTTGGAGTTCATCCAACGCTCCATCATTCCCACTAGCAACCGATCTGAAGTTACTATGTATCGGGCCGTCATGATTCATAGCATCATGATTGGAGAGGAAGTAGAAGTTCATGAAGTCATCTCCCTTGAATTCTACAAAATAGCCGAAAAGCCCTCTCCTGGGGCAAGGCTAGCTTTTCCTCATCTTATTTGCCATCTATGTTACTCAGCTGGAGCTTTCATAGAAGGAGACATTCCCATTGAGGAAGAGAAGCCCATCACTAAGAAAAGGATGGAGCAAGCAAGAGAGCCCATTCATGGATCTCAAGAGACGCATGAAGCTCATCACCATGAGATCCCGGATATGCCTCAAATGCATTTTCCTCCACAAAACTATTGGGAGCAAATCAATACCTCCCTAGGAGAATTAAGTTCCAACATGGGACAATTAAGGGTGGAACATCAAGAGCACTCCATCATCCTTCATGAAATAAGAGAAGATCAAAAAGTAATGAGGGAGGAGCAACAAAGACAAGGAAGAGACATAGAAGAGCTCAAGGACATCATTGGTTCCTCAAGAAGGAAATGCCACCATCACTAAGGTGGACTCATTCCTTGTTCTTACTTTCTTTATTTTTCGTTTTCTATGTTAAGTGCTTATCTATGTTTGTGTCTTCATTACATGATCATTAGTATTTAGTAACTTTGTCTTAAAATTATGAATGTCCTATGAATCCATCACCTCTCTTAAATGAAAACTGTTTTAATTCAAAAGAACAAGAAGTACATGAGTTTCGAATTTATCCTTGAACTTAGTTTAATTATATTGATGTGGTGACAATGCTTCTTGTTTTCTGAATGAATGCTTGAACAGTGCATATGTCTTTTGAAGTTGTTGTTTAAGAATGTTAAATATGTTGGCTCTTGAAAGAATGATGACAAGGAAACATGTTGTTTGATAATCTGAAAAATCATAAAAATGATTCTTGAAGCAAGAAAAAGCAGCAAGAAAAAAGCTTGCAGAAAAAAAAAATAGCGAAAAAAAAAGAAAGAAAAAGCAAGCAGAAAAAGCCAAAAGCTCTTAAAACCAAGAGGCAAGAGCAAAAAGCCAATAACCCTTAAAACCAAAAGGCAAGGGTAATAAAAAGGATCCCAAGGCTTTGAGCATCAGTGGATAGGAGGGCCTAAAGGAATAAAATCCTAGCCTAAGCGGCTAACCAAGCTGTCCCTAACCATGTGCTTGTGGCGTGAAGGTGTCAAGTGAAAACTTGAGACTGAGCGGTTAAAGTCAAAGTCCAAAGCAAAAGAAGAGTGTGCTTAAGAACCCTGGACACCTCTAATTGGGGACTTTAGCAAAGCTGAGTCACAATCTGAAAAGGTTCACCCAATTATGTGTCTGTGGCATTTATGTATTCGGTGGTAATACTGGAAAACATAGTGCTTAGGGCCACGGCCAAGACTCATAAAATAGCTGTGTTCAAGAATCATCATACTAAACTAGGAGAATCAATAACACTATCTGAACTCTGAGTTCCTATAGATGCCAATCATTCTGAACCTCAATGGATAAAGTGAGATGCCAAAACTATTCAAGAGGCAAAAAGCTACAAGTCCCGCTCATCTAATTGGACCTATGTTTCATTGATAGTTTGGAATTTATAGTATATTCTCTTCTTTTTATCCTATTTGATTTTCAGTTGCTTAGGGACAAGCAACAATTTAAGTTTGGTGTTGTGATGAGCGGATAATTTATACGCTTTTTGGCATTGTTTTTAGTATGTTTTTAGTAGAATCTAGTTACTTTTAGGGATGTTTTCATTATTTTTTATGTTAAATTCACATTTCTAGAATTTACTATGAGTTTGTGTGTTTTTTTGGGATTTCAGGTATTTTCTGGCTGAAATTGAGGGACTTGAGCAAAAATCAGATTCAGAGGTAGAAGAAGGACTGCTGATGCTGTTGGATTCTGACCTCCCTACACTCAAAGTGGAATTTATGGAGCTACAGAAATCAAAATGGCGTGTTTCCAATTGTGTTGGAAAGTAGACATCCGGGGCTTTCCAGCAATATATAATAGTCCATACTTTGGCCAAGTTTAGACGACGTAAAAGGGCGTTGAACGCCAGTTCTATGCTGCTGTCTGGAGTTAAACGCCAGAAACACGTCACAAACCATAGTTGAACGCCAGAAATACGTTACAACATGGCGTTCAACTCCAGAAAGAGCCTCTGCATGTGTAACATTCAAGCTCAACCCAAGCACACACCAAGTGGGCCCCGGAAGTGGATTTATGCATCAATTACTTACTTCTGTAAACCCTAGTAACTAGTTTAGTATAAATAGGATTGTTTACTATTGTATTAGACATCCTGGATTGTATTTTTGATCATGTGATCACGTTTTGGGGGCTGGCCATTCAGCCATGCCTGGACCTTTCACTTATGTATTTTCATCCGGTAGAGTTTCTACACTCCATAGATTAAGGTGTGGAGTTCTGCTGTTCCTCAAAGATTAATGCAAAGTACTATTGTTTTTCTATCCAATTCAACTTATTCCGCTTCTAAGATATTCATTCGCACTTCAACCTGAATGTGATGAACGTGACAATCATCATCATTCCCTATGAACACGTGCCTGACAACCACTTCCGTTCTACCTTAGATTGAATGAGTATCTCTTGGATCTCTTAATCAGAATCTTCGTGGTATAAGCTAGATTGATGGCGGCATTCATGAGAGTCCGGAAAGTCTAAACCTTGTCTGTGGTATTTCGACTAGGACTTTGGGATTGAATGACTGTGATGAACTTCAAACACGCGAGTGCTGGGTGTAGTGATAGACGCAAAAGGAGGGTGAATCCTCTTCCAGTATGATCAAGAACCTCAGATGATTAGCAGTGCCGTGACAGAGCATTTGGACCATTTTCACAAGAGGATGGGATGTAGCCATTGACAACGGTGATGCCCTTACAAAAAGCTAGCCATGGAAAGGAGTAAGACTGATTGGATGAAGACAGCAGGAAAGCAGAGGTTCAGAGGAACGAAAGCATCTCTATACGCTTATTTGAAATTCTCACCAATGAATTACATAAGTGTTTCTATCCTTATTTTATGTTTACTTATTATTTAATTTCGAAAACTCCATAACCTTTTGATATCCGCCTGACTGAGATTTACAAGGTGACCATAGCTTGCTTCATACCAACAATTTCCGTGGGATCGACCCTTACTCACGTAAGGTTTATTACTTGGACGACCCAGTGCACCTGCTGGTTAGTTGTATCGAAGTTGTGAACGAAAAACGATTTATTAAGACGTGCGTACAGAGTTTCTGGCGCCGTTGCCTGAGATCACAATTTCGTGCACCACTTGCTAACCTTCGAGAACGTTAGTGACACTTACCATTGTCACTAACGTTCCAATGTGCCCCTATTTCTCACGTCAGAGTCCACGTTAACTAGGTTAACGTGGCTTCTAATGTGGCCATGCTAGCCATCTCCAACGTTAGTGACAAAGTTGAGTGTCACTAACGTTGGCTCATCATTCCCTTATCCACGTTAGCTTCCACGTTAACTAAGTTAACGTGGGAGTTAACGTGGCTCATGGTGGCATGTGTGGGCTCCTTCCAACGTTAGTGACAATGTTGGGTGTCACTAAGGTTGGCGTCACCTCCCTTCTTCACGTTAACTGCCACGTTAACTAAGTTAACGTGGGAGTTAACGTGGCTTATTGGGGCTTGTGTGGGTTCCTTCCAACGTTAGTGACAATGTTTGGTGTTACTAACGTTGTCGACCACCTTGTTTCCTCACGTTAGCTTCCACGTTAACTAGGTTAACGTGGGAGTTAATGTGGCTTAATGTGACTTGGCAAACATTAGTGATAATGTTGAATGTCACTAACGTTGGCTTCCCCCCTTTCTTCTTAACGTTAGAGGCCACGTTAACTAAGTTAACGTGGTGACTAACGTGGCCACTTATGAGCTTGGTCCAACGTTAGTGATAATGTTAAGTGTCACAAACGTTGGCTCCATTTCTTTTCTTCCACATTAGAGTTTACGTTAACTTAGTTAACGTGACTCTTAACGTGGGCAATGATGGCTTCGAGATCGTTAGTGGCAATTACTTTTCTCATTAACTTTGCAAGTTATTCCCATTCCACGTTAGTGTTAACGTTAGTGTAACTAACGTAGCCACTAATGTGGTTCTTCTTGAAATCAAGCAATAAAGTGCATCAAAGTTCTAGTCCAAGTCATGGGAAATGCAAAATCCAATTTGTCCTTAAATTCATGCAAAAATCCTCATGAAATCATGTAAAGTGCACAATGTATGCTTGAATCAAGATGTAAGTGAATATCTACCCAAAACTAGCTTATTTCCTAAGGAAATGCATGAAATTACCCTAAAAACAGTAAAGAAAAGGTCAGTGAAACTGGCCAAAATGCCCTGGCATCAGTGGCCTCTTCACTAGACGTTGATTCCTCTTCTGTCAACCTTTTAGGTTCTTCTCCTTCAAAGCTCTCCTGCTCTGCATCTTCCAGTGAGTCCAACCTCACACATTCTCCCAATTGTTCTGGTGGGTAACTCATGGCCTTGAACACATTGAATGTCATCTTTTCATTGTGTAATCTCAGGGTGAGGTCACCTTTTTGGACATCAATGATAGATCCAGCAGTAGCTAAGAATGGTCTTCCCAGGATGATGGAGGCTTTGGCTTCCTCCTGCATGTCCAACACCACAAAGTCTGCTAGGAAGATGAAATCCCCCACCTTCACCAGCAAATCTTCTACTACACCATGAGGGATCTTGAACGATTGGTCTGCCAATTGTAGGGCCATTTTTGTTGGCTTAGCCTCCTTGATCTTCATTTTTCTCATCATAGCTACTGACATCAGATTTATGCTGGCTCCTAGGTCACATAGAGCTTTGTCCACTGTGATCTCCCCTATAATACAAGGGATCTGGAAGCTCCCAGGATCCTTCAATTTCTGGGGTAGTTTATGCTGAATGATAGCACTACATTCTTCGGTTAGTATCACAGTTTCGTTGCTCTTCCAACTTCTCTTCTTAGTCATCAATTCCTTCAAGAACTTGGCATAGAGCGGCATTTGCTCTATTGCTTCAGCAAAGGGTATGTTAATCTGTAATTTCTTGAAGATTTCTAAAAATTTGGAGAACTGGTTGTCATCCCCCTTCTTCTTCAGTTGTTGAGGATATGGGACTTTGGGAACATATGGCTTCAGCTTTCCTTCCTTTTTATGTGAGTTGGAGGTGGGACTTGAACTTCATCTTGTTCCTCCTTCTTTCCAACTGAATCTTTCTCTTGTGGTTGCTTGGGAGTCTCCTTCAATTCCTTTCCACTTCTGAGGGTGATAGCCTGACACTCCTCCCTTTGGTTTGAGTCAGTATCGCTGCGAGGGTTGTGGCTGGGAATTTGCTTGAATAGGTAGCCAATTTGTGTCTCAAGTTTCTTGATGGCAGCGTCTTGATTCTGCATATTGGACCGCACTTCTTCTCGGAATGCCTTACTGTCTTGAATCTCCTTGCATATGCCTTCAAGTAGTTTCTCAATTCTTGAGAGTCTGTCATCAGATGATGGTAGGTTGGGATTGCAGTGATGAGAAGGGTTGTTTTGGTTTTGGTATAGATGTTGAGAGGTGTTGTTAGGGTGATGTTGATATGATCTTTGTATGGAATTTTGGTGAGCTGCATGGTTATTGGGGTTGTGATGTCTCTGACCTTGGTTTTGATCTTGTTGATTTTCCCACCCAAAGTTTGGGTGATTCCTCCAACCAGGGTTGTAGGTCTTGGAGTATGGGTCATGATTTTGCCTAGGTGAATTCCCAATGTAGTTGGCTTGCTCCTGACTACCCTCTGCTTCTTCATCCTCTCCTTCTTGGGTTGTTGGTGAGGTGGTGATTGCTGCTACATGGTTCCTTTCCATCTTCTTGGTGAGGTCAGCTAATTGCTTGGTAATGAGCTTGTTTTGGGCCAGCAGTGTATCTACATTGTTTAGCTCCATCACTCCTCTAGTGTTGCCTCTTTCGGAGGCATAGAAGTAGTCATTCTCTGTTACAGTCTCAATAACATCTATGGCCTCCTCAATGGTCTTCTTCTTATTCAGAGATCCCCCGGATGAATGGTCTACTGCCTTCTTTGATTCATAAGAAAGGCCTTCATAGAAAATGTGTAGCTGCACCCATTCATTGAACATATCTGGTGGAGACCTTCTTGTCAGGTCCTTAAACCTCTCCCATGCTTCATATAGAGTCTCACCATCTTGCTGCCTGAAGGTTTGCACCTCAGCTCTCAGCCTGTTGATCCATTGAGGAGGATAGAATCTTGCGAAGAATTTGTTCACCACATCTTCCCAGGTTGCTAAACTCTCCTTTGGGAAGGATTCCAGCCATTTAGATGCCTTGTTCTTGAGTGAGAAAGGGAACAGAAGTAGTTTATAGGTGTCAGGATGAATACCATTAGACTTCACAGTATCACATATCCTCAGGAAGGTGGTTAGATGTTGATTGGGGTCTTCTTGGACACCTCCTCCGAATGAACAATTGTTCTGAACAAGGGTGATGAGTTGTGGCTTTAGTTCAAAGTTGTTGGCATGTATGGTTGGCCTTTGGATGCTACTTCCACAATTTTCTGGGTTTGGGTTGATGTAAGAACCCAGAACCCTTCTCTCTTGCCCAGCCTGATGTGCTGGACCTTCTCGGCCATGGTTGTGAGCTTCTTCTTCATTATGGTTCTCCATGTTCTTATCTATATCTGGTTCAAAGTACTCCTCCTCTTCCTCAGCACCAACTACTCTCTTTCCTCTTGCTTTCCTCCTTAATCTAAGGAAGGTCCTCTCAGGTTCAGAATCAAATGAGGTTGAAGCCCCGCTTCTTCTCCCTGTCATACAACCAATAAGGCACAAGCAAGGAAATAGATGCAGAAAGTAATTTCTACAGAAATACTGTTAGTGTGAGTGATGCAATATATCAAATAGTTAGTGGGTTAGTGGACTGAATTATAAACAACTAAGAAAATGGGTAGGGGAAAGGGAAGAAAATAACTGAACAGAAAGTAAATTACTCAAATGAACTTAAATCAAACAAAAGAAAAATGCTCAATCTAGTTATCCTCCAATTTAATCATTGTTGATACAAAATCAATTCCCGGCAACGGCGCCATAAACTTGATGCACGGAAACTTGTCTCTCAACAATTTTCCTTCGGCAAGTATACCGAATTGTCGTCAAGTAAAAACTCACAATAGAGTGAGGTCGAATCCCACAGGGATTGATTGGTCAAGTAAATTTAATTAGAGGAATGTTCTAGTTGAGCGAAAGTAAAGAGCTGAAAATAAATGACGGAAAGTAAATTGCAGATTCTTAAATGGGGAAGATGCTCATAAAAGTAAATTGTAGAAATTAAAGAGAATGGGTAAGATCATAAATGGGGAATTCATTGGGCTTAGGAGATGTTGCATTCTCCGGATCAAGTTCATTTTCACCTCTTCCTCAATCAATGCGTTCATTGATCTCCTTGGCAATCTTAAGTGATCAAATTACAATTCCTTGTAATTCAATCTCTCAAATCTTGATCAATAGCCAATTCCTTAGTCAATTGCTCATGAGAAGAGATAATGTATGGTCACTGATTATACCACATGCATTCCCAAATCAAGTGTTGGTAGAATTATAGTCACCATATCCTTCCAACCCCAATTTGGTCCAACATGAGAAAGCATTTCTAGCATGATCTCTTCATTCCTCTTCTAAGGTTCAGAAGAGATCCAAGTATGAATAGCTTCTTTTCCAAGATAACTATCCAATTGGATGAAGATTGAAAGCTTTCTAGTAAAATCAAGAGAAAAGATAGAAGAAGAATAATGAAAACTAATATTGATCCATCAAATTACAACATAGCTTCCTAACCCAATGAAAGGGGGTTTAGTTGTTCATAGTTCTGGAAATAGAAAACAGAGATGAAAAATACATCATGAAAAGTAAACTAGAAGTGCAGAGAAAGTAAAATTATACAGAGAGAAGTTCTCCAATTTCTAACTCCTCCCAAAAGCTTCTCTCTAATTCAAAACTACCCCTATATATACTACTCTTCTGATCTTCTAGTTGGTTCTTCAAGTCCTGGATATGGGCCTTTGGATCTTGAGTTTGAAGCAGTTATCCTCTTCAGTGGGCTTAGCTTTACTTGCAGAGAGAAAGTGTGAAGTAGGCAGGGTATTTAGCTCAGGACGTTAGTGGCGTTAACGTTAAGTGAGAGTGTGGGTTCGAGAACGTTAGTGACAATCACCTTTTTCACTAACGTTCCTAACCCAGGGATGATCCACGTTAACTTCAACGTTAGTGGTACCAACGTGACCACTAACGTTGCCTCTAGGTCCTTCGCACACGTTATAGGGACTCACCTTTTCCAATAACGTTGAGAGTCTTCCCTTCCCCCTACGTTAAAGTCCATGTTAACTTAATTAACGTGGCTCTTAACGTAGGCTTGCCAATCCTTCGAGAACGTTAGTGACACTTACCTTTGTCACTAAGGTTCCAAGATGCCCCTACTTCCCACGTTAGAATCCACGTTAACTAAGTTAACGTGGCTTCTAACGCGGTGATGATAGCCATCTCCAATGTTAGTGACAAAGGTGAATGTCACTAACGTTGGCTAATCATCCTTTCCTCCACGTTAACTGAGTTAACGTGGGAATTAACGTGGCTCATAGTGGCTCATTGTGGCTCATTCCAACGTTAGTGACAAAGGTGAGTGTCACTAATGCTGGCGATTATTTGCTTTCTCCACGTTAGCTTCCACGTTAACTAAGTTAACGTGGGAGTTAACGTGGCTCAAAGTGGCTTAGTCCAACTTTAGTGTCAAAGGTGAGTGTCACTAACGTTGGCCATTCTTTTGCTTCTCAACGTTAGAGTCCACGTTAACTAAGTTAACGTGGCCCTTAACGTGGCCAATATGAGCTTGGTCCAACGTTAGTGACAAAGGTGAGTGTCACTAACGTTGGCTCCACTTTCTTCTTCCACGTTAGAGTTCATGTTAACTTAGTTAACGTGACTCTTAACATGGGCTATGATGGCTTCGAAGACGTTATTGGCGATTACTTTTCTCATTAACGTTGCAAGCTAGCTCCCATTCCACGTTAGTGGTCACGTTAGTTTGATTAACGTGGCTGCTAACGTGGTTCTCTCTTGCTTCCTTTGTCCTGAAATCAAGCAATAAAGTGCATCAAAGTTCTAATCCTCATCATGAGACATGCATCATCCAATTTTTCATTTAATTCATGCAATATTCTCATGAAATCATGCAAAGTGCATCATGCTTGCTTGAATCAAGATGTAAGTGAAATTTTACCCAAAACTTGCTTATTTCCTAAGAAAATGCATGAAACTACCCTAAAACAGTAAAGAAAAGGTCAGTGAAACTGGCCAAAATGCCCTGGCATCATCCGTCCCCATGCGCATCCCCTCTTCCTCATCTGCACCACCAAAGTTATCCATGCAACACATAGAGGAACTCC
Organism: Arachis ipaensis; assembly: GCF_059453495.1. Lineage (NCBI taxonomy): Eukaryota > Viridiplantae > Streptophyta > Magnoliopsida > Fabales > Fabaceae > Arachis > Arachis ipaensis. The sequence continues at coordinate 87,581,925 of NC_142444.1, forward strand.
ACAAGAAGCTTGACCGTTATGAGCGGTGTAACCAACGCCGATACACTTTTGTCAAGAAGATTCTAAGTTGCCTAGCACCGCCTATGGAAGAACCAGAAATTTCCACGTCCACCGGTACCAATAATGATGAAGGAGTGGATGGATATGCGAAAGCCGATCAACCACTCTGTCTCACTCAAGGCACGGAGGACCGTGCCAACTTCTAAGTGTGGGGAGGTCGGTCAGCCGACCGGTCTCCATAGGTAACACCCGAATAAATTCCTTGAACCTCTTTTCTTAACTAGAGTAGATTGCATACTAGGTCTTTCATTCTTGGCATCTTTTGCATATTAGTATCTCTTAATAAATCTACTTGGTTAGAGCAATGACTTCTATTCTAGAAAACTAGAATTTTACGGCAAACCTACCAATTTTGAAATTTGAAAATCTTTTTATGCTTAACTTGTTTGAAGAATGTAGTTTGGAACATGGGATTTGAGCCAAGACCGCAAGCCAGTTTTGAGCCTAATAGTGTGGTCACATCTTATAAGCACTTATCTTTCCTTCTTGTGTGAAATTGTTCTCTTCCTATGATTGTGATCTTTGATTTGTTTAATTCTATATGTCCGTTATTCCTTGTATTCATGTATGTATATGATTGAGGCCATCATTACATTAGCTCACTTACCCAAATAGCCTTACCTTTTATCTCCCATTGTTAGCCACTTTGAGCCTATGATTAACCCACTTGTTCTTAATTTAGCACATTACAAGCCTTAAAGCGGAAAACAATAAATGTCCTTATTTGGATCTTTGATTGGCTTAGACTAGTGTGTGTGAGTATCATTCAAGTGTGGGAACCTTGGGACATTGGGGGAGTAAAAGGGTAGTTTTGTATTTTTATTGGAAATATTGGGAATTGGGTACATACTCATGTATTAATTGAAATGTATCGACCTTATGCATTGATGTTCTTGTATATAGTTTGAAAGAAAAAAATAAAAAAAATAAAATAAAAAGAAAAAAATATATAATAAATGTGAAAAGAATTAGAAAAAGAAAGAAAAAGAAGAAAAACAATAAAAAGGGGACAAAATGCCCCAAAGTAAGGCTCAATAAAATCAATGCATAAGTGTTGTGAAATGAAAAGGAATGCATGAGTATGTGAAAAAGTGAAAAATGGGTAGTTAGGTTAGAACTTAATTGTATAGGTTGCCATATAGGTTAGGTGGGAAGTTTAAGGTAATTAAAGATTCAAATTTCAAGCTCACTTGACCAAATATGCACCCTTACCTTGACCCTAGCCCCATTACAACCTAAAGAAAAGACCCCATGATACTTGCATGCATGCATGGAATATATGTTGATTGTTAGAAGAAAAACAAATTTTGGAAAAGGCATGAAGTAGGGAAGGATTGAGTGATCAACCCTATACACCGAGCGAATAGAGCGCAAATACTTCCGGTGAGGGGTTCGAGGCTCAATTCCTTGTTCCCGGCTCTCGTGAGCGTTCTTCATACAAGTTATGCATATTTCATTCTGATGACTAGAATAGGTAGAGTTCATACATTGCCATCATTTTTCTCTATGTGCACATACATATGTGTCTTCTAGAAAGATTGAATTACTCTTGGCCAAGTAGATAGTAGCATGTACCCTAGTTGCATTCATGTAGGTAGATCGCATCACATGAGTCCTACACCCTTGTAGTCTTTTGATCTTTTGCTTTCCCATAGCATGAGGACATGCTATACTTTAAGTGTGGGGAGGTTGATAAACCCTGTTTTTAGGGTTTAACATGCATAGAATCTAAGGGTTTAATCAATGATGTTTCACACTTATTCATATAAAACTGCATGATTTCGTGGCTCTTTCCCATTTTACCTCATAGATGAGAATATGCTTCTTTTGCATCAAAATTGAGATATTGTAGTCCTCCTTTATTACCATTAGATGCCTTGATCCGTTTGTTAAGTGATTTCAGAAGTTATAGGGCAAAAATGGCCAAGGGGAATGGAGGAAGCATGCATGAATAGAAGGAGCATGAAACAAATCAAAGAATTGAAGTTTGGAGATGTGCGCGCACGCGCACCGTGCGCGTACGCGTGGATGCGCTCATCCAGAGCCAGCATAGTGGAGCCAAACGAGGAGCCGGCGAGCTTATATGGCTAGGCCATATCCCTTATGACGCTCGCACGCATCATACGCCTGCGCGCAGATCGCAAAAGAGCCCAAGGACGCGTACGCGCGCAGTGCGCATACGCGTCGATATGCGCACATGATTTTTTTAAATGAAACACGTGCCCAGCGATTTCAAGGGGTTTCCAGGCCCTGTTTTGGAGTAGATATTGGAGGGAAAAGCTTAAGAAGACCAAGGCTTAGGGGTGTTAGGGAGGAGATTCATAATTCTAGATATTTTTAGGAAGTTAGTTACATTTTGTTTTTAGAGAGAGAAACTCCAACTTCTCTCTAGGTTTTCATCCTCCATTGCAAGTTTCCTTTGAATTCTTGGTGAGATCTATTGCTAATTGACTTTTTGTTTTGCTACAAGTGTAGATCTACTCTTCTTCTACTCTTAATTGATGTTCTTTTGGTTCAATTCCTTAGATCTAGATTTGGTTCACTTTGTTACTTTGAATGTTGATTAATGAATTGAGGTTTCATTCAATTGTGTGATTGTTGATGATTGTTTGGAATAGATAGCTTTAATTCGATTCTCTTCTCTCAATTGCCTCATGTTTTCTATAATTGCCTACCAATTGTTTGTGATAATGACAACCTTAGCTATTGGAGACACTTGAATAGTGGATATCAATTGTAGATTATGAATTGAGAATTGCTAATTGGCTTGGAGTGCGCTAAAGCTAGACTTCCCTAGGGTGAGACTAGGACTTGTGACTCAAGTTAGTTACTCTCACTTAACTTTCCTCCATTGTTAGGGGGTTAACTAAGTGAAGCAATAATCAACTCTTATCATAACTGAAGGAAACTATAATGATGGAACTTCCGATGCTTACCTTTAGCCAAGGCTTTTATTTCCATTAATTGTTGATTGCTTGCTAGTTTGAATTCTTGCACTAAATCTCAAAACCATAAAAGCTTTCCTAATCAATGATGCACATTCTAAAGCAATTCCTAGGGAGAACAACCCGAGATCAATACTCTCGGTCATAGATTTTAGAATTGTTTGATGCGGTATTCGTATGTTGGTTAGACTATACTCACGATCAGATTTATCACTAGTTTTTAATCGGCATAAGAATATTTACGTTCATCAAAATGGCGCCATTGCGGGAGATTTGCTTATGTGTGCCATTCTATTGGTTATTGTGAATATGTTGATATGTGAGTACTTGCATTTCTCTCTTAATTGATTGTTTGCTTGTTTGATTGTTAGTTAGGATTAGTCTTTGTTTAGATGCCGATTGATGTCATGAGTTTCTTATCTCCTTCATTGTATGACGCATTCACTACCAAATCCGAGCTTAACACCCTTTGATTCGGAAATTGAAAGAACCTTGCTTCATATTAGGCAAGCTCGGAGGCGGTTGGTCTTTGAGAAAGGTGAAAAGGTTCTTACCAATTTACCAACCATATCATCGTCATCCAATGAAGGAACCAATTACTCTTCCTAAGTCTTCGACCACTTCTTCCTCTTCAACGATTACCGCTTCCTCCAATTATTCCAATACAAAGTCATGCTGCTCACTGTCCACCGGAGTTTCTAGCTTCTCCTTCATGCTGCGTTATTCAGTAGATTCTCCACATGAAGCCATGGGAGTTCTTTGAGTGTCTGAACGTTTGGAAGCTAATCGAATTATTGCTTGCTCCAATTGATGAAGGGTTACATGAAATTGATCTACTGTTTCCTTGAGACGATCCTTTGATTATTGTAACGCTCGGCTATCATAAGTAGGTTCATACTGCTCTTGGATTGATGGATATGGACATGGTGTATATGGAGGTGGTGGTTCTTGGGAGTAATTGGGTTGGAGTTGGGGTGGCTCTATGTATGGTTCATAGGGTGGTTGGTATGGTAGATATGGGTTAGGGTCATATGGAGGTGAATGGTGTAAAGGGGCTTGCGAGTATGGTGGTTCAGAGCTATGTTGAGGAGGGGGTTCATAAGCATAGGGTGGGGCCTGTTAGGAACTACAAGGGGGTCCACCATATTCAGAGCTATGTTGAGGAGGGGGTTCATAACCATAGTAATTTGGTGGAGGTGGTTTGTCATGAAAGGGTCCACCATAACTATTGTCTTGGTATGCATCACAGAATGGTTGTTGGTTATAGCGCATTGGAGGGGGTTGTTGCCAAGAGGGTTGATCAAATCCTTGTGGCTCCTCCCATCTTTGATTCTTCCAACCTTGATGCCTGTTCTCATTATAGCTTCCATTCCTTACAACAACATTGGAATCAAACTTAAAGCCAGAGGAGTGAGAATTCATAGTAGCAAATGGAATAAAAACTAATAGAAATTAATGAAAATAAACTCCTAAAACTAGAAACACTAACAAAGAAACGAAAAAAGTAAATATTTACAATAACCAATAATAAGGCACACATTTGCAACTCCCTGGCAACGGCGCCATTTTGACGAACGGTTTTCTACTAGTAAAGAATTTCACAGTAAAGTTCTCGTTGAAAGTATAGTTTCTAAACCAACAAAGAATCCTTTCGTACAAAACTTGTTTGTCACTAAAGCAAACCCAATAAAAATAATAACCGAAGTATTTAAACCTCGGGTCGTCTCTCAAGGAATTACAGGGAGGCGTATTTATTATTGGTTATGGAAGATTATCTTTTTGGGGTTTTTGAATAATGAACAGGAAAAGTAAATTGCAAGAGTTAAAGTAATAACTAATAAAACTCTTAGCAAGGTATGAGAACTGAAAATCCTCTCCTAGTTACCCTTATCAATTGTGATGAGAATTGTTCATTACTCCCACTTAGTTAACCCTTACTAAATAAAGGAAAGTCAAGTGGACTAATCAATTTGATTCCTCAAGTCCTAGTCAACTCCTAAGGAAAGACTAGCTTTAGAGGGATCCAAATGAACTAGCAAATTCCAATTATCAATCAACAAAGGAGTTTGAGAACTCAAGTGTCACCAATTACTCAACCAAAGCCAAAAGGAGAGAAATCTAAATATTGAAAGCATCAATCACATAAATTGAAGAAAGCAACCATAAATATGAAATACCTCAAATTGTATTAAATAAAGAAATCAAATCTAACATGGAGTTCTGATGCACGGAAACTTGTCTCTCAACAAATTCCCCTTCGGCAAGTATACCGAATTGTCGTCAAGTAATAACTCACAAAAGAGTGAGGTCGAATCCCACTGAGATTAACGGATTAAGCAATCAATGGTTAATTGATTATCCTAGTCAGACGGTTCAGATTTGGATGATGAGCAGCAGGAATTGTAAATTAACAGAAAAGAAAGGAAAAGCAATAAAGTGCAGAAAAGTAAAATGGCAAGAAAAGTAAATGTAAGAACTAAAAATAAAATGAACATTGGGATCAAGAGATATTGTAATCCTCCGGATCAAGTTCATTCTCATCTCTTCCTCAATCAATGCTTTCATTGATCTCCTTGGCAATCTTAAGTGATTAGATCCCAATTCCTTGGCAATCCAATCTCTCTAAGTTTGAACAATTTCCCAATTCCTTAATTTAATTGCTCATGGGAAGAGATGAAGTTTGGTCACTTATTATACCACACACATTCATAGATCAAAGTATTGGTAAGATTAAATGTCACAATATCCATCCAACCCCCAACCTAATCCAATGTGAGAGAGCCTTTCTAGCATGATTTCCTCATTCCTCTTCCAAGGTTCAGAGGAATTCCAAGTATGAGCAATTTCTCTTCCGAGACAATTACCCAATTAGATGAAGATCGAAAGCTCTCTAGTAAAATCAAGAGAAAAGAAAGAAGAAGAAGAATAAGAACTACAATTGATCCATTGAATCACAATAGAGCTCTCTAACCCAATGAAAAGAGTTAGTTGATCATTGCTCTACCAAAATAGAAAAGAAAGAAAGTAAAAAAAAGTAAAGATGAAGATTAAAACTGAAATTGAAACTTCAAAATTCATAAATGAAAATTACAACCAAAAGAAAGAGAAGGAAAAGTGTGTGAGGGGAGGGAGTCCGAAGACCCCTCTTCAATCCCCCAATTCCAGAATGTCAGCCTCGCTTGAATGTAAAAACTAAGGCCTTTATATAGGCTCTCCTAAATTACAAAATGAAATTAAAAGCAAATTACAATGAAATGAAAAATTCTATTCTAGATGCTTCTTGTGGCCTTGATTGGTTGACACTTGTGGGCTTGCTTGCTTGAGCTTTGAAGAGGCCTTGAGAGAGAGGTGAATCAAATTGAGGTCCAGGGTGACCTGGCATTATTGCTGCCGTTAGCCATACTAACGCTACAAGTGTGGCGTTAGTGCTAAAGTTAGTGTGGCTAACGTCACACTTGCTACCCAGTTGGTGTTTTGGGACTTAAAAGATACCTCTGGTTTGTGCTCTAATTTCATGCCCACTATAGAGTATTATATATCGTTGGAAAGCTCTGAATGTCAGCTTTCTAACGCAACTGGAATCACCTCAATTGAACCTCTGTAACTCAAGTTATGCCCCTTTGAAGTGGACAAGGTCGCTGGCATAGTCGCTAGCGTTACTGGAAAACGTGAGTCACAAAAACATTAGCGATCAGGGGATGAATATTGCCAGGTTCTGAAGTTCAAACATACTGTCCACCCCATAGTATTATATATTGTTGGAAAAATCTGGATGTCTACTTTCCAACGCCTTTGGAAGCGCATCATTTGGAGCTCTACAGCTCGAGTTACATTTCTTGGAAGGTGAAGAGGTCAGCTGGCCTTACTACAGGTTGATACCATGTTCATCTTTGCACTTTCGGGGCAGGTTTTCTCCCTCAAATTTCGTGTCCACCATGTAGTGCCATATATGTTTGGAAAGCTCTGGAATCCTACTTTCCAATGCCACTAGAATCACCTCATTTGGAGCGTTATGGCTCAAGTTATTCTTGTTTGAAGAAGGCATGGTCAGGCTACCGGGTGAGATTTTTGCCTACGTTAATGTCCACATTAGTGTAACTAACGTGGCCATTAACGTGCGTCCTTCTTTGCTTCACAAACGTTAGTGGCATTCACTTTTTTCACTAACGTTGGCATTTCCCTTTCCTTCCACGTTAGTTCCCACGTTAATGTAACTAACGTGGAAGCTAACGTGGGTGTTCTTGCCCGTCGCTAATGTTAGTGGTGTTTACTTTTACCACTAACGTTCCATGCTCTCCTTCTTCAAAGTTAATGCCACTAACTTTCTCACTAACGTTAGGGCTTCTCTTTTCTTCCACGTTAATGGCCACGTTAGTGGCACTAACGTAGCCACTAACGTGGCTCTTCTCTGCTTCTTGTTACCTAAAATCAATCAAACAAAGTGCATCAAAGTCTTGCTCTTAATCATGGGATCATGCATCATCCATTTTATCATTCAATTCATGCATAATTCTCATGAAATCATTCAAAATTCACAATGTTTGCTTGAATCATGGTGTGAATGCATTTTCAACCAAATACTTGCTTATTTCCTAAGAAAATGCTTGAAACCAACCTAAAGCATACAAAAAATGGCTAGTAAAACTAGCCATGATGCCCTGGAATCAAGTTCATAAACCAAATTGGGAAAATAATCACACTAAAGTAGTACAATAAATAAAAGTAGAAGAAAAACTAAATTAAAGGAACATTGAACCTGGAATGGAGAAGAAGTAAACCTAACCTAAGAGAAATCCTAAATCCTAAAAGCTAGAGAAAGGAGAAAGCCTCTCTCTCTAGAAACTATATCTAGAACCTCAAATTTTTAATTGTGGAGTTTTGCGAATGAATGAATGGATTCCCCCACTTTATAGCCTCTAATCTGTATTTTTTGGGCCAAAAACTGGGTCAGAAACAGCCCAGAAATCGCTGGGGGCGAATTCAGAAACATACAGGTCGCTGGATTTGCGCAGATCCACGCGTGCGCGTGGTTTCACTCGTGCGCATCACTTATCTGCAAAGCAACTATAGCAAATTATATATCATTTTGAAGCCCCTAATGTTAGCTTTCCAACATAACTAGAACCGCCTCATTTGGACCTCTGTAGCTCAAGTTATGGTCAGTTAAGTACGAAGAGGTCAGGCTGGACAGCTTAGCAATTTCTTCAACTTCTTGTATTCCATCCACTTTTGCATGCTTCCTTTCTATCCTCTAAGCCATTCCTGCCTTATAAATCCTGAAATCACTTAACACACATATTAAGACATCGAATGGTAATAAGAGAGGATTAAAATTAGCAATTTAAAGGCCCAGGAAACATGTTTTCAATCAAAGCACAAGATTAGGAAGGAAAATGTAAAACCATGCAATTAGTATGAATAAGTGTACAAAGACTTGATAAAAACCACTCAATTGAGTACAAGATAAACAATAAAATAGTGGTTTATCATGCTTCCTTTCCTTTTTGGTCATCCATTCTTGCCTCTAAGGCCTGAAATTATGATGCCAGGGCATCTTGGCTAGTTTTACTAGCCATTTTTTGTATGCTTTAGGTTGGTTTCATACATTTTCTTAGGAAATAAGCAAGTATTTGGTTGAAAATGCATTCATACCATGATTCAAGCAAACATTGTGAATTTTGAATGATTTCATGAGAATTATGCATGAATTGAATAATAAAATGGATGATGCATGATCCCTTGATTAAGAGCAAGACTTTGATGCACTTTGTTTGATTGATTTCAGGTAACAAAAAGCAGAGAAGAGCCACGTTAGTGGCTACGTTAGTTACACTAACGTGGGCACTAACGTGGAAGGAAGGAAACTTGGAACGTTAGTGGGAACATTAATGGCATCAACTTTGAAGAAGGAGCAACGTTAGTGGCAAAAGTGAGTGCCAATAACGCTAGCGAAGGTGCAAGAAGACCCACGTTAGCTTCCACGTTAACTACATTAACGTGGGAACTAACGTGGAAGGAAAGGGAGATGCCAACGTTAGTGGAAAAGGTGATCTCCACTAACGTTTGCGAAGCAAAAAGACCCACGTTAGCTTCCACGTTAACTACATTAACGTGGGAACTAACGTGGAAGGAAAGGGAGAGGCCAAAGTTAGTGGAAAAGGTGATCTCCACTAACGTTTGCGAAGCAAAAAGACCCACGTTAGCTTCCACGTTAACTACATTAACGAGGTAGTTAACGTGGGCAAAATTCTCACCCAGCAGCCTGACCATGCCTTCTTCAAACAAGAATAACTTGAGCCACAAAGCTCCAAATGAGGTGATTCCAGTGGCATTGGAAAGTAGGATTCTAGAGCTTTCCAAGCATATATGGCACTACATGGTGGAAACTAAATTTGAGGGAGAAAACCTGCCCCGAAAGTGCAAAGATGAATATGGTATCAACCTGTAGTAAGACCAGCTGACCTATTCACGTTCCAAGAAGTGTAACTCGAGCTGCAGATCTCCAAATGATGCGCTTCCAAAGGCGTTGAAAATTAGATATCCAGGGCTTTCTAACAATATATAATAGTATGGGTGAAAATTAAGTTTGAGCTCCAGAACCTGGCAATTTTCATCCCCTGAACGCGGACGTTATTGGCACTCACGTTTTCCAATAACGCCAGCAACTAGGCCAGCGACCTTGTCCACTTCAAATGAGCATAACTTTTGTTACAGAGGTCCAATTGAGGTGATTCGAGTTGCGTTAGAAAGCTGACATTCAGAGCTTTCCAACGATATATAATACTCTATATTGGGCATGAAATTAGAGCACAAACCAGAGGCATTTTTTAAGCCCCAAAAATACCAACTGGGTAGCAAGTGTGACGTTAGCCACACTAACTTTAGCACTAACGCCACACATGTAGCGTTAGTGTGGCTAACGTTAGCACTGACATTAGCACCTGGACCTCAACTTGATTCTCTTTCAAGGACCACCCAACCTCAAGGAAGCAAGCCCACAAGTGTCAACCAATCAAGGCCACAAGAAGCATCTAGAATAGGAATTTTCATTTAATTGTAAATTGCTTTTAATTTCATTTTGTAATTTAGGAGAGCCTATATAAGGGCCTTAGCTTTTACATTCAAGGGGACTAAAATTCGGGAATGAGGGATTGAAGAGGGGTCTTCGGACTCCCTCCCCTCACACACTTTTCCTTCTCTTTCTTTTCTTTGTACTTTTCATTTATGAATTTTGAAGTTTCAATTTCAGTTTTAATCTTCATCTTTATTTTTCTGCATTTCTTTCTTTTCTATTTTGGTAGAGCAATGATCAACTAACTCTTTTCAATGGGTTAGAGAGCTCTATTGTGATTCAATGGATCAATCGTAGTTCTTATTCTTCTTCTTCTATCTTTTCTCTAGAAAACTTTCAATCTTCATCCAATTGGGTAGTTATCTTGGAAAAGAAGCTATTCATACTTGGATCTCTTCTGAACCGTGGAAGAGGAATGAAGAGATCATGCTAGAAATGCTTTCTCATGTTGGACCAAATTGGGGTTGGATGGGTATGTGACTATAACCCTACCAACACTTGATTTGGGAAAGCATGTGGTATAATCAGTGACCATACTTCATCTCTTCTCATGAGCAATTGACCAAGGAATTGGCTATTGATCAAGATTTGAGAGATTGAATTACAAGGAATTGTAATTCGATCACTTAAGATTGCCAAGGAGATCAATGAACACATTGATTGAGGAAGAGATGAGAATGAACTTGTTCCCGAGGATTGCAATATCTCTTGATCCCCATGTTCATTTTATTTTTTTGTTCTTACATTTACTTTTCTTGCCATTTTACTTTTCTGCACTTTATTGCTTTCTTTACTTTTATGCCATTTAAATTTTCTTGTTGCTTATCACTCCAATCTGATTCGTCTAACTAGGATAATCTATTAACCATTGATTACTTAATCCGTTAATCTCTGTGGGATTCGACCTCACGCTTTTGTGAGTTATTACTTGATGACAATTCGGTATACTTGCCGAAGGGGAATTTGTTGAGATACAAGTTTTCCATGCATCAAGTTTATGGCGCTGTTGCCGGGGATTAATTGTGATTAACAAACTACCGGTTGATTGATTTACTAGATTAGACACTTTTCTTTTGTCTTTATTTTCTTTTGCTTCTTTATTTTCTTTTGCTAACTAACTGTTTGTGATATTGCCTCACTGAGAATTTCTTCATCTGTGACAATGGAGATTCCAATTTCTTTTGGTGATTATTGTTTGAGACAGAGCTTTCTGCAGGAAAGAAAGGAGCATCCATTATATTTTAGTCAATCAAATTTCATGGGAAACTCTCCACCACTACAGAATGATTCACTTTACTATGCTCATGGTGGATGGGAGTATCAAGAACATGAAATGGGGTACTTTCCAGAGCCACAAAATGGTCCATATTTTGGTGAAATTCATCACCACTCAAGTTGTGGCTGGGAAGATCAAAATCAAGGAGATTTCACTCATCCATACCCCATTCATCAAGAGCCATCACCTCTCAATTATACAACCTCACCTCCAAGTTTTACATGCCTAAATTCTTCATCATTTGAGTATGCCTCAGCACAAAAGTCTATCCCAAATTCATACAATTCATTTTACCATCCACAAAACTCAATCCACTACCCACAAGAGTCATACCACTTTCAGAACACACAACCACAAAACAACCAATTCCATTCACAAGCCAACCCCGACCAACCATTAATACCTACCCCACCACCTTTAGATAGACTTGCTAGGATGGAACTCATCATGGAAGAACTCAAAAAAAAAGTTGAGAAGAAGAGATACTCGCTAGGATAGAACTCCTCCTTGAAGAAATAATAAAGACAAACGAAGAGGAGAAAATAGCAAAAAGTGACCATGAAGAAAAATTGAGACAGAATGCACAACTCTATTCTGAAGAACAATTCACTGAAGAGATGAGATTACAAAGAGAGACCACTTCACGCTTTCCAGAAATAGAGGAGTTCATTCAAAGGTCAAGAACAAGGGAGGAATCAGAAGAACAAGAAAAAGAGGCAGTCATACCAAGTGAGATTCATATGAAGAAGGAGGAGGCTGTGATAGTATATAAGCCCAAAGCTCCATACCCACAGAGGCTACTAAGGGTGACAAAAGAAAATGCAAACTCACTCCCAAAAGGCTCAATGCAATATCATGCAGAAGAAAGGGAGGAAGTCAATCAAGGGAGTCCACACTACTCCAATGAAACAGAGAGTTGCATAAAGGATGAGTTCATTGAACTACCAATTCAAGAAGCACTTGATGAAGAGGATGCTCCACCCATCATACAATACCCAAATCCTAAAAGCAAGGTGGTAAAGGCAATCAACATGAGCACTAAAAAGAGGATGGTGACCAAGAAAAGAAGGATAATATCCATGAAGAAGAAAAGGTCAACTAAAAGCCATCCCACTCCTACCCCAACAAGCAAGTTTACTCAAGCTAACAACAGAAGAAGGCTTGCTGGGGAGAGGCACTCAAAACAAGGGGCATTAACTGGCTCCTCTTTCCTCTTGAGGTCATTCCTCTTAACAAACCGGAAGAAGAGGAAGAAATTCATGAATAACATGTCAAGCTAATGGCATTAAAAGAGCGCTTGTTGGGAGGCAACCCAACCGTAGGTAACATTTTCTTTCCTTGCTTAGTTTACTTTCAATAATTTGACATATGATTGCATTCTAAGTTTGGTGTTGCCATGCAACAAAATGATTTTCAATCTTCACTAAGTATTTGCATCATTCTAAAATGACAGTGTCACACTAAGTTTGGTGTTGCCACTTAACTTTCATGCAAAGTACCATGCCAACACCACTTATTAATGCCATCATAATGTTTCTATTTTTAGTTCTTGTGCCTTTATTGTGATCCTTAATCTTGCTTGCTGAAACACATGCATACTCACACTTCATTCTAAGACATTCATGATCCATCATAGACCCCATCACCACTGTTTTACTTGTTGCTTGAGGATAAGCAATCATTCTAAGTTTGGTATGGGAAGGGGAAGAATAGGAGGAAAAGGACAACAATAATGAAGATAAAATACAAGGTGGTAAAGTTCCTTTCTCCTCTTACTTATTTCCAGCACTTTAATTTGCATGATTGTCTTCTATTTTCTTTGTATGCATGTGTGATTACTCCTTGTGAAATAAGCATAGTTGATATTTGATTTGTAACATGTTGCTCTGATATCATGATTATCATCTTGAATTTTGCTTGCACCCATTACACTTAAAATGCAAATTATTCTTCTGAAAGGAAAGTGCTGAAGAATTTTATAAATCTTGGGGCAAGCAAAAGATTAAGAGGAGTGGAGGTTCTGATTGTATGATTGTGTATTGAGGTTGCATGTTTGTGAAAACTTGCATGAGAGCTCATAGACAGGAAATGAAGTTTAGAGAAGTATTATGAAATTTCTCAAACATCTATTGATCCAAGAAGCAGTAACAAAAGAAAAACAAAAAAAAAATAAAAACAAAGAACAAGCCCAAGGCTCTGAGCATCAATTACTAGGAAGAAAAAGAAAGAAACAAGAACTCAAAGAGTTATTGTCCTAGTTAAATGCTTATGGTGAATTTGTATCAAAGAGAGAGGCTTGAGCAAGTAAATCCTAAGGGGTGCTTCAACACCTAATACCTTAGACCAACTGGTTTGGGAGTATTGATTGAAAGCTTATCTTAAAAAGCCGCTTTGATACATGACACCTAGAGTCGAGGCCGAATTCCAAAAAAAAAAAAAAAAGAAAGAAAAATGCTAGAAAAAAGTGCTGCTTCAAGGTGACAATCTATAAAGAGATTTCCATAATATCATTTGAATGAAAGTCCAAAGATCTATGACTTCCAAAATGTAAGGACTAATGAGCACTGGAATCCTTGCATAAGCATACAAATTAGAGTTAACCCCACTGTCACTTATTCACTTCACCAACAAAGGCATCATAAGCAATTCTTCAATGCATTCAAATTAAGAGAATTCTTTGTGCATAGTTTTTTTTTTCTTTTCTTGCTTGGGGACAAGCAAGATTTAAGTTTGGTGTTGTGATGCCAGGGCATCTTGGCTAGTTTTACTAGCCATTTTTTTTATGCTTTAGGTTGGTTTCATGCATTTTCTTAGGAAATAAGCAAGTATTTGGTTGAAAATGCATTCATACCATGATTCAAGCAAACATTGTGAATTTTGAATGATTTCATGAGAATTATGCATGAATTGAATAATAAAATGGATGATGCATGATCCCATGATTAAGAGCAAGACTTTGATGCACTTTGTTTGATTGATTTCAGGTAACAAGAAGCAAAGAAGAGCCACGTTAGCGGCTACGTTAGTTACACTAACGTGGAAGGAAGGAAAGTTGGAACGTTAGTGGGAACGTTAATGGCATCAACTTTGAAGAAAGAGTAGCGTTAGTGGCAAAAGTGAGTGCCAATAACGCTAGCGAAGGTGCAAGAAGACCCACATTAGCTTCCACGTTAACTACATTAACGTGGGAAGTAACGTGGAAGGAAAGGGAGATGCCAACGTTAGTGGAAAAGGTGATCTCCACTAACGTTTGCGAAGCAAAAAGACCCACGTTAGCTTCCACGTTAACTACATTAACATGGGAACTAACGTGGAAGGAAAGGGAGAGGCCAAAATTAGTGGAAAAGGTGATCTCCACTAACGTTTGCGAAGCAAAAAGACCCACGTTAGCTTCCACGTTAACTACATTAACGTGGTAGTTAACGTGGGCAAAATTCTCACCCAGCAGCCTGACCATGCCTTCTTCAAACAAAAATAACTTGAGCCACAAAGCTCCAAATGAGGTGATTCCAGTGGCATTGGAAAGTAGGATTCCAGAGCTTTCCAAGAATATATGGCACTACATGGTGGACACTAAATTTAAGGGAGAAAACCAGCCCCGAAAATGCAAAGATGAACATGGTATCAACCTGTAGTAAGACCAGCTGACCTCTTCACCTTCCAAGAAGTGTAACTCGAGCTGTAGATCTCCAAACGATGCGCTTCTAAAGGCGTTGGAAAGTAGACATCCAGGGCTTTCAAACAATATATAATAGTATGGGGTGGACATTAAGTTTGAGCTCCAGAACCTGGCAATTTTCATCCCCTGATCGCGGAGGTTATTGGCACTCACGTTTTCCAATAACGCCAGTAACTAGGCTAGCAACCTTGTCCACTTCAAATGAGCATAACTTGAGTTGCAGAGGTCTAATTGAGATGATTCCAGTTGAGTTAGAAAGCTGACATTCAGAGCTTTCCAACGATATATAATACTCTATAGTGGGCATGAAATTGGAGCAAAAACCAGAGGCATCTTGTAAGCCCCAAAAACACCAACTGGGTAGCAAGTGTGAGGTTAGCCACACTAACTTTAGCACTAACGCCACACATGTAGCGTTAGTGTGGCTAACGTTAGCACTGACATTAGCACCTGGACCTCAATTTGATTCTCTTTCAAGGACCACCCAACCTCAAGGAAGTAAGCCCACAAGTGTCAACCAATCAAGGCCACAAGAAGCATCTAGAATAGGAATTTTCATTTAATTGTAAATTGCTTTTAATTTCATTTTGTAATCTAGGAGAGCCTATATAAGGGCCTTAGCTTTTACATTCAAGGGGACTGAAATTCGGGAATGAGGGATTGAAGAGGGGTCTTCGGACACCCTCCCCTCACACACTTTTCCTTCTCTTTCTTTTCTTTGTACTTTTCATTTATGAATTTTGAAGTTTCAATTTCAGTTTTAATCTTCATCTTTATTTTTCTGCATTTCTTTCTTTTCTATTTTGGTAGAGCAATGATCAACTAACTCTTTTCATTGGGTTAGAGAGCTCTATTGTAATTCAATGGATCAATCGTAGTTCTTATTCTTCTTCTTCTTCTATCTTTTCTCTTGATTTTAGTAGAAAGCTTTCAATCTTCATCCAATTGGGTAGTTATCTTGGAAAAAAAGCTATTCATACTTGGATCTCTTCTGAACCTTGAAAGTGGAATGAAGAGATCATGCTAGAAATGCTTTCTCATGTTGGACCAAATTGGGGTTGGATGGGTATGTGACTATAACCCTACCAACACTTGATTTGGGAAAGCATGTAGTATAATCAGTGACCATACTTCATCTCTTCTCATGAGCAATTGACCAAGGAATTGGCTATTGATCAAGATTTGAGAGATTGAATTACAAGGAATTGTAATTCGATCACTTAAGATTGCTAAGGAGATCAATGAACGCATTGATTGAGGAAGAGATGAGAATGAACTTGATCCGGAGGATTGCAATATCTCTTCATCCCAATGTTCATTTTATTTTTTTGTTCTTACATTTACTTTTCTTGCCATTTTACTTTTTTGCACTTTATTGCTTTCTTTACTTTTATGCCATTTAAATTTTCTTGTTGCTTATCACTCCAATCTGTTTCGTCTATCTAGGATAATCAATTAACCATTGATTGCTTAATCCGTTAATCTCTGTGGGATTCGACCTCACTCTTTTGTGAGTTATTACTTGACGACAATTCGGTATACTTGCCGAAGAGGAATTTATTGAGAGACGAGTTTTCCGTGCATCAAATTACTCACAAACCATATCACGGCATTGAATGACATAAAAGTGGGATTAAAAATCAATAATATAAGCATTAAAACGCATGTTTTCACATTCAGAATCAAATTAGGGATCAAACACAAAAGTATGCTATTTTTGTGCTTAAGTGTGAGTTCATATTCTAGAATCCCTTGAAATTAAGTCAAAATACATTGGAAAATATGGACTCATCACTAATGCCTAAGAGCACACAATTTTGGTTGTGAGAAGCAAAAGGTTTCAATGATTGAAGTAAACAAATAAAGAGATAAAAGAACAATCAAAATTGAAATTAATAAACTAATGAAGGAATAAAATAACTATGTATGTAATATCGACAAGACTCAAAATTGATGAGAATGTGTTTCAAAACATAAATGGAGCCTTGACTTGGGAAGAGTTATGGAATTCCTTCCTTGCCGTAACTACAAATATGATTATTATGATGTATTAATCTCACTAAGTCAATCCTTAACATCGAAGGATAGGTCAAGTGAGTATAATTGTTATTAATCTACAAATCCTAGCTAACTTACTAATTACCTTTGTAAGAAGCTAGCGTTAGTAAAAATAATAACAACTAAAAACCCAAGAATTATCACAAAATATTAGACACTATGGCTCTATTAATCCATATACTCACTTCCTCCAAGCCAAGGGGTGGAAATTTACCCCATAATCAAAATTGGCATTTCATCAAACACATAGATGGCATAATCATAAAACATTACAAAATTGGAAAAATGATAAAATCTATGAACCACAAAAGAAAAAAATCAACAATGGCAATCTAATAAACATATAAAAACCATCAAACATCAAATTCATGAACCAAAACTCAAAATTGCAAAACTATGCATATATTGACAAATGAATTGAAAATATACGAAAGTGTAGAACAAGTAATGTAATAAAAGAGGAATTAAAGAAATACTTACAATGAGATAGAAAAATCCAAGACCAAAATTGTAGTATAAAATGCTACAAACCCTAATTAAACCTAAGAAAATTTAAGAGAAAACCTAAACTAAACTACCCTAAAACTACTCCTAAAATGTATTCTATGAAGTATGGTAATGTACGGTGTGATATGGTGTTGCTTTCCCCTTCATATATGCTCCGAAGCCTTCAAAAATGGGCCAAAAAGCCCCTTAAATTGCGAGCCACGTGACTTTTTAATGAAGTCATGCACTGGTACCTGTGCGTACGCACACATGCTGATTTTCCTCCTGTGCGTACGCACAGAAGTTGTGCATCGGCACACTTGCTGATTTCCGTTTTGTGCATGAGCACATACCTATGCGTGGGCACAAGTACTGATTTTGACCCTTGTGCGTGGGCATAGAAGGTGTGCGTGGGCACAACCTGAAATGCTTCTCTTTTTTGATTTCTTCATGTTTTCTCCCAATTCCATACTTTTCTTCTACTCTCATCAAGCCATTCCTACCTATTACACCTGAAATTACTCATCAAACATATCAAGGCATCAAATGGAATGAAAGTGGAATAAAATTGACTAAATTAAGCACAAAATTGCATGTTTTTACAATTAGGCTCAATTTAGGGAGAGAACACAAAAGAAAGCTATTTTGATGAATAAATGTGGGTTTATATGATGAAATCCACTTAAATCAAACTAAAATATATCGTCAAATATGGAATCATCAATTCCCCCTCACTTAAAAAATAGCATGTCCTTATTGATGACAAGTCATCCTAGCCTATATTAGCTAGTCTTTTTCTTTAGTTTTCATTAGAATTATGCACTTTCTTGAGCTACAAGCAAGCTAATTGAGTAGATTTTCATGTTTCCCTTGATTGAACCAACCATATATGAATTTATGCCATTTCATGAGGTTTTATGCTATATTTGTTGCATATTATGAAAGAATGAATATCTCATGATTTTGAGCATAGCTTTGATAAGTTTGGTTGATTAATGATAGGTGAAGAAAGCTTGGAGAAAGGTTGAAGCGAAGAGGAATGGCTAGAAGTGAAGAGAGGACAATGGAATAAGTGAAATTGAACCAGGAGGCATGAAGTTAGCCCCAACGTTAGCCCCCTAACTTGGAGGCTAACGTTAGGCATGAAGATTACTGCCTGGGCTCCCCACGTTTGAGCCAACGTTAGCCCCCTAACTTGGAGGCTAACGTTGGCAAGAAAAACTTCTTCCCTGGGCACCAACGTTTGCGCCAACGTTAGACCCCTAACTTGGGGGCTAACGTTGGCACATGAACATTCAAGGAAGAGGCAAAAGTTAGCCCCAACGTTAGCCCCCTAATTTGGAGGCTAACGTTGGAACTTGAGAGTTTCTCCCCTGGGCACCAACGTTTGCGCCAACGTTAGCCCCCTAACTTGGAGGCTAACGTTGGCACATAAATTACAAAGGGGGAAGGGCCAACGTTTGCGCCAACGTTAGCCCCCTAACTTGGAGGCTAACGTTGGCGCCACTAGCATATAAGCAAGGCCAACGTTAGGGTCAAAGTTAGACCCCTAACGTTGGCACCAACGTGCATACCAGTAAATTTTGCTTGCTGCTAAGAAAAGTTGGAGCCAAAGTTAGACCCCTAACTTTGGCTCAAACTTTAGGTCCAACTTTGGCTAACCTCAAACCCGGTTCAATTGGTTCACTTTGGTTCTTCTTCAAACTTCAAGAGCAATCAACCAAGGCCTCTTTCAACCCAATTCCACCAAGAACAAAGGCCCAACTCAAGGCTTGAAGATCATTTTTGGAAAGTGTATAAATAGGATAGAATTCAAGTTATTAAGGGAGCTTTCCTTTTAGAATTTTCATAATAGTTTTCGGAGAGCTTTTGAACTTGAGTGAACTTTAATTTCTTTGTTTCCATTGCTTTTAATTTCATTTTACTTTTGTCTTGGATCTTGGATTGGAGAATTGAAGAAATTCTTTTCAATCTCAATCTTGGATCTCTCTGTTTCTTTACTGTTAATTGAATTGGCATTTCCGTTTCTGTTACTTGATCTTCATCTCTTTTCTTTGCAATTTACAATTTCCTGGCAATTGTTCTTGTTGGATCTAGGAAGGCATTGAGATCTAGACTTGGTTTTCTAGTCTCTGGGTCCTGAGATCTAAATTTCCCATTTCAATTCCCTGTTTACTGCTTCTTCTGTTCATTTACTTTTCTGCTTCATATCCGGTTCAATCCCAATTCCCTTTTACTCTTCTGTTTCATGCAATTTAATTTTTCCTTGTTTAAATTTCTGCAAATCCACATCCCAATCCCCTTTACATTTCAAGCAATTTACATTCCTTGCACTTTAAGATTCCGTAATTTACATTTCTTGCACTTTAAGTTTCTGCCATTTAATTTCTTGTTCTTTAAGTTTCAGCAATTTATTTCTTGTTCTCTTTACTTCAATGCAATTTAATTCTGCAAGTCACAAAACCATCAACCAAATCTTAATTCGCTTGACTAAATCAACCACTAAACTAAAATTGCTCAATCCTTCAATCCCTGTGGGATCGACCTCACTCCCGTTAGTTTTTATTACTTGATACGACCCGGTACACTTGCCGGTTAGATTTGTGTGTTTTGGGAGAAATTTATTTTTCCTCCAAAATATCTCATCAAGTTTTTGTCGCCGTTGCCGGGGATTGATTAGATTGACAATGATTAAGTGAAGTGGTAATCTAGATCAAGCACTTTTTCTTTAATTTTTGAATAACCCACTAACTGTTTGAATATTTGCTTGAACTAAATTTCATTCTAGCAATAGATTGAAGTGATCTTGCTGGTGTTTCTTTTGTCTTGTTTGTATGTCAGATACAGGGAGATCCGTTCCTATTTTATCTGAAGCTGATCAGAGAACTCTTAGAAGGATAAGAAGAGCCGAAAGAGGGAAAAATATTGTTGGAGAAGAAGAATCTGAGGAAGAATACCACGAGATGGAAGGAGATACATCTAATCCAGGAGGAGGAGTTAATAATCAACCACAACAAAGGAGAGTATTGGCTTCCTATACCTTTGCAAATGCTAGACATTGTGGAAGCAGCATTCTCACCCCTAATGTCAATGCAAATAACTTTGAACTGAAGCCACAACTCATCACATTGGTCCAAAACAACTGCTCATTTGGGAGAGGACCATTGGAGGATCCAAATCAACATCTATCTACCTTCTTAAGGATCTGTGACACTGTTAAATCCAATGGCGTGAATCCTGAAACCTACAAGCTTCTGCTGTTCCCGTTCTCATTAAGGGATAAGGCTGCACAATGGCTTGAAACTTTTCCCCAAGGAAGTATCACTAGTTGGGATGACTTGGTGACTAAATTTCTAGCCAAATTCTATCCACCCCAAAGAGTCATCAGGCTGAAAACTGAGGTGCAGACATTCACACAATTAGATGCCGAATCCTTGTATGAAGCATGGGAGAGGTATAAAGCCTTAATCAGAAAGTGTCCTCCAGAGATGTTCAATGAATGGGACGTGCTGCAAAATTTCTATGAAGGTCTGACATTGAAATCTCAGGAGGCATTAGATCATTCTGCTGGAGGTTCACTACAACTGATGAAAACTGCTGAGGAAGCTCAGAATCTTGTGGACATGGTGGCCAACAACCAATATTTCTTCGCTCACCAAAGAAGCCGCCAACCATCACAAAGGAGAGGAGTAATGGAGCTAGAAGGAGTGGATTCAATCCTAGCTCAAAACAAGATGATGCAGCAGCAAATTCAACAAAAATTTGAGCAAATGGCCAAGAGGATTGATAGTCTCCAAGTTGCAGCAGTTAACACTAGCCAACCATCAACCACATGGGGACAGAGTGAAGAAACTCAAGAAGAACAACAACAAGAGCAAGTGCAGTATATGCACAATCAAGGACCAAATGAAGTGTATGGTGATACATACAATCCATCCTGGAAAAACCACCCAAACCTCAGATGGGGAGATAACCATACCCAAAACCAACAACCATGGCAGAGGAACTCAAACCAACACAACCCAAGAAGCAACCAAAATCACAACCAGCAGCAGACTAACCAAAACCCCTACAGAAAACCTCAAAATAACTACCCCAACCTCAACCAATACCAATCTAATAACCAATCCACCAACCAAAATGCCTACCATCCACCACCCACATCTCATAACCCACCTCAAATATCACCTGAAGCCCAACGAATCACTCACTTGGAGACCATGATAGACAAAATGTTGAAACACCAAGAAATGGTAGCCAAGAATCAGGAAGCCTCTATGAAGAGCCTAGAGAGACAGATGGGGCAACTCTCCAAGCAAGTATCTGTTGAGAGACCTTCAAACTCACTGCCCAGTGACACAATTCCAAATCCCAAGGAAGAATGCAAGGCAATACAATTAAGGAGTGGAAGAGCATTGATAAGCAACAATGACACTACAAGGAAGCAAGCAGAGAACATCAAAGAACCAACGGAGGATGAGAAGCAAACAAAGGCAGATGAGGCTAATAAGCAAGTTGTGATGCCAAACAAAGGCACTGAGAAACTCAAAGAGAAGGACAACCAGCCACATAGCTTAAAGGAAGTAGCTCAGAGGCAGCAGCAAATAGGAAAAAGCATCACACCTCCACTGCCATATCCTCAGAGGTTCAACAAAGAGGTTAAAGACCAGCATTTTCACAAATTCCTTGAAATTTTTAAGAAGCTGGAAATCAATATTCCCTTGGCTGAAGCACTTGAACAGATGCCTCTATATTCCAAGTTTCTGAAGGATCTTATCAACAAGAAAAGAAGCTGGGATGAGAAAGAAACCATAATGATTGCTGAGGAATGCAGGGCCTTGATTCAAAGGGGGCTTCCTCCCAAGCTTGAGGACCCAGGAAGCTTCCTGTTGCCTTGCACCATTGGGAAATTGACAATCACTAAAGCAATGTGTGATCTCGGAGCAAGTATTAACTTAATATCATCCTCCTTGGTGAAAAAGCTGCATATAGAGGAGGTCAAACCAACACAAATGTCTCTGGAGCTGGTAGACAAGTCAATGGTATATCCCAAGGGTATAATTGAAAATCTTTTGGTCAAGGTGGACAGTTTTATATACCCTGCTGATTTTGTGGTTCTAGAATCAAACAATGAGGATGGTGATTCTGTTATACTGGAAAGGCCATTCTTGGCCACTGCTAGAGCTATCATAGACGTAGAGGAAGGGGAATTAACTCTCAGGATGCATGACCAGAGCATCACTCTGAAGGTATTACCAGAGGCACAATTCAGCAAGGAGAAGAAAGACTATATGAAGAGTGATCAGGAAAGTCACAGCAACATCCCAATGTTAAGGACTGTGCAGACTGATGAAAAAGCCCAAAAAGATGTTAGAGTACTGGCCACTGAGAAGAGAGGTCCCCAAGGAAAGCCTGCAGCCAGAAAAGAAAGATCAACAAAAGGAAAGATGAAGCGCAGGAACAAAGCAAAAAGGGGCTGGAAGAATAGAAAGATTCCAACAGAGGGGCTTTCTAAAGGTGACAAAGTGAAACTGATATATCAACAGCTGGAGGCAAATCAACAAACCGAGAATTACTACACTGTCAGCAACATACTATCATTAGAACATGCTGAAATTGAACACCAGAGAACAAAGAAGAGGATCACGGTCAGGGGAGACAAATTGAGGCCCTACAAGCACCAACCACCATAAAAGAAAGCCTCAATGTCAAGCTAGTGACAATAAAAGAGCGCTCCATGGGAGGCAACCCATGATTTAAGATTCATGTCATTTTAAATTCAATAAGTTATGATCACTTGATGCATGAATTCTTTTTTTACGAACGTGTCCATTTATTGCATGCACTATTTTGAAACATATGCTAAGTTTGGTGTGTCTTCAAGCACACTTAACCAATATTACAAAGGATTTTGTTTCACATGCTTAAAATGTTTTGATAGAGCATATGGCCGAACACTAAGTTTGGTGTCCACATAGCTTCATGAAAATTTGAAACTCATGCATCAATAATCATACATGTGTTATTTTCCAAAACCTTATAAATAGAAAAATTCTTATTCGATAATGAAGGCATTAATTGTGATGTATCCTTTGACAAAAAAAAAACAAGTTTGGTGTTCATCAAACCTTGATGCACCGATTTAAGGATACAATTAATCCTTCATGAAAAAAAAAGAGAGAAAAAGAAAGTATGATGAAAACAATTCTTATGAACATTTAACATTTGGACTTCACCAATTGGAGGAAGAAACTCATTTTCTTTATACATTACAAAATACTAAGTTTGGTGTCCTCCAAAGAGAGTGTCACGGTTCACATGAGATAAGAATTGATGGTTCACATATTTTTATTAAAAAGAACAATAGTGCTACGGTTGGATAAGACTAATGTATGTTGTCTTGTTGTGATGACTAGGAGGTCAAAGAATCTTCAATGAAAAAGACAAGACAAAGGAAAGCATAGCATAAGGACAAAATCCTATCACATGCTTCAAGGAAGAAATCTGCCACTCCTTGAGAATGATCACGGCAAAGGAAAGGGAAGGAGCAAATTTTGTCTTCATTCATCCTCACATGCATACCTTTGATCTCCATAGTGTCTAATTGCATCCTAGCCCTTCATTGCTCATTTAAAAGCATACCACCTTCAAGCCATGCACATAACCGAATCACTCCTCAACATAACAAGCCTTGTGCAACCTTTCTTCTACTCTAAACTCCAACCACTTAAACTTCTCTTCATAACTTCTTGTCATAGCAAGTCTGGACCTCATCTCTTTTTCCTCCAAACACACATCAAACTCTCCAACATTCTTCACATCACCTCTCAACCAACTAAGTAATCATGGCATCCTCCTCAAGAACCAAACGACGAAAAGGAAAAGATCCAATAGTAGAGGAAGAAACACATGAGTATGACCAATGGAGGTTCAAGTCTTGGTCTCATCAAATGCAAATTCAATGGATGAACGAGAAATAAAGAACAAAGAACAAAATCCGGAAGAGGAGATGGGAGGAACTTACATCACCAGCCACCCGAGTTAATACCAATATCATAAGAGAGTTCTATGCAAATGTCCCAAGGATTGACATGCGTGAACCCCCAACGTACAAGAGCTATGTGCGTGGGGTGGAAGTAGACTTTAGCCCGGAGGCAATCAAGAAAGTCTTGAAACTAAAGTCAGTCCGCTTTGATGAATCGGGATACCAACAAAGATTGACTGAGGATCAAGATTATGAGGAGATTGCAAGAGACATTTTTTTTGAGAACTCAGAATGGGAAGGAGACAACAAGAACAGATACAAGTTCCTGAAGAGATGTAACCTCATTCCGGAAGCAAAAGGATGGTATGAATTGATGAAAAGATCAATTCTGGGGACAGTGAACACCTCAGAAGTTAACAGGGAGAGAGCCTTAATGCTGCATTGTATCATGGTGGGTGGAGAAATAAGAGTTCACGAGATCCTTGCAAGAGACATTCAAAAGATAGCTGAAAAGAATTCGGCCGGATCTTGGTTGTACTATCCGAGCACCATTTGGAAGTTGTGTGCAAAGGCTAAAGTTCCATTGGAAGAAGAGAATCCAATGTGGTTAAGCCAAGGCATGCCCATAACCATTGAACGAATGATGATGCCCCTTGAAGCACATCAAGGCCGAAGACCACATGGAGGAAGGGAAAGAGAAGAGCCAATGGAAGAAGATGAGCCACACATAGAAGAAGAGCCACAAGAGGAGGAGGAGCAGCCACACTTTTTCCCACATGGCAATATGGATATGACTCAAATGCAAGAAGCAATAGGGAGGTTGTCTCAACAGTACACGAGAATCCAAGCAAGGCAAGAGGAATATCATTCTCTGTACATGCAAAACCAACAAGCACAAGAAGAAAGAGAGCTAAGAATAATAAACAAACAAAATGAATTCGAGTCAAGATTCCTTGTAATGCAAGAAGAACATGCCTTTCAATCTCATGAATCTTTTGGGAAGTTGGAACAAATGCAAGCTGAAAGTTTGAAGGCTTTCAAGGAGTTCACAACACTCCAAGAAGCAAGGTATGAAGTGCAAGCCGATTACAATGTCAATAGCCAAATCAAACTAAACTATATTGGAGAACATATGCACAACATGGATCCGGCATTCCCAACTTTTGATGAATTTTTCAAAATGAGAAGTGAGGTAGAAGTAAACAGGGCTATGAGACTTGAAGATAGAGTGGAGAAGGCTATGAATAATGCTGGCTTTTGGCAAGATCAACAGGCACCAAACAAGGATGGTGGGAACACTAGCAGCCAAGTGTATGAAAGGAGAAAGAAGAGGCATGACAAATGAAAGGTGGACTTGCTCCTTGCTCCTAACTTTGCATTGTGTTTGTTTCTTTCAAAATAAGTAGGCTAGTTTTTATGTTTGCTTGTGTGTTCATTTTCACTTAACAAGAAGCATGTGTTGTCCCCTGCATCTTTTAATTCAATAAAAGAACAGTTTGAATGTGAAGTAAAATAGTCTCTGTTAGTTAGAAGTAGAATAAAAGTAAGTGGTGGTATGTGTGTGATTGTATAATAGCTCACTTTGAATGAATAAAGAGCTAGGATATCTCCTTCTAAGTAAAGAGTGGCCTACTGTCTATGAATCTCAATTGAATTAAATTCCTTGGTTAGAAAGAAAAACAAAAAGAAGGAAAGAACAAAGAGAGCCAAAAAGTGGCAAAACAAAAGAAAAACAAAAAGAAACAAAGCTGGACACCAATAGCTTGAACCTTAAAATATATGCCTGTGATGTTTTTGTACTAGGATCTGCTTAGATTAGTAAGCTCTTAGGAGTGTCTCAACACTTGGTGACTTGGGTTAACTAACCCGGGATCATCAGCTGAAAGTCCACTATCAAGAGCAACCTAACTACAAGGCATTTAGTAGCCCAAAGAGGTGCTGGGCATCAATGTTTTAAGAAGGAATGTGAGCCAAGTGTCTATGGTGAATAATGTGTCAAGTATAAAGAAAAGAAAATGAACTTGCTACACATGACACTCAAATAAAGCTTTTGAATAAAGTAATAGCCAAGGATAAAGGAATAATGAGAGGTCATAGCAGTATGTCACTTGAAGCTTGAAGGAGACTTTCTAGGCCTAGGAGTCAATAAGAAGTGAGTATTTGCATATCCACATAAAACCCCATGAACTATCAATAATACTCTGCTAGCATGAACTTCCTCTTCCATTTCATTCTTTCTTCTTAATAATTCATTTCTTGCTTGGGGACAAGCAAGCTTTAATTTTGGTGTTGTGATGACAAGTCATCCTAGCCTATTTTAGCTAGTCTTTTTCTTTAGTTTTCATTAGAATTATGCACTTTCTTGAGCTACAAGCAAGCTAATTGAGTAGATTTTCATGTTTCCCTTGATTGAACCAACCATATATGAATTTATGCCATTTCATGAGGTTTTATGCTATATTTGTTGCATATTATGAAAGAATGAATATCTCATGATTTTGAGCATAGCTTTGATAAGTTTGGTTGATTAATGATAGGTGAAGAAAGCTTGGAGAAAGGTTGAAGCGAAGAGGAATGGCTAGAAGCAAAGAGAGGACAATGGAATAAGTGAAATTGAACCAGGAGGCATGAAGTTAGCCCCAACGTTAGCCCCCTAACTTGGAGGATAACGTTAGGCATGAAGATTACTCCCTGGGCTCCCCACGTTTGAGCCAACGTTAGCCCCCTAACTTGGAGGCTAACGTTGGCAAGAGAAACTTCTTCCCTGGGCACCAACGTTTGTGCCAACGTTAGACCCCTAACTTGGGGGCTAACGTTGGCACATGAACATTCAAGGAAGAGGCAAAAGTTAGCCCCAACGTTAGCCCCCTAATTTGGAGGCTAACGTTGGAACTTGAGAGTTTCTCCCCTGGGCACCAACGTTTGCGCCAACGTTAGCCCCCTAACTTGGAGGCTAACGTTGGCACATAAATTACAAAGGGGGAAGGGCCAACGTTTGCGCCAACGTTAGCCCCCTAACTTGGAGGCTAACGTTGGCGCCACTAGCATATAAGCAAGGCCAACGTTAGGGTCAAAGTTAGACCCCTAACGTTGGCACCAACGTGCATACCAGTAAATTTTGCTTGCTGCTAAGAAAAGTTGGAGCCAAAGTTAGACCCCTAACTTTGGCTCAAACTTTAGGTCCAACTTTGGCTAACCTCAAACCCGGTTCAATTGGTTCACTTTGGTTCTTCTTCAAACTTCAAGAGCAATCAACCAAGGCCTCTTTCAACCCAATTCCACCAAGAACAAAGGCCCAACTCAAGGCTTGAAGATCATTTTTGGAAAGTGTATAAATAGGATAGAATTCAAGTTATTAAGGGAGCTTTCCTTTTAGAATTTTCATAATAGTTTTCGGAGAGCTTTTGAACTTGAGTGAACTTTAATTTCTTTGTTTCCATTGCTTTTAATTTCATTTTACTTTTGTCTTGGATCTTGGATTGGAGAATTGAAGAAATTCTGTTTCAATCTCAATCTTGGATCTCTCTGTTTCTTTACTGTTAATTGAATTGGCATTTCCGTTTCTGTTACTTGATCTTCATCTCTTTTCTTTGCAATTTACAATTTCCTGGCAATTGTTCTTGTTGGATCTAGGAAGGCATTGAGATCTAGACTTGGTTTTCTAGTCTCTGGGTCCTGAGATCTAAATTTCCCATTTCAATTCCCTGTTTACTGCTTCTTCTGTTCATTTACTTTTCTGCTTCATATCCGGTTCAATCCCAATTCCCTTTTACTCTTCTGTTTGATGCAATTTAATTTTTCCTTGTTTAAATTTCTGCAAATCCACATCCCAATCCCCTTTACATTTCAAGCAATTTACATTCCTTGCACTTTAAGATTCCGCAATTTACATTTCTTGCACTTTAAGTTTCTGCCATTTAATTTCTTGTTCTTTAAGTTTCAGTAATTTATTTCTTGTTCTCTTTACTTCAATGCAATTTAATTCTGCAAGTCACAAAACCATCAACCAAATCTTAATTCGCTTGACTAAATCAACCACTAAACTAAAATTGCTCAATCCTTCAATCCCTGTAGGATCGACCTCACTCCCGTGAGTTTTTATTACTTGATACGACCCGGTACACTTGCCGGTTAGATTTGTGTGTTTTGGGAGAAATTTATTTTTCCTCCAAAATATCTCATCACTTATGCTAATCACAATCAAAGGAGAATGACAGAAGGCAAGCAAGTTATTCAATGCACTACGTACATGCATGAAACTATGCTATATATATATATATATATATATATATATATATATATATATATATATATAGTTCCTATTGATTTGGTGAAAACAAATAATCAAATTTCCAACCAAGAGTATAGACATATAGGGTTAAGAAAAGAAGTAGCTCAATGCAATCAAAATCCAAAGAATTGATTCAAATTCCAAAATGAAGCAACTTGCAAGAATATACATGATAAGAAGGGTGGAAACATAGAATTGAGTGATCGAACCCTCACTAGGTGTGTATACACTCTAATCACTCGGTGGTTAGGGTCAATTCACTCAAGTCTCCTCCTAATCGTGCTTTCATGGATTTGCTTTTCATCTAACAATCAAAAAATATGTGATGCATGAATGCAAGTGTCATGAGGTATTTAGAAGGTTGTAATGGGGTTGGGGTAAGGGTAAGATGAATATATGGCTAAGTGGACTAAAAGATTGAATCTTTGATTAGGTTAAGTATCCAACTCAACCTATATCAATGAAATCACAAAAATGCATTCTAGCCACCCATTACTTCTTTTCACACACATTCATGCCTTAGTTTCTATTCAAAACACATATGCAATTCTTATTCATTTTTTCCATTTTCTTTGGGATAACTTTTGTCCCATCTTATTACTATCTTTTTTTCTTTCATTTTATTTTTTTTCTTTTCTATTTCTTTTTCTTTTTATTTTGTCCCATTTTTCAAATTTTTCCCTGAAATACCCAAAGCAAACATTTTCATTCACTACCAATATTTTCTAAAGATTTCCTCCACACTTAAATGAAACACACACCTTAACCTAAGCTAATCAAATAAGCAATTCAAGGTTATTCATGGTTTTTCGCTTAAGGTTGTGATGTGGTGATATTTCAAACAATGGGATTAATTAAGGCTCAAAGGGTTAACAATAGTAGATGTAAGGGTATGGCTATATGGGTGAGTAAGCTTTAATTGAAATAATGGCCTCAATCATGCTCAATGCATTCAAACATCAAATATCAGAAATAAAGAATCAAGCAAAACCAAGATCACAATCATAGAAGGAGCATATCACACAAGAACAAAATAGTGGTTAAAATATGAAACCACTCATTGTAGGCTCAACAACTCACAGGGTTATTTGTTCTATCTCTCTTCTATGTTCCATAAAAATCATTCAAGCAAGTTTAAAAACAATTTTCCAAATCAATTCAATAGAACGCCCTAAAAACAAAAATCTTGGAAATTTTTGTTGTTTTTCACCAAAATTATTTCCTATATGTATGTATGATGTGATGGATGAAATTTAAAAGATTTCCTAGTTCTCTTCATAATTTTCAACATCGCACAAATTAACATGAACAATTAGGACCAAAATTGAACTAGTTGCTATGATTTTCACATAATCCAATCACAACTTCTATCTATAAAAAATATATACTAAGTGAAATATGCAAAAATGCAACATACATAAAATATATACCAACTAAAAATGGAAAATACAATAGTATAAGCTAAGATATATATACTAGAAGAAAATGCAATGCAACAATAAAAGATACTACAAATATCTACAAGAACATAATAAAAGGAAACAAAAATAAAGTGCAAAGTGTTCGAAAAGAAAGTTTACTCCCCAAAAATGGTGAATCCTCCTCCACACTTAAGCATTGCACGGTCCTTCGTGCACGAACACACTCCAGGGGAAATGTCTCTCAAGTGCTCCATGATGGGTTGGAACCGGAATTCCAACACCTAAAACTCACCGGCAAGTGTACCGGGTCACATCAAGTAGTAAAACTCACTTAGAGTGAGGTCGATCCCACAGGGATTGATGGATCAAGTAACTTTAGTGGGTGATTAGTTTAGTCAAGCTAACATTGAAGTGAAATTTGATGAAATGTAGCCAACAGACTGTAAATTCCAGGAATCTTAAAGATGCAGAAAGTAAAATTGCAAGTAACTTAAAGAACAAGAAAGTAAAATAGCTGAAACTTAAATTGCAAGAGAAGTAAATTGCATGAACATAAATGACAAGAAAGGTAAATTACATGAAAAGTAAAGGGGGGCTTGGTGCTGGAAATTAAAGGAAGCAATAGATCAAAGCTTAGAACAATTGCATGAAAATTAAACTTGTAGGAAAAGTAAATCAGATCATGGACAGAAATATAAAATGCAGAACAATTGCAGAAGGATCAAATTTCTTGAAAGTAAATTGAAGGCAAATGAGAATAGAAAGCAATAGGAACCAAAGATCAAAATCAAGCTCAATGTAAATTGAATTGTAAACTTGTAGCAAAAGAAAATTGTAGCAGAAGAGAAATTGAAGTTGCAAAAGAAGAAGATTTAAAACAGCAAATAAAATTTGAATTATTTAGAAGAAGAACAAAGAGATTTTAGAGTGAGAATTAAAACAGAATCCCTTCAATTCTCCACCCAAGATTCCAAACAAAAAGTAAGAAATGTAAAAGCAAGAACAAGGAGGAGAAAACTTAGCTCTCAATCCTAATTCCCCCTAGTGCTCTCGAGTAGAGTTAGCCTTCTCTATGAAATGAGAATGATGCCTTTATATAGGCTTTCTACAAAATGAAAATAAAATAAAACAAATTACAATTTAAATGAAATTCCTAATTTAATTGATCCTTATGCCTTTGAGTTAATGGGCTTTGCTTGCTTTGGATTTGAAGAAGAGTGGGTTGATTTGGATTAGGACTTTTTCAAATTGGTGAAGAATTGAATTTATATGAAATTTTGGTTGAATTTTGGCCCATGGGTGACACTCCTAGTAGAGCGCTCAGCTCTCACCAAGAGCACAGCATCCAAGCTTTGTTTTGGCCTTGCAATGTGCGTGACAAGCTCCCTGGACAGCATCAGGGTAGCGCTCAGCTCTCCCCAAGAGCGCAGCATCCTTGCTTCCTTGGTGAGGTATCCGTGTTCAAGCCTTGGGGGTTGCACTCTTGCCCAATTTCCTTGCATTTTCTTTGGGAGAGAGCATGACAATGCTCTCCAAGAGAGCACTGTACTCTCCAAGTGAGCGCTACTTTACTTTGGAGTGAGGCTCCAGCTTCGAACTTTGGTGGAAGCATTGGCTGATTTTTTTGCTTGTTTTTGGCCCTTAAAGATGCATTTCACTCGTGCCTCAATTTCATGTCAAATATGGATTTCCATATATAGTTGGAAAGCTCTGAATGTCGTCTGTCCAACGCAACTGGAAGCATATAAATCGGACATCTGTAGCTCAAGTTATAGCCCTTCGAAGGAGGCATGGTCATGCTGTAAATGCCCAGATTTAACTTAGCAAAATTTCTTGCTTCCAAGCTGAAATTGAACTCTTATAGCGCTCAGTTCACTCAATGAGCACAGCACTCCTTGATTTGGTCATGGGCCACGCTTTTAAAAGCGTGGCCTAAGGCTCCAAAGTGTGCTCCAACTTCAAAGTGTGTCCCAAAGCTCTTTTTTTCTCCTTTTTAGCTTATTTTGTGCTTCTTTGCTTCTTTTTCTTCTTATTTCCTACAAGATTTATAAAATTAAAAGATCAAAAAAATATACAAATTAAGCACAAAAGCATTCAATATTTAAGCTCAAATCATCAATTTCTTGTATGAAAAAGCATAGAAAAACATGACATGATGACATGTCATCACAACACCAAACTTAAACCTTGCTTGTCCCCAAGCAAGAAAAGAATTATGCACTTAAGATTGACAATCCAAGGTAAGAAGAATAGCAAGTTAATGTTCATGGTAAGCTAGTTTCTTATGCATGCTACAATCACAAAAGAAATGTAAATGATTGATGCTTCCATCTAGCTCATTTTATGAAATCTTTCTCTTATATTTCTTCCTTGAAACAAGCTTTTGATTTTCTTATTAGCTTCTCCTTTTTGCGTGCTTTGCCCCATGAGTTGATAACAAAGCTACGACTTCTAAATGCTTTGTTTTCAAGTATTACCACTTGATACATAAGCACCACAAGCATTTAATTAGAGGACTTCATTAAGCTCATTTGTTTCTTTTCTTGACTCTCTAATCATTGATGCTCAGAGCCTTGAGCTTTGAGGGAGTGCATTTGCACTTTGAGCCTAGCCTTGACTCTAAGTATTTTGTTTTCAAGCTTTTTGCTTGATACATAAACACCATAAGTACTTAACAATGGAATTATCATTGGTACTCAGAGCCTTCAGCTTTCTCATTCTTTCCCTTTTTTCTTTCTTGCCTTAATTTGTAATTACTTCTTCAAGGTTTTCATGATTTCAAAAGATTTCACAAAATGCACTAGATGAAAACTTCAATTAAATAAAATCCAATGCAATTGAGCAACAATTAATCATACTAGCTTTCCAAAACTTGTATGCACATGCTAAGTTCTTCTTTAATTCCTTGTTTGTTTATGATCATGATGCTTTATTGCTTTTGAACTCACAAAACTCAAGTTGGTAGTTATAATGCCACAGCAACATGTTTCAAATCAAGATTCAAGCTATGCTTTATTCATACACAAATGTAAATAGAGAAGATAAAGTCAATCATGAAATTTAAGTGCTGGAAACAAATGAGAAGAAAAGGAGCTCTACAATCTTGTAGTTTATCTTCATTATTGTTGTCCTTTTTCCTCTATTCTTCCTCTTTCCTTTGTCAAACTCAGAATGCTTGCTCATCCTTAAGCAACAATTAGAACAATGGCTATGGGGCTAAGATGGATCTTGAATGTCTTACACAATAAAATGTTAGTAGTACATATGTTCTAAGCAAGCAAAATTAAAGATAATAATCATGGCACAAGAGACAGAGACATTGTGATTGCAAACATAAGAAGGTGAGCACAATACATTGCATAAAAGATAAGTGGCACACCAAACTTAGTGTGACACTTCACTTGGAATTAATGCAAGTATCTAGTAAAGATTAGAAGCAAATTTTTGTTGCATAGCAACACCAAACTTAGAATGCAATCCTATGTCAATTTATTTGAACAAAAACTAAGCAAATGAAACTGTTAGATGTTAAATACAATTATCAAGCCAAGAATCTGTCATGAATAAAGCTCTCTTGGTAATGTATTAACAAACACAGTAAATAAAAGAAAGCATTTAAAACAAGGAAATGACTAAAAACAAAGAGAAAACTAAAATTGTCTAACTAAAAGAAAGATAACAGTGCAAAGAACATTATGATTATACAAACAAGTGGTGTTGCTGAATGAATTGCATAGAAAAATAAGTGGCACACCAAACTTAGAATCTTAGTGTGACACTTCCATGTAGAATTGATGCAATCATTCAAAGGGATTGAAAACAAATTGTTGCAGGGCAACACCAAACTTAGAATGTAACCATATGCTAATTTATTGAATTTAAACAAAGCAAAGAGAGAAAACAAAGCAGAGAAGAGAAATTATACCTACGGTTGACATGTTGTTCACTTTCTTCCACTTCTTCTAGTTTGTTAAGAGGAATGACCTTAAGGGGGGAGAATATTCAGCTACTGTCCCTTGTCTTGGCCTTTCCTCAGCAAGCTTCCTTTTGCAAATGGCTTGATTGATCTTGCTTGCTGAATCAGGGATAAGATTGGTGCTCTTGCTAGTTGCCTTCACTCTTTTGAATTCAAAACTTGGTTGCTGTGTGATTATTGGAGTTTTGTATTCATCCAGAGCCTTTTGAATTGGTGGTTCCATGAACTCTTCCTTCATGTAATTCTCTACCTCACTTGAGTGTAAATTTTCTGGAATGACTTCCTCACTTTCTTGCTCCTCCACTCCTTTCTTTGCACCCAACATTTGACTTAATAGCTTTTTCATTGAGGAGGTTTGTTGATCTTCCCAATATTTCTTCATCTCCTCTTCATATCTTTTAATTTCAGAGTCAATTGTTGAGACTTTTTGGTCCAAGGGAGTTTGAGGAGGTTGTGATTGTTCAGGTTCTCTTGTCATCTCAAGTGCAGTTTCAGGTTCCAATACTTTCACCACCACTTCCTTTTTTGCAATTTCACTTGACACCGGGGCTTCCTCATCTTGCTTTTCCTCTTTCTTCTTTCTACTCAACAATTGAGCTAACATCACTTCCATGTTTTTGAGGGATTTCTCTTGTTCTTTCTAAACTTTCGTTGTCTTCTCCTCATATCTTTTGAGCATGGACTCAAGCTTTGAGAACCTTGAGTGGTTCATGGAAGTTTGTGTGGGTGGTGAGTTTTGAAAGGGGCTTTCTGTTGAAGCATGGTCAAGTGATGATATCTTTGGATGAATATCATATGGAGCATTATAATTCTCTTCCCAGCCACCATTAGAATCATGACTTGCATCATTTTGTGGTGGAGAGAAATATCCCATATGGTTTTCTTGCTCATCTTGTGTCTCTGAAGCAAATCTCCATGGATTGGAGTGCTTAGAATTTGTATTTTCTTGGTGATATTCTCAGCCACCATTAGAGATTGATGATGGTGGGTAATATCCCATAAAATTTTGTTTGACCATAAGATGATTTGAACTCCATTTGTATTTTGTAAAATGCAACATCAATGAAAATTGAAATTCATGTGACAAAGAAAGAATTTCTTAGTGAAGCAATAGCTCAAACACCTTGCTATCAACTTAAAACAGAGAACAAAAATAAAGAAAATGCTTGATCTAGACTTCTCACCCACTTAATCATTGTTGATCTAAATCAATCCCTGGCAACGGCGCCAAAAACATGATCGGTTGGAACCGGAATTCCAACACTTAAAACTCACCGGCAAGTGTACCGGGTCGCATCAAGTAGTAAAACTCACTTAGAGTGAGGTCGATCCCACAGAGATTGATGGATCAAGCAACTTTAGTAGGTGATTAGTTTAGTCAAGCTAACATTGAAGTGAAATTTGATGAAATGTAGCCAATAGAATGTAAATTGCAGGAATCTTAAAGATGCAGAAAGTAAAATTGCAAGAAACTTAAAGAACAAGAAAGTAAAATAGCTGAAACTTAAATTCCAATAGAAGTAAATTGCATGAACTTAAATGACAAGAAAGGTAAATTGCATGAAAAGTAAAGGAGGGCTGGGTGCTAGAAATTAAAGGAAGCAATAGATCAAAGCTTAGAACAATTGAATGGAAATTAAACTTGTAGGAAAAGTAAATCAGATCATGGACAGAAATATAAAATGCAGAACAATTGCAGAAGGATCAAATTGCTTGAAAGTAAATTGAAGGCAAATGAGAACAGAAAGCAATGGGAACAAAAGATCAAAATCAAGCTCAATGTAAATTGAATTGTAAACTTGCAGCAATAGGAAATTGTAGCAGAAGAGAAATTGAAGTTGCAGAAGAAGAAGATTTAAAATAGCAAATAAAATTTGAATTATTTAGAAGAAGAACAAAGAGATTTCAGAGTGAGAATTGAAACAGAATTCCTTCAATTCTCCACCCAAAATTCCAAACAAAAAGAAAGAAACGCAAAAGCAAGAACAAGGAGGAGAGAACTCAGCTCTCAATCCTAATTCCCCCTAGTGCTCTCTATTAGAGTTAGCCTTCTCTATGAAATGAGAATGATGCCTTTATATAGGCCTTCTACAAAATGAAAATAAAATGAAACAAATTATAATTTAAATAAAATTTCTAATCTAATTGATCCTTATGCCTTTGAGTTAATGGGCTTTGCTTGCTTTGGATTTGAAGAAGAGTGGGTTGATTTGGATTTGGCCTTTTTCAAATTGGTGAAGAATTGAATTTAAATGAAATTTTGGTTGGATTTTGGCCCATGGGTGACACTCCCATTAGAGTGCTCAGCTCTCACCAAGAGCACAGCATCCAAGCGTTGTTTTGGCCTTGCAATGTGCATGACAAGCTCCCTGAACAGCATCAGGGTAGTGCTCAGCTCTCCCCAAGAGCGTAGCATCCTTTCTTCCTTGGTGAGGTATCCGTGTTCAAGCCTTGGTGGTTGCACTCTTGCCCAATTTCCTTGAATTTTCTTTGGGAGAGAGCACGACAATACTCTCCAAGAGAGTGCTGTGCTCTCCAAGTGAGCGCTACTTTGCTTTGGAGTGAGGCTCCAGCTTCGAACCTTGGTGGAAGCATTGGCTGATTTTTTTGCTTGTTTTTGGCTCTTAAAGATGTATTTCACTCATGCCTTAATTTCATGTCAAATATGGATTGCCATATATAGTTGGAAAGCTCTGAATGTCAGCTTTCCAACACAACTAGAAGCACATCAATTGGACATCTGTAGCTCAAGTTATAGCCCTTCGAAGGAGGCATGGTCATGCTCTGAACGCCCAGATTTAACTTAGCGAAATTTCTTGCTTCCAAGCTGAAATTGAACTCTTATAGCGCTCAGTTCACTCAATGAGCGCAGCACTCCTTGATTTGGTCATGGGCCACGCTTTTAAAAGCGTGGCCTAAGGCTCCAAAGTGTGCTCCAACTTTAAAGTGTGTCCCAAAGCTCTTTTTTTCTCCTTTTTAGCTTATTTTGTGCTTCTTTGCTTCTTTTTCTTCTTATTTCCTACAAGATTTATAAAATTAAAAGATCAAAGAAACATACCAATTAAGCACAAAAGCATTCAATATTTTAGCGTAGAAAAACATGACATGATGACATGTCATCACTTCACCTTCAGCTAGTGGATGCGGGGGCTTGGGTTGTATGGAAACCGCCAAGTCTAATGCATTCTCGGCATTTTCGTCCATGGTGTCCTTCTCCTCTCCCGGCTCCTTGCCTTCACGTCTCATTCTTAAAAAGAATGAATAAAGTATAATTAAGAATCATAGGGTAAGTAGCACCAAAAGGTAAAGTAAGATGCAAATAAGCATCTAATTGAGGGAGTTTGCATAATGGTGTGGTATGATGAAAATGAGCCATATGTGTGTTCCAATTATGCGTGCAGTTAGAAGACACACAATGGCCGGTTAAAACGGTATCCACACCATCAAAAAGTAAGCATGAGTTCCTCAACTAAATGGCCTAAGTTGCATCCAATGAATAAGCATCAACTAGACTCAAGCAAGCTTAGGCAATTACAACAAGAGTGAATTGAATTTAGGAAATATTGGATATTGAAATTGTGCAAGTGAAAACGAAAAATTAATAACATAGCACAACAAGCAATAACCAATTCAATGATGAAAAGAAAACTACTTATTCATCCTTAGGAATAATGAAATAATCACATGTATAAGATGCTTGTTATAAAAAATGGCAAGTCTTGATAAGAATTAGGTCAAGTCAACTCAAAAAGAAAATGCAAAGCATTAACAAGGAACAAATACCTTCTTATGTGATTATATTGACTTAAAAACCATGATGAACAAGCAATTCAATTCAATTCACTAAATTCCATGTGCACTCATAAAAGTTTCACCTAATATGCAACAAAATGTAAATGTGCAGATCCAATTAGGTGCTAGTAATTTAAGGCAAAGTACAAGTGCATCGATGAAATTCAACCAAGATACAACCCAATCAACATGAAACAAACACTTGCAACTTATTCAATGAAGAAACAACTAAACCAAACTAATATAATTACTGAAATGAAAATAAAATGTAATGAAAAGTAAGTAAAACAAGTAGGAAAACCGGAGAAGAGTAGGAGAAGAGAGGGATGGAGGGGGCGGAAGTGTGTTAGGGCTTAATTCAAAGTGCAATAAAAATTTTGCCCAAAACAACACTTGTGCATACGCACAAGCACGTTTGCGCATGGACACTAGGTGAATAGGGTAAGTGAGCGGACGCACAAGGTGTGCAAATACTCTGAACAGAGTGGGAATCAAGAAGTGCGTGTGCGCACTAGGATGTGCGCACACACAGAAGACTTTTTTTTTTAGGTTGAGGATCATGTGTGCATGCGCACAAGGGTATGTACGCATGCACAGGTACAAAGTTTGGCAGTGGTTCCTACGCACAGACTGTGCCGGCACTCCCACTAGAGGGAGTGTATGGGAGTGTGCATACGCAAAGCCCTGTGCGACGAATAAACGGGTGCGCGCGCACGCACAAGGCGCAGGAAAACAGGGGAGCGACCACGCACAAGGCGTGCGACCACTCCAAATAGAGGCTGTGCAGGCTAGTGTGTGTACGCACAGGTGGGTGCGTATACACAGAAGGTGAAATTTTGTTGTTGTGTGTGTACGCACAAGTGTGTGTGCACGCACATGCCCTATTTTTTCCAAAAATATTTCTTCAAAATCTAAAGTACCAAGCCTTAGCTCAACCAAAATTCAACGCCAAAATATTCAAAACTTCACAAAATCATGATCCATATACAAATTAACATATCTAAGCTCAAAATTAAACTAATCCTAAGCTAGATAAAAAGCAAAATGCAATGAAATAAGACTATAAACAAAGAGAAAGGGGTAAGAAAGATGTTACCATGGTGAGGTGTCTCCCACCTAGCAGTTTGGAATATAGTCCTTCAGTTGGACTTTTTGAGGAGGCTCTT
The DNA here is from genome assembly GCF_059453495.1 of Arachis ipaensis. Lineage (NCBI taxonomy): Eukaryota > Viridiplantae > Streptophyta > Magnoliopsida > Fabales > Fabaceae > Arachis > Arachis ipaensis. Next base: position 87,621,132 of record NC_142444.1, read on the forward strand.
GTTAGGGTGGCTTGTGTTTCCACTCCTCCTTAGATCTTCATCCAAGCTTGCACTTCATAGGTCCTCCGGGATCCCATGTCCTAGTTTCTCGTTCTCCATCTTGTTGATCTCTATGCTCCAAGCCGGATGGACAAGCTCTCAATTTACCATTGAAGCACCTCAACATTCTCCGGAAATCACCCAATTGTGCTTTATACCATGCTTGAATCCCAAGGCTTGAATTGTCTTTCTTGATGAGCTTTGGACTCCTTTGGAAACCAACACTCCTTTCTACACCATGTACCAACCCAAGGAGGACTTGAAGTTGGTAATCCGTTTCCAAGATAGCATATTAATGGGGGCCAATAAAGCTTATAGATGTGATTGCCACACACTCAATGTGCTCTTAGAGCAGAGTTGCTTCCTCACCAACTTCCTCTTCCCCATCACTTTAAGTCTTACCTTGGAGGTTGTGTGATGTCCACATCAACCTCTCCTTCAAATCCAAAGAGGGAAGGTTTGTCAAGATCATAGAGGGGAGTGACCAATGCGGACAAAAAATCCTCAATGATGGAATCCGCATCTCGGCCAATGTCCCTCCATTCTCCCTTTACCTCCTTCGGTTCATATACTTCACTTTCTCCCTCTTGTTGCATGTCATGCTCTAACTCCTCTTCTTTCCCTTGTGGTTCCATGCTCTCTTCTTCACTACACCCTTTAATCGATGATTCACATTCTTCAAGAGAAGTGTCTTGATCGGATGAGCGTAGAAGAACCAAGCAGTTTACCGCTTTGGCTATAGTGGCAATGAATTACGCTTGAGTCTTTCGGAATCCTTCTTACACTTAGAGAAAGGTTTGAAGGTCTTGATGGTCTTGGGCCAAGGGTGGGAAAGTTTCACATTGGGGGTGAAAGTTGAGGTTCATAGTTTGGGAGAAAGGTTGTATATGTGAGAGGTAGTTCATGTTGATGCATATCTTGAGGTGGTTTGTAAGAAGGTGGATGATGTTATTGGTAGTGTGGTTGAAAATGTGGTGATTGAGGATTATGTTGACAGTATGGGTTATAGGTATATGGTGGTGGAAGTATGTTATCGTTGTGCGTTCCACCATATCCTTGATTTGGGTATGCATATTGGGAAGGGTTTTGCTTATTGCAGTATAGATGTGGATGGTTGCTCCTTCCAAAATTGATTCTCCAATCCAATGATGCAATCTAAAATTGAAGTTATCAAACCCTACACAAATGATCACAAACAAACTCCAAACCAAGAGGATTATAACTCATAGAGAAAAATTGAAAATAAAACTAAAGACATTAATTAACAAAATAAACAAAGTCCTAATTACCAACAAAATCAAACAAACAACCAAAAAGAATCTATTCACACTATTCACATATTAAAAACAACCAAAACTATAGCACTCATGGCGTTAGTTCCCCGGTAACGGCGCCAAAAACTTGAAAGAGTAAAACCGTGGACTTAGAAGTCTTTAACAAAATAATTCTGTTTCAAGTATAGTTCCAAGCCAACGAATAATGCTCAAATCAAATTTCAATTTCAAAATATGTCACAATTCAAATCAAATTAACCGAGAGTATTTAAACTCCCGGGTCGTCTTCCCTAGGAACTAATGCCTAAGAGCGCACAATTTTAGTTGAGAGAAGTAAGGGGTTTCAATGATTGAAGTAAATAAATAAAGAGATAAAAGAACAATCAAAATTGCAATTAATAAACTAATGAAGGAATAAAATAACTATGTATGTAATATGGACAAATAAGACTCAAAATTGATGAAAATGTGGTTCAAAACATACATGGAGCCTTGACTTGGGATGAGTTATGGGATTCCTTCCTTGCCATAACCACGACTATGATAATCATAATGGATTAATCTCACTAAGTCAAACCTTAACATCGAAGGATAGGTCAAGTGAGCATAATTGTTATTTATCCACAAATCCTAGCTAACATACTAATTACCTTAGTAAGAAGCTAGCGTTAGTGGAAACAATAACAACTAACAACCCAAGAATTATCACTAAATGTCGGACATTATGGCTCTAGTAATCCATATACTCACTTTCCCCAAGCCAAGGAGTGAAAATTTACCACATAATCAAAATTGGCATTTCATCAAACGCATAGAGAGCATAATCATAAAACAAGACAAAATTGGGAAAATGATGAAAACTAAGAACCACAAAAGAACAAAATCAACAATGGCAATCCAATAAACATATAAAAACCATCAAACATCAAATTCATGAACCAAAACTCAAAATTGCAAAACTATGTATATATTGACAAAGAAATGAAAATATATGAAAGTGTAGAACAAGTCATGTAATAAAAGAGGAATTAAAGAAATACTTACAATGAGATAGCAAAATCCAAGACCAAAATTGAACTATAAAATGCTACAAACCCTAATTAAACCTAAGAAAATTTGAGAAATAATCTAAACTAAACTACCCTAAAACTACTCCTAAAATGTATTCTATGAAGTATGGTAATGTATGGTGTGATATGGTGTTACTTCCCCCTTCATATATGCTCTAAAGCCTTCAGAAATGGGCCAAAAAGCCCCTCAAATCACGAGCCATGTGACTTTTTTAATGAAGTCACGTGCTAGTACCTGTGCGTACACACACATTCTGATTTTCCTCCTGTGCATACGCACAGAAGTTGTGCATGGGCACACTTTCTGATTTCCGTTCTGTGTGTGGGCACAGATGTGTGCATGGGTACAGGTATTGATTTTGACCCTTGTGCATGGGCACAGAAGGTGTGCGTGGGCATAGGCTGAAATGCTTCTCTCCTTTGATTTCTTCATGTTTTCTCCCAAGTCCATGCTTTTGTTCCACTCTCATCAAGCCATTCCTACCTATTACACCTAAAATCACTCATCAAACATATCAAGACATCGAATGGAATGAAAGTGGAATAAAATTGACTAAATTAAGCACAAAGAGAACACAAAAGTATGCTATTTGGATGAATAAATGTGGGTTTATATGATGAAATCCACTCAAATCAAACCAAAATATATCGTCAAATATGGACTCATCAGTTTTATATATATATATATATTTAAATATTCTCCGACCAGCCTTATCTTTGCAGGCTGAGTTAGGAGCTCGTTTATTCTATACCCTTGACCTTCTGTTCTCACTTTCTATATATATATATATATATATGTTCATGTACCTTAGCTTTCTTTTTGCGCAAGTAACCTTATTTTCTGAGCGTTGCGCTTTTAATTTTGCGATTTCGTTTTACCTATCCTTCAAGGCTCCTCATATATTATATTCTTTCAAGTATTATACGTGTATATTGTGGTAGGGTGTTACATTATGGTATCAGAGAAGTTCGTTCCTATAAAGCCTGAGGGATGGACTGACTATGCTTCTGGGCATACTCTGCGTGTCTTTACATGCTAATTATGATATCTAACTGATATATATGGCATGAATGTTCATGAGCATGCTTTTGGGACTTTGAAGCACTAGACTTGTGATATTGAGACTGATCACCTTGATATCACTTGTTTGGTGTGAATAGAAACCAAATGGTGTCTCGTGGGCGTGGTCGTGGGCGTAACCAAGGTTAGGGACGGAGAGGTAACGAGGTAACCATATCGATAGGTAGTTTGTCTAATTTTGTGACCTCAATGACGAGTGCTACTGTCATTGGTGCTATTGCTGCCATGACTAGTCGAGCGATTGGTAGGATGGAACAACAAGCTACAGTTGGCAATGACGGTGGTATTGAATATAAAGGCGGAGATAATGTCCCAAGTACAGTGGTACCAGTGGAAATAGTGAGTTATCCGGAGTTAGTTAACATCGGTCAAGCAATGGGAGAAAGCTCAAGAAGGACTGTGGTGGCAAGGAGTGACCGCCGGAAATCTTTCACAAAGAAAAAAGGAAGGAAGATTACACCTAGGAGCCAAAGTTTCAAAAGGGGGGTTGTTATGTTGCTTCACAGTGCCAGAACATTAACTGAAGAAACGACAATCGTTAGGGGAAGGATTCAAAAGAATAGACTAGTACTCAATTGGAATACTTAAAGTGTCTGAAATGCAAAAAGTATCATCCAAATAGAACATGCGAAAAAGCCAGGGCATATATCTCGGGATTGTTCACATAGGAAGAGCCAGGACGTAGTCAAGTTTGATTCACAGACTCGAGGTAATGGTAAACTAGTCGCTGAATTTTTAATTGCCTTGCATGATATTGGTATGTAGCATTCAATTGTAACTCACGGTATGTTGTGATAATCATGGTTTCTAAACGAATGATCGACCGATGACTTCCATTTATTGAGATGGAGTGATATTTATTTAAACTTACAAGAATGGCTAAGTTCTTGAAGATTAAGAATCAGAGTGACGCAGTGGAAGCGGGTTGGATTATATCTAAGGGATTGGAAGTGTGGAGGACTATGTGGAGCTATTGTTCGAAATCCAGTGACAGTGAACTATGAGGAAGATTATACCAAATCCCTATTGCAAGAAAGTTCTTGGGTTAATTCATGAAGTTATACCAGAATATCTATCTCAGAGAGAAAGTGAGTGTGCGATAGACTTAGTGCCATAAGCCGGATTAACTTTGATTGCAGCATGATAGAAGACACCGTGATAATCGACAGAATTTAGGAGACGATTGAAAGAGGTGGTAGAAAAGATACCCATTTGACCATGAGTTTCCCTGTGGGATGTACTGGTTATGTTAAGTGAAGAGGAAATACAACACTAGGAAGCTCTACGCGAGAGAGAGGGTGCGCTAACTAATCTCCCGACTTGACCTAACCTTTATTTTACAGCTTACATTTAAAATTCTATCTTGAATTTCTTCTTGAAAAACCGAATTTACTGTTCTTCTAATCCTATTCCTTACTAGCATAAAGCTTGTCTCTTTTGGAATAATCCTGAACTTGTCCTAGTATAATCACATAATCCTTGAATCTTGAAGACTTGCTATGTGTGGAGTCGCTCTCCTTAGTAAACTTGAGTTCCTTTAAATTCAACTAGAACTTATTTAATTCGACATGCCTTGTTCTTTCTATCCAGGTTTTGATTCGTTCTTTCTTGAGATGCACCTTGGTTCTTCTTCTTGTGCATTTCATTATTTCTGTACAACTATGTTTGACCATATACAAGACTTTCCTCTGATTTCTTGTAAACACCATATGTGTTGTTCTTTCATCTTTGAGATTAATAATTCCTTGGGAATCAATTCGAGCTTAGTTAGACTATCGTGCGATTCCTAGATATACCCATCAAGACAATGGTCTTTTAATGCAAGACTTCTGAAGGCAAAATATGAAGTGTGTAGGAATGCAATAGTAAGAAAAGTTCCGGAGCCTTAATTCTTGTCAACCGTATTACATACAATTAAGTTAACCCGATATGATGCACTGTGTGTATGGACACTTAAATATGATGGAAGCTTTCGAACAATGAGAGAAAAGATTAAATTCAGTGCAAGTATTTGGGATACCGGAACCTAAAGGACTATTCGGAGTCACTGCAATGCGTTGTTGACTGACTTAGAAAGCGCGCTGATGCAACATCATGAGGTAGTAGTGGACACCCTGTGTAAGAAATTTCTAAGGAATGCTTGGACATTAATAGCAGAGGAAGTAACGCTAGGTGAGTTGAAGCTCTAAGTTGGATACTGATAGCGTTGTTGGAGGTGTCGGACTAAATCCATTGCAATTTTGAAACGTGGTAAAGATGAGATACAGGAAGCATAACAAGACGACAGAGAGCTACCAAGGATGTCAAAGTCTGGTAATCAAAAGGAAATCAAGAAAATATAGAGGGAAACAAAGAATGAAACTTGGAGGAATGAAGAAACGGATTTGAAAGTAGAAGAAGAGATTAGTATGCCTAATGCAGAAAACGGAGACATAAACCATTGTCTGAAGCCATCAATAATGGATTTCAATTCTACCAAGGATTGATGAACGGATTATTGGTGGTCTACAATTCACAAATGAAGTCTCGTTGTAAAGTATATTTTCTAAACCAATCAATAATCCTTTCATACAAAAATTTGTTTGTCACAAGTACAAACCCCTAAAATCTATAAATTGAAGTACTTAAACCTCGGGTCGTTCTCCCTAGGAATTACAATAAAGTGTCTTGTTATTGGTTATAGATTATTTTTGGGGTTTTTGAGATTTTAGACAAGAAATATAAATGGCAAAGAAAATAAACTAACAACTAACAAAGCTCTTGGCTAGATATCAGAACTAGAAGTCCTATCCTACTTATCCTCCTCAATTGTGACCACAAATTGTCCATTGCTACCACTTAGTTAACCTCTAACCATGGAGGAAAGTCAAGTGGATGAATTAACTTGATTCCACAAGTCCTATCCAACTCCCAAGTGAAAGACTAGCTTTAGTGGAATCCAAATCAATTAGCAACTTCTAATTATCAATCAACAAAGGAATTAGATAACTCAAGCATCACTGATTACTCCACCTAGGCCAAGAGGAACAAAATCTACACTAAAATCCAACCAAGCATTTCATCAAACACTTGGAATGCACTAAAGAAAAGCATAGTAAATGGATAACAACAATAAAATCTAACAACAATTATTGTAAGAAATCAATAACAACAATCAAAAGGAATATAATTATTATGAATTACCTTTAATTGAATTGAAAGAGAAGAGAAGGAACAAAAGTAGATCTACAACAAAGCATGGAAACAAAATAGAAGAGATTACAACAAAAAGAATAGAGGAAGATGAATGTAACAACAAGAATTGAGAATCAAAAGTAGAAGAAGGCATGAATTGAAACCTAGATCTAATAACTAAACGTAATCCTAATTCTAATCCTAGAGAGAAGTGAGAGCTTCTCTCTCTAAAACTAACTCTAAACTAATCCTAAAACTTAAATTATGACTAATGGTCCAAGTATGATAATTCTCCTTCAATCCTTGGCTTAAATAGCATAAAAAATGAGTTGGATTGGGCCCACAGGGCTTCTAAAATCGCTGGCCACGAGTTGCATTAAGTGAATCATGTGCACCCATCAGTGCGTACGTGTACCATGCGCGTGAGCGCCCCTAAACGCAATGCAACTATGACAAATCTTTAATTATTTCGAAGCTCCGGATGTTATCTTTCCAATGCAACTGAAACCGCCTCATTTGGACCTTTGTAGCTCATGTTATGGTCGATTAAGTGCGAAGAGGTCAGCTTGACAGCTTTACGATTCCTTCATTTCTTCATGAGTTCTCCATTTCTACATGCTTTTTCTTCATTCCCTTGATCCAATATTTGCCTCCTAAATCAGAAATCACTTAACAAACATGTTAAAGCATGTTTTCACTCTTAAGCATAATTAAAGGAGAATAACAAAAAACATGCTATTTCATTGAATAAATGTGGGTAAAAGGTCATAAAATCTCCTAAATTACGCACAAGATAAACCCTACAAATGGGGTTTATCAAGGATTACTAATACGTATCACAATTTTAATAAGATAAGCTTGAGTGGCCCAAAGTGATGGATAACGTGGCAGCACGTATGATTGAATATTTGACATATTAGAAGATGCGGAGTGAGTACCAAGAGTCATCCGAGAGGTGGCAACCATGAAAGGTTTCACAATGAAAGTGAAAAGGGATTGCTACTGATTATGAAAGGGGTCATCGAGGACTAGGACAGGAAGTCACGCTATTAGGTAATCGTGGATCAGTTGACCAAGTCCGTTCCGACCATCGGAGCAAACTATTTATCAGAGATATTGACGATACTATACATTAAAAAGAAGGTGAGGTTTCACAGTGCGTTAAAAGCCTCTGTGCTAATCTGAAACCGGAGCATCAAACATCTTAGTATTAGTTCCTGAATTTGATAGCCGATACAGTTCATGTTGATGTGTATTTTTGGAAAACGAAAAACGAATCCCAAACACACAAAACTAACCGGCAAGTGCACCGGGTCGCATCAAGTAATAAAACTCACGGGAGTGAGGTCGATCCCACAAGGATTGAAGGATTGAGCAATTTTAGTTTAGTGGTTGATTTAGTGAAGCGAATCAAGAATTGATTTGAGTGGTTTGTATTCGGCAGAAGCTAAATTGCATGAAATTAAAAGGGAGAGGGACAATTGCAGTAAATTAAAGAGCAGAGAAAGTAAATGTGCTGAATCTTAAAGAGCAAGAAATTAAATGGCAGAAACTTAGAACGCAAGAAATGTAAATTGCAAAATCTTAAAGTGCAAGAAATGTAAACGGCTTGAATTGTAAAGGGAATTGGGAAGTGGATTTGCAGAATTTAAACAAGGAAAAGTAAATTGCATTAATCAGATAAGTAGAAGGTGACTTGAATTGAACCGGATCTAAAATGGAAATGTAAATGAACTTGAAAAGCTTTAAACAGAGAATTTAAAATGCAAACTCCAGATCTCAGGACCCAAGAGACTAGATAACCGAGTCTAGATCTCAATGCCTTCCTAGATCCAAATGTAGAATTCAATTGCAAGAAATAGAGAAAAGTAAATAGCAGAATGAGTAGAAGAAGAGATAATGAACAGAAATGTAAATTCAATTATGCAGTAAAGAAAACAGAGAGATCTCAGGATGAGATTGAAACAGAATTCCTTCAATTCTTCAACCCAAGATCCAAGACAAATGTAATTGCAATTGAAAACAATAAAACTAAGAGGAAGAGAATTCAATTCTCCTACTCCGAAACTCAGAAACTCCAAACAATTCAAAACCAAAAGCTCTCCAAAAACTACTCAGCAAAACTAAAAGGAAAGCTCCCCTAAAAACTTAAATCCTAAGCTATTTATACAATTTCTTCAAATGGTCTTCAAGCCTTGAATTGGGCCTTTGCTCTTGATGGAATTGGGTTGATAAAGGCCTTGGTTGATTGCTCTTGGAGTTGGAGAAAGATCCATTGTGAACCGGGCTGTAAATCATAAAAGCTTAAGTAAAAGTTTGAGGCAAACTTTTACTCAAACTTTTTATACCAGCTGCCCTCCTTTTGCTGATATCCACGTTTGAGCTAAAGTTTGAGGTCAAACTTTTGCTCAAACGTGGATCCCCTTGTGTACATGTGTGGCGCCAACGTTTGCCAAAAAGCATGAGGCAAACGTTGGCACAAGCTTTTCTCCTCCAGGGTGTGCAAGTGTGGCGCCAACGTTTGCCAAAAATCTTGAGGCAAACGTTGGCGCAAGCTTTTCTCCTCCAGGGTGTTGTTTTTGTGATGCCAACGTTTGCCAAAAAGTTTGAGGCAAACGTTGGCTCAAGCTTTTTCCTCCAGGGTGTTTTCAATTCTTCCAAAAGTTTGAGCTAAAGTTTAAGGCAAACTTTGGCTCAAACTTTTTTCCTCTAGGATGTTTTCAACTCTTCCAAATGTTTGAGCTAAAGTTTGAGGCAAACTTTGGCTCAAACTTTTTGTTCTCTCTTGCTCCTAGCCATTCCTTCTTCCTTCAACCTTCTTCAAAACTCTTTTCACCTATCATCAATCAACCAAACACATCAAAGCTATGCTCAAAATCATGAGTTTGTTATTCTTTCATAATATATGACAATTATAGCATAAAATCTCATGAAATTGCATTAATTCATCCATGGTTGATTGAATCAAAGGAAATATGAAATTCTGCCCAATTGGCTTACTTAAGGCTCAAGAAAGTGCATAAATCAATTGAAAATAAGTAAAAAAAGACTAGTGAAACTAGGCTAAGATGACTTGTCATCACAACACCAAACTTAAAGCTTGCTTGTCCCCAAGCAAGAAAAGAATTATTGAGAAGAAAGAATGAAATGGAAGAGGATGTTCATGCTAGCAGAGTATTATTGGTAGTTCATAGGGTTTTCTGTGGATAAGTAAACACTCACTTCTTATTGACTTTTAGGCCTAGAAAGTCTCCTTCAAGCATCAAGCAACACACTGCTATGACCTCTCATTATTCCTTTGTCCTTGACTATTATTTTTTTCTATAAGCTTTAGTTCAGTGTCATGTGTAACAAGTTCATTTCTTTCTTTATACTTGACACATTATTCACTATAGACACTTGGCTCACATTCCTTCTTAAAACATTGATGCCTAGCACCTCTTTGGGTTACTAAATGCCTTGTAGTTAGGTTGCTCTTGATAGTGGACTTTCAGCTGATGATCCCGGGTTAGTTAACCCAAGTCACCAAGTGTTGATGCACTCCAAAGAACTTAATAATCCAAGCAGATCCTAGTACAAAGACACCACAGGCATATATTCTAAGGTTTAAGCTATTGGTGTCTAGCTTTGTTTCTTTTTATTTTCTTTTGTCTTGTTGCCACTTTTTGGCTTTTTCTTTTCTCTTTTTGTTTTTCTTTTTAACCAAGAACTTTTATTTGATTGAGATTCATAGACAGTAGGCCACTTTCTACTTAGATATCATACAATCACACATACATACATACCACCACTTACTTTTATTGTACTTCTATCTAACAGAGAACTATCTTACTTCACATTCAAACATTTCTTTTATTGAATTAAAGATGCAGGGGACAAAGCATGCTTTTTGTTAAGTGAAAGTAAACACACAAGCACACACTTAGACTACCTTACTTATTTTAAGAAAATTGATTCTACTTGTACTAGATGAACACTTTAGCAAGATATAAATCATGGCATCTCTCAACAGCTGAAGTTAAGTATAGATACAACCTAGTGGTTTGCAGTTCTTTTGTCCTTCTTTTTGTTGATCCCCTTTTGAGTCATGGTGCATTATGTCTTCAATTGGTGGTTAGTTCCCTGCATAATTCTCAAAAGTTTCTTGCTTCTCAAGCCCTTAGGTGACTGGTTATTATGCATGAATTGAATGCGGCTTTTGGATTTAAGTTGGTGTGGGAACACCAAACTTAGTTCCTTGCCACTTCCTCTGATGCAACAGGTCAACTATATGTAAAATCTTGTGTTCTTGCTAAAGGTTATGAAGTTGAAATTAGAGAGCAATTAAGTAATTGAATAATCTGTTTGATTGCTTGGAGCTAGTGTTGTGCAAGAAATGAGAATATGTTTTTAAATGATGTTTTGGTGGAACACCAAACTTATAATCCTTCATTCTCCTTTAAATTGTTTTGGTGTGTAACACCAAACTTATCTCCTTGCAATGCATACCAAATATTCAACATTTTTATTGAAAAGGCTATGAAAAGAAAACTACCTCTGGTTGGGTTGCCTCCCAACAAGCGCTCTTTTAATGTCACTAGCTTGACATCCTTCAATTCTTTTCAAGAAGGTTGTAGGCTCTGAACCTCTTTTTCCTTAGTGTTCAATTTCAGCATGCTCTAATGAGAGTATATTGCTGACAGTGTAGTAATCATCAGTCTGTTGGCTTGCTCCTAGTTGTTGATAAATCAATTGCACTTTATCACCTTTGGAAAGCCCTTCTGTTGGAATTTTTCTGTTCTTCCTACCCTTTTTTGTTTTGTTTCTGCGCTTCTTCATTTCTTTTGTTGATCTTTCTTCTTTGGCCGTAGGCTTACTTTGGAGATTTCTCTTCTTGGTGGCTAATACTCCATCATCCTCTTGAATTTCTGCATTATTTTGCACAATCTTTTGCCTTGGGATGTTACTGTGAATCACCTTATTGCTTTCTTCCTTTAACTGTGATTCTTCCTTGTCGAGTTCCATATAGTCTTTCTTCTCATCACTGAACTGCGCTTCTGGTAATACTTTCAGAGTGACACTCTTATCATGCATTTTGAGAGTTAATTCTCCTTGCTCTACGTCTATGATAGCCCTGGCAGTGCCCAAGAATGGTCTCCCAAGTATGATGGAGTCACTTTCATCCTCATCTGAATCTAGAACCACAAAATCTGCAGGGTATATGAATCTGTCCACCTTGACTAGAAGGTTTTCAATTACACCCCTGGGGTATACCATTGACTTATCTACCAGCTCTAGAGACATCTGTACCGGTTTAACTTCCTCTATACGCAGCTTTTTCACCAAAGAGGAGGGAATTAAGTTAATACTTGCTCCTAGATCGCACATTGCCTTAGTGATGGTTAATTCCCCAATGGTGCAAGGCAGCAAAAAGCTCCCAGGGTCTTCAAGCTTAGGAGGAAGCCCTTTCTGAATCAAAGCCTGGTGCACGAAATTGTGATGTCCAGGCTCAAACAATCCCTGGCAACGTGAGCAACTTGGTACGTGCAATCGTGATTACACTTTGATTATATAAAATTTACGGCTCTTTCTTTCCCTGGCAATGGCGCCAAGAATATGGTGCCAATACCATGGTTCACAACTTCGATACAACTAACCAGCAAGTGCACTGGGTCGTCCAAGTAATACCTTACGTGAGTAAGGGTCGAATCCCACGGAGATTGTTGGTATGAAGCAAGCTATGGTCACCTTGCAAATCTCAGTTAGGCAAATATAAATTGATAATGGTGTTTTCGAATTTAATATAATAAAATAGGGATAGAAATACTTATGTAATTCATTGGTGAGAATTTTAGATATGCGAATGGAGATGCCTTCGTTCCTCTGAACCTCTGCTTTCCTGCTATCTTCATCCAATCAGTCTTACTCCTTTCCATGGCTGGCTTTATGCAAGGGCATCACCGTTGTCAGTGGCTACATCCCCTCCTCTCAGTGAAAAATATGCTCACATGCTCTGTCACAGCATGGCTAATCATCTGTCGATTCTCGATCATGCTGGAATAGGATTCACCCTCCTTTTGCGTCTGTCACTAACGCCCAACAATCGCGAGTTTGAAGCTCGTCACAGTCATTCAATCATTGAATCCTACTCGGAATACCACAGACAAGGTTTAGACTTTCCGGATTCTCTTGAATGCCGCCATCATTCTAGCTTACGCCACGAAGATTCCGGTTAAGAGATCTAAGAGATATTCATTCTAGCTTATTTCATGTAGAACGGAAGTGTTTGTCAGGCACGTGTTCATAGGGGAGAATAGTGATGAGCGTCACACATAATCATCACCTTCATCACGTTCTTGGGTGCGAATGGATATCTTAGAAGCGAAATAAGATGAATTGAATAGAAAACAGTAGTACTTTGCATTAATCTTTGAGGAACAGCAGAGCTCCACACCTTTATCTATGGAGTGTAGAAACTCTACCGTATGAAAATACATAAGTGAAGGTCCAGGCATGGCCGAGATGGCCAGCCCCCATGGTCTAAGAACTAGGCGTCCAAAGATCTCTAATACAATAGTAAAAGGTCCTATTTATAATAAACTAGTCACTAGGGTTTACATGAGTAAGTAATTGATGCATAAATCCACTTCCGGGGCCCACTTGGTGTGTGTTTGGGCTGAGCTTGAGTGTTGCACGTGTAGAGATCCTTTTTGGAGTTGAACGCCAGTATTTGTGCTAGTTTGGGCGTTCAGCTCTGGTTTTGGCTCCTTTTCTGGCGCTGGACGCCAGATTTGGGTAGAAAGCTGGCGTTGAACGCCAGTTTACGTCATCTATTCTTGGCCAAAGTATAGACTATTATACATTTCTGGAAAGCCCTGGATGTCTACTTTCCAACGCAACTGGAAGCGCGCCACTTCGAGTTCTGTAGCTCCAGAAAATCCAATTTGAGTGCAGGGAGGTCAGAATCCAACAACATCAGCAGTCCTTCTTCAACCTCTGAATCTGATTTCTGCTCAAGTCCCTCAATTTCAGCCAGAAAATACCTGAATTCACAGAAAAACACACAAACTCATAGTAAAGTCCAGAAATGTGAATTTAACATAAAAACTAATGAAAACATCCCTAAAAGTAACTAGATCCTACTAAAAACATTCTAAAAATAATGTCAAAAAGCGTATAAATTATCCGCTCATCACAACACCAAACTTAAATTGTTGCTTGTCCCCAAGCAACTGAAAATCAAATAGGATAAAAAGAAGAGAATATACTATAAATTCCAAACTATCAATGAAACATAGCTCCAATCAAATGAGCGGGACTTATAGCTTTTTGCCTCTTGAATAGTTTTGGCATCTCACTTCATCCATTGAGGTTCAGAATGATTGGCATCTATAGGAACTCAGATTTCAGATAGTGTTATTGATTCCCCTAGTTCAGTATGATGATTCTTGAACATAGCTATTTTATGAGTCTTGGCCGTGGCCCTAAGCACTTTGTTTTCCAGTATTACCACCGGATACATAAATGCCACAGACACATAATTGGGTGAACCTTTTCAGATTGTGACTCAGCTTTGCTAAAGTTGCCAATTAGAGGTGTCCAGGGTTCTTAAGCACACTCTTTGTTTTTGCTTTGGACCTTGACTTTAACCGCTCAGTCTCAAGTTTTCAATTGACACCTACACGCCACAAGCACATGGTTAGGGACAGCTTGGTTTAGCCGCTTAGACCAGGATTTTATTCCTTTAGGCCCTCCTATCCACTGATGCTCAAAGCCTTGGGATCCTTTTTATTTGCCCTTGCCTTTTGGTTTTAAGGGTTATTGGCTTTTTCTGCTTGCTTTTTCTTTTTCTTCCCAATTTTTTTTCGCCTATTTTTTTTTCTGCAAGCTTTGTTCTTTGCTGCTTTTTCTTGCTTCAAGAATCATTTTTATGATTTTTCAGATTATCAAATAACATGTCTCCTAGTCATCGTTCTTTCAAGAGCCAACATATTTAACATTCTTAAACAATAACTTCAAAAGACATATGCACTGTTCAAGCATACATTCAGAAAACAAGAAGCATTGTCACCACATCAATATAATTAAACTAAGTTCAAGGATAAATTCGAAACTCATGTACTTCTTGTTCTTTTGAATTAAAACAGTTTTTATTTTAAGAGAGGTGATGGATTGGTGCACGAAATTGTGATGTCCAGGCTCAAACAATCCCTGGTAATGGCTCCAAAGCTTGGTGCTTTGATCTTAATTCATAATTGTCACAACTTCGATACAACTAACCAGCAAGTGCACTGGGTCGTCCAAGTAATACCTTACGTGAGTAAGGGTCGAATCCCACGGAGATTGTTGGTATGAAGCAAGCTATGGTCACCTTGTAAATCTCAGTCAGGCAGATATAAAGTGATAATGGTGTTTTCGAATATGATATAATAAAATAGGGATAGAAATACTTATGTAAATCATTGGTAAGAATTTCAGATAAGCGAATGGAGATGCTTTTCGTTCCTCTGAACCTCTGCTTTCCTGCTATCTTCATCCAATCAGTCTTACTCCTTTCCATGGCTGGCTTTATGCAAGGGCATCACCGTTGTCAGTGGCTACATCCCCTCCTCTCAGTGAATAATATGCTCACGCACCCTGTCACGGCACGGCTATTCATCTGTCGGTTCCCGATCATGCTGGAGTAGGATTCACCCTCCTTTTGCGTCTGTCACTAACGCCCAGCACTCGCGAGTTTGAAGCTCGTCACATTTATTCAATCATTGAATCCTACTCAGAATACCACAGACAAGGTTTAGACCTTCCGGATTCTCTTGAATGCCGCCATCATTCTAGCTTACGCCACGAAGATTCTGGTTAGGAGATCTAAGAGATACTCATTCTAGCTTATTTCATGTAGAACAGAAGTGTTTGTCAGGCACGCGTTCATAAGGGAGAAGGATGATGAGCGTCACACATAATCATCACCTTCATCACGTTCTTGGGTGCGAATGGATATCTTAGAAGCGAAATAAGATGAATTGAATAGAAAACAGCAGTACTTTGCATTAATCTTTGAGGAACAGCAGAGCTCCACACCTTAATCTATGGAGTGTAGAAACTCTACCGTATGAAAATACATAAGTGAAGGTCCAGGCATGGCCGAGAGGCCAGCCCCTCTGATCTAAGAACCAGGCGTCCAAAAGATGCCTAATACAATAGTAAAAGGTCCTATTTATAATAAACTAGCTACTAGGGTTTACATGAGTAAGTAATTGATGCATAAATCCACTTCCGGGACCCACTTGGTGTGTGTTTGGGCTGAGCCTGAGTGTTGCACGTGCAGAGGCCTATTGTGGAGTTGAACGCCAGTTTTTGTGCCAGTTTGGGCGTTCAACTCTGGTTTTGGATCCTTTTATGGCACTGGACGCCAGGTTTGGGCAGAAGGCTGGTGTTGAACGCCAGTTTACGTCATCAATTCTTGGCCAAAGTATGGACTATTATATATTTCTGGAAAGCCCTGGATGTCTACTTTCCAACGCAATTGGAAGCGCGCCATTTCGAGTTCTGTAGCTCCAAAATATCCACTTTGAGTGCAGGGAGGTCAGAATCCAACAGCATCAGCAGTCCTTTTTCAACCTCTGAATCTGATTTCTGCTCAAGTCCCTCAATTTCAGCCAGAAAATACCTGAAATCACAGAAAAACACACAAACTCATAGTAAAGTCCAGAAATGTGAATTTAACACAAAATCTATTAAAAACATCCCTAAAAGTAACTAGATCCTACTAAAAACATACTAAAAACAATGCCAAAAAGCGTATAAATTATCCGCTCATCACAACACCAAACTTAAATTGTTGCTTGTCCCCAAGCAACTGAAAATCAAATAGGATAAAAAGAAGAGAATATACTATAAATTCTAAACTATCAATGAAACATAGCTGTAATCACATGAGCGGGACTTATAACTTTTTGCCTCTTGAATAGTTTTGGCATCTCACTTTATCCATTGAGGTTTAGAATGATTGGCATCTATAGGAACTTCAGATTTCGAATAGTGTTATTGACTCTCCTAGTTCAGTATGATGATTCTTGAACACAGCTTCTTTATGAGTCTTGGCCGTGGCCCTAAGCACTTTGTTTTCCAGTGTTACCACCAGATACATAAATGCCACAGACACATAATTGGGTGAACCTTTTCAGATTGTGACTCAGCTTTGCTAAAGTCCCCAATTAGAGGTGTCCAGGGTTCTTAAGCACACTCTTCTTTTGCTTTGGACCTTGACTTTAACCGCTCAGTCTCAAGTTTTCACTTGACACCTACACGCCACAAGCACATGGTTAGGGACAGCTTGGTTTAGCCGCTTAGACCAGGATTTTATTCCTTTAGGCCCTCCTATCCACTGATGCTCAAAGCCTTGGGATCCTTTTTATTTGCCCTTGCCTTTTGGTTTTAAGGGTTATTGGCTGTTTCTGCTTGCTTTTTCTTTTTCTTTCTATTTTTTTTTTTATTTTTTTTTCTGCAAGCTTTGTTCTTTGCTGCTTTTTCTTGCTTCAAGAATCATTTTTATGATTTTTCAGATTATCGAATAACATGTCTCCTAGTCATCATTCTTTCAAGAGCCAACATATTTAACATTCTTAAACAACAACTTCAAAAGACATATGCACTGTTCAAGCATACATTCAGAAAACAAGAAGCATTGTCACCACATCAATATAATTAAGCTAAGTTCAAGGATAAATTCGAAACTCATGTACTTCTTGTTCTTTTGAATTAAAACATTTTTCTTTTAAGAGAGGTGATGGATTCATAGGACATTCATATCTTTAAGACAAAGTTACTAACTACTAATGATCATGTAATGAAGACACAAACATAGATAAGCACATAACATAGAAAACGAAAAACAGAGGAAATAAGAACAAGGAATGAATCCACCTTAGTGATGGTGGCGTTTCCTTCTTGAGGAACCAATGATGTCCTTGAGCTCTTCTATGTCTCTTCCTTGTCTTTGTTGCTCCTCCCTCATTGCCCTTTGATCTTCTCTTATTTCATGGAGCATGATGGAGTGCTCTTGATGTTCCACCCTTAGTTGTCCCATATTCGAACTCAATTCTCCTAGGGAGGTGTTGATTTGCTCCCAATAATTTTGTGGAGGAAAGTGCATTTGAGGCATCTCAGGGATCTCATGGAAGTGAGCTTCTTGCGCCTCTTGAGCTCCATGACTGGGCTCTCTTGCTTGCTCCATCATTTTCTTAGTGATGGGCTTGTCCTCTTTGATGAGGATATCTCCCTCTATGTCAATCCCAGCTGAATTGCATAGGTGGCAGATAAGGTGAGGAAAGGCTAACCTTGCCATAGTGGAGGACTTGTCAACCACCTTGTAGAGTTCTTGAGGTATAATCTCATGAACTTCCACCTCTTCTCCAATCATGATGCTATGGATCATGATGGCCCGGTCTATAGTAACTTTAGACCGGTTGCTAGTGGGAATGATTGAGCATTGAATAAACTCTAACCATCCTCTAGCTATAGGCTTGAGGTCCAATCTTCTTAGTTGAACCGGCTTGCCTTTGGAGTCAATCTTCCATTGAGCTCCTTCTACACATATGTCCATAAGGACTTGGTCCAACCTTTGATCAAAGTTGACTCTCCTTGTGTAGGGGCGTGCGTTCTCTTCCATGTATGGCAAGTTGAACGCCAACCTCACATTTTCCGGACTAAAATCTAAGTATTTCCCCCGAACCATTGTAACATAGTTCTTTGGATCCGGGTTCTTACTTTGATCATGGTTCTTGGTGATCCATGCATTGGCATAGAACTCTTGAACCATTAGGATGCCGACTTGTTGGATGGGATTTGTTAGAACTTCCCAACCTCTTCTTTGAATTTCATGTCGGATCTCCGGATACTCATTTCTTTTGAGTTTGAAAGGGACCTCAGGGATCACCTTCTTCTTGGCCACAACATCATAGAAGTGGTCTTGATGGGCTTTGGAGACGAATCTTTCCATCTCCCATGACTCGGATGTGGAAGCTCTTGTCTTCCCTTTCCCTTTTCTAGAGGATTCTCCGGTCTTAGGTGCCATCAATGGTAATGGAAAAACAAAAAGCTTATGCTTTTACCACACCAAACTTAGAATATTGCTCGCCCTCGAGCAATAAACAAAAGAGTAGAAGAAGAAGAAGAAATAGAGGAGATGGAGAAGGGAAGGTGTTTCGGCCAAGAAGGGTGTAGAGGGGTGTGTTGTGTGAATTGATGAAGAATGAAGGGCTTTATATAGGGAAGGGAGGGGGGGTATTGGTTCGGCCATATGGGTGGGTTTGGGTGGGAAATTGGTTTTGAATTTTGAAGGTAGGTGGAGTTTATGAGGTAGGTTTATGGGGAAGAATGGATGGATGTGAGTGGTGAAGAGGTGATGGGGAAGAGAGTTTGAGGTGATTGGTGAAGGGCTTTTAGGGAAGAGTGTTTATGGGGTTGTGTGAAAGAGAGTGGTGAGAAGAAGTGAGTGGAGGTAGGTGGGGATCCTGTGGGGTCCCCAGATCCTGAGTGGATCCTGTGGGGTCCACAGATCCTGAGTGGATCCTGTGGGGTCCACAGATCCTGAGGTGTCAAGGCATTTACATCCCTGCACCATTAGGCATGTAAAAATGCCTTTGTATCCAACTCTGGGCGTTCAGCGCCAGGTTGGTGGCCATTTTGGGCGTTCAACGCCCATTTGTGTGCCATTTCTGGCGTTGAACGCCAGAACCATTCCTGTTCTGGTGTTCAGCGCCCAGAAGCTGCCCATTTTGGGCGTTCAGCGCCAGAACCATGCTTTGTTCTGGCGTTTGAACGCCAGGCAGATGCTCCTCCAGGGTGTGATTTTTCTTCTGCTGTTTTTGATTCCGTTTTCAATTTTTATATTTACTTTGTGACTCCACATGATCATGAACCTAAGAAAACATGAAAAACAATAAAAATAAGAATTAGATAAACATTGGGTTGCCTCCCAACAAGCGCTTCTTTAATGTCAATAGCTTGACAGTGGGCTCTCATGGAGCCTCACAGATGTGCAGAGCTTTGTTGAGACTCTCCAACACCAAACTTAGAGTTTGGATATGGGAGTTCAACACCAAACTTAGAGTTTGGTTGTGGCCTCCCAACACCAAACTTAGAGTTTGACTGTGGGGGATCTGGTTGACTCTGCTTTGAGAGAAGCTTTTCAAGCTTCCTCTCCATGGTTGCAGAGAGAGATCCTTGAGTTTTGAATACAAGGGAGTTCTCATTCCATTGAAGGACTATTTCACCTCTGTCAACATCAATCACAGCTCTTGCTGTGGCCAGGAAAGGTCTTCCTAGGATGATGGATTCATCCTCTTCCTTTCCAGTATCCAGGACTATGAAATCAGTAGGTATGTAAAGGCCCTCAACCTTTACTAATACATCTTCTACTTGTCCATAAGCCTGTCTTCTTGAGCTGTCTGCCATCTCTAATGAGATTTTAGCAGCTTGCACCCCATAGATTCCCAGTTTCTCTATTACAGAGAGGGGCATGAGGTTTATTCCTGAACCAAGGTCACACAGAGCCTTAAAGATCATGGTGCCTATGGTACAGGGTATTATGAACTTTCCAGGATCCTGTCTCTTCTGAGGCAATGTCAGTTGATCCGGATCACTTAGTTCATTGACGAACAAGGGAGGTTCAACTTCCCAAGTATCAATGCCAAATAATTTGGCATTCAGCTTCATGATTGCACCAAGAAACTTGGCAGTTTGCTCTTCAGTAACATCCTCATTCTCTTCTGAAGAGGAATACTCATCAGAGCTCATGAAGGGTATAAGGAGGTTCAATGGAATCTCTATGGTCTCTAGATGAGCCTCAGAGTCCTTTGGTTCCCCAGAGGGAAGCTCCTTATTGATCACTGGACGTCCCTGGAGGTCTTCCTCCTTGGGATTCACGTCCTCTCCTGTCCTCACAGGTTCGGCCATGGCGCTTATGTCAATGGCCTTGCACTCTCCTTTTGGATTCTCTTCTGTATTGCTTGGGAGAGTACTAGGAGGGATTTCAGTGATCCTTTTACTCAGCTGGCCCACTTGTGCTTCCAGATTTCTAATGGAAGACCTTGTTTCATTCATGAAACTTACAGTGGCCTTAGATAGATCAGAGACTAGATTTGCTAAATTAGAAGCATTTTGTTCAGAGTTCTCTGTCTGTTGCTGAGTTGATGATGGAAAAGGCTTGCTATTGCTAAACCTGTTTCTTCCACCATTATTAAAGCCTTGTTGGGGCTTTTGATCCTTCCATGAGAAATTTGGATGATTTCTCCATGTTGAGTTATAGGTGTTTCCATAAGGTTCACCTAAGTAGTTCACCTCTGCTATTGCAGGGTTCTCAGGATCATAGGCTTCTTCTTCAGAAGATGCCTCTTGAGTACTGTTGGATGCAGCTTGCATTCCATGCAGACTCTGAGAGATCATATTGACTTGCTGAGTCAATATTTTATTCTGAGCCAATATGGCATTCAGAGCATCAACTTCAAGAACTCCCTTCTTCATAGGCGTCCCATTATTCACAGGATTCCTTTCAGAAGTGTACATGAACTGGTTATCAGCAACCATGTCAATGAGTTCTTGAGCTTCTGCAGGCGTTTTCTTTAGGTGAATGGATCCACCTGCAGAAGTATCCAATGACATCTTAGATAACTCAGACAGACCATCATAGAATATATCCAGGATGGTCCATTCTGAGAGCATGTCAGAAGGACACTTTTTGGTCAACTGTTTGTATCTTTCCCAAGCTTCATAGAGGGATTCACCTTCTTTCTGTCTGAAGGTTTGAACATCAGCTCTAAGCTTGCTCAGCTTTTGAGGAGGAAAGTACTTGGCTAAGAAAGCCGTGACCAGCTTATCCCAAGAGTTCAGGCTATCTTTGGGTTGAGAATCCAACCATAATCTAGCTCTGTCTCTTACAGCAAAAGGGAAAAGCATGAGCCTGTAGACTTCAGGATCTACTCCATTAGTCTTAACAGTATCACATATCTGCAAGAATTCAGTTAAGAACTGAAAAGGATCTTCAGATGGAAGTCCATGAAACTTGCAGTTCTGCTGCATCAGAGAAACTAATTGAGGTTTCAGCTCAAAGTTGTTTGCTCCAATGGCAGGAATGGAGATGCTTCTTCCATGTAAATTGGAATTAGGTGCAGTAAAGTCACCAAGCATCTTCCTTACATTATTATTATTTTCGGCTGCCATCTCCTCTTCCTGTTCGAAAATTTCTGAAAGGTTATTTCTGGATTGTTGTATTTTAGCTTCTCTTAATTTTTTCTTCAGAGTCCTTTCAGGTTCTGGATCTGCTTCCACAAGAATGTTCTTATCCTTGCTCCTGCTCATATGACAAAGAAGAGGGCACAGAAAAATAATAATAATAATAGAGATCCTTTATATCACAGTATAGGGATCCCTGTGTGAGTAGAAGAAGAGGGGGAGATAAAGGATGTGATGTAAAGGAAGAAACACAACTGTACGGATGGAAGAGATGTGAGATTAGATGTTAGGATATGAGTGAATAAATAGAATGAGATGGGGGAGGGATAATTTTCGAAAAATATTTTGAAAAAGAGTTAGTGATTTTTGAAAAATGGTTTTTGAAAAATGTTAGAAATTTTCGAAAATTAAGATTTAAAAATTAAAATAATTAATAAATTAAAAAGAAATTTTGAAAAAGAGGGGAGATATTTTCGAAAATTAGAGAGAGAGAGTTAGTTAGGTGGTTTTGAAAAAGTTAAGAAACAAACAAAAAGTTAGTTAGTTAGTTGAAACAAATTTTGAAAAGATAGGAAGTTAGGAAGTTAGAAAAGATATTTTGAAAAGATATTTTTGAAAAAGATAAGATGAGAAGATATTTTTGAAAAGATATGATAGAAATTAGTTTTTGAAAAAAGATTTGATTTTTAAAATCACAATTAATGACTTGATTTACAAGAAATCACAAGATATGATTCTAGAACTTAAAGTTTGAATCTTTCTTAACAAGCAAGTAACAAACTTCAAATTTTTGAATCAAAACATTAATTGATTATGTTATTTTCGAAAATTTGGTATAAAAATAAGAAAAAGATT
Organism: Arachis ipaensis; assembly: GCF_059453495.1. Taxonomy (NCBI): domain Eukaryota; kingdom Viridiplantae; phylum Streptophyta; class Magnoliopsida; order Fabales; family Fabaceae; genus Arachis; species Arachis ipaensis. The sequence continues at coordinate 87,643,835 of NC_142444.1, forward strand.
TTTGAAAAATATTTTTGAAATTTTCGAAAATAACTAAGAATTTTTGAAAAAGATTTGATTTTTGAAAAAGATTTTGAAAAAGATAAGATTTTCAAATTGAAAATTTGATTTGACTCATAAGAAACAACTTGATTTTTAAAAATTTTTGAAAAAGTCAACTCAAATTTTCGAATTTGATGAGAGAAAAAAAAGGAAAGATATATTTTTTATTTTTGAAATTTTTATGATCAAAACAATGAATGCATGCAAGAATGCTATGAATGTCAAGATGAACACCAAGAACACTATGAAGATCATGATGAACATCAAGAACATATTTTTGAAAAATTTTTTATGCAAAGAAAACATGCAAGACACCAAACTTAGAATTCTTTAATGCTTGGACACTAAGAATTCAAGAATGCATATGATAAACATGAAAAGACACAAAACAAAAAATCATCAAGATCAAACAAGAAGACTTACCAAGAACAACTTGAAGATCATGAAGAACACCATGAATGCATGAAATTTTCGAAAAATGCAAGATGCACATGCAATTGACACCAAACTTATGATACGACTCAAGACTCACAAAATATTTTTTTATTTTTATGATTTTCTAATTTTTTTGGAATTTTTTTTTCGAAAATTATATGAAGAGGGAAAATAAGGATTCCAAAATTTTTAATATGAATTCCAGGAATCTTGCCATGTTAGTCTAAAGCTTCAGTCCAGGAATTAGACATGGCTCACTAGCCAGCCAAGCCTTCAAAGAAAGCTCCAGTCCAAAACACTAGACATGGCCAATGGCCAGCCAAGCTTCAGCAGGTGATCATGGATCAGCAGCAGGTGGATGAGCAACAACTAAGTTGCTCTTGATAACAAATTGCAAGCCTCAGTCCAAATGAATCTAGACATGGCTTTACAGCCAGCCAGGCTTCACATGCTTCATGAAACACTAGAATTCATTCTTAAAAATTTTGAATAAATTTTTGAAAACATTTTTATTTATTTATTTTTTTTTTTTCGAAAACAGATGAGAGATTTTTGAAAATATTTTTGAAAGATTTTTGAAAAGAAAACGAAAAGAAAGTTACCCAATCTGAGCAACAAGATGAACCGTCAGTTGTCCATACACAAACAATCCCCGGCAACGGCGCCAAAAACTTGGTGCACGAAATTGTGATGTCCAGGCTCAAACAATCCCTGGTAATGGCTCCAAAGCTTGGTGCTTTGATCTTAATTCATAATTGTCACAACTTCGATACAACTAACCAGCAAGTGCACTGGGTCGTCCAAGTAATACCTTACGTGAGTAAGGGTCGAATCCCACGGAGATTCTTGGTATGAAGCAAGCTATGGTCACCTTGTAAATCTCAGTCAGGCAGATATAAAGTGATAATGGTGTTTTCGAATATGATATAATAAAATAGGGATAGAAATACTTATGTAAATCATTGGTAAGAATTTCAGATAAGCGAATGGAGATGCTTTTCGTTCCTCTAAACCTCTGCTTTCCTGCTATCTTCATCCAATCAGTCTTACTCCTTTCCATGGCTGGCTTTATGCAAGGGCATCACCGTTGTCAGTGGCTACATCCCCTCCACTCAGTGAATAATATGCTCACGCACCCTGTCACGGCACGGCTATTCATCTGTCGGTTCCCGATCATGCTGGAGTAGGATTCACCCTCCTTTTGCGTCTGTCACTAACGCCCAGCACTCGCGAGTTTGAAGCTCGTCACAGTTATTCAATCATTGAATCCTACTCAGAATACCACAGACAAGGTTTAGACCTTCCGGATTCTCTTGAATGCCGCCATCATTCTAGCTTACGCCACGAAGATTCTGGTTAGGAGATCTAAGAGATACTCATTCTAGCTTATTTCATGTAGAACAGAAGTGTTTGTCAGGCACGCGTTCATAAGGAAGAAGGATGATGAGCGTCACACATAATCATCACCTTCATCACGTTCTTGGGTGCGAATGGATATCTTAGAAGCGTAATAAGATGAATTGAATAGAAAACAGTAGTACTTTGCATTAATCTTTGAGGAACAGCAGAGCTCCACATCTTAATCTATGGAGTGTAGAAACTCTACCGTATGAAAATACATAAGTGAAGGTCCAGGCATGGCCGAGAGGCCAGCCCCTCTGATCTAAGAACCAGGCGTCCAAAAGATGCCTAATACAATAGTAAAAGGTCCTATTTATAATAAACTAGCTACTAGAGTTTACATGAGTAAGTAATTGATGCATAAATCCACTTCCGGGGCCCACTTGGTGTGTGTTTGGGCTGATCCTGAGTGTTGCACGTGCAGAGGCCAATTGTGGAGTTGAACGCCAGTTTTTGTGCCATTTTGGGCGTTCAACTCTGGTTTTGGATCCTTTTCTGGCGCTGGACGCCAGGTTTGGACAGAAGGCTGGCGTTGAACGCCAGTTTACGTCGTCAATTCTTGGCCAAAGTATGGACTATTATATATTGCTGGAAAGCCCTGGATGTCTACTTTCCAACGCAATTGGAAGCGCGCCATTTCGAGTTCTGTAGCTCCAGAATATCCACTTTGAGTGCAGGGAGGTCAGAATCCAACAGCATCAGCAGTCCTTTTTCAACCTCTGAATCTGATTTCTGCTCAAGTCCCTCAATTTCAGCCAGAAAATACCTGAAATCACAGAAAAACACACAAACTCATAGTAAAGTCCAGAAATGTGAATTTAACACAAAATCTATTAAAAACATCCCTAAAAGTAACTAGATCCTACTAAAAACATACTAAAAACAATGCCAAAAAGCGTATAAATTATCCGCTCATCATGGATTCATAGGACATTCATAACTTTAAGACAAAGTTACTAACTACTAATGATCATATAATGAAGACACAAACATGGATAAGCACACAACATAGAAAATGAAAAACAGAAGAAATAAGAACAAGGAATGAATCCACCTTAGTGATGGTGGCGTTTCCTTCTTGAGGAACCAATGATGTCCTTGAGCTCTTCTATGTCTCTTCCTTGTCTTTGTTGCTCCTCCCTCATTACTTTTTGATCTTCTCTTATTTCATGAAGCATGATGGAGTACTCTTGATGTTCCACCCTTAGTTGTCCCATATTGGAACTCAATTCTCCTAGGGAGGTGTTGATCTGCTCCCAATAGTTTTGTGGAGGAAAGTGCATTTGAGGCATCTCCGGGATCTCATGGTGATGAGCTTCATACGCCTCTTGAGCTCCATGAATGGGCTCTCTTGCTTGCTCCATCTTTTTCTTAGTGATGGGCTTGTCCTCTTTAATGAGGATATCTCCCTCTATGTCAATCCCAGCTGAATTGCATAGGTGGCAAATGAGGTGAGGAAAGGCTAACCTTGCCATAGTGGAGGACTTGTCAACCACCTTGTAGAGTTCTTGAGGTATAATCTCATGAACTTCCACCTCTTCTCCAATCATGATGCTATGGATCATGATGGCCCGGTCTATACTAACTTCAGACCGGTTGCTAGTGGGAATGATTGAGCATTGAATGAACTCCAACCATCCTCTAGCTATAGGCTTGAGGTCCAATCTTCTTAGTTGAACCGGCTTGCCTTTGGAGTCAATCTTCCATTGTGCTCCTTCTACACATATGTCCATAAGGACTTGGTCGAACCTTTGATCAAAGTTGACTCTCCTTGTGTAGGGGCGTGCGTTCTCTTCCATGTTTAGCAAGTTGAACGCCAACCTCACATTCTCCGGACTAAAATCTAAGTATTTCCCCCGAACCATTATAACATAGTTCTTTGGATCTGGGTTCTTACTTTGATCATGGTTCTTGGTGATCCATGCATTAGCATAGAACTCTTGAACCATTAGGATGCCGACTTGTTGGATGGGATTTGTTAGAACTTCCCAACCTCTTCTTTGAATTTCATGTCGGATCTCTGGATACCCATTTCTTTTGAGTTTGAAAGGGACCTCAGGGATCACCTTCTTCTTGGCCACAACATCATAGAAGTGGTCTTGATGGGCTTTGGAGATGAACTTTTCCATCTCCCATGACTCGGATGTGGAAGCTTTTATCTTCACTTTCCCCTTTCTAGAGGATTCTCCGGTCTTAGGTGCCATCAATGGTAATGGAAAAACCAAAAAGCTTATGCTTTTACCACACCAAACTTAGAATATTGCTCGTCTTCGAGCAATAAACAAAAGACTAGAAGAAGAAGAAGAAGAAATATGGAGAGAGAGAGGGAGTGATTCGGCCAAGAAGGGTGTAGAGGGGTGTGTTGTGTGAATTTGATGAAGAATGGAGGGCTTTATATAGGGAAGGGAGGGGGGTTAAGGTTCGGCCATATGGGTGGGTTTGGGTGGGAAATTGGTTTTGAATTTTGAAGGTAGGTGGAGTTTATGAGGTAGGTTTATGGGGAAGAGTGGATGGATGTGAGTGGTGAAAAGGTGATGGGGAAGAGAGTTTGAGGTGATTGGTGAAGGGTTTTTGGGGAAGAGTGTTTATGGGGTTGTGTGAAAGAAAGTGGTGAGAAGAAGTGAGTGGAGGTAGGTGGAGATCCTGTGGGGTCCACAGATCCTGAGTGGATCCTGTGGGGTCCACAGATCCTGAGGTGTTCAAGGATTTACATCCCTGCACCCATTAGGCATGTAAAAATGCCTTTGCACCCAACTCTGGGCGTTCAGCGCCAGGTTAGTGGCCATTTTGGGCGTTCAACACCCATTTGTGTGCCATTTCTGGCGTTGAACGCCAGAACCATGCCTGTTCTGTCGTTCAGCGCCCAGAAGCTGCCCATTTTGGGCGTTCAGCGCCAGAACCATGCTCTGTTCTGGCGCTGAACGCCAGACAGATGCTCCTCCAGGGTGTGATTTTTCTTCTGCTGTTTTTGATTCCGTTTTCAATTTTTATATTTATTTTATGACTCCACATGATCATGAACCTACAAAGACATATAACTAAGGAAAATATAGTTAGATAAATAAAAATTGGGTTGCCTCCCAACAAGCGCTTCTTTAATGTCAATAGCTTGACAGTGGGCTCTCATGGAGCCTCACAGATGTGCAGAGCTTTGTTGAGACTCTCCAACACCAAACTTAGAGTTTGGATATGGGAGTTCAACACCAAACTTAGAGTTTGGTTGTGGCCTCCCAACACCAAACTTAGAGTTTGATTGTGGGGGCTCTGGTTGACTCTGCTTTGAGAGAAGCTTTTTCTGCTTCCTCTCCATGGTTGCAGAGGGAGATCCTTGAGTTTTAAACACAAGGGAGTCCTCATTCCATTGAAGGACTATTTCACCTCTGTCAACATCAATCACAGCTCTTGCTGTGCCCAGGAAAGGTCTTCCTAGGATGATGGATTCATCCTCTTCCTTTCCTGTATCCAGGACTATGAAATCAGCAGGGATGTAAAGGCCTTCAACCTTTACTAACACGTCCTCTACTTGTCCATAAGCCTGTTTTCTTGAACTGTCTGCCATCTCTAATGAGATTTTAGCAGCTTGCACCCCATAGATTCCCAATTTCTCTATTACAGAGAGGGGCATGAGGTTTATTCCTGAACCAAGGTCACACAGAGCCTTAAAGATCATAGTGCCTATGGTACAGGGTATTATGAACTTTCCAGGATCCTGTCTCTTCTGAGGCAATGTCAGTTGATCCAGATCACTCAGTTCATTAATGAACAAGGGAGGTTCAACTTCCCAAGTATCAATGCCAAATAATTTGGCATTCAGCTTCATGATTGCACTAAGAAACTTGGCAGTTTTCTCTTCAGTAACATCCTCATTTTCTTCAGAAGAGGAATACTCATCAGAGCTCATGAAGGGCATAAGGAGGTTCAATGGAATCTCTATGGTCTCTAGATGAGCCTCAGAGTCCTTTGGTTCCTCAGAGGGAAGCTCCTTATTGACCACTGGATGTCCCAGGAGGTCTTCCTCCTTGGGATTCACATCCTTCTCTCCCTCATTGGGTTCGGCCATTTTGCTTATGTCAATGGCCTTGCACTCTCCTTTTGGATTCTCTTCTGTATTGCTTGGGAGAGTACTGGGAGGGATTTCAGTGATCCTTTTACTCAGCTGGCCCACTTGTGCTTCCAAATTTCTAATGGAAGATCTTGTTTCATTCATGAAACTTATAGTGGCCTTGGACAGATCAGAGACTAAGTTTGCTAAATTAGAAGTATTTTGTTCAGAGTTCTCTGTCTGTTGCTGAGTGGATGATGAAAAAGGTTTATTATTGTTAAACCTGTTTCTTCCACCATTGTTAAAGCCTTGTTGAGGCTTTTGATCCTTCCATGAGAAATTTGGATGATTTCTCCATGATGAGTTATATGTGTTTCCATAAGGTTCACCTAAGTAATTCACCTCTGCTATTGCAGGGTTCTCAGGATCATAAGTTTCTTCTTCATAAGAAGCCTCTTGAGTACTGTTGGATGCAGCTTGCATTCCATGCAGACTCTGAGAGATCATATTGACTTGCTGAGTCAATATTTTATTCTGAGCCAATATGGCATTCAGAGTATTAACTTCAAGAACTCCCTTCTTCATAGGCGTCCCATTATTCATAGGATTCCTTTCAGAAGTGTACATGAACTGGTTATTAGCAACCATGTCAATGAGTTCTTGAGCTTCTGCAGGCGTTTTCTTTAGGTGAATGGATCCACCTGCAGAAGTGTCCAGTGACATCTTTGATATCTCAGATAAACCATCATAGAATATATCCAGGATGGTCCATTCTGAAAGCATGTCAGAAGGACACTTTTTGGTCAACTGCTTGTATCTTTCCCAAGCATCATAGAGGGATTCACCTTCTTTCTGTCTGAAGGTTTGAACATCAGCTCTAAGCTTGCTCAGCTTTTGAGGAGGAAAGTACTTGGCTAAGAAAGCCGTGACCACCTTATCCCAAGAGTTCAGGCTGTCTTTGGGTTGAGAATCCAACCATAATCTAGCTCTGTCTCTTATAGCAAAAGGGAAAAGCATGAGCCTGTTGATGCCAAGGCATCATAGGCTAGTTTCACTAGCATTTTTCTGTTAGTTTTAGTTGTTTTATGCATTTTCTTGAGCTTAAAGTAACCAAAAATGGTTAAATGAAGAACAAAGTAATGAACCATCCAAACAATATGATTTTGATGCAAATTCCATGAGTTTTAGTTATATTACTTAAATGCTATGAATGAAAGATTTCTCATGAAATTTTGCAAGACTTTGATGCAATTGTTTGGATGATTTCAGGGAAGAAGAGGCTAAGCAAGGAAGCAACAAAATCAATAAAGGAAGCTTGAATATCACATGTGGAGTTTAAGTTCTAGTTGAAGCCTAAACTGGAGCTTAAACGCCAAAATCATGAAGGATAAGAAATGCTGGGATTGAAGTTTAACCTCCAGTTTGACCTCAAACTGGAGGTTAAACGCCAGAATGAGTATGCCACCCAGGGAGGAGTTCCACGTTTAACCTCCAGTTTGACCTCAAACTGGAGGTTAAACGCCAGAACCAGGAAGAGTACCAGGGAGCCATTCCACGTTTAAGCTCCAGTTTGACTCAAACTGGAGCTTAAACGTGTTCGATAGCTTTTCCACTCCAGGGTTGCTCTCTCCATCTCCACGTTTAACCTCCAGTTTGACCTCAAACTGGAGGTTAAACGTGTTCGACACCTCCAGTGCCACCATTCTAAGCTTCCACGTTTAACCTCCAGTTTGACCTCAAACTGGAGGTTAAACGTGTTCGACCTCCAGTATGCCTCCACCCTTTTCCACGTTTAACCTCCAGTTTGACCTCAAACTGGAGGTTAAACGTGTTCGACCTCCAGGGCTGCCCTTCCTATCCCCACGTTTAAGCTTCAGTTTAACCTTAAACTGAAGCTTAAACGTGTTCGACTACATGACTCTCCAGGGCTACCTTCTTCCATTTCCACGTTTAAGCTTCAGTTTAACCTTAACTGAAGCTTAAACGTGCTTCTTCAAAAGGCCTCACTGGAAGTGTCTGGCGTTTAAGCTGCAGTTTAAGCTTAAACTACAACTTAAACGCCACTCTTGAAAAAGGTTTCTGGGCCAAAAATATTGTGATTTAAGTTAGTCTTTGAGCACAAATATTAACTTAAACTTACTTTGGTATGAAACCCAATTGAATATCATGGTTTATGGGATTGGGCCTGAAGGATTGATGAGTTTGAAATCTCAATTTATTGAGTCATGTGTCATTATTTGATTATCACTAAGTTGGCTCAATAAATGTTACAGGATTTGGATCAACAACCTCATCAAGATTATGGATCATAAACCCAAGGCAAAAGGAAGGCAAGGAGAGGCCTCAAAGCCCAAGAAGCACAACTGAAGCTCAATATAGAAAGTGTATAAATAGGATAGAAGTTAAGTTAGAGGGACTTTTTACTTCACTTTTAGCTAGTTTTCCTTTTCTTTGTAATTGAATTCAGAGCTATGATTCACTAAACCCCCTTTCATTGGGTTAGGGAGCTCTATTGTAATTCAATGAATCAATAATAGTTTATCTTCTTCTTCAATCTTTTCTCTTGAATTTTGTTAGAAAGCTTCTCGATCTAATTCCATTGAGTAGTTGTCTTGGGAAAGAAACTACTCATACTTGGAATCCTTCGGAGCCTTGGGAAAGGAATGGAGGGTTCATGCTAGAGAAGCTTTCTCACAGTGGATTGGATTGGGGTTTGGATGGATATTGTGACATGTAATCCTACCAAATTGTGGTTCATGAAATTGTGTGGTATAATCAGTGATCAAGCATCATCTCTTCTTATGAACATTTAAACCAAGGGATTGGGAATTTGTTTGTTTTTAGAGAGCATTGGTGAGCCAAGGAATTGGGATCCAATCATATAAGATTGCCAAGCAAAATTCAATGAATGCATTGGTTGAGGAAGAGATATACATGTTTTGATTCGGAGATTTCAATATCTCCTAAACCCAATGAATTCCCCATTTCTGATTTCCACTTTCTCTTTACATTCTGTAATTCAATTCTTGCAATCATCCCCATTCCCTTTTAATTTCAGCAATTTACATTCTGCTCTTTAATTCATGCAATTTAAGATTCAGCCATTTAATTTTCTTGTCATTTACTTTTCCCGCCAATTTTACATTCCGCAATTCTCATCTCAAATCTTGATTCCGCTCAACTAGAACACACTTCTAATCCGAATTGCTCACTCAACCAATCCTTGTGGGATTCGACCTCACTCTATTGTGAGTTTTTACTTGACGACGATAACCAGTGCACTTGCCGGAAGGAATTTTGCCGATCGTGCAATTTCCTAAATCGTAGCATAACACGTTTATGCGCATCAAGTTTATGGCGCCGTTGCCGGGGATTGGTTTTCGATTGACAATTCTCAAATTGGAAGCTAACTAGATTGAGCAATTTTCTCTTGCTTTGTTAATTCTGTTCTAGATACTTGTCGAATTTTAATTTCTGCACTTGGTTACATGCTTTCCTTCTTTATGCCTTTAAATTCATGCAACTAACTCACTGACTCACTAACTGTTTGAATTAATTCCTCAATTGAGCTAACCATACTCTTCCATTAACCAAGAGTATTTCACTTGTTTGTGTTTGAGCTGTGTTCTTGTATGACAGGTAGAAGAGGAGAGACATCAACTCCTCCATATACCGAACCAGAGAGGACCCTTCATAGACTTAGAAGGGAAGCAAGAGGGAAGAGAGTAGTGGGAGAAGAGGAATCTGAAGGAGAATCTGAGGACAATTTTGAGGAAGCTTTAGATCTCAACATGGATAGAGAAGTTCACAACCATGAGAGAGCTGATGGAAACAATGCCATCCCTGAGAGGAGGGTTCTTAGTTCATACATAAACCCAACCTCTGGGAATTGTGGTAGTAGCATCCAGAAACCACCCATTCAGGCCAACAATTTTGAGCTCAAGCCACAGCTAATATCACTTGTGGAAAATCATTGTTCCTTTGGAGGAAGTGCTAATGAAGACCCAAACCAACATCTCACAAAATTCCTGAGAATTTGTGACACTGTGAAGTCCAATGGAGTCCAGGAAGATGCCTATAAACTGCTTTTGTTCCCATTCTCACTTAGGGACAAAGCAGCTAAGTGGCTGGAATCATTCCCAAGGGGGAGTCTAACAACATGGGATGAGGTGGAAAGCAAGTTTCTGGCACGTTTCTACCCTCCACAAAAGGTCAATAGGCTTCGATCTGAGGTTCAAACTTTTAGACAACAAGATGGTGAAACTCTCTACGAGGCATGGGAGAGATTCAAGGACTTGACAAGGAAATGCCCACCAAACATGTTCCATGATTGGGTGCAACTGCACATCTTCTATGATGGGCTCTCTTATGAATCAAGGAAGGCTGTAGACCATTCATCAGGAGGTTCATTGAACAGGAAAAAGACTGTGGAAGAGGCCATTGAAGTGATCGAGACAGTGGCTGAGAATGAGTACTACTATGCATCAGAAAGGCACAACACTAAGGGAGTCATGGAGCTGAACCAGGTTGATACAATTCTAGCCCAAAACAAGGTGTTTGCCAAGCAACTAGCAGAGCTTACCAGGCAATTAGAAACAAAGCAAGTGGCTGCAATACACACACAAGATCAAGAGGAAGTAGGCATTGAAGGAGGTGAATGGGATGAGGTTAACTATGTGGGAAACCAACAAAGGCAATCATATGATCCACATGCCAACACTTACAACCCAGGCTGGAGAAACCACCCAAACTTTGGGTGGGAAAACCAACAAACCCAACCACAAAACCACAAACCTTACAACCACAACCAACATAACAATTCCACATACCAAAACTCTAACCAAAGATCATACCAAGCCACACAAAACACTTACCCCCAATCATCATATCATGGCCAAAATAATCAACATACCCAACCTAATCCGAACCAACAATTTCAAGATCAATTAAACCGGATAGAAGGAATGCTTGCAACCATGAGCCAAGACATAATTGAATTGAAAGCTTTTAAGGAAGAAGTAAATTCTAACTTGCAAAACCAAGGAGCTGCCATCCAGAAGCTAGAAAATCAAATTTTGTATTTGACTAAGCAAGCCCCTGGGACAAGCGGTTCTCATGCTGCCAAGGCTATTGCAAGGGAGGAATGTAAGGCCATAACCCTCAGAAGTGGAAAGAATCTAAAGGAGATTTCAAGGGAAACCACAGAGGATGAAGCAAAGGAAAATGTGAAAGACAAAGAACAAGGACAATATGTTACACCGTTTGCAACAAAAGAAAAAGAAAAAGAGGTCTTGAAGCCTTACGCACCTAAAGCACCTTATCCTCAACGTTTGATGAAAAGTGAAAAGGATGGCCAATTCTCCAGGTTCTTGGAGATTTTCAAGAAGCTTCAAATCAACATTCCCTTTGCTGAGGCAATAGAGCAAATGCCACTCTATGCAAAATTCTTAAAAGAATTAATGACCAAGAAGAGAAGCTGGAGAAATGAGGAAACTGTGTTGTTAACTGAAGAATGCAGTGCCATCATTCAGCACAAATTGCCTCAGAAATTGAAGGACCCAGGCAGTTTCCAAATCCCCTGCATTATAGGAGAAGTCATGGTGGAGAAGGCCTTGTGTGATTTAGGGGCCAGCATCAATTTGATGTCGCTAACAATGATGAGAAGAATGAAGATTGAAGAAGCCAAACCAACAAGAATGGCCCTCCAATTGGCAGATCGAACTTTTAAATTCCCTCATGGGATAGTTGAGGATTTGTTGGTGAAGGTGGGAGAATTTATATTTCCTGCTGATTTTGTGGTGTTAGATATGGAGGAAGAAGCCAAAGCTTCAATAATTCTGGGAAGACCCTTCCTAGCTACTGCTGGAGCCATCATAGATGTACAAAAGGGTGAACTCACTCTTAGACTCCATGATGAGAAATTGGTGTTTAATGTATTCAAGGCAATGAGCTATCCATCAGAATCACTAAGGGAATGCATGAGGGTTGATGTAGTGGACATTGCAGTACAAGAAACTTTTGAGGAAACAATAAAGGAAGTGGCAGAGGAAGAGTTCACCAAGGATATTGAAGTTAGTGATATCAAGGGTGCTGACACAACCATGCTAAGCAGGCCAGAGAAAGTGAAGGAAGAAAAGGAAGCACCAAAACCTGAGCTCAAAGCATTGCCCCCTAATCTCAAGTATGCATACTTGGGTAGTGATGAGAGTCACCCTGTTATCATTAGCTCGGCCTTGAGCCAAGAACAGGAAGAAGAATTGATCAAGGTGCTGCAAACTCATCAAGATGCCATTGGATGGACCCTAGCTGATTTGAAGGGGATAAGTTCATCCATATGCATGCATAAAATCTTGTTAGAAGAAGATGCTAGACCCTCCATTCAAGCTCAGAGAAGATTGAATCCCGTCATGAAAGAAGTGGTACAAAAGGAAGTCAGGAAGTTATGGCAGGCAGGGGTAATCTACCCCATTTCTGATAGCCCATGGGTTAGTCCCATCCATGTAGTTCCCAAGAAAGGTGGCATAACTGTGGTGCCAAATGAGAAAAACGAACTCATACCCACAAGAACCGTTACTGGGTGGAGGATGTGCATAGACTACAGGAAGCTCAATGAAGCCACCAGAAAAGATCATTTCCCACTCCCATTCATGGATCAGATGCTTGAAAGGCTTGCCGGACATGCTTACTATTGCTTCTTGGATGGATATTCAGGCTACAACCAAATAGTAGTTGATCCTAGTGATCAAGAGAAAACATCATTTGTTTGTCCATATGGAGTTTTTGCTTATAGACGCATGCCCTTTGGATTGTGCAATGCACCTGCCACTTTCCAAAGATGCATGCTGTCCATCTTTTCGGACATGATTGAAAAATTTATTGAGGTCTTCATGGACGATTTTTCTGTGTTTGGGGATTCTTTTCCCAGCTGCCTACACCACCTTGCCTTGGTGCTTAAGAGGTGCCAAGAGACTAACCTAGTATTAAACTGGGAAAAGTGTCATTTCATGGTCACAGAAGGAATAGTCCTTGGCCACAAAATCTCTAATAGAGGCATGGAGGTGGACAGAGCTAAGGTGGAAATCATTGAAAAACTACCTCCACCAAGTAATGTCAAGGCAGTTAGGAGCTTTTTGGGACACGCTGGTTTTTACAGAAGGTTTATTAGAGACTTTTCTAAAATAGCCAAACCTTTGAGTAACTTGCTTGTCTCTGATACACCCTTTGTATTTGATAAAAATTGCATGCTAGCCTATGAACTTTTGAAGCAAAAACTTTCCTCTGCACCTATCATTGCCCCACCTGATTGGAACTTACCGTTTGAACTGATGTGTGATGCATCAGACCTTGCTATTGGGGCAGTGTTAGGACAAAGGAAAGACAATTTGGTACATGTGATTTATTATGCCAGTAAAGTCTTGAATGCTAACCAAAGGAATTACACAACCACTGAAAAAGAACTCTTGGCAATAGTCTTTGCATTTGAAAAATTTAGATCTTATCTCATTGGATCTAAAGTCATTGTCTTCACTGATAATTCAGCTTTAAAATATTTACTTGCTAAACAAGAATCTAAACCGAGACTTATTAGATGGGTTCTTTTGTTGCAGGAATTTGACATTGAAATCAAAGACAAGAAGGGTGTAGAGAACAAGGTGGCAGATCATTTATCAAGGATACCATGTGAAGAAGGAAGCACACAAAGCACACATGTAAATGAGTGCTTTCCTGATGAACAACTCATGATAATTCACAAAGCACCCTGGTTTGCAGATATAGCAAACTTCAAGGCCACTGGGAGTTTACCTTTGGAATTTAACAAACATCAAAGGAAGAAATTGGTAAATGATGCCAAATACTTCATCTGGGACGAACCATACTTGTTCAAAAAATGTTCCGATGGCATACTCAGAAGATGTATATTCGAGGAAGAAGGAAGGGAAGTCTTATGGGACTGCCATGGCTCCACTTATGGAGGGCACTTTGCAGGGGAAAGAACAGCAGCTAAGGTGTTGCAGTGTGGTTTTTATTGGCCTACTATCTTCAAAGATGCAAAAGAATTAGTGAAGCACTGCCATGAATGCCAGAAAGCTGGGAACCTGCCAAGAAGAAATGAAATGCCACAACAATTCATTCTGGAACTTGAATTGTTTGATGTATGGGGGATAGATTTCATGGGACCATTTCCCTCCTCATACTCAAATAATTACATTCTTGTGGCAGTAGATTATGTCTCCAAATGGGTTGAAGCAATAGCAACTCCAACCAATGATAATAAGGTAGTCATGAACTTCCTCAGAAAACACATTTTTTGCCGTTTTGGGGTTCCAAGAGCAATCATCAGTGATGGAGGAAGCCACTTTTGCAACAAACCATTAGAGGCATTACTCCTAAAATATGGAGTCAAACACAGGGTAGCCACACCATACCATCCACAGACAAGTGGGCAAGCCGAAATATCTAACAGAGAACTCAAAAGAATCCTGGAAAAAACTGTGGGAACTTCAAGAAAGGACTGGTCGATTAAGCTAGATGATGCTCTTTGGGCATATAGGACAGCTTTCAAAACACCAATTGGAATGTCTCCTTACCAACTAGTATATGGAAAAGCTTGCCATCTGCCACTGGAGTTGGAGCACAAGGCATACTGGGCCTTGAAACTTCTGAACTTGGACAACAAAGCCGCTGGAGAAAGAAGGATGTTGCAAATTCAAGAGTTGGAAGAATTTAGAGCGGAAGCTTATGAGAATGCCAAAATTTACAAAGAAAGAGCAAAGAAGAAGCATGACAGCAACATAGCCCCAAGGAAATTTGAAGAAGGGCAAAAAGTATTGCTCTACAATTCTAGGCTGAAGCTATTTCCAGGGAAGCTAAAATCAAGGTGGTCTAGACCATTCCTTGTCACCAAGGTCTCCAACTATGGACAAGTAGAAATCATGGAAGAAAAGTCACAACGAACCTTCATTGTTAACGGTCAAAGACTCAAGCATTACTTGGGAGATGTGGAGGAGAAGGACAAAGTTAAATATCACCTCAACTGAAGAAGCTGACCGTCAAGCTAATGACGTTAAAGAAGCGCTTGTTGGGAGGCAACCCAACCTGAGGTAATACCTTGTTGCTGTTTCTTTTATTTGTTTCAATAAAAAGGGTAAAGTAGTTTCTGTGCATTGCAAAGAATTAAGTTTGGTGTTTCACACCAAACAATGAATTCATGGATCAATAAGTCAAAGGGGAATGTGTAACTCTAAGTTTGGTGTTCCACCATAAAGATCAACTGAACACAACAACCTTTGAATTATATGAAAGGAACAACTATTCTAAGCAGTCACAGAAATGCTTAAAACCCTTAGTAGCAACATCATTCCAAGATAACTCAAGGATTCAAAGAACAGAGAGAAGTAAGTGGGAGACTAAGTTTGGTGTTCACACACCAACTTAAGAATCCGATACTTACCCACACATAGTTGAGCTAACCACTCAAGTGCTTGAGAAGCAAGCAACTTCATTACTCTTTGCAGGAAAGGAAACAAGAACCTTAAAGCATGAAGCAACATTTAGGAAGAAGAAGGAGAAATCAAAGTGTTTCATGACAACAAAGAGAAAACAAGGAATTTCACAAGGTGGTATTGTTCCTTGATAATTCTTTAAAAAGGGCAAACAAAAGCATGCGTGTTCTGGTTTAAACTGTAACTGTTGAATCTTTCTGGAATGTGTAGTGTTTTTTTTAGTATGTCTGTTTGTTAATTGCTTTGAATAAAGTGAATGCCTAGATGTTTGGATATAACTTCACCTTCTTAAACAAGTGCGTGCCATGCTTGTTCTGTTTCCAAAAATAAAAGAAAAGTTTGAACAAAAGTAACTTGGCTAAATTAGTGACAAATCAAGTAGAATTAAGTGGTGGTATGCATGCTTGATTGTGTAGTCAGATCACTAAAATTAGAGTGTAGAATTATCATTTTTTATGTAGAGAGTAAAAATTGTCTATGGATCTTGATGAATAAATGTCTTTGGCCATGAAAAAGAAAGAAAAAGAAAAAGAAAAAGCCACAGAAAAAGGCAACCAAAAAGCAAGAAAATTGAGAAAACAAGCTAGGTACCAATGGTTTGAACTTCTGAGACAGATGCCTGTGGTGTTTATGTATTAAGGATATGCTTGGATGAATAGGTTCTGAGGAGTGTTTCAACACTTGGTAACTTGGGTTAACTAACCCGGGATTATCAACCAAAAGTCCATTATCAAGAGCAACCTAAATACAAAACATTTAGTCACACAAAGAGGTGCTGGGCACCAATGTCTCAAAAAGAAATGTGAACTAAAATGCCTAAAGTGGATATGTGTAGTGCACTGATAAGAAAAAGAAAATGCCAAAGGCTTGTGCAACACATGACACTAAGCAAACAAGGAGCAAAAGAAGCTCTAAGAAAAAGAAAAGAAAAACAAAGAAGAGAAAAGTGCCAAAGACATAAGAATAACAAGAGGCCATAGCAATTTTTGATGGATGCAATGAAAAAGTGATAATCCTACCTGATAAGTATGAAAAAGTGATGCTGCAACTTTCTGCATAAAACCCTTCTGATGAACTTCAAATGCTTGCTAATATAGCCAATGTAATTGCTTTCTGTTCCATACTTTCTTCTCAAATAACTCAGGACTTGCTTAGGGACAAGCAAGTATTAAGTTTGGTGTTGTGATGCCAAGGCATCATAGGCTAGTTTCACTAGCATTTTTCTGTTAGTTTTAGTTGTTTTATGCATTTTCTTGAGCTTAAAGTAACCAAAAATGGTTAAATGAAGAACAAAGTAATGAACCATCCAAACAATATGATTTTGATGCAAATTCCATGAGTTTTAGTTATATTACTTAAATGCTATGAAAGAAAGATTTCTCATGAAATTTTGCAAGACTTTGATGCAATTGTTTGGATGATTTCAGGGAAGAAGAGGCTAAGCAAGGAAGCAACAAAATCAATAAAGGAAGCTTGAATATCACATGTGGAGTTTAAGTTCCAGTTGAAGCCTAAACTGGAGCTTAAACGCCAAAATCATGAAGGATAAGAAATGCTGGGATTGAAGTTTAACCTCCAGTTTGACCTCAAACTGGAGGTTAAACGCCAGAATGAGTATGCCACCCAGGGAGGAGTTCCACGTTTAACCTCCTGTTTGACCTCAAACTGGAGGTTAAACGCCAGAACCAGGAAGAGTACCAGGGAGCCATTCCACGTTTAAGCTCCAGTTTGACTCAAACTGGAGCTTAAACGTGTTCGATAGCTTTTCCACTCCAGGGTTGCTCTCTCCATCTCCACGTTTAACCTCCAGTTTGACCTCAAACTGGAGGTTAAACGTGTTCGACACCTCCAGTGCCACCATTCTAAGCTTCCACGTTTAACCTCCAGTTTGACCTCAAACTGGAGGTTAAACGTGTTCGACCTCCAGTATGCCTCCACCCTTTTCCACGTTTAACCTCCAGTTTGACCTCAAACTGGAGGTTAAACGTGTTCGACCTCCAGGGCTGCCCTTCCTATCCCCACGTTTAAGCTTCAGTTTAACCTTAAACTGAAGCTTAAACGTGTTCGACTACATGACTCTCCAGGGCTACCTTCTTCCATTTCCACGTTTAAGCTTCAGTTTAACCTTAACTGAAGCTTAAACGTGCTTCTTCAAAAGGCCTCACTGGAAGTGTCTGGCGTTTAAGCTGCAGTTTAAGCTTAAACTACAACTTAAACGCCACTCTTGAAAAAGGTTTCTGGGCCAAAAATATTGTGATTTAAGTTAGTCTTTGAGCACAAATATTAACTTAAACTTACTTTGGTATGAAACCCAATTGAATATCATGGTTTATGGGATTGGGCCTGAAGGATTGATGAGTTTGAAATCTCAATTTATTGAGTCATGTGTCATTATTTGATTATCACTAAGTTGGCTCAATAAATGTTACAGGATTTGGATCAACAACCTCATCAAGATTATGGATCATAAACCTAAGGCAAAAGGAAGGCAAGGAGAGGCCTCAAAGCCCAAGAAGCACAACTGAAGCTCAATATAGAAAGTGTATAAATAGGATAGAAGTTAAGTTAGAGGGACTTTTTACTTCACTTTTAGCTAGTTTTCCTTTTCTTTGTAATTGAATTCAGAGCTATGATTCACTAAACCCCCTTTCATTGGGTTAGGGAGCTCTATTGTAATTCAATGAATCAATAATAGTTTATCTTCTTCTTCAATCTTTTCTCTTGAATTTTGTTAGAAAGCTTCTCGATCTAATTCCATTGAGTAGTTGTCTTGGGAAAGAAACTACTCATACTTGGAATCCTTCGGAGCCTTGGGAAAGGAATGGAGGATTCATGCTAGAGAAGCTTTCTCACAGTGGATTGGATTGGGGTTTGGATGGATATTGTGACATGTAATCCTACCAAATTGTGGTTCATGAAATTGTGTGGTATAATCAGTGATCAAGCATCATCTCTTCTTATGAACATTTAAACCAAGGGATTGGGAATTTGTTTGTTTTTAGAGAGCATTGGTGAGCCAAGGAATTGGGATCCAATCATATAAGATTGCCAAGCAAAATTCAATGAATGCATTGGTTGAGGAAGAGATATACATGTTTTGATTTGGAGATTTCAATATCTCCTAAACCCAATGAATTCCCCATTTCTGATTTCCACTTTCTCTTTACATTCTGCAATTCAATTCTTGCAATCATCCCCATTCCCTTTTAATTTCAGCAATTTACATTCTGCTCTTTAATTCATGCAATTTAAGATTCAGCCATTTAATTTTCTTGTCATTTACTTTTCCCGCCAATTTTACATTCCGCAATTCTCATCTCAAATCTTGATTCCGCTCAACTAGAACACACTTCTAATCCGAATTGCTCACTCAACCAATCCTTGTGGGATTCGACCTCACTCTATTGTGAGTTTTTACTTGACGACGATAACCGGTGCACTTGCCGGAAGGAATTTTGCCGATCGTGCAATTTCCTAAATCGTAGCATAACACGTTTATGCGCATCACCTGTAAACTTCAGGATCTACTCCGTTAGTCTTAACAGTATCACATATCTGCAAGAATTCAGTTAAGAGCTGAAAAGGATCTTCAGATGGAAGTCCATGAAACTTGCAGTTCTGCAGCATCAGAGAAACTAATTGAGGTTTCAGCTCAAGGTTGTTTGCTCCAATGGCAGGAATGGAGATGCTTCTTCCATGTAAATTGGAATTAGGTGCAGTAAATTCACCAAGCATCCTCCTTGCATTATTATTATTTTCGGCTGCCATCTCCTTCTCCTGTTCAAAAATTTCTGAAAGGTTATCTCTGAATTGTTGTATTTTAGCTTCTCTTAATTTTTTCTTCAGAGTCCTTTCAAGTTCTGGATTTGCTTCCACAAGAATGTTCTTATCCTTGCTCCTGCTCATATGACAAAGAAGAAGGCACAGAAAAATAATAATAATAGTAGAGATCCTTTATACCATAGTATAAGGATCCCTGTGTGAGTAGAAGAAGAGGGGGAGACAAAGAATGTAATATAATGGAAGAAACACAACTGTGAGGAGGCTAGATATGTGTGATGAGATGTTAGGATATGAATAAATAAATAGAATAAGATGGGAGAGGGAGAATTTTCGAAAATAATTTTTGAAAAAGGGTTAGTGATTTTCGAAAATGGTTTTTGAAAAATGTTAGTATTTTTTTTCGAAAATTTTTAAAATCAAAAATAAAAATAAGGATAATTAGTTAATTAAGAAGAAATTTTTGAAAAAGAGGGAAGGTATTTTCGAAAATTAGAGAGAGAGAGTTAGTTAGGTGGTTTTGAAAAAGTTAAGAAACAAACAAAAAGTTAGTTAGTTAGTTGAAACAAATTTTGAAAAGATAAGAAGTTAGGAGGTTAGAAAAGATATTTTGAAACCAAATTTTTGAAAAAGGTAAGATAAGAAGATATTTTAGAAATTAGTTTTGAAAAATATTTGATTTTTTTAAAATCTCAATTAATCACTTGTTTCATAAGAAATCACAAGATATGATTCTAGAACTTAAAGTTTGAATCTTTCTTAACAAGCAAGTAACAAACTTCAAATTTTTGAATCAAAACATTAATTGATTATGTTATTTTCGAAAATTTGATATAAAAATAAGAAAAAGATTTTTGAAAAATATTTTTGGAATTTTCGAAAATAACTAAGAATTTTGAAAAATATTTGATTTTTGAAAAAGATTTTGAAAAAGATAAGATTTTCAAATTGAAAATTTGATTTGACTCATAAGAAACAACTTGATTTTAAAAATTTTTGAAAAAGTCAACTCAAATTTTCGAATTTGATGAGAGAAAAAGGGAAAGATATTTTTTTGATTTTTTTTTTTGAATTTTTTTTTGAAAAACACTAAAATGATTCAATGCATGAAATTTTTAGATCAAAACGTGTGATGAATGCAAGAATGCTATGAATGTCAAGATGAACACCAAGAACATTATGAATGTCAAGATGAACATCAAAGACACAATTTTGAAAAATTTTTAATGCAAAGAAAACATGCAAGACACCAAACATAGAATTCTTTAATGCTTAGACACTAAGAATTCAAGAATGCATATGAAAAACAAGACAAGACACAAAACATGCAAATGCAAAGATCAAACAAGATGACTTACCAAGAACAACTTGAATATCATGAAGAACACTATGAATGCATGAATTTTCGAAAAAATGCAATATGCACATGCGATTGACACCAAACTTATGATATGACTCAAGACTTCAAACAAGAACACAAAAATATTTTTGATTTTTATGATTTTCTAATTTTTTTGGATTTTTTTTTCGAAAATTATATGAAGAAGAAAAAATAAGGATTCCAAAATTTTTAACATGAATTCCAGGAATCTTGCATTCTTAGTCTAAAGCTTCAGTCCAGGAATTAGACATGGCTCACTAGCCAGCCATGCTTTCAATGAAAGCTCCGGTCCAAAACACTAGACATGGCCAATGGCCAGCCAAGCTTCAGCATTTAACATCAGAGTATATTGCTCTTGATAACAAATTGTAAGCCTCAGTCCAAAAAAATTTAGACATGGCTTTACAGCCAGCCAGGCTTCACATGCTTCATGAAACACTAGAATTCATTCTTAAAAATTTTGAATAAAATTTTTGAAAACATTTTTATATTATTTTCGAAAACAGATCAGAAAATTTTAGAAATATTTTTGAAAAATTTTTGAAAATAAAATAAAAAGAAAATTACCTAATCGGAGCAACAAGATGAACCGTCAGTTGTCCAAACTCAAACAATCCCCGGCAACGGCGCCAAAAACTTGGTGCACGAAATTGTGATGTCCAGGCTCAAACAATCCCTGGCAACGTGAGCAACTTGGTACGTGCAATCGTGATTAAACTTTGATTATATAAAATTTACGGCTCTTTCTTTCCCTGGCAATGGCGCCAAGAACATGGTGCCAATACCATGGTTCACAACTTCGATACAACTAACCAGCAAGTGCACTGGGTCGTCCAAGTAATACCCTACGTGAGTAAGGGTCGAATCCCACGGAGATTGTTAGTATGAAGCAAGCTATGGTCACCTTGCAAATCTCAGTTAGGCAGATATAAATTGATAATGGTGTTTTCGAATTTAATATAATAAAATAGGGATAGAAATACTTATGTAATTCATTGGTGAGAATTTCAGATAAGCGAATGGAGATGCCTTCGTTCCTCTGAACCTCTGCTTTCCTGCTATCTTCATCCAATCAGTCTTACTCCTTTCCATGGCTGGTTTTATGCAAGGGCATCACCGTTGTCAGTGGCTACATCCCCTCCACTCAGTGAAAAACATGCTCACATGCTCTGTCACAGCACGGCTAATCATCTGCCGGTTCTCGATCATGCTGGAATAGGATTCACCCTCCTTTTACGTCTGTCACTAACGCCCAACAATCGCAAGTTTGAAGCTCGTCATAGTCATTCAATCATTGAATCCTACTCGGAATACCACAGACAAGGTTTAGACTTTCCGGATTCTCTTGAATGCCGCCATCATTCTAGCTTACGCCACGAAGATTCCGGTTAAGAGATCTAAGAGATATTCATTCTAGCTTATTTCATGTAGAACGGAAGTGTTTGTCAGGCACGTGTTCATAGGGGAGAATGGTGATGAGCATCACACATAATCATCACCTTCATCACGTTCTTGGGTGCGAATGGATATCTTAGAAGCGAAATAAGATGAATTGAATAGAAAACAGTAGTACTTTGCATTAATCTTTGAGGAATAGCAGAGCTCCACACCTTAATCTATGGAGTGTAGAAACTCTACCGTATGAAAATACATAAGTGAAGGTCCAGGCATGGCCGAGATGGCCAGCCCCCATGGTCTAAGAACTAGGCGTCCAAAGATCTCTAATACAATAGTAAAAGGTCCTATTTATAATAAACTAGTAACTAGGGTTTACATGAGTAAGTAATTGATGCATAAATCCACTTTCGGGGCCCACTTGGTGTGTGTTTGGACTGAACTTGAGTTTTGCACGTGTAGAGGTCCTTCTTGGAGTTGAACGCCAGTATTTGTGCCAGTTTGGGCGTTCAGCTCTGGTTTTGGCTCCTTTTCTGGCGCTGGACGCCAGATTTGGGTAGAAAGCTGGCGTTGAACGCCAGTTTATGTCGTCTATTCTTGGCCAAAGTATAAACTATTATCCATTGCTGGAAAGCCCTAGATGTCTACTTTCCAGCGCAATTGGAAGCGCGCTATTCCGAGTTCTGTAGCTCCAGAAAATCTACTTTGAGTGCAGGGAGGTCAGAATCCAACAGCATCAGCAGTCCTTCTTCAACCTCTGAATCTGATTTCTGCTCAAGTCCCTCAATTTCAGCCAGAAAATACCTGAAATCACAGAAAAACACACAAACGCATAGTAAAGTCCAGAAATGTGAATTTAACATAAAAACTAATGAAAACATCCCTAAAAGTAACTAGATCCTACTAAAAACATACTAAAAACAATGTCAAAAAGCGTATAAATTATCCGCTCATCACAACACCAACTTAAATTGTTGCTTGTCCCCAAGCAACTAAAAATCAAATAGGATAAGAAGAAGAGAATATACTATAAATTCCAAACTATCAATGAAACATAGCTCCAATCAAATGAGCGGGACTTATAGCTTTTTGCCTCTTGAATAGTTTTGGCATCTCACTTCATCCATTGAGGTTCAGAATGATTGGCATCTATAGGAACTCAGATTTCAGATAGTGTTATTGATTCCCCTAGTTCAGTATGATGATTCTTGAACACAGCTATTTTATGAGTCTTGGTCGTGGCCCTAAGCACTTTGTTTTCCAGTATTACCACCGGATACATAAATGCCACAGACACATAATTGGGTGAACCTTTTCAGATTGTGACTCAGCTTTGCTAAAGTCCCCAATTAGAGGTGTCCAGGGTTCTTAAGCACACTCTTTGTTTTTGCTTTGGACCTTGACTTTAACTGCTCAGTCTCAAGTTTTCACTTGACACCTACACGCCACAAGCACATGGTTAGGGACAGCTTGGTTTAGCCGCTTAGACCAGGATTTTATTCCTTTAGGCCCTCCTATCCACTGATGCTCAAAGCCTTGGGATCCTTTTTATTTGCCCTTGCCTTTTGGTTTTAAGGGTTATTGGCTTTTTCTGCTTGCTTTTTCTTTTTCTTCCCAATTTTTTTTTTCGCCTATTTTTTTTTCTGTAAGCTTTGTTCTTTGCTGCTTTTTCTTGCTTCAAGAATCATTTTTACGATTTTTCAGATTATCAAATAACATGTCTCCTAGTCATCATTCTTTCAAGAGCCAACATATTTAACATTCTTAAACAACAATTTCAAAAGACATATGCACTATTCAAGCATACATTCAGAAAACAAGAAGCATTGTCACCACATCAATATAATTAAACAAAGTTCAAGGATAAATTCGAAACTCATGTACTTCTTGTTCTTTTGAATTAAAACAATTTTTATTTTAAGAGAGGTGATGGATTCATAGGACATTCATAACTTTAAGACAAAGTTACTAACTACTAATGATCATATAATGAAGACACAAACATGGATAAGCACACAACATAGAAAACGAAAAACAGAAGAAATAAGAACAAGGAATGAATCCACCTTAGTGATGATGGCGTTTCCTTCTTCAGGAACCAATGATGTCCTTGAGCTCTTCTATGTCTCTTCCTTGTCTTTGTTGATCCTCCCTCATTTCTTTTTTATCTTCTCTTATTTCATGAAGAATGATGGAGTACTCTTGATGTTCCACCCTTAGTTGTCCCATATTGGAACTCAATTCTCCTAGGGAGGTGTTGATTTGCTCCCAATAGTTTTGTGGAGGAAAGTGCATTTGAGGCATCTCCGGGATCTCATGGTGATGAGCTTCATACGCCTCTTGAGCTCCATGAATGGGCTCTCTTGCTTGCTCCATCTTTTTCTTAGTGATGGGCTTGTCCTCTTTCATGAGGATATCTCCCTCTATGTCAATCCCAGCTAAATTGCATAGGTGGCAAATGAGGTGAGGAAAGGCTAACCTTGCCATAGTGGAGGACTTGTCAGCCACCTTGTAGAGTTCTTGAGGTATAATCTCATGAACTTCCACCTCTTCTCCAATCATGATGCTATGGATCATGATGGCCCGGTCTATAGTAACTTCAGACCGGTTGCTAGTGGGAATGATTGAGCATTGAATGAACTCCAACCATCCTCTAGCTATAGGCTTGAGGTCCAATCTTCTTAGTTGAACCAGCTTGCCTTTGGAGTCAATCTTCCATTGAGCTCCTTCTACACATATGTCCATAAGGACTTGGTCCAACCTTTGATCAAAGTTGACTCTCCTTGTGTAGGGGCGTGCGTTCTCTTCCATGTTTGGCAAGTTGAACGCCAACCTCACATTCTCCGGACTAAAATCTAAGTATTTCCCCCGAACCATTGTAACATAGTTCTTTGGATCCGGGTTCTTACTTTGATCATGGTTCTTGGTGATCCATCCATTAGCATAGAACTCTTGAACCATTAGGATGCCGACTTGTTGGATGGGATTTGTTAGAACTTCCCAACCTCTTCTTTGAATTTCATGTCGGATCTCCGGATACTCATTTCTTTTGAGTTTGAAAGGGACCTCAGGGATCACCTTCTTCTTGGCCACAACATCATAGAAGTGGTCTTGATGGGCTTTGGAGATGAACCTTTCCATCTCCCATGACTCGGATGTGGAAGCTTTTATCTTCCCTTTCTCCTTTCTAGAGGATTCTTCGGTCTTAGGTGCCATCAATGGTAATGGAAAAACCAAAAAGCTTATGCTTTTACCACACCAAACTTAGAATATTGCTCGCCCTCGAGCAATAAACAAAAGAATAGAAGAATAAGAAGAAGAAATATGGAGAGAGAGAGGGAGTGATTCGGCCAAGAAGGGTGTAGAGGGGTGTGTTGTGTGAATTTGATGAAGAATGGAGGGCTTTATATAGGGAAGGGAGGGGGGGTTAAGGTTCGGCCATATGGGTGGGTTTGGGTGGGAAATTGGTTTTGAATTTTGAAGGTCGGTGGAGTTTATGAGGTAGGTTTATGGGGAAGAGTGGATGGATGTGAGTGGTGAAGAGGTGATGAGGAAGAGAGTTTGAGGTGATTGGTGAAGGGTTTTTGGGGAAGAGTGTTTATGGGGTTGTGTGAAAGAAAGTGGTGAGAAGAAGTGAGTGGAGGTAGGTGAAGATCCTATGCGGTCCACAGATCCTGAGTAGATCCTGTGGGGTCCACAGATCCTGAGTGGATCCTGTGGAGTCCACAGATCTTGAGGTGTTCAAGGATTTACATCCCTGCACCCATTAGGCATTTAAAAATGCCTTTGCACCCAACTCTGGGCGTTCAGCGCCAGGTTGGTGGCCATTTTGGGCGTTCAACGCCCATTTGTGTGCCATTTCTGGCGTTGAATGCCAGAACCATGCCTGTTCTAGCGTTCAGCGCCCAGAAGCTGCCCATTTTGGGCGTTCAGCGCCAGCACCATGCTCTGTTCTGGCGCTGAACGCCAGACAGATGCTCCTCCAGGGTGTGATTTTTCTTTTGCTGTTTTTGATTCCGTTTTCAATTTTTATATTTATTTTATGACTCCACATGATCATGAACCTACAAAGACATATAACTAAGGAAAATATAGTTAGATAATAAAACTTGGGTTGCCTCCCAACAAGCGCTTCTTTAATGTCAATAGCTTGACAGTGGGTTCTCATGGAGCCTCACAGATGTGCAGAGCTTTGTTGAGACTCTCCAACACCAAACTTAGAGTTTGGATATGGGAGTTCAACACCAACCTTAAAGTTTGGTTGTGGCCTCCCAACAACAAACTTAGAGTTTGACTGTGGGGGCTCTGGTTGACTCTGCTTTGAGAGAAGCTTTTTCTGCTTCCTCTCCATGGTTGCAGAGGGAGATCCTTGAGTTTTAAACACAAGGGAGTCCTCATTCCAGTGAAGGACTATTTCACCTCTGTCAACATCAATCACAACTCTTTCTGTGGCCAGGAAAGGTCTTCCTAGGATGATGGATTCATCCTCTTCCTTTCCAGTATCCAGGACTATGAAATCAGCAGGGATGTAAAGGCCTTCAACCTTTACTAACACGTCCTCTACTTGTCCATAAGCCTGTTTTCTTGAACTGTCTGCCATCTCTAATGAGATTTTAGTAGCTTGCACCCCATAGATTCCCAGTTTCTCTATTACAGAGAGGGGCATGAGGTTTATTCCTGAACCAAGGTTACAGAGAGCCTTAAAGATCATAGTGCCTATGGTACAGGGTATTATGAACTTTCCAGGATCCTGTCTCTTCTGAGGCAATGTCAGTTGATCCAGATCACTCAGTTCATTGATGAACAAGGGAGGTTCAACTTCCCAAGTATTAATGCCAAATAATTTGGCATTCAGCTTCATGATTGCACCAAGAAACTTGGCAGTTTGCTCTTCAGTAACATCCTCATTTTCTTCAGAAGAGGAATACTCATCAGAGCTCATGAAGGGCATAAGGAGGTTCAATGGAATCTCTATGGTCTCTAGATGAGCCTCAGAGTCCTTTGGTTCCTCAGAGGGAAGCTCCTTATTGACCACTGGACGTCCCAGGAGGTCTTCCTCCTTGGGATTCACGTCCTCCTCTCCCTCATTGGGTTCGGCCATTTTGCTTATGTCAATGGCCTTGCACTCTCCTTTTGGATTCTCTTTTGTATTGCTTGGGAGAGTACTGGGAGGGATTTCAGTGATCCTTTTACTCAGCTGGCCCACTCGTGCTTCCAAATTTCTAATGGAAGATCTTGTTTCATTCATGAAACTTACAGTGGCCTTGGACAGATCAGAGACTAAGTTTGCTAAATTAGAAGTATATTGTTCAGAGTTCTCTGTCTGTTGCTGAGTGGATGATGGAAAAGGTTTATTATTGTTAAACTTGTTTCTTCCACCATTGTTAAAGCCTTGTTGAGGCTTTTGATCCTTCCATGAGAAATTTGGATGATTTCTCCATGATGAGTTATAGGTGTTTCCATAAGGTTCACCTAAGTAATTCACCTCTGCTATTGCAGGGTTCTCAGGATCATAAGCTTCTTCTTCATAAGAAGCCTCTTGAGTACTGTTGAATGCAGCTTGCATTCCATGCAGACTCTGAGAGATCATATTGACTTGCTCAGTCAATATTTTATTCTGAGCCAATATGGCATTCAGAGTATCAACTTCAAGAACTCCCTTCTTCAAAGGCGTCCCATTATTCATAGGATTCCTTTCAGAAGTGTACATGAACTGGTTATTAGCAACCATGTCAATGAGTTCTTGAGCTTCTGCAGGCGTTTTCTTTAGGTGAATGGATCCACCTGCAGAAGTGTCCAGTGACATCTTTGATAGCTCAGATAAACCATCATAGAATATATCCAGGATGGTCCATTCTGAAAGCATGTCAGAAGGACACTTTTTGGTCAACTGTTTGTATCTTTCCCAAGCTTCATAGAATGATTCACCTTCTTTCTGTCTGAAGGTTTGAACATCAGCTCTAAGCTTGCTCAGCTTTTGAGGAGGAAAGTACTTGGCTAAGAAAGCCATGACCAGCTTATCCCAAGAGTTCAGGCTGTCTTTGGGTTGAGAATCCAACCATAATCTAGCTCTGTCTCTTACAGCAAAAGGGAAAAGCATGAGCCTGTAGACTTCAGGATCTACTTCATTAGTCTTAACAGTATCACATATCTGCAAGAATTCAGTTAAGAACTGAAAAGGATCTTCAGATGGAAGTCCATGAAACTTGTAGTTCTGCTGCATCAGAGAAACTGATTGAGGTTTCAGCTCAAAGTTGTTTGCTCCAATGGCAGGAATGGAGATGCTTCTTCCATGTAAATTGGAATTAAGTGCAGTAAATTCACCAAGCATCCTCCTTGCATTATTATTATTTTCGGCTGCCATCTCCTTCTCCTGTTCGAAAATTTCTGAAAGGTTATCTCTGGATTGTTGTATTTTAGCTTCTCTTAATTTTTTCTTCAGTGTCCTTTCAGGTTCTGGATTTGCTTCCACAAGAATGTTCTTATCCTTGCTCCTGCTCATATGACAAAGAAGAAGGCACAGAAAAATAATAATAATAGTAGAGATCCTTTATACCATAGTATAGGGATCCCTGTGTGAGTAGAAGAAGAGGGGGAGACAAAGAATGTAATATAATGGAAGAAACACAACTGTGAGGAGGCTAGATATGTGAGATGAGATGTTAGGATATGAATAAATAAATAGAATAAGATGGGAGAGGGAGAATTTTCGAAAATAATTTTTGAAAAAGGGTTAGTGATTTTCGAAAATGGTTTTTGAAAAATGTTAGTATTTTTTTTCGAAAATTTTTAAAATCAAAAATAAAAATAAGGATAATTAGTTAATTAAGAAGAAATTTTTGAAAAAGAGGGAAGGTATTTTCGAAAATTAGAGAGAGAGAGTTAGTTAGGTGGTTTTTAAAAAGTTAAGAAACAAACAAAAAGTTAGTTAGTTAGTTCAAACAAATTTTGAAAAGATAAGAAGTTAGGAGGTTAGAAAAGATATTTTGAAACCAAATTTTTTAAAAAGGTAAGATAAGAAGATATTTTAGAAATTAGTTTTGAAAAATATTTGATTTTTTTAAAATCTCAATTAATGACTTGTTTCATAAGAAATCACAAGATATGATTCTAGAACTTAAAGTTTGAATCTTTCTTAACAAGCAAGTAACAAACTTCAAATTTTTGAATCAAAACATTAATTGATTATGTTATTTTCGAAAATTTGATATAAAAATAAGAAAAAGATTTTTGAAAAATATTTTTGGAATTTTCGAAAATAACTAAGAATTTTGAAAAATATTTGATTTTTGAAAAAGATTTTGAAAAAGATAAGATTTTCAAATTGAAAATTTGATTTGACTCATAAGAAACAACTTGATTTTAAAAATTTTTGAAAAAGTCAACTCTAATTTTCGAATTTGATGAGAGAAAAAGGGAAAGATATTTTTTGATTTTTTTTTTTTGAATTTTTTTTTTGAAAAACACTAAAATGATGCAATGCATGAAATTTTTAGATCAAAACGTGTGATGAATGCAAGAATGCTATGAATGTCAAGATGAACACCAAGAACATTATGAATGTCAAGATGAACATCAAAGACACAATTTTGAAAAATTTTTAATGCAAAGAAAACATGCAAGACACCAAACTTAGAATTCTTTAATGCTTAGACACTAAGAATTCAAGAATGCATATGAAAAACAAGACAAGACACAAGACATGCAAATGCAAAGATCAAACAAGATGACTTACCAAGAACAACTTGAAGATCATGAAGAACACTATGAATGCATGAATTTTCGAAAAAATGCAATATGCACATGCGATTGACACCAAACTTATGATATGACTCAAGACTTCAAACAAGAACACAAAAATATTTTTGATTTTTATGATTTTCTAATTTTTTTTGGACTTTTTTTTCGAAAATTATATGAAGAAGAAAAAATAAGGATTCCAAAATTTTTAACATGAATTCCAGGAATCTTGCATTCTTAGTCTAAAGCTTCAGTCCAGGAATTAGACATGGCTCACTGGCCAGCCAAGCTTTCAATGAAAGCTCCGGTCCAAAACACTAGACATGGCGAATGGCCAGCCAAGCTTTAGCATTTAACATCAGAGTATATTGCTCTTGATAACAAATTGTAAGCCTCAGTCCAAATAAATTTAGACATGGCTTTACAGCCAGCCAAGCTTCACATGCTTCAAGAAACACTAGAATTCATTCTTAAAAATTTTGAATAAAAATTTTGAAAACATTTTTATATTATTTTCGAAAACAGATGAGAAAATTTTAGAAATATTTTTGAAAAATTTTTGAAAATAAAATAAAAAGAAAATTACCTAATCTGAGCAACAAGATGAACCGTCAGTTGTCCAAACTCGAACAATCCCCGGCAACGGTGCCAAAAACTTGGTGGACGAAATTGTGATGTCCAGGCTCAAACAATCCCTGGCAACGTGAGCAACTTGGTACGTGCAATCGTGATTACACTTTGATTATATAAAATTTATTGCTCTTTCTTTCCCTGGCAATGGTGCCAAGAACATGGTGCCAATACCATGGTTCACAACTTCGATACAACTAACCAGCAAGTTCACTGGGTCGTCCAAGTAATACCTTACGTGAGTAAGGGTCGAATCCCACGGAGATTGTTGGTATGAAGCAAGCTATGGTCACCTTGCAAATCTCAGATAGGCAGATATAAATTGATAATGGTGTTTTCGAATTTAATATAATAAAATAGGGATAGAAATACTTATGTAATTCATTGGTGAGAATTTTAGATAAGCGAATGGAGATGCCTTCGTTCCTCTGAACCTCTGCTCTCCTGCTATCTTCATCCAATCAGTCTTACTCCTTTCCATGGCTGGCTTTATGCAAGGGCATCACCGTTGTCAGTGGCTACCTCCCCTCCTCTTAGTGAAAAATATGCTCACATGCTCTGTCACAGCACGGCTAATCATCTGTCGGTTCTCGATCATGCTGGAATAGGATTCACCCTCCTTTTGCGTCTGTCACTAACGCCCAACAATCGCGAGTTTGAAGCTCGTCACAGTCATTCAATCATTGAATCCTACTCGGAATACCACAGACAAGGTTTAGACTTTCCGGATTCTCTTGAATGCCGCCATCATTCTAGCTTACGCCACAAAGATTCCGGTTAAGAGATCTAAGAGATATTCATTCTAGCTTATTTCATGTAGAACGGAAGTGTTTGTCAGGCACGTGTTCATAGGGGAGAATGGTGATGAGTGTCACACATAATCATCACCTTCATCACGTTCTTGGGTACGAATGGATATCTTAGAAGCGAAATAAGATGAATTGAATAGAAAACAGTAGTACTTTGCATTAATCTTTGAGGAACAGCAGAGCTCCACACCTTAATCTATGGAGTGTAGAAACTCTACCGTATGAAAATACATAAGTGAAGGTCCAGGCATGGCCGAGATGGCCAGCCCCCATGGTCTAAGAACTAGGCGTCCAAAGATCTCTAATACAATAGTAAAAGGTCCTATTTATAATAAACTAGTCACTAGGGTTTACATGAGTAAGTAATTGATGCATAAATCCACTTCCGGGGACCACTTGGTGTGTGTTTGGGCTGAGCTTGAGTGTTGCACGTGTAGAGGTCCTTCTTGGAGTTGAACGCCAGTATTTGTGCCAGTTTGGGCGTTCAGCTCTGGTTTTGGCTCCTTTTCTGGCGCTGGACGCCAGATTTGGGTAGAAAGCTGGCGTTGAACGCCAGTTTACGTCATCTATTCTTAGCCAAAGTATGGACTATTAAACATTTCTGGAAAGATCTGGATGTCTACTTTCCAACGCAATTGGAAGCGCGCCATTTCGAGTTCTGTAGCTCCAGAAAATCCACTTTGAGTGCAGGGAGGTCAGAATCCAACAGCATCAGCTGTCCTTCTTCAACCTCTGAATCTGATTTCTGCTCAAGTCCCTCAATTTCAGCCAGAAAATACCTGAAATCACAGAAAAACACACAAACTCATAGTAAAGTCCAGAAATGTGAATTTAACATAAAAACTAATGAAAACATCCCTAAAAGTAACTAGATCCTACTAAAAACATACTAAAAACAATGTCAAAAAGCGTATAAATTATCCGCTCATCAAAGCCCTGCATTCCTCAGTAAGCAGTATGGTCTCTTTCTCGTCCCAACTTCTTTTCTTGTTGATAAGCTCCTTCAAAAACTTGGCATACAGAGGCATTTGCTCAAGTGCTTCAGCCATGGGAATATTGATCTCCAGCTTTTTGAAAGTCTCAAGGAACTTATGAAAATGTTGGTCCTTAGTCTCTTTGCTGAACCTCTGGGGATATGGCAGTGGAGGTGTGATGCTCTTTCCTACTTGCTGCTGTCCCTGAATCACTTCTTTTGAACTGTGTGGTTGGTTGTTCTTCTCTTTGAGTTTCTCAGTGCTCTTGTTTGGCATCACAACTTGATCCTTGGCTTCATCTGCCTTTGTTTGCTTTTCATCTTCTATTGGTTTTTTGTTGCTCTCAACTTGCTTCTTTGTAGTATCATTGTTGCTCATCAATGTTCTCCCACTCCTTAATTGAATCGCCTTGCATTCTTCCTTAGGATTTGGGATTTTGTCACTTGGCAGTGAGCTCGAAGGTCTCTCAACAGAAATCTGCTTGGAGATTTACCCAATCTGCCTCTCTAGGCTCTTCATGGAGGCTTCATGGTTCTTGGTTGTCATTTCCTGGTGTTTCCACATTTTGTCTATCAAAGTTTCCAAGTTAGTGAGTCTTTGAGATTCAGGTGATGCTTGTGGTGGGTTGTGAGATGTGGATGGTGGATGGTAGGAATTTTGGTTGGTGGGTTGGTTATTGGATTGGTAATGGTTGGGATTGGGGTAGTTGTTTTGAGGTTTTCTATAAGGGTTTTGGTTAGTTTGCTACTGGTTGTGGTTTTGGTTGTTTCTTGAAGTGTTTTGGTTTGAGTTCCTCTGCCATGGTTGTTGGTTCTGGTTGTGATTATCTCCCTATCTGAGGTTTGGGTGGTTCTTCTAGGATGGATTGTATGTGTCACCATACACTTCATTCTGTCTAGAGTTTTGGTTATGCATGTACTGCACTTGCTCCTGTTGTTGCTCTTCTTGGCTTTCTTCATTCTGCACCCATACAGTTGATGGTTGGCTTGTGTTCACAGCTGCTACGTGAAGGCTATCAATCCTTTTGGCCATTTGTTCAAACTGTTGTTGAATTTGTTGCTGCATCATTTCGTTTTGAGCTAAGATTGAGTCCACTCCTTCTAGCTCCATTACTCCTCTCCTTTGTGATGGTTGGCGTTGCCTTTGATGCGCAAAGAAATACTGATTATTAGCCACCATGTCAATAAGATTTTGAGCTTCTTCTGCGGTTTTCATCAGTTGCAATGATCCTCCAGCTGAGTGATCAAGTGCTTCTTGAGCCTTTAGAGTGAGTCCTTCATAGAAGTTCTGTAGCTTGTCCCACTCAGTGAACATTTCTGGTGGACATTTCCTCAGCAGAGCCTTATATCTCTCCCATGCTTCATACAGATTTTTAGCATCCAATTGCGTGAATGTCTGCACCTCAGTCTTCAACATGATGATCCTTTGAGGGGGGTAAAACTTGGCAAGAAACTTGCTCACCAAATCATCCCATGTGTTAATGCTTTCCTTCGAAAATGTTTCTAGCCATTGAGTGGCCTTGTCCCTGAGAGAGAATGGGAATAACAACAGCTTGTATATGTCAGGGTGCACTCCATTGCTTTTAACTGTGTCACAAATTCTCAAGAAAGTGGATAAATGTTGATTTGGATCCTCCAATGGTCCTCCCCTAAACGAGCAGTTGTTTTGGACCAATGTGATGAGTTGTGGCTTCAGTTCAAAGTTATTTGCATTGACATTAGGGGTGAGAATGCTGCTTCCACAATGTCTAGCATTTGCAAAGGTATAGAAGGCCAGTACTCTCCTCTGTTGTGGATTATTGTTAACCCCTCCTCCTGGATTAGATGGATCTCCTTCCATCTCGTGATATTCTTCCTCAGATTCTTCCTCTCCAACAATATTTTTCCCTCTTTCAGCTCTTCTTAACCTTCTAAGAGTTCTCTGGTCAGTTTCAGATAAAACAGGAGTGGCTCTCCCTGTACCTGACATACAAACAAAACAAAAGAAACACCACCAGTAACACTTCAATCTATTGCAAGAATGAAGTTTAGCTTAAGCAAAATTTCAAACAGTTAGTGTGTCAGTCAAAAATTAGAGAAACAGAAAAGAAAAGATGCTTGATCTAGATCTCCACTTCACTTAATCATTGTCAATCTATTTCAATCCCCGGCAACGGCGCCAAAAACTTGATGTGTATTTTTGGAAAACGAAAAACGAATCCCAAACACACAAAACTAACCGGCAAGTGCACCGGGTCGCATCAAGTAATAAAACTCACGGGAGTGAGGTCGATCCCACAAGGATTGAAGGATTGAGCAATTTTAGTTTAGTGGTTGATTTAGTCAAGCGAATCAAGAATTGATTTGAGTGGTTTGTATTCGGCAGAAGCTAAATTGCATGAAATTAAAAGGGAGAGGGACAATTGCAGTAAATTAAAGAGCAGAGAAAGTAAATGTGCTGAATCTTAAAGAGCAAGAAATTAAATGGCAGAAACTTAGAACGCAAGAAATGTAAATTACAGAATCTTAAAGTGCAAGAAATGTAAATGGCTTGAATTGTAAAGGGAATTGGGAAGTGGATTTGCAGAATTTAAACAAGGAAAAGTAAATTGCATTAATCAGACAAGTAGAAGGTGACTTGAATTGAACCGGATCTAAAATGGAAATGTAAATGAACTTGAAAAGCTTTAAACAGAGAATTTAAAATGCAAACTCCAGATCTCAGGACCCAAGAGACTAGATAACCGAGTCTAGATCTCAATGCCTTCCTAGATCCAAATGTAGAATTCAATTGCAAGAAATAGAGAAAAGTAAATAGCAGAATGAGTAGAAGAAGAGATAATGAACAGAAATGTAAATTCAATTATGCAGTAAAGAAAACAGAGAGATCTCAGGATGAGATTGAAACAGAATTCCTTCAATTCTCCAACCCAAGATCTAAGACAAATGTAATTGCAATTGAAAACAAGAAAACTAAGAGGAAGAGAATTCAATTCTCCTACTCCGAAACTCAGAAACTCCAAACAATTCAAAACCAAAAGCTCTCCAAAACCTACTCAGCAAAACTAAAAGGAAAGCTCCCCTAAAAACTTAAATCCTAAGCTATTTATACACTTTCTTCAAATGGCCTTCAAGCCTTGAATTGGGCCTTTGCTCTTGATGGATTTGGGTTGATAAAGGCCTTGGTTGATTGCTCTTGGAGTTGGAGAAAGATCCATTGTGAACCGGGCTGTAAATCATAAAAGCTTAAGTAAAAGTTTGAGGCAAACTTTTACTCAAACTTTTTATACCAGCTGCCCTCCTTTTGTTGATATCCACGTTTGAGCTAAAGTTTGAGGTCAAACTTTTGCTCAAACGTGGATCCCCTTGTGTACATGTGTGGCGCCAACGTTTGCCGAAAAGCTTGAGGCAAACGTTGGCGCAAGCTTTTCTCCTCCAGGGTGTGCAAGTGTGGCGCCAATGTTTGCCAAAAAGCTTGAGGCAAACGTTGGCGCAAGCTTTTCTCCTCCAGGGTGTGCAAGTGTGGCGCCAACGTTTGCCAAAAATCTTGAGGCAAACGTTAGCGCAAGCTTTTCTCCTCCAGGGTGTTGTTTTTGTGATGCCAACGTTTGCCAAAAAGTTTGAGGCAAACGTTGGCTCAAGCTTTTTCCTCCAGGGTGTTTTCAATTCTTCCAAAAGTTTGAGCTAAAATTTGAGGCAAACTTTGGCTCAAACTTTTTTCCTCTAGGATGTTTTCAACTCTTCCAAAAGTTTGAGCTAAAGTTTGAGGCAAACTTTGGCTCAAACTTTTTGTTCTCTCTTGCTCCTAGCCATTCCTTCTTCCTTCAACCTTCTTCAAAACTCTTTTCACCTATCATCAATCAACCAAACACATCAAAGCTATGCTCAAAATCATGAGTTTGTTATTCTTTCATAATATATGACAATTATAGCATAAAATCTCATGAAATTACATTAATTCATCCATGGTTGATTGAATCAAAGGAAATATGAAATTCTGCCCAATTGGCTTACTTAAGGCTCAAGAAAGTGCATAAATCAATTGAAAATAAGTAAAAAAAGACTAGTGAAACTAGGCTAAGATGACTTGTCATCACATGTATTTCATGTCTCACAGTTTCTGGAGTATACTTCTGATGCCAATCGCGTATTAGAAACTGAACCAGTGCAACTGAGAGATGATCTAACGCTTCAAGTAACTTCGGTTAGAATCGATAATATGACACCAGTGCTAAGCAACTATGCAGAGGAGAAGTTTTGTTAGCAGAGGAATGCTAGGAGTGGAGCTGGAATTGGGGAACACACTTGGAAACTCAAATCAGATATGTGGAAGGACTACCCACAACTCTTTTCAGGTAACTGAATCTAAATTTTGAGGGCAAAATTCTTAATTAGGTTGGTAGGATGTAAACCATGTAAAATTAGTGAATAATTAATTAATAAATTAATTTTTAATAAAAAAATTAGAAATATGAATTTTATAGTTTAGTAAGATAGAGATAATTAAAATAAGAATTTTGACACTAATTTTAAAGAATTTGGCCCAAGATTGGGCGAAACGAGCTGAACCGATCGAACCAGGCCCAACCCAAGCCTCATTAACCAAGGACTCAGCATCCTCTTCCTCCCTCAAATGTTATTCATGCTAGACAAAGGAAGGGAAGGAGGAAGAAGAGCTTCCAACCCTAACATCATAATCAATTTCACATAACTTCTCGCCCCGAGCTATGATCGCCGCACCTTTTGTGGCCACGTCCGTGGTGATGAGCTCCACAAAGCCATTACATTGTAAGGTAAGGAAACCATATTCCCAGTTTCAATCTCCTCTTCTCAAATCCAAAAATAGCATGATCTTGCGTGTTAAGATTTGTGATTAATTTGATGTTTTAGGACCAAATTGACTTGAGGAATTAGTAGGTCTTGCGATTATTGAGGCTCATACAAGGTAAGGATCTTCAGCCCTAGTAAATCCCTTACTTAATTGTAATTTTGGTATTAAGTATGTATGGGTGGGTGCAATGATATGATATATGTGTGTATATAGGTAAATTGGAGCTTAATTTTGAATGTTAGATGCTTGATGAAACTTTGGAGGCTGAATTTTGGTGGTGGAACTTATGAGCTTGCCTTGTGGGGTTATCTTGGGTTATATGAGGAAATCATCCAAGGTATAGTTTTGGTTTCTCGTATTTAATATATATAATGTCTTGTGAAAACTTAGGCTAGATAACTATAAGATAGGTGTGAATGCATGAGTATGTTAAATGCTTAGTACCCTTGATAATAATTGTTGAAACGGGTGGAGTATTGGATTGGTGATTAATGCTTATGATGAAATGGGATGTTAGATGATGATTTAATGATGAATGGCAAGATGATATGAATGAATATGAGTATGTAGTGATATATTGATGATTTTGTTGGTATAATTGAGAAATTCATGTATAAGATTGTTTAAAATTGAGGTATGATTGGCTGTGGTAGGATGTGGGGATTGAGGTGCTGAAAATGGTATGTTGTGGTGCTGTTTGTAGTATAGGATGTTGGTATTGAGTTTGTTTTAGTGAAAATAAAGGTTTAAGAACTTTTTTGAAAAATCTAATTTTTGGCCGAATTTCGGCGAGCCATAATTCTGCTTCCAAACCCCCAAATTCTTTCTAACTTGTATGGTAACTGGGTACGTGAAGTTTATGCCGTTCGAAGAAAGGATGAAAAATATTTTAAAATGAAAAAGTTATGACCATCCAAAGTTCGGTGTGCAAAAACTAAAAAATTATGCAGCACTTAGCATTTTTACCCATTCTGCAGAACTTGCAAACGCGACCACCTGCACGCGACACCCCTAGCGTGCACGAGCAAGGTGCTTGCGTATGCGATGCCCCTGTTTTCAGCATGAATTTTTGTTTTTTAAAACCTAATTTTGAACCTCTAAACCTCTCTTTTTACTCTTTTAACCCTTAGATCTTAGTGGTATGGCTAGTAAGGAGATGAAGCTAAGAAAGGGTGATAACTTGGAGATGAAGAAAGCTTGAGAAGTGATGAATTAGGTATGAGAAGATACGTTGTATATATATACTTCTTATATTATAAGGCTAATTAATGAAATGAATAAATATTACATCTGAGCACTCTTTCTTGAAAGTGCGACCTGATCGACCGGAATTCACTCCGCATATAAAATGAATCCGTTCTTTGGCAAGCGCACCAAATATCGTCAAGTAATAACCCACTAAGAGTGGGGTCGAATCCCACAGAGATTAACGGATTAAAGCAAACAATAGTTAATTGATTATCCTAGTTAGACTATTCAGTTTTGAGTGATGAGCAACAAGAAAATGTCAATGACATAAAAGTAAAGGAAAGCAATAAAGTGCAAGAAAGTAAATGGCAAGGAAAGTAAAGTACAAGAAAGTAAAGCGCTAGAAATGTAAAGTGCAGAAAATGTAAATAACCATAAAGTAGATAAAAGAAAGAAAGATAAAATAAGCATTGGGATGAAGAGATTGATGCCAGGGCATCTTGGCCAGTTTCACTGACCTTTTCTTTACAGTTTTTAGGCTAGTTTCATGCATTCCCTTAGGAAATAAGCTAGTTTTGGGTAGATATTTACTTACACCTTGATTTAAGCATACATTGTGCATTTTACATTATTTCATGAGGATTTTGCATGAGTTTAGTGACAAATTATATGCTGCATTGCCCATGACTTGGACTAGAACTTTGATGCGCTCTATTGCTTGATTTCAGGACCAAAGGAAGCAATGAATGGGAGGTAACTTGCAAAGTTAATGAGAAAAGTGATTGCCAATAACGCTCTCGAAGCCATCATTGACCACGTTAAGAGTCACATTAACTAAGTTAACGAGAACTCTAACGTGGAGAGGGGAAGTTGAGCCAACGTTAGTGACACTTAACATTGTCACTAACGTTGGCAAATGCTCATAAGTGGCCACGTTAGAGTCCACGTTAACTTAGTTAACGTGGCCTCTAACGTTAGAAGGGGGGAGAAATGCCAACGTTAGTGACATTCAACATTGTCACTAACGTTGGCCTAAGGAGAAACATACCACGTTAACTCCCACGTTAACTTGGTTAACGTGGGAGCTAACATAAGAAGCAAGAGTGGTCGACAACGTTAGTGACACCCAACATTGTCACTAACGTTGGAAGCAACCACACAACCCCCCAAGGAGCCACGTTAACTTCCACGTTAACTTAGTTAACGTGGAAGCTAACATTGATGAGTGAAAGAAACGCCAACGTTAGTGACATTCAACATTGTCACTAACGTTGGGGATGGCTAAGCATGGCCACGTTAGAAGCCACATTAACCTAGTTAACGTGGACTCTAACGTGAGACATAGGGGCACCTTGGAACCTTAGTGACAATGTTGAGTGTCACTAACGTTCTCGAAGGATGGCATGCCCACGTTAAAGAGCCACATTAACTAAGTTAACGTGGTTAACGTGGGCTCTAACGTGAGAACAAAGGGGGCTTTTCAAAGTTATTGGGAATGTTAAGTCTCAATAACGTGTGCGAAGGACTTAGAGGCAACGTTAGTGGCAACGTTTGTGCCACTAACGTTGAAGTTAACGTGGCTTTTACTTAGGAATGTTAGTGAGAAAGTTGATTGTCACTAACGTTCTCGAACTCATATTTTCACTAAACGTTAACACCCCTAACGTCCTGAGCTAAAGTCTCTGCCCACTTCACACTTTCTCTCTGCAAGTAAAGCCAAGCCCAAATGAAGAAGAGAACTGCTTCAAACTGAAGATCCAAAGGCCCAAGACTTGAAGAGCCAACTAGAAGCTGAGAAAAGTAGTATATATAGGAGTAGCTTTGAATTGTTGAAGAGTTCTGAAAAGTTGGAAAAGAGAATTACTCTCTGTATTTTACCTTCTCTGCATTTTCTAGTTTTATGATGTATTCTCCATCTTTGTTTTCATTTTCTAGAGCTATGAACAACTAAACCCCTTTCATTGGGTTAGGGAGCTCTGTTGTAATTTGATGGATCAATACTAGTTTTCATTATTTTTCTTCTATCTTTTCTCTTGATTTTACTTGAAAGCTTTCGATCTTCATCCAATTGGGTAGTTATCTTGGAAAAGAAGCTATTCAAACTTGGATCTCTTCTGAACCTTGAAAGAGGAATGAAGAGATCAAGCTAGAAATGCTTTCTCATGCTGGACCAAATTGGGTTTGGATGGGTATGTGACTATAACCCTCTCAATACTTGATTTGGGAAATGCATGTGGTATAATCAGTGACCATACTTCATCTCTTCTCATGAGCAATTGACCAAGGAATTGGCTATTGATCAAGATTTGAGAGATTGAATTTGTAATTCAATCAATTAAGATTGCCAAGGAGATCAATGAGTGCGTTGATTGAGGAAGAGATGAAAATGAACTTGATCCGGAGGGTTGCAATCTCTCCTAAGCCCAATGAACTCCCCATCTCTGATCTTACCCATTCTCTTTAATTTCTGCCATTTACTTTTATGAGCAAATCCCCCATTCCCATTTACAATTCTGCAATTTACTTTCAGTCATTTACTTCCAGTCCTTTAATTCTAGCATTTACTTTTCTGTTATTTACATTCCCGCCATTTTATTTTCTGCAACTCTCAACCCACATTCTGGATTCGCTCAACTAGAACATTCTTCTAATTAAAGTTGCTTGATCAATCAATCCCTGTGGGATTCGACCTCACTCTATTGTGAGTTTTTACTTGACGACAAATTCGGTATACTTGCCAAAGGAAATTTGTTGAGAGACAGTTTCCACCCGAATCAAGTTTATGGCGCCGTTGCCGGGGAATGATTGTGCATCAACAATGATTAAATTGGAAGATCACTAGATTGAGCATTTTTATTTTGTGAATTTCATTTTCTGTTTGAGTGATTTACTTTCTATTTTAGTTAAACTTCTTCCCTTCCCCCTCTACTCTTTTGTTTTTCTTTGTTATTTTCAATTCTGTTTGCTAACCCACTAACTGTTTGATATATTGCATCACCCATAACTAACAGTAATTTTGAAAAAAAATACTTTCTGCACCTATCTTTTCTTGCTTGCACTTGATGGTTGTATGACAGGGAGAAGAAGCGGGGCTTCAACTTCCTTCGATTCTGAACCTGAGAGGACCTTCCTTAGATTAAGGAGGGAGGCAAGAGGAAAAAAAGTGGTTGGTGCTGAGGAAGAAGAGGAATTCTTTGAACCAAACATGGAAGACAACATGGAAAACCATCATGAAGAAGAGGATCACAACCATGGGGGAGGAGGTAGAGCAAATCATGCTGGGGAGGATAGAAGAGTTTTGGGCTCTTACATCAATCCAAACCCATGCAATTGTGGAAGTAGCATCCAAAAGCCAACAATCCATGCCAACAACTTTGAACTTAAACCACAGCTGATCACCCTTGTTCAGAACAACTATTCGTTTGGAGGAGGTGTTCAAGAAGACCCCAATCAACATTTAACCACCTTCCTAAGAATATGTGACACAGTGAAGTCTAATGGTGTTCATCCTGACGCCTATAGACTACTCTTAGTTCCATTCTCACTCAGGGACAAGGCAGCCAAGTGGCTGGAATCTTTCCCAAGGGAAAGCTTGACAACTTGGAAAGACGTGGTGAACAAATTCTTAGCAAGATTTTACCCACCTCAATGAATCAATAGGCTGAGAGCTGAGGTCCAAACTTTCAGGCAACAAGATGGTGAGACTCTATATGAAGCATGGGAGAGGTTTAAAGACCTAACAAGGAGGTGCCCACCAGATATGTTCAACGAATGGGTGCAGCTGCACATTTTCTATGAAGGGCTCTCTTATAAGTCAAAGAAGGTCGTAGACCATTCATCCGGAGGATCTTTGAACAAGAAGAAGACTATTGAGGAAGCCATAGATGTTATTGAAACAGTAGCAGAGAACGACTACTTCTATGCTTCCGAAAGAGGGAACACAAGAGGAGTAATGGAGCTAAACAATGTAGATGCTCTGTTGGCCCAAAACAAGCTCATTACCCAGCAGCTGGCTGACCTCACCAAGAAGATGGAGAGGAACCAAGTAGTAGCAATCTCCACTTCATCAACAACCCAAGAAGGAGTGAATGAAGAAGCAGAGGGTAGTCAGGAGCAAGCCAACTACATTGGGAATTCACCAAGGCAAAACTATGATCCATACTCCAAGACCTACAACCCTGGATGGAGAAACCACCCAAACTTTGGGTGGGGAAGTCAGCTAGATCAAAACCAAGACCAGAGACGTTACAACTCCAACAACAATGCAGCTCACCAACAATTCACACAGAGGACATCTCAACACCCCCACAACAACACTTCTCCACAAGCCTATCAAAACAAAAACAGTACATCTGCTCCAAATCACCCATCAATTGATGACAATCTCTCTAAGATTGAAACCTTACTTGAAGGAGTATGCAAAGACATTCGAAACAGTAAAGCATTCCGAGAGGAAATGCAGTCAAACATGCAGAATCAAAATGCTGCCATCAAGAAACTGGAGACACAAATCAGCTATCTATTTAAGCAGCTTCCTAACCACAACCTTTGCAATGATGCCAATTCAAGCAAAAGGGAGAAGTGTCAAGCTATCACACTTAGGAGTGGGAAGGAATTGAAGGAACTGCCCCAAAAACCACAAGAAGAAGGCTCAAATGAAAAGGGAGAAGAGCAAGATGGAGTTCAACCTCCCACGCCAAGTCCGCAGAAAGAAAAAGGGATGCCACAACTGAACATCTCAAGAGCTCCATACCCCCAGCTATTGAAGAAAAAGGAAGATGATGACTACAAATCAACATACCATTTGCTGAAGCCATAGAACAAATGCCACTCTATGCCAAGTTTTTGAAGGAGCTAATGACTAAGAAGAGAAGCTGGAAGAACAATGAGACTGTGATATTAACCGAAGAGTGTAGTGCTATCATTCAGCACAAACTACCCCAGAAACTGAAGGATCCTGGGAGTTTTCAGAACCCTTGTATTATAGGGGAAATCACAGTAGAGAAGGCTCTTTGTGACTTAGGGACCAGCATCAATTTGATGTCAGTAGCTATGATGAGGAAGATGAAAATTGAGGAGGCTAAACCAACAAAAATGGCCCTACAACTGGCAGACCGATTGTTCAAATTCCCTCATGGGGTAGTAGAGAATTTGCTGGTAAAAGTGGGAGATTTCATATTTCTAGCAGATTTTGTGGTGCTGGACATGCAGGAGGACGCCAAGACCTCCATCATCCTGGGAAGGCCATTCTTGGCCACTGCTGGGGCTGTCATTGATGTTCAGAAGGGTGACCTCACCCTGAGATTACACAATGAAAATATGACATTCAATGTGTTCAAGGCCATGAGTTACCCACCAGAACAATTGGGGGAATGCATGAGGTTAGATGCACTTGAGGATGAAGTGCAGAAGAATTTTGAAGAAGAAGAACCTGAAGAGGACGAGAGATTGGTGGAGGAAGAATCTAAATCAAGTGAAGAGGTAGCCACAGCAGAAATTCATATACCAGATGCACCAAAGGAAGGGAACGAAAAGTCAGAAGCACCCAAACTTGAACTCAAAGCACTGCCACCCACTCTCAAATATGCATATCTAGGAGAAAATGAAAACTACCCAGTGATCATAAATTCATCCCTCAGTCAAGATCAGGAGGACGAGCTACCCAAAGTGCTGCGGGAGCATAAGGATGCCATTTGATGGACCCTTGCTGACTTGAAAGGAATCAGTTCAGCCATATTGATGAGCGGATAATTTATACGCTTTTTGGCATTGTTTTTAGTATATTTTTAGTAGAATCTAGTTACTTTTAGGGATGTTTTTAATAGATTTTATGTTAAATTCACATTCTGGATTTTACCATGAGTTTGTGTGTTTTTCTGTGATTTCAGGTATTTTCTGGCTGAAATTGAGGGACTTGAGCAGAAATCAGATTTAGAGGTTGAAGAAGGACTACTGATGCTGTTGGATTCTGACCTCCCTGCACTCAAAGTGGATTTTCTGGAGCTACAGAACTCGAAATGGCACGCTTCTAATTGCGTTGGAAAGTAGACATCCAGGGCTTTCCAGCACTATATAATAGTCAATACTTTGGCCAAAAATAGACGACGCAAACCGGCGTTCAACGCCAGCTTTCTGCCCAAATCTGGCGTCCAGCGCCAGAAAAGGAGCCAAAACCAGAGTTGAACGCCCAAACTGGCACAAAAGCTGGCGTTCAACTCCAAGAAGGACCTCTACTCGTGCAACACTCAAGCTCAGCCCAAGCACACACCAAGTGGGCCCCGGAAGTGGATTTATGCATCAATTACTTACTTCTGTAAACCCTACTAGCTAGTTTATTATAAATAGGACCTTTTACTATTGTATTAGACCATCTTTGGATTATCTTTTGATCTATTGATCATAATTTGGGGGCTGGCCATCTCGGCCATGCCTGGACCTTTCACTTATGTATTTTTAACGGTAGAGTTTCTACACTCCA
This sequence comes from Arachis ipaensis, assembly GCF_059453495.1. Taxonomy (NCBI): domain Eukaryota; kingdom Viridiplantae; phylum Streptophyta; class Magnoliopsida; order Fabales; family Fabaceae; genus Arachis; species Arachis ipaensis. The sequence continues at coordinate 87,688,442 of NC_142444.1, forward strand.
TAGATTAAGGTGTGGAGCTCTGCTGTTCCTCAAAGATTAATGCAAAGTACTACTGTTTTCTATTCAATTCATCTTATTTTGCTTCTAAGATATTCATTCGTACTTCAATCTGAATGTGATGAACGTGACAATCATCATCATTCCCTATGAACGCGTGCCTGACAACCACTTCCGTTCTACCTTCGACTGAATGAGTATCTCTTAGATCTCTTAATCAGAATCTTCGTGGCGTAAGCTAGAATGATGGCGGCATTCAAGAGAATCCAGAAAGTCTAAACCTTGTCTGTGGTATTCTGAGTAGGATTCAATGAATGAATGACTGTGACGAGCTCCAAACTCGCGATTGCGGGGCGTTAGTGACAGACGCAAAAGGATAGTAAATCCTATTCCAGCATGATCGAGAACCGACAGATGAATAGCCGTGCCGTGACAGGGTGCGTTGGTCATTTTCCTGAGAGATGACCGAAAGTAGCCATTGACAGTGGTGATGTATCACATAAAGCCAGCCATGGAAAGGAGTAAGACTGATTGGATGAAGATAGCAGGAAAGCAGAGGTTCAGAGGAACGAAAGCATCTCTATTCGCTTATCTGAAATTCTCACCAATGAATTACATAAGTATTTCTATCCCTAGTCTATTAATTATTATTCGAAAACACCATTATCAATTTTATATCCGCTTGACTGAGATTTACAAGGTGACCATAGCTTGCTTCATACCAACAATCTCCGTGGGATTCGACCCTTACTCACGTAAGGTATTACTTGGACGACCCAGTGCACTTGCTGGTCAGTTACACGGAGTTGTGAACCGTGGTTTTGGCATCATGTTTTTGGCGCCATTTCCAGGGAAAGAAAGAGCAATGAACTTTACATAGTTAAAGTGTAATCACGATTCCGCGTACCAAGTTTTTGGCGCCTTTGCCGGGGATTGTTCGAGTTTGGACAACTGACGGTTCATCTTGTTGCTCAGATTAGGTAATTTCTTTTTGTTTTCCTTTCAAAAATTTTTCAAAAACCTTTCAAAAATTTCTCACTTGTTTTCGAAAAAAAAAATGTTTTCAAAAATATATTTTTCTTCAGAATTTTTAAAAATGAATTCTAGTGTTTCATGAAGCATGTGAAGCATGGCTGGCTGTAAAGCCATGTCTAATTCTTTTGGATAGAGCATGTTAGGCTTGTCATGTCTGAATTACACTCATATTTTTATTAAAGCTTGGCTGGCTATTAAGCCATGCCTGACCCTTTGATTGGAGCTTTAAGACTAACATGGCAAGATTCCTGGAATTCATATTAAAAATTTTGGAATCCTTATTTTTATTTTTCAAAATAATTTTCGAAAAAAAAATAATAATAATAAAAATACAAAAAAAAAATTAGAAAATCATAAAAATCAAAAATATTTTTTGTGTTTCTTGTTTGAGTCTTGTGTCATGTTATAAGTTTGGTGTCAATTGCATGTGCATCTTGCATTTTTCGAAAATTCATGCATTCATAGTGTTCTTCATGATCTTCAAGTTGTTCTTGGTAAGTTTTCTTGTTTGATCTTTGCATTTGCATGTTTTGTGTCTTTTCTTATTTTTCATATGCATTCTTGAATTCTTAGTGTCTAAGCATTAAAGAATTCTAAGTTTGGTGTCTTGCATGTTTTCTTTGCATTAAAAATTTTTCAAAATTGTGTCTATGATGTTCATCTTGACATTCATAGTGTTCTTGGTGTTCATCTTGACATTCATAGCATTCTTGCATGCATCACATGTTTTGATCTAAAAATTTCATGCATTGCATCTTTTTAGTGTTTTTCTCTCTCATCATAAAAATTTCAAAAATAAAAAAAATATCTTTCCCTCTTTTCTCTCATAAATTCGAAAATTTGAGTTGACTTTTTCAAAAATTTTTAAAAATCAAGTTGTTTCTTATGAGTCAAATCAAATTTTCAATTTGAAAATCTTCTCTTTTTCAAAATCTTTTTCAAAAATCAAATCTTTTTAAAATTTCTTAGTTATTTTCGAAAATTCCAAAAATTTTTCAAAAATCTTTTTCTTATTTTTATCACAAATTTTCGAAAATAACAATAACAATTAATGTTTTGATTCAAAAATTTCAAGTTTGTTACTTGCTTGTTAAGAAAGATTCAAACTTTAAGTTCTAGAATCATATCTTGTGATTTCTTGTGAATCAAGTCATTAATTGTGATTTCAAAAAAATCAAATCTTTTTTCAAAAACTAATTTCTATCATATCTTTTCAAAAATATCTTCTTATCTTATCTTTTTCAAAAATTTGATTTCAAAATATCTTTCCTAACTTCCTAACTTCTTATCTTTTCAAAATTTGTTTCAACTAACTAACTAACTTTTTTGGTTGTTTCTTATCTTTTTCAAAACTACCTACCTAACTAACTCTCTCTCTCTAATTTTCGAAAATATCTCCCTCTTTTTCAAAATTTCTTTTTAATTAACTAATTATTTTTATTTTTGATTTCAAAATTTTTCGAAAATTACTAACCTTTTTCAAAAACTATTTTCAAAAATCACTAACTCTTTTTCAAAAATTATTTTCGAAATTTCCCTTCTCTCATCTTATTCTATTTATTTATTCATCTACTAACATCTCCCCCTCACCCACCAAAAATCCGAACCCTCTCTCTCTCTTTCTGAGTTCAGATTTTTCTCTTCTTCTTTTCTTCTACTAACAATAAGGAACCTCTTTACTGTGACATAGAGGATTCCTCTTCTTTTCTTTTTCTCTTCTCTTTCTTATGAGCAGGGACAGAGAAAAAGGCATTCTTGTTGAAGCTGATCCAAAACCTGAAAGGACTCTGAAGAGGAAACTAAGAGAAGCTAAATTACAACAATCCAGAGACAACTTGATTGAAAATTTCGAACAAGTAAAGGAGATGGCAGCCGAACCCAACAACAATTCAAGGAGAATGCTTGGTGAATTTACTGCACCTAATTCCAATTTACATGGAAGAAGCATCTCCATTCCTGCCATTGGAGCAAACAACTTTGAGCTGAAACCTCAATTAGTTTCTCTGATGCAGCAGAATTGCAAGTTTCATGGACTTCCATCTGAAGATCCTTTTCAGTTCTTAACTGAATTCTTGCAGATATGTGATATTGTTAAGACTAATGGAGTAGATCCTGAAGTCTACAGGCTCATGCTTTTCCCGTTTGCTATAAGAGACAGAGCTAGAATATGGTTGGATTCTCAACCTAAAGATAGCCTGAACTCTTGGGATAAGCTGGTCACGGCTTTCTTATCCAAGTTCTTTCCTCCTCAAAAGCTGAGCAAGCTTAGAGTGGATGTTCAAACCTTCAAACAGAAAGAAGGTGAATCCCTCTATGAAGCCTGGGAGAGATACAAAGGACTGACAAAAAAATGTCCTACTGACATGCTTTCAGAATGGACCATCCTGGATATATTCTATGATGGTTTATCTGAGCTATCAAAGATGTCATTGGATACTTCTGTAGGTGGATCCATTCACCTAAAGAAAACGCCTGCAGAAGCTCAAGAACTCATTGACATGGTTGCTAATAACCAGTTCATGTACACTTCTGAGAGGAATCCTGTGAATAATGGGACGCCTATGAAGAAGGGAGTTCTTGAAGTTGATACTCTGAATGCCATATTGGCTCAGAACAAAATATTGACTCAGCAAGTCAATATGATTTCTCAGAGTCTGAATGGAATGCAAGCTGCATCCAACAGTACTCAAGAGGCATCTTCTGAAGAAGAAGCTTATGATCCTGAAAACCCTGCAATAGCAGAGGTAAATTACATGGGTGAACCTTATGGAAACACCTATAATTCATCATGGAGAAATCATCCAAATTTCTCATGGAAGGATCAAAAGCCTCAACAAGGCTTTAATAATGGTGGAAGAAACAGGTTTAGCAATAGCAGGCCTTTTCCATCATCCACTCAGCAACAGACAGAGAATTCTGAGCAGAATCCATCTAGCTTAGCAAACTTAGTCTCTGATCTATCTAAGGCCACTATGAGTTTCATGAATGAAACAAGGTCTTCCATTAGAAATTTGGAAGCACAAGTGGGCCAGCTGAGTAAAAGAATCACTGAAATCCCTCCTAGTACTCTCCCAAGCAATACAGAAGAGAATCCAAAAGGAGAGTGCAAGGCCATTGACATAACTGAAATGGCCGAACCCAAGGAGGGAGAGGAGGACGTGAATCCCAAGGAGGAAGACCTCCTGGGACGTCCAGTGGTCAATAAGGAGCTTCCCTCTGAGGAACCAAAGGACTCTGAGGCTCATCTAGAGACCGTAGAGATTCCATTAAACCTCCTTATGCCCTTCATGAGCTCTGATGAGTATTCCTCTTCTGAAGAGAATGAGGATGTTACTGAAGAGCAAACTGCCAAGTTTCATGGTGTAATCATGAAGCTGAATGCCAAATTATTTGGTATTGAGACTTGGGAAGATGAACCTCCCTTGTTCACCAATGAACTAAGTGATCTGGATCAACTAACATTGCCTCAGAAGAGACAAGATCCTGGAAAGTTCATAATACATTGTACCACAGGCACCATGATCTTTAAGGCTCTGTGTGACCTTGGTTCAGGAAGAAACCTCATGCCCCTCTCTGTAATAGAGAAACTGGGAATCTATAGGGTGCAAGCTGCTAAAATCTCATTAGAGATGGCAGACAACTCAAGAAAATAGGCTTATGGACAAGTAGAGGACGTGTTAGTAAAGGTTGAAGGCCTTTACATCCCTGCTGATTTTATAGTCTTGGATACTGGAAAGGAAGAGGATGAATCCATCATGCTAGGAAGACCTTTCCTGGCCACAGCAAGAGCTGTGATTGATGTGGACAGAGGAGAATTGATCCTTCAATTAAATGAGGACAACCTTGTGTTTACAACTCAAGGATCTCTCTCTGCATCCATGGAGAGGAAGCATAAAAAGCTTCTCTCAAAGCAGAGTCAAACAAAGCCCCCACAGTCAAACTCTAAGTTTGGTGTTGGGAGGCCACAACCAAACTCTATGTTTGGTGTTGAACTCCCATATCCAAACTCTAAGTTTGGTGTTGGAGAGTCTCAACAAAGCTCTGCACATCTGTGAGGCTCCATGAGAGCCCACTGTCAAGCTACTGACATTAAAGAAGCGCTTGTTGGGAGGCAACCCAATATTTATCTAACTATATTCTTCTTAGTTATATGTCTTTATAGGTTCATGATCATGTGGAGTCACAAAATAAATATAAAAATTGAATACGGAATCAAAAACAGCAGAAGAAAAATCACACCCTGGAAGAGCATCTGCCTGGCGTTCAACGCCAGAATAGAGCATGGTTCTGGCGCTGAACGCCCAAAATGGGCAGCATCCTGGTGCTGAACGCCCAGAACAAGCATGGTTCTAGCGTTCAACGCCAGAAATGGCAACAAATGAGCGTTGAACGCCCAAAATGGGCACCAATCTGGCGCTGAACTCCCAGAGTTGTGTGCAAGGGCATTTTACATGCCTAAATTGGTGCAGGGATGTAAATGCCTTGACACCTCAGGATCTGTGGACCCCACAGGATCATCTCAGGATCTGTGGACCCCACAGGATCCCCACCTACCTCATCATCTCTCTTTCCATTCATGATTATCCCTTCTGTTTTCCATTTACCACTCACATCCATACACCCACTACCTTCAAAATTCAACATCTCTCTCCCACCCAACCCCACCCATATGGCCGAATACACACATCCATCCATCTCCTCCATATATTCTTCTTCTTCTTCTATTCTTTCTTCTTTTTGCTCGAGGGCGAGCAACATTCTAAGTTTGGTGTGGTAAAAGCATAGCTTTTTTGTTTTTTTCCATAACCATTGATGGCACCTAAGGCCAGAGAAACCTCTAGAAAGAGGAAAGGGAAAACAAAAGCTTCCATCAAGGGTCTATAGCTCAGTAGTAGAACATTTGACTGCAAATCAAGAGATCCCTGAGATACCTCAGGGGATACATTTTCTTCCACACAATTATTGGAAGCAACTAAGGGTGGAACATCAAGAGCACTCCATCATCCTTCATGAAATAAGAGAAGATCAAAAAGCAAGGAAAGGAGGAGCGACAAAGACAAGGAAGAGACATAGAAGAGCTCAAGGACATCATTGGTTCCTCAAGAAGGAAACACCACCATCACTAAGGTGGATTCATTCCTTGTTCTTATTTCTTCTGTTTTTCGTTTTCTATGTTATGTGCTTATCTATATTTGTGTCTTCATTACATGATCATTAATAGTTAGTAACTATGTCTTAAAGTTATGAATGTCCTATGAATCCATCACCTATTTTAAATAAAAAATTGTTTTAATTCAAAAGAACAAGGAGTATATGAGTTTTGAACTTATCCTTGAACTTAGTTTAATTATATTGATGTGGTGACAATGCTTCTTGTTTTCTGAATGTATGCTTGAAAAGTGCATATGTCTTTTGAAGTTGTTGTTTAAGAATGTTAAATATGTTGGCTCTTGAAAGAATGATGACAAGGAGACATGTTATTTGATAATCTGAAAAATCATAAAAATGATTCTTGAAGCAAGAAAAAGTAGCAAAGAACAAAGCTTGCAGAAAAAAAAAATAGGCGAAAAAAAAATAGAAAAAAAATAAAAAAAAAGAAAAAGAAAAAAGCAAGCAGAAAAAGCCAAAGCTCTTAAAACCAAGAGGCAAGAGCAAAAAGCCAATAACCCTTAAAACCAAAAGGCAAGAGAAATAAAAAGGATCCCAAGGCTTTGAGCATCAGTGGATAGGAGGGCCTACAGGAATAAAATCCTGGCCTAAGCGGCTAAACCAAGCTGTCCCTAACCATGTGCTTGTAGCGTGTAGGTGTCAAGTGAAAACTTGAGACTGAGCGGTTAAAGTCAAGGTCCAAAGCAAAAGAAGAGTGTGCTTAAGAACCCTGGACACCTCTAATTGGGGACTTTAGCAAAGCTGAGTCACAATCTGAAAAGGTTCACCCAATTATGTGTCTGTGGCATTTATGTATCCGGTGGTAATACTGGAAAACAAAGTGCTTAGGGCCACGGCCAAGACTCATAAAACAGCTGTGTTCAAGAATCATCATACTGAACTAGGAGAATCAATAACACTATCTGAACTCTGAGTTCCTATAGATGCCAATCATTCTGAACCTCAATGGATAAAGTGATATGCCAAAACTATTCAAGAGGCAAAAAGCTACAAGTCCCGCTCATCTGATTGGAGTTATGTTTCATTGATAGTTTGGAATTTATATTATATTCTATTCTTTTTATCCTATTTTGATTTTCAGTTGCTTGGGGACAAGCAACAATTTAAGTTTGGTGTTGTGATGAGCGGATAATTTATACGCTTTTTGGCATTGTTTTTAGTATATTTTTAGTAGAATCTAGTTACTTTTAGGGATGTTTTTAATAGATTTTATGTTAAATTCACATTTTTGGACTTTACTATGAGTTTGTGTGTTTTTCTATGATTTCAAGTATTTTCTGGCTGAAATTGAGGGACTTGAGCAGAAATCAGATTCAGAGGTTGAAGAAGGACTGCTGATGCTGTTGGATTCTGACCTCCCTGCACTCAAAGTGGATTTTCTGGAGCTACAGAACTCAAAATGGCGCGCTTCCAATTGCGTTGGAAAGTAGACATTCAGGGCTTTCCAGCAATATGTAATAGTCTATACTTTGGCTAAGAATAGACAATGCAAACTGGCGTTCAGCACCAAAAAAGGAGCCAAAACCAGAGTTGAACGCCCAAACTGGCACAAAAGCTGGAGTTCAACTCCAAGAAGGACCTCTACACGTGCAACACTCAAGCTCAGCCCAAGCACACACCAAGTGGGCTCCGGAAGTGGATTTATGCATCAATTACTTACTTTTGTAAACCCTAGTAGCTATTTTATTATAAATAGGACCTTTTACTATTGTATTAGACCATCTTTGGATTATCTTTTGATCTATTGATCACGTTATGGGGGCTGGTCATCTCGGCCATGCCTGGACCTTTCACTTATGTATTTTTAACGGTAGAGTTTCTACACTCCATAGATTAAGGCGTGGAGCTCTGCTGTTCCTCAAAGATTAATGCAAAGTACTACTGTTTTCTATTCAATTCATCTTATTTCGCTTATAAGATATTCATTCGTACCTCAATCTGAATGTGATGAACGTGACAATCATCATCATTCCCTATGAACGCGTGCCTGACAACCACTTCCGTTCTACCTTCAACTGAATGAGTATCTCTTAGATCTCTTAATCAGAATCTTCGTGGCGTAACCTAGAATGATGGCGGCATTCAAGAGAATCCGGAAAGTCTAAACCTTGTCTGTGGTATTCCGAGTAGGATTCAATGAATGAATGACTGTGACGAGCTCCAAACTCGCGATTGCGGGGCGTTAGTGACAGACGCAAAAGGATAGTAAATTCTATTCCAGCATGATCGAGAACCGACAGATGAATAGCCGTGCTGTGACAGGGTGCATTGACCATTTTCACTGAGAGGATAAGATGAAGCCATTGACAAGGGTGATGCCTCCAGACGATTAGCCGTGCCGTGACAGGGCATTGAATCATTTTCCCGAGAGATGACCGAAAGTAGCCATTGACAGTGGTGATATATCACATAAAGCCAGCCATGGAAAGGAGTAAGACTGATTGGATGAAGATAGCAGGAAAGCAGAGGTTCAGAGGAACGAAAGCATCTCTATTCGCTTATCTGAAATTCTCACCAATGAATTACATAAGTATTTCTATCCCTAGTCTATTAATTATTATTCGAAAACACCATTATCAATTTTATATCCGCCTGACTGAGATTTACAAGGTGACCATAGCTTGCTTCATACCAACAATCTCCATGGGATTCGACCCTTACTCACGTAAGGTATTACTTGGACGACCCAGTGCACTTGCTGGTCAGTTACACGGAGTTGTGAACCGTGGTTTTGGCATCATATTTTTGGCACCATTTCCAGGGAAAGAAAGAGCAATGAACTTTACATAGTTAAAGTGTAATCACGATTCCGCGTACCACATATGCATGCATAAAATACTGTTGGAAGATGATGCTAAGCCATCCATTCAATCCCAAAGAAGGCTGAACCCAATCATGAAATAAGTGGTACAGAAAGAGGTTATGAAGCTTTGGCAAGGAGGGGTAATATACCCAATTTCGGACAGCCCTTGGGTTAGCCCCGTACATGTTGTGCCCAAGAAGGGAGGAATCACTGTGGTTCCCAATGAGAAGAACGAACTCATACCTACAAGGACCGTCACAGGATGGTGGATGTGCATAGACTACAGAAAACTCAATGAGGCTACACGAAATGATCATTTTCCCCTTCCATTCATGGATCAGATGTTGGAAAGACTTACAGGGCACGCATATTATTGTTTTCTCGACGGTTATTCAGGATATAACCAAACAGTGGTTGATCCCAGAGACCAAGAGAAAACCTCATTTACTTGTCCGTATGGAGTGTTTGCCTATAGGCGCATGCCATTTGGGCTATGTAATGCACCTGCAACTTTCCAACGCTGCATGCTTTCTATCTTTTCAGATATGATAGAAAAATTCATTGAAATTTTTATTGATGATTTCTCGGTATTTGGAGATTCCTTTCCTAGATGCCTACATCACCTCGTCTTGGTATTGAAAAGATGCCAAGAGACCAATTTGGTCTTGAACTGGGAAAAATGTCACTTTATGGTGACAAGAGGAATAGTCCTTGGTCACAAGGTCTCCCACCAAGGCATTGAGGTTGATAGAGCTAAAGTAGAACTTATTGAAAAACTACCCCCACCCAGTGATGTCAAGGCAATTAGGAGTTTTTTAGGGCATGCTGGTTTTTACAGAAGGTTCATTAAAAATTTTTCAAAGATAGCCAAGCCCTTAAGCAATCTCCTTGTATCTGATACACCATTTATCTTTGATGAAACATGCATGCTAGCATTTGCACATTTGAAAATGAGGTTGTCCCCTGCTCCTATCATTTCCCCACCTGATTGGAACCTACCATTTGAATTGATGTGTGATGCATCTGATTTTGCAGTTGGGGCAGTGTTAGGACAAAGGAAAGATAACTTAGTTCATGTGATATACTATGCTAGCAAAGTCCTTAATGAAACTCAAAGAAATTATACCACTACTGAAAAGGAGTTGCTAGCAATAGTTTTTGTATTTGACAAATTTAGATCATACCTCATTGGTGCTAAAGTGATTGTCTTTACAGATCACACAGCACTTAAATATTTGTTTGCCAAGCAAGAATCAAAGCCAATACTAATAAGGTGGATCTTACTGTTGAGGGAATTCAATATTGAAATCAGAGACAAGAAAGGAGTGGAGAACAAGGTGGCAGATCACCTATCCAGAATCCCTCATGATCAAGGTGGAGGAAATGATACAAATGTGAACGAGCTCTTCCCTGATGAGCAGTTGATGACAGTTCACAAAGCACCATGGTTTGCAGATATTGCAAATTTCAAGGCAACTGGGGCATTACCCCCAGGGATCAATAAACATCAAAAAAGGAAGCTCATGAATGATGCAAAATACTTTGTCTGGGACGAGCCATATCTCTTCAAGAAGTGTTAAAATGGAATCTTTAGAAGATGTGTTTCGGAAGAAGAAGGAAGAGAAGTCCTATGGAATTGCCACGGTTCATGTTATGGAGGCCACTTTGGAGGGGACAGAACTGCAGCAAAGGTGTTACAAAGCGGATTCTTTTGGCCCACCCTTTTCAAAGATGCCAAAGATCTGGAAACTTGCCCAAAAGAAACGCCATGCCACAAAATTTCATCTTGGAACTGGAACTGTTTGATGTGTGGGGAATAGATTTCATGGGACCATTCCCAACCTCATATGCAAACAAGTACATCTTGATAGCAGTGGATTATGTTTCCAAGTGGGTAGAGGCTATTGCAACCCCAACTAATGATAACAAGGTAGTCATGAACTTCCTCAGGAAGAATATCTTTAGCCGGTTTGGAGTCCCAAGAGCCCTCATCAGTGATGGAGGGAGCCACTTTTGTAACAAACCACTAGAAGCTCTCCTCCTACGATATGGGGTAAAACACAAAATAGCCACACCTTACCATCCTCAAACAAGTGGGCAAATTGAGATATCCAACAGAGAGCTGAAGAGGATCCTGGAAAAGACTGTGGGTGCATCTAGAAAGGATTGGTCGAAGAAGCTGGATGATGCTCTTTGGGCATACAGAACAGCATTCAAAACTCCACTTGGAATGTCTCCATATCAACTGGTCTATGGAAAGGCTTGTCATTTACCACTGGAGCTGGAACACAAAGCTCTCTGGGCTATCAAGATACTAAATTTTGACAGCATTGCTGCTGGTGCAAAAAGGATCTTGCAGCTGCAAGAGATGGAGGAATTCAGGTCACAAGCCTATGAAAACACTAAGATGTATAAAGAAAAGGCAAAGAGAAAACATGACATGCATCTTGCGCCCAGGAGTTTCGAAAAGGGGCAGCGAGTACTCCTTTACAATTCTAAATTAAGGCTGTTCCCAGGAAAACTCAAGTCAAGGTGGTCCGGACCTTTCATGGTTACAAATGTATCACCATATGGCCACATCAAAATCAGGGATGAAGGTTCAGAGAGGACTTTTACAGTGAATGGACAAAGACTCAAGCATTATCTGGGCAACATGGGGGAAAATCCCAGAGTAAAGTACCATCTCAAGTAATTAAGGACTCGTCGAGCTAGCGACGATAAAAGAGCGCTCTGTTGGGAGGCAACCCAACCTCAGGTAGTTTCACTTTCATCTTTATTTCAATAAAAATCACAAGTTGTTTCCCCTGCATTGTAAGGAGCTAAGTTTGGTGTTCCACACCAGAACAATCCAAGAGTGATAGTGTAATTCTAAGGTTGCGGTTCCACCAAAGGACATTGGTTAGAATTACACTCCACTCCAAAAGAACATTGCTAGCTCCATCCAATTAAGAGAAACCACTTAGATGTAGTTAGACTATAGGTGATCATTGCTTTGTTGATAACAAGATATGAGGTTCTCTGCATATATGCAATGTTTTGTACTGGGCAAGGAACTAAGTTTGGTGTTCACACACCATATTGAGTTCAAGAGGCACAAGCATACATGCAAGCTAACTATGTCTCAAGTGCTTTGGGAACAAGCAACTTCCAGTAACCTTGCAGGAATCTTATGAGGAAATGGTGCACCTTCACCCAAAGAAGCGAGGCAGCAAAAACTAGGATGATGACAAAGAGAGAGGGCAACCAGAAATCATCACCCGAAGGTTGTATTGTTACTTAATTCCATTATACTCAGAATTGTTGAAAGTTGGAAGTCTGAATGCACTTTTGATTTGTAGTTACGCGTAGTTGAAACCTTTTTCAATTCTGTCTTTTAAGTCTTTGGTATTGAAGAAGGTCTCTGTGTGCTAGTCTTTATGTCACTGCATCCTTACTTTACTTACTTGTATGCTTGTTCCTTTTGAATCAAATGAAGAGAGAATGTTTATGTTTCAAAAGACCAGAGTAGAGTTCATACTATGGAGTATGATCATAAGTTAGCTAAGTTGGTTCAACCATAAGGTGGGATGAAAACTAACTGGCCTGAATACTTTGCTTTGAATATACTCATGAGACTAAGTATATGACAAGATCCTAATAAGAGAAAGAGAAAAGAATAATGAAAGTGGAAAAACAAAAGAAAAAGAGTAAGCAATAAGGCTAGGCACCAATGGTTTTGATCTTAAGATATGTGTCTGTGTTGTTCCTGTGTGAGGGATCTACTTGGATGAATAAGCTCTTAGGGGTGCTTTATCACCTGGTAACTTGGGTTAACTAACCTGGGATTATCAGCTGAAAGTCCATTATCAAGAGTAACCCTCACCACAGAGCATTTAGCAACCCAAAGAGGTGCTGGACACCAAGGTCTCAAGAAGGAAAATAAACGAACTATATGCCTGTGGTGTGTATGTATGGGGGAGAGACTTGAGGGAGTAAGTCCTTAGGGGTGCTTCAACACCTAGCACTTTGAACCAACTGGTTCGGGAGTGTTGGCTGAAAGCTTATCTTAAAAAGTTGCCCCCTTACAGAGCACTTAGCCTAAGAACACCAATAAGCTCTGAAATGACAATAAAGGGATCAATGAATAAAAGTCTCATGGGATGTAAGCAAGGTGAGTGTTTTAGGACATGATAAAGGTCTGAAAGCCAGTAAAGGAATGAACCAAAGTTGCTATGCATGAAACCACTATAAAATCAGTGATATGACTTCCACAATAATGACTCATCTCTCATGGCATTCCATTCATCATTCTCTTGTTCCAGTACTTGCTTAGGGACAAGCAAGCTTTAAGTTTGGTATTGTGATGCCAGGGCATCTTGGCCAGTTTCACTGACCTTTTCTTTACTGTTTTTAGGCTAGTTTCATGCATTCCCTTAGGAAATAAGCTAGTTTTGGGTAGATATTCACTTACACATTGATTCAAGCATACATTGTGCATTTTACATTATTTCATGAGGATTTTGCATGAGTTTAGTGACAAATTATATGCTGCATTACCCATGACTTGGACTAGAACTTTGATGCGCTCTATTGCTTGATTTCAGGACCAAAGGAAGCAAGGAATGGGAGGTAACTTGCAAAGTTAATGAGAAAAGTGATTGCCAATAACGCTCTCGAAGCCATCATTGACCACGTTAAGAGTCATGTTAACTAAGTTAACGAGAACTCTAACGTGGAGAGGGGAAGTTGAGCCAACGTTAGTGACACTTAACATTGTCACTAACGTTGGCCTAAGGAGAAACATACCATGTTAACTCCCATGTTAACTTGGTGAACGTGGGAGCTAACGTAAGAAGCAAGAGTGGTCGACAACGTTAGTGACACCCAACATTGTCACTAACGTTGGAAGCAACCACACAACCCCCCAAGGAGCCACGTTAACTTCCACGTTAACTTAGTTAACGTGGAAGCTAACGTTGATGAGTGAAAGAAACGCCAACATTAGTGACATTCAACATTGTCACTAACGTTGGGATGGCTAAGCATGGCCACGTTAGAAGCCACGTTAACCTAGTTAACGTGGACTCTAACGTGAGACATAGGGGCACCTTGGAACCTTAGTGACAATGTTGAGTGTCACTAACGTTCTCGAAGGATGGCAAGCCCACGTTAAAGAGCCACGTTAACTAAGTTAACGTGGGCTCTAACGTGAGAACAAAGGGGGCTTTTCAAAGTTATTGGGAATGTTAAGTCTCAATAACGTGTGCGAAGGACTTAGAGGCAACGTTAGTGGCAACGTTTGTGCCACTAACGTTGAAGTTAACGTGGCTTTTACTTAGGAACGTTAGTGAGAAAGTTGATTGTCACTAGCGTTTTCGAACTCATATTTTCACTAAACGTTAACACCCCTAACGTCCTGAGCTAAAGTCTCTGCCCACTTCACACTTTCTCTCTGCAAGTAAAGCCAAGCCCAAATGAAGAAGAGAACTGCTTCAAACTCAAGATCCTAAGGCCCAAGACTTGAAGAGCCAACTAGAAGCTTAGAAAAGTAGTATATATAGGAGTAGCATTGAATTGTTGATGAGTTCTGAAAAGTTGGAAAAGAAAATTACTCTCTGTATTTTACCTTCTCTGCATTTTCTAGTTTTATGATGTATTCTCCATCTTTGTTTTCATTTTCTAGAGCTATGAACAACTAAACCCCTTTCATTGGGTTAGGGAGCTCTGTTGTAATTTGATGGATCAATACTAGTTTTCATTATTTTTCTTCTATCTTTTCTCTTGATTTTACTTGAAAGCTTTCGATCTTCATCCAATTGGGTAGTTATCTTGGAAAAGAAGCTATTCAAACTTGGATCTCTTCTGAACCTTGAAAGAGGAATGAAGAGATCAAGCTAGAAATGCTTTCTCATGCTGGACCAAATTGGGTTTGGATGGGTATGTGACTATAACCCTCTCAATACTTGATTTGGGAAATACATGTGGTATAATCAGTGACCATACTTCATCTCTTCTCATGAGCAATTGACCAAGGAATTGGCTATTGATCAAGATTTGAGAGATTGAATTTGTAATTCAATCAATTAAGATTGCCAAGGAGATCAATGAGTGCATTGATTGAGGAAGAGATGAAAATGAACTTGATCCGGAGGGTTGCAATATCTCCTAAGCCCAATGAACTCCCCATCTCTGATCTTACCCATTCTCTTTAATTTCTGCCATTTACTTTTATGAGCAAATCCCCCATTCCCATTTACAATTCTGCAATTTACTTTCAGTCATTTACTTCCAGTCCTTTAATTCTAGCATTTACTTTTCTGTTATTTACATTCCCGCCATTTTATTTTCTGTAACTCTCAACCCACATTCTGGATTCGCTCAACTAGAACATTCTTCTAATTAAAGTTTCTTGATCAATCAATCCCTGTGGGATTCGACCTCACTCTATTGTGAGTTTTTACTTGACGACAAATTCGGTACACTTGCCGAAGGAAATTTGTTGAGAGACAGTTTCCACCCGCATCAGAGATATTGCATTCTCTGGATTAATTGATTTCATCTCATCTTCAATCATTCAACTCATTGACCTCTTAGCAATCATGATTGATTGAGCCTCAATTCCTTGGTGACTCAATCTCTCAAATCTTGATCAATAGACAATTCCTTGGTCTAATTACTCATGAGAAGAGATGAAGCTTGTTCCTTGATTATACCACACATCCTCATAAACCCAAGTAGTGGGTAGATTAAATGTCACAATATCCAACCCAAAACCCAAATCTACTCAAGTGTGAGAAGGAATTTCAAGCATGGTTTTATGATTCCTCTTCCAAGATTCACATAAAACCCAAATACATTTAATCTCTTTTCCAAGATAATTGAATGCTAACATGAAGAACGAAAATCCTTCAAGTAAATCAAAGAGAGATGAGGAGAAGAAGAAGAATAAAACAATCTAATCCATTGAAAAATAATAGAGCTCTCTTTCCCAATGGAAAGTGTTAGTAATTCATAACTAAAATATTTACAAGTAAGAAAGTGGAAGAGGAGAAGAGAGTGGTGGGAAGGAGGGTCCGAAGACTCACTCCTTCAAATGTGTCCAGCCTAAAACCCCCCTAATTCTATGAAACTCATGCCTTTATATAGGCTCTCCTAAATTACAAACTTAAATGAAATTGAAAGCAAATTACAATGAAATGAAAATGAACTATTCTAGATACTTCTTGTGGCCTTAATTGTTTGACAATTGTAGCTTGAATGAGAGTTGGAGTGGTCTTGATTGAAGGTTGGGGGCTGCAGGAAGAAGTTGGCGTGTGGTTTCAAGTGCCACTTCCAATTGAATTTGCTCTTTGGATTGTGACCCACTTTGCAACGCTGAAATTATGGAGTTCTTTCGCCTCAAATTGAATGTCCACTATAAAGTATTATATATGTTTGGAATGTGATGCACATAAACTAGTTATGCTACGATTTAGGAAATTGCACGATCGGCAAAATTCCTTCCGGCAAGTGCACCGGTTATCGTCGTCAAGTAAAAACTCACAATAGAGTGAGGTCGAATCCCACAAGGATTGGTTGATTGAGCAATTCGGATTAGAAGTGTGTTCTAGTTGAGCGGAATCAAGAATTGAGATGAGAATTGCGGAATGTAAAATTGGCGGGAAAAGTAAATGACAAGAAAATTAAATGGCCGAATCTTAAATTGCATGAATTAAAGAGCAGAATGTAAATTGCTGAAATTAAAAGGGAATGGGGGTGATTGCAAGAATTGAATTGCAGAATGTAAAGAGAAAGTGAAATCAGAAATGGGGAATTCATTGGGTTTAGGAGATATTGAAATCTCCGAATCAAAACATGTATATCTCTTCCTCAACCAATGCATTCATTGAATTTTGCTTGGCAATCTTATATGATTGGATCCCAATTCCTTGGCTCACCAATGCTCTCCAAAAACAAACAAATTCCCAATCCCTTGGTTTAAATGTTCATAAGAAGAGATGATGCTTGATCACCGATTATACCACACAATTTCATGAACCACAATTTGGTAGGATTACATGTCACAATATCCATCCAAACCCCAATCCAATCCACTGTGAGAAAGCTTCTCTAGCATGAATCCTCCATTCCTTTCCCAAGGCTCCGAAGGATTCCAAGTATGAGTAGTCTCTTTCCCAAGACAACTACTCAATGGAATTAGATCGAGAAGCTTTCTAACAAAATTCAAGAGAAAAGATTGAAGAAGAAGATAAACTATTATTGATTCATTGAATTACAATAGAGCTCCCTAACCCAATGAAAGGGGGTTTAGTGAATCATAGCTCTGAATTCAATTACAAAGAAAAGGAAAAACTAGCTCAAAGTGAAAGTAAAGTTCCCTCTAACTTAACTTCTATCCTATTTATACACTTTCTATATTGAGCTTCAGTTGTGCTTCTTGGGCTTTGAGGCCTCTCCTTGCTTTCCTTTTGCCTTGGGTTTATGATCCATAATCTTGATGAGGTTGTTGATCCAAGTCCTGTAACATTTATTGAGCCAACTTAGTGATAATCAAATAATGACACATGACTCAACAAATTGAGATTTCAAACTCATCAATCCTTCAGGCCCAATCCCATAAACCATGATATTCAATTGGGTTTCATACCAAAGTAAGTTTAAGTTAATAATTGTGCTCAAAGACTAACTTAAATCACAATATTTTTGGCCCAGAAACCCTTTTCAAGAGTGGCGTTTAAGTTGTAGTTTAAGCTTAAACTGCAACTTAAACGCCAGATACTTCCAGTGAGGCCATTTGTAAAAGCACGTTTAAGCTTCAGTTAAGGTTAAACTGAAGCTTAAACGTGGAAATGGAAGAATGGTAGCCCTGGAGAGTAATGTAGTCGAACACGTTTAACCTCCAGTTTAAGGTTAAACTGGAGGTTAAACGTGGAAAAGGAATGAGGCATCCTGGAGGTCGAACACGTTTAACCTCCAGTTTGAGGTCAAACTGGAGGTTAAACGTGGAAGCTTGGAATGGTGGCCCTGGAGGTGTCGAACACGTTTAACCTCCAGTTTGGGGTCAAACTGGAGGTTAAACGTGGAGGTGG
Organism: Arachis ipaensis; assembly: GCF_059453495.1. NCBI lineage: Eukaryota > Viridiplantae > Streptophyta > Magnoliopsida > Fabales > Fabaceae > Arachis > Arachis ipaensis. The sequence continues at coordinate 87,706,514 of NC_142444.1, forward strand.
AGAGAGCAACCCTGGAGTGGAGAAACTATCGAACACGTTTAACCTCCAGTTTGAGGTCAAACTGGAGGTTAAACGTGGAAGCTTGGAGAGAGCAACCCTGGAGTGGAGAAACTATCAAACACGTTTAAGCTCCAGTTTGAGTCAAACTGGAGCTTAAACGTGGAATGGCCCCTGGTACTCTTCCTGGTTCTGGCGTTTAACCTCCAGTTTGAGGTCAAACTGGAGGTTAAACGTGGAACTCCTCCCTGGGTGGCTTACTCATTCTGGCGTTTAACCTCCAGTTTGAGGTCAAACTGGAGGTTAAACTTCAATCCCAGCATTTCTTATCCTTCATGATTTTGGCGTTTAAGCTCCAGTTTAGGCTTAAACTGGAACTTAAACTCCACATGTTATATACAAGCTTCCTTTATTGATTTTGTTGCTTCCTTGCTTAGCCTCTTCTTCCCTGAAATCATCCAAACAATTGCATCAAAGTCTTGCAAAATTTCATGAGAAATCTTTCATTCATAGCATTTAAGTAATATAACTAAAACTCATGGAATTTGCATCAAAATCATATTGTTTGGATGGTTCATTACTTTGTTCTTCATTTACCCATTTTTGGTTACTTTAAGCTCAAGAAAATGCATAAAACAACTAAAACTAACAGAAAATTGCTAGTGAAACTAGCCTATGATGCCTTGGCATCACAACACCAAACTTAATACTTGCTTGTCCCTAAGCAAGTCCTGAGTTAATTGAGAAGAAAGTATGAAACAGAAAGCAATTACATTGGCTATATTAGCAAGCATTTGAAGTTCATCAGAAGGGTTTTATGCAGAAAGTTGCAGCATCACTTTTTCATACTTATCAGGTAGGATTATCACTTTTTCATTGCATCCATCAAAAATTGCTATGGCCTCTTGTTATTCTTATGTCTTTAGCACTTTTCTCTTCTTTGTTTTTCTTTTCTTTTTCTTAGAGCTTCTTTTGCTCCTTGTTTGCTTAATGTCATGTGTTGCACAAGTCTTTGGCATTTTCTTTTTCTTATCAGTGCACTACACATATCCACCTTAGGCATTTTAGTTCACATTTCTTCTTGAGACATTAGTGCCCAGCACCTCTTTGTGTGACTAAATGTTTTGTATTTAGGTTGCTCTTGATAGTGGACTTTTGGTTGATAATCCCGGGTTAGTTAACCCAAGTTACCAAGTGTTGAAACACTCCTCAGAACCTATTCATCCAAGCATATCCTTAATACATAAACACCACAGGCATTTGTCTCAGAAGTTCAAACCATTGGTGCCTAGCTTATTTTCTCAATTTTTTTGCTTTTTGGTTGCCTTTTTCCGTGGCTATTTTCCTTTCCTTTTTCTTTCTTTTTCATAGCCAAAGACATTTATTCATCAAGATCCATAGACAATTTGTACTTCTACATAAAAAAATGATAATTCTACACTCTAATTTTAGTGATGTGACTAAACAATCAAGCATGCATACCACCACTTAATTCTACTTGATTTGTCACTAATTTAGCCAAGTTACTTTTGTTCAAACTTTTCTTTTATTTTTGAAACAGAACAAGCATGGCACGCACTTGTTTAAGAAGGTGAAGTTATATCCAAACATCTAGGCATTCACTTTATTCAAAGCACTTAACAAACACACATACTTAAAAAAAAACGACTCATAAAAAAAAAAAAAAAAAAAAAAAGACTCCACCTAACACTTAGATGATTTATGATGAAAACATTCATAAAGACAAGTCACCAATTATCATTTGATTATTAAGGAACGAGACCACCTCTTATTTATTGCTTGGTTCTTCTTAATTCTTGGGATCCTGCTTCTTCTTGCTTCCTGCCTCTTTTTGACCACTTGTGCTTCCTTTGTCTTTTCCTCCATTTTTGTCTTTTCTTTTGTACCTGCACAAACAAACAAATTTGCTATCATTTTTCGGTCCATGTGAATTATGAATAGTATTTGCACATGTAAATCAATGCTTGTCTTTGTGAGCTTATAGCCGTGACTTCTACATGTATGCACACTTATTATTTGGACACCAAACTTAGTTTTTGGTTAAGTCTCCTGATGACATGACATCCATATTGGTTGTCCTTAATGCGTGTGCATATTTCTACTAAATCATAGTCACCTTGGCTCTTTGATTCTAAACAAAGTGACTACCCTAAGTAATTGAAACTAAAGCATTAAAACATATGAATGGTATACTTGTCATGAATTTTGAAATCCAGAGGAACTTCTTGCTTTTCATAAACTGTGTTCAAAAAGAACACCAAACTTAATGTTTGGTTGTGCACCTTGAATGAAAGATGGAATTCAATTTGAGTAAGATTTGGGAGTGCCATCAGGCACACCAAACTTAGAGACCAATTGTAATTTACATGCACGGTTTAGTGCACTTAATCAATAGTTGTCCTGAGGATTCAAGTTCATGCATAAGAAACCATACTTTATTAGATGTAAAGCAAAGCACTAAAGATTAAGGATACTAAAAACATGGGTTGCCTCCCATGAAGCGCTTCTTTAACGTCACTAGCTTGACGGTTGTCCCTTGTTAGGGTGGATTGTAGTGCTTGACGTCCTCTCCTCTCACTATGAAAACGTCCCCTCTTGATTCATTCATGACCTCTAAATGTTCCAAAGAAAGAACTTTCTTTATTGTGAACACTTGAGGGAGCTGAGAAGGAATGGTCTTGAGGCCAGGTGGGATTGGCAGATAATGACTTGAGATCACTTTATCTCCTGGAGAAAAACCTTCAGTGGGAATTTTCTTGTTTCTCCATCCTCTTGGCAATCTCCCTATCACTCTTCCCTTTCTCTTGAGGATTTCTTCATTGCCCTTTATGTCAGGAGGATCCTTCTGATCTGTTTCCACTGATTCTTGTGGCTCTAACTCTTGCAACTCTTGTTTGCCTTCCAATGACTGTTTTAGAGTCTCAGCTGCTGGATTACTTTCCTCCAAACACGGATAGCTACTATCATCTTTAGGCTTTTCAGATTCTGGTTCAGGCTCAGATGCAGGTTTGAAGACTTTGAAAATGAGCTGTTCATCATGTATTCTCAGAATTAGTTCTCCTTGTTCTACATCTATGAGTGCTCTAGTAGTGGCTAGAAATGGTCTGCCCAGAATTATAGGGTGCAAATAGCTTTCCTCCATGTCCACAATGACAAAGTCTGTGGGGAAGTAATAATCTCCCACTTTCACCAGCACATTTTCAACTACCCCTTCAGCTTGCTTCTGAGTTTTGTCAGCCAGTTGTATGATTACATCAGTGGATCTCACCTCATTCAGTTGTAGCCTCTTCATAAGAGTTAGAGGCATCACATTTATGCTAGCTCCTAGATCACAGAATCCTCTGTCAATTTTTGTTTCCCCAATGATGCAAGGGATATGAAAACTTCCTGGGTCCGTTTTCTTAGAGAGGGTGTCCTTCTTGATGAGAGCACTGCATTCTTTGTTCATTGTTACAGTTTGTCCTCCCTTCAAAACTCTTTTCTTGCTTAACAATTCCTTTAAATACTTGATGTGTGTGGGCATTTGATGAAGAATCTCAAGAAAAGGAATATTGACATGAAGAGAGTTAAATGTCTCTAGAAACCTTGAATAGGTTTTCTTTTTTTCACCTCCTCCTAACCTTTCAGGAAATGGTGCTTTTGGTTGGTATATTTCCATCATGCCTTTTTGCAGTTCCTTGGCTTGCTCAGTTCCACCTTCCTGCCTAACTTCTTCCACACCTTCTTTCAAGATTTCTGGTTCGTGCTCTGAGGGCCTGATTCCTTCTTCTGAGACTTCCTTCAATACGGTGATGGCCTTGCATTCTTCCCATCTTACTCTCTTTTGTTCCCCTTTAGGATTCTTTTCTGTGTCACTAGGGAACACTGCAGTTGATTTGGGGGCCTGTCGAGATAGCTCTCCTACTAGAGATTCCATCCATTTGAGTTTTTCACCATGGTTTCTTAAGGTAGTCCTCACATCATCCCTGAAGCTTTTCAATTCAATTATGTCTTGACTCATGGTTGCCATCATTCCTTCCATCCGGTTTAATTGATCTTGAAATTGTTGGTTAGGATTGGGTTGGGTAGGTTGATTACTTTGGTCATGGTATGACGATTGGGGGTAAGTGTGTTGTGTGGCTTGGTATGATCTTTGGTTGGAGTTTTGGTATGTGGAATTGTTTTGTTGGTTGTGGTTGTAAGGTTTGTGGTTTTGTGGTTGGGTTTGTTGGTTTCCCCACCCAAAGTTTGGGTGGTTTCTCCAGCCTGGGTTGTAAGTGTTGGAGTGTGGATCATATGATTGCCTTTGTTGGTTTCCCACATAATTGGCCTCTTCCCAATCACCTCCTTCAATGCCTACTTCCTCTTGATCTTGTGTGTGTATTGCAGTCACTTGCTTTGTTTCTAATTGCCTGGTAAGTTCTGCTAGTTGCTTGGCAAACACCTTGTTTTGGGCCAGAATTGTATCAACCTGGTTCAGCTCCATGACTCCCTTAGTGTTGTGCCTTTCTGATGCATAGTAGTATTCATTTTCAGCCACTGTCTCGATCACTTCAATGGCTTCTTCCACAGTCTTTTTCTTGTTCAATGAACCTCCTGATGAATGGTCTACAGCCTTCCTTGATTCATAAGAGAGCCCATCATAGAAGATGTGCAATTGCACCCAATCATGGAACATGTTTGGTGGGCATTTCCTTGTCAAGTCCTTGAATCTCTCCCATGCCTCGTAGAGAGTTTCACCATCTTGTTGTCTAAAAGTCTGGACCTCAGATCGAAGCCTATTGACCTTTTGTGGAGGGTAGAAACGTGCCAGAAACTTGCCTTCCACCTCATCCCATGTGGTTAGACTCCCCCTTGGGAATGATTCCAGCCACTTAGCTGCCTTGTCCCTAAGTGAAAATGGGAACAAGAGCAGTTTATAGGCATCTTCCTGGACTCCATTGGACTTCACAGTGTCACAAATTCTCAGGAATTTTGTGAGATGTTGGTTTGGGTCTTCATTAGCATTTCCTCCAAAGGAACAATGATTTTCCACCAATGATATTAGCTGTGGCTTGAGCTCAAAATTGTTGGCCTGAATGGGTGGTTTCTGGATGCTACTACCACAATTCCCAGAGGTTGGGTTTATGTATGAACTAAGAACCCTCCTCTCAGGAATGGCATTGTTTCCATCAGCTCTCTCATGGTTGTGAACTTCTCTATCCATGTTGAGATCTAGAGCTTCCTCAAAATTGTCCTCAGATTCTCCTTCAGATTCCTCTTCTCCCACTACTCTCTTCCCTCTTGCTTCCCTTCTAAGTCTATGAAGGGTCCTTTCCGGTTCGGTATATGGAGGAGTTGATGTCTCTCCTCTCCTACCTGTCATACAAGAACACGGCTCAAACACAAATAAGTAAAATACTCTTGGTTAATGGAAGAGTATGGTTAGATCAATTGAGGAATTAAATCAAACAGTTAGTGAGTCAGTGAGTTAGTTGCATGAATTTAAAGGCATAAAGAAGGAAAGCATGTAACCAAGTGCAGAAATTAAAATTCAACAAATATCTAGAACAGAATTAACAAAGCAAGAGAAAATTGCTCAATCTAGTTAGCTTCCAATTTGAGAATTGTCAATCGAAAACCAATCCCCGGCAACGGCGCCATAAACTTGATGCACATAAACTAGTTATGCTACGATTTAGGAAATTGCACGATCGGCAAAATTCCTTCCGGCAAGTGCACCGGTTATCGTCGTCAAGTAAAAACTCACAATAGAGTGAGGTCGAATCCCACAAGGATTGGTTGATTGAGCAATTCGGATTAGAAGTGTGTTCTAGTTGAGCGGAATCAAGAATTGAGATGAGAATTGCGGAATGTAAAATTGGCGGGAAAAGTAAATGACAAGAAAATTAAATGGCCGAATCTTAAATTGCATGAATTAAAGAGCAGAATGTAAATTGCTGAAATTAAAAGGGAATGGGGGTGATTGCAAGAATTGAATTGCAGAATGTAAAGAGAAAGTGAAATCAGAAATGGGGAATTCATTGGGTTTAGGAGATATTGAAATCTCCGAATCAAAACATGTATATCTCTTCCTCAACCAATGCATTCATTGAATTTTGCTTGGCAATCTTATATGATTGGATCCCAATTCCTTGGCTCACCAATGCTCTCTAAAAACAAACAAATTCCCAATCCCTTGGTTTAAATGTTCATAAGAAGAGATGATGCTTGATCACTGATTATACCACACAATTTCATGAACCACAATTTGGTAGGATTACATGTCACAATATCCATCCAAACCCCAATCCAATCCACTGTGAGAAAGCTTCTCTAGCATGAATCCTCCATTCCTTTCCCAAGGCTCCGAAGGATTCCAAGTATGAGTAGTCTCTTTCCCAAGACAACTACTCAATGGAATTAGATCGAGAAGCTTTCTAACAAAATTCAAGAGAAAAGATTGAAGAAGAAGATAAACTATTATTGATTCATTGAATTACAATAGAGCTCCCTAACCCAATGAAAGGGGGTTTAGTGAATCATAGCTCTGAATTCAATTACAAAGAAAAGGAAAAACTAGCTCAAAGTGAAAGTAAAGTTCCCTCTAACTTAACTTCTATCCTATTTATACACTTTCTATATTGAGCTTCAGTTGTGCTTCTTGGGCTTTGAGGCCTCTCCTTGCTTTCCTTTTGCCTTGGGTTTATGATCCATAATCTTGATGAGGTTGTTGATCCAAGTCCTGTAACATTTATTGAGCCAACTTAGTGATAATCAAATAATGACACATGACTCAACAAATTGAGATTTCAAACTCATCAATCCTTCAGGCCCAATCCCATAAACCATGATATTCAATTGGGTTTCATACCAAAGTAAGTTTAAGTTAATAATTGTGCTCAAAGACTAACTTAAATCACAATATTTTTGGCCCAGAAACCCTTTTCAAGAGTGGCGTTTAAGTTGTAGTTTAAGCTTAAACTGCAACTTAAACGCCAGATACTTCCAGTGAGGCCATTTGTAAAAGCACGTTTAAGCTTCAGTTAAGGTTAAACTGAAGCTTAAACGTGGAAATGGAAGAATGGTAGCCCTGGAGAGTAATGTAGTCGAACACGTTTAACCTCCAGTTTAAGGTTAAACTGGAGGTTAAACGTGGAAAAGGAATGAGGCATCCTGGAGGTCGAACACGTTTAACCTCCAGTTTGAGGTCAAACTGGAGGTTAAACGTGGAAGCTTGGAATGGTGGCCCTGGAGGTGTCGAACACGTTTAACCTCCAGTTTGGGGTCAAACTGGAGGTTAAACGTGGAGCTTGGAGAGAGCAACCCTGGAGTGGAGAAACTATCGAACACGTTTAAGCTCCAGTTTGAGTCAAACTGGAGCTTAAACGTGGAATGGCCCCTGGTACTCTTCCTGGTTCTGGCGTTTAACCTCCAGTTTGAGGTCAAACTGGAGGTTAAACGTGGAACTCCTCCCTGGGTGGCTTACTCATTCTGGCGTTTAACCTCCAGTTTGAGGTCAAACTGGAGGTTAAACTTCAATCCCAGCATTTCTTATCCTTCATGATTTTGGCGTTTAAGCTCCAGTTTAGGCTTAAACTGGAACTTAAACTCCACATGTTATATACAAGCTTCCTTTATTGATTTTGTTGCTTCCTTGCTTAGCCTCTTCTTCCCTGAAATCATCCAAACAATTGCATCAAAGTCTTGCAAAATTTCATGAGAAATCTTTCATTCATAGCATTTAAGTAATATAACTAAAACTCATGGAATTTGCATCAAAATCATATTGTTTGGATGGTTCATTACTTTGTTCTTCATTTACCCATTTTTGGTTACTTTAAGCTCAAGAAAATGCATAAAACAACTAAAACTAACAGAAAATTGCTAGTGAAACTAGCCTATGATGCCTTGGCATCAGAATGCCCTTGATGTTAGCTTTCCAATGCCACTAGAATCAACTCATTTAGACTTTTGTAGCTCAAGTTATGCCCAGTTGAAGGTGAAGAGGTCAGTCTGTCAAGTAGCCCGGTGTGCCACGCCCACTTCTTGCCGTGCCACGCCCATATGTTATGAAACTGGCATGCCACGTCTACTCTTTGGCATGATGCCTTCAATGATATACAAAATCTTCCTCTCTGGCCGTTAGAACTGGCATGCCACGCCTTCAATATCAAGTGGCACGCCTAGGTTTTACAACGCTGAAATAATGGCCTTTTTCACCTTTAGTTTTAATATCCACTCGAAGGTGTTATATATCGTTGGAAAGCGCTTGATGTCAGCTTTCCAAAGCCACCAAAATTAGATCATTTGGACCTCTACAACTCAAGTTATGTTCCTTTGAAGATGAAGAGGTCAGGCTGGTAACTCTGTAGTGACGTGTTTTTCTTCTTGTGTTTTCTGTCAATATTTTCCTCAATTCTAGTTTCCATCATAAAGTGTTATATATGGTTGGAAAGCTCTGGATCTCTACTTTCTAATGGCACTATAATCATCCGATTTGAATTTGCATAGCTCAAGATATCTTCATTTGAATGAGAGGAGTTCAGGCTGGCATATGCCCTGGCATGCCACGCCCAATTCTTGGCGTGCCATGCCCATAGTGGGGCTCAAAATCACTCCTCTGGAATTTAAGCCTGGCATGCCATGCCCAAACCACCAAGTGGCATGCCCTCTTTGACATCTTGGCTTCACAAACTTGGCGTGCCACGCCCTCTTTGAGACTTGGTTTCAAAAGCTTGGCGTGCCACGCCCAGAGCTCCAAGTGGCACACCCATTGTTGAGTGTTGGGTTTACAAGCTTGGTGTGCCACGCAAAGAGCACTGATAAACCATTATTTTATGGTTTATATTATGTTTAATTGTGTCGTTTTATCAAATCTTTACCCACTTATTCATTAAATAAGCATGCATTTATAATTCCTTCCTAAAAATACTTTATGGTTGAAAACTTGCTTCCTAGAGACTTTTAATTTTGTATTTTAATTTTTCTTTATTCCATTTGATGCCTGATCTGTGTGTTAAGTATTTCAGGCTCTATAGGGCATGAATGACTTGGAGATTAGCAAGGAAGCTTGCAAAAATGGAAGGAACACAAGAAATTAAGGAGTTGACCAGCGAGGAGTGACGCGGGCGCATGGCTCACGCGACTGACGAACGTGATTTTTACCAATAAAGAATGTCATAAAAACAGTCGCGTTTTAGATATAGTTTCTAAACCAACAAAAATCCCTTTCGTGCAAACGTTTTAGGTGTCACAAGTAACAAACCCCTTTTTAAATTGTTAACCGAAGTATTCAAACCTCGGGTCGTCTTCTCAAGGAACTGCAGGGAAGTATGTTCTTATTATTGGCTATAAAGATTGTAAATCGGGGTTTAGAGGATGAGAAGCAAGTGATTTAAATGACAAATAAGGTAAATGAAGAATGGTGCACGAAATTGTGATGTCCAGGCTCGAACAATCCCTGGCAACGTGAGCAACTTGGTACGCGTAATCGTGATTACACTTAAATTATGTAAAATTCATGGCTCTTTCTTTCCCTGGCAATGGCGCCAATAACATGGTGCCAATACCATGGTTCACAAGTTCGATACAACTAAGCAGCAAGAGCACTAGGTCGTCCAAGTAATACCTTACGTGAGTAAGGGTCGAATCCCACGGAGATTGTCGGTATGAAGCAAGCTATGGTCACCTTGCAAATCACAATTAGGCAGATATAAATTGATAATAGTGTTTTGGAATATTAATTAATAAAATAGGGATAGAAATACTTATGTAATTCATTGGTGAGAATTTCAGATAAGCGAATGGAGATGCTTTCGTTCCTCTGAACCTCTGCTTTCTTGCTATCTTCATCCAATCAGTCTTACTCCTTTCCATGGCTGGCTTTATGCAAGGGCATCGCCGTTGTCAGTGGCTACATCCCCTCCTCTCAGTGAAAAATATGCTCACATGCTCTGTCACAGCACGGCTAATCATCTATCGGTTCTCGATCATGCTGGAATAGGATTCACCCTCCTTTTGCATCTGTCACTAACGCCCAGCACTCGCGAGTTTGAAGCTCGTCACAGTCATTCAATCATTGAATCCTACTCGGAATACCACGGACAAGGTTTAGACTTTCCGGATTCTCTTGAATGCCGCCATCATTCTAGCTTACGCCACGAAGATTCCGGTTAAGAGATCTAAGAGATATTCATTCTAGCTTATTTCATGTAAAACGGAAGTATTTGTCAGGCACGTGTTCATAGGGGAGAATGGTGATGAGCGTCACACATAATCATCACCTTCATCATGTTCTTGGGTGCGAATGGATATCTTAGAAGCGAAATAAGATAAATTGAATAGAAAACAGAAGTACTTTGCATTAATCTTTGAGGAACAGCAGAGCTCCACACCTTAATCTATGGAGTGTAGAAACTCTACCATTGAAAATACATAAGTGAAAGGTCCAGGCATGGCCGAGATGGCCAGCCCCCTAAAATGTGATCACAGGATCAGAATACAATCCCGGATCCAAGATGGTCAAAAAGACTAGTAAAATGTCCTATTTATAATAAACTAGCTACTAGGGTTTACATGAGTAAGTAATTGATGTATAAATCCATTTCCGAGGCCCACTTGGTGTGTGCTTGGGCTGAGCTTGAGTGTTGCACGTGTAGAGGTCTTTCTTGGAGTTGAATGCCAGTTTTTGTGCCAGTTTGGGCGTTCAACTCTGGTTTTGGCTCCTTTTCTGGCGCTGGACGCCAGATTTGGGCAGAAAGCTGGCGTTGAACGCCAGTTTACGTCGTCTATTCTTGGCCAAAGCATGGACTATTATATATTTCTGGAAAGCCCTGGATGTCTACTTTCCAAATCAATTGGAAGCGCGCCATTTCGAGTTCTGTAGCTCCAGCAAATCCATTTTGAGTGCAGGGAGGTCAGAATCCAACAGCATCAGCAGTCCTTCTTCAACCTCTGAATCTGATTTTTGCTCAAGTCCCTCAATTTCAGCCAGAAAATACCTGAAATCACAGAAAAACACACAAACTCATAGTAAAGTCCAGAAATGTGAATTTAACATAAAAACTAATGAAAACATCCCTAAAAGTAACTAGATCCTACTAAAAACATACTAAAAATAATGCCAAAAAGCGTATAAATTATCCGCTCATCACAACACCAAACTTAAATTGTTGCTTGTCCCCAAGCAACTGAAAATCAAATAGGATAAAAAGAAGAGAATATACTCTAAATTCCAAACTATCAATGAAACAGAGCTTCAATCATATGAGCGGGACTTATAGCTTTTTGCCTCTTGAATAGTTTTGGCATCTCACTTTATCCATTGAGGTTCAGAATGATTGGCATCTATAGGAACTTCAGATTTCGAATAGTGTTATTGACTCTCCTAGTTCAGTATGATGATTCTTGAACACAACTTCTTTATGAGTCTTGGCCGTGGCCCTAAGCACTTTGTTTTCTAGTATTACCACCGGATACATAAATGCCACAGACACATAATTGGGTGAACCTTTTCAGATTGTGACTCAGCTTTGCTAAAGTCCCCAATTAGAGGTGTCCAGGTTTTCACTTGACACCTACACGCCACAAGCACATGGTTAGGGACAGCTTGGTTTAGCCGCTTAGACCAGGATTTTATTCCTTTAGGCCCTCCTATTCACTGATGCTCAAAGCCTTGGGATCCTTTTTATTTGCCCTTGCCTTTTGGTTTTAAGGGTTATTGGCTTTTTCTGCTTGCTTTTTCTCTTTTTTTTTTCTATATTTTTTTTCGCCTATTTTTTTTTCTGCAAGCTTTGTTCTTTGCTGCTTTTTCTTGCTTCAAGAATCATTTTTATGATTTTTCAGATTATCAAATAACATGTCTCCTAGTCATCATTCTTTCAAGAGCCAACATATTTAACATTCTTAAACAACAACTTCAAAAGACATATGCACTGTTCAAGCATACATTTAGAAAACAAGAAGCATTGTCACCAAATCAATATAATTAAGCTAAGTTCAAGGATAAATTCGAAACTCATGTACTTCTTGTTCTTTTGAATTAAAACATTTTTCATTTAAGAGAGGTGATGGATTCATAGGACATTCATAACTTTAAGACATAGTTACTAACTACTAATGATCATGTAATGAAGACACAAACATAGATAAGCACATAACATAGAAAACGAAAAACAGAGAAAGCAAGAACAAGGCATGAATCCACCTTAGTGATGAGCGTCACACATAATCATCACCTTCATCACATTCTTGGGTGCGAATGGATATCTTAGAAGCGAAATAAGATGAATTGAATAGAAGACAGAAGTACTTTGCATTAATCTTTGAGGAACAGCAGAGCTCCACACCTTAATCTATGGAGTGTAGAAACTCTACCGTTGAAAATACATAAGTGAAAGGTCCAGGCATGGCCGAGATGGCCAGCCCCCTAAAACGTGATCACAGGATCAGAATACAATCCCAGATCCAAGATGGTCAAAAAGACTAGTAAAATGTCCTATTTATAATAAACTAGCTACTAGGGTTTACATGAGTAAGTAATTGATGTATAAATCTACTTTCAGGGCCCACTTGGTGTGTGCTTGGGCTGAGCTTGAGTGTTGCACGTGTAGAGGTCCTTCTTGGAGTTGAACGCCAGTTTTTGTGCCAGTTTGGGCGTTCAACTCTGGTTTTGGCTCTTTTTCTGGCGCTGGACGCCAGATTTGGGCAGAAAGCTGGCGTTGAACGCCAGTTTACGTCGTTTATTTTTGGCCAATGTATGGACTATTATATATTGCTGGAAAGCCCTAGATGTCTACTTTCCAACACAATTGGAAGCGCGCCATTTATAGTTTTGTAGCTCCAGAAAATCCATTTTGAGTGCAGGGAGGTCAGAATCCAACATCATCAGCAGTCCTTCTTCAACCTCTGAATCTGATTTTTGCTCAAGTCCCTCAATTTCAGCCAGAAAATACCTGAAATCACAGAAAAATACACAAACTCATAGTAAAGTCCAGAAATGTGAATTTAACATAAAAACTAATGAAAACATCCCTAAAAGTAACTAGATCCTACTAAAAACATACTAAAAACAATGCCAAAAAGCGTATAAATTATCCGCTCATCAAAGTACAAGTAATTTAAATAGCAAGTAAATTAAATAAATGACTGTAAATAAGCTTTTGGTAAGGTATGAGAAATTAGAGGTCCTATCCTAGCTATCCTTATCAAAGATGATGATAATTGAATCTTAATTCCGCTTTGTTAACCTTTACTAAAGTAAAGGAAGGTCAAGGGATTAATTAATTGATCTTCGAATCCTATTTATTTCCTAAGAAAAGATTGGGATTATTGAAGCTCAAATTAACAAAGATAACAATTGTCAAGCATGTTTGAGTTTGATAGCTCCTGAGTTACTGATTTCTTAACCAAGACCAAAAGGGGAAAAAATAAATCTATCGAAATAAAAAATGCCTTCAGATTGAGAATGACAGTAACATAAATAAAAGAAAGCGATATTAAACCGAAATACCTCAAATAACATTAATTCAAAATAGTAATCTGTAACATGGGAGTATTCATAAATTCAATTATAAAAGTAAACAAGCAACTAAAGCAATGAATAAAAGTAAAAGGGAAGCTTAAAGTAAAGGAATACTAAAACCTGGGATCGAGAGTTACTCCTAAAGAGAGAAGTCCTAAATCCTAATCCTAAAGAGAGAGAGAATCTCTCTCTAAACTAAATCTAAATCATGAAAACTAAACTAAAGTGGTTTTCTTTTTTTTTTTTTGAATGAATGCCTTCCCTCAATTCATAACCTCTGGTCTATGCCTTCTGAACTTGAATTTGGGCCAAACAGGGCTTCAAAAATCGCTGGGAGCATTTTCTGCAATTTCTGGTGCGTGGCCTCTGTCACGCGTCCGCGTGGGTCACGCGGTCGCGTCATTCGGAGCTTTTCTTGCCACGCGGTCGTGTCAGTCATGCGACCGCGTCATGTGCGTTCTGCTTAAGGCACGCGGTCGCGTCAGTCATGCAGCCGCGTCGCTGTTGATTCGCGCTTGGCACGCGTCCGCGTCGCCCATGCGATCGCGTGGATGCCAATTTCTTCAGAAACTCCGTTTTGTGCTTTCCTTCCATTTTTGTCTGTTTCCTTTCCATCCTTTAAGTCATTCCTGCCTTAGAAGATCTGAAACTACTCAACACACTAATCACGGCATCGAATGGAATTAAAGGTGATTAAAATAATTAATTTAAAAGCATAGGAAACATGTTTTTCACATACATCACATTATAAGGAAGGGAAAGTAAAACCATGCAATTAACATGAATAAGTGGGTGAAGGATTGAATAAATCATTCAAACTAAGCACAAAATATATCATAAAATATGGGTTTATCAATCTCCCCACACTTAAACAATAGCGTGTCCTCATGCTAAATCCAAGGTAATAAGTAAGGTTAAGGTTATGGAATGTCATGCAATGCAATCTAATCTAAATGCAACTACCTAAATGCGTCATGCAATTCTAATTTTTATTTACTCACTTGTATATAAAGCTTACAGGTAGTTAAATTAATTCACATTCTCAAGGAGTCATATATGTATATATAGCCAAGCCTTAGATAATCAATAAGCACTTTTACAATTGAGATGGGAGAAAAAGCATTTTATGAACTTGTAAGACAATTAGATAATTCAAACAGAGATAAATGTTAATGAGCTATTGGACCCTCGCTGGATTTGTTTTTACTCTCTAGTCACTCAGTGTTTATTGGGTTAATCACTCTATTCCTCTTTTTATTCTTCCTTTCTATAACTTTGTTCTTCATTTAACCAATCAACAATTATAGAATACAGTCATACCAAAAATCATGAGGTCTTTAATTAAGGTTGTAATGGGGCCAAGGTAAAGGTAAGGATATATGTATAAGGCTAAGTGAGCTATTAAGTGAATCCTTAATTAGACTAAGATCTCACCTAACATACATACTTAGTAAAACAAAACTTCTTTACCTATTTTTCCATATTTTCCCACTTTTGATGTTACGTGCTCATGTTTCAATTTTTATTTTTATCCCATGTGCATTACTTTTATTTTGCATTTGGGGAATTCTTTTGTATCCCCTTTATTAAATACTGAAAAATAACTTTTTTTTTAATGCACATGGTAATTTAATCACTTTGATTTCTCATGAGCATGCTTCCCAAAATTTCTTATTTTGAGTTATTTTATTCTTTTCAATTTTTCTACCTCTTGTTTTTTTTCATCCATGTTCCCAATAGGTTTCCCATATTTAAACTATTCATAATTTGCTATCTTAAGCTAACCAAGGATTCAACATGGGATTTTATTTTGTTTTTCTGCTTAAGGCTAGTAGTGTGGCTAAATAGAATAAAAGGGAATTTAAAGGCTCAAGGGGGCTAACAAGGGTGATGTGAAAGGTAGGTTAATTTGGGATAAGTGAGCTAAAATCAAATGACGGCCTCAATCACTCTTTTGGTATGCATATCTATATTCTATATTTTATATTCTATAATTGGTCATATAGATTAAAACAAAGTAAAGAACACCAGAATAAATAAGAAGGGCGGAACACACAGGAATAAATATTATAGTTTAAATATAACCATACAATTAAGCTCAAACCTCACAGGTTGTATGTTCTCTAGCTCAAAAATCATTTATCAGTCATGTATGTCATGCAGGTTTAGTTAAAAATTCCCATTATTCTCAATGTAAAATTTAAGGTGGCCTTAAGGTTCTAGTGTTCCTCCTTGATGAAATGTTGTTAACTAACTAACATGTAATTCTATATATACAAGGTGTGTGGATTGTTTCTATTAAGTTCAAGTTTTTAGTTTACTTCCTTTTTATATTTTCAATTTAAACTAAGCTATCTTATGCTAAAAATGGTAAACTATACTAATTAATCCACAATTTTCTATAACAACTAAGTTAGAATTGCAACTAAACTAAATAACTAAAAATATGAACTAAAGTGCAAAATGCAGAAACCATAGTAAAAATACATAAAAATAACAATGTATCAGAAAATAAGAATAAAAATAAAAAGAAAAATACAGAAAAATATCCAAAATAAAAGAAAAAAAGAGTCTGTAGTGGTTCACTAAAATAATACGCCAGATATGGCGACCTCCCCACACTTAAAATGAAGCATCGTCCATGATGCTCACTCAAGCAGGGTGTGAAGGGGTGTCATCACTGGAAGGGATGGTAGCTGGGGTCTCTGTGGTGGTGACTGGCTGAAGGTCTGACTACTGTAGAGGAGGGGCTGTCTGAATGGGGATCTCAGGGTTTACAGCCTAGATTTGATGTGCGACCTCTGCCTGTGGTGCAGCCTGCTCGGTGTCTGCCTGCTCTGCCTCTCTCTGGGGATGGGTCTCTGCCTCGGGCGCATCCGCCTCCTCCTCGGAGGCCTCGGATGGTGTGTCAGGCTCGGAGGGGATGTCGCCAGATCGTATCATCAGCTTCAGGTGCTCATAGCGTCGCTTGTTGCGACGCTCCATCTGGTCAAGTCATCGAAACAAGCGGTGTACCAGATGATAGATAGGCTCTGTGGCAGGTGGAGGTGCAGTGGTGGTGGTAGGGGTGGATGGTGCAGTGGTAGAGGAAGAGGGGCCAGCGGATGGTGTGGTTGTGTCAGCAGTGGCAGTCAGGAATGGAGGTCTGTAGCCCAGGGCCAGAAAGTTCCTGCCGTGCGGGATAATCTTCTTGCATTCTGCAGCAGGTGGCCTCTCATCAGCATTCTCCCATGGCAGTCAGCTCGACGGCCCAGCTGGGTAACTAGATAGGGAAAGGGAAGAGTGCCTCAGATGTGGACCATGGCCATATAGTGCCGGATAAAGCGTGGTAGGTACAGGTTTTTACCTCCATCACACACCATAGGAGGGTGATCATAGCGGCTGGTATCTCAGTCTCGTGAGTACTCGGCATAATGTAGTTGCTGAATATCTGATGCCATAGCCGAGCCTCATCATTCAGGTAAATCAGCTTGATCCCTTTCGGCATGGGGGTGTTCTGACCCATGATCCAAGAAACTGACGTGTCAAGGGCAATCTGGGCCTTGACTGCATCCCAGTCAAAACGCATAAAGCGCATATCCTCCTCAGCTTTTTGATAGCCATCTGTCTGATCAGTCCTAGGCAAAAGCTTCAGAACTTCATCTATTGCCTCCTCAGTAACCAGAATCTACTTCCCTCTGAGGTTCACTGCATCTAGGAAAGTTTTGAAGTAGTTGCAGTAGAATTCCCTAACCCAAGATGCATTAACCTCAGTCAGAGGTCTCTCCAGAAAGAACCAGCCTCTTTGTTTGATTTGATCAGAGGTATATTGCTGGAGATCTTCTGGGATCTTCAAAGTCTGCTCCATGTATAGGCTCCTGGAGTTGGCAAACACCGGATACTTCAGCTCACAGTATCGGTTTGCAAACTTTACTGTGTCATTGGCGGGAAGTAGCTGGTCGGCCTTCTCCTGCGGGGTAAAGGCTTTCTCCCGCAAGGAGGCGTCATGCATGAGATCTATGATAGACATGGAGGCTTCTCCTCTTTTCCTTTTGCCAGTAGTGGCCTTGCCTTTGCCTTTTTTATGGCTGGCAGACATCCTGTAAAGCAGAAAACCAGGATATATAAAAATAGGAAAGCAAATAGGCAAATAATCACAAGAAAACACAAAATGGCAAAGGAGCAATAGGATAACGAATATGAGTTAAGTAGATGCGCATTTAAGATTGTATAGGGGTGAAAAATCGGAAAAGAAGTGTTCACAATCCAAAATGTAATTGAATGCATGTTAAATAGAAATATTAACATCATGCCTTGGTTAGAATGTTAAAAGAAAGTGAAAGAAAAGCAAAAAAAAGAAGTTTTGAAAAGGTTAGGTTGGTTAGAGTTAAAATTAGTGAGTTAGTGAAAAATGGGTTAAAGTAAGAGGCATAATGAAAATAGTCCAAGTAACAAGTAATCACAGGTAGAAGCTATAAGTAACTCATATCCAAACAAGTAAAACAGTTTGATGATGATTCAAATAGAGATAGAGAAAGCAAAAATAGGAATCAAACATCAAGATTGCAGTTTAGGAACCAGGAAATCAAAAGGGATAAGAAAGCCTGTCTTGGCATTCATGGAATGGTTTGGTTAAAGCAGTGGAGAACAGAGTTCAAAATTCCAAAACCAAAACATGAATGAAAGTCAAAAATAGTTTACAGAAATTTAGGCAGCATTCCGGCTAAAATTGGATTTTCCCGGAAAATAAACAGCAATCAAACAGTTCATATGAATTAAAAAAAAATCAAGCTGCAGTTACATATAATGAATATAAACATGAAAATTCAGTGTAAAGAGCAGCAATATACAAGAAATACAGCATATGAACAAGATCACAACAACAACAGATTTGCAAATTTGATAAAATAGAAACATGAACAGTGCAAGTAAATAGACCTAAATCCACTAACCACATCCTAGGCTACCTAACAACCTAAAATCCACTACAACATGCATATCTAACTAGCCTAAAAATGAACATAAACCGAAAGATAAGAATAACTACGAATGGATAAAAGGGATTGCATGTTGCGGAACCTGGAAGGCCGAATAAGGAGAATAGGCAGAAAGGTGGCTGGGGGTGGTGGGCAGGGGGAAGAGAGGGTAATGGGGGTAGAGAAAGGGAGGGGGGAAAGGGGTGGTGTTGCAGGTGGAAGGGGGGTTGCGGTTGGGACGGTTGGCGGCGGTAGGTGGTGGCGCGGAGGGGAACAGTGGCGGAGGAGGAGGGAGAAAGAAGAGAGAGGAAGAAAGAAGGGGGAAGGAGGGAGGGGGTGGGTGGCGGCGGCGTCTGGGTGGTCGGCAGCGTCTGAGTGGAGGCACGGTGGTGGCTGGGTGGTGGTTGTGGTTTGGAGGAGGAGAAAAGGAAGGGGGTGGGGTTGGTGCACGAAATTGTGACGTCCAGGCTCAAACTATTCCTGGCACGTGAGCAAGTTGGTACGCGTAATCGTGATTACACATTCATAATTTGTCACAACTTTGATACAACTAACCAGCAAGTGCACTGGGTCGTCCAAGTAATACCTTACGTGAGTAAGGGTCGAATCCCACGGAGATTGTTGGTATGAAGCAAGCTATGGTCACCTTGTAAATCTCAGTCAGGCAGATATAAAGTGAAAATGGTGTTTTCGAATATTATATAATAAAATAGGGATATAGATACTTATGTAAATCATTGGTAGGAATTTCAGATAAGCGAATGGAGATGCTTTTCGTTCCTCTGAACCTCTGCTTTCCTGCTATCTTCATCCAATCAGTCTTACTCCTTTCTATGGCTGGCTTTATGTGATACATCACCATTGTCAACGGCTACTTTCGGTCATCTCTCGGGAAAATGATCCAATGCCCTGTCACGGCACGGCTAATCGTCTGGAGGCATCACCCTTGTCAATGGCTTCATCTTATCCTCTCAGTGAATAATATGCTCACGCACCCTGTCATGGCACGGCTATTCATCTGTCGGTTCTCGATCATGCTGGAATAGGATTTACTATCCTTTTGCGTCTGTCACTAACGCCCTGCAATCGCGAGTTAGGAGCTCGTCACAGTCATTCAATCATTGAATCCTACTCGGAATACCACAGACAAGGTTTAGACTTTCCGGATTCTCTTGAATGCCGCCATCATTCTAGCTTACGCCACGAAGATTCTGGTTAGGAGATCTAAGAGATATTCATTCTAGCTTAATTCATGTAGAACAGAAATGTTTGTCAGGCACGCGTTCATAAGGGAGAAGGATGATGAGCGTCACACATAATCATCACCTTCATCACGTTCTTGGGTGCGAATGGATATCTTAGAAGCAAAATAAGATGAATTGAATAGAAAACAGTAGTACTTTGCATTAATCTTTGAGGAACAGCAGAGCTCCACACCTTAATCTATGGAGTGTAGAAACTCTACAGTATGAAAATACATAAGTGAAGGTCCAGGCATGGCCGTGTGGCCAGCCCCCATGGTCTAAGAACAATGCGTTCAAAGATACCTAATACAATAGTAAGAGGTCCTATTTATAATAAACTAGTCACTAGGGTTTACATGAGTAAGTTGTTGATGCATAAATCCACTTCCGGGGTCCACATGGTGTGTTTTTGGGCTGAGCTTAAGTGTTCCACGTGCAGAGGCCATTTGTGGAGTTGAACGCCAGTTTCTGTGCCAGTTTGGGCGTTCAACTCTGGTTTTGGATCCTTTTCTGGCGCTGGACGCCAGATTTGGGCAGAAGACTGGCGTTGAACGCCAGTTTACGTCATGAATTCTTAGCCAAAGTATGGACTATTATATATTGCTGGAAAGCCCTGGATGTCTACTTTCCAACGCAATTGGAAGCGCGCCATTTCGAGTTCTGTAGCTCCAGAAACTCCACTTTGAATGCAGGGAGGTCAGAATTCAACAGCATCAGCAGTCCTTTTTCAACCTCTGAATCTGATTTTTGCTCAAGTCCCTCAATTTCAGCCAGAAAATACCTGAAATCACAGAAAAACACACAAACTCATAGTAAAGTCCAAAAATGTGAATTTAACATAAAAACTAATGAAAACATCCCTAAAAGTAACTAGATCCTACTAAAAACATACTAAAAACAATGCCAAAAAGCGTATAAATTATCCGCTCATCAGGGGTTCAGAGGGGCGCGAGAATAGGGTTTCGCGTGACCTGGAGGGGTTATAATTTGAATCCACGAGGCCGCGTGGGGCACGCTTTCGCGTGGCTGGAGCGAAAAAGGTGGTTGACGCGATCGTATGGATGACGCGATCGCGCAGAGGGCAAAAAGAGTAAATGACGCGATCGCATAGGGCATGCGATCGCGTCACTGGAATTTGTGCTAAACGCACGAATCCAGCATCGTTTCAGCACAACTCTCTATCTCCTTTGGGGTGTTCATGCAATCCATGCGACGCGGTCGCGTCGCTAACGCGGTCGCGTGGGATTGGTATTGTGCGAGTGACGCGATCGTGTGGGCCATTTGTGCGAAACGTACAGTGGCCACATGATTCCAGCCTAACTTTCTGGACGTTGGATGTTTACGCCGATCTCCAGGTCACGCGGCCGCGTGGATGACACGGTCGCGTGGGAAGTGTAGTTCGCCATTTGACGCGATCGCATGGGTGATGCGGTCGTGTCGTGCACCTTTTTTTTTTACGCATGAAAAATGAAGAATGCAATGATTAATGTGAATGCTATGCATGATCGCAGGTTTAATAAAATAAAATAAAACTCAAAAACAAAACTAAATAAAATTAAAAGTGTAAAAGGAACGATCATACCATGGTGGGTTGTCTCCCACCTAGCACTTTTAGTTAAAGTCCCTAAGTTGGACATTGGAAGGGCTTCCTGTTATGGTGGCTTATGTTTAAATTTATCAAGAAATCTCCAGCAATGCTTGGAATGCCAATAGCCTCCAGGGGTCCCAAACTAGGCATGTAAAGCTTCTGAACAGCTTCAAACAGATTGTCAGGCTCCCGGGGTGACGAATGTCATAATAGATTCCAGGATCCCAAGCCTTGTTTTTAGATCTGCCTCCGTCTTGATCTACATGTTTCCATTCGGGCAGTTTGGAAAGTAGATTCTCACCATGGTAACCAAACGTTTTCCGTGATCCATTCGATTGAACATAATACCAGTCTGTGCACTTCAAGTTGAAGCGTGGAGCCTTATTGAACCTTGTGCACCAGCTCTGAGCACGAGCCATTTCCCTCTTACTCTTAAAGCCGCAGAGAGCTCTAAGCTGGCCATCTGTTTCAAGCAAACCATATTCAAGTGAAAAAGTAAAGTTAAAGGTTAAGGATTGTACCTACTTGAAGCTTGTATTAGGTGGTAATGGCCTTGGGATAGGTGTTTCCAGTGGTTCTGTAAGTTTTGCTCCCTGGTAATCTTCTGTGAATTCCTCCACTTTTTTGCAAGGATCTTCAAATGCATCATCACCCTGGTCAAAGTCTTCTATGTCTTCCTTATCACTCGAGTCATAGATTGGAGGTTGAGAAATCTACCTCCGCATCATCTTCGTATTCACTTGGGGAAGATACTTCGATCTCAGAGAATTCATTTGCGGATGCAAGTTCATCACTAAGAGAACTTGACTTGTTACTATCATCATCAAGAGAATTTGCTTCTTGGATTATTCCGTCGGATTCTTCATAAAAGATTTGCCTTGGGGATTGTGCGCTATCCTCCTTAGCATTAACTATAATGTCCTTGACGGATTTCTCTTCTGCTCTGGATTCCCATGGAGGTTCAGCATCTCCTAGATCTTCAACCAACTCTTCTTCTTGTACAATGACAGCTTCTTCTACTTGTTCTAATACGAACTCATTCTCTGTCTTGTCCACTGGCATTTCTAGTATCTCCTTCATGCTACGCTCTTCATTAGACTGTCCACATGGGGCAGTGGTTAGTCCTTGAACGCTCGAACGTCTAGAAGCTAATTGCTTTACTGCCTGCTCCAGTTGATGAAGGGTTGTTTGAAGTTGATTTACTGTTTCCTTGAGGCAAACTTTTGATTATCGGGGTGATAGACTTGGATAAGGTACAGGGGGAAGTGGTGGTGTTCGGGAGTGACTGGATTGGAACTGGGGGAGATGAGGATCATACGGTGGTGAATGGTGAAAAGGAGCTTGTGAGTATGGTGGTATAAAGTTGCGTTGAGAGGATGGCCTATAAGCACGGGGTGGGGCTTGTTGGTAAATACAAGGTTGTCCACCATGTCTATTTGCTTGGTATGCATTGTTAAACAGTCTTTGTCCATGATATGTTGGAGGGTGTTGTTGCCTAGAGGGTTGATCAGATCCTCTTGGCTCCATCCATCTTTGATTGCTCTGACCTTGATGCATGTTCCTGTTATAACTTTCATTCCTTTCAACAACATTAGAACCAAACTCAAAGCGAAAGGGGTGAGAATTCATAGTAGCTAAAAGAAATAAAGAGGGGAAAAAGAAAGACAACTAAACCAGTAAAAAGAAAAATATTTACAATAACCAATAATAAGGCACACGATTGCAGTTCCCCAACAACGGCGCCATTTTGACGAACGTGATTTTTGCTAGTAAAGAATGTCATAAAAACAGTCGCGTTGTAGATATAGTTTCTAAACCAACAAAAATCCCTTTCGTGCAAATGTTTTGGGTGTCACAAGTAACAAACCCCTTTTTAAATTGTTAACCGAAGTATTCAAACCTCGGGTCGTCTTCTCAAGGAACTGCAGGGAAGTATGTTATTATTATTGGCTATAAAGATTGTAAATCGGGGTTTAGAGGATGAGAAGCAAGTGATTTAAATCACAAATAAAGTAAATGAAGAACAAGTAATTTAAATAGCAAGTAAATTAAATAAATGACTGTAAATAAGCTTTTGGCAAGGTATAAGAAATTAGAGGTCCTATCTTAGCTATCCTTATCAAAGATGATGATAAATTGAATCTTAATTCCGCTTTGTTAACCTTTACTAAAATAAAGGAAGGTTAAGGGATTAATTAATTGATCTTCGAATCCTATTTATTTCCTAAGAAAAGAGTGGGATTATTGAAGCTTGGTGCACGAAACTGTGATCTCAGGCAACGGCGCCAAAAACTCTGTACGCACGTCTTAATAAATCGTTTTTCATTCACAACTTCGATACAACTAACCAACAAGTGCATTGGGTCGTCCAAGTAATAAACCTTATGTGAGTAAGGGTCGATCCCACGGAGATTGTTGGTATGAAGCAAGCTATGGTCATCTTGTAGATTTCAGTCAGGCGGATATTAAATAGTTATGGAGTTTTCGAAAATAATAATAAATAAAAAGAGAATAAAGATAGAAATACTTATGTATATCATTGGTGAGAATTTCAGATAAACGTATAGAGATGCTTTCGTCCCTCTGAACTTCTGCTTTCCTGCTGTCTTCATCCAATCAGTCCTACTCCTTTCTGTGGCTGGCTTTATGTAAGGACATCACCATTGTCAATGGCTACTTTTCATCCTCTCTGTGAAAATGGTCCGATGCGCTGTCACTGCATGGCTAATCATCTGGAGACATCACCGTGGTCAATGGCTGCATCCTATCCTCTTGTGAAAATGGTCCAAATGCTATATCACAGCACGGCTAATCATCTGAGGTTCTCGATCATACTGGAATAGGATTCACCCTCCTTTTGCATCTGTCACTACGCCCAGCACTCGCGAGTTTGAAGTTCGTCACAGTCATTCAATCCCAGAATCCTACTCGGAATACCACAGACAAGGTTTAGACTTTTCGGATTCTCATGAATGCGGCCATCAATCTAGCTTATACCACGAAGATTCTGATTAAGAGATCCAAGAGAAAATCATTCAATCTAAGGTGGAACGGAAGTGGTTGTCAGGCACGCGTTCGTGGGGGAATGATGATGATTGTCACGTTCATCACATTCATGTTGAAGTGTGAATGAATATCTTAGAAGCAGAACAAGTTGAATTTAATAGAAAAACAGTAGTACTTTGTATTGATTCATGAGGAACAGCAGGGCTCCACACCTTAATCTATGGAGTGTAGAAACTCTACCGTTAAAAATACATAAGTGATGAAGGTCCAAGCATGGCCGAATTGCCAGCCCCCAAACGTGATCACAGGATCAAAAATACAATCCAGGATGTCAAATACAATAGTAAAAAGTCCTATTTATACTAAACTAGTTACTAGGGTTTACAGAAGTAAGTAATTGATGCATAAATCCACTTCCGGGGCCCACTTGGTGTGTGCTTGGGCAGAGCATGAAGTTTTCACGTGGAGAGGTCATTCTTGGAGTTGAACGCCGGTTTGTAACATATTTCTGGCGTTCAACTCTGGCTTGTAACGTGTTTCTGGCGTTTAACTCCAGACTGCAGCGTAGAACTGGTGTTCAACGCCCTTTTGCGTCAACTAAACTCGGCCAAAGTATCGACTATTATATATTGCTGGAAAGCCCAAGATGTCTACTTTCTAACGCAATTGAAAGCGCGTCATTTTGAGTTCTATAGCTCCAGAAAGTCCACTTTGAGTGTAGGGAGGACAGAATCCAATAGCATCAGCAGTCCTTCTTCAACCTCTGAATCTGATTTTTGCTCAAGTCCCTCAATTTCAGCCAGAAAATACCCGAAATCACAGAAAAACACAAAAACTCATAGTAAAGTCCAGAAATGTGAATTTAACATAAAAACTAATGAAAACATCCCTAAAAGTAACTAGATCCTACTAAAAACATACTAAAAACAATGCCAAAAAGCGTATAAATTATCCGCTCATCACAACACCAAACTTAAATTGTAGCTTGTCCCCAAGCAACTAAAAATCAAATAGGATAAAAAGAAGAGAATATACTATAAATTCCAAACTATCAATGAAACATAGCTCCAATCAGATGAGCGAGACTTGTAGCTTTTTGCCTCTTGAATAGTTTTGGCATCTCACTTTATCCATTGAGGTTCAGAATGATTAACATCTATTAGGAACTCAGAGTTCAGATAGTGTTATTGATTCTCCTAGTTCAGTATGTTGATTCTTGAACACAGCTACTTTATGAGTCTTGGTCGTGGCCCTAAGCACTTTGTTTTCCAGTATTACCACCGGATACATAAATGCCACAGACACATAATTGGGTGAACCTTTTCAGATTGTGACTCAGCTTTGCTAAAGTCCCCAATTAGAGTTGTCCAGGATTCTTAAGCACACTTTTCTTTTGCTTTGGACCTTGACTTTAACCGCTCAGTCTCAAGTTTTCACTTGACACCTTCACGCCACAAGCACATGGTTAGGGACAGCTTGGTTTAGCCGCTTAGGCCAGGATTTTATTCCTTTAGGCCCTCCTATCCACTGATGCTCAAAGCCTTGGGATCCTTTTTATTTATCCTTGCCTTTTGGTTTTAAGAGCTTTGGCTTTTTCTGCTTGCTTTTTTTTTTCTTTCTATTTTTTTTCGCTATTTTTTTTTTCTGCAAGCTTTGTTCTTTGCTGCTTTTTCTTGCTTCAAGAATCATTTTTATGATTTTTCAGATTATCAAATAACATGTCTCCTTGTCATCATTCTTTCAAGAGCCAACATATTTAACATTCTTAAACAACAACTTCAAAAGACATATGCACTGTTCAAGGAAAACAAAAAGTATTGTCACCACATCAATATAATTAAACTAAGTTCAAGGATAAATTCGAAACTCATGTACTTCTTGTTCTTTTGAATTAAAACATTTTTTCATTTAAGAGAGGTGATGGATTCATAGGACATTCATAACTTTAAGACATAGTTACTAAATACTAATGATCATGTAATAAGACACAAACATGGATAAGCACTTAACATGAAGAAAACGAAAAGCAGAGAATGTAAGAACAAGGAATGAATCCACCTTAATGATGGTGGCGTTTCCTTCTTGAGGAACCAATGATGTCCTTGAGCTCTTCTATGTCTCTTCCATGTCTTTGTTGCTCCTCCCTCATTGCTTTTTGATCTTCTCTAATTTCATGAAGGATGATGGAGTGCTCTTGATGTTCCACCCTTAATTGTCCATGTTAGAACTTAATTCTCCTAGGGAGGTGTTGATTTGCTCACAATAGTTTTGTGGAGGAAGATGCATTTGAGGCATCTCCGGGATCTCATGGTGATAAGCTTCATGCGTCTCTTGAGCTCCATGAATGGGCTCTCTTGTTTGCTCCATCCTTTTCTTAGTGATGGATTTCTCTTCCTCAATGGGAATGTCTCCTTCTATGTCAATCCCAGCCGAATTGCATAGATGGCAAATGAGGTGAGGAAAAGCTAACCTTGCCATAGTGGAGGAGTTGTCAGCCACCTTGTAGAGTTCTTGAGGTATAATCTCATAAACCTCCACCTCTTCTCAAATCATGATGCTTTGGATCATGATGATCCCGGTCTATAGTAACTTCAGACCGGTTGCTAGTGGGAATGATTGAGCGTTGAATGAACTCCAACCATCCTCTAGCTACAGGCTTATGGTCCAGTCTTCTTAATTGAACCGGCTTGCCTTTGCAGTCAATCTTCCATTGAGCTCCTTCCACACATATGTCCATGAGGACTTGGTCCAACCTTTGATTAAAGTTGACCCTTCTAGTGTAGGGGCGTGCATCTCCTTGCATCATAGGCAAGTTAAACGCCAACCGCACGTTTTCCGAACTAAAATCTAAGTATTTCCTCCAAACCATTGTAATATAATTCTTTGGATTCGGGTTCTTACTTTGATCATAGTTCTTAGTGATCCATGCATTGGCATAGAACTCTTGAACCATTAGGATGCCGACTTGTTGGATGGGGTTTGTCAGAACTTCCCAACCTCTTCTTTGGATTTCATGTCGGATCTCCGGATACTCATTTCTCTTGAGCTTGAAAGGGACCTCGGGGATCACCTTCTTCTTGGCCACAACATCATAGAAGTGGTCTTGATGAGCTTTGGAGATGAATTTTTCCATCTCCCATGACTCGGAGGTGGAAGCTTTTGTCTTCCCTTTTCCTTTTCTAGAGGATTCTCTGGTCTTGGGTGCCATCAATGGTAATGGAAAAACAAAAAGCTTATGCTTTTACCATACCAAACTTAGAATATTGCTCGCCCTCGAGCAAGAGAAGAAAGAATAGATGAAGAAGAAGAAGAAAATATGGAGGAGAGGAGGGAGAGGTATATTCGGCCAAGAAGGAGAGAGAGGGTTGTGTTGTGTGAAAATGAGGAAGAATGGAGGGCTATATATAGGGAAGGGAGGGGGGGTAAGGTTCGGCCATAAGGGTGGGTTTTGGGTGGGAAATTGATTTTGAATTTTGAAGGTAGGTGGCGTTTATGAGGTAGGTTTATGGGGAAGAGTGGATGGATGTGAGTGGTGAAGTGGTGATAGGGAAGAGAGATTGAGGTAATTGGTGAAGAGTTTTGGGGAAGAGTGTTTATTGGGAAGAGAGAATGAACATTGAGAAGAGGGAAGAGAGTGAGTGGTGGTAGGTGGGGATCCTGTGGGGTCCACAGATGCTGAGATGATCCTATGGGGTCCACAGATCCTGAGGTGTCAAGGAATTGCATCCCTGCTCCAATTAGGCATGTAAAATGCCTTTGCATGCAATTATGGCGTTTAAACGCCGAACTGATGCTTGTTCTGAGCGTTCAACGCCCAGATGCAGCATATTTCTGGCGTTGAACGCCAGCCAGATGCTTGTTTCTGGCGTTCAGTGCCAGCTCTCCTTCACTGTGCATTTCTGGTGTCTGGACACCAGGATGTTGCTTGTTTCTGGCGTTCAACGCCAGATCCATGCTCTGTTCTGGCGTTGAACGCCAGCCAGATGCTCCTTACTAGCGTTTAAACGCCAGTAAGATCCTCCTCCAGGGTATGATTTTTCTTCTGCTGTTTTTGATTCTGTTTTTAATTTTTTGATTTATTTTGTGACTCCACATGATCATGAACCTATAAAGACATATAACTAATAAAAATATAATTAAATAAAAATTGGGTTGCCTCCCAAGAAGCACTTCTTTAATGTCAATAGCTTGACAGTGGGCTCTCATAGAGCCTCACAGATGTTCAGAGCATTGTTGAGACTCCCCAACACCAAACTTAGAGTTTGGATATGGGAGTTCAACACCAAACTTAGAATTTGGTTGTGGCCTCCCAACACCAAACTTAGAGTTTGACTGTGGGGGCTCTGGTTGACTCTGTTTTGAGAGAAACTTACTGTGCCTCTTTTCCATGTTTATAGAAGGATGTCCTTGAGATTTAAACTCAAGGGAGTCCTCATTCAATTGAAGGACTAGTTCACCTCTGTTAACATCAATCACAGCTCTTGTTGTGGCTAGGAAGGGTCTTCCAAGGATGATGGATTCATCCTCATCCTTCCCAGTATCTAGGATTATGAAATCAGCAGGGATGTAAAGGCCTTCAACCTTTACTAATATGCCCTCTACTTGTCCATAAGCCTGTTTTCTGGAATTGTCTGCCATCTCTAATGAGATTTTAGCAGCTTGTACCTCAAAGATTCCTAGTTTCTCCATTACAGAGAGTGGCATGAGGTTTATTCCTGACCCCAGGTCACATAGAGCCTTCTTAAAGGTCATGGTGCCTATGGTACAAGGTATCAGGAACTTTCCAGGATCCTGTTTCTTCTGAGGCAATCTCAGTTGATTTAATGCATTCAGTTCATTGGTGAACAGGGGAGGTTCATCTCCCCAAGTCTCATTACCAAATAAATTGGCATTCAGTTTCATGATTGCGCCAAGGAACTTGGCAACTTGCTCTTTAGTAACATCTTCATTCTCTTCAGAAGAGGAGTACTCATCAGAGCTCATGAAGGGCGTAGGGAGGTTCAATGGAATCTCTATGGTCTCTAGATGAGTCTCAGATTCCTTTGGTTCCTCAAAGGGATACTCCTTATTGATCATTGGATGTCCCAGGAGGTCTTCCTCCTTGGGATTCACGTCCTCCCCTTCCTCTCTAGGTTCGGCCATGATGGTTATATCAATGGCCTTGCACTCTCCTTTTGGATTTTCTTCTATATTGCTTGGGAGAGTACTAGGAGGGATTTCAGTGATCCTTTTACTCAGCTGGCCCACTTGTGCCTCCAAATTTCTAATGGAGGACCTTGTTTCATTCATGAAACTTACAGTGGCCTTAGATAGATCAGAGACTAAGTTTGCTAAATTAGAGGTATTTTGTTCAGAGTTCTCTGTCTGTTGCTGAGTGGATGATGAAAAGGTTTGCTATTGTTAAACCTATTTCTTCCACCATTATTAAAGCCTTGTTGAGGATTTTGTTGATCCTTCCATGAGAGATTTGGGTGATTTCTCCATGAGGGATTATAGGTATTTCTATATGGTTCACCCATATAATTCACCTCTGTTATTGCAGGGTTCTCAGGATCATAAGCTTCTTCTCCAGAAGATGCCTCTTGAGTACTGTTGGATGCAGCTTGCATTCCATTCAGACTCTGAGAAATCATATTGACTTGCTGAGTCAATATTTTATTCTGAGCCCATATGGCATTCAGAGTATCAATTTCAAGAACTCCTTTCTTCTGAGGTGTCCCATTGCTCACAGGGTTCCTCTCAGAAGTGTACATGAACTGGTTATTAGCAACCATGTCAATGAGTTCTTGAGCTTCTGCAGGCATTTTCTTTAGGTGAATGGATCCATCTGCAGAAGTATCCAATGACATCTTAGCTAATTCAGACAGACCATCATAGAATATATCCAGGATGGTCCATTCTGAAAGCATGTCAGAAGGACACTTTTTGGTCAGTTGCTTGTATCTCTCCCAAGCTTCATAGAGGGATTCACCTTCTTTCTGTCTGAAGGTTTGAACATCCACTCTAAGCTTGCTCAGCTTTTGAGGAGGAAAGAACTTGGCAAAGAAAGCCATGACCAGCTTATCCCAAGAGTTCAGGCTATCTTTGGGTTAAGAGTCCAACCACACTCTAGCTCTGTCTCTTACAGCAAAAAGGAAAAGCATGAGCCTGTAGACTTCAGGATCTACTCCATTAGTCTTAACAGTATCACATATCTGCAAAAATTCAGTAAAGAACTGAAAAGGATCTTCAGATGAGAGTCCATAAAACTTGCAGTTCTGCTGCATCAGAGAAACTAATTGAGGTTTCAGCTCAAAGTTGTTTGCTCCAATGGTAGGGATGGAGATGCTTCTTCCATGTAAATTGGAATTAGGTGCAGTAAAGTCACCAAGCATCCTCCTTGCATTATTATTATTTTCGGCTGCCATCTCCTCTTCTTGTTCGAAAATTTCTGAAAGGTGCTTACTGGATTGTTGTAATTTAGTTTCTCTTAGTTTCCTCTTCAAAGTCCTTTCAGGTTTTGGATCTGCTTCAACAAGAATATTCTTGTCCTTGCTCTTGCTCATATGAAAAAGAGGGAACAGAAAAATAATAATAGGGATCTTTTTTACTACAGTATAGAGGTCCCTGTGTGAGTACAAGAAAAGAAGAAGAAAAGAATGTAATGTAAGGAAAGAAACACAAGGGTGAGGAGAGCAGAGATGTGAGATGAAGAGAAGTGTTAGTAGATGAATAAATAAATAGAAGGAGATGAGAGAGAAAGAGAATTTTTGAAAATTATTTTTGAAAAATGGTTAGTGATTTTCCAAAATTAAAAGAAGAAATAAATTAAAATTGAATTTTGAAACAATTAGTTAATTAAAAAGAATTTTTGAAAAAGAGGGAGATATTTTTGAAAATTAGAGAGAGAGGGAGTTAGTTAGGTAGTTTTGAAAAAGATAAGAAACAAACAAAAACTTAATTAGTTAGTTGAAACAAATTTGAAAATCAATTTTGAAAAGATAAGAAGATAAGAAGTTAGAAAAGATATTTTAAAATCAAATTTTTGAAAAAGATATGATTTTGAAAAAGATAAGATAAAAAGATATTTTTGAAAAGATATGATTGAAATTAATTTTGAAAAAGATTTGATTTTTAAAATCACAATTAATGACTTGATTCACAAGAAATCACAAGATATGATTCTAGAACTTAAAGTTTGAATCTTTCTTAACAAGCAAGTAACAAGCTTGAAATTTTTGAATCAAAACATTAATTGATGATGTTATTTTCGAAAATTATGTGATAAAGATAAGAAAAAGATTTTTGAAAAATATTTTTAAAATTTTCAAAAATAACTAAGAAAAATGAAAAAGATTTGATTTTTGAAAAAGATTTTGAAAAAGATAAGATTTTTAAATTGAAAATTTGATTTGACTCATAAAAACAACTAGATTTTTAAAAAAATTTTGAAAAAGTCAACTCCAATTTTCGAATTTATGAGAAGAAAAAGGGGAAGATATTTTTTTGATTTTTGAATTTTTAATGAAGAGAGAGAAAAACATGGTAAAGATGCAATGCATGAAAATTTTGGATCAAAACATGTGATGAATGCAAGAATACTATGAATGTCAAGATGAACACTAAGAACACTTTTAATGTCAAGATGAACACCAAGAACATATTTTTGAAAAATTTTTGATGCAAAGAAAACATGCAAGACACCAAACTTAGAAATTTTTAATGTTTAGACAATATGAATGCAAGAATGCATATGAAAAACACCATACAACACAAAACAATAAAATATGAAGATCAATCAAGAAGGTTTATCAAGAACAACTTGAAGATCATGATGAATGCAATTTTCGAAAAATGCAAGATGAGTATGCAATTGACACCAAACTTAAAAATTGACTCAAGACTCAAACAAGAAACGCAAAATATTTTTTTGAATTTTATGATTTTCTAATATTTTTTTTTTGGATTTTTCAAAAATTAATGTGAAAAAGAAAAATAAGGATTCTAAAATTTTTAATATGAATTCCAGGAATCTTGTACTCTTAGTCTAAAGCTCCAATCTGAGGGTTAGGCATGGCTTAATAGCCAGCCAAGCTTTAGCATGTAAATCAGGTGGATCAGGAACAGTAGCAGGTGGATTAGCAACAACTGGCTTGCTCTTGATAATGTTGGGTTGGAAGCCCCAATCCAAATAAATTTAGACATGGCTTTACAGCCAGCCAGGCTTCACATGCTTCATGAAACTCTAGAATTCATTCTTAAAAATTATGAAGAACATAATAAAAATTTTTGAAAAGAATTTTTATTTTTTTTCGAAAATAAAGGAGAAAAAATTTTATTTTTTGAAGATTTTTGAAAAATTTTTGAAAATAAAACAAAAAGAAAATTACCTAATCTGAGCAACAAGATGAACCGTCAGTTGTCCAAACTCGAACAATCCCCGGCAACGGCACCAAAAACTTGGTGCATGAAATTGTGATCTCAGGCAACGGCGCCAAAAACTCTGTACGCACGTCTTAATAAATCGTTTTTCATTCACAACTTTGATACAACTAACCAGCAAGTGCACTGAGTCGTCCAAGTAATAAACCTTACGTGAGTAAGGGTCGATTAACGAGAGGACTTTTACCAGTAAAGAGATTCATAGAAACAGTTGCGTTGTAGATATAGTCTCTAAACTGACAAAAATACCTTCGTACAAACGTTTTGGGTGTCACAAGTAACAAACCCCTTTAAAAAATTTTAACCGAGTATTCAAACCTCGGGTCGTCTTCTCAAAGAACTGCGAGGAAGTATGTTCTTATTATTGGCTATAGAGGTTGTAATCGGGGTTTAGAAGATGAGAGGCAAGTAATTTGAATGACAGGTAAAGTAAATGGCAATTAAAAATAAATAATTAGTGTAAAGCAAACTTTTGGCAAGGTAAGAGAAGTTGGAGGTCCAACGTAGTTATCTCTCTCAACTATAATGAAAGTTGAATCTAAACTCCACTTGATCAACCTGTACCAGGGCAAGGAAAGTCAAGGGACTAATTAAATTGACCTTTGAATCCTATTTATTTCCTAAGAAAACATTGGCATTACTTAAGTTCAGCTCAATTAGCAAGATAACGATTATCAATTATGTTGAGTTTAATAACTGTTGAGTTACTAAATTCTTAACCAGAACCAAAAGGGGAAAAAGTAAAATTGCTAGAATAATAAAAATGTCCTTAGATGGGAAGCAATGGTAACTTAAATCAAAGAGAACAATCATAAACTGAAAATACCTCAATTATCATTAATTCAAATAATAGTCTGTAACATGGAAGAATTCTTAGATCAAGTTATAATAATCAATTCAAATGTTGGAATAAATAAATAGAAGTAAAACTAAAATAAAAGAACATTAAACCTGGGATCCAGAGTTACTCTTAAAACAAGAAGAAATCCTTAATCCTAAAAGAGAGAGAGAAGATCTCCCTCTCAACTAAATCTAAATCATTGAAAGGTAAAATATGCGAGCTCTCTTTGAATGGGTGCATTCCCACACTTTATAACCTCTGGTCTATGCTATCTGTACTTGGATCTGGGCCAAAAAGGGCTTCAGAATTTGCTCGGGGCGTATTCTGTAATTTCTGGTGCGTGGCCTCTGTCACGCGTCTGCGTCGGTCACGCGGTCGCGTCATTTGGAGCTTTTCCTTTCCATGCGGTCGCGTCAGTCATGCGACCGCGTCATATGCGTTCTGCTTAAGGCGCGCGGTCGCGTCAGTCATGCGGCCGCGTCGCTGCTGATTCGTGCTTGGCATGCGATCGCGTCATCCATGCGATCGTGTGAATACCAGTTTTCTTAAAGCTCCGTTTTGCTTTCTCCTTCCATTTTAGTATGTTTCCTTTTCCATCCTTTAAGCCATTCTGCCTTAGAAAATCTGAAACTACTCAACATACTGATCACGGCATCGAATGGAAATAAAGGTAATTAAAATAATTAATTTTTAAAGCTTAGGAAACATATTTTTCATTTACATCACATAATAAGGAAGGGAAAGTAAAATCATGTAATTAATGTGAATAAGTAGGTGAAGGATTGTATAAATCACTCAAATTAAGCACAAAAGAACTCATGAAATATGGGTTTATCATCGATCCCACGGAGATTGTTGGTATGAAGCAAGCTATGGTCATCTTGTAGATCTCAGTCAGGCAGATATCAAATAGTTATGGAGTTTTCAAAAATAATAATAAATAAACAGAGAATAAAGATAGAAATACTTATGTATATCATTGGTGAGAATTTCAGATAAACGTATAGAGATGCTTTCGTCCCTCTGAACTTCTGCTTTCCTGCAGTCTTCATCCAATCAGTCCTACTCCTTTCTATGGCTGGCTTTATGTAAGGACATCACCATTGTCAATGGCTACTTTTCATCCTCTCTGTGAAAATGGTCCGATGCGCTGTCACTGCATGGCTAATCATCTGGAGTCATCACCGTGGTCAATGGCTGCATCCTATCCTCTTGTGAAAATGGTCTAAATGCTCTGTCACAACACGGCTAATCATCTGAGGTTCTCGATCATACTGGAATAGGATTCACCCTCCTTTTGCATCTGTCACTACGCCCAGCACTCGCGAGTTTGAAGTTCGTCACATTCATTCAATCCCAGAATCCTACTTGGAATACCACAGACAAGGTTTAGACTTTCCAGATTCTCATGAATGCCGCCATCAATCTAGCTTATACCACGAAGATTCTGATTAAGAGATCCAAGAGATAATCATTCAATCTAAGGTGGAACGGAAGTGGTTGTCAGGCACGCGTTCGTGGGGGAATGATGATGATTGTCACGTTCATCACATTCATGTTGAAGTGCGAATGAATATCTTAGAAGCGGAACAAGTTGAATTGAATAGAAAAACAGAAGTACTTTGTATTGATTCATGAGGAACAGCAGGGCTCCACACCTTAATCTATGGAGTGTAGAAACTCTACCGTTAAAAATACATAAGTGATGAAGGTCCAGGCATGGCCGAATGGCCAGCCCCCCAAACGTGATCACAGGATCAAAAATACAATCCAGGATGTCAAATACAATAGTAAAAAGTCTTATTTATACTAAACTAGTTACTAGGGTTTACAGAAGTAAGTAATTGATGCATAAATCCACTTCCGGGGCCTACTTGGTGTGTGCTTGGGCAGAGCTTGAAGTTTCCACGTGGAGAGGTCATTCTTGGAGTTGAACGCCAGTTTGTAATGTATTTCTGGTGTTCAACTCTGGCTTGTAACGTGTTTTTGGCGTTTAACTCCAGACTACAGCGTAGAACTGGCGTTCAACGCCCTTTTGCGCGCCATTTTGAGTTCTGTAGCTTCAGAAAATCCACTTTGAGTGCAGAGAGGTCAGAATCCAACAGCATCAGCAGTCCTTCTTCAACCTCTGAATCTGATTTTTGTTCAAGTCCCTCAATTTTAGCCAAAAAATACCTGAAATCAGAGAAAAACACACAAACTCATAGTAAAGTCCAGAAATGTGAATTTAACATAAAAACTAATGAAAACATCCCTAAAAGTAACTAGATCCTACTAAAAACATACTAAAAACAATGCCAAAAAGCGTATAAATTATCCGCTCATCACAACACCAAACTTAAATTGTAGCTTGTCCCCAAGCAACTGAAAATCAAATAGGATAAAAAGAAGAGAATATACTATAAATTCCAAACTATCGATGAAACATAGCTCCAATCAGATGAGCGGGACTTGTAGCTTTTTGCCTCTTGAATAGTTTTGGCATCTCACTTTATCCATTGAGGTTCAAAATGATTAGCATCTATTAGGAACTCGGAGTTCAGATAGTGTTATTGATTCTCCTAGTTCAGTATGTTGATTCTTGAACACAGCTACTTTATGAGTCTTCGTCGTGGCCCTAAGCACTTTGTTTTCCAGTATTACCATCGGATACATAAATGCCACAGACACATAATTGGGTGAACCTTTTCAGATTGTGACTCAGCTTTGCTAAAGTCCCCAATTAGAGGTGTCCAGGATTCTTAAGCACACTTTTCTTTTGCTTTGGACCTTGACTTTAACCGCTCAGTCTCAAGTTTTCACTTGACACCTTCACGCCACAAGCACATGGTTAGGGACAGCTTGGTTTAGCCGCTTAGGCCAGGATTTTATTCCTTTAGGCCCTCCTATCCACTGATGCTTAAAGCCTTGGGATCCTTTTTATTTATCCTTGCCTTTTGGTTTTAAGAGCTTTGGCTTTTTCTGCTTGCTTTTTTTTTTCTTTCTATTTTTTTTTCGCTATTTTTTTTTCTGCAAGCTTTGTTCTTTGCTGCTTTTTCTTGCTTCAAGAATCATTTTTATGATTTTTCAGATTATCAAATAAGATGTCTGATCTATCCAAGGCCACTGTAAGTTTCATGAATGAAACAAGATCTTCCATTAGAAATTTGGAAGCACAAGTGGGCCAGCTGAGTAAAAGGATCACTGAAATCCCTCCTAGTACTCTTCCAAGCAATACAGAAGAGAATCCAAAAGGAGAGTGCAAGGCCATTGACATAAGCATCATGGCCGAACCTGTAAGTGAAGGAGAGGACGTGAATCCCAAGAAGGAAGACCTCCTGGGACGTCCAGTGATCAATAAGGAGTTTTCCTCTGAGGAACCAAAGGAATCTGAGACTCATCTAGAGACCATAGAGATTCCATTGAACCTCCTTATGCCATTCATGAGCTCTGATGAGTATTCCTCTTCTGAAGAGAATGAGGATGTTACTGAAGAGCAAGCTGCCAAGTTCCTTGGTGCAATCATGAAGCTAAATGCCAAATTATTTGGTATTGAAACTTAGGAAGATGAACCTCCCTTGTTCATCAATGAACTAAGTGATCTGGATCAACTGACATTGCCTCAGAAGAGACAGGATCCTGGAAAGTTCATAATACCTTGTACCATAGGCACCATGATCTTTAAGGCTCTGTGTGACCTTGGTTCAGGGATAAACCTCATGCCCTTCTCTGTAATAGAGAAACTGGGAATATATGGCATGCAAGCTTCTAAAATCTCATTAGAGATGGCAGATAACTCAAGAAAACAGGCTTATGGACAAGTAGAGGACGTGTTAGTAAAGGTTGAAGGCCTTTACATCCCTCTTGATTTCATAGTCCTGGATACTGGAAAGGAAGAGGATGAATCCATCATCCTAGGAAGACCTTTCCTGGCCACAGCAAGAGCTGTGATTGATGTGGACAGAGGAGAATTGATCCTTCAATTAAATAAGGACAACCTTGTGTTTACAACTTAAGGATCTCTCTTTGCATCCATGGAGAGGAAGCAGAAAAAGCTTCTTTCAAAGCAGAGTCAACCAAAGCCCCCACAGTCAAACTCTAAGTTTGGTGTTGGGAGGCCACAACCAAACTCTAAGTTTGGTGTTGAACTCCCATATCCAAACTCTAAGTTTGGTGTTGGAGAGTCTCAACAATGCTCTGAACATCTGTGAGGCTCCATAAGAGCCCACTGTCAAGCTATTGACATTAAAGAAGCGCTTGTTGGGAGGCAACCCAATTTTTATCTAACAATATTTTTCTTAGTTATATGTCTTTATAGGTTCATGATCATGTGGAGTCACAAAATAAATAGAAAAATTAAAAACAGAATCAAAAACAGCAGAAGAAAAATCACACCCTGGAGGAAGCATCTGCCTGGCGTTCAACGCCAGAACAGAGCATGGTTCTGGCGCTGAACGCCCAAAATGGGCAGCATCCTGGCGCTGAACGCCCAGAACAAGCATGGTTCTGGCGTTCAATGCCAGAAATGGCAGTAAATGGGCGTTGAACGCCCAAAATGGACACCAACCTGGCGCTGAACGCCCAGAGTTGCGTGCAAGGGCATTTTGCATGCCTAATTTGGTGCAAGGGTGTAAATCCTTGAACACCTCAGGATCTGTGGACCCCACAGGATCCCCACCTACCTCCACTCACTTCTTCTCACCCCTCTTTCACACAATCGCATAAACACTCTTCCCCAAAACCCTTCACCAATCACCTCAATCTCTCTTCCCCATCACTTCTTCACCACTCACATCCATCCACTCTTCCCCATAAACCTACCTCATAAACTCCACCTACCTTCAAAATTCAAAATCAATTTCCCACCCAAACCCACCCTAAATGGCCGAACCTTAACTCCCCTCCCTCCCCTATATATAGCCCTCCATTCTTCCTCATTTTCACACAACACAACCCTCTCCTCTCTACTTGGCCGAAACACACTTCACCCCTCTTCTCCATATTTTCTTCTTCTTCTTCCTCTATTCTTTCTTTTATCGCTCGACGGCGAGCAATATTCTAAGTTTGGTGTGGTAAAAGCATAAGCTTTTTGTTTTTTCATTACCATTGATGGCACCTAAGACCGGAGAATCCTCTAGAAAGGGGAAAGGGAAGACAAAAGCTTCTACCTCCGAGTCATGGGAGATGGAAAGGTTCATCTCCAAAGCCCATCAAGACCACTTCTATGATGCTGTGGCCAAGAAGAAGGTGATCCCCGAGGTCCCTTTCAAACTCAAAAGAAATGAGTATCCGGAGATCCGACATGAAATTCAAAGAAGAGGTTGGGAAGTTCTAACAAATCCCATCCAACAAGTCGGCATCCTAATGGTTCAAGAGTTCTATGCCAATGCATGGATCACCAAGAACCATGATCAAAGTAAGAACCCGGATCCAAAGAACTACGTTACAATGGTTCGGGGGAAATACTTAGATTTTAGTCCGGAGAATGTGAGGTTGGCGTTTAACTTGCCCATGATGCAAGGAGATGAACGCCCCTACACTAGAAGGGTCAACTTTAATCAAAGGTTGGACCAAGTCCTTATGGACATATGTGTGGAAGGAGCTCAATGGAAGATTGACTCCAAAGGCAAGCCGGTTCAACTAAGAAGATTGGACCTCAAGCCTGTGGCTAGAGGATGGTTGGAGTTCATTCAATGCTCAATCATTCTCACTAGCAACCGATCTAAAGTTACTGTGGATCGGGCCATCATGATTCATAGCATCATGATTGGAGAGGAAATAGAAGTTCATGAAGTCATCTCTAATGAACTCTACAAAATAGCCGAAAAGTCATCTGCCATGGCAAGGCTAGCTTTTCCTCATCTTATCTGCCATCTATGTTACTCAGCTGGAGCTTTCATAGAAGGAGACATTCCTATTAAGGAAGAGAAGCCCATCACTAAGAAAAAGATGGAGCAAGCAAGAGAGCCCATTCATGGAGCTCAAGAGGCGCAGGAAGCTCATCACCATGAGATCCCGGAGATGCCTCAAATGCATTTTCCTCCACAAAACTATTGCGAGCAAATCAACACCTCCCTAGGAGAATTAAGTGCCAACATGGGACAATTAAGGGTGGAACATCAAGAGCACTCCATCATGCTCCATGAAATAAGAGAAGATCAAAAAGCAATGAGGGAGGAGCAACAAAGACAAGGAAGAGACATAGAAGAGCTTAAGAACATAATTGGTTCCTCAAGAAGGAAACGCCACCATCACTAAGGTGGATTCATTCCTTGTTCTTATTTCTTCTGCTTTTCATTTTCTATGTTATGTGCTTATCTATGTTTGTGTCTTCATTACATGATCATTAGTAGTTAGTAACTTTGTCTTAAAGTTATGAATGTCCTATGAATCCATCACCTCTCTTAAATAAAAACTGTTTTAATTCAAAAGAACAAGAAGTACATGAGTTTTGAATTTATCCTTGAACTTAGCTTAATTATATTGATGTGGTGACAATGCTTCTTGTTTTCTGAATGTGTGCTTGAACAGTGCATATGTCTTTTGAAGTTGTTGTTTAGGAATGTTAAATATGTTGGCTCTTGAAAGAATGATGATTAGGAGACATGTTATTTGATAATCTGAAAAATCATAAAAATGATTCTTGAAGCAAGAAAAAGCAGCAAAGAACAAAGCTTGCAGAAAAAAAAATAAAATAGGCGAAAAAAAAATAGAAAGAAAAAGAAAAAGCAAGTAGAAAAAGCCAAAAGCTCTTAAAACCAAGAGGCAAGAGCAAAAAGCCAATAATCCTTAAAACCAAAAGGCAAGGGTAAATAAAAAGGATCCCAAGGCTTTGAGCATCAGTGGATAGGAGGGCCTAAAGGAATAAAATCCTGGTCTAAGCGGCTAAACCAAGTTGTCCCTAACCATGTGCTTGTGGCGTGAAGGTGTCAAGTGAAAACTTGAGACTGAGCGGTTAAAGTCAAGGTGCAAAGCAAAAAAAGAGTGTGCCTAAGAACCCTGAACACCTCTAATTGGGGACTTTAGCAAAGCTGAGTCACAATCTGAAAAGGTTCACCCAATTATGTGTCTGTGGCATTTATGTATCCGGTGGTAATACTGGAAAACAAAGTGCTTAGTGCCACGGCCAAGACTCATAAAGAAGCTGTGTTCAAGAATCATCATACTGAACTAGGAGAATCAATAACACTATCTGAACTCTGAGTTCCTATAGATGCCAATCATTCTGAACTTCAATGGATAAAGTGAGATGCCAAAACTATTCAAGAGGCAAAAAGCTATAAGTCCCGCTCATATGATTGAAGCTCTGTTTCATTGATAGTTTGGAATTTATAGTATATTCTCTTCTTTTTATCCTATTTGATTTTCAGTTGCTTGGGGACAGGCAACAATTTAAGTTTGGTGTTGTGATGAGCGGATAATTTATACGCTTTTTGGCATTGTTTTTAGTATGTTTTTAGTAGAATCTAGTTACTTTTAGGGATGTTTTCATTAGTTTTTATGTTAAATTCACATTTCTGGACTTTACTATGAGTTTGTATGTCTTTCTGTGATTTCAGGTATTTTCTGGCTGAAATTGAGGGACTTGAGCAAAAATCAGATTCAGAGGTTGAAGAAGGACTGCTGATGCTATTGGATTCTGACCTCCCTGCACTCAAAGTGGATTTTCTGGAGCTACAGAATTTGAAATGGCGCGCTTCCAATTGCGTTGGAGAGTAGACACCCAGGGCTTTCCAGCAATGTATAATAGTCTATCCTTTGCCCAAGTTTAGACGACGCAAACTGGCATTCAATGCCAGTTCTCTGCCCAATTCTGGAGTTCAGCGCCAGAAAGGGATCAAAAACCAGAGTTGAACGCCAGAAATGGATCAAAACCTGGCGTTCAACTCCACAAATAGCCTCTGCACGTGAAGAGTTAAAGCTCAGCCCAAGCACACACCAGGTGGGCCCCGAAAGTGGATTTATGCATCAATTACTTACTTCTGTAAACCCTAGTAGCTAGTTTATTATAAATATGACCTTTTACTATTGTATTAAGACATCCTGGATCCTGGATTGTATTTTGATCCTGTGATCACGTTTTGGGGGCTGGCCATCTCGGCCATGCCTGGACCTTTCACTTATATATTTTCAACGGTAGAGTTTCTACACTCCGTAGATTAAGGTGTGGAGCTCTGCTGTTCCTCAAAGATTAATGCAAAGTACTACTGTTTTCTATTCAATTCATCTTATTTCGCTTCTAAGATATTCATTTGCACTTCAACCTGAATGTGATGAACGTGACAATCATCATCATTCCCTATGAATGCGTGCCTGACAACCACTTCCGTTCTACATTAGAATTGAATGAGTATCTCTTAGATCTCTTAATCGGAATCTTCGTGGTGTAAGCTAGAATGATGGCGGCATTCAAGAGAATCCGGATGGTCTAAACCTTGTCTGTGGTATTTCGAGTAGGATTCAATGATTGAATGACTGTGACGAGCTCCAAACTCGCGATTGCCGGGCGTAGTGACAGACGCAAAAGGATAGTAAATCCTATTCCAGCATGATCAAGAACCGATAGATGAATAGCCGTGCCGTGACAGGGTGTGTTGACCATTTTCACTGAGAGGATAAGATGAAACCATTGACAAGGGTGATGCCTCCAGACGATTAGTCGTGCCGTGATAGGGCATTTGGATCATTTTCCCGAGAGAAGACCGAAAGTAGCCATTGACAGTGGTGATATATCACATAAAGCCAGCCATGGAAAGGAGTAAGACTGATTGGATGAAGATAGCAGGAAAGTAGAGGCTCAGAGGAACGAAAGCATCTCTACTCGCTTATCTGAAATTCTCACCTATGAATTACATAAGTATTTCTATCCTTTATTATTTATCTTTTAATTATCTAATCCAATCACATTTAACCCTACCTGACTGAGATTTGCAAGGTGACCATAGCTTGCTTCATACCAATAATCTCCGTGGGATTCGACCCTTACTCACGTAAGGTATTACTTGGACGACCCAGTGCACTTGCTGGTTAGTTGTGTGAAGTTGTGAACCATGGTATTGGCATCATGTTTTTGGCGCCATTACCAGGGAAAGAAAGAGCAATGAATTTTACATAATTAAAGTGTAATCACAATTTCTGCGCACCTGTCACCCTGGATTTTGGCAAAAATATGTTTTGAAGAGAGAGTTGTGCGAGCACGAGGCTGCCCTCGCGCCAGTAGCACAAAACGAGTCATGCGTCCGCGTGACCGACGCAACCGCGTCAATTCATTTAAGCGCAAGTCGCGCGAACGCGTCTCCCACGCGTCCGCGTTGCCTGCGGCGCACAGCTTATCCTAATTTGCCAAATATCTTATCTTTCCCTTCCCCAAATCCTACTTTTTCTTTCCCCTCATTATTTTCTTTCCCTCTCTTCCTCCTTCCTTCTTTCTCACTTTCTATTCTCTCTCTCATCACCATTAATAAGGTTTTTCTTTTCTTCTTCCCTCTCTTCCTTTCTATTCTTCTTCTTAATTTATGTTCTTTTCTTCTTTTATTTTTTCTTTTTACTTGTATTATCTATATTTTTTTTCTTTCTTTTTCTTTTAATTGGTGTTAAATATTTAGTAGGGTCATTATTATTCCCTATGGTTTGCTTGTGGATTATTAAGAACTTGTTTGGCAATTTTATGTTAATTTTTAAAAGGGTTGCTTGCATGTTCCACTTATTATTTTCAATAGCTTACCTACCATGCATGCTATGTGTTTGTGAAAACGCCCGTATGGCATTGTGCACTATTTTTGGATTTCTTTTCACTCTAAATGCCTGCTTTTCACAAAACCATTTTTTATATTTTATTAATTTAATATAATTGCTATTCCAAACAGGTTGTTAGTTTGAATTCTGTGGTAATTTAACATGGACATTGAATGCTTGATCTATGCCACTCATGCCTTTGCCTGCATGCCAATAAACACCTTGCATTTAATTGTCACCCTATGCACTTACTATATTCCTCATGATAATTTTTCACATGCAGTCATGACCATGTGTTAACTTCATTCATCTTTAATGTGCATTGATTACCACCCATACCATCCTCTTCCTTGCTCTACCCCTTGACATTTTGACATACTTTCTCTTTTCTCCCTTTCAGGATGGCCACCAAGAAAGGCAAGGAGAAAGCTGCTCCTAAATCAACAATAAGGAGAGGAACAAAATGAGCATTAGTGGCAGAGCCTTCTTCAACTGCAGTTAAACCCTCAACAAAAAGAATTAAGAGGATTATAAAGGACGATGATAAAGAAAAATCCTTTCCAGCAAAGGACACTGCGCGATTTTCCAATCGCTATTGTGAGCAGATGTTCTCCATCCTGGCAAAAAGGAGTTACAACAATGAATACCTTCTTATCCTCCCAAACCATATTGCTGAATTTGTTGAGCCACAAATTGTACGAAGACAATGGGGTTTCCTCCAGAGACAGCCACGGCAGGTTAATCTTTCTTGGGTAGTAGAGTTCTACTCCAATTTTCACATGCCAACCCTGCAGTCTGTCTTTGTCTGACAGAAGCAAGTCCCCATTATAGAATAGACCATTCAACGAGCTCTAGATCTTCCCCCTATTCCAGAAGGACCGGACGCATTTCAAGAAGCCGCCTTCAAGCGCCAGATGTACCAATTTGACTGGGACGCTGTTCTCAAAGTTATCGCACTACCTGGCAGCAGATGGATTTACGGATACCATCGTTCCCGTCCTAAGGGAATATCGACTTCCGCACTTACCTTGGAGGCTCGAGTATGGGCACAGATTATGGCCCATTACATCTTTCCAAGCACTCACGAGTCCTCCTTCACTGCAGACATGGCCGTTCTACTGTGGTGCATCCTTACAGACCAGCCTCTAAACCTACCAAGACACATCCGGAGTGCTATGGGACACGTACAAATTGCGGACAACTTACCTTTTCCCGCCTTGGTTTCAGATCTCATCTCAACCGCCGGAGTCTCCTACAGAGCTGGGGACACCAAAGCCATGCTTCCACAGGTTGATCAGTATGTCCCTAACGGGAAATACATCAGACCTCCAGCATACTGAACCGGCTGAAGGGATTCCTCCTTCAACACCACAAGCACCTATAACCACTCAACTGCTCCATCAGATACATGAAAGTTTGGATCGGCAGGAACACAAAGCAAAGATAAGAGAGCGCCGTAACAAGTGCCGATTCACACACCTCAAGGAGCTACTTAAGGGAAAATACAGAGACTCAGATACGTCGGACTCCACTTCCTTTACCAGCACAGGGAGCCATGACAGTCCAGACTGT
Organism: Arachis ipaensis; assembly: GCF_059453495.1. Lineage (NCBI taxonomy): Eukaryota > Viridiplantae > Streptophyta > Magnoliopsida > Fabales > Fabaceae > Arachis > Arachis ipaensis. Next base: position 87,751,356 of record NC_142444.1, read on the forward strand.
AGAGATACTGCTAACAACCCACCCTTATTCCTGACAGATGGCACCGAGGACGGTGTAAAGCCTTAAGTGTGGGGAGGTCGGTCAGTACCTGACTTCCGGAGGTAATTTCTCTTCCCTAACACCAATAAAATAGGATATTTTGTTAATTTTTCTTTTGTAGAATAGGATAAATTGCATAATAATAGATTAGTTGCATGCATGTTCTACTTGATTGAAAAGACAATAAGTTTCTTCTAAGACCCTAATTTTTAGAACAAAATTTCACTAATTTTAATTTAACTTTTGTGGTAAATTTGCTTGAAGTTATATTTGGAACATGGTTTTTGAGCTAAAGAACACACAACCTGTGAGACTTTGAGCCTTTATACATGGTTACATTATTTAACCATAATTATTCTGTTCTTGTGTGTTTACTTCTCTATGATTGTAATTTATATTTTGTTTCATCTTATATGTCCAATGTTCAATATATTTATATGCTTGCATATGATTGAGGCCATTATTTGTTTAGCTCACTTATCCAAATTAAGCCTACCCTTGCAATTATCTTTGTTAGCCACTTTGAGCTTTTAAATCTAATTGTTTTTTATTTTACCACATTACTAGCCTTAAGTGGAAAAATAATTTTATATCCCAATTGAATCTTTAGTTAGCTTAAGATAAAATTATGTGTTAATTAAGTATGGGAAAATTGTGGGAACAAAAGATAACAAGGGAATGTGTCATGATGAGATAATGGGAATTTGGGTACCTACTCATGTGAAACTACAAGAATTAGAAATCTATGTGCATTGATAAGCTATGTTTATTTTTATGTTATTTTATATATAAAAAAAGTAAAATCCAAAAATATTCTATAATTAAATAAGGGAACGAAAATTACCCCAATGTTAAGTTAAGAATTCCAAGATCAATGCATGTATGATAAAATTAAAATGAAAGTTGATACATGAGTAAGAAATGTGAAAGAGAAATTTTGGGTAGCTAGGTATGAAACTTAAGTTATATAGAATGTACATATTTGTGGGTTAAAGCTAAGGTTAATTAAAGATTCAATTTATAAAGCTTACTTAACCATATGTGTATCCTTACCATTACCTTGGCCCCATTACAACCTTGAAAAGACCTCATGATATTTGCATTGGTATATTCAATGTTGTTGATTGGTTAGGAGAAGAACAAAAAATTAGAAAGCATGATTAGAGAAGGATAGAGTGATTACCCTATACACTAGAGAGACTAGAGTGCACATACATCATCAGTGAGGGTTCAATGCTTAAATTCTATGTTCCCTGCTTTCATGAGCTACCTTCTTGCATTTTTTTTATCTGTTGCTACTGTATAAGAATTGAATTAGTGGAATTTGATTTGTAATTGTCTTGAAGAGCTTATTTACTCTTGATCAAGTGGACAAGAATCATATAGTTGCATTCACATATATAGGTTGCATTGCATTGCATGAGTTTTACTCATTTATTTTATCTCCTTCAACTAAGCATAAGGACATGCTAATATCTAAGTGTGGGGAGGTTGATAAACTATTATTTTATGGTTTATATTGTGTTTAATTGTGTGGTTTTATCAAATCTTTACCCACTTATTCATTAAATAAGCATGCATTTATAATTCCTTCCTAAAAATACTTTATGGTTGAAAACTTGCTTCCTAGAGACTTTTAATTTTGTATTTTGATTCTCCTTTATTCCATTCGATGCCGTGATCTGTGTGTTAAGTATTTCAGGCACTATAGGCCATGAATGACTTAGAGATTGGAAAGGAAGCTTGCAAAAATGGAAGGAACACAAGAAATTAAGGAGATGACCAGCAAGGAGTGACGCGGGCTCATGGCTCACGCGACCGCGCGATATAGAGGAAATTGCAGTGACGCGGATGCATTGGAAACTGCACCAGTGACGCGAAGGCGTGGACGACGCGCACGCGTGGCAACGAAAAATGCTGGATGACGCGAACGCCTGGATGACGCGATCGCGTGACATGCGCGATCTGCAGAATCTACAGAATTCGCTGGGGGCGATTTTGGGCCCTGTTTTGAGCCGGTTTTTGGCCCAGAAAAACAGAGTAGAGCCAGGGAACATGCAGAGACCAGAGGACAACATTCATTCCACATAATTTTTAGTTTTAGATCTGATTTCACCTCTCCTCTAGGTTTTCTCTCTACACATTCATAGCTATTAGGATTTGTTTCCTTACTTGTCACTTACTCTTTCATGTTCTTTATTTAGTCAGAGTTACTCTTGGATTTTTTCTAGAATTTATTTATACAAGAATTACTTTTATTTTTAGTTGATCCTTTTGATTATCATTTATTATGTCTTTCAGTATTTCTCTTCCTTATTTTGTGAAATTTACATTCATAATGAGCGAGTAGCTCCATAACTTGATTGGGAGATGATTGAAAGGAAACCTTGAGTTAGATTACTTAAAAGAAAAATTGTAATTAGTTTATTATTGGATCGCCCTCTAGTCATTGACACTAGTCCTTCCCAAGGGAGAAGATTAGGACTTGTGACCAGAAATAGCTTTCCAACTTGCTTGACTTTCCTCTACCTAGTAACGGATAACTAAGCAGAACAACCTTCAATTACCAACTAATCTTGAGAGTACTCCAACAAGAATAGGGCTTTCAACTAATCTACTCCCAGTCAAGGTCTTTATTTAAATTACATAAATTCTCTAATTTAATTTCCTATTTACCAACTCAACTCATTTTAGAAAATATCTGATTAATAAAATAGCACACCTTTCTGCAACTCGTTGGGAGACGACCTGGGATTCATACTCCCAGTATCTTGATTTTAATTTTAATTTTGTGACAACCCTTCTAAATTGATAAGTGGATTTTCGGTTGGTTAAGAACTGTACTTGCAACGTATCTCTTATAACATTTTCTTAACTCGCCAATTTCTGCCACGTCAAGCACCAAGTGGCACGCCAGTTTCCTTTGCTTCTTTTGTGTATTTTTTTGCTTCTTTTTACCTGAAATTCAACACAAACCCTTTCAAAGCAATGTACCATAATATTTATCATTTGGTTCATGAAATTGCATTGATAAATGAGATTATGCTCTTTTTATGGTCTTTTTAGATAAGAAAAAGAGGTAAATAATACAAGTCATCACAACACCAAACTTAAACTTTGCTTGTCCTCAAGCAAACAAAGAATCATGCAATAGATTTTGACAAACCAAGGTGAGAAGAGTAGCAATTTTTATGTTCATGGTTGGCTAGTTTATTATGCATGCTACAATCACAAAAGATATTCAAATGATTGATGCTTCTATCTAGCTCATTTTATGAAATATTTTTCTTTATGTTCCTTCCTTGAAACAAGCTTTTCATTCTTTTCATGCTTTTTACTTGATACATAAACACCACAAGTACTTGACAAATGAATTGTCATTGGTACTCAGAGCCTCCAGCTTTATCATTCTTTCCCTTTTCTTTTCTTGGTTTATTTTTATTTTGCTTCTTCAAGGTTTTCACGATTTAAAAAATTTCATAAAATGTCCTAGATGAAAACATCAATTAAACAAATTCAAATGCAATTGAGCAACAATAATCATGCTAGCCTTCCAATACTTATATGCCCATGCTAAGTTCTTCTTTAATGACCTTGTTTATTTATGATTATGAAACTAAATTCCTTTTGAACTCATAAAACTCAAGATGGTAGTCATAATGTCAAAGCACATGTTACAATTCAACAATCAAGCTATGCTTATTCACAACACACATGTATACAAAGGAAATAGAAGACAATCATGCAATTTAAATGTACTGGAAATAAATAAGAGGAAAAGAAACTTTACAACCTTGTAGTTCATCTTTATTGTTGTTGTCACTTTTTTCCTATTCTTCCCCTTCCCACACCAAACTTAGAATGATTGCTTGTCCTCAAGCAACAAATAAAACAGTGGTGATGGGGTTTATGATAGTTCATGAATGTCTTAAACAATAGAGTGTTAGTAGTACATGTGTTTAAGCAAGCAAAATTAAGAATCACAATAAAGGCACAAGAAAGAAACAGAGGTAATATGATTGCATTAATAAGTGGTGTGCATGGTACATAGCATGAAAGATAAGTGGCAACACCAAACTTAGTGTGACACTTTCATTTTAGCGTGATGCAAGTACCCAGTGAAGATTGAAAATCAAATTTGTTGCATGGCAACACCAAACTTAGAATGCAATTATATGCGAAATTATTGAAAATAAACAAAACAAATAAAGGAAATATTATCTACGGTTAGGTTGCCTCCCAACAAGCACTCTTTTAATGTCATTTGCTTGACATGTTGTTATACACTCTCACAACCTCCTCCTTCTTCATAAGAATCTCACTTGATATGGGTGCTTCTTTTTCTTGTATTTCCAATTCTTCCTTCTCACCCACCATTTGATCTTCATCCCCCTTGCTTAGCACTCTTCCTCTTGTGGTATTGTTTTCTTCCCTTAGCCAGGGAAAGGGAGCGGTTGGATTTTCAGCATAGAATTGTGCTAAGTTTCTCATTTTTTCTTCATGGTCCCTTTTGGCTATTTCCTCTTTTTCTCTAGATTTCTTTTCTCTCTCATCTGATTCTTTACTAAATCTTTCAATGTTCTTATTTCACTCTTCAAGGAGAAATTCTAGCCTAGAAAGCATATCTAAGGGAGGTTATGGTGGTGGTTGGTTAGAGTAGTAGGCTTGTGCTTGTCTTTCTACCTTTGCTAACCTTGCAAATGCGGCTTCTAATACATTTTGAGAATGGTTGCTGTGTGGTTATTGGTTGGAGTGGTAAGGGCTTTATGGGTGATGGAATGAGTTGTATGGATTTGGGAAAGATTTTTGTGCTGAGGCATGATCAAGTGATGAAGAATTTGGACATGTAAAACTAGGAGGTGAGGTTGGATAATTGATAGGTGATGGCTCTTGATGAATGGGGTATGAATGAGTGAAATCTCTTTGATTTTGAGCTTCCCAGCCATAACATGAGTAGTGATTACACTAATAAAAATATGGACCATTTTGTGGCCCTGGGAAGCACCCCATTTTATGTTCTTGATACTCCCACCCACCATGAGTATAATAACGTGCATCATTTTATGGTGGTAGAAAGTTTCCCATAAAATTTGATTGATCATTTTGTCTCATTCCTTGGTGATATTCCCAGCCATCATTAGGATAATGACTTGAATCATTTTGTAGTGGTGGGCAATATTCCATATGATATGATTGATTGAAATGTGAGGTAAACTCCATTTTTTCTTGCAAAATGCTCTATCTCAGACAATAATCACCAAAAGAAATTAGAATCCCCATTGTCAGAGATAAAAAATTCTTAGTGAGGTAATAACACAAACACCTTACTAGCAATAGAAAATTAAAAGAAAATAAATGACAAAAACAACAAAAAATAAAGGAAAAAAATGTCTAATCTAGGTAATCAACCAACAGGTAGTTTGTTAATCACAATTAACCCCCGGCAACGGCGCCATAAAACTTGATCGACCGGAATTCACTCCCCATATAAAATGAATTCGTTCTTTGGCAAGCACACCAAATATCGTCAAGTAATAACCCACTAAGAGTGGGGTCGAATCCCACATAGATTAACGGATTAAAGCAAACAATAGTTAATTGATTATCCTAGTTAGACTATTCAATTTTGAGTGATGAGCAACAAGAAAATGTAAATGACATAAAAGTAAAGGAAAGCAATAAAGTGCAAGAAAGTAAATGGCAAGGAAAGTAAAGTACAAGAAAGTAAAGTGCTGGAAATGTAAAGTGCAGAAAATGTAAAAAACCATAAAGTAGATAAAAGAAAGAAAGATAAAATAAGCATTAGGATCAAAAGATATTGCATTCTCCGGATTAATTGATTTCATCTCATCTTTAATCATGCAACTCATTGACCTATTGGCAATCATGATTGATTGAGCCCCAATTCCTTGGTGACTCAATCTCTCAAATCTTGATCAATAGCCAATTCCTTAGTCTAATTGCTCATGAGAAAAGATGAAGCATGTTCCCTGATTATACCACACATCCTCATAAACCCAAGTAGTGGGTAGATTAAATGTCACAATATCCAACCCAAAACCCAAATCTACTCAAGTGTGAGAAGGAATTTCAAGCATGGTTTTATGATTCCTCTTCCAAGGTTCACATAAAACCCAAATACATTCAATCTCTTTTCCAAGATAATTGAATGCTAACATGAAGAATGAAAATCCTTCAAGTAAATCAAAGAGAGATGAAAAGAAGAAGAATAAAAATAATCTAATCCATTGAAAAATAATAGAGCTCTCTTTCCCAATAGAAAGAGTTAGTAATTCATAACTAAAATATTTAGAAGTAAGAAATGGAAGGGGGGAAGAGAGTGGTGGGAAGGAGGGTCCGAAGACTCACTCTTTCAAATGTGTCCAGCCTAAAATCCCCCCAAATTCTATGAAAGTAAGGCCTTTATATTGGCTCTCCTAAATTACAAACTTAAATGAAATTGAAAGCAAATTACAATGAAATGAAAATGAACTATTCTAGATGCTTCTTGTGGCCTTGATTGGTTGACAATTGTAGCTTGAATGAGAGTTGGAGTGGGCTTGATTGAAGGTTGGGGGCTATAGGAAGAAGTTGGCGTGTGGTTTCAAGTGCCACTCCCACTTGAATTTCATCTTTGGATTGTGACCCACTTTGCAACGTTGAAAGTATGGAGTTCTTTGGGCTTCAAATTGAATGTAAACTATGAAGTATTATATTTGGTTGGAAAGCCCTTGATGTTATCTTTCCAACGCCGCTAGAATCAACTCATTTGGACCTCTATAGCTCAAGTTATGCTAAGTTGAACGTGAAGAGGTCAGTCTGTCAAGTAGCCTGATGGCGTGCCACACCCACTTCTTGGCGTGCAGGCCCATATGTTATGAAACTGGCATGCCATGCCCACTCTTTGGCATGCCACACCTTCAATGATGCACAAAATCTTCCTCTCTGGCCATTTGAACTGGCGTGCTACGCCTTCCATATCAAGTGGCACGCCCAGGTTTTGCAACGCTGAAATAATGGCCTTTTTCACCTCCAGTTTTAATGTCCACCCTAGAGTGTTATATATCATTGGAAAGTGCTTGATGTCAGATTTCCAACTCCACCAAAATCAGATCATTTGGACCTCTACAACTCAGGTTATGTTCCTTTGAAGATGAAGAGGTCATGCTGGTAACTCTGCAGTGATGTGTTTTTCTTCTTTTGTTTTCGGGGTCAATATCTTCCTCAATTCTAGTATCCATCATAAAGTGTTATATTTGGTTGGAAAGCCCTGGATGTTTACTTTCTAATGGCACTGGAAGAATTCCATTTGGAGTTGTGTAGCGCAAGATATATTCATTTGAATGAGAAAAGGTCAGGCTGGCATATGCCCCGGCGTGCCACGCCCATAGTGGGGCTCAAAATCACGCCTCTGGAACTTAAGCCTGGCGTGCCACACCCAAAACACCAAGTGGCATGCCTTCTTTGACATCTTGGCTTCACAAACTTGGCATGCCACGCCCAGAGCACCAAGTGGCACGCCCTCTTTGAGACTTAGCTTCAAAAGCTTAGCGTGCCACGCCTAGAGTTCCAAGTGGCATGCCCATTGTTGAGTGTTGGGTTCATAAGCTTGGCGTGCCACGCCCAGAACACCAAGTGTCATGCCAGTTTCCTTTGCTTCTTTTGTGCTTTTTTGCATCTTTTTACCTGAAATTCAACATAAACCAATTGCAAAGCAATGTACCATAATATTTATCATTTGATTCATGAAATTACATTAATAAATGAGATTATGCTCTTTTTATGGTCTTTTTAGATAAGAAAAAGAGGTAAATGATGCAAGTTATCACGACCCCAGGAAATGGTGAAAGGTAAGGATCCCCTTCTTTGCTTCTCCTGCTATTGTAAAATTACCCCTACCAATATGGTCGGAGGTTAGGATTTCCCTCCTTTCTTTCTCCTGGGCATATGAGAATGTACCTCCTGGGTAGATGTAAGGGTTATGGTTTTGCCCCACTTACTCCATGTTGGTTAGAATAGAGGCTCCCTGGGTAGATGCAAGGGTGTGGTTTGCCCCACTTTCTCCGGGTTATGATGAATTATGTATAAAAAGTGTAAATATATGATGTATAAATGGTGTTATGGCTATATTGAATGATTATGAAATGATTATGAATGACAGTGAGGCTTTTTCATTTATTTTATCTGAGATACGAGTTTTTCTGGGTAAAGAGCAGTGCTTGCCACCACGTGCTACAGGTTGAGACTCGATACTTTGTTGACGCTACGTTGTAAGGGGTGACCGGGCACATATAAATTCATGGGACGGATATCCCCCAATGAGCAAGATTTATATATGATAAAAAGCTATGCATAGACTCTTGGGGATACGCGACGGGGGACAGTCTAGGGTTTAGCAGCTGGACTTGTCGGGTTGGCTTGATAACTGACAGATAAGACTCATCAGCCATAGGACACACATGCATCATATGCATATGTTTGAATTGCTTGCTTATGCTCTAATTGGGAGTGCCTATGTGATTTTAATATGCTTAATTGTCATACGTGTGATAAACCATTATTTTATGGTTTATATTGTGTTTAATTGTGTGAATTTATCAAACCTTTACCCACTTATTCATATGATTAGCATGTATTTACAATTCCTTCCCAAAAATTACTCCATGATTGAAAAACTTGCTTCCTAGACACTTTTAATTATGTATTTTAATTCTCCTTTATTCCATTCGATGCCGTGATCTGTGTGTTAAGTGTTTCAGGTGTTATAGGGCATGAATGACTTGGAGATTGGAAAGGAAGCTTGCAAAAATGTAAGGAACACAAGAAATTGACGAGATGACCAGCGAGAAGTGATGCGGATGCATGGGTCACGTGACCGCGCGAAATAGAGAAAATTGCAGTGACGCACTCGCGTGCCTGATGCGAACGCATGGATTGGAAACTGCACAAGTGACACGAATGCGTGGACGACGCGCACGCGTGGCAAGGCAAAACGTTGGATGACGCGAATGCCTGGATGACATGATCGCGTGATATGCGCGATCTGCAGAATCTGTAAAATTCGCTGGGGGCGATTTTGGGCCCTATTTTGACCCACTTCTCGACCCAGAAAAGCATATTAGAGCCAGGGAACATGCAGAAACCAAGAACAACACTCATTCCGCATAATTTTAGTTTCAAATCTAACTTTACTCCTCCTCTAGGTTTTCTCTCTACACATTCATAGTTCTTAGGATTTTGTTTTTATTGCTTTTTGGATTGGGATATTGAGAAGAGTTATTACCTCCGTAAAGACTTCGTCATTCTAGTTTGTTTCTTTACTTGTCTCTTACTCTTCCATGTCCTTAATTTATTCAGAGTTACTATTGGATTATTTTTAGAATTTATTAATACAAGAATTATTTTTATTTTAAATTGGTTTCTTCGATTATTATTATTTATCATGTCTCACTTTATTTCTCTTCCTTATTTTGCGAAATTTACATTCATAATGAGCGAGTAGTTCCACAACTTGATTGGGAGATGATAGAAGGGAGAACCTTGAGTTGGAACACTCAAGAGAAAAATTGTAATTAGGTTTAGTGTTGGATCGCCCTCTAGTCACTGACACTAGTCCTTCACAAGAGAGAGGATTAGGACTTGTGAATAGAAATTGCCTTCCAACTTGCTTGACTTTCCTCTACCTAGTAAAGGATAACTAAGTAGAACAACCTTCAATTATCATTTTGATCTTGGGAGAACTTCATCAAGGATAGGGCTTCCAACTAATCTAGTCCCGATCAAGGTTTTCCTTTAAATTACATAAATTCTCTTATTTAATTTCCTGTTTATCAACTCAACCCATTTTAGAAAACATCTGATTAATAAAATAGCACACCTTTCTATAACTCGTTGGGAGACGACCTGTGATTCAAACTCCCAGTATTTTAATTCTAATTTTGTGACAACCCTTTCTAAATTGATAAGCGAATTTTCGGTTGGTTAAGAACTGTACTTGCAACGTATCTCTTCTAATAATTTCCTAACTCACCAATTTCTGCCACGTCAATTTTTGTCACCGTTGCCGGGGAGTTGCAATGGAGTGCTAAGTTATTGATTGGAATTTATTTATTTGCATTTTATTTTATTTTGCTACTATGAGCTGCATGTTTCTTTCGTTAAATGACGCGTTCACTTCCTGATCCAAACTTGCCAGTATTTGATCCTGAGATTGAAAGAACTATTTCACGTATAAGGCAAGCTCGGCGTCGGTTAGTCCTCCCCAAGGGCGAATCTAAAACGTCACATAGGGAAGAAACAAGCCCCCGTTCTACTGATTCGGTTGATTTACGTGCAGGTGACATGGCAGCACCTAGGAGAGTTACTATCCAGGAGGCTGGAGCCCCTGATTTCACACTGTAACCGTTCAAGTGCATCACCCAGTAGTGGCTACAGGCTTTGAAATAAAGACTGCACTACTCAACTTGATGTCCAGGTTTCATGGCTTACCTGCTCAAGAGCCTATCAAGCACCTTAGGGATTTCCAGGCAGCCTGTTCTACTGTCAGGCGTGATGGTGCAGATGAAACTTCTATTTTATTAAAAGCCTTCCCATTCTTTCTTGAGGGAAAGGCGAGAGAGTGGTACTACACTCAAGCCGCAGCAACTATTTCTGACTGGGACTCGCTTAGAAGAGAATTTTTAGAAAAATTCTTTCCAGCTGAAGTTACTGATAAACTAAGGAAAGATATTTCCATGATTTTTTAGGACGAGTTCGAGACTCTCTACGAATACTGGGAGCGCTTCAACAACCTTCTGAAAGCATGTCCCCACCATATGATTGACAAGATAGTGTTGCTCAGCTACGTCACACAGGACATGAGGCCCCAAGATAAGACCACATTGGAGAGTGCTAGCAATGGGTCTATAAAAAAGTACAAGACCGCTGATGAGGCATGGCAATTGATCAGCGACTTGGCTGAATCTACTAGGAATCACAAACAGAAACAAGTCCGGTCAAAAGTTGTTGCAGAGGTATCTTCTAACAAGGAGACTACTGCTCTGACTCAGAGTATATGTGAGATGACCAACTTACTAAAGCAGATGCAATTGAATCAACAACAAGCGCAGCAAAGCCAACAGTTAGTCCCACAGAGAGTGTGTGGGATCTGTACTGATTATAGCCATTATACTGATGAATGTTCGCAGTTCCAGCAGGAAGACAACACTGTGACAGCCACTCATAACTTCTATGACCGCCTTAACCAAGGATACAACCATGGATGGCAAGACAATTCCAACCAAGGTTGGAGAGATAATTCTAACCAGAGCTAGAGGGACAACAATAACAGAGGAGGTAGAGACAATCAAGGATATCAGAAGTGGAATAATAACAACAACAGGCAGCAGAACCAGAACCAGCCTTACAGAGCACCTCACCTGAGGCAATACCAAGGACCACAGCACAACCAATAGCAGACCTCTCAGATTACTTATCCCTCTTCATCTTCTAAGGATGAGTTACTACAATCTATCGATTGGAGACAGCTGGCCATGGAAAATAACCTTACTTCTACTCTAAATGGTCTGAACTCTACCTTGCAAGCTCTTATCTCACAGATTGGATCACTAAATAACTCCAACAACCAGCCTTTGAGCTCCAGTGGAATCCCCTCTCAACCATTGGACAATCCAAAGGGTGGCATCAATGCCATTACCCTAAGGTTCGGAACCACACTTCAAGAGAGGAATCAGGAGGAGCCAATCCCATCAGAACACGCCTCAGCTGAAGAGGTGGTGGAAGTAGAGGATGCTGAAGGAGAAGAGGACATACAAGACATAACTGAAGAAGAAGAAGCTCAACCACAGAAGGAAGCACCAAAGGATTCAGACCCTACAGAAAACGTCCTTCCTATTCCATTTCCATAAATTTCAAGGAAGCCCAGGAAGCAGATGGAACTTGATCCCAAAATGGTAGAAATATTCAAAAAGGTTGAGGTAACTGTTCCCCTTTTTGATGTTATTCAACAAGTACCTAAATATGCAAAGTTTCTAAAAGATTTATGCATACATAAAGACAAAATTAATGAATTAGAAACTATTCCTTTAGGTAGTTCTATATCTGCTTTAATGGGAGGTATACCTGAAAAGTGTAGTGATCTAGGTCCATGTATGGTTAATTGTACTATTGGTAGTGTGATATTTTTCTACTACATGTGTGATTTAGGAGCATGTGTTAGTATAATGCCTTTGTCTATATATGATACTTTGAGGCTCCCTCCCTTAAAAAGGTCGGCAGCTCATTTTGTGTTAGCAGATAAAAGCATTATTACAGTGGTTGGAGTTGCTGAAGATGTATTAATGAGCATTAAGGGACTCGCATTTTCCATTGACTTCTATATCCTGGAAATGTCACCTAATGACTCAGGATGGCCATCATCAATCCTGCTTGGAAGACCATTCCTGAAGACTTCAAAGTTTAAGATGGATGCATTCTCAGGAACTTATTCCTTTGAAATAGATGGCAGAGCAGTGAAGTTCAGCTTAAATGAAGCAATGAGACATCCTCTAGAAGATCATTCTATCTTCCAGTGCGATATTATTGATGAAACTGTAGCTGAAGTTCACTAGGAGGAATTAAAAGAGAGGTACATAGGACAAGGTCCAAGTATGGGGACATTTTCAGAGGACAATGAGGGCATCTTGCCATTATCACCAGCTCCGGATGATCCAGAGCCTGGCCATGAGCAGAAATTGGAATTAAAGCCCCTCCCTCCACACCTCAAGTATGCTTACCTTGAGGACAAGCAAAAGTTTCCAGTCATCATTGCAAGGGAACTCACTTCCCAACAAGAAGAACAGCTACTCAGTGTGCTGAGGAGACACAAGAAAGCAATTGGATGGAGCTTGGCAGATATAGAAGGCATCAAACCTCAAGTTTGTGAGCACAGAATATTTTTAGAATTGGGAACAAGACCTATTCGTCAACCCCAGAGAAGACTGAATCCCACTATCTTAGAGGTTGTCAAAAAGGAAGTGACCAGACTACTTGAGGTAGATATTATCTACCCCATCTCAGACAATGAATGGGTAAGCCCAGTACAAGTGGTGCCCAAGAAGTCTGGAGTCACTACAGTGAAGAATGAGCATGGAGAGCTCATGGCAACCAGAGTACAGAACGCCTGGAGAGTCTGCATTGATTACAGGCGTCTCAACCAAGCCACTCGTAAGGATCACTACCCCCTTCTATTCATTGATCAAATGCTGGATCGCTTGTCAGGTAAATCACATTATTGCTTTTTAGATGGTTACACAGGCTATTTCCATATTTATATAGCTCCTGAAGATCAGGAAAAGACTACTTTTACATGTTTTTTTGGGACTTATGCTTATAAGAGAATGCCCTTTGGCTTGTGCAATGCACCATCTACTTTCCAAAGGTGCATGATGAGTTTTTTCTCTGACCTTATTGAGGACTGTATGGAGGTTTTTATGGATGATTTTGGCGTCTATGGTGATTCCTTTAGCCTTTGCTTAGATAGTTTATCTAGGGTATTAGACAGATGTGTCAGTACGAACCTTGTATTGAACTTTGAAAAATGTCACTTTATGGTAAAACAAGGGATTGTACTAGGACATGTTGTGTCTAATACGGGCATTTCTGTAGACCCAACAAAGGTAGATGTTATTTCTAGTTTACCTTACCCCTCCTCTGTGAGGGAAGTCCGTTCGTTCCTTGGCCATGCAGGTTTTTACCGGAGATTTATTAAGGACTTCAGTAAGGTAGCACTACACTTATCCAGACTACTACAGAAAGATATTGAGTTTGAGTTCAGTGAGGATTACAAATGTAACAACCCTGATTTTTGAGTATGTGAGATCTTTTCCGAAAGCACGGAATCCTCCGGAAGATCAGTAAGGGGAGAACCTCTGATATATCATCAAGTATCTCAATCCTCATTGTCATTATGTCATCTTTAAGATAGAATCTTTTTTGAGGCACGCTCGATAACGTAGTCATGAAAAACCCAGCTTTTGAACCGTATCGGTTAAGAGTTTTGATTCTGTTCTTCGTAAATAGTCTTAGTTTGAAGAACCGTACTCGATTCATGAGAGAAGAGAGATAATAGGATAATATTATCATTATATTAGTATTAGAAGCTTCTTGAATGATATTATAAGGTTACCTGGTCAGTTTTAGTTAAAACCAAAAAATCGGTTTAACTGGGTTCACAGTTTACTGGTGCAGCTTAGCATTGGCACTCTCTGATGACTTTAGCAATGCTAAGGCCTCATTATACATGTTTTATTCTCACATTAAATATGTTACTAGTGTCTTTTATGCTAGTAGCTTAGAAAAGAATATTTAGAGATGTTTTTACGTGTGTTCCGGTACACCTAGTTTTAGTAGTTATACACCTTAGATATTTTAATATTATTTTAATCCACCTTCAAGATAACCAATCAAAACTCACCCTACACCCCCAAGACACTCCAAGGCTGTCTCCTTTCTTCATTTTGGCCGAAAATAACAAGAGAGAAAAGAGAGAAACTTTCATGAACACTTAATCTTCAAAGCTTGATTTCTTCTGAACTAAAACTCAAATCAAAATTCTGATTTCACCAAAATGATCCTTTCTTCTTCCTCTACATAACCATATAACATATCAAGGCTGGAAATAAGGTGAGATGGCTGTCTCCCTCCCTCTTCAATTCGGTTTTCAAGGAAAACCATGCAAAACATGTGTTTTCTTGATATTTTTTCTTAGGAATCATGCTTAACTTGACTTGAGGGCCAAGAAATGTGAATTTACAGCAAGTCTAAGGTTAGAAATCACTTCCTAACATGCTGAGTGGGATTTGGTTAGCTGAGGGTTTTTGGATTTAAAGTTGTTCTTGATGTGATTTAGGAGGAAAAAGTGCTTAAGGATCACCTAAAAGTCTAACCGAATTAGGAGCAACAAAACCAGGTAGGGTTTGACGAATTTAATCTTGATTGATTGTGTTTGAGTTTTGTAATTATGATATGGTTTGTTTGTGCTTGAAATTGATTGTTTATATGAGTGATTCTTGTTGAAAATTTAGTGAAATTTTGATGAAATTTGATGAAATTCAAGCTATGAACTTGTGTTCTTGTGGCTGCTGGAAAACAAAACCCTAACCCTTAAATTGGGGTTCAATTTGTGTTAAAATCATGTAGAAAAGATAAGGTTTTATTGGCTTCTAATTTATTATAAATTATGGTAAAAATCGGTTGCTGAAAAGACTGAAAAATGGGTAAAAACAGAGAAAGAATCTGAAGAATTTACGAAGAACACGAAGAACACTTTGAGTGTGGTGAAGAACAATGAAGAACACCTTTTTGATTCATAAAAGGTCAAGGAAGTAATTAATTTGGTGTTTGGGGGTTATTTTGTAATTTCTGAATGTTAGGGTGGTTAAGGTAGAAATATTAAAAGTTACGGGTGGTAAAAAGTGAATTTTAAAGGTTAAAAGTAAAAGAAAAGTTAATTTTCGAAAATTAATGATAAAATAATAAATAATAATAAAATATTAAATAATATTATTTAATTAAAAATAATATTTTAATAAAAATAATAAAATAATGCGAAAAAGGCAGTTTTCTGTAAAAGCTTTAGAAAGACAACTTTAAGCGTAGAATTCCATAATTACCTTCATAAAACACCTAGGGAGTGGTAAAAACATGATAGTGAGGCAAAGATAAAGGAAAGATAAGAAGTTAAAGAAAAGATAAAAAACAAAGAAAAGTCTGTAAAGTTTTAGTGACAAAAAAACAGACAGAGATTAGTGAACGAAATAGAGCAACATAGTTAGTCCTTGAGTTGCGACTAGGGTTAGGTATAATATGAAAAATTAAACTGTTTTAGTATAGACTTAATGAACCTATACTTGGGACAAGCTAACTATTCATACGAAATTTATATAAGCTTTAAATACATACGTTAAGCAGAGAAATCAAAGCAGAGTAAAGAAACACAGAAAACAGAGTAACCAGAGAAGAATAAAGGGATACAGAGAAAAGAGTAATCTAATAAAGAGAAATGGTTTGAGTTAAGATGTTGTAAAAGTAAAAGCTGTAGAGTTTGTATAGCATGATTGAACAGAGAAAGAAATAGGTACTGCATAAGAATGTGAAAGTGATGATGAATAATGAGAATGTTAATGAATAATGATAATGAGAATGATTATGTAAGAATCTACTGTAGAGAGGCAGTCAGATAGATGGTGGTACGACCACTGAGAATGCTTTCCTGGGATACCTTGCTATAATTCTTTGCTGTAAGACAGAGGTTGCTTACAGAGGTATCGAGATGAGTGTGCTCCTGTAAGACAGAAGTTTCTTACAGTGAATGTGTTGTTGCTCCTGTAAGACAGAGGTTGCTTACAGTGAGTATGTTGTTGCTCCTGTAAGATAGAGGTTGCTTACAGTGAGTCTGTTGGGCGTATATCGGCTAATAAGTGCCGCCCTGGAAGACAAAGGTTGCTTGCAGTGGATACACTGCAAGACAAAGGTTGCCTGCAGTGGATATTGCTAACAGGAAAGCCTTATCCATACAGAGGTTGCTGGGTAACGTCGGGAGCGGGTATGTAACCGACAGATGAGCTCATTACCTGCACTAGGGCAAGACATGCATCATATTTGGTTGCGCATTTCCTCTGTTATGATTGTTGTTTGAATGTATGCCTTCTTTGTTTTCATTCTATTCTCTGTGTTGGTGTTTTGTTTTCTTGTATTCTTTTGTTTGTGTTTTACTTTTTGTTTTCTCTATTTTCTCTATTTATCTGTTTCTTCTGTCTACTGCTTCTCGATATTCTGCTATTTATCTGCTAAACAAAACAGGATATAATTATGTTACTCAAGTTGTCTTTTGGGGTTGTATATATATATATATATATATACTCGGTCTGGCCTTTGCTTTATGGGTTGTGGTACATGAAACTGGCTTCGCAAAATTCGCACAGATAGACTGGCAAGTATATCCTGTTGTCCAAGTAATACCTCAGGTGGGTGAGAGTCGATCCCATGGAGATTGTTGGTTTGAGCAAGCACTGGTTACCTTGTAGATCTTAGTTAGGTGGATAGAAATTATAGTTTGTCATGAAAGACTCATAAAACAAAATAAATAAATAAAACATTACTAGATAGATAAGAAATCAAAGGTATGAGAACGGTTGAGGCATCAAAGATGCTTTGTCTTTTTGGATTAACTTTTCTTACTGTCTACTTCAATAACTTTCTGATTCCTTCAATGGCAGCTGTAAGTCATTAACTCATGTCCTCTCATCAAGTTAACCTCCTCTACTGCAGCAATCCACCACATTGAGATGACTCATGTCCTCTCATTAAGCCACCTCTAGGTTTTTTACTGTAGCAGAAGATGAAGCTCTAAGCAATCCACTCCCCTTTACGATCCTACTCAAGGCGCCACAGACAAGGCAGATCTTCCGGATCAGAAGGTGTTACTTCTCAAACTCTAGCCTTAACACCACAGAGACCTCAATTACCCATGGTCAACGTGATTTTATGCCACGTATCCAAAGTTGCCCAGGTACTCTATTTGAATCCGCAATGCAATCTCTAGCTTTGATTCAATGCTATCCGGGTCAGGACTCGCACGGAACCCATGTAGAACAAGGGTGATTGTCATGGATCACCTTCAATTCATGAGATGAAGAATGAGAATGCATAAGAGAATAGAATCAGACATATTGAACTAGAACGGTAATATTGTTAATCCATGAAACTCAACAGAGCTCCTAACCTTAACCTTAGGAGGATAGTGACTCATGCTGTTCAAAAATACAACGGAAAATGTAAAAGTGGGCAAGAGTCTCCTAACAAGGGTGAACTCTTGTATATATATACTAATCTGCTTACTAAGAATTAAAGAAATAAGATAAACTAGTCTAGTAGTGCGGAAATCCACTTCTGGAGACCACTTGATGAGTGTTTGGGTTGAGCTTGAGTGTTTCCCACGAGCTAATACTCCTTAGGGGTGTTGAACGCTGGCTTAGAACTCCCTTTTGGGCATTGGATGCCAGCTGCCCCCTTGTGGGCGCTAGATGCCAGGAATAGGGCTGGTGGCTGACGTTGAACGCCAGTTTTGGGCCTTTATTTGTAAAGCAAAGAATAGACTATTATATCTTTCTGGAAAGCCCTAGATGTTAGCTTTCAAAAGCCGTTGAGAGCGCGTAATTTGGATTTCTGTAGCTCTAGAAAAGCTCCTTCGAGTGCACGGAGGTCAGATCCTGACAGCATCTGCAGTCCTTTCTCTGTCTCTGAATCAGACTTTCTGGATTGTCGGTAAAAAATTTCTCAATGAAATATCATTGCAAGTATAGTTCTAAACCAACAAACAATCCTCAATCAAATTTTAATATGGTTATCACAAGTACAAACCCCAATAAAAATAGCTGAAGTATTTAAACCTCGGGTCGTCTCTCAAGGAATTGCAGGGAAGTGTTCTTGTTATTGGTTATGGATTGTATATTTTGGGGTTTTGAATAAGGGACATGAAAAATAAATTGCAAGGAAGTAAATAAAACTCAAATGATAAAAAGGTCTTGGCTAGGGTTGATGGTTAAGGATCTCTATCCTTGTTATTAACCACAACATGATAATTGCAAGGATCAATCCTATTAAGTAATCCTCTAACAAATGAAAGAAAGTCAAATGAGCTTTATCAATCCTAATCCATAAGTCCTAGCCGCTTCATTAATTAACTTAGTGGAAGCTAGAGTCAATGGATACCAATTATGAATTACTTGGACATTAGCAACTCTAGTTCACCTAAGTTATCATCCCATGCCAAGAATACAAAAATCTACTCTAACATCCTTCCAAGCATTTTGTCAAATACTTGGAAGGCATAAATGGGAAGCATGGTAAAATTGCAAGAAATGTAAATCTACAACTACCAATTGCAAGAAAATTAACAACAACAACTCAAATCAACAACAAAGGAACATGAAACAAAAATTGCATTAAAGGAAAATAAAAGGAACAAGAATACATCAACAACAAGGTAAACAAACACAAAGGGTAAAATACTAAACTACGAAAGTAAAGATGAATGAACAAGAATTTGTAAAGGAAAAGTAAATCAAGGTATGAATTAAACCTAGAGCTAAAGAAATCCTAATTTACATCTAACCTAATTCTAGAGAGAAGAGAGAGCTTCTCTCTCTAGAAACTAACTAAAGCTTGTTGAAAACTCAAACTAATTGCTCTTCTCCTTGACCCTTCTTGAATTCTGCATGAAGTAGCCTCAGAAATGAGTTGGATCTGGGCCTGGGAAGCTTAGAAATCACCCCCAGCAAATTGCCTTTAATGAGGTCTGACGTTAGGATTTTGCCAGTAAAGAATTTTATAAAACGAGTCGCGTTGTAGATACAGTCTCTAAACCAACAGAAATCCCTTCATACAAACATTTGGTTGTAACAAATAACAAACCCCTAAATAAATTGATAACCAAAGTATTCAAACCTCGGGTCGTCTTCTCAAGGAACTGCAGGGAAGTATGTTCTTATTATTGGTTATGGAGGTTGTAAATTGGGGTTTTGAGAATGAGGAGCGAATGGTTTAATTAGCAATTAAAGTAAATGAAGAACAAGTAATTTAAATGGCAAGTAAAATAAATAGATGACTGTATATAAACTTTTGGCAAGGTATGAGAAATTAGAGGTCCTATCCTAGCTATCCTTATCAATGATGACAAAAATTGAATCTTAATTCCACTTTGTTAACCTTTACTAAGGCAAAGGAAGGTCAAGGGATTAATTGGTTTGATCTTCGGATCCTATTTATTTCCTAAGAAAAGATTGGGATTATTGAAGTTCAATTTAATTAACAAAGATAACAATTATCAATCATGTTTGAGTTTGATAACTCCTGAGTTACTGATTTCTTAACCAAGACCAAAAAGGAGAAAAGTAAATCTACTGGAATAAAAATATCTTCAGATGGGAATAACAATAATGTAAATAAAATAAAGCAATAATAAACTGAAATACTTGAAATAACATTAATTCAAAAAGAGTAATCTGTAACATGGAAGAATTCATAAATTGAATTGCAAAAGTAAATAAAAGGGAATACTGAACCTGATAAAGAGATAATCCTGAAAGCGAATAAAATCCTAATTCTAAATCCTAATCCTAAAGAGGGGAGAATAGAGAGAGGAGAGAACCTCTCTCTAAAACTAAATCTAAATCATTAAAACTAACTAAAGTGGAGACTCTCCTTGAATGGATGCATTCCCCCACTTCATAACCTCTGGTCTATACCTCCTAGACTTGGATTTGGGCCAAAAAGGGCTTTAGAATTCGCTATGAGCATTTTCTGCAATTTCTGGTGCGTGGCCTCTGTCACGCGTCCGCGTGGGTCACACGGTCGCGTCATTCGGAGTTTTCTTTGTCACGCGGTCGCGTCAGTCATGCGACCGCGTCATATGGGTTTCGCTCGAGGCGTGCGGTCGCATCAGTCATGTGGCCGCGTCAATGCCTTTTCGCGCTGGCATGCGGCCGCGTCGCCCATGCGATCGCGTGGCTGCCAGTTTCTTCAAAAACTCTGTTTTGTACTTTCCTTCCATTTTTGTATGTTTCCTTTCAATCCTTTAAGTCATTCCTGCCTTAGAAGATCTGAAACTACTCAACACACTAATCACGACATCGAATGGAAATAAAGGTAATTAAAATAATTAATTTTAAAGCATAGGAAACATGTTTTTCACATACATCACATAATAAGGGAGGAAAAGTAAAACCATGCAATTAATATGAATAAGTGGGTGAAGGATTGAATAAATCACTCAAACTAAGCATAAAATATATCATAAAATATGGGTTTATCAACCTCCCCACACTTAAACAATAGCATGTCCTCATGCTAAGTCCAAGAGTAATGTTAGGTTAAAGTGGTGGAATGTCATGCAATGCAATCTAATCTAAATGCAACTACCTAGATGCATCATGCAATTCTAATTTTTATGCACTTGTATATAAAGCTTGCATGTAGTTGAATTAATTCACATTCTCAAGGAGTCATATATATATATATATATATATATATATATATATATATATATATATATATATATATATATATATATAGCCAAACCTTAGATAATTGATAAAGTTCCTTTACAGTTGAAATGGGAGAGAAAAACATTTTATAAACTTGCAAGACAATTAATAATTTCAGCAGAGATATATGTTAATGAGCTATTGAACCCTCACTGGATTTTGTGTTTACTCTCTAGTCACTCAGTGTTTATTGGGTTAATCACTCTATTCTTCTTTTTATTCTTACTTTCTATAACTTTGTTCTTCATCTAACCAATCAACAATTATAGAATATAGACATACCAAAAATCATGAGGTCTTTAGGTAAGGGTGTAAAGGGGCCAAGGTAAAGGTAAGGGTATATGTATAAGGCTAAGTGAGCTAATAAGTGAATCCTTAATTTGTCTAAGATCTTTACCTATTTTCCTATATTTTCCCACTTTTGATGTTATATGCTCATGTTTCAATGTTTATTATTTTTTTTATCCCATGTGCATTGTTTTATTTAACATTTGGGGAATTCTTTTGTGTCCCCTTTATTCAACCACTGAAAAATAACACTTTTTTTTAGTGCACATGGTAATTCAATTATTTTGATTTCGCATGAGCATGCTTCCCAAAACTTTTATTTTGAATTATTTTATTCTTTTTAACTTTTCTACCTTTTGTTTTTATCATCCATGTTCCCAATAGGTTTCCTATACTTAAACAATTACACAATTTCTATCTTAAGCTAACCAAGGATTCAACTTGGGATTTTTATTTTGTTTTTCTGCTTAAGGCTAGTATTGTGGCTTATACAATAAGAGGGGATTTAAAGGCTCAAGGGGGGCTAACAAGGGTGATGTAAAGGGTAGGCTAATTTGGGATAAGTGAGCTAAAATTAAACAATGGCCTCAATCACTCTCTTGGTATGTATTTCTATTCTATAATCGGACATATAGATTAAAACAAAGTAAAGAACAT
The DNA here is from genome assembly GCF_059453495.1 of Arachis ipaensis. NCBI lineage: Eukaryota > Viridiplantae > Streptophyta > Magnoliopsida > Fabales > Fabaceae > Arachis > Arachis ipaensis. The sequence continues at coordinate 87,773,423 of NC_142444.1, forward strand.
CAGAAAAAAAAAGAAGGGCGAAACACACAGGAATAAAAATTATGGTTTGAATGAAACCATACAATTAAGCTCAAAACTCACAGGCTGTGTGTTCTCTAGCTCAAAAATCATTTATCAGTTATGTATGTCATGCAAGTAAAATTAAAAGTTCCCATTATTCTCAATGTAAAACTTAAGGTGGCTTTAAAGTTCTAGTGTTTCTCCTTGATGAAATGTTGTTAACTAACTAACATGTAATGCTATATATACAAGTTGTGTGGATTGTTTCTATTATGTTCAAGTCTCTAGTTTACTCCCTTTTTATATTTTTCAATTTAAACTAAGCTATCTTATGCTAAAAAGGGTAAACTATACTAATTAATCCACAATTTCTATAACTAATAAGTTAGAATTGCAACTAAACTAAATGGCTAAGATATGAACTAAAGTGCAAAATGCAGAAATAGAGTAAAAATACATAATAATAGCAGTATATAAGTACTAAGAAAAGAAAAATAAAAATAAAAACAAAAATACGGAAAAGTAGCAAAATAAAATAAAAAGAGTCTGTAGTGGTTCACCAAAAAAATGTACGCCAGAGATGGCGACCTCCCCACACTTAAAATGAAGCATCGTCCCTGATGCTCACTCAAGCAGGGTGTGAAGGGGTGTCATCACTGGAAGGGTGGGTAGCTGGGGTCTCTGTGATGGTGGTCAGAGGATCTGCCTGCTGCAGAGGAGGTGCTGACTGGATAGGGATCTCGGGGTCTATAGCCTGGATCTGAGGCGGAGCCTCCTGATATGATGCGGCCTGCCCTGTGCCTGCCTGAGCAGCCTCGCTCTGTGGATGGGTCTCTGCCTCGTGATCATCCGCCTCCTCCTCAGATGCCTCGGATGGTGTGTTAGGCTCGGAGGGGATGTTGATGAGCGGATAATTTATACGCTTTTTGACATTGTTTTTAGTATGTTTTTAGTAGGATCTAGTTACTTTTAGGGATGTTTTTAATAGATTTTGTGTTAAATTCACATTTCTGGACTTTACTATGAGTTTGTGTGTTTTTCTGTGATTTCAGGTATCTTCTGGCTGAAATTGAGGGACTTGAGCAGAAATCAGATTCAGAGGTTGAAAAAGGACTGCTGATGCTGTTGGATTCTGACCTCCCTGCACTCAAAGTGGATTTTCCGGAGCTACAGAACTCGAAATAGCGCGCTTCCAATTGCGTTGGAAAGTAGCCATCCAGGGCTTTCCAGAAATATATAATAGTTCATACTTTGGCCAAGAATTGACGACGTAAACTGGCGTTCAACGCCAGCCCTCTGCCCAAATCTGGCGTCCAGCGCCAGAAAAGGATCCAAAACCAGAGTTGAACGCCCAAAATGGCACAGAAACTGGCGTTCAACTCCACAAATGGCCTCTGCACGTGCAACACTCAGGCTCAGCGCAAACACACACCAAGTGGGCCCAGGAAGTGGATTTATGCATCAATTACTTACTCATGTAAACCCTAGTAACTAGTTTATTATAAATAGGACCTTTTACTATTGTATTAGGCATCTTTGGACGCCTGGTTCTTAGATCAGAGGGGCTGGCCACACGGCCATGCCTGGACCTTCACTTATGTATTTTTAACGGTAGAGTTTCTACACTCCATAGATTAAGGTGTGGAGCTCTGCTGTTCCTCAAAGATTAATGCAAAGTACTACTGTTTTCTATTCAATTCTTCTTATTTCGCTTCTAAGATATCCATTCGCACCCAAGAACGTGATGAAGGTGATGATTATGTGTGATGCTCATCACCATCTCCCCTATGAACACGTGCCTGACAAACACTTCCGTTCTACATGAATTAAGCTAGAATGAGTATCTCTTAGATCTCCTAACCAGAATCTTCGTGGCGTAAGCTAGAATGATGGCGGCATTCAAGAGAATCCGGAAGGTCTAAACCTTGTCTGTGGTATTCTGATTAGGATTCAATGATTGAATGACTGTGACGAGCTTCAAACTCGCGATTGTTGGGCGTTAGTGACAGACGCAAAAGGAGGGTGAATCCTATTCCAGCATGATCGAGAACCGACAGATGAATAGCCGTGCCGTGACAGGGTGCGTGAGCATATTATTCACTGAGAGGAGGGGATGTAGCCACTGACAACGGTGATGCCCTTGCATAAAGCCAGCCATGGAAAAGGAGTAAGACTGATTGGATGAAGATAGCAAGAAAGCAGAGGTTCAGAGGAACGAAAAGCATCTCCATTCGCTTATCTGAAATCCCTGCCAATGAATCTACATAAGTACCTCTATCCCTTTGATTGTTTATTTTAATCTAATAAAATATCATGTTTAAATCCGCCTGACTGAGATTTACAAGGTGACCATAGCTTGCTTCAAGCCAACAATCTCTGTGGGATCGACCCTTACTCACGTAAGGTTTATTACTTGGACGACCCAGTACACTTGCTGGTTAGTTGAACGGAGTTGTGTCCACACATAGTAAAGAGCCATAATAATGATTCCATACAATAACAAAGAGTACTACATTAAAGTGATCACAATTTCGTCCACCAAGTTTTTGGCGCCGTTGCCGGGGATTGTTTGAGTTTGGACAACTGACGGTTCATCTTGTTGCTCAGATTAGGTAATTTTATTTTTATTTTATTTTCAAAAATTTTCAAAAATCTTTCTAAACTTTTCTCATCTGTTTTCGAAAAAAAAAAAAATAAAAATAAAAATAAAAATGTTTTCAAAAATAAATTATTCTATGGCTTCAAAATTTTTAAAGAATGAATTCTAGTGTTTCATGAAATATGTTGAATCATATCTGGCTGTAAAGCCATACCCAAACTACTTTGGGATTGGTATTCAACTAATCACTTCAGCCCATGTAATTATATGTTGCATCCTGGCTGGCTGTAAAGCCATGTCTAAATTTATTTGGACTGAGGCAGCAATTTGTTATCAAGAGCAAGCTAGTTGGAGTTAATCCACCTACTACTGTTTCTGATTTACATACTAAAGCTTGGCTGGCTATTAAGCCATGCCTGACCCTTTGATTGGAGCTTTAGAGCATAAGATTCCTGGAATTCATATTAAAAATTTTGAATCCTTATTTTTCTTTTTTTTCATATAATTTTTGAAAAATATAAATAAAAATCCAAAAAAAAAAATTCCAAAAAAAAATTAGAAAATCATAAAAATCAAAAATATTTTCTGTTTCTTGTTTGAGTCTTGAGTCATATTATAAGTTTGGTGTCACATGCATATGCATCTAGCATTTTTTCGAAAATATCATGCATTCATAGTGTTCTTCATGATCTTCAAGTTGTTCTTGGTAAGTCTTCTTGTTTGATCTTGATGATTTTTTGTTTTGTGCCTTTTCATGTTTATCATATGCATTCTTGAATTCTTAATGTCTAAGCATTAAAGAATTCTAAGTTTGGTGTTCATCTTGATGTTCATCATGACATTCGAAGTGTTCTTGGTGTTCATCTTGACATTCATAGCATTCTGGCATGCATTCATTGTTTTGATCTAAAAAATTTCATGCATTGCATAATTTTCATGTTTTTCATAAAAAATTCAAAAATCAAAAAAATATCTTTCCCTTTTTCTCTCATCAAATTCGAAAATTTGAGTTGACTTTTTCAAAAATTTTTAAAATCAAATTGTTTCTCATGAGTCAAATCAAATTTTCAATTTGAAAATCTTATCTTTTTCAAAATCTTTTTCAAAAATCAAATCTTTTTCAAAATTCTTAGTTATTTTCGAAAATTCCAAAAATATTTTTCAAAAATCTTTTTCTTATTTTATATCACAATTTTCAAAAATAACAATAACAATCAATGTTTTGATTCAAAAATTTCAAGTTTGTTACTTACTTGTTAAGAAAGATTCAAACTTTAAGTTCTAGAATCATATCTTGTGATTTCTTGTAAATCAAGTCATTAATTGTGATTTTAAAAATCAAATCTTTTTCAAAACTAATTTCTATCATATCTTTTCAAAAATATCTTCTTATCTTATCTCTTTCAAAAATATCTTCTCAAAATATCTTTTCTAACTTCCTAACTTCTGATCTTTTCAAAATTTGTTTCAACTAACTAACTAACTTGTTGTTTGTTTCTTAACTTTTTCAAAACTACCTAACTAACTCTCCCTCTCTCAATTTTCGAAAATATCTTCCCTCTTTTTCAAAAATTTCTTTTTAATTAACTAATTATTTTTATTTTTTTTATTTTTTTTATTTTTTTATTTTTTTATTTTTTTTTGAATTCAAAAATTTTCGAAAAATACTAACTAATTTTCAAAAACCAATTTTCAAAAATCACTAACTTTTTTTCAAATAATTTTCGAAAATTATTCCTCCCCCATCTCATTCTATTTATTCATTCATATCCTAACATCTCATCTCACATTCCAATCCTCACAGTTGTGTTTCTTCCTTTACATCATATTCTTTATCTCCCCCTCTTCTTCTACTTACAAAGGGATCCCTATACTGTGGTATAAAGGATCTCTATTATTATTATCATTTTTCTGGCCATTCTTCTTTGTCATATGAGCAGGAGCAAAGATAAGAACATTCTTGTGGAAGCAAATCCAGAACCTGAAAGGACTCTGAAGAGAAAATTAAGAGAAGCTAAAATACAACAATCCAGAGATAACCTTTCAGAAATTTTCGAACAGGCAGAAGAGATGGCAGCCGAAAATAATAATAATGCAAGGAGGATGCTTGGTGACTTTACTGCACCTAATTCCAATTTACATGGAAGAAGCATCTCCATTCCTGCCATTGGAGCAAACAACTTTGAGCTGAAACCTCAATTAGTTTCTCTGATGCAGCAGAACTGCAAGTTTCATGGACTTCCATCTGAAGATCCTTTTCAGTTCTTGACTGAATTCTTGAAGATATGTGATACTGTTAAGACTAATGGAATAGATGCTGAAGTCTACAGGCTCATGCTTTTCCCTTTTGCTGTAAGAGACAGAGCTAGATTATGGTTGGATTCTCAACCCAAAGACAGCCTGAACTCTTGGGATAAGCTGGTCACGGCTTTCTTAGCCAAGTACTTTCCTCCTCAAAAGCTGAGCAAGCTTAGAGCGGATGTTCAAACCTTCAGACAGAAAGAAGGTGAATCTCTCTATGAAGCTTGGGAAAGATACAAACAGTTGACCAAAAAGTGTCCTTCTGACATGCTTTCAGAATGGACCATCCTGGATATATTCTATGATGGTCTGTATGAGTTATCTAAGATGTCATTGGACACCTCTGCAGGTGGATCCATTCACCTAAAGTAAACGCTTGCAGAAGCTCAAGAACTCATTGACATGGTTGCTAATAACCAGTTCATGTACACTTCTGAAAGGAATCCTGTAATCAATGGGACGCCTATGAAGAAGGGAGTTCTTGAGGTTGATACTCTGAATGCCATATTGGCTCAGAACAAAATATTGACTCAGCAAGTCAATATGATCTCTCAGAGTCTGCATGGAATGCAAGCTGCATCCAACAGTACTCAAGAGGCATCTTCTGAAGAAGAAGCCTATGATCCTGAGAACCCTGCAATAGCAGAGGTAAATTACTTAGGTGAACCTTATGGAAACACCTATAACTCAACATGGAGAAATCATCCAAATTTCTCATGGAAGGATCAAAAGCCCCAACAAGGCTTTAATAATGGTGGAAGAAACAGGTTTAGCAATAGCAAGCCTTTTCCATCATCAACTCAGCAACAGACAGAGAACTCTGAACAAAATGCTTCTAATTTAGCAAATCTAGTCTCTGATCTATCTAAGGCCACTGTAAGTTTCATGAATGAAACAAGGTCTTCCATTAGAAATCTGGAAGCACAAGTGGGCCAGCTGAGTAAAAGGATCACTGAAATCCCTCCTAGTACTCTCCCAAGCAATACAGAAGAGAACCCAAAAGGAGAGTGCAAGGCCATTGACATAAGCGCCATGGCCGAACCTGAGAGGAGAGGAGAGGGCGTGAATCCCAAGGAGGAAGACCTCCTGGGACGTCCAGTGGTCAATAAGGAGCTTCCCTCTGAGGAACCAAAGGACTCTGAGGCTCATCTAGAGACCATAGAGATTCCATTGAACCTCCTTATGCCCTTCATGAGCTCTAACGAGTATTCCTCTTCTGAAGAGAATGAGGATGTTACTGAAGAGCAAACTGCCAAGTTTCTTGGTGCAATCATGAAGCTGAATGCCAAACTATTTGGCATTAATACTTGGGAAGTTGAACCTCCCTTGTTCATCAATGAACTAAGTGATCTGGATCAACTGACATTGCCTCAGAAGAGACAGGATCCTGGAAAGTTCATATTACCTTGTACCATAGGCACCATGATCTTTAAAGCTCTGTGTGACCTTGGTTCAGGAATAAACCTCATGCCCCTCTCTGTAATAGAGAAACTGGGAATCTATGGGGTGCAAGCTGCTAAAATCTCACTAGAGATGGCAGACAGCTCAAGAAGACAGGCTTATGGACAAGTAGAGGAAGTTTTAGTAAAGGTTGAAGGCCTTTACATCCCTGCTGATTTCATAGTCCTAGATACTGGAAAGGAAGAGGATGAATCCATCATCCTAGGAAGATCTTTCCTGGCCACAGCAAGAGCTGTGATTGATGTTGACAGAGGTGAAATAGTCCTTCAATGGAATGAGAACTCCCTTGTATTTAAAACTCAAGGATCTCCCTCTGCACCATGGAGAGGAAGCTTGAAAAGCTTCTCTCAAAGCAGAGTCAACCAGAGCCCCCACAGTCAAACTCTAAGTTTGGTGTTGGGAGGCCACAACCAAACTCTAAGTTTGGTGTTGAACTCCCATATCCAAACTCTAAGTTTGGTGTTGGAGAGTCTCAACAAAGCTCTGCACATCTGTGAGGCTCCATGAGAGCCCACTGTCAAGCTATTGACATTAAAGAAGGGCTTGTTGGGAGGCAACCCAATGTTTATCTAATTCTTATTTTTATTGTTTTTCATGTTTTCTTAGGTTCATGATCATGTGGAATCACAAAATAAATATAAAAATCAAAAACAGCAGAAGAAAAATCACACCCTGGAGGAGCATCTGTCTGGCGTTCAAACGCCAGAACAGAGCATAGTTCTGGCGCTGAACGCCCAGAATGGGAGCATCCTGGCGCTGAACGCCCAGAACAAGCATGGTTCTGGCGTTCAACGCCAGAAATGGCAGCAAAGGGGCGTTGAACGCCCAAAATGGGCACCAACCTGGCGCTGAACGCCCAGAGTTGTGTGCAAGGGCATTTTGCATGCCTAAATTGGTGCAGGGATGTAAATGCCTTGACACCTCAGGATCTGTGGACACCACAGGATCATCTCAGGATCTGTGGACCCCACAGGATCCCCACTTTACCTCCTCATAATCCTAGTTTTTATTTCCACATCTTCTTCTTCATCTATTCCTTCTTCTTTTGCTCGAGGGCGAGCAACATTCTAAGTTTGGTGTGGTAAAACAATTATGTAAAGGATCTATAGCTCAGTGATAGAACATTTGACTGCAAATCAAGAGATCCCTGAGATACCTCAGGGGATACATTTTCTTCCACACAATTATTGGAAGCAACTAAGGGTGGAACATCAAGAGCACTCCATCACCCTTCATGAAATTAGAGAAGATCTAAAAGCAATGAAGGAGGAGCAGCAAAGACAAGGAAGAGACATAGAAGAGCTCAAGGACATCACTAAGGTGGACTCATTCCTTGTTCTTACTTTCTCTGTTTTTCGTTTTCTATGTTATGTGATTATCTATGTTTGTGTCTTTATTACATGATCATTAGTAGTTAGTAACTCTGTCTTAAAGTTATGAATGTCCTATGAATCCATCACCGCTCTTAAAATAAAAACTGTTTTAATTCAAAAGAACAAGAAGTACATGAGTTTCGAATTTATCCTTGAACTTAGCTTAATTATACTGATGTGGTGACAATGCTTCTTGTTTTCTGAATGTATGCTTGAACAGTGCATATGTCTTTTGAAGTTGTTGTTTAAGAATGTTAAATATGTTGGCTCTTGAAAGAATGATGACTAGGAGACATGTTATTTGATAATCTGAAAAATCATAAAAATGATTCTTGAAGCAAGAAAAAGCAGCAAAGAACAAAGCTTGCAGAAAAAAAAATAGAAAAAAAAATAGGCGAAAAAAAAAATAGAAAGAAAAAGAAAAAGCAAGCAGAAAAAGCCAAAAGCTCTTAAAACCAAGAGGCAAGAGCAAAAAGCCAATAACCCTTAAAACCAAAAGGCAAGGGAAATAAAAAGGATCCCAAGGCTTTGAGCATCAGTGGATAGGAGGGCCTAAAGGAATAAAATCCTGGTCTAAGCGGCTAAACCAAGCTGTCCCTAACCATGTGCTTGTGGCGTGTAGGTGTCAAGTGAAAACTTGAGACTGAGTGGTTAAAGTCAAGGTCCAAAGCAAAAACAAAGAGTGTGCTTAAGAACCCTGGACACCTCTAATTGGGGACTTTAGCAAAGCTGAGTCACAATCTAAAAAGGGTTCACCCAATTATGTGTCTATGGCATTTATGTATCCGGTGGTAATACTAGAAAACAAAGTGCTTAGGGCCACGGCCAAGACTCATAAAGAAGCTGTGTTCAAGAATCATCATACTGAACTAAGAGAGTCATTAACACTATTCGAAATCTGAAGTTCCTATAGATGCCAATCATTCTGAACCTCAATGGATAAAGTGAGATGCCAAAACTATTCAAGAGGCAAAAAGCTATAAGTCCCGCTCATATGATTGAAGCTCTGTTTCATTGATAGTTTGGAATTTATAGTATATTCTATTCTTTTTATCCTATTTTGATTTTCAGTTGCTTGGGGACAAGCAACAATTTAAGTTTGGTGTTGTGATGAGCGGATAATTTATACGCTTTTTGACATTGTTTTTAGTATGTTTTTAGTAGGATCTAGTTACTTTTAGGGATGTTTTTAATAGATTTTGTGTTAAATTCACATTTCTGGACTTTACTATGAGTTTGTGTGTTTTTCTGTGATTTCAGGTATCTTCTGGCTGAAATTGAGGGACTTGAGCAGAAATCAGATTCAGAGGTTGAAAAAGGACTGCTGATGCTGTTGGATTCTGACCTCCCTGCACTCAAAGTTGATTTTCCGGAGCTACAGAACTCGAAATAGCGCGCTTCCAATTGCGTTGGAAAGTAGACATCCAGAGCTTTCCAGCAATATATAATAGTCCATACTTTGGCCAAGAATTGACGACGTAAACCGGCGTTCAACGCCAGCCCTCTGCCCAAATCTGGCGTCCAGCGCCAGAAAAGGATCCAAAACCAGAGTTGAACGCCCAAACTGGCACAGAAACTGGCGTTCAACTCCACAAATGGCCTCTGCACGTGCAACACTTAGGCTCAGCCCAAACACACACCAAGTGGGCCCAGGAAGTGGATTTATGCATCAATTACTTACTCATGTAAACCCTAGTAACTAGTTTATTATAAATAGGACCTTTTACTATTGTATTAGGCATCTTTGGACGCCTGGTTCTTAGATCAGAGGGGCTGGCCACACGGCCATGCCTGGACCTTCACTTATGTATTTTTAACGGTAGAGTTTCTACACTCCATAGATTAAGGTGTGGAGCTCTGCTGTTCCTCAAAGATTAATGCAAAGTACTACTGTTTTCTATTCAATTCTTCTTATTTCGCTTCTAAGATATCCATTCGCACCCAAGAACGTGATGAAGGTGATGATTATGTGTGACGCTCATCACCATCTCCCCTATGAACACGTGCCTGACAAACACTTCCGTTCTACATGAATTAAGCTAGAATGAGTATCTCTTAGATCTCCTAACCAGAATCTTCGTGGCGTAAGCTAGAATGATGGCGGCATTCAAGAGAATCCGGAAGGTCTAAACCTTGTCTGTGGTATTCTGATTAGGATTCAATGATTGAATGACTGTGACGAGCTTCAAACTCGCGATTGTTGGGCGTTAGTGACAGACGCAAAAGGAGGGTGAATCCTATTCCAGCATGATCGAGAACCGACAGATGAATAGCCGTGCCGTGACAGGGTGCGTGAGCATATTATTCACTGAGAGGAGGGGATGTAGCCACTGACAACGGTGATGCCCTTGCATAAAGCCAGCCATGGAAAGGAGTAAGACTGATTGGATGAAGATAGCAAGAAAGCAGAGGTTCAGAGGAACGAAAAGCATCTCCATTCGCTTATCTGAAATCCCTGCCAATGAATCTACATAAGTACCTCTATCCCTTTGATTGTTTATTTTAATCTAATAAAATATCATGTTTAAATCCGCCTGACTGAGATTTACAAGGTGACCATAGCTTGCTTCAAGCCAACAATCTCTGTGGGATCGACCCTTACTCACGTAAGGTTTATTACTTGGACGACCCAGTACACTTGCTGGTTAGTTGAACGGAGTTGTGTCCACACATAGTAAAGAGCCATAATAATGATTCCATACAATAACAAAGAGTACTACATTAAAGTGATCACAATTTCGTCCACCAAGTTTTTGGCGCCGTTGCCGGGGATTGTTTGAGTTTGGACAACTGACGGTTCATCTTGTTGCTCAGATTAGGTAATTTTATTTTTATTTTATTTTCAAAAATTTTCAAAAATCTTTCTAAACTTTTCTCATCTGTTTTCGAAAAAAAAAAAATAAAAATAAAAATAAAAATGTTTTCAAAAATAAATTATTCTATGGCTTCAAAATTTTTAAAGAATGAATTCTAGTGTTTCATGAAATATGTTGAATCATATCTGGCTGTAAAGCCATACCCAAACTACTTTGGGATTGGTATTCAACTAATCACTTCAGCCCATGTAATTATATGTTGCATCCTGGCTGGCTGTAAAGCCATGTCTAAATTTATTTGGACTGAGGCAGCAATTTGTTATCAAGAGCAAGCTAGTTGGAGTTAATCCACCTACTACTGTTTCTGATTTACATACTAAAGCTTGGCTGGCTATTAAGCCATGCCTGACCCTTTGATTGGAGCTTTAGAGCATAAGATTCCTGGAATTCATATTAAAAATTTTGAATCCTTATTTTTCTTTTTTTTCATATAATTTTCGAAAAATATAAATAAAAATCCAAAAAAAAATTCCAAAAAAAAATTAGAAAATCATAAAAATCAAAAATATTTTCTATTTCTTGTTTGAGTCTTGAGTCATATTATAAGTTTGGTGTCACATGCATATGCATCTAGCATTTTTTCGAAAATATCATGCATTCATAGTGTTCTTCATGATCTTCAAGTTGTTCTTGGTAAGTCTTCTTGTTTGATCTTGATGATTTTTTGTTTTGTGCCTTTTCATGTTTATCATATGCATTCTTGAATTCTTAATGTGTAAGCATTAAAGAATTCTAAGTTTGGTGTTCATCTTGATGTTCATCATGACATTCGAAGTGTTCTTGGTGTTCATCTTGACATTCATAGCATTCTGGCATGCATTCATTGTTTTGATCTAAAAAATTTCATGCACTGCATAATTTTCATGTTTTTCATAAAAAATTCAAAAATCAAAAAAATATCTTTCCCTTTTTCTCTCATCAAATTCGAAAATTTGAGTTGACTTTTTCAAAAATTTTTAAAATCAAATTGTTTCTCATGAGTCAAATCAAATTTTCAATTTGAAAATCTTATCTTTTTCAAAATCTTTTTCAAAAATCAAATCTTTTTCAAAATTCTTAGTTATTTTCGAAAATTCCAAAAATATTTTTCAAAAATCTTTTTCTTATTTTATATCATAATTTTCAAAAATAACAATAACAATCAATGTTTTGATTCAAAAATTTCAAGTTTGTTACTTACTTGTTAAGAAAGATTCAAACTTTAAGTTCTAGAATCATATCTTGTGATTTCTTGTGAATCAAGTCATTAATTGTGATTTTAAAAATCAAATCTTTTTCAAAACTAATTTCTATCATATCTTTTCAAAAATATCTTCTTATCTTATCTTTTTCAAAAATATCTTCTCAAAATATCTTTTCTAACTTCCTAACTTCTGATCTTTTCAAAATTTGTTTCAACTAACTAACTAACTTGTTGTTTGTTTCTTAACTTTTTCAAAACTACCTAACTAACTCTCTCTCTCTCAATTTTCGAAAATATCTTCCCTCTTTTTCAAAAATTTCTTTTTAATTAACTAATTATTTTTATTTTTTTTATTTTTTTATTTTTTTATTTTTTTTTGAATTCAAAAATTTTCGAAAAATACTAACTAATTTTCAAAAACCAATTTTCAAAAATCACTAACTCTTTTTCAAATAATTTTCGAAAATTATTCCTCCCCCATCTCATTCTATTTATTCATTCATATCCTAACATCTCATCTCACATTCCAATCCTCACAGTTGTGTTTCTTCCTTTACATCATATTCTTTATCTCCCCCTCTTCTTCTACTTACAAAGGGATCCCTATACTGTGGTATAAAGGATCTCTATTATTATTATCATTTTTCTGGCCATTCTTCTTTGTCATATGAGCAGGAGCAAAGATAAGAACATTCTTGTGGAAGCAAATCCAGAACCTGAAAGGACTCTGAAGAGAAAATTAAGAGAAGCTAAAATACAACAATCCAGAGATAACCTTTCAGAAATTTTCGAACAGGCAGAAGAGATGGCAGCCGAAAATAATAATAATGCAAGGAGGATGCTTGGTGACTTTACTGCACCTAATTCCAATTTACATGGAAGAAGCATCTCCATTCCTGCCATTGGAGCAAACAACTTTGAGCTGAAACCTCAATTAGTTTCTCTGATGCAGCAGAACTGCAAGTTTCATGGACTTCCATCTGAAGATCCTTTTCAGTTCTTGACTGAATTCTTGCAGATATGTGATACTGTTAAGACTAATGGAATAGATGCTGAAGTCTACAGGCTCATGCTTTTCCCTTTTGCTGTAAGAGACAGAGCTAGATTATGGTTGGATTCTCAACCCAAAGACAGCCTGAACTCTTGGGATAAGCTGGTCACGGCTTTCTTAGCCAAGTACTTTCCTCCTCAAAAGCTGAGCAAGCTTAGAGCGGATGTTCAAACCTTCAGACAGAAAGAAGGTGAATCTCTCTATGAAGCTTGGGAAAGATACAAACAGTTGACCAAAAAGTGTCCTTCTGACATGCTTTCAGAATGGACCATCCTGGATATATTCTATGATGGTCTGTCTGAGTTATCTAAGATGTCATTGGACACCTCTGCAGGTGGATCCATTCACCTAAAGAAAACGCTTGCAGAAGCTCAAGAACTCATTGACGTGGTTGCTAATAACCAGTTCATGTACACTTCTGAAAGGAATCCTGTAATCAATGGGACGCCTATGAAGAAGGGAGTTCTTGAGGTTGATACTCTGAATGCCATATTGGCTCAGAACAAAATATTGACTCAGCAAGTCAATATGATCTCTCAGAGTCTGCATTGAATGCAAGCTGCATCCAACAGTACTCAAGAGGCATCTTCTGAAGAAGAAGCCTATGATCCTGAGAACCCTGCAATAGCAGAGGTAAATTACTTAGGTGAACCTTATGGAAACACCTATAACTCAACATGGAGAAATCATCCAAATTTCTCATGGAAGGATCAAAAGCCCCAACAAGGCTTTAATAATGGTGGAAGAAACAGGTTTAGCAATAGCAAGCCTTTTCCATCATCAACTCAGCAACAGACAGAGAACTCTGAACAAAATGCTTCTAATTTAGCAAATCTAGTCTCTGATCTATCTAAGGCCACTGTAAGTTTCATGAATGAAACAAGGTCTTCCATTAGAAATCTGGAAGCACAAGTGGGCCAGCTGAGTAAAAGGATCACTGAAATCCCTCCTAGTACTCTCCCAAGCAATACAGAAGAGAACCCAAAAGGAGAGTGCAAGGCCATTGACATAAGCGCCATGGCCGAACCTGAGAGGAGAGGAGAGGACGTGAATCCCAAGGAGGAAGACCTCCTGGGACGTCCAGTGGTCAATAAGGAGCTTCCCTCTGAGGAACCAAAGGACTCTGAGACTCATCTAGAGACCATAGAGATTCCATTGAACCTCCTTATGCCCTTCATGAGCTCTAACGAGTATTCCTCTTCTGAAGAGAATGAGGATGTTACTGAAGAGCAAACTGCCAAGTTTCTTGGTGCAATCATGAAGCTGAATGCCAAACTATTTGGCATTAATACTTGGGAAGTTGAACCTCCCTTGTTCATCAATGAACTAAGTGATCTGGATCAACTGACATTGCCTCAGAAGAGACAGGATCCTGGAAAGTTCATATTACCTTGTACCATAGGCACCATGATCTTTAAAGCTCTGTGTGACCTTGGTTCAGGAATAAACCTCATGCCCCTCTCTGTAATAGAGAAACTGGGAATCTATGGGGTGCAAGCTGCTAAAATCTCACTAGAGATGGCAGACAGCTCAAGAAGACAGGCTTATGGACAAGTAGAGGAAGTTTTAGTAAAGGTTGAAGGCCTTTACATCCCTGCTGATTTCATAGTCCTAGATACTGGAAAGGAAGAGGATGAATCCATCATCCTAGGAAGATCTTTCCTGGCCACAGCAAGAGCTGTGATTGATGTTGACAGAGGTGAAATAGTCCTTCAATGGAATGAGAACTCCCTTGTATTCAAAACTCAAGGATCTCCCTCTGCACCATGGAGAGGAAGCTTGAAAAGCTTCTCTCAAAGCAGAGTCAACTAGAGCCCCCACAGTCAAACTCTAAGTTTGGTGTTGGGAGGCCACAACCAAACTCTAAGTTTGGTGTTGAACTCCCATATCCAAACTCTAAGTTTGGTGTTGGAGAGTCTCAACAAAGCTCTGCACATCTGTGAGGCTCCATGAGAGCCCACTGTCAAGCTATTGACATTAAAGAAGGGCTTGTTGGGAGGCAACCCAATGTTTATCTAATTCTTATTTTTATTGTTTTTCATGTTTTCTTAGGTTCATGATCATGTGGAATCACAAAATAAATATAAAAATCAAAAACAGCAGAAGAAAAATCACACCCTGGAGGAGCATCTGTCTGGCGTTCAAACGCCAGAACAGAGCATAGTTCTGGCGCTGAACGCCCAGAATGGGAGCATCCTGGCGCTGAACGCCCAGAACAAGCATGGTTCTGGCGTTCAACGCCAGAAATGGCAGCAAAGGGGCGTTGAACGCCCAAAATGGGCACCAACCTGGCGCTGAACGCCCAGAGTTGTGTGCAAGGGCATTTTGCATGCCTAAATTGGTGCAGGGATGTAAATGCCTTGACACCTCAGGATCTGTGGACACCACAGGATCATCTCAGGATCTGTGGACCCCACAGGATCCCCACTTTACCTCCTCATAATCCTAGTTTTTATTTCCACATCTTCTTCTTCATCTATTCCTTCTTCTTTTGCTCGAGGGCAAGCAACATTCTAAGTTTGGTGTGGTAAAACAATTATGTAAAGGATCTATAGCTCAGTGATAGAACATTTGACTGCAAATCAAGAGATCCCTGAGATACCTCAGGGGATACATTTTCTTCCACACAATTATTGGAAGCAACTAAGGGTGGAACATCAAGAGCACTCCATCACCCTTCATGAAATCAGAGAAGATCTAAAAGCAATGAAGGAGGAGCAGCAAAGACAAGGAAGAGACATAGAAGAGCTCAAGGACATCACTAAGGTGGACTCATTCCTTGTTCTTACTTTCTCTGTTTTTCGTTTTCTATGTTATGTGCTTATCTATGTTTGTGTCTTTATTACATGATCATTAGTAGTTAGTAACTCTGTCTTAAAGTTATGAATGTCCTATGAATCCATCACCTCTCTTAAAATAAAAACTGTTTTAATTCAAAAGAACAAGAAGTACATGAGTTTCGAATTTATCCTTGAACTTAGCTTAATTATACTGATGTGGTGACAATGCTTCTTGTTTTCTGAATGTATGCTTGAACAGTGCATATGTCTTTTGAAGTTGTTGTTTAAGAATGTTAAATATGTTGGCTCTTGAAAGAATGATGACTAGGAGACATGTTATTTGATAATCTGAAAAATCATAAAAATGATTCTTGAAGCAAGAAAAATCAGCAAAGAACAAAGCTTGCAGAAAAAAAAAATAGAAAAAAAAATAGGCGAAAAAAAAAATAGAAAGAAAAAGAAAAAGCAAGCAGAAAAAGCCAAAAGCTCTTAAAACCAAGAGGCAAGAGCAAAAAGCCAATAACCCTTAAAACCAAAAGGCAAGGGAAATAAAAAGGATCCCAAGGCTTTGAGCATCAGTGGATAGGAGGGCCTAAAGGAATAAAATCCTGGTCTAAGCGGCTAAACCAAGCTGTCCCTAACCATGTGCTTGTGGCGTGTAGGTGTCAAGTGAAAACTTGAGACTGAGCGGTTAAAGTCAAGGTCCAAAGCAAAAACAAAGAGTGTGCTTAAGAACCCTGGACACCTCTAATTGGGGACTTTAGCAAAGCTGAGTCACAATCTAAAAAGGGTTCACCCAATTATGTGTCTATGGCATTTATGTATCCGGTGGTAATACTAGAAAACAAAGTGCTTAGGGCCACGGCCAAGACTCATAAAGAAGCTGTGTTCAAGAATCATCATACTGAACTAAGAGAGTCATTAACACTATTCGAAATCTGAAGTTCCTATAGATGCCAATCATTCTGAACCTCAATGGATAAAGTGAGATGCCAAAACTATTCAAGAGGCAAAAAGCTATAAGTCCCGCTCATATGATTGAAGCTCTGTTTCATTGATAGTTTGGAATTTATAGTATATTCTATTCTTTTTATCCTATTTTGATTTTCAGTTGCTTGGGGACAAGCAACAATTTAAGTTTGGTGTTGTGATGAGCGGATAATTTATACGCTTTTTGACATTGTTTTTAGTATGTTTTTAGTAGGATCTAGTTACTTTTAGGGATGTTTTTAATAGATTTTGTGTTAAATTCACATTTCTGGACTTTACTATGAGTTTGTGTGTTTTTCTGTGATTTCAGGTATCTTCTGGCTGAAATTGAGGGACTTGAGCAGAAATCAGATTCAGAGGTTGAAAAAGGACTGCTGATGCTGTTGGATTCTGACCTCCCTGCACTCAAAGTTGATTTTCCGGAGCTACAGAACTCGAAATAGCGCGCTTCCAATTGCGTTGGAAAGTAGACATCCAGAGCTTTCCAGCAATATATAATAGTCCATACTTTGGCCAAGAATTGACGACGTAAACTGGCGTTCAACGCCAGCCCTCTGCCCAAATCTGGCGTCCAGCGCCAGAAAAGGATCCAAAACCAGAGTTGAACGCCCAAACTGGCACAGAAACTGGCGTTCAACTCCACAAATGGCCTCTGCACGTGCAACACCCAGGCTCAGCCCAAACACACACCAAGTGGGCCCAGGAAGTGGATTTATGCATCAATTACTTACTCATGTAAACCCTAGTAACTAGTTTATTATAAATAGGACCTTTTACTATTGTATTAGGCATCTTTGGACGCCTGGTTCTTAGATCAGAGGGGCTGGCCACACGGCCATGCCTGGACCTTCACTTATGTATTTTTAACGGTAGAGTTTCTACACTCCATAGATTAAGGTGTGGAGCTCTGCTGTTCCTCAAAGATTAATGCAAAGTACTACTGTTTTCTATTCAATTCTTCTTATTTCGCTTCTAAGATATCCATTCGCACCCAAGAACGTGATGAAGGTGATGATTATGTGTGACGCTCATCACCATCTCCCCTATGAACACGTGCCTGACAAACACTTCCGTTCTACATGAATTAAGCTAGAATGAGTATCTCTTAGATCTCCTAACCAGAATCTTCGTGGCGTAAGCTAGAATGATGGCGGCATTCAAGAGAATCCGGAAGGTCTAAACCTTGTCTGTGGTATTCTGATTAGGATTCAATGATTGAATGACTGTGACGAGCTTCAAACTCGCGATTGTTGGGCGTTAGTGACAGACGCAAAAGGAGGGTGAATCCTATTCCAGCATGATCGAGAACTGACAGATGAATAGCCGTGCCGTGACAGGGTGCGTGAGCATATTATTCACTGAGAGGAGGGGATGTAGCCACTGACAACGGTGATGCCCTTGCATAAAGCCAGCCATGGAAAGGAGTAAGACTGATTGGATGAAGATAGCAGGAAAGCAGAGGTTCAGAGGAACGAAAAGCATCTCCATTCGCTTATCTGAAATCCCTGCCAATGAATCTACATAAGTACCTCTATCCCTTTGATTGTTTATTTTAATCTAATAAAATATCATGTTTAAATCCGCCTGACTGAGATTTACAAGGTGACCATAGCTTGCTTCAAGCCAACAATCTCTGTGGGATCGACCCTTACTCACGTAAGGTTTATTACTTGGACGACCCATACACTTGCTGGTTAGTTGAACGGAGTTGTGTCCACACATAGTAAAGAGCCATAATAATGATTCCATACAATAACAAAGAGTACTACATTAAAGTGATCACAATTTCGTCCACCAGATGTCGCCAGATCGTATCATCAGCTTCAGGTGCTCATAGCGTCGCTTGTTGTGACGCTCCATCTGGTCAAGCCGTCGAAACAGGCGGTGCACTAGATGATAGACGGGCTCTGGGGCTGGTGGAGGTGCAGTGGTGGTGGCAGGGGTAGCTGTAGAGGAAGAGGGGCCGGCAGATGGTGTGGCTGTCTCAGCAGTAACAGTGAGGAAAGGAGGTCTGTAGCCTAAAGCCAGAAAGTTCCTGCTGTGAGGGATAATCTTCTTGTATTCTGCAGTAGGTGGCTTCTCATCAGCATCCTCCCAAGGCACATCAGCTCGACGGCCTAGCTGTGTAATCAGATAAGGAAAGGGAAGAGTGCCTCGGACGTGGACCCTGGCCATATAGTACCGAATAAAGCGTGGCAAGTACAGGTCCTTACTCTCCATCACACACCATAGGAGGGTGATCATAGCGGCTGGTATCTCAGTCTCGTGAGTACTCGGCATAATGAAGTTGCTAAGTATCTGATGCCATAGCCGAGCCTCATCATTCAAGTAAATCCGCTTTATTCCCTTTGGCATGGTAGTGTTCTGACCCATAATCCAAGGAACGGTCAGGTCAAGGGCTATCCTGGCCTTGACTGCATCCCAATCAAACTTCATGAAGCGCATGTCCTCCTCAGCTTTTTGATAACCATCCAGCTGATCAGATTTAGGCAGAAGTTTCAAAACATCCTCTATGGCCTCTTCAGTGACCAGAATCTGCTTTCCTCTTAGGTTCACTGCATCTAGGGAATTCTTGAAGTAATTGCAGTAGAATTCCCTTACCCAAGATGCATTGACCTCAGTCAGGTTTCTCTCCAAAAAGAATCAGCCTCTTTGTTTGATCTGATCAGAGGTGTATTGTTGGAGTTCTTCTGGGATCTTCAGAGTTCTCTCCAGATACAGGTTCCTGGAGGTTGCAAACACCGGATACTTCAGCTCACAGTATTGGTTTGCAAACTTTACTGGATCATTAGCAGGGAGCAGCTGGTCAGCCTTTTCCTGCGGGGTAAAGTTTTTCTCCTGCCAGGAGTCATCGTGCATGATATCCAGGATGGACATGGCGGATTCTCCTCTTTTATGTTTGCCAGTAGTTGCCTTTGCTTTTCCCCTTCTCTGGGTGGCAGACATCCTGAAAAACAGAAAACCAGGATATAAAAAAAACAGGAAAACAAGTAGGCAAATAATCAAAAGAAACACAAAGTGGCAAAGGAGCAATAGGATAAGGAAAATGAGTTGAGTAAATGTGCATTAAGGATTGTATAGGAGTTAAAAGTCTGAAAAGAAGAATTCACAATCCAAGATGTACTAGAAGGCATGTTAATTAGGAAAAATTATCAGTATGCCATGGTTAGAAGGTTAAAGAGAAAGTGAAAAACCAAGAAGAGAGAGTATGAAAGGTTAGGTTAGTTAGAATTGAAAAAGAGTTAAAGAAGTTGAAATTAGTGAGTTAGTAAAAAGTGGGTTAATGTAAGTGGCATAATGATAAGTTTCTAAGTAACAAGCATTCACAATTAAAGGCTATAGGTAACTCATAACCAAATAAGGAAATTAGGTTGATGATGATTCAGATAGATATAGAAATAGCAAAAAATTGGAATCTAAGCATCAAAAATGCAATTTATGAACCAGGAAATCAAAAAGAATAGGAAAGCTTGCCCTGGCATTCATGAATTGGTTTGGTTAAATCTAAGGAAAGCACAATTGAAAATTTCAAAACCAAGACATGAGTGGAAATATTTTATAGAAATTTGGGCAGCATTCCGGCTAAAATTGGAGTGTCCCGGAAAATAAACAGCAACAGAATAGTTCATATGAATCAAAATTAAAGCTGCAATTAAATAGTATGAATAAGAAAGAGCATAGCAGCATGAACTTGAAGAGCAGCATATGAACATTACTAAACTTCACAGCAACAGCAGAATTGCAAATTGATAAAACAAGAAACACGAACAGTGCAATTAAACAGGCCTAAATCCACAAACAACATCCTAGGCTACCTAACAACCTAGAATCCACTACAACATGCATATCTAACTAGCCTAAATATGAACATAAATAGAAAAATATGAATTAACTACGAATGGATAGAAGGGTGGCGTTCGTCGGAACCTGGTAGGCGAATTAAGGAGAGTGGGGCAGAGAGGTGGCTGGGGATGGTGGGAGAGGTGTCTAGCGCGGCAGAGGAGGGTGGTGCGACGGCAGTTGCTGTTTGGAGGCAGGGGCTTCGGGAAGGGCAATGGGGGTAGGGGGAGAGAGGGAAGGAAGGGAAGGGGGGCTTGGGTGGCGGATGGGGGCGCGGCGGTGACGGCGGCGCGGTGGGGTGGTGATCGCGGAGGGGGCAGTGGCGGTGGAGGGAGGAGGGAGAAGGAAGAAGAAGAAAGAAGGGGAAGGAGGAAGGGGGTGGGTGGCGACGGGGTCTGGGTGGTCGGCGGGGTGGCGGCGGTCGGTGACGGTGGCCGGGTGGTAGTGGTGTGATCGGAGAAGAAGAGAGGAAGGAGAAGGGTTTAGGGGGGGCGCGAATGGTAGGGATCGCGTGACTGGGGGGTTATAAATTTGAATCCACGCGATCGCGTGGGGCACGCGGTCGCGTGGCTGGAGTGAAATGGGGGTCGACGCGATCGCGTTAGTGGCACGATCGCATGGAATAGCTAAAAGAATGAATGACGCGATCACCTGGGGCATGCGATCGCGTCACTGGAAATTGTGCTAAATGCACGAATCCAGCGTCGTTTCAGCGCAACTCTCTGTCTCCTTTTGGGGTGTTGTGCAATCCATGCGACGCGATCGCGTCGCTCACGCTGTCGCGTGGGATTGATGTTGTGCAAGTAACGCGATCGCGTGGGCATTTTATGCAAAATGTACAATGGCCGCATGATTCCAGCCTAACTTTCTGGACGTTGGATCTTTACGCCGATCTCCAGATCACGCGGCCGCGTGAATGACGCGGTTGCGTGGGAAGTGTTTTTCGCAACTTGACGCGATCGCATGAATGATGTGGTCGCGTCACCCTTTTTTTGTGTGTAAAATGCAGAATGCAATGCTAATATGAATGTTATGCATGATTCCAGGTTCAATGAAGTAAAAAAAAAATAAAACTCAAAAATAAACAAAACAGAATAAAATTAAAATTGAAAAAAAAAAGGAACGATCATACCATGGTGGGTTGTTTCCCACCTAGCACTTTTAGTTAAAGTCCTTAAGTTGGACATTGGATGAGCTTTCTGTTATGGCGGCTTATGCTTAAATTCATCTAGAAATCTCCACCAATGCTTGGAATGCCAATAGCCTCCGGGGTCCCAAACTATGCATGTGAAGCTTCTGAGCAGCTTCAAATAGATTCTCAGGCTCCTGGGGTGACGATTGTCAAGATAGATTCCAGGATCCCAAACTTTGTTTTTAAATCCACCTTCGTCTTGATCTATACTTTTCCATCTGGGCGGTTTAGAAATTAGATTCTCACCAGGATAACCAAACGTTTTCCGAGATCCATATTGATCATGATGCCAATCCGTGCACTTCGAGTTGAAGCGTGGAACCTTATTAAACCTTGTGCACCAGCTCTGAGTACGAGCCATTTCCCGCTTACTCTTAAAGCCGCAGGGAGCTCTAAGCTGGCCATTTGTTTCAAGCAAACCATATTCAAGTGGAAAAAACACAGTTAAAAGTTAAGGATTGTACCCACTTGAAACTTGTATTGGGTGGTAATGGCCTTGGGATAGGTGGTTCCAGTGGTTCTGTGAGTTCTACTCCCTTGTGCTCTTCTATGAATTTCTCCACTTCTTTGCAAGATTCTTCAAATGTATTGATGAGCGGATAATTTATACGCTTTTTGACACTGTTTTTAGTATGTTTTTAGTAGGATCTAGTTACTTTTAGGGATGTTTTTAATAGATTTTATGTTAAATTCACATTTCTGGACTTTACTATGAGTTTGTGTGTTTTTCTGTGATTTCAGGTATTTTCTGGCTGAAATTGAGGGACTTGAGAAGAAATCAGATTCAGAGGTTGAAAAAGGACTGCTGATGCTGTTGGATTCTGACCTCCCTGCACTCAAAGTGGATTTTCTGGAGCTACAGAACTCGAAATGGCGCGCTTCCAATTGCGTCGGAAAGTAGACATCCAGGGCTTTCCAGCAATATATAATAGTCCATACTTTGGCCAAGAATTGACGACGTAAACTGGCGTTCAACGCCAGCTTTCTGCCCAAATCTGGCATCCAGCGCCAGAAAAGGATCCAAAACCAGAGTTGAACGCCCAAACTGGCACAGAAACTGGCGTTCAACTCCACAAATGGCTTCTGCACGTGCTACACTTAAGCTCAGCCCAAACACACACCAAGTGGGCCCCGGAAGTGGATTTATACATCAATTACTTACTCATGTAAACCCTAGTGACTAGTTTATTATAAATAGGACCTCTTACTATTGTATTAGACATCTTTGGACGCCTGGTTCTTAGATCAGAGGGGCTGGCCATCTCGGCCATGCCTGGACCTTCACTTATGTATTTTCAACGGTAGAGTTTCTACACTCCATAGATTAAGGTGTGGAGCTCTGCTGTTCCTCAAAGATTAATGCAAAGTACTACTGTTTTCTATTCAATACTTCTTATTTCTCTTCTAAGATATCCATTCGCACCCAAGAACGTGATGAAGGTGATGATTATGTGTGACGCTCATCATCCTTCCCCCTTATGAACGCGTGCCTGACAAACACTTCTGTTCTACATGAATTAAGCTAGAATGAATATCTCTTAGATCTCCTAACCAGAATCTTCGTGGTGTACGCTAGAATGATGGCGGCATTCAAGAGAATCCGGAAGGTCTAAACTTTGTCTGTGGTATTCTGAGTAGGATAAAATGATTGAATGACTGTGACGAGCTTCAAACTCGCGATTGTTGGGCGTTAGTGACAGACGCAAAAGGAGGGTGAATCCTATTCCAGCATGATCGAGAACCGACAGATGAATAGCCGTGCCGTGACAGGGTGCGTGAGCATATGATTCACTGAGAGGAGGGGATGTAGCCACTGACAACGGTGATGCCCTTGCATACAGCCAGCCATGGAAAGGAGTAAGACTGATTGGATAAAGATAGCAGGAAAGCAGAGGTTCAGAGGAACGAACAACATCTCCATTCGCTTATCTGAAATTCCTGCCAATGAATCTACATAAGTATCTCTATCCTTACTTTATGTTTTATTTACATAATATATTGTAGCCCATATGAGTCAACTTAACTGAGATTTACAAGGTGACCATAGCTTGCTTCAAGCCAACAATCTCTGTGGGATCGACCCTTACTCACGTAAGGTTTATTACTTGGACGACCCAGTACACTTGCTGGTTAGTTGAACGGAGTTGTGTCCACACATAGTAAAGAGCCATAATAATGATTCCATACAATAACAAAGAGTACTACATTAATGTGATCACAATTTCGTCCACCAAGTTTTTGGCGCCGTTGCCGGGGATTGTTCGTGTATGGACAACTGACGGTTCATCTTGTTGCTCAGATTAGGTAATTTTCTTTTTGTTTTCTTTTCAAAAATTTTTCAAAAATATTTTCAAAATTTTCTCATCTGTTTTCGAAAAAAAAAAATAAATAAAAATGTTTTCAAAAATAAATTATTCTATGACTTCAGAATTTTTAAGAATGAATTCTAGTGTTTCATGAAGCATGTTGGAGCCTGGCTGGCTGTAAAGCCATGTCTCAATCCTTATACTCAAGAGAAGAGCTTCTATGTCTTTCTTAGCCAATTGGCTGTTGAATGCAAGGAATGTCAGGCGTGTCATGTCTGAGTTACATACTAAAGCTTGGCTGGCTATTAAGCCATGCCTGACCCTTTGATTGGAGCTTTAGAGCATAAGATTCCTGGAATTCATATTAAAAATTTTGAATCCTTATTTTTCTTTTTTCTAAATAATTTTCGAAAAATATAAGTTAAAAATCCAAAAAAATCATAAAATCATAAAAATAAAAAATATTTCATGTTTCTTGTTTGAGTCTTGAGTCATATCATAAGTTTGGTGTCACTTGCATATGCATCTTGCATTTTTTCGAAAATATCATGCATTCATAGTGTTCTTCATGATCTTCAAGTTGTTCTTGGTAAGTCTTCTTGTTTGATCTTGATGATTTTTTGTTTTGTGTCTTTTCATGTTTATCATATGCATTCTTGAATTCTTAGTGCGTAAGCATTAAAGAATTCTAAGTTTGGTGTCTTGCATGTTTTCTTTGCATTAAAAAAATTTTTCAAAAAAATGTTCTTGATGTTCATCATGTTCTTCATAGTGTTCTTGGTGTTCATCTTGACATTCATAGCATTCATGCATGCATTCATTGTTTTGATCTAAAAATTTCAAGCATTGCATCCTTTTAGTGTTTTGCTCTTGCATCATAAAAATTCAAAAATCAAAAAAAAAATATCTTTCCCTTTTTCTCTCCTCAAATTCGAAAATTTGGATTGACTTTTTCAAAAATTTTTAAAATCAAATTGTTTCTTATGAGTCAAATCAAATTTCCAATTTGAAAATCTTATCTTTTTCAAAAATCAAATCTTTTTCAAAATTCTTAGTTATTTTCGAAAATTCCAAAAATATTTTTCAAAAATCTTTTTCTTATTTTTGTATTAAATTTTCGAAAATAACATAAACAATTAATGTTTTGATTCAAAAATTTGAAGTTTGTTACTTGCTTGTTAAGAAAGATTCAAACTTTAAGTTCTAGAATCATATCTTGTGATTTCTTATGAATCAAGTCATTAATTGTGATTTTAAAAATCAAATCTTTTTCAAAAACTAATTTCTATCATATCTTTTTCAAAAAAAAAATATATCTTCTTATCTTATCTTTTTCAAAATTTGATTTCAAAATATCTTCTCTAACTTCCCAACTTCTTATCTTTTCATAATTTGTTTCAACTAACTAACTAACTTTTTGTTTGTTTCTTAACTTTTTCAAAACCTCCTAACTCTCTCTCTCTCTCTCATTTTCGAAAATATCTTCCTTCTTTTTCAAAAATATCTTTTCAAAATATCTTTTCTAACTTCCTAACTTCCTATCTTTTCAAAATATGTTTCAACTAACTAACTAACTTTTTGTTTGTTTCTTAACTTTTTCAAAACCACCTAACTAACTCTCTCTCTCTAATTTTCGAAAATATCCTCCCCTTTTTCAAAAATTTCTTTTTAATTAACTAATTATTTCTATTTTTTATTTTTAATTTCAAAAATTTCGAAAAAAAAAATTACTAACAACTTTCAAAAACCAATTTTCAAAAATCACTAACTCCTTTTCAAAAATAAATTTCGAAAATTCCTTCCTTCTCTCCCATCTCATTCTATTTATTCATTCATATCCTAACATCTCATCTCACATTCCAATCCTCACAGTTGTGTTTCTTCCTGTACATCACATCCTTTATCTCCCCCTCTTTTTCTACTTACAAAGGGATCCCTATACTGTGGTATAAAGGATCTCTATTATTATTATCATTTTTCTGGCCATTCTTCCTTGTCATATGAGCAGGAGCAAGGATAAGAACATTCTTGTGGAAGCAGATCCAGAACCTGAAAGGACTTTGAAGAGAAAATTAAGAGAAGCTAAAATACAACAATCCAGAGATAACCTTTCAGAATTTTTCAAACAGGCAGAGGAGATGGCAGGCGAAAATAATAATAATGGAAGGAGGATGCTTGGTGACTTTACTACACCTAATTCCAATTTACATGGAAGAAGCATCTCCATTCCTGCCATTGGAGCAAACAACTTTGAGCTGAAACCTCAGTTAGTTTCTCTGATGCAGCAGAACTGCAAGTTTCATGGACTTCCATCTGAAGATCCTTTTCAGTTCTTAACTGAATTCTTGCAGATATGTGATACTGTTAAGACTAATGGTGTAAATCCTGAAGTCTACAGGCTCATGCTTTTCCCTTTTGCTGTAAGAGACAGAGCTAGATTATGGTTGGATTCTCAACCTAAAGACAGCCTGAACTCTTGGGATAAGCTGGTCACGGCTTTCTTAGCCAAGTACTTTCCTCCTCAAAAGCTGAGCAAGCTTAGAGCTGATGTTCAAACCTTCAGACAGAAAGAAGGTGAATCTCTCTATGAAGCTTGGGAAAGATACAAACAGTTGACCAAAAAGTGTCCTTCTGACATGCTTTCAGAATGGACCATCCTGGATATATTCTATGATGGTTTATCTGAGCTATCAAAGATGTCACTGGACACTTCTGCAGGTGGATCCACTCACCTAAAGAAAATGCCTGCAGAAGCTCAAGAACTCATTGACATGGTTGCTAATAACCAGTTCATGTACACTTCTGAAAGGAATCCTGTGAATAATGGGACGCCTATGAAGAAGGGAGTTCTTGAGGTTGATACTCTGAATGCCATATTGGCTCAGAATAAAATATTGACTCAGTAAGTCAATATGACCTCTCAGAGTCTGCATGGAATGCAAGCTGCATCCAACAGTACTCAAGAGGCATCTTCTGAAGAAGAAGCCTATGATCCTGAGAACCCTGCAATAGCAGAGGTGAATTACTTAGGTGAACCTTATGGAAACACCTATAACTCAACATGGAGAAATCATCCAAATTTCTCATGGAAGGATCAAAAGCCCCAACAAGGCTTTAATAATGGTGGAAGAAACAGGTTTAGCAATAGCAAGCCTTTTCCATCATCAACTCAGCAACAGACAGAGAACTCTGAACAAAATGCTTCTAATTTAGCAAATCTAGTCTCTGATCTATCTAAGGCCACTGTAAGTTTTATGAATGAAACAAGGTCTTCCATTAGAAATCTGGAAGCACAAGTGGGCCAGCTGAGTAAAAGGATCACTAAAATCCCTCCTAGTACTCTCCCAAGCAATACAGAAGAGAATCCAAAAGGAGAGTGCAAGGCCATTGACATAAGTGCCCTGGCCGAACCTGTAAGGAGAGGAGAGGATGTGAATCCCAAGGAGGAAGACCTCCTGGGACGTTCAGTGATCAATAAGGAGCTTCCCTCTGGGGAATCAAAGGACTCTGAGGCTCATCTAGAGACTATAGAGATCCCATTGAACCTCCTTATGCCCTTCATGAGCTCTGATGAGTATTCCTCTTCTGAAGAGAATGAGGATGTCACTGAAGAGCAAACTGCCAAGTTTCTTGGTGCAATCATGAAGCTGAATGCCAAACTATTTGGCATTAATACTTGGGAAGTTGAACCTCCCTTGTTCATCAATGAACTAAGTGATCTGGATCAACTGACATTGCCTCAGAAGAGACAGGATCCTGGAAAGTTCATATTACCTTGTACCATAGGCACCATGATCTTTAAAGCTCTGTGTGACCTTGGTTCAGGAATAAACCTCATGCCCCTCTCTGTAATAGAGAAACTGGGAATCTATGGGGTGCAAGCTGCTAAAATCTCACTAGAGATGGCAGACAGCTCAAGAAGACAGGCTTATGGACAAGTAGAGGAAGTTTTAGTAAAGGTTGAAGGCCTTTACATCCCTGCTGATTTCATAGTCCTAGATACTGGAAAGCAAGAGGATGAATCCATCATCCTAGGAAGACCTTTCCTGGCCACAGCAAGAGATGTGATTGATGTTGACAGAGGTGAAATAGTCCTTCAATGGAATGAGAACTCCCTTGTATTCAAAACTCAAGGATCTCCCTCTGCAACCATGGAGAGGAAGCTTGAAAAGCTTCTCTCAAAGCAGAGTCAACCAGAGCCCCCACAGTCAAACTCTAAGTTTGGTGTTGGAGAGTCTCAACAAAGCTCTGCACATCTGTGAGGCTCCATGAGAGCCCACTGTCAAGCTATTGACATTAAAGAAGCGCTTGTTGGGAGGCAACCCAATGTTTATCTAATTCTTATTTTTATTGTTTTTCATGTTTTCTTAGGTTCATGATTGATGACAAGTCATCCTAGCCCATTTTAGCTAGTCTTTTTCTTTTGTTTTCATTAGAATTATGCACTTTCTTGAGCTACAAGCAAGCTAATTGAGTAGATTTTCATGTTTCCCTTGATTGAACCAACCATTTATGAATTCATGCCATTTCATGAGGTTTTGTGCTATATTTGTTGCATATTATGAAAGATTGAATATCTCATGATTTTGAGCATAGCTTTGATGAGTTTGGTTGATTTATGATAGGTGAAGAAAGCTTGGAGAAAGGTTGAAGCAAAGAGGAATGGCTAGAAGTGAAGAATGGAATAAGTAAAATTGAACCGGGTTGCATGAAGTTAGCCCCAACGTTAGCCCCCTAACTTGGAGGCTAACGTTGGGCATGAAAATCACTCCCTGGGCTCCCCACGTTTGAGCCAACGTTAGCCCCCTAACTTGGAGGCTAACGTTGGCACATGACATTGCAAGGAAGTGGCCAACGTTAGCTCCAACGTTAGCCCCCTAACTTGGAGCCTAACGTTGGAACTTGAGAGTTTCTCCCCTGGGCACCAACGTTTGCGCCAACGTTAGCCCCCTAACTTGGAGGCTAACGTTGGCACTTAAAATACAAAGGGGGAAGGCCAACGTTTGCGCCAACGTTAGCCCCCTAACTTGGAGGCTAACGTTGGCACTTGAACCACAAAGGGAGGGGCACCAACGTTTGCGCCAACGTTAGCCCTCTAACTTGGAGGCTAACGTTGGCGCCACTAGCACTAAGCAAGGCCAACGTTAGGGTCAAAGTTAGACCCCTAACGTTGGCACCAACGTCCACACCAGGAAATCATGCTTGCTGCCATGAAAAGTTAGGGGCAAAGTTAGACCCCTAACTTTGGCCCTAACGTTGGGACCAACTTTAGCCAACTTCAAAAATCGGTTCAATTGGTTCACTTCGGTTCTTCTTCAAACTTCAAGAGCAATCAACCAAGGCCTCTTTCAACCCAATTCCACCAAGAACAAAGGCCCAACTCAAGGCTTGAAGATCATTTTGGAAAGTTTATAAATAGGATAGAATTCAAGTTTTTAGGAGAGCTTTTCTTTTAGAATTTCCATAATAGTTTTCGGAGAGCTTTTGAACTTGAGTGAACTTGAATTTCTTTGTTTCCTTTTACTTGCAATTTCATTTTACTTTTGTCTTGGATCTTGGATTGGAGAATTGAAGAAATTCTGTTTCAATCTCAATCTTGGATTTCTCTGTTTCTTTACTTTACTGTTAATTGAATTTCATTTCCGGTTCATTGTTCTTCATCTCTTTTCTTTGCAATTTACAATTTCCTTGCTTTGTTCTTGTTGGATCTAGGAAGGCATTGAGATCTAGACTTGGTTTTCTAGTCTCTGAGTCCTGAGATCTGAATTTCTCATTTCTATTTCCTGTTTATTGCTTTTTCTCTTCATTTACTTTACTGCTTCAAGATCCGGTTCAATCCCAATTCCTTTTTCCCTCTTCTGTTTGATGCAATTTAGTTTTTCCTTGTTTAATTTCTGCAAATCCACATCCCAATCCCCTTTACATTTCAAGCAATTTACATTTCTTGTCAATTAAGATTCCGCAATTTACATTTCTTGCACTTTAAGTTTCTGCCATTTAGTTTTTTGTTCTTTAAGTTTCAGCCATTTATTTCTTGTTCTCTTTACTTCAATGCAATTTACATTCTGCACGTCACAAATCACTCAACCAACACTTGATTCGCTTGACTAAATCAACCACTAAACTAAAATTGCTCAATCCTTCAATCCCTGTGGGATCGACCTCACTCCCGTGAGTTTTTATTACTTGATACGACCCGGTACACTTGCCGGTTAGTTTTGTGATGTTTTGTGAGGGATTCGTTTCTCAACAAAATATCCCATCAAGTTTTTGGCGCCGTTGCCGGGGATTGATTAGATTGACAATGATTAAGTGAGGTGGTGATCTAGATTAAGCACTTTTTCTTTATTTTTCTTTAACCTTTGATTAACCCACTAACTGTTTGAATTTTTGCTTAAGCTAACTAAAACTTCATTCTAGCAACAGATTGAAGTGTCACTGGTTTGTGTGCTCTTATGTTCTGCTTGTATGTCAGGTACAAGAAGAGCCAAACCCAATTTTCATGAACAAGACGAAAGAACTCTCAGGAGGTTAAGAAGAGCCGAAAGAGGGAAAAGTATTGTTGGAGAAGAGGGATCAGACGAAGAATTCCACGAGATGGAAGGAGATACATCTAATCCAGGAGGAGGAGTCAATAATCCACCACAACAGAGGAGAGTATTGGCTTCCTACACCTTTGCAAATGCTAGACATTGTGGAAGTAGCATTCTCACCCCTAATGTCAATGCAAATAACTTTGAACTAAAGCCACAACTCATCACATTGGTCCAGAACAATTGTTCATTTGGGGGAGGACCATTGGAGGATCCAAATCAACATCTATCTACCTTCTTAAGGATCTGTGACACTGTCAAATCCAATGGTGTGAACCCTGAAACCTACAAGCTTCTGCTGTTCCCATTCTCATTAAGGGATAAGGCTGCACAATGGCTTGAAACTTTTCCCCAAGGAAGTATCACTAGTTGGGATGACTTGGTGACCAAATTTCTAGCCAAATTCTATCCACCCCAAAGGGTCATCAGGTTGAAAACCGAGGTGCAAACATTCACACAACTAGATGCCGAATCCTTGTATGAAGCATGGGAGAGGTACAAAGCCTTAATCAGAAAGTGTCCTCCAGAAATGTTCAATGAATGGGACGTGCTGCAAAATTTCTATGAAGGCCTGACATTGAAATCTCAGGAGGCATTGGATCATTCTGCTGGAGGTTCACTACAACTGATGAAAACTGCTGAGGAAGCTCAGAATCTTGTGGACATGGTGGCCAACAACCAATATTTCTTTGCTCATCAAAGAAGTCGCCAACCATCACAAAGAAGAGGAGTAATGGAACTAGAGGGAGTGGACTCAATCCTAGCTCAAAACAAGATGATGCAGCAGCAAATTCAACAACAATTTGAGCAAATGGCCAAAAGGATTGATAATCTTCAAGTTGCAGCAGTCAACACTAGCCAACCATCAACCACATGGGAACAAAGTGAAGAAACTCAAGAAGAACAACAACAAGAGCAAGTTCAGTATATGCACAACCAGGGACCAAATGAAGTGTATGGTGATACATACAACCCATCCTGGAAAAACCACCCAAACCTCAGATGGGGAGATAACCATACCCAAAGCCACCAACCATGGCAGAGGAACTCAAACCAACACAACCCAAGAAGCAACCAAAATCACAACCATCAGCAGACTAACCAAAACCCCTACAGAAAACCTCAAAATAACTATCCCAACTCCAACTAATACCAATCTAACAACCAACTCACCAACCAAAATGCCTACCATCCACCACCCACATCTCATAACCCACCTCAAATATCACCTGAAGCCCAAAGAATCACTCACTTGGAGGCCATGATAGACAAAATATTGAAACACCAAGAAATGGTAGCCAAGAATCAGGAAGCCTCTATAAAGAGCCTAGAGAGACAGATGGGGCAACTCTCCAAGCAAGTATCTGTTGAGAGAACTTCAAACTCACTGCCCAGTGACACAATTCCAAATCCCAAGGAAGAATGCAAGGCAATCCAATTGAGGAGTGGGAGAACATTGACAAGCAACAATAACACTACAAGGAAGCAAGCAGAAAACATCAAAGAACCAACAGAGGATGAGAATCAAACAAAGGCAGATGAGGATAAGGAGCAAGAGGTGATGCCAAACAAAGACACTGAGAAACTCAAAGAAAAGAACAAAGAGCCACATAGCTCAAGAGATGTAGCTCAGGGGCAGCAGCAAATAGGAAAAAGCATCACACCTCCAATGCCTTACCCTCAGAGGTTCAACAAAGAGATTAAAGACAAGCATTTTCACAAATTCCTTGAGATTTTTAAGAAGCTGGAAATCAACATTCCCTTGGCTGAAGCACTTGAGCAAATGCCTCTATATTCCAAGTTTCTGAAGGATCTTATCAACAAGAAAAGAAGTTGGCTTGAAAGAGAAACCATATTACTCACCGAGGAATGCAGTGCTGTGATTCAACGGGGTATTCCACCGAAACTTAAGGATCCGGGAAGCTTTGTAGTCTCATGCACTATTGGCAAGATAATTCTCAACAAGGCTCTCTGTGACCTGGGTGCCAGCATCAATTTGATGCCTCTCTCAATAATGAGGAAACTTGCCATAGAAGAACTTAAACCCACCAGGATGTCACTAGTCATGGCTGACAGATCAATCAAGACACCTAATGGAATTGTGGAGAACCTGTTAGTAAAGGTTGGGGAATTTATTTTCCCAGCAGATTTTGTAATTTTGGACACTGAAGAAGAAGGAAACGACTCAATCATTCTGGGAAGGCCATTTCTACACACAGCAAGGGCCATCATTGATGTAGAAAAAGGAGAAATGACCTTCAGGGTCCATAATGAACAAATGATCATAAATGTGTTCAAATCAATGCAAAACGCTCCTGAGCAAGAGGAGTACGTGAGAGTGGATATGATAGACAGTTTGGTGGAAGAAACATTGGAAGAAAATTTTCAAGAGCAAGAAGGAAATCAAGGAGCAACAGAGGAACAAGTGGCTGAGACCTCTACTGAGCAAGATGAAAGGCAAGATAAGAAAGAAGATGTACGAAAACAAGAATTGAAACCTTTGCCCACCCATCTCAAATATGCATTCCTTGGCACATCGGAGAGCTTCCCAGTAATCATTAATTCATCCCTGACAAAGAAGGAAGAAGGAGAACTTCTTGATGTACTCAAAGCTCACAAAGATGCTTTAGGATGGACCATTGATGATCTGAAGGGAATCAGCCCTGCAGTATGTATGCATAAGATCCTCTTGGAAGATAACTCCAAACCAGTGGTTCAACCGCAACGAAGGCTAAATCCTACAATGAAGGAAGTTGTCCAGAAGGAAGTAATGAAGTTATGGAATGCAGGGATAATCTTCCCAATATCTGACAGCCCATGGGTAAGCCCGGTTCAAGTTGTACCAAAGAAGGGAGGGATGACAGTCATCACCAATGAGAAGAATGAGTTGATCCCTACTAGAACAGTGACTGGGTGGAGAATGTGCATAGACTATAGAAGATTGAATGATTCCACCAGGAAGGATCATTTCCCTCTCCCATTCATTGATCAGATGCTGGAAAGGTTAGCCGGCCATGCCTATTACTGTTTTTTGGACGGATATTCTGGGTATAATCAAATCGTGGTGGACCCCAAGGACCAAGAGAAAACTGCCTTCACATGTCCATTTGGAGTTTTTGCATATAGGAGGATGCCCTTTGGGCTATGCAACGCCCCTGCCACATTTCAAAGGTGTATGCTCTCCATTTTTTCTGACATGGTCGAAAAATTTTTAGAAGTCTTCATGGATGACTTCTCTGTTTTTGGTGATAATTTCAATGCTTGCCTAAACCATTTAACTCTTGTCTTAAAACGGTGCCAAGAAACTAATTTGGTTTTAAACTGGGAGAAATGCCATTTCATGGTACCCGAAGGTATTGTTCTAGGCCATAAAGTTTCAAGAAAAGGGATAGAGGTTGATAAGGCAAAGGTTGAGATTATAGAAAAACTCCCTCCACCAATTAATGTGAAATCTGTTAGAAGCTTCTTGGGGCATGCCGGATTTTACAGAAGGTTTATCAAGGATTTTTCAAAAATAGCCAAACCTTTAAGTAATCTGTTAATGCTTGATAACCCTTTTGTTTTTGATGAAAACTGCCAGCATGCATTTGAAACTTTAAAAAATAAACTCACAACAGCACCAATCATCACACCTCCAGATTGGGAATCACCTTTTGAACTCATGTGTGATGCAAGTGACATTGCAATTGGTGCTGTGCTTGGGCAAAAGAAGGGGAATTTGCATCATGTCATATATTATGCAAGTAAAGTGTTGAATGAGGCCCAAAGAAATTACACTACAACAGAAAAAGAGTTGCTAGCTGTAGTCTATGCATTTGATAAGTTTAGATCATATCTGATAGGATCAAAAGTTGTGGTTTACACTGATCATGCTGCACTTAAGTATTTGATGTCAAAACAGGATGCTAAACCAAGACTCATCAGGTGGATACTACTCCTACAAGAATTTGACATTGAGATAAGAGATAGGAAGGGCACTGAAAATCAGGTTGCTGATCATCTGTCAAGGCTACCACATGAAACAAGTCAAAAAGCATCCCAGCCCATAAATGAAAGCTTCCCAGATGAGCATCTTCTGCAGATCCAGCAAGCACCTTGGTTTGCTGACATAGCAAATTACAAAGTGGGAAGGAAGATACCGCAAGAATTCTCTAAGCAACAAGTGAAGAAGTTGATCAACGAAGCAAGGAAATTTTCATGGGATGAACCCTTCTTATTCAAGAGATGCTCTGATGGGGTGATCAGAAGGTGTGTTCCTGAAAGTGAAGTGAGGGACATCTTGTGGCATTGTCATGGTTCAGCTTATGGGGGACACTTTGGTCCAGAAAAAACAGCCGCAAAAATACTACAGAGTGGCTTCTATTGGCCAACTATTTTCAAGGATGCCAGAGAATATGTACACAAATGTAATGAGTGCCAGAAAGCAGGAGGATTAACATGAAGGAATGAGATGCCTCAAAACTTTATCTTAGAATTAGAAGTGTTCGATCTATGGGGAATTGATTTCATGGGGCCTTTTCCTCCTTCCTATTCTTTTAGATACATCCTGGTAGCAGTAGAGTATGTTTCAAAATGGGTGGAAGCCATAGCCACAACCACCTGTGATGCACAGATCGTCCTCCAATTCCTCAAAAAGCACATCTTCACTAGGTTTGGAGTGCCCAAAGGTCTTATTAGTGATGGTGGTAGTCACTTTTGTAACAAACAAATGGAGAAACTCCTTCACAAATATGGAGTAATTCACAAAGTAGCCACACCCTACCATCCTCAGACTAACGGCCAAGCTGAACTTGCAAATAGAGAACTAAAGAAGATCCTAGAGAAAACAGTGGGAATCACAAGAAAAGATTGGGCTAGAAAGTTAGAGGATGCATTGTGGGCGTATAGGACAGCTTTTAAAACTCCTATTGGCAAGTCACCCTTTCAGCTACTGTATGGCAAATCCTGCCACCTCCCTGTAGAGCTTGAACACAGAGCTTTTTGGGCCACTAAATTCCTCAACCTTGATCCCCAAGCTGCAGGAGAAAAAAGGTTGTTACAACTAAATGAACTGGATGAATTCAGACTGGAAGCTTATGAAAATGCGAAGATATACAAGGAGAAAGCTAAGAAGTGGCATGACAAGAAGATCACAAAGAAGGAATTCAAGCCAGGACAACAAGTGCTCCTGTATAATTCGAGGCTTAAAATCTTCCCTGGCAAACTGAAGTCTAAGTGGACTGGCCCATATTTGGTGACAAAGATTTTTCCCTATGGGAATATTGAACTGCTAGATGAGGCAACAAAGAATCAATTCACTGTAAATGGTCACAGAGCAAAGTTGTACTTGGGAGGACAATGGGTTAAGGAAAAAGAGGTTCAACACCTACAGCCCTCTTAAAAAGAATTGAAAGATGTCAAGCTAGTGACAATAAAAGAGCGCTTGTTGGGAGGCAACCCAACCTGAGGTAGTTTTCCTTTCATAGTTATTTCAATAAATAGGTTAAATGAGTGGTATATATGGCAAGAGACTAAGTTTGGTGTTCACACACCAAAGTAAGTTCAAACGCCTACAAGAAAGTCTTGCACACTAACAAATCATCTAAGGGCTTGAGAAACAAGCAACTTCCATTAACACTGCAGAAATTCAATCACTCTTCTGGGAGGACTACTCACCATTAGCTGAGAGAAAGAAGAAGAAGCCACCAAGAGGTTGTATTGTCACTTAACTCCATCAGTATTGAATTGCTCTAAATTGGAAGTATGAATATGCCCATTTTAACAGTAACTGTTAGTGTAGTAATCTATGCATCATTTATGTTTTTGTTTTTTTTAATAAGTAGGATAGTTTATGTGTGTGCTTGTGTGTTTATCTTCACTTGACATGAAGTATGTATTGTCCCCTGCATCTTTAAATTCAATAAAAGAATAGTTTGAATGTGAAGTGAAATGGTCTCTGTTAGATAGAAGTGGAATAAAAGTAAGTGGTGGTATGTGTGTGATTGTATAATAGCTCACTTTTAGTGAATAAAGAGCTAGGATATCTCCTTCTAAGTAAAGAGTGGCCTACTGTCTATGAATCTCAATTGAATTGAATTCCTTGGGTAGAAAGAAAAACAAAAAGAAAGAAAGAACAAAGAGAGCCAAAAAGTGGCAAAACAAAAGAAAAACAAAAAGAAACAAAGCTGGACACCAATAGCTTGAACTCTGAAATATATGCCTGTGATGTTTTTGTACTAGGATCTGCTTGGATTAGTAAGCTCTTAGGAGTGCCTCAACACTTGGTGACTTGGGTTAACTAACCCGGGATCATCAGCTGAAAATCCACTATCAAGAGCAACCTAACTACAAAGCATTTAGTAGCCCAAAGAGGTGCTGGGCATCAATGTTTTAAGAAGGAATGTGAGCCAAGTGTCTTTGGTGAATAATGTGTCAAGTATAAAGAAAAGAAAATGAACTTGCTACACATGACACTCAAATAAAGCTTTTGAATAAAGTAAAAGCCAAGGATAAAGGAATAATGAGAGGTCATAGCAGTATGTCACTTGAAGCTTGAAGGAGACTTTCTAGGCCTAGGAGTCAATAAGAAGTGAGTATTTGCATATCCATATAAAACCCCATGAACTATCAATAACACTTTGCTAGCTAGCATGAACTTCCTCTTCCATTTCATTCTTTCTTCTTAATAATTCATTTCTTGCTTGGGGACAAGCAAGCTTTAAGTTTGGTGTTGTGATGACAAGTCATCCTAGCCCATTTTAGCTAGTCTTTTTCTTTTGTTTTCATTAGAATTATGCACTTTCTTGAGCTACAAGCAAGCTAATTGAGTAGATTTTCATGTTTCCCTTGATTGAACCAACCATTTATGAATTCATGCCATTTCATGAGGTTTTGTGCTATATTTGTTGCATATTATGAAAGATTGAATATCTCATGATTTTGAGCATAGCTTTGATGAGTTTGGTTGATTTATGATAGGTGAAGAAAGCTTGGAGAAAGGTTGAAGCAAAGAGGAATGGCTAGAAGTGAAGAATGGAATAAGTAAAATTGAACCGGGTTGCATGAAGTTAGCCCCAACGTTAGCCCCCTAACTTGGAGGCTAACGTTGGGCATGAAAATCACTCCCTGGGCTCCCCACGTTTGAGCCAACGTTAGCCCCCTAACTTGGAGGCTAACGTTGGCACATGACATTGCAAGGAAGTGGCCAACGTTAGCTCCAACGTTAGCCCCCTAACTTGGAGGCTAACGTTGGAACTTGAGAGTTTCTCCCCTGGGCACCAACGTTTGCGCCAACGTTAGCCCCCTAACTTGGAGGCTAACGTTGGCACTTAAAATACAAAGGGGGAAGGCCAACGTTTGCGCCAACGTTAGCCCCCTAACTTGGAGGCTAACGTTGGCACTTGAACCACAAAGGGAGGGGCACCAACGTTTGCGCCAACGTTAGCCCCCTAACTTGGAGGCTAACGTTGGCGCCACTAGCACTAAGCAAGGCCAACGTTAGGGTCAAAGTTAGACCCCTAACGTTGGCACCAACGTCCACACCAGGAAATCATGCTTGCTGCCATGAAAAGTTAGGGGCAAAGTTAGACCCCTAACTTTGGCCCTAACGTTGGGACCAACTTTAGCCAACTTCAAAAACCGGTTCAATTGGTTCACTTCGGTTCTTCTTCAAACTTCAAGAGCAATCAACCAAGGCCTCTTTCAACCCAATTCCACCAAGAACAAAGGCCCAACTCAAGGCTTGAAGATCATTTTGGAAAGTGTATAAATATGATAGAATTCAAGTTTTTAGGAGAGCTTTTCTTTTAGAATTTCCATAATAGTTTTCGGAGAGCTTTTGAACTTGAGTGAACTTGAATTTCTTTGTTTCCTTTTACTTGCAATTTCATTTTACTTTTGTCTTGGATCTTGGATTGGAGAATTGAAGAAATTCTGTTTCAATCTCAATCTTGGATTTCTCTGTTTCTTTACTTTACTGTTAATTGAATTTCATTTCCGGTTCATTGTTCTTCATCTCTTTTCTTTGCAATTTACAATTTCCTTGCTAATGTTCTTGTTGGATCTAGGAAGGCATTGAGATCTAGACTTGGTTTTCTAGTCTCTGAGTCCTGAGATCTGAATTTCTCATTTCTATTTCCTGTTTATTGCTTTTTCTCTTCATTTACTTTACTGCTTCAAGATCCGGTTCAATCCCAATTCCTTTTTCCCTCTTCTGTTTGATGCAATTTAGTTTTTCCTTGTTTAATTTTTGCAAATCCACATCCCAATCCCCTTTACATTTCAAGCAATTTACATTTCTTGTCAATTAAGATTCCGGAATTTACATTTCTTGCACTTTAAGTTTCTGCCATTTAGTTTCTTGTTCTTTAAGTTTCAGCCATTTATTTCTTGTTCTCTTTACTTCAATGCAATTTACATTCTGCACGTCACAAATCACTCAACCAACACTTGATTCGCTTGACTAAATCAACCACTAAACTAAAATTGCTCAATCCTTCAATCCCTGTGGGATCGACCTCACTCCCGTGAGTTTTTATTACTTGATACGACCCGGTACACTTGCCGGTTAGTTTTGTGATGTTTTGTGAGGGATTCGTTTCTCAACAAAATATCCCATCAATGATCATGTGGAATCACAAAATAAATATAAAAATCAAAAACGGAATCAAAAACAGCAGAAGAAAAATCACACCCTGGAGGAGCATCTGTCTGGCGTTCAAACGCCAGAACAGAGCATAGTTCTGGCGCTGAACGCCCAGAATGGGAGCATCCTGGCGCTGAACGCCCAGAACAAGCATGGTTCTGGCGTTCAACGCCAGAAATGGCAGCGAAGGGGCGTTGAACGCCCAAAATGGGCACCAACCTGGCGCTGAACGCCCAGAGTTGTGTGCAAGGGCATTTTGCATGCCTAAATTGGTGCAGGGATGTAAATGCCTTGACACCTCAGGATCTGTGGACACCACAGGATCATCTCAGGATCTGTGGACCCCACAGGATCCCCACTTTACCTCCTCATAATCCTAGTTTTTATTTCCACATCTTTTTCTTCATCTATTCCTTCTTCTTTTGCTCGAGGGCGAGCAACATTCTAAGTTTGGTGTGGTAAAACAATTATGTAAAGGATCTATAGCTCAGTGATAGAACATTTGACTGCAAATCAAGAGATCCCTGAGATACCTCAGGGGATACATTTTCTTCCACACAATTATTGGAAGCAACTAAGGGTGGAACATCAAGAGCACTCCATCACCCTTCATGAAATCAGAGAAGATCTAAAAGCAATGAAGGAGGAGCAGCAAAGACAAGGAAGAGACATAGAAGAGCTCAAGGACATCACTAAGGTGGACTCATTCCTTGTTCTTACTTTCTCTGTTTTTCATTTTCTATGTTATGTGCTTATCTATGTTTGTGTCTTCATTACATGATCATTAGTAGTTAGTAACTTTGTCTTAAAGTTATGAATGTCCTATGAATCCATCACCTCTCTTAAAATAAAAACTGTTTTAATTCAAAAGAACAAGAAGTACATGAGTTTCGAATTTATCCTTGAACTTAGCTTAATTATACTGATGTGGTGACAATGCTTCTTGTTTTCTGAATGTATGCTTGAACAGTGCATATGTCTTTTGAAGTT
The DNA here is from genome assembly GCF_059453495.1 of Arachis ipaensis. NCBI lineage: Eukaryota > Viridiplantae > Streptophyta > Magnoliopsida > Fabales > Fabaceae > Arachis > Arachis ipaensis. Next base: position 87,813,581 of record NC_142444.1, read on the forward strand.
GTTGTTTAAGAATGTTAAATATGTTGGCTCTTGAAAGAATGATGACTAGGAGACATGTTATTTGATAATCTGAAAAATCATAAAAATGATTCTTGAAGCAAGAAAAAGCAGCAAAGAACAAAGCTTGCAGAAAAAAAAAATAGAAAAAAAAAATAGGCGAAAAAAAAAATAGAAAGAAAAAGAAAAAGCAAGCAGAAAAAGCCAAAAGCTCTTAAAACCAAGAGGCAAGAGCAAAAAGCCAATAACCCTTAAAACCAAAAGGCAAGGGAAATAAAAAGGATCCCAAGGCTTTGAGCATCAGTGGATAGGAGGGCCTAAAGGAATAAAATCCTGGTCTAAGCGGCTAAACCAAGCTGTCCCTAACCATGTGCTTGTGGCGTGTAGGTGTCAAGTGAAAACTTGAGACTGAGCGGTTAAAGTCAAGGTCCAAAGCAAAAAAAAAAAAAAAAAAAAAAAAAAAAAGAGTGTGCTTAAGAACCCTGGACACCTCTAATTGGGGACTTTAGCAAAGCTGAGTCACAATCTGAAAAGGTTCACCCAATTATGCGTCTGTGGCATTTATGTATCCGGTGGTAATACTGGAAAACAAAATGCTTAGGGCCACGGCCAAGACTCATAAAGAAGCTGTGTTCAAGAATCATCATACTGAACTAAGAGAGTCAATAACACTATTCGAAATCTGAAGTTCCTATAGATGCCAATCATTCTGAACCTCAATGGATAAAGTGAGATGCCAAAACTATTCAAGAGGCAAAAAGCTATAAGTCCCGCTCATATGATTGAAGCTCTGTTTCATTGATAGTTTGGAATTTATAGTATATTCTATTCTTTTTATCCTATTTTGATTTTCAGTTGCTTGGGGACAAGCAACAATTTAAGTTTGGTGTTGTGATGAGCGGATAATTTATACGCTTTTTGACATTGTTTTTAGTATGTTTTTAGTAGGATCTAGTTACTTTTAGGGATGTTTTTAATAGATTTTATGTTAAATTCACATTTCTGGACTTTACTATGAGTTTGTGTGTTTTTCTGTGATTTCAGGTATTTTCTGGCTAAAATTGAGGGACTTGAGCAGAAATCAGATTCAGAGGTTGAAAAAGGACTGCTGATGCTGTTGGATTCTGACCTCCCTGCACTCAAAGTAAATTTTCTGGAGCTACAGAACTCGAAATGGCGCGCTTTCAATTGCGTCGGAAAGTAGACATCCAGGGCTTTCCAGCAATATATAATAGTCCATACTTTGGCCAAGAATTGACGACGTAAACTGGCGTTCAACGCCAGCCTTCTGCCCAAATCTGGCATCCAGCGCCAGAAAAGGATCCAAAACCAGAGTTGAACGCCCAAACTGGCACAGAAACTGGCGTTCAACTCCACAAATGGCCTCTGCACGTGCTACACTTAAGCTCAGCCCAAACACACACCAAGTGGGCCCCGGAAGTGGATTTATACATCAATTACTTACTCATGTAAACCCTAGTGACTAGTTTATTATAAATAGGACCTCTTACTATTGTATTAGACATCTTTGGACGCCTGGTTCTTAGATCAGAGGGGCTGGCCATCTCGGCCATGCCTGGACCTTCACTTATGTATTTTCAACGGTAGAGTTTCTACACTCCATAGATTAAGGTGTGGAGCTCTGCTGTTCCTCAAAGATTAATGCAAAGTACTACTGTTTTCTATTCAATACTTCTTATTTCTCTTCTAAGATATCCATTCGCACCCAAGAACGTGATGAAGGTGATGATTATGTGTGACGCTCATCATCCTTCCCCCTTATGAACGCGTGCCTGACAAACACTTCTGTTCTACATGAATTAAGCTAGAATGAATATCTCTTAGATCTCCTAACCAGAATCTTCGTGGTGTACGCTAGAATGATGGCGGCATTCAAGAGAATCCGGAAGGTCTAAACCTTGTCTGTGGTATTCTGAGTAGGATTCAATGATTGAATGACTGTGACGAGCTTCAAACTCGCGATTGTTGGGCGTTAGTGACAGACGCAAAAGGAGGGTGAATCCTATTCCAGCATGATCGAGAACCGACAGATGAATAGCCGTGCCGTGACAGGGTGCGTGAGCATATGATTCACTGAGAGGAGGGGATGTAGCCACTGACAACGGTGATGCCCTTGCATACAGCCAGCCATGGAAAGGAGTAAGACTGATTGGATAAAGATAGCAGGAAAGCAGAGGTTCAGAGGAACGAACAGCATCTCCATTCGCTTATCTGAAATTCCTGCCATTGAATCTACATAAGTATCTCTATCCTTACTTTATGTTTTATTTACATAATATATTGTAGCCCATATGAGTCAACTTAACTGAGATTTACAAGGTGACCATAGCTTGCTTCAAGCCAACAATCTCTGTGGGATCGACCCTTACTCACGTAAGGTTTATTACTTGGACGACCCAGTACACTTGCTGGTTAGTTGAACGGAGTTGTGTCCACACATAGTAAAGAGCCATAATAATGATTCCATACAATAACAAAGAGTACTACATTAATGTGATCACAATTTCGTCCACCATGTATCCATGTCCTGATCAAAGCCATCTATGTCTTCCTCATCACTTAAGTCATAGACTGGAGGTTGAGAGAAATCTACCTCCGTATCACCTTCGTATTCACTTGGGGAAGATTCTTCGATCTCAGAGAATTCACTCGCGGATGTAAGTTCATTACGTGGGGGTTGGGCACTGTCCTCCTTAGCATCAATTGTAACGTCCTTGACAGAATTTTCCATAACTCTGGATTCCCATGGAAGTTCAGCGTCTCCTAAGTCTTCAACCAACTCTTTTCTTTAATAATGGCAGCTTCCTCTACTTGTTCCAGGACGAAGCCATGCTCTGTCTTGTCCACTAGAGTTTCTAGTATCTCCTTCATGCTACACTCTTCGTTAGACCACATGGGGCTGTGGGAGGTCCTTGAATGCTCGAACGTCTAGAAGATAATAGACTTACTGCTTGCTCCAGTTGATGAAGGGTTGTTTGAAGTTGATCTACTATTTCCTTGAGGCGAACCTCTGATTCTCAGGATCATAGATTTGGATATGGTACATGGGGGAGTGGTGATGTTTTGGATTAATTGGACTGGAATCGGGGTAAATGAGGATCATACAGTGGTGAATGGTGAAAAGGAGCTTGTGAGTGTGGTGGTTCGAAGTTATGTTGAGAGGATGGTCTATAAGCACATGGTGGGGATTGTGGGTAATTACAAGGTTGTCCACCATGTCTATTGGCTTGGTATGCATTGTAGAATGGTCTTTGTCCATGATATCTTGGAGGGTGTTGTTTCCTAAAGGATTGATCAGGTCCTCTTGGCTCCATCCATCTTTGATTGTTCTGACCTTGTTGCATGTTCCTGTTATAACTTTCATTCCTTTCAACAATATTAGAACCAAACTCAAAGCGAAAGGGGTGAGAATTCATAGTAGCTAATAGAAATAAAAAGGGGAAAATAAAGACAAATAAACAAGTAAAAGAAAAATATTTACAATAACTAATAATAAGGCACATGATTGTAATTCCCCGGCAACGGCGCCATTTTGATGTTAGGATTTTTGCCAATAGAGAATTTTATAAAAACAGTCGCGTTGTAGATACAGTCTCTAAACCAACAGAAATCCCTTCGTACAAATGTTTGGTTATCACAAATAACAAACCCCTAAATAAATTGATAACCGAAGTATTCAAACCTCGGGTCATCTTCTCAAGGAACTGCAGGGAAGTATGTTCTTATTATTGGTTATAGAGGTTGTAAATTGGGATTTTGAGAACGGGGAACGAATGGTTTAATTAGCAATTAAAGTAAATGAAGAACAAGTAATTTAAATGGCAAGTAAAATAAATAGATGACTGTAAATAAACTTTTGGCAAGGTATGAGAAATTAGAGGTCCTATCCTAGCTATCCTTATCAATGATGATGAAAATTGAATCTTAATTCCACTTTGTTAACCTTTACTAAGGCAAAGGAAGGTCAAGGGATTAATTGGTTTGATCTTCGGATCCTATTTATTTCCTAAGAAAAGATTGGGATTATTGAAGTTCAATTTAATTAACAAAGATAACAATTATCAATAATGTTTGAGTTTGATAACTCCTGAGTTACTGATTTCTTAACCAAGACCAAAAAGGAGAAAAGTAAATCTACTGGAATAAAAATGTCTTCAGATGGGAATAACAATAATGTAAATAAAATAAAGCAATAATAAACTGAAATACCTCAAATAACATTAATTCAAAAAGAGTAATCTGTAACATGGAAGAATTCATAAATTGAATTGCAAAAGTAGATAAAAGGGAATACTGAACCTGATAAAGAGATAATCCTGAAAGTGAATAAAATCCTAATTCTAAATCCTAATCCTAAAGAGGGGAGAAGAGAGAGAGGAGAGAACCTCTCTCTAAAACTAAATCTAAATCATTAAAACTAACTAAAGTGGAGATTCTCCTTGAATGGATGCATTCCTCCACTTCATAACCTCTGGTCTATGCCTTCTGGACTTGGATTTGGGCCAAAAAGGGCTTCAGAATTTGCTATGAGCGTTTTCTGCAATTTCTGGTGCGTGGTCTCTGTCACGCGTCCGCGTGGGTCACGCGGTCGCATCATTCGGAGTTTTCCTTGTCACGCGGTCGCGTCAGTCATGCGACCGTGTCATATGTGTTTCGCTCGAGGCGCGCGGTCACGTCAGTCATGCGGCTGCGTCAATGCCTTTTCGCGCTGGCATGCGGCCGCGTCGCCCATGCGATCGCGTGGCTGCCAGTTTCTTCAAAAAGTCTGTTTTGTGCTTTCCTTCCATTTTTGTATGTTTCCTTTCCATCCTTTAAGTCATTCATGCCTTAGAAGATCTGAAACTACTTAACACACTAATCACGGCATCGAATGGAAATAAAGGTAATTAAAATAATTAATTTTAAAGCATAGGAAACATGTTTTTCACATACATCACATAATAAGGGAGGGAAAGTAAAACCATGCAATTAATATGAATAAGTGGGTGAAGGATTGAATAAATCACTCAAACTAAGCATAAAATATATCATAAATTATGGGTTTATCAAGGTCACGTGCCGCTTTCCACGCATACACATCGGTCACGCGTACGCGTCATCTTGGAATTCTCCTTATCATGCGTACGCGTCATGTCACGCGTACGAGTTGTGGACAAATGACCTTCTCACGCGTGCGCGTCGACTTGAAATCTCCACAAGCTCATTTCTTCATGAATTCTCCACTTGCATACTTTTCTCTTCACTCTTTTGATCCATCCCTTGCCTCTTAAACCTGAAATCACTAAAAAACATATCATGCCGTCGAGTGGAATCAAGGTGAATTAAAATTAACCAGTTAAAGACCTAAAAAGCATGTTTTCACTCTTAAGCACAAATTAGGAGAAAGTCATGAAACCATGCCATTTCATTGAATAAATGTGAGAAAAGTTGATAAAATTCTCCAAATTAAGCACAGGATAAACCACAAAATTAGGGTTTATCAAACCTCCCCACACTTAAACCAAGCATGTCCTCATGCTAACCCAAGAAAGAAACAAAGGGTATTAGCATTTATTCAATGCAAACTATCTAGGTGCAACCTACCTACATGCAACTATCTAAATTAATGCAACTACTTGGTCAAAATAAATCAATTTCCAAGAAAGCATATATGCAAATAAGGGCTAAAGGTATTAACAACCTAGTCAAACCACAATTGAATTGAGTTATTAATAGATTTTACAAACTTGCAAGAAAAGTGATGATTCTAGGTGAAAACATGTTATTGAGCAATCGAACCCTCACCAGATGTGTATCCGCTCTACTCACTCAAGTGTATAGGGTTGATTCACTCAATTCTCCCCAAATCATGCTTTCCAAGATTTGTTTTTCATCTAACAATCACCAATGATTTTATGCATGCATACAAATATCATGAGGACTTATCCATAGGTTGTAATGGGGTTAGGGTCAAGGTAGGATTGTATTTGGTTAAGTAGACTAGAAATTCGAATCTTTGATTAACTTAAACTTCCCACCTAACCTATAAAACAACCTATACAATTCTAAACAAACCTAACTACCAATTCTTTTGATCACAACTCATATGTATTGATTATTATTGAGCTTCACTTTGGGGCATTTTGTCCCCTATATATATATATATATATATATATATATATATATATATATATATATATATATTTATTTATTTATATTTATCATCATTTTTTTTCAAACTAAAATATATACAAGAGCATCAATACATATGGTTTATACATTCAACGCAAGAGTATGTACCGAATTCCCAATGTTCTCAATGAAAAACTCAAAATACACTTTTACCTCCACCAATGTTCCCAAGTTTTCCCACACTTAAATGATACACACACTCGCTAGCCTAAGCTAATAAAAGATCCAAACAAGGGACATTTATTATTTTTCGCTTTAAGGCTTGTAATATGCTAAAATTAAGAACAAATAGGATTTAAATAGGCTCAAAATTGGCTAACAATGGTTGATGAAAAGTAGGCTATTTGGGTAAGTGAGCTAATTGAAACAATGGCCTCAATCATATAAGTGCATTCATACACAAAATAATGGACATATAGAATCAAACAAATCACAGATTACAATCATAGAAAGAGAATAATACACACAAGAATGAAAATAAGTGGTTATTTGATGTAACCAAACAATTAAGCTCAAAACTCACATGCTTGTGTTCTTAGCTCAAAAATATGATCCACAATATATAGTTCAAGCAAGTTCTAACAAAAAATTTTTAGAACACACACTAGCATAAAAAGCTATGTCATAATTACACAAAAGAAGTATGCACTCCACTCAGCCTAGTGTGCTTGAAATAATTTAAACGACTTGTAGGTTAAGATATTAACAAGTAGTGAAGAGGCATGAAAGCAGTCAAGCAATTAATCAAGCAATTGTGAATTGGATAATGAATGGACATTGATTGATGTGTAAGTAGACTTTAATGAACCAAATGAAATATAGACTCACACATCAAATAATGACACATATTGAAGTTTATTTGCAACACCTAAGTGGTATAGAAGTGGAGCACATGGATGCTATGGAACTTAGAAAAAGAAGATAGAAGTGAAAAACAATCACATAGCAAGATGGTCCACAAAGCTTAGAAAGCTCGAATATATGTCACTAGGTAAGTTTTCGATCCAATTCCACAATTCTAAAATCTCAATGCATTAAATAGGTGATGTAAATAAGGGTCAATCATAAAGAAGCATCACCTAACAAAAAATGCATTGATAATATACTATTGCCTAATCATAATGAAATGCTTTAAATCACATGGTGGCCAAAACATGCAATTCAAAAGAATTAGAAAGCTTGAAGGCAATATCACATGTACTTGATATTTAAAAAATGTTAAGCATTAAGGACTCAAAACCAAGTAACAAGGTATAACCTCAATAAAGAAATCCAACAATGAATAATTTTATTATCAAGAAACAACAATTCAAATTAACAATCCAATACTTATCACTTAAAAAATTAAACAAAAATGAAATTAACTAAATAGCTAACTTACTAAACTAACTAATGGTTGATGGTGTATGGTAGTGTTGGATGATGGGTGAAGAGAGGAAGATTGATGGTTTAGAAGTTATAGTAAACTCTCGTTGCAAGTATAGTTACTAAACCAAGCAATCAACCTTTCTTACAAACGTTTTGGTTGTCACAAGTAACAAACCCCTTTAAAATTGATAACCGAGTATTTAAACCTCGGGTCGTCTTCTCAAGGAATTTTAGGGAAGTATGTTCTTATTATTGGTTATGAAGATTGTAAACTGGGGCATGTTGAGTTTGGGCAATGGGCACAGGTATATTCAAATGACAAATAAAATAAATAAATAACTGTAAAATAAACTTTTGGCAATGTATGAGAAATTAGAAGTCCAGGCTTAGTTATCCTTATCAATAACAATGAAAGTTGAATCTTAATTCCACTTAGTCAACCTTTACTAAAGTAAAGAAAAGTCAAGGGATTAATTAGTTTGATCTTCGAATCCTATTTATTTCCTAAGAAAGATTGGGATTATTGAAGCTCAATTCAATTAGCAAAGATAACAGTTATCAATTATGCTGTTGAGTTGGATAATTCCTGAGTTATTGATTTCTTTACCAAGACCAAAAGGGGAAAAGTAAATCTACTGGAATAAGAATACCTTCAGATGGGAAGTAATAATCATTTAAATAAAAGAGAGCAATAATAACTGAAATACCTCAAATAACATTAATTCAAGTAATCTGGAACAGTTCATAAACTAAATTGGGAAAATAAACAAAAATAAAGAACCTGGGATTGAGAGTTACTCCTAAAACTAAGAGAAGTCCTAAATCCTAATCCTAAGAGAGAGGAGAGAACCTCTCTCTCTAAAAACTACATCTAAAATATGAAAAGTGAATTATGAGAGCCTGTTTATGAATGGATGCAATCCCCCACTTTATAGCCTCTAATATGTGTTTTCTGGGCCGCGAATTGGGTCGAAAACAGCCCAGAAATTGCTGGAGAAGAATTCAAACACGCTAATTTCCGTCACTGCGACGCGGCCACATGGATCACGCGGTTGCGTCGCCTAGCGTCAGGGAAACTAAAGCATATTATATATCAAATTGAAGCCTCGGATGTTAGCTTTCCAACGCAACTGGAACCGCGTCATTTGGACCTCTGTAGCTAAAGTTATAGCTGTTTGAGTGCGAAGAGGTCAGGCTGGACAGCTTAGCAATTTCTCCAACTTCTTGTATTCCTTCCACTTTTGCTTCTTTTCCATCCTCCAAGCCATTCCTGCCTTATAATATCTGAAAACACTTAACACACATATCAAGGCATCTAATGGTAATAAGAGAGGATTAATAATAAGCAAATATAAGATCAAAGAAGCATGTTTTCAATCAAAACACATAATTAGGAAGGAAATATAAAACCATGCAAATAGTATGAATAAGTGGGTAAAGAGTTAATAAAAACCACTCAATTGAGTACAAGATATACCATAAAATAGTGGTTTATCAATGGGTAAGAGAAGGGAAGAAGAGAGGAGAAGAGAAGAAATGGAAAGAAGAGAAGAAAAGAAGGTGGATGAAACAGGGCATTCCATGCATATGCATGGAGTGACGCGTAAGCGTGGTGATGTGAAATGGGTGCGACGCGTACGCGTGGGTGGACTTTATGCTAGAGGCACAATTCCAGCCCAAAACTCGCGCAACTCTCTGGAATTTGTATGGGAGGTGAAAAAGTAGATGTCACGCATACGCGTGGGCGAGGCGTACGCATGGGTGGTTGAAAAACTTGGGGTCACGTGCACGCGTGGCATGGTGCTCTATTTTCAAAATTTTTCCAAGTTCTTGCACAAAACCAAGCATTCCTAACCTCCAAACAGCTACCAAAACACTATCAAACCTTATTTAACATATTAGACTACCAATTAAACCCAACTATCCAAACAAAACATGAAATTAAACTAATTTTACCAATATATACAAAAAGGAATAATGAAAAGATGTTACCATGGTGGGGTGTCTCCCACCTAGCACTTTTATTTATTGTCCTTAAGTTGGACATATGGTGAGCTCCTTGTCATGGTGGCTTGTGCTTTTATTCATCTTTGAACTTCCACTAATGCATGAATTTCCAATAAGCTCCTGATGTCAGGGCATCTTAGGCTAGTTTCACTAGCCTTTTTCTTTGTTTTTAATAGGTTTTATGGACTTTCTTAACTTATAAGTAAGCAATTGGGTTAGAAATTTATGTATGCCTAGATTCATTCAATCATGGCTAATTTGATGCAATTTCATGAGAATTATGCTATAATTACTTGTGTGCTAAGAATGATGAGAATTCTCATGACTTTAGCAAGGCTTTGATGCATGTATTGGTTGATGACAGGTGATGGAAAGAATGGGAGGAAGTTGAAGAAGGAGCATGGAAAGGATGAACAAGAAGCAACGTTGGTGGCCAAGTTGGACCACCAACGTTGCCTCAAATGTTGAGAAGGAGGCAGAGCAAGTTTCTGCATAATTTGCTGGTGCCCACATTGGAGGGAACGTTGTCAAGCCAATATTACCCCCAACGTTGTGATAAAATGTACTTTCTGAAGATTTGGAAAATCTGTAGCGACGTGCACGCGTAGCAGACATGTACGCGTGGATGGGTAATGTTGGACCAATAACGCTACCTCAAACATTGGTGGCCAACGTGCGTGATCTTGATTTCAAAATCCTGAATTTGAAAAAGCGCAAAGACGCGCACACGTCTATAGCATGTACGCGCGGGTTTAACTTTTGAGAATCCACGCGCACGCGTACATCACGCGCACGCGTGGATAGGCCAATGTTGGAAGGAATGTTGCCAGTCGACGCGCACGCGTAGCGTACGCGCACGTGTGGATACATATTATGATGCCAAGGGCGCGAACGCGCAATGCACGCATACGCATGGGTAGAAGAACATTGGCACTCCAACGTTGAGTCAAACGCCAATGACAACAAGCAGAACTGAATTTTCAAAGACGCGTTTGATTCAACATTGGCCCTCAAACGTGGACTCCAACGTGAGCATCAGAACTTTGCAATTCAAACAGATCTCTTCTCAACAGAAAGGGAAACCAATTGGAGAAACTTCAACCCAATTCAATCAAGGCCAAAAGCCCAATTCAGAGATTGAAAATCAATGGAAGAAAGTGTATAAATAGCTTAGAATTTAAGATAGTAAGGGGAATTTTTTAGCTGGGGAGAGAGATACTGACACGTTGCTAATATTAATTTTCTGCAATTCTTTCAATTCCATTTTACATTCTGAGAGCTATGAACAACTAAACCCCTTTCATTGGGTTAGGGTGCTCTGTGTAATTCAATGGATCAATATTAGTTTTCATTTTTCTTCTTTCTTTTCTCTTGATTTTGCTAGAAAGCTTTCGTTCTTCATCCTATTAGAAAGTTATCTTGGGAAAGAAGCTATTTATAATTGGATCTCCTTTGAACCTTGGAAGAGGAATGAGGAGATCATGCTATAATTGCTTTCTCACATTGGATTAGATTGGGGTTTGGATGGATATAGTGACATGTAATCCTACCAATACTTTGATCTATGAATTTGTGTGATAGAAACAGTGACTGATCTTCATCTCTTCCCATGAGCACTAAATCATGGAATTGGGTAATTGTTCATGCTTAGAGAGATTAGATTGCCAAAGAATTGGGATCTAATCACCTAAGATTGCCAAGGAGTTCAATGAATGCATTGATTGAGGAAGAGATGAAAATGAACTTGATCCGGAGAATTATCACATCTCCTGACCCTAATGAATCGCTTACTCTAATCTTACCCATTCTCATTACATTCTGCTCTATAATTTCATGCTTAATCGCCATTCCCATTTAATTTCATGCAATTTAAGCTTCTGTCATTTAATTTCTCGCACTTTAATTTTTGTCATTTAATTTCTTGCAGTTTAAGTTTCCCGCAAAATTTACATTCTGCAATCTCAACCCAATTTTGATTTCGCTCAGCTAGCACAATTCTCCAATTAACATTGATCAACCAACAAATCCCTGTTTTTACTTGACGATAATCCGATGCACTTGCCGGTAGGAAATTGTTGAGAGACAATTTTCGAGTGAATCAAGTTTATGGCGCCGTTGCCGGGGATTGATTTTGTATTGACAATTATGAAAATGGAGGAAAACTAGATTGAACACTTTTCTTTTCTTTTGTAATTAGTTTTTGTTTCAGTTTGTTACTCCTATTTTCTGCTATTTGAGTTGTTTTTCTTTATTCATCTACTTTTTAGCATACTAAGCACTAGCTGTTTGTAATATTGCCTCACTAAGAATCCGTCATTTATGACAATGAAGATTCAAATTTTTTTTTGTGATTATTGTTTAAAACAGAGCTTGCTACAAGAAATAAAAGAGCATCCGTCATATTTTGGTCAATCAAGTTTCAAGGGAAACTCTCCACCACCATAGAATAACTCACATTATTATGCTCATGGTGGGTGAGAGTATCAAGAACATGAGATGGGATACTTTTCGGAGCCACAAAATGGTCCATATTTTGGTGAAATTGATCACTACTCAAGTTGTGGCTGGGAAGATCAAAATCAAAGGGATTTCACTCATTCATACCCCATTCATCAAGAGTCATCACCTCTTAATTATCCAACCTCACCTCCTAATTTTACATGTCCAAATTCTTCACTATTTGAGTATGCCTTAGTACAAAATTCCTTTCCAGACCCATACAATTCATTCCACCATTCACAAAATTCATTCCACTACACACAAAATCCTTTTCACAGTCCACTAAATTCATTCCATTACCCACAAGGGTCAGACTATTCTCAGAACACACAACCACAAAATAACCAATTCCATTCACCATCCAACCACAATCAACCATCACAACCTACACAACCTCCTTTAAATAAACTTGCTGAGGCAGAACTCATCCTTGAAGAACTCAGAAGAAAGAGAGAAGAAGATCAACTTGCTAGGATAGAACTCCTCCTTGAAAAAATAATAAAGATAAAAGAAGAGGAGAAAATAGCAACAAGGGAGTATGAAGAAAAATTGAGACAAATAGCACAATCCTCTTCTGAAGAACAAGTCATTGAAAAGTTGAGATCATTTGAAGAGACCACTTTACTCTCTCCAGAAACTGAGGAATTCATTTAATGTTCCAGAGCATTGACAGAAAAACAAGCCATCACCTTCAGAAACCTGGAAGCAAATCTAAACCATATAGCAAAACACTTCAGAGTGATACTTAGCAAGAAAGATGATGACTAAATAGAGGTTACAGGGGAGGAATCAAAAGAACAAGAAAAAGAGGCACCCATACTAAGTGAGATTCATATGAAGAAGGAGGAGGTTTTGAGAATATATAAGCCCAGAGCTCCATACCCACAGAGGCTACTAGGGGTGCCAAAGAAACATGCAAACTCACTCCCGAAAGAGTCAATGCAACATCATTTAGAAGAAAGGGAGGAAGCCAATCAAGGGAGTCCACACTCCAATGAAACAGAGAGTTGCATAGAGGGTGAGTTCATTGAACCACCAATTCAAGAAGCTCTTAATGAAGAGGATGCTCCAACTATCCAACAATACCTAAGTCTTGAGATCAAAGATGTGAAGGCAGTAAATACAAGAACTAAAAGGAGGATTGTGACTGAGAAACAAAGGATCATATCCATGAAAAAGAGAAGGTCAAAGAACGATCAAACTACTGATCTAACAAGCAAGTTCACTGATGACTTGCATCATTTACCCTTTTTTCTTGACTAAAAGGACCATAAAAGAGCATAATCCCATTTAATCATTACAATTCATGAACTAATTGATGAATATTCTGGTAAATTGCTTTGAAATGGGTTTATACTGAATTTCAAGTGAAAAGAGCAACAAAAAGGGAAGAAAACAACAAAACAAAGCTGGGCATGTGAAACTGGCGTGCCACTTGGAGCAAACGCCATAAAAGTGTGTGGGCGTGGCACGCCAGGAGTTGGGCGTGGCACGCCAGTAAAGATTTCCAGATTAGCATGATTCAATCTTTTACATGGGCGTGCTAGGCCAGAAGCTGGGCGTGGAACGCCAGTATAGTTTTCCGGAGAGCAATGCTAAAGGCCATAAAAGGGGCGTGGCACGCCAAGCTGGGCGTGGCACGCCAAGACCATCACACATTATGGGTGTGCCACTTGAACCATTGGGCGTGGTATGCTAGTTCATCAATCCAGAAAGGACAACCACTTGTGCGAGCCACTTGGTATCGAAGGCGTGGCACGCCAGCTCCAAACCATCACTTGGGCATGCCACTTGAAGACCCAGGCGTGGCACGCCAAGCTTAAAGGAGCCACCTTAAGGTGGGTGTGCCACTTGAGCATCAAGGCGTGGCATATCAGTACAAATTTTCAGAGAAGAGGTTGAAGGTCCAAGCACTTAGGTGTGCCACTTAGTGTCGAAGGCGTGGCACACTAGCTCTCATCCTCACTTGGGCATGCCACTTGAAGACCCAGGCATGGCACGCCAACACTAGAGAAGGCCAAAGCAAAGCTGGGCGTGCCATTTGGTGTCGAAGATGTGGCACGCTAGCTCTCATCCTCACTTGGTATTGCCACTTGAGGACCCAGGCGTGGCACGCTAACACTAGAGAAGGCCAAAAGCAAAGTTGGGCATGCCACTTGGTGTCGAAGGAGTGGCACACCAGCTCTCATCCTCACTTTGGTGTGCCACTTGAAGACCTAGGCGTGGCATGCCAACACTAGAGAAGGCCAAGCAAAGCTGGGCGTGCCACCTGAGGTCGAAGGCATGGCACGCCAACCCTCATTGTTCACCTGGGCATGCCACTTGAATGCTGGGCGTGGCGCACCAGTTCTATATTCCAGAGAAGAGAGTGAAGTACATACAAGGAGTGTGGCATGTCAGACCCTGGGCGTGCCATGCTAGTTCAACTTTCCAGAGAGGAGAAGAAGGAAAAGGCCTGGGTGTGCCACTTTGGCTCGAAGGCATGTCACGCTAGGCCAACCAAAGCTTAAGAAGACCCTGGGCGTGCCACCTGGGCTCGAACGCGTGGCACACCAGGGACACCAACACATGCGGTGTGCCATTTGAAGAGCTGGGTGTGGCGCGCCAAGCCAAATTGCAAGCTGGGTGTGGCACGCCAGTTAAACGCTTGTCACACGCCAAGCTGGAAGGTCACGTTTATTGAGTTTTCCTTTACCTCGAAATTGTAATTTTCTTTTCTCTTTTGTATTTTCTTTATTCTAGTGCTAGGAGTAGTATAAATAACCCCTGAAAGTACTGAGAAGGGGTGGTTGGGTAGTAGTTTTGTTGAAGTATAGTTAGATTTACTTTTCACATCATCTCTTCCATCTTTTGTACTTTTCTCTAAGCTTTGAGTAGCTAAATTCCCTCTCATTGAGAGAGGGAGCTCTGTTGTACTTGATGGATTAATGATAGTGAATTTCTTCTTTTCTTCATCTTCTCTTTGATTTGCTAGAAGGAATTTTGTTTTAATGCTAGTGTTCAATCATCTTAGGAAAGAGGTTGAATGCAAAATGGGTTTCATGGGAACCTTGCAAAAGGAAACATGAAATCATTCTTGAAGTCCCTTTTCACATTTGAGTAGATCTAGGTTTTGGTGATTGGATATGGTGACATATAATCCACCCTCTATTCTGGATCTACAAGGATGTGTGGTATAATCAGGGATCAAGCATATCTCTCTTCATGAGCAATTAGACCAAGGAATTGGCTGATTATCAAGATTTAAGAGACTGAGTCACCAAGGGATTGGGGCTCAAGCAATCATGATTGCCAAGAGGTCAATGAGTTATATGATTAAAGATGAGATGAGCTGGATTTAATCCAAAGAGAACTACATCTCCTGATCTTTATGAATTCCCCATATTCTTATCTTCCACATTTTTTATAGCTTTCTTTATATTCTGTCAATCTCCATTCCCATTTATGATTATGTCATTTATGTTTCTGCACTTTACATTATTGCCATTTCCTTTTCTGCACTTTATTGCTTCTCTTTACTTTTGAGTCATTTACATTCCTGCTCATTTACAATTCTGCAATCACACTCTATATTGCTCAGCTTGACTAATTCACCCATTGATTAAAATTGCTCAACTCTACTGTGGGTAATTACTTGACAATAATTTTGGTGCACTTGCCAAAAGAACGTATTCATCATTTTTATATGGGGAGTGAATTCCGGTCATCAAGTTTTATGGCGCCATTGCCGGGGATTGGTTTAAATTTGACAATAACTAAATTGATGGGGAGCTAGATTAAGCATTTTAATTACCTTGCTATTTCTTTTTCATTTCTTTAATTTTTTTCTTTTTTCTTTTATTTTGTTTCTACTTTGGTCATTTTAGTTATTCATTGTTCATATTTCCATTCTTTTACTGCTCTATTAACTGTTTGATTAATTGCATCATCCAGCTAACCACTAATTTTAACAAGAGTGCCTCCTTCACTCGTTCTCTACTTGCTGTTGTTGAATGTATGATAGGTAGAAGGGGAGAAACTTCATCCTCCTTCGATAGTGAACCTGAGAGGACCTTCCTTAGATTAAGGAGGGAAGCAAGAGGCAAAGGCATAGTTAGAGAGGAAGTATTAGAGGAAGATCTGAGAACTACTATGTAGGAAGAGGTGCATAACCATGTTAGAGAAGATGTTGGTAATCATGTTGGGCAAGAAAGGAGAGTCTTAGGCTCCTACACCAACCCAAATCCAAGAAACTGTGGTAGTAGCATCTTGAAGCCAACATTTCATGCTAACAATTTTGAGTTGAAACCTTAACTCATCACACTTGTCCAGAATAATTGTTCATACGGTGGGGGTGCCCAAGAGGACCCAAACCAACATCTCACTACATTTTTGAGGATTTGCGACACTGTAAAGTCAAATGGTGTACACCCTGACACTGCAAAGTGGCTGGAAGCATTTTCCAAGGAAAGCTTGACCACTTGGGATGATGTTGTGAACAAGTTTCTAGCAAGATTCTAGCTTCTACAGAGAGTCAATAGACTAAGAGCTGAGGTGCAAACCTTCAGACAGTAAGATGGTGAAACCATGTATGAGGCCTAGGAGAGGTTCAAAGATTTGACAAGGAAATGCCCACCGGATATGTTCAATGAGTGGGTGCAATTGCACATCTTCTATGAGGGACTGCTATATGAGTCAAAGCAAGCAGTAGATCATTCTTCAGAGGGCTCACTCAACAAGAAAACCATTGAAGAAGCCATAGATGTCATAGAGACTGTAGTTGAGAATGAGTACTTCTATGCTTCAGATAAAACTCAAAAGAGAGGAGTAATGGAGCTCAATTCTATGGATGCTTTGTTAGCCCAAAATAAGGTGATCACTGCACAACTAGCAACCTTAACCAAGAAGGTGGAGAAGAATCAAGTCTCAGCTATTCAAGCCCAAGTCCCTCCACAAGAAGGAGATGCACCAGAAGTTGAATGTGAATGGGAGCAAGCTAACTATGTGAACAACCCATCTATACCACCATATGATCCAAACTCCAAGACATACAACTCAGGTTGGAAGAACCACCCAAATTTTGGGTGGGGAAACCAACAAAGCCACAATCAAGACCACAAACCATACTAACCCAACCAATACAACAACCACAACCCCAACCATCAATAAAGCAACAACAGATCCTACCACAACTCACACAATACACCATACCACAACTCACACAACTCACACAACCAACAACTACACAACAGCCACCACCAAGATACATCATCCTCAACTATGGAACCATGTGAAACCAACATCAATTTTTCAAAATTGGAGGCTGCCATAGCATAATTGTCAGCCTAACTGACAGGAACCATTTCCACTATCCTGGAGAGACAAATACAAGCTGAAAGAAAGATAGATGCAAACCAAGAGGAGTTCAGATCCAACATAAGAAATCAAGGGGCAGCAATTTCGAAATTGGAAGCACAAGTGGGGAGCTTGTCTAAACAAATACCAATGTCTACACCTAGATTTTCCAGTGATACCATGGCCAACCCAAGAAGGAAATGTAAGGTCATCACAGTAAGAAGTAGAAGGATTGTAGAAGAAGCACCCCCAAGCCAGAGCAACCAAGACGAAGTAGCTACAAAGGAACCTGAAACCAAGAAAGAAGAAGAGACCCTTGCACCATCCTCACCAAAGCAAGTTCTAAAACTCTATGTGCCACAAGCACTCTACCCACAAAGGCTGAGGAAGGATGGGAAAGACAACCAGTTCTCTAGATTCTTAGAAATCTTCAAGAAGCTCCAGATCAACATACCTTTTGCTGAGGCACTAGAGCAAATGCTACTTTATGCTAAATTTTTAAAGGAGCTCATGACAAGGAAGAGGAACTGGGGTGAAAAAGAAACCATAGTGTTGACTGAGGAGTGCAGTGCCACCATACAAAAGAAACTTCTTCAAAAGATGAAAGACCCTGGGAGCTTCCCAATTCCCTGCATCATAGGTGATATCAACATTGAGAAAGCATTGTGCAATCTGGGGGCTAGCATCAACCTCATGTCCTTGGCAATGATGAAAAGGATGAGGATTGAGGAAGCCAAACCAACAAGAATAGCACTCCAGTTGGTTGACAGAACATTTAAGTTTCCTCATGGGGTAGTGGACGATTTGTTGGTGAAACTGGGAGAGTTCATCTTCCAGCTGATTTTGTTGTTCTTGACATGGAGGAAGAAGCCAACACATCAATCATCCTAGGAAGGCCATTCCTAGTTACTGCTGGAGCCATTATCGATGTTCAAAAAGGGGAGCTAGTCTTGAGATTGCATGAGGAGAGGATAGTCTTCAATGTCTTCAAGGCCATGAGTTACCCCAAGGAATCCATTGGAGAATGCATGATGGTGGACACAATTGAAGATCTTGTTCAAAGAGTCCTAGAGGAAGAACAATGTGAAGTAATCACAAAGCAAGATCAACAAGCTCCATGTGGTGAACTACCACTAGAGACTATGGAAAGACCAATTATGCTGGACAAGACAAGTAACATGGAAGTGGAGACACCAAAATTGGAACTAAAGGCCCTGCCTCCAAGCTTGAAATATGCTTACTTGGGTGATAACAACACATACCCAATGATCATCAATTCAAGTTTGAATGAACAACAAGAAGAGGAGCTAATCCAAGTACTAAAACAACACAAGGTTGCTATAGGGTGGACACTTGCAGACTTAAAGGGGATCAGCCCTTCAATGTGCATGCACAAAATCTTACTTGAAAAAGGTGCAAAGCCCTCAAGACAGCAACAGAGAAGGCTAAACCCAACAATGAATGAAGTAGTACAAAAAGAGGTGCTAAAGTTGTGGCAAGCAGGGGTCATTTACCCCATCTCAGATAGCCCTTGGGTAAGCCTTGTGCAAGTAGTCCCCAAGAAAGGAGGGATCACTGTTGTACCAAATAAGAAGAATGAGATGCCACAGAGGTTTATAATGGAATAAAATTGTTTGACGTGTGGGGAATTAATTTTATGGGACCATTCCCATCTTCCTACTCAAACAATTATATATTGATGGCTGTAGATTATGTGTCAAAGTGGGTAGAAGCTATAGCCACAGCAACAAATGACAACAAGGTTATGATAAGCTTCTTGAGAAGAAATATCTTCAGCCGATTTGGAGTTCCTAGAGCCCTTATTAGTGATGGAGGGACACACTTCAACAACAAGTAACTTGAGACACTCCTACTCAAGTATGGAGTCAAGCACAAAGTGGCAACCCCATACAATTCATAGACCAACGGGCAAGCTGAGATATCAAACAGAGAACTCAAGAGAATCCTTGAAAGGACAGTTGGAAATTCAAGAAAGGAGTGGTCCAAAAAGCTGGATGATGCATTATGGGCCTATAGGATAGCCTTCAAGACACCTATTGGGATGTCTCCATTCCAACTGGTGTTTGGAAAGGCTTGTCACATACCAGTGGAGCTTGAACATAGAGCATTTTGGGCTCTAAAAATGTTGGACTTTAATGATCAAGCTGCTGGAGAAAGAAGGCTAATGCAACTCAATGAGATGGAAGAATTCATAAATCAGGCATATGAGAATGCCAAGATTTACAAGGAGAACACAAAGAGGTGGCATGATCAAAAGATAGCAAGGAGAGAGTTCACAGAAGGTCAGAAAGTGCTGCTGTACAATTCAAGACTCAAGTTCTTCCCGGGGAAGCTTAAGTCTTGATGATCAGGACCCTTTACCATCCTTAAAGTATCCCCTATGGTCATGTAGAGCTCATGGAGGACAAAACACAGAGAACTTTCACTATGAATGGCCATAGACTCAAGCATTACTTGGGCGACTCACTGGATGAGCAGAGAGTGAGCTACAACCTTAACTAAAGAAGGAAGAACGTCAAGCTAGTGATGATAAAGAAGCGGGTTGGGAGGCACCCCAACACTTATATCCTTTTGATTTATTACTTTTTAGAAGTAGCTTAAAATTGTTAATTTAGAGAGTTCAAGATCCAGTTTAATACTTTTGTTTCCTTGCTTTCTAGAAGTAATTGTAAGTGGTAGGTTAGGTAGTTTAAATATCAATTTTAAGTGTTTGGTAGTTAGAGAATCTTCAATTTGTTTTCTTTTTCTGAAAGTGCAATTTGATGAACACACTTACTGATGATGAGTAATTGGGCTGAGAACTAGCTAAAAAGCTAAGTTTGGTGTGGCCACTAACCCACTTAATCTAGGCCTACAACCATTTGAATGAATTAATTTTGAGAAGTAATCCCAGAGATTAAGTTTGGTGTGGCCATCACCATATGAAGATCACCTAGCAAGCCCAATACCATTCAAGTTTGAAAGCACTTAATAAATTAGTGGGTGCATAAAAGTTGGTTTTAAGGTGTTCAGAAGGAATTAGAAAGAAAGGGATGTGAAAGGATTGAAATTATTTCACGCTTATGAACACCTTAAAATCTAATGATGAACCCAATTTATTAGATGCAATGAGATTAAGTTTGGTGTCCCAAGGGACACTCATTAGTTGCAATTTAAATGACTCATAATATAGGGAATGTGACGGATTCTTTTGTCATTACTGATAGGGTTTTCGGTTTTCATTTTTTAGGAGAAAGGATGGGGCCCACATGATTGATAGCTCATTAAGCAAGGAGTCAAAGTGTACTTGCACTTTGAAACTCAATACATGCAGGAAGCCAAAAGGGATAAGGATTGGCACCTCTTCCCATGCTAGGCGCCACTTTCCAAGTGGAAAAACATTGAATTGCTTTTACTTCCCACTTTCCACCCCACATACTACACTTTTCACCCCTATAAAAGCCACTCATTTTTCCCACCACTCTCCACACTTCAAAACCCAAACCCCACCGCAACAGAACCTCCTCACTCTCTCTCTTCTTTCTTTTCTTTCTCTTTACTATCTTCTGTTTTCTTTTCTTGATTGGGATAATCAAGTCCTAAGTTTGGTGTTGTAGCAAAACCCTATTTTGCTTACTCTCTTTCAATTTTCTTCAACCTTTCAAACCTCTTCTATCACCCCAATGGCACCACTAAGAGCCTCAGCATCAAAGAAAAGAAAGACCAAGGAACCAACCTCAGGATCCTCAAGTCACAATGAATACAAGTTTCTCTCATCATTCAACCAAAACCAATTTTATGGTTGGGTGAGTGAGAGGCAAATCATTCCAGAGGTTGGCTTCCAACTTGGGAGGAATGAGCATCCTAAAATCATCAGGGAAATCAACAGCAGGGAATGGGCATTCTTGTGCAACCAACCAAGGAAGGTGGTGGAGAGCTTAGTTAGAAAATTTTATGCCAATGCAGTGCCTCAGCCCGGGCAACCCTATGGCTATCTTAGCTATATGAGAGGGAAGGCCATTGACTACAGCCCCTCCAACATAGATAGGATATTGATGGTGAAGCAAACAAGTGCCACCCGAAGTTATAAAGAGAGGATGAAGCAACAAGACCCAGGGTTTGATGAAATCCTAAATGAAATTTGCGTGCTGAATATGCAGTTGATAAATGACAAGGATAGAAGACCCAATCAGCTGAGGAGAAGAGATTTGAGCCCCCAGACCAGAGGGTGGCTGGACTTTGTGAGAAGGTCTCTCAATCCCACATCCAACATTTCCGAGGTGACATTAGAGGGGGCTGTGCTCATATACAGCATCATGAAGGGAGAAAACGTGAATGTTGGGGAGATGATTGCCAGCAACATTAATAGGGTGCTGAAAAGCACCAAGGATAGCACAAGGTTGGCATTCCCCAGCATCATCCAAAGGCTATGTGATGAAGCAGGGGTTGAGAAGATCATTGATGAGGTGCTAGTGGATCAAGAGAAGCCCATAACTACCAAGAAGATAGCCAAAGTGGTAGCTGTTAACCCACTTCAGAGGGCTAGGGAACACAGAGCTCATGCTCATATACCACAAGAACAATCACAACAAGAAGAAGGGGCTAAAGATCAACCACACTACCTGGCACTTCAACCACCACCATACCATCAATACCAACAATTTCCTGAAGGTTTCAATTGGGAGCAATTGCAAGGAGACATATACCAAATGAGAGGAGATATACACCACCTGAGAGAGGATGTCAACCAACTCAAAGAACAACAAAAACAATGGGACCAAGTGAATGAGAACATACAACAACTCCAAGGGAGTATGGAGCACATGAGGAAGGAGCAGCAAGATCAGTTTGACTGGGGAGAGATGCAAGGTGCACTCAACAAAATAGTGGAGCAAAACAGATGGCAACAGAGGAACCTTGCTGAGTTTAGGCATCTTTATGATGCTAGAACCATTTCAAGGAGGCAATATGATATCAACACACAAGAAGCTAAATCACTTGTGTAATGCTGTGGCAGCCTTGAACCTCGGATACCCAACATCCATGCAAGGAATGGAGGAGTTAAGTGCGAGACAAGAGGAAATTCTGGCTAAGCATAAGGAGGATGAAAGAAATTACATGAGAAGTCTAGGATTTTGGAAGCCCAAGGACACAAAGGCACAAGAGGGATCCTGATAAACCCTATTTGTAGGGTTTATCTTGTGCTTGATTTAGGGGATTTTACAAGCTTTTACACACATTTATTCAATGAAACAGCTTGGTTTCATGATTGTCTCCTAATTTGCACTTTAGTGTGAAAAGATGCTTTCTACGTCTTTAATTAGCTAAATTCAATTCATCTTTGATTCCACTAGATGCCTTGATTTGTTTGTTAAATGATTTTAGGTTGAAAAGGCTATGAAGGATCAAAGGAGTGAAGAGGAAAGAATGCAAAATGGAGAACACATGGAAAAAAGCAAAAGAATTGGATATGTCCATGATGCACGGAAACTTGTCTCTCAACAATTTCCCTCGGCAAGTATACCGAATTGTCGTCAAGTAAAAACTCACAATAGAGTGAGGTCGAATCCCACAGGGATTGATTGGTCAATCAACTTTAATTAGAGGAATGTTCTAGTTCAGCTAAGCAGAATTTGATGTGAGAGTTGCAGGAAATTAAATGGAGGAAAGTAAATAGTAGAAAATGTAAATGCCGGGAATAAAGAGCTGAATATAAATGACAGAAAGTAAATTGTAGAATCTTAAATGGGGAATGGGGAATTTAGCATGAAAGTAAATTGCAGAAGTTAAAGAGAATGGGTAAGATCAGAAATGGGGAGTTCATTGGGCTCAGGAGATGTTGTATTCTCCGGATCAAGTTCATCTTCATCTCTTCCTCAATCAATGCATTCATTGATCTCCTTGGCAATCTTAAGTGATTGAATTCCAATTCCTTGGTAATTCAATCTCTCAATTCTTGATCAATAGCCAATTCCTTGGTCTAGTTGCTCATGAGAAGAGATGAAGTGTGGTCACTGATTATACCACATGTATTTCCAAATCAAAATGTTGGTAGGATTATATGTCACTATATCCATCCAGATCCCAATTTGGTCTAACATGAGAAAGCATTTCTAGCATGATCTCTTCATTCCTCTTCCAAGGTTCCAAAGAGATCCAAGTATGAATAGCTTCTTTTCAAAGATAACTACCCAATTGGATGAAGATTGAAAGCTTTCTAGTAAAATCAAGAGAAAAAAAAGAGGAAGGATAATGAAAACTATTATTGATCCATCAAATTACAACAGAGCTCCCTAACCCAATGAAAAGGGTTTAGTTGTTCATAGCTCTAGGAATAGAAAATAAAGTTGGAGAATGCATTCTGAAAGTAAAACTAGAAGTTGCAGAGAAAGTAAAATTTTACAGAGAGTAGTTCTCCCTCCTCCCGAAAGCTTTCCTCTAGTTCAAAATTACTCCTATTTATACTACTCTTCTGATCTTCTAGTTGGCTCTTCAAGTCTTGGATATGGGCCTTTGGATCTTGAGTTGAAGCAGTTATCATCTTTAGTGGGCTCAGCTTCACTTGCAGAGAAAGTGTGCAGTAGGCATGGACTTTAGCTTAGGGCGTTAGTGGTGTTAACGTTAAGTGAAAATGTGGGGTCGAGAACGTTAGTGACAATCACCTTTTTCACTAACGTTCCTAACCCAAAATGGTCCACGTTAACTTCAACGTTAGTGGCACTAACGTGACCACTAACGTTGCCTCTTGGCCCATCGCAAACGTTACTAGGGTTTACCTTTCCCAATAACGTTGAGAGTACTCCTTTCTCCCTACGTTAGAGTTCACGTTAGTATAGTTAACGTGACCTTTAACGTAGGCTTGCCAAATCTTCGAGAGCGTTAGTGACACCTACCTTTTTCACTAACGCTCCAAAACGCCCCTTTCCCACGTTAGTGCCTCACGTTAATTACATTAACGTGACCACTAACGTGGTGTTGATTGCCATCTCCAACGTTAGTGACAAAGGTGAGTGTCACGAACGTTGGCTCATTATCCCTTTTCTCCATGTTAGCTTCCACGTTAATGTAATTAACGTGGTAACTAACGTGGCTCATCGTGGCTTAGTCCAACGTTAGTAACAAAGGTGAGTGTCACTAACGTTGGCGATTCCTTGCTCCTTCCACGTTAAAGTTCACGTTAAATAAGTTAACGTGGCTCTTAACGTAGCCAATATGGGCTTAGTCCAATGTTAGTGACAAAGGTGAGTGTCACTAACATTGGCATTATCTTTCTCTTCCACGTTAGATTTCACGTTAACTGAGTTAATGTGACTCTTAACTTGGCCAATTGCCCTTTTTGGAGCATTAGTGGCACTCACTTTTACCACTAATGCTTGGAGCTTCCTTTTTCTCCACGTTAACTACCACGTTAATGTAGTTAACGTGGTATTTAACGTGGGCTTTGATGACTTCGAAGACGTTATTGGCGATCACTTTTCTCATTAATGTTGCAAGCTAGCTCCCATTCCACGTTAGTGGTCACGTTAGTTAGACTAACGTGGCTACTAATGTGGCTTTTCTTTGCCTCCTTTGTCCTGAAATCAAGTAAATAAAGTGCATCAAAGTTCTAATCCAAGTTATGAGTCATGCATCATCCAATTTGTCATTAAATTCATGCATAATTCTCATGAAATCATATAAAATTCACAATGTTTGCTTGAATCAAGATGTAAGTAAAATTCTACCCAAAAATTGTTTATTTCCTAAGAAAATGCATGAAACTACCCTAAAACAGTAAAGAAAAGGTCAGTGAAACTGGCCGAAATGCCCTGGCATCACAACACCAAACTTAAAGCTTGCTTGTCCCTAAGAAAGTACTGAAACATGAGAATGATGAATGAAATGAGATGAGGAATGCATCATTATTGTGGAAGTCATGTCCTTGGTTTTATGGGGTTTCATGCATAGCAACTTAGGTTCATTCCTTTACTGGCTTTTAGACCTTTATCATGCCCTGGAATACTCACTTGATTGCAACCCTTGAGACTTTTATTTGTTGATCCCTTTGTCTTTTCAAAGTTCATTGCATCCTTAGGCTAAGTGTTTTGTGAAGGGGCGACTCTTGAAAATAAGCTTTCAGCCAACACTCCTGAACCAGTTGGTTCAAGGTGCTACATGTTGAAACACCCCTAAGGACTTACTCCCTCAAGTCTCTCTCCCCCATACATGCACACCACAGGCACATGGTTTGTTATTTTCTTTCCTTGAGGCCTTGGTGTCCATCACCTCTTTGGGTTACTAAATGTTCAGTAACAAGGTTGCTCTTGATAGTGAATTTTCAGTTGATAATCCCGGGTTAGTTAACCTAAGTTACCAAGTGATGAAGCACTCCTAAGAATTTATTCATCCAAGCAGATCCTTGGTACAAGAGCACCACAGACACATCCCTTAAGATTCAAGCCCTTGGTGCCTAAACTTATTTCTTATTACTTTTCTTTCTTTTTCAACTCTTATTGTTCTTTTCTTTTTTTTTATTAGGATCTTGTTATTTAGCTGGTCTCATGGGGTGTGTTTCAAGCATATGACTTCAGGACAGATAGTTGCCTTCCTACCTTGTTGGTGAACCAACTTAGCTAATCTATTACCACACCACAAACTTAGGAACTTACTCCACAATATGAACCTTACTCTGGTCTTTCATAGCATACATTCTCTTTTTATTTGATTCAAAAGGATAAGCATACAAGTAAGCAAGGTGAAGATGCAGCAGTAACATTAGACTAGCAAGCATAGACCTAAGCAATGACAACTTAAAGGCAAAATTTAAAATCCTAAACTACCATGGAAACATGTTCTATTTACATGATTTTCCTTATTTAAAGCTTTGAAAAAGATGGAACAAAGAGGGAACTCCACCACCTTTTACTCATTGGGGTGCTCATGCTCTCCCTCTTGTTTGTCCTCTTTGTGTCCACTTGTGTTTCCTCGTATCCGTGCTAGTCTGGCTTTCTTCTACTCCTTGAGTGCCTTCCTTACTGATTCATGACTCTTTTCTACCCTCTCTCTTTCTTCTCGCGCTAATTCATCCTTTACTTCTTCATATCTTGTGATTCCCGGGTGCAGTACAGGCAGTTGTCCAACTAAGTATCCGAGCCTGGCTTGAGTGTTTACATGATGTCCAGTCTCGTTCATGTAAACTCCTTCTGCGAACGCTCTGTATTCGTCAATGAGTTCTGCCTGTTCCAATTTTTTCCGATGCATTTCATGTATGTGTGCACCTTGATGTACTTGGATGTTGACTAGCTTTTGGATGTCTTCTTGTTGTTGATCTTGCCTTTGCTCTATCCTGTGGAAGGATTCACCCCAATGTTTCACGTGTTCCAGTTGCTGCTCCATCATTTGCTTTTGCCATTCCCCTTGTCGATTCATCCATCCAGAAAGTAATTCTTCTTGACGGCTTACCAATTGTAACTGTAACTCTTTCTGTGCCCCTTGATTTTACAAGTATTGTCTAAATAAGCCATCAATGGCTTCCTGTAGTTGGTGCATGTCTAAAGGGGCTTGCTCCTCTAAGTTTTGTCCTTCTACTACTTGATGGGCTGGCCTCTTTCTTGGCTTTCTTTAAGGTAAGGGAGATGCAACAGCATGCATCCGTCAAATAGTAATTGGGATGCCCACTTTTATCTACTCGGTGTCCTCATCCTCGAACACCACCCCAGCCCTGTCACACAAACGAAAAATAGTGCTGGGGTAGCCTATCCTTCCTCCAGAATCGCTCTTTTTAGCCATCTTTCTAATACCTTGGGCTATCAGTTCATGGACCTTGATCTCTCCCCCTTTTAGTAAACATTGCACCATTGTTGCTCTCTTAAGATTCACCTCTGAGTTATTCCCGGCAGGAAGGATAGATCTCCTCACAATTTCAAACCACCTCTTTACTTCAGGGGTGAGGTCCCCTCTCTTGATGAACTTAGGTTTCCCTTGAGGATCTCGTACCCAATCAGCTCCTTGCATACAAATATCTTGTACAATCTGGTCATGATTGGGGCTGCCATCTATTCTGGAGTGATAGCTTTCTTCTGCAAATGATATGGCCCGTAGCTTTAACGCCCTCATGATGCTCATGGGGCTGAAGTCCACGGTTACCCCTCTCACGAAGCTTATATAGGAGTCATCTGCCTTATCATACCTGACTACATTTGCATAAAACTCTCTTACAAGAGTTGCATTTACTTTTATGACTAGGTCAGTAAGGAGCTCCCATCTCCTCTTTTTCACCTTCTCCGTGATTTCGGGGCACTCAGTTTTTCTGACTTGAAAGCCTAGCTCATATATGATCCTTATCAACCATCCATCCATATTGCAATGCATGGTGAAAGGTTTTGAATTTCTTCTCATCGAAAGGGCGTTGCTGATGAACAGGATTTTTGCCAGTAAAGAATGTCATAAAAATAGTCGCGTTGTAGAATAGTCTCTAAACCAACAAAAATCCCTTTCGTGCAAACGTTTTGGTTGTCACAAGTAACAAACCCCTTAAAAATTATTAACCGAGTATTCAAACCTCGGGTAGTCTTTTCAAGGAACTGCAGGGAAGTATGTTCTTATTATTGGCTATAAAGGTTGTAATCGGGGTTTAGAAGATGAGAAGCAAGTGATTTAAATGGCAATAAACATCAATAAATAACTGTAAAGCAACTTTTGGCAGGGTAAGAGAAATTGGAAGTCAAACTTGGTTATACCTCTCAACAATAATGAAAGTTGAATCTTAATTCCTCTTAGTCAACCTTTAAAGCAAAGGAAAGTCAAGGGACTAATTAGTTTGACCTTCGAATCCTATTTATTTCCTAAGAAAAAGTTGGGATTATTGAAGTTCAGTTCAATTAGCAAGATAACGATTATCAATTATGCTGAGTTTGATAATGTTGAGTTACTGATTTCTTAACCAAGACCAAAAGGAGAAAAAGTAAAATTGCTGGAATAAAAATGTCCTTAGATGGGAAGCAAAAATATCTTAATTCAAAGAGAACAATAATAAACTGAAATACCTCAAATAATCATTAATTCAAATCATAACATGGAAACGGTTCATAAGCCAATCTGGCAACATTTATAGATACGAATAAAAGCATTAAAGTAAAAGTAGCATAGAAACATAGATTAAAGTAAATATTAAACCTGGATCGAGAGTCACTCTTAAAAACTAAGAGAAGTCCTAAATCCTAATCCTAAGAGAGAGAGAGGAGAGAACCTCCCTCAAAACTAAATCTAAATCATGGAAAGTGAAAAGTTGCGAGCTCTCCCTGAATGGATGCATTCCCCCACTTCATAACCTCTGGTCTATGCCTTCTGGACTTGGATTTAGGCTAAAAAGGGCTTCAGAATTCGCTATGAGCGTTTTCTGCAATTTCTAGTGCGTGGCCTCTGTCACACGTCCACGTGGGTCACGCGGTCGCGTCGTTCGGAGCTTTTTCTTGCCACGCGGTCGCGTTTGTCATGCGACCGCGTCGCTGCTTCTTTGCGCTTGGCACGCGTCCGCGTCGCCCATGCGATCGCGGGGATGCCAATTTCCTTAGAAGCTCCGTTTTGTGCTTTCCTTCCAATGTTGTATGTTTCCTTTCCATCCTTTAAGTCATTCTGTCTTAGAAAATCTGAAACTACTCAACACACTAATCACGGCATCGAATGGAAATAAAGGTAATTAAAATAATTAATTTTAAAGCTTAGGAAACATGTTTTTCACATATATCACATAATAAGGAAGGGAAAGTAAAACCATACAATTAATATGAATAAGTGGGTGAAGGATTGAATAAATCACTCAAATTAAGCACAAAATACATCATAAAATATGGGTTTATCAACCTCCCCACACTTAAACAATAGCATGTCCTCATGCTAAATCCAAGGTAAAGAATAAGGTAAGGTTAAAGTGGTGGAATGTTATGCAATGCAACCTATTCTAAATGCAACTACCTACATGAATGATGCATTATGCAATTCTAATTTATTCACTCATATATAAAGCTTACAGGTAGTTAAATTAATTCACATTCTCAAGGAGTCATATATGTATATATGGCCAAGCCTTAGATAATCAATAAGCACTTTTACAATTGAGATGGGAGAAGAAACATTTGCAAGACAATTAGATAATTCAAACAGAGATAAATGTTAATGAGCTATTGAATCCTCACTGGATTTGTGTTTACTCTCTAGTTACTCAGTGTTTATTGGGTTAATCACTCTATTCCTCTTTTTATTCTTCCTTTCTATAACTTTGTTCTTCATCTAACCAATCAACAATTATAGAATACAATTGATGCCAAGGCATCATAGGCTAGTTTCACTAGCAATTTTCTGTTAGTTTTAGTTGTTTTATGCATTTTCTTGAGCTTAAAGTAACCAAAAATGGGTAAATGAAGAACAAAGTAATGAACCATCCAAACAATATGATTTTGATGCAAATTCCATGAGTTTTAGTTATATTACTTAAATGCTATGAATGAAAGATTTCTCATGAAATTTTGCAAGACTTTGATGCAATTGTTTGGATGATTTCAGGGAAGAAGAGGCTAAGCAAGGAAGCAACAAAATCAATAAAGGAAGCTTGTATATAACATGTGGAGTTTAAGTTCCAGTTTAAGCCTAAACTGGAGCTTAAACGCCAAAATCATGAAGGATAAGAAATGCTGGGATTGAAGTTTAACCTCCAGTTTGACCTCAAACTGGAGGTTAAACGCCAGAATGAGTAAGCCACCCAGGGAGGAGTTCCACGTTTAACCTCCAGTTTGACCTCAAACTGGAGGTTAAACGCCAGAACCAGGAAGAGTACCAGGGGCCATTCCACGTTTAAGCTCCAGTTTGACTCAAACTGGAGCTTAAACGTGTTCGATAGTTTCTCCACTCCAGGGTTGCTCTCTCCACCTCCACGTTTAACCTCCAGTTTGACCCCAAACTGGAGGTTAAACGTGTTCGACACCTCCAGGGCCACCATTCCAAGCTTCCACGTTTAACCTCCAGTTTGACCTCAAACTGGAGGTTAAACGTGTTCGACCTCCAGGATGCCTCATTCCTTTTCCACGTTTAACCTCCAGTTTAACCTTAAACTGGAGGTTAAACGTGTTCGACTACATTACTCTCCAGGGCTACCATTCTTCCATTTCCACGTTTAAGCTTCAGTTTAACCTTAACTGAAGCTTAAACGTGCTTTTACAAATGGCCTCACTGGAAGTATCTGGCGTTTAAGTTGCAGTTTAAGCTTAAACTACAACTTAAACGCCACTCTTGAAAAGGGTTTCTGGGCCAAAAATATTGTGATTTAAGTTAGTCTTTGAGCACAATTATTAACTTAAACTTACTTTGGTATGAAACCCAATTGAATATCATGGTTTATGGGATTGGGCCTGAAGGATTGATGAGTTTGAAATCTCAATTTGTTGAGTCATGTGTCATTATTTGATTATCACTAAGTTGGCTCAATAAATGTTACAGGACTTGGATCAACAACCTCATCAAGATTATGGATCATAAACCCAAGGCAAAAGGAAAGCAAGGAGAGGCCTCAAAGCCCAAGAAGCACAACTGAAGCTCAATATAGAAAGTGTATAAATAGGATAGAAGTTAAGTTAGAGAGGACTTTACTTTCACTTTGAGCTAGTTTTTCCTTTTCTTTGTAATTGAATTCAGAGCTATGATTCACTAAACCCCCTTTCATTGGGTTAGGGAGCTCTATTGTAATTCAATGAATCAATAATAGTTTATCTTCTTCTTCAATCTTTTCTCTTGAATTTTGTTAGAAAGCTTCTCGATCTAATTCCATTGAGTAGTTGTCTTGGGAAAGAGACTACTCATACTTGGAATCCTTCGGAGCCTTGGGAAAGGAATGGAGGATTCATGCTAGAGAAGCTTTCTCACAGTGGATTGGATTGGGGTTTGGATGGATATTGTGACATGTAATCCTACCAAATTGTGGTTCATGAAATTGTGTGGTATAATCAGTGATCAAGCATCATCTCTTCTTATGAACATTTAAACCAAGGGATTGGGAATTTGTTTGTTTTTAGAGAGCATTGGTGAGCCAAGGAATTGGGATCCAATCATATAAGATTGCCAAGCAAAATTCAATGAATGCATTGGTTGAGGAAGAGATATACATGTTTTGATTCGGAGATTTCAATATCTCCTAAACCCAATGAATTCCCCATTTCTGATTTCACTTTCTCTTTACATTCTGCAATTCAATTCTTGCAATCACCCCCATTCCCTTTTAATTTCAGCAATTTACATTCTGCTCTTTAATTCATGCAATTTAAGATTCGGCCATTTAATTTTCTTGTCATTTACTTTTCCCGCCAATTTTACATTCCGCAATTCTCATCTCAATTCTTGATTCCGCTCAACTAGAACACACTTCTAATCCGAATTGCTCAATCAACCAATCCTTGTGGGATTCGACCTCACTCTATTGTGAGTTTTTACTTGACGACGATAACCGGTGCACTTGCCGGAAGGAATTTTGCCGATCGTGCAATTTCCTAAATCGTAGCATAACTAGTTTATGTGCATCAAGTTTATGGCGCCGTTGCCGGGGATTGGTTTTCGATTGACAATTCTCAAATTGGAAGCTAACTAGATTGAGCAATTTTCTCTTGCTTTGTTAATTCTGTTCTAGATATTTGTTGAATTTTAATTTCTGCACTTGGTTACATGCTTTCCTTCTTTATGCCTTTAAATTCATGCAACTAACTCACTGACTCACTAACTGTTTGATTTAATTCCTCAATTGATCTAACCATACTCTTCCATTAACCAAGAGTATTTTACTTGTTTGTGTTTGAGCTGTGTTCTTGTATGACAGGTAGGAGAGGAGAGACATCAACTCCTCCATATACCGAACCGGAAAGGACCCTTCATAGACTTAGAAGGGAAGCAAGAGGGAAGATAGTAGTGGGAGAAGAGGAATCTGAAGGAGAATCTGAGGACAATTTTGAGGAAGCTCTAGATCTCAACATGGATAGAGAAGTTCACAACCATGAGAGAGCTGATGGAAACAATGCCATTCCTGAGAGGAGGGTTCTTAGTTCATACATAAACCCAACCTCTGGGAATTGTGGTAGTAGCATCCAGAAACCACCCATTCAGGCCAACAATTTTGAGCTCAAGCCACAGCTAATATCATTGGTGGAAAATCATTGTTCCTTTGGAGGAAATGCTAATGAAGACCCAAACCAACATCTCACAAAATTCCTGAGAATTTGTGACACTGTGAAGTCCAATGGAGTCCAGGAAGATGCCTATAAACTGCTCTTGTTCCCATTTTCACTTAGGGACAAGGCAGCTAAGTGGCTGGAATCATTCCCAAGGGGGAGTCTAACCACATGGGATGAGGTGGAAGGCAAGTTTCTGGCACGTTTCTACCCTCCACAAAAGGTCAATAGGCTTCGATCTGAGGTCCAGACTTTTAGACAACAAGATGGTGAAACTCTCTACGAGGCATGGGAGAGATTCAAGGACTTGACAAGGAAATGCCCACCAAACATGTTCCATGATTGGGTGCAATTGCACATCTTCTATGATGGGCTCTCTTATGAATCAAGGAAGGCTGTAGACCATTCATCAGGAGGTTCATTGAACAAGAAAAAGACTGTGGAAGAAGCCATTGAAGTGATCGAGACAGTGGCTGAAAATGAATACTACTATGCATCAGAAAGGCACAACACTAAGGGAGTCATGGAGCTGAACCAGGTTGATACAATTCTGGCCCAAAACAAGGTGTTTGCCAAGCAACTAGCAGAACTTACCAGGCAATTAGAAACAAAGCAAGTGACTGCAATACACACACAAGATCAAGAGGAAGTAGGCATTGAAGGAGGTGATTGGGAAGAGGCCAATTATGTGGGAAACCAACAAAGGCAATCATATGATCCACACTCCAACACTTACAACCCAGGCTGGAGAAACCACCCAAACTTTGGGTGGGGAAACCAACAAACCCAACCACAAAACCACAAACCTTACAACCACAACCAACAAAACAATTCCACATACCAAAACTCCAACCAAAGATCATACCAAGCCACACAACACACTTACCCCCAATCGTCATACCATGACCAAAGTAATCAACCTACCCAACCCAATCCTAACCAACAATTTCAAGATCAATTAAACCGGATGGAAGGAATGATGGCAACCATGAGTCAAGACATAATTGAATTGAAAAGCTTCAGGGATGATGTGAGGACTACCTTAAGAAACCATGGTGAAAAACTCAAATGGATGGAATCTCTAGTAGGAGAGCTATCTCGACAGGCCCCCAAATCAACTGCAGTGTTCCCTAGTGACACAGAAAAGAATCCTAAAGGGGAACAAAAGAGAGTAAGATGGGAAGAATGCAAGGCCATCACCGTATTGAAGGAAGTCTCAGAAGAAGGAATCAGGCCCTCAGAGCACGAACCAGAAATCTTGAAAGAAGGTGTGGAAGAAGTTAGGCAGGAAGGTGGAACTGAGCAAGCCAAGGAACTGCAAAAAGGCATGATGGAAATATACCAACCAAAAGCACCATTTCCTGAAAGGTTAGGAGGAGGTGAAAAAAAGAAAACCTATTCAAGGTTTCTAGAGACATTTAACTCTCTTCATGTCAATATTCCTTTTCTTGAGATTCTTCATCAAATGCCCACACACATCAAGTATTTAAAGGAATTGTTAAGCAAGAAAAGAGTTTTGAAGGGAGGACAAACTGTAACAATGAACAAAGAATGCAGTGCTCTCATCAAGAAGGACACCCTCTCTAAGAAAACGGACCCAGGAAGTTTTCATATCCCTTGCATCATTGGGGAAACAAAAATTGACAGAGGATTCTGTGATCTAGGAGCTAGCATAAATGTGATGCCTCTAACTCTTATGAAGAGGCTACAACTGAATGAGGTGAGATCCACTGATGTAATCATACAACTGGCTGACAAAACTCAGAAGCAAGCTGAAGAGGTAGTTGAAAATGTGCTGGTGAAAGTGGGAGATTATTACTTCCCCACAGACTTTGTCATTGTGGACATGGAGGAAAGCTATTTGCACCCTATAATTCTGGGCAGACCATTTCTAGCCACTACTAGAGCACTCATAGATGTAGAACAAGGAGAACTAATTCTGAGAATACATGATGAACAGCTCATTTTCAAAGTCTTCAAACCTGCATCTGAGCCTGAACCAGAATCTGAAAAGCCTAAAGATGATAGTAGCTATCCGTGTTTGGAGGAAAGTAATCCAGCAGCTGAGACTCTAAAACAGTCATTGGAAGGCAAACAAGAGTTGCAAGAGTTAGAGCCACAAGAATCAGTGGAAACAGATCAGAAGGATCCTCCTGACATAAAGGGCAATGAAGAAATCCTCAAGAGAAAGGGAAGAGTGATAGGGAGATTGCCAAGAGGATGGAGAAACAAGAAAATTCCCACTGAAGGTTTTTCTCCAGGAGATAAAGTGATCTCAAGTCATTATCTGCCAATCCCACCTGGCCTCAAGACCATTCCTTCTCAGCTCCCTCAAGTGTTCACAATAAAGAAAGTTCTTTCTTTGGAACATTTAGAGGTCATGAATGAATCAAGAGGGGACGTTTTCATAGTGAGAGGAGAGGACGTCAAGCACTACAATCCACCCTAACAAGGGACAACCGTCAAGCTAGTGACGTTAAAGAAGCGCTTCATGGGAGGCAACCCATGTTTTTAGTATCCTTAATCTTTAGTGCTTTGCTTTACATCTAATAAAGTATGGTTTCTTATGCATGAACTTGAATCCTCAGGACAACTATTGATTAAGTGCACTAAACCGTGCATGTAAATTACAATTGGTCTCTAAGTTTGGTGTGCCTGATGGCACTCCCAAATCTTACTCAAATTGAATTCCATCTTTCATTCAAGGTGCACAACCAAACATTAAGTTTGGTGTTCTTTTTGAACACAGTTTATGAAAAGCAAGAAGTTCCTCTGGATTTCAAAATTCATGACAAGTATACCATTCATATGTTTTAATGCTTTAGTTTCAATTACTTAGGGTAGTCACTTTGTTTAGAATCAAAGAGCCAAGGTGACTATGATTTAGTAGAAATATGCACACTCATTAAGGACAACCAATATGGATGTCATGTCATCAGGAGACTTAACCAAAAACTAAGTTTGGTGTCCAAATAATAAGTGTGCATACATGTAGAAGTCACGGCTATAAGCTCACAAAGACAAGCATTGATTTACATGTGCAAATACTATTCATAATTCACATGGACCGAAAAATGATAGCAAATTTGTTTGTTTGTGCAGGTACAAAAGAAAAGACAAAAATGGAGGAAAAAGACAAAGGGAGGGACGTGCTTGGTCAAAAAGAAAATTCATAAATCTTTGAAATTAACACATGGGAAAAGGAAGTTCTGCAAGAAAAGAAAGCTACATGTACAACCTAATGCATCTAGAATACTTCCAAGAAAATGAAAAGCCAAGCGTCCTTATCTACAATTCATATATTTACCATCAAGCCACCCTTCACAAACCACCCTAGCCGTTCATTTTGCACTCATGGGCACTATAAAGAACCACTTAGGGAACGAGTCCTACACCATCAATCCTCCTTCATACACTTTTTCCTTCATCATAGCATAACCATCTCTTGCCGAAAACAATCTCACCACACCTCCAACAACACTTCTTGCTTCACCTTGTCAACTTTAGTTGTCACTTACCAAAATGGCAGCCTCATCTAGCCACAAAATAAGAAAAGACAAAGGAAGCACAAGTGGTCAAAAAGAGGCAGGAAGCAAGAAGAAGCAGGATCCCAAGAATTAAGAAGAACCAAGCAATAAATAAGAGGTGGTCTCGTTCCTTAATAATCAAATGATAATTGGTGACTTGTCTTTATGAATGTTTTCATCATAAATCATCTAAGTGTTAGGTGGAGTCTTTTTTTTTTTTTATGAGTCGTTTTTTTTAAGTATGTGTGTTTGTTAAGTGCTTTGAATAAAGTGAATGCCTAGATGTTTGGATATAACTTCACCTTCTTAAACAAGTGCGTGCCATGCTTGTTCTGTTTCAAAAATAAAAGAAAAGTTTGAACAAAAGTAACTTGGCTAAATTAGTGACAAATCAAGTAGAATTAAGTGGTGGTATGCATGCTTGATTGTTTAGTCACATCACTAAAATTAGAGTGTAGAATTATCATTTTTTTATGTAGAAGTACAAATTGTCTATGGATCTTGATGAATAAATGTCTTTGGCTATGAAAAAGAAAGAAAAAGGAAAGGAAAATAGCCACGGAAAAAGGCAACCAAAAAGCAAAAAAATTGAGAAAATAAGCTAGGCACCAATGGTTTGAACTTCTGAGACAAATGCCTGTGGTGTTTATGTATTAAGGATATGCTTGGATGAATAGGTTCTGAGGAGTGTTTCAACACTTGGTAACTTGGGTTAACTAACCCGGGATTATCAACCAAAAGTCCACTATCAAGAGCAACCTAAATACAAAACATTTAGTCACACAAAGAGGTGCTGGGCACTAATGTCTCAAGAAGAAATGTGAACTAAAATGCCTAAGGTGGATATGTGTAGTGCACTGATAAGAAAAAGAAAATGCCAAAGGCTTGTGCAACACATGACACTAAGCAAACAAGGAGCAAAAGAAGCTCTAAGAAAAAGAAAAGAAAAACAAAGAAGAGAAAAGTGCTAAAGACATAAGAATAACAAGAGGCCATAGCAATTTTTGATGGATGCAATGAAAAAGTGATAATCCTACCTGATAAGTATGAAAAAGTGATGCTGCAACTTTCTGCATAAAACCCTTCTGATGAACTTCAAATGCTTGCTAATATAGCCAATGTAATTGCTTTCTGTTTCATACTTTCTTCTCAATTAACTCAGGACTTGCTTAGGGACAAGCAAGTATTAAGTTTGGTGTTGTGATGCCAAGGCATCATAGGCTAGTTTCACTAGCAATTTTCTGTTAGTTTTAGTTGTTTTATGCATTTTCTTGAGCTTAAAGTAACCAAAAATGGGTAAATGAAGAACAAAGTAATGAACCATCCAAACAATATGATTTTGATGCAAATTCCATGAGTTTTAGTTATATTACTTAAATGCTATGAATGAAAGATTTCTCATGAAATTTTGCAAGACTTTGATGCAATTGTTTGGATGATTTCAGGGAAGAAGAGGCTAAGCAAGGAAGCAACAAAATCAATAAAGGAAGCTTGTATATAACATGTGGAGTTTAAGTTCCAGTTTAAGCCTAAACTGGAGCTTAAACGCCAAAATCATGAAGGATAAGAAATGCTGGGATTGAAGTTTAACCTCCAGTTTGACCTCAAACTGGAGGTTAAACGCCAGAATGAGTAAGCCACCCAGGGAGGAGTTCCACGTTTAACCTCCAGTTTGACCTCAAACTGGAGGTTAAACGCCAGAACCAGGAAGAGTACCAGGGGCCATTCCACGTTTAAGCTCCAGTTTGACTCAAACTGGAGCTTAAACGTGTTCGATAGTTTCTCCACTCCAGGGTTGCTCTCTCCACCTCCACGTTTAACCTCCAGTTTGACCCCAAACTGGAGGTTAAACGTGTTCGACACCTCCAGGGCCACCATTCCAAGCTTCCACGTTTAACCTCCAGTTTGACCTCAAACTGGAGGTTAAACGTGTTCGACCTCCAGGATGCCTCATTCCTTTTCCACGTTTAACCTCCAGTTTAACCTTAAACTGGAGGTTAAACGTGTTCGACTACATTACTCTCCAGGGCTACCATTCTTCCATTTCCACGTTTAAGCTTCAGTTTAACCTTAACTGAAGCTTAAACGTGCTTTTACAAATGGCCTCACTGGAAGTATCTGGCGTTTAAGTTGCAGTTTAAGCTTAAACTACAACTTAAACGCCACTCTTGAAAAGGGTTTCTGGGCCAAAAATATTGTGATTTAAGTTAGTCTTTGAGCACAATTATTAACTTAAACTTACTTTGGTATGAAACCCAATTGAATATCATGGTTTATGGGATTGGGCCTGAAGGATTGATGAGTTTGAAATCTCAATTTGTTGAGTCATGTGTCATTATTTGATTATCACTAAGTTGGCTCAATAAATGTTACAGGACTTGGATCAACAACCTCATCAAGATTATGGATCATAAACCCAAGGCAAAAGGAAAGCAAGGAGAGGCCTCAAAGCCCAAGAAGCACAACTGAAGCTCAATATAGAAAGTGTATAAATAGGATAGAAGTTAAGTTAGAGAGGACTTTACTTTCACTTTGAGCTAGTTTTTCCTTTTCTTTGTAATTGAATTCAGAGCTATGATTCACTAAACCCCCTTTCATTGGGTTAGGGAGCTCTATTGTAATTCAATGAATCAATAATAGTTTATCTTCTTCTTCAATCTTTTCTCTTGAATTTTGTTAGAAAGCTTCTCGATCTAATTCCATTGAGTAGTTGTCTTGGGAAAGAGACTACTCATACTTGG
The DNA here is from genome assembly GCF_059453495.1 of Arachis ipaensis. Lineage (NCBI taxonomy): Eukaryota > Viridiplantae > Streptophyta > Magnoliopsida > Fabales > Fabaceae > Arachis > Arachis ipaensis. The sequence continues at coordinate 87,852,431 of NC_142444.1, forward strand.
AATCCTTCGGAGCCTTGGGAAAGGAATGGAGGATTCATGCTAGAGAAGCTTTCTCACAGTGGATTGGATTGGGGTTTGGATGGATATTGTGACATGTAATCCTACCAAATTGTGGTTCATGAAATTGTGTGGTATAATCAGTGATCAAGCATCATCTCTTCTTATGAACATTTAAACCAAGGGATTGGGAATTTGTTTGTTTTTAGAGAGCATTGGTGAGCCAAGGAATTGGGATCCAATCATATAAGATTGCCAAGCAAAATTCAATGAATGCATTGGTTGAGGAAGAGATATACATGTTTTGATTCGGAGATTTCAATATCTCCTAAACCCAATGAATTCCCCATTTCTGATTTCACTTTCTCTTTACATTCTGCAATCCAATTCTTGCAATCACCCCCATTCCCTTTTAATTTCAGCAATTTACATTCTGCTCTTTAATTCATGCAATTTAAGATTCGGCCATTTAATTTTCTTGTCATTTACTTTTCCCGCCAATTTTACATTCCGCAATTCTCATCTCAATTCTTGATTCCGCTCAACTAGAACACACTTCTAATCCGAATTGCTCAATCAACCAATCCTTGTGGGATTCGACCTCACTCTATTGTGAGTTTTTACTTGACGACGATAACCGGTGCACTTGCCGGAAGGAATTTTGCCGATCGTGCAATTTCCTAAATCGTAGCATAACTAGTTTATGTGCATCAACAATCATACCAAAAATCATGAGGTCTTTAATTAAGGTTGTAATGGGGCCAAGGTAAAGGTAAGGATATATGTATAAGGCTAAGTGAGCTAATAAGTGAATCCTTAATTAGACTAAAATCTCACCTAACATACATATTTAGTAAGACAAAACTTTTTTACCTATTTTCCCATACTTTTCCCACTTTTGGATGTTACATGCTCATGTTTCAACTTTTGTTCTTATTCCATGTGCATTGTTTTTATTTTTACATTTGGGGAATTCTTTTGTATCCCCTTTATTAAATACTGAAAATATTTTTTTTAATGCACATGGTAATTTAATCACTTTGATTTCTCATGAGCATGCTTCCCAAAAATTTCTTAGTTGAATTATTTTATACTTTCAATTCTTCTACCTTTTGTTTTTATCATCCATGTTCCCAATAGGTTTTCCACATTTAAACTATTCATAATTTTCTATCTTAAGCTAACCAAGGATTCAACTTGGAATTTTATTTTGTTTTTCTGCTTAAGGCTAGTAGTGTGGCTAATAGAATAAAAGGGAATTTAAAGGCTCAAGGGGGTGATGACAAGTCATCTTAGCCTATTTTAACTAGTCTTTTTCTTTTGTTTTCATTAGAATTATGCACTTTCTTGAGCTACAAGCAAGCCAATTAGGTAGATTTTCATGTTTCCTTTGATTGAATCAACCATGTATGAATTCATGCTATTTCATGAGGTTTTATACTATAATTGTCACATAGCTTTGATGTGTTTGGTTGATTAATGATAGGTGAAGAAAGCTTGGAGAAAGGTTGAAGCAAGAAGGAATAGCTAGGAGTAAAGAGAAGACAATGGAATAAGTGAAATTGAATCAGGAAGCAAAAAGCTGGACCTAAAGTTAGCCTCAAACTTTTGCACAAACTTTTCGGTGAAAAGTTAGCCCCAACGTTAGCCCCTAACTTTTGGGCTAACGTTGGAACTTGAAAATCACTCCCTGGGTACCAAAAGTTTGCGCCAACGTTAGCCCCTAACTTTGAGGCTAACGTTGGCACATGAAAATCACCCCTGGGCACCAAAAGTTTACGCCAACGTTAGCCCCTAACTTTGAGGCTAACGTTGGCATGAGAAAAACAATCCCTGGGCACCAAAAGTTTGCGCCAACGTTAGCCCCTAACTTTGAGGCTAACGTTGGCACATGAAAACTACAAGGGGAGGAGCAAAAGTTTGCGCCAACGTTAGCCCCTAACTTTGAGGCTAACGTTGGCGCCACAAGTGCACCAAGGAAGGCCAACGTTGGTGCAAAAGTTAGACCCCTAACTTTTGCACCAACGTGAGTATCAGCAAGTTATGTTGGCTGATATGAAAAGTTAGACCAAAAGTTAGACCCTAACTTTTGCTCCAACTTTTGGTCCAACTTTTGCAAAACTCCAACCCGGTTCAATTGGTTCACTTTGGTTCTTCTCCAAACTTCAAGAGCAATCAACCAAGGCCTCTTTCAACCCAATTCCACCAAGAGCAAAGGCCCAACTCAAGGCTTGAAGATCATTTGAAGAAAGTGTATAAATAGGATAGAATTCAAGTTCTTCGGGGAGCTTTTCTTTTAAATTTTCATAATAGTTTTCGGAGAGCTTTGGATATTGAGTGATCTTTAATTTCTTTGTCTTGGGGAAGGAGAATTCACTTCTCTTCCTCTCAGTTTTATTGCTTTCAATTTCTATTACAATTGTCTTGGATCTTGGGTTGAAGAATTGAAGAAATTCTGTTTCAATCTCATCCTTGGATCTCTCTGTTTATTTACTGCTTAATTGAATTTCAGTTTGGGTTAATTGTTCTTCATCTACTTTCTCTGCAATTTATTTTTCCCTTGCAATTGTTCTTGTTGGATCAAGGAAGGTAGTGAGATCTAGACCTGGTTTCTAGTCTCTGGACCCCTGAGATCTGAAATTCCAATTTACATTCTGTTTTTGCTTTTCATGTTCATTTACTTGTTTGCTTCAGATCCGATTCAACCCAAAACACTCTTTTACTTTTCTGCTTGATGCAATTTACTTTCCCTTGTTTAAATTCTGCAAATCCAATCCCCAATTCCCTTTACAATTCCAGCCGTTTACATTTCTTGCACTTTAAGATTCCGCAATTTACATTTCTTGCATTCTAAGTTTCTGCCATTTAATTTCTTGTTCTTTAAGATTCAGCACTTTAATTCCCTGTTCTCTTTAATTCCATGCAATTTAATTTCTGCAAATCACAAAACACTCAACCAAATCTTGATTCGCTTGACTAAATTAACCACTAAGCTAAAATTGCTCAATCCTTCAATCCTTGTGGGATCGACCTCACTCCCGTGAGTTTTTATTACTTGATGCGACCCGGTACACTTGCCGGTTAGATTTGTGTGTTTTGTGAGAAATTCATTTTTCCAACAAAATACTCATCAAGTTTTTGGCGCCGTTTCCGGGGATTGATTAGATTGACAATGATTAAGTGAGGTGGTAATCTAGATCAAGCACTTTTTCTTTAATTTTGATTAACCCACTAACTGTTTGATTTTTTGCTCAAACTAACTAATACTTCAATCTAGCAGTAGATTGAAGTGTCACTGGTTTTGTGCATTTCTCATGCTCTGCTTGTATGTCAGGTACAAGAAGAACCACACCCAATTTTCATGAACAAGACGAAAGAACTCTCAGGAGGTTCAGAAGAGCTGAAAGAGGGAAAAAAATTATTGGAGAAGAGGAATCAGACGAAGAATTCCAAGAGATGGAGGAACATTCAACCAATCCACCAGGTGGAGCAGACAACAACAATGACAACCCACCCCAGAGGAGAGTTTTGGCTTCCTATACCTTTGCAAATCCTAGACATTGTGGGAGCAGCATCTTGGCTCCAAATGTCAATGCTAATAATTTTGAACTCAAGCCACAACTCATCACTTTGGTTCAGAACAATTGCTCTTTTGGTGGAGGACCACTTGAAGACCCACACCAACATTTGTCCACTTTCTTGAGGATATGAAATACTGTCAAAACTAATGGAGTGCCTCCTGACAGTTACAAACTGATGCTATTCCCATTTTCTCTCAGGGACAAGGCCACTCAATGGTTGGAATCTTTTCCAAGGGACAGCATCAACAACTGGGATGATTTGGTAACCAAGTTTCTTGCCAAATTTTACCCACCTCAGAGGATTATAAGGTTGAAGGCTGAGGTACAAACATTTACACAAATGGAGGCTGAACCCATCTATGAGGCATGGGAGAGGTACAAGGCTCTAATAAGGAAATGTCCCCCTGCCATGTTTAATGAGTGGGAGAAGCTGCAGAACTTCTATGAAGGCTTAACACTGAAATCCCAGGAAGCTTTGGATCATTCAGCTGGAGGTTCCTTGCAACTCATGAAAACTGCAGAGGAGGCTCAAGAACTCATTGATATGGTGGCCAACAACCAATATTTCTTTGCTCATCAAAGAGGCCGCCAACCATCACAAAGGAGAGGAGTAATGGAACTAGAAGGAGTGGATTCATTCCTGGCTCAAAACAAATTAATGCAGCAGCAAATTCAACAACAATTTGAGTAAATGACCAAGAGGATTGATGGCCTCCAAGTTGCAGCAGTTAACACCAACCAACCATCAGCCACATGGGGGCAAAATGAAGAAATCCAAGAGGAGCAACAGCAGGAACAAGTCCAGTACATGCGTTCAAATCCAAATGAATTCTATGGTGATACCTACAACCCCTCATGGAAAAATCACCCCAATCTCAGATGGGGAGACACTCACAACCAAAACCAACAACCATGGCAGAGGAACTCAAACCAAAACAACCCAAGAAACAACCAAAACTACAACCAGCAGCAGACTAACCAAAACACATACAGAAAACCTCAAAACAACTACCCTAATCTCAACCAGTACCAATCCAACAACCATTCCACCAACCAAAATGGTTACCACCCACCACCCACATCTCACAACCCACCACAAGCACCACCTGAACCTCAAAGACTCACCAACTTAGAGACCTTGATAGAAAAAATGATGAAATACCAGGAAATAACAAACAAAAACCATGAAGCATCATTAAAGAGCCTAGAGAGGCAGATTGGGCAACTCTCCAAGCAAGTATCTGTTGAGAGACCTTCAAACTCACTGCCCAGTGACACAATCCCAAATCCCAAGGAGGAGTGCAAGGCAATACAATTAAGGAGTGGGAGAACATTGATAAGCAACAATGACACTACAAAGAAACAAGCAGAGAACATCAAAGAACCAACAGAGGATGAGAAGCAAGCAAAGGACGATGAAGCTAAGGAGCAAGTTGTGATGCCAAACAAAAGCACTGAGAAACTTAAAGAGAAGGACAACCAGCTACATAGCTCAAAGAAAGTAGCTCAGGGACAGCAGCAAATAGGAAAGAGCATCACACCCCCACTGCCTTATCCCCAGAGGTTCAACAAAGAGGTTAAAGACCAGCATTTTCACAAATTCCTTGAGATTTTTAAGAAGCTGGAAATCAATATTCCCTTGGCTGAAGCACTTGAGCAAATGCCTCTATATTCCAAGTTTCTGAAGGATCTTATCAACAAGAAAAGAAGTTGGCTTGAGAAGGAAACCGTATTACTCACCAAGGAATGCAGTGCTGTGATTCAACGGGGTATTCCACCAAAACTTAAGGATCCGGGAAGCTTTGTAGTCTCATGCACTATTGGCAAGATAATTCTCAACAAGGCTCTCTGTGACCTGGGTGCCAGCATCAATTTAATGCCTCTCTCAATGATGAGAAAACTTGCAATAGAAGAGCTTAAACCCACCAGGATGTCACTAGTCATGGCTGACAGGTCAATCAAGACACCTAGTGGAATTGTGGAGAATCTGTTAGTGAAGGTTGGGGAGTTTATTTTCCCAGCAGATTTTGTAATTTTGGATACTGAAGAAGAAGAAAACGACTCAATCATTCTGGGAAGGCCATTTCTACACACAGTAAGGGCCATCATTGATGTAGAAAAAGGAGAAATGATCTTCAGGGTCCATAATGAACAAATGGTCATAAATGTGTTCAAATCAATGCAACACGTTCCTGAGCAAGAGGATTACGTAAGAGTGGATATGATAGACAGTTTGGTGGAAGAAATATTGGAAAAAAATTTTCAAGAGCAAGAAGGAAATCAAGGGGCAACAGAGGAACAAGTGGCTGAGACCTCCACTGAGCCAGATGAAAGACAAGACAAGAAGGAAGATGTACGAAAACAAGAACTGAAACCTTTACCAACCCATCTCAAATATGCATTCCTTGGCACATCGGAAAGCTTCCCAGTGATCATAAATTCATCCCTGACAAAGAAAGAAGAGGGAGAACTTCTTGATGTACTCAAAGCCCACAAAGATGCTTTGGGATGGACCATTGATGACCTGAAAGGTATCAGCCCTGCAGTGTGTATGCATAAAATCCTCTTGGAAGACAATTCCAAACCAGTGGTTCAACCTCAAAGGAGACTAAATCCCACAATGAAGGAAGTTGTCCAAAAGGAAGTAATGAAGTTGTGGAATGCAGGGATAATCTTCCCAATATCTGACAGCCCATGGGTGAGCCCGGTTCAAGTTGTACCAAAAAAGGAGGAATGACGGTCATCACTAATGAGAAGAATGAGTTGATTCCTACTAGAACAGTGACTGGATGGAGGATGTGCATAGACTATAGAAGGTTGAATGATGCGACTAGAAAGGACCACTTCCCTCTCCCATTCATTGATCAAATGCTGGAAAGGTTGGCCGGCCATGCATATTATTGCTTTTTGGATGGATATTCTGGGTATAATCAAATCGTGGTGGACCCCAAGAATCAAGAGAAGACTGCCTTTACATGTCCATTTGGAGTCTTTGCATACCGAAGGATGCCCTTTGGGCTTTGCAACGCCCCTGCCACATTTCAAAGGTGTATGCTATCCATCTTCTCTGATATGGTCGAAAAGTTTCTAGAGGTCTTCATGGATGACTTCTCTGTTTTTGGTGATAATTTCAATGCTTGCCTAAACCATTTAACCCTTGTCTTGAAACGGTGCCAAGAAACTAATTTGGTTTTAAACTGGGAGAAATGCCATTTCATGGTACCCGAAGGGATTGTTCTTGGCCATAAAGTTTCAAGAAAAGGGATAGAGGTTGATAAGGCAAAGGTTGAGATCATAGAAAAACTCCCTCCACCAATTAATGTGAAATCTGTTAGAAGTTTCTTGGGGCATGCCGGATTTTACAGAAGGTTTATCAAGGACTTTTCAAAAATAGCCAAACCTTTGAGTAATCTGTTAATGCTTGATAACCCTTTTGTTTTTGATGAAAACTGCCAGCATGCCTTTGAAACTTTAAAAAATAGACTCACAACAGCACCAATCATCACACCTCCAGATTGGGAATTACCTTTTGAACTCATGTGTGATGCAAGTGACCTTGCAATTGGTGCTGTACTTGGGCAAAAGAAGGGAAATTTGCATCATGTCATATATTATGCAAGTAAAGTGTTGAATGAGGCCCAAAGAAATTACACCACAACAGAGAAAGAGTTGCTAGCTGTAATCTATGCATTTGATAAGTTTAGATCATATCTGATAGGATCCAAAGTTGTGGTTTACACTGATCATGCTGCACTTAAGTATTTGATGTCAAAGCAGGATGCTAAACCAAGACTCATCAGGTGGATACTGCTCCTACAAGAATTTGACATTGAGATAAGAGATAGGAAGGGCACTGAAAATCAGGTCGCTAATCATCTGTCGAGGCTACCACATGAAACAAGTCAAAAAGCATCCCAGCCCATAAATGAAAGCTTCCCAGATGAGCATCTTCTGCAGATCCAGCAAGCACCTTGGTTTTCTGACATAGCAAATTACAAAGTGGGAAGGAAGATACCGCAAGAGTTCTCTAAGCAACAAGTGAAGAAGTTGATCAATGAAGTAAGGAAATTTTCATGGGATGAACCCTTCTTGTTCAAGAGATGCTCTGATGGGGTAATCAGAAGGTGTGTTCCTGAAAGTGAAGTGAGGGACATCTTGTGGCATTGTCATGGTTCAGCTTATGGTGGACACTTTGGCCCAGAAAAAACAGCCGCAAAAATACTGCAGAGTGGCTTCTATTGGCCAACTATCTTCAAGGATGCCAGAGAATATGTACACCAATGTAATGAATGCCAGAAAGCAGGAGGATTAACAAAAAGGAATGAGATGCCTCAAAACTTTATCTTAGAATTAGAATTGTTCGATCTATGGGGAATTGATTTCATGGGGTCTTTTCCTCCTTCTTATTCTTTTAGATACATCTTGGTAGCAGTGGAGTATGTCTCAAAGTGGGTGGAAGCCATAGCCACAACCACCTGTGATGCACAGATTGTCCTCCAATTCCTTAAAAAGCACATTTTCACTAGGTATGGAGTGCCCAAGGGTCTTGTTAGTGATGGTGGTAGTCACTTTTGCAACAAACAGATGGAGAAACTCCTCCACAAATATGGAGTAATTCACAAAGTAGCCACACCTTACCATCCTCAGACTAACGGCCAAGCTGAACTTGCAAATAGGGAATTAAAGAAGATCCTAGAGAAAACAGTGGGAATCACAAGAAAAGATTGGGCTAGAAAGCTAGAGGATGCATTGTGGGCGTATAGGACAGCTTTTAAAACTCCTATTGGCAAGTCACCTTTTCAGCTATTGTATGGCAAATCCTGCCATCTCCCTGTAGAGCTTGAACACAAAGCTTTTTGGGCCACTAAACTCCTAAACCTTGATCCCCGAGCTGCAGGAGAAAAAAGGTTGTTACAACTAAATGAGTTAGATGAATTTAGACTAGAAGATTATGAAAGTGCTAAGATATACAAGGAGAGAGCTAAGAAGTGGCATGACAAGAAGATCACAAAGAAGGAATTCAAGCCAGGACAGCAAGTGCTCCTGTATAATTCGAAGCTTAAAATTTTCCCTGGCAAACTGAAGTCTAAGTGGACTGGCCCATACTTGGTGACAAAGATTTTTCCCTATGGGAATATTGAACTGCTAGATGAGGCAACAAAGAATCAATTCACAGCAAATGGTCACAGAGCAAAGCTGTATTTGGGAGGACAATGGGATAAGGAAAAAGAGGTTCAACACCTACAGCCCTCTTAAAAAGAATTGAAAGATGTCAAGCTAGTGACAATAAAAGAGCGCTTGTTGGGAGGCAACCCAACCTGAGGTAGTTTTCTTTTCATAACTTTTTCAATAAGAGTGTTGGATAACTGCTATGTATTGCAAGAAGCTAAGTTTGGTGTTGCACACCAAAAACAATCGAAGGGAGAATGTAGGATGCTAAGTTTGGTGTTCCACCAAAACTTCATTTAAAATTACATTCTAACTTCCTGCACATTGCTAGTTCCAAGCAATCAAACAGATTATTCAAACAACTTAACTGTTTTTGTTTAGTCTCATATTTATAACCTTTAGCAAGGACACAAAAGTTTGCCCAGAGTTAACCTATTGAATCAGAAGAAGTAGCAAGGAATTAAGTCTGGGGGTTAACCACCAATTGAAGATACTATGCATCAAGACTCAAAAAGGGGCACAGCAGAAAAGAAGAACAAAAGAAATGCAAACCAATAGGTTGTATCTATACTTAACTTTTTCTGTTGAGAAATACTTTTGATTGATGTCTTGTTAAAGTGTTCATTTAGTTCAAACAGATTCAAATTTCTTTTAAAATAAGTAAGCTAGTCTATGTGTGTGCTTGTGTGTTTACTTTCACTTGACAAGAAGCATGTTTTGTCCCCTGCATCTTTAAGTTCAATAAAAGAAATGTTTGAATGTGAAGCAAGATGATCTCTGTTAGATAGAAGTAGAATAAAAGTAAGTGGTGGTATGTGTGTGATTGTATGATAGCTCACTTTTAGTGAATAAAGAGCTAGGATATCTCCTTCTAAGTAAAGAGTGGCCTACTGTCTATGAATCTCAATTAAATAAAAATTCCTTGGAAAGAAAAACAAAAAGAAAGAAAGAAAAGAGATAGCCAAAAAGTGGCAGAACAAAAGGAAACAAAAAGAAACAAAGCTGGACACCAATAGCTTGAACTTTAAAATATATGCCTGTGGTGTCTTTGTACTAGGATCTGCTTGGATTAGTAAGCTCTTAGGAGTGCATCAACACTTGGTGACTTGGGTTAACTAATCACGGATCATCAGCTGAAAGTCCACTATCAAGAGCAACCTAACTACAAGGCATTTAGTAACCCAAAGAGGTGTTGGGCATCAATGTTTTAAGAAGGAATGAGAGCCAAGTGTCTATGGTGAATAATGTGTCAAGTATAAAGAAAAGGAAATGAACTTGCTACACATGACACTCAAATAAAGCTTATAAACAAAGTAATAGCCAAGGATAAAGGAATAATGAGAGGTCATAGAAGTATGTTACTTGAAGCTTGAAGGAGACTTTCTAGGCCTAGGAGTCAATAAGAAGTGAGTATTTACATATCCACACAAAATCCCATGAACTATCAATAATACTCTGCTAGCATGAACATCCTCTTCCATTTCATTCTTTCTTCTCAATAAATCTTTTCTTGCTTGGGGACAAGCAAGCTTTAAGTTTGGTGTTGTGATGACAAGTCATCTTAGCCTATTTTAACTAGTCTTTTTCTTTTGTTTTCATTAGAATTATGCACTTTCTTGAGCTACAAGCAAGCCAATTAGGTAGATTTTCATGTTTCCTTTGATTGAATCAACCATGTATGAATTCATGCTATTTCATGAGGTTTTATACTATAATTGTCACATATTATGAAAGAATGAATATCTTATGATTTTAAGCATAGCTTTGATGTGTTTGGTTGATTAATGATAGGTGAAGAAAGCTTGGAGAAAGGTTGAAGCAAGAAGAAATAGCTAGGAGTAAAGAGAAGACAATGGAATAAGTGAAATTGAACCAGGAAGCAAAAAGCTGGACCTAAAGTTAGCCTCAAACTTTTGCACAAACTTTTCGGTGAAAAGTTAGCCCCAACGTTAGCCCCTAACTTTTGGGCTAACGTTGGAACTTGAAAATCACTCCCTGGGTACCAAAAGTTTGCGCCAACGTTAGCCCCTAACTTTGAGGCTAACGTTGGCACATGAAAATCACCCCTGGGCACCAAAAGTTTGCGCCAACGTTAGCCCCTAACTTTGAGGCTAACGTTGGCATGAGAAAAACACTCCCTGGGCACCAAAAGTTTGCGCCAACGTTAGCCCCTAACTTTGAGGCTAACGTTGGCACATGAAAACTACAAGGGGAGGAGCAAAAGTTTGCGCCAACGTTAGCCCCTAACTTTGAGGCTAACGTTGGCGCCACAAGTGCACCAAGGAAGGCCAACGTTGGTGCAAAAGTTAGACCCCTAACTTTTGCACCAACGTAAGTATCAGCAAGTTATGTTGGCTGATATGAAAAGTTGGACCAAAAGTTAGACCCTAACTTTTGCTCCAACTTTTGGTCCAACTTTTGCAAAACTCCAACCCGGTTCAATTGGTTCACTTTGGTTCTTCTCCAAACTTCAAGAGCAATCAACCAAGGCCTCTTTCAACCCAATTCCACCAAGAGCAAAGGCCCAACTCAAGGCTTGAAGATCATTTGAAGAAAGTGTATAAATAGGATAGAATTCAAGTTCTTCGGGGAGCTTTTCTTTTAAATTTTCATAATAGTTTTCGGATAGCTTTGGATATTGAGTGATCTTTAATTTCTTTGTCTTGGGGAAGGAGAATTCACTTCTCTTCCTCTCAGTTTTATTGCTTTAAATTTCTATTACAATTGTCTTGGATCTTGGGTTGAAGAATTGAAGAAATTCTGTTTCAATCTCATCCTTGGATCTCTCTGTTTATTTACTGCTTAATTGAATTTCAGTTTGGGTTAATTGTTCTTCATCTACTTTCTTTGCAATTTACTTTTCCTTTGCAATTGTTCTTGTTGGATCAAGGAAGGTAGTGAGATCTAGACCTGGTTTTCTAGTCTCTGGACCCCTGAGATCTGAAATTCCAATTTACATTCTGTTTTTGCTTTTCATGTTCATTTACTTGTTTGCTTCAGATCCGATTCAACCCAAAACACTCTTTTACTTTTCTGCTTGATGCAATTTACTTTCCCTTGTTTAAATTCTGCAAATCCAATCCCCAATTCCCTTTACAATTCCAGCCATTTACATTTCTTGCACTTTAAGATTCTGCAATTTACATTTCTTGCATTCTAAGTTTCTGCCATTTAATTTCTTGTTCTTTAAGATTCAGCACTTTAATTCCCTGTTCTCTTTAATTCCATGCAATTTAATTTCTGCAAATCACAAAACACTCAACCAAATCTTGATTCGCTTGACTAAATTAACCACTAAGCTAAAATTGCTCAATCCTTCAATCCTTGTGGGATCGACCTCACTCCCGTGAGTTTTTATTACTTGATGCGACCCGGTACACTTGCCGGTTAGATTTGTGTGTTTTGTGAGAAATTCATTTTTTCAACAAAATACTCATCAGGGGGCTAACAAGGGTGGTGTGAAAGGTAGGTTATTTTGGGATAAGTGAGCTAAAATCAAATGATAGCGTCAATCACTCTTTTGGTATGTATCTATATTCTATATTCTATATTTGGACATATAGATTAAAACAAAGTAAAGAATATCAGAATATAAAAGAAGGGTGGAACACACAGGAATAAAATTATGGTTTAAATGTAACCATACAATTAAGCTCAAAACTCACAGGCTATGTGTTCTCTAGCTCAAAAATTATTTATCAGTTATGTATGTCATGCATGTTTAGTTAAAAATTCTCATTATTCTCAATGTAAAACTTATATTGAATGGCTTTAAAGTTTTAGTGTTACTCCTTGGTGAAATGTTGTTAACTTAACTACGTGATGTAATGCTATATATACAAGGTTTATGGATTTTAATCTGTTATATTCAAGTTCCTAGCTTACTTCCTTTTTATATTTATCAAATTAAACTAGGCTATAACTAAGCTATCTTATGTTAAAAAGGGTAAACTATACTAGTTAATCCACTAATAAGTTAGAATTGCAAACTAAACTAAATAACTAAATAACTAAAATATGAATTAAAAATGCAAAATATAGAAAATAGAGTAAAAATACATAAAAGTGGCAGTGTATAAGTACTTAGAAAACAAAAATAAAGAGAAAAATACAGAAAAATATCCCAAAATAAAAGAAAAAGAGATGTAGTAGTTCACCAAAATAAAATGCCAGAGATGGCGACCTCCCCACACTTAAAATGAAGCATCGTCCCTGATGCTCAGTCAAGCCGGGTGTGAAGGAGTGTCATCACTGGTAGGGATGGTAGCTAGTGTCTCAGTGGTGGTGACTGGCTGAGGATCTGGCTGCTGCAGAGGAGGTGCTGACTGGATTGGGATCTCCGGATCTGCAGCCTCAATCTGATGGGGAACCTCCTGATGTGGGGCAGCCTGCTCTGTGTCTGCCTGCGGATGGGTCTCCTCCTGGGACTGAATCTCCTCCTCGTGCTCATCCTCCTCCTCCTCTGATGGCTCTGATGGTGTGTCAGGCTCGGAGGGGATGTCACTGCCCTGTCGGATCATCAGCTTCAGATGCGCATAGCGTCACCTGCTGCGACGCTCCGATCTCTCGTACCGGCGCCGGTTATGGCACTCCATCTCATCAAACTGTCGGAATAAGCGGTGCACGAGGCGGTACACTGGCTCTGAGGCAGGTGGAGGTGCAGTGGTGGTGGCAGGGGCAGCTGTAGAGGAAGAGGGTCCAGCAGACGGTGGGGCTGTCTCAGCAGTAGCAGTGAAGGGTGGTGGTCTGTAGCCCAAGGCCAGGAAGTTCCTGCTGTGAGGAATGATCTTCCTGCAGTCTGCCACCAGTGGTCTCTCATAGGCATCCTCCCATGGCACGTCAGCTCGACGGCTTAGCTGTGTAACCAGATAAGGAAAGGGGAGGGTGCCGCGGATGTGGACCCTGGCCATATAATACCGGATAAAGTGTGGCAAGTACAGGTCCTTACCCTCCATCACACACCATAGGAGGGTGATCATAGTAGCCGGGATCTCCGTCTCATGAGTACTCGGCATCACAAAATTACTCAGGATCTGATGCCATAACCGAGCCTCATCATTCAAATATGCCCTCTTGATCCCTCTAGGCATGGTGGTGTACTGACCCATCTCCCAAGGAACAGTCGGGTCAAGGGCTTTCCGTGCCTTAACAGCATCCCAATCAAATCGCATATGGCGCATGTCCTCCTCAGCCTTTTTGTAACCATCAGGTTGATCGGACTTAGGTGGAAGCTGTAGGATGTCCTCAATGGCCTCCTCAGTGACCAGAATCTGCTTTCCTCTCAGGTTCACTGCATCTAGGGTGGTGATGTCGTAGTTGCAGTAGAATTCCCTAACCCAAGATGCATTGACCTCTGTTAGTGCTCTCTCCAGAAAGAACCAGCCTCTTTGCTTGATTTGCTCAGTGGTGTATTGCTGGAGTGCTTCTAGAATCTTCAGAGTTCTCTCCAGGAATAGGTTCATGGAGTTTGCAAATGCCGGATACTTCAGCTCACAGTATTGGTTTGCAAATTTTACGGAATCATTTGCAGGGAGCAGTTGGTTAGCTTTTTCCGGCTGGGTAAAGTTCTTCTCCCGCCCGGAGGAATCGTGCATGAGATCAATGATGGACACGGCTGATTCTCCTCTTTTACGCTTGCTAGTTGTAGCTTTGCCTTTACCTTTCCTCTGACTGGCAGACATCCTGAAAAACAGAAAACCAGGATATATGAAAATAGAAAAGCAAAAGGCAAAGAATCAATGAAAACACAAAGTGGCAAAGGAGAATTAGAATGAGGTAAATGAGTTAAGTAAATGTGCATTCAGGATTGTATAGGAATGAAAAGTTCAAAAGGAAAAATTCACAATCCAAAATGTAATTGAATTCATGTTAAACAGAAAAATTATCATGATGCCATGGTTAGAAAGTTAAAGGAAAGTGAAAAACCAGAGAAGAGATTTTAAAAGGTTAGTTTGGTTAGAATTTGAAAAAGAAGTTAGTAATTTAAAATCAGGGAGTCAGTAAAAAGTGGGTTAAGGTAAGTGGCATAAAGAAAATATTCCATGTAACAAGGATTCACAGGTAGGAACTATAAGTTACTCACAACCAAACAAGAAAACAAGTTGATGCTGATTCAAATAGATATAAAGAAAGCAAAAATTGGAATCAAAACATCACAAATGCAGTTTATAAACCAGAAAATCAAAAAGGATAAGAATGCATGCCCAGGCATTCATGAAATGGTTTGGTTAAAGCAGAGAAAAATAGAGTTCAAATTGCCAAACCGAAACATGAGTGAAAACATTTTTATAGAAATTTGGGCAGCATTCCGGCTAAAATTGGATTATCCCAGAAAATAAACAACAATCAAAGCAGTTCATATGAATTAAAAATCAAGCTGCAGTTACAGATAATGAATAGAAACATGAAAATTCAGAGTAATAAGCAGCAAATGCAGGAAATCACAACATATGAACAGGGTTACAGCAACAGCAGATTTGCAGATATGATAAAACAGAAACATGAATAGTGCAAGTAATCAGACTTAAATCCACTAACCACATCCTAGGCTACCTAACAACCTAGAATCCACTACAGCATGCATATCTAACTATCCTAACATGATCATAAACGGAAAAATTAAGAAAAACTACGAACGGATAAAAGGATTGCATGTTGCGGAACCTGGAAGGCGAAAGAAGGGGGTTGGGGTACAGAGGTGGCTGGGGGTGGTGGCGGTGACGTCCGGCGCGGCTGTTGGCAGCGGTGGGCACGACGGTTGCTGCTGTTAGGGGGGTAGGGGATTTGGGAAGGGTAATGGGGGAGTAGGGGAGAGGGTTGGGGGTCGCGGGTGGTGGTGGGCACGGAGGGTACGGATGGCAGCGGTGGGTGGTGGTTCGCGCAGGGCAGTGGCGGAGAGGGGGGAAAGGGGAAGAAAGAAGAAGAAAGAAAAGGAGGGAAAAGAGGGGGTTGGGTGGCGGTGGCGTCTGGGTGGTCGGCGGTGACAGGCAGTGGTCGGGGCGGCGGCAATGGTGGCTGGGTGGTGGTTGAGAGTAGAAGAAGAATAGAGGGAGAAGAGGGTTGGAGGGGGCTGCGCGACTGATAGGGTTCGCGTGGCTGGAGGGGTTATATTTTCAAATCCACGCGATCGCGTAGGGGACGCGGTCGCATGGTGGGGGTGAAAATGGAGGTGACGCGATCGCGTGGGTCGCGCGATCGCATGAAAGGGATAGAATAGGGGATGACGCGATCGCGTGGGCCGCGCGATCGCGTCGCTGGAAATTTTGCTAAATGCACGACTCCAGCGTCGTTTTAGCGCAACTCTCTGTCTCCTTCTGGGGTGATGTGCAATCCATGCGACGCAATCGCGTCGCTCACGCGGTCGCATGGGATTGGTTGTGTGCATGTGACGCGATCGCTTGGGGCATGCGATCGCGTGGTCCATTTTGGAATAAACGCGCCAGGGCCGCATGATTCCAGCCTAACTTTCTGGACGTTGGATCTTTACGCCGATCTCCAGGTTATGCGGTCGCGTGGATGACGCGGTCGCGTGGAAAGTGTAGTTCGCCATTGGACGCGATCGCATGGGTGACGCGGTCGCGTCGCGCATCCTTTTTTTTTATGCAGAATGCACTGATTAATATGAGTGTTATGCATGATTCCAGGTTTAATAAAGTAAACTTGAAAGGAAGTAAAAATAAAAACAAAGAACATGAAATAAATTGAAAAAGAAGCGACCATACCATGGTGGGTTGTCTCCCACCTAGCACTTTTAGTTAAAGTCCTTAAGTTGGACATTAGAGGAGCTTCATGCTATGGTGGCTTATGTTTAAATTCGTCCAAAAATCTCCACCAGTGCTTGGAATGCCAATGGCCTTCGGGGTCCCAAACTAGGCATGTGAAGCTTCTGATCAGCTTCAAGCAGATTTTCAGGCTCCCGGGATGACGAATGTCAGAACAGAATCCATGATCCCAAGCCTTGCTTTTAAATTCGCCTCCGTCTTGATCTACATGTTTCCATCCGGACAGTTTAAAAAGTAGAATCTCACCATGGTGACCAAACGTTCTCCGTGATCCATGCAATTGAGCATGATACCAATCCGTGTACTTCGAGGTGAAGCATGGAACCTTAATGAACCTTGTGCACCAACTCTGAGTACGAGCCATTTCCCTCTTACTCTTAAAGTCGCAAAGAGCTCTAAGCTGGCCATCTGTTTCAAGCAAACCATATTCAAGTGAATACGTAAAGTTATAGGTTAAGGATTGTACCCACTTGAAGCTTGTATTGGGTGGCAATGGCCTTGGGGTAGGTGTTTCTGGTGGTTCTGTAAGTTCTTCTCCCTTGGGTTCTTCTGTGAATTTCTCTATTTCCTTGCAAGAGTCTTCAAATATAGTATCACCCTGGTCAAACGAGTCATAGATTGGAGGTTGAGAGAAATCTACCTCTGCATCATCTTCGTATTCATCTGGGGAAGATTCTTCGATCTCAGAGAATTCACTTGCGGATGCAAGTTCATTACTAAGAGAGCTAGACTTGTGACTATCACTATCAAGGGAATTTGCTTCTTGGATTATTCCATCTGATTCTTCATAAACGACTTGCCTTGGGGGTTGTGCACTATCCTCCTTAGTATCAACTGTAATGTCCTTGACGGAGTTCTCTTCAGCTCTGCATTCCCATGGAGGTTCAGCATCTCCTAGATCTTCAACCAACTCTTCTTCTTGAACAATGACAGCTTCTTCTACTTGTTCTAGTATGAATTCATGCTCTGTCTTGTCCACTGGAGTCTCTAGTATCTCCTTCATGCTACGCTCTTTATGAAATTGTCCACATGTGGCTGTGGTTAGTCCTTGAATGTTTGAGCGTCTAGAAACCCATTGGATTACTGCTTGCCCCAGTTGTCGAATGGTTGTTTGAAGTTTATTCACTGTTTCCTTGAGGCGAACCTCTGATTCTCGGGGTGTTGGATTTGGATATGAAACACGGGGAAGTGGTGGTGCTTGGGAGTGAGTGGATTGGAACTGGGGTGGAAAAGGATCATATGGTGGCGAATGGTGAAAAGAAGCTTGTGAGTGTGGTGGTTCGAGGTTATGTTGAGAGGATGGTCTATAGGCACGGGGTGGGACTTGTTGGTAGTTACAAGGTTGTCCACCATATCTCCCAGCTGGGTATGCATTGTGGAATGGTAGTTGTCCATGATATCTTAGAGGGTGTTGTTGCCTAAAGGGTTGATTAGATCCTCTTGGCTCCATCCATCCTTGATTGGTCTGACCTTGATGCATATTCCTGCTGTAACTTCTATTTCCTTCAACAATGTTAGAACCAAACTCAAAGCGAGAGGGGTGAGAGTTCATGATAGCAGATAAAATTAAAAATAAAAGATAAAAATGAATAAACAAGCAAAAGAAAAATATTTACAAGTAAAGAATGTCATAAAAACAGGATTTTTGACGAACAGGATTTTTGCAAGTAAAGAATGTCATAAAAACAGTCGCGTTGTAGATATAGTCTCTAAACCAACAAAAATCCCTTTCGTGCAAACGTTTTGGTTATCACAAGTAACAAACCCCTTAAAAATTGTTAACCGAGTATTCAAACCTCGGGTCGTCTTTTCAAGGAACTGCAGGGAAGTATGTTCTTATTATTGGCTATAAAGGTTGTAATCGGGGTTTAGAAGATGAGAAACAAGTGATTTAAATGGCAATAAACATCAATAAATAACTGTAAAGCAACTTTTGGCAGGGTAAGAGAAATTGGAAGTCCAACTTGGTTATCCCTCTCAACAATAATGAAAGTTGAATCTTAATTCCTCTTAGTCAACCTTTAAAGCAAAGGAAAGTCAAGGGACTAATTAGTTTGACCTTCGAATCCTATTTATTTCCTAAGAAAAATTTGGGATTATTGAAGTTCAGTTCAATTAGCAAGATAACGATTATCAATTATGCTGAGTTTGATAATGTTGAGTTACTGATTTCTTAACCAAGACCAAAAGGGGAAAAAGTAAAATTGCTGGAATAAAAATGTCCTTAGATGGGAAGCGAAAATATCTTAATTCAAAGAGAACAATAATAAACTGAAATACCTCAAATAATCATTAATTCAAATCATAACATGGAAACGGTTCATAAGCCAATTTGGCAACGTTTATAGATACGAATAAAAGCATTAAAGTAAAAGTAGCATAGAAACATAGATTAAAGTAAATATTAAACCTGGATCGAGAGTCACTCTTAAAAACTAAGAGAAGTCCTAAATCCTAATCCTAAGAGAGAGAGGAGAGAACCTCCCTCAAAACTAAATCTAAATCATGGAAGGTGAAAAGTTGCGAGCTCTCCCTGAATGGATGCATTCCCCCACTTCATAACCTCTAGTCTATGCCTTCTGGACTTGGATTTGGGCCAAAAAGGGCTTCAGAATTTGTTATGAGCGTTTTTTGCAATTTCTGGTGCGTGGCCTCTGTCACGCGTCTGCGTGGGTCACGCGGTCGCGTCGTTCGGAGCTTTTTCTTGCCATGCGGTCGCGTTTGTCATGTGACCGCGTCATGTGCGTTCTGCTTAAGGCGCGCGGTCGCGTTAGTCATGCGACCGCGTCGCTGCTTCTTTGCGCTTGGCACGCGTCCGCGTCGCCCATGCGATCGCGTGGATGCCAATTTCCTCAGAAGCTCCGTTTTGTGCTTTCCTTCCAATGTTGTATGTTTCCTTTCCATCCTTTAAGTCATTCTGCCTTAGAAAATCTGAAACTACTCAACACACTAATCACGGCATCGAATGGAAATAAAGGTAATTAAAATAATTAATTTTAAAGCTTAGGAAACATGTTTTTCACATATATCACATAATAAGGAAGGAAAAGTAAAACCATGCAATTAATATGAATAAGTGGGTGAAGGATTAAATAAATCACTCAAATTAAGCACAAAATACATCATAAAATATGGGTTTATCAGTTGCTCCATAGGCTCCTTCCCTTTTCTTCTCTTAGAGCTTGATGATGCCATAAGTGATTTTTTTTATATGTGAATGTGTAAAGGGTGTAGATAATGGGCTTTGGCCGGTTAAGATGGGGTGTAGTGAAGGGAGTGAGTGAGAGTGTTTCTGATGGGGTAAGAAGAGTTGGGTGTCAAAAGTGAGAAGTGTAAAGGATGGAAATTGGAATGTGAAAGGGAGTACGGACTAGGAACCACTTTATATAGGGAGATGGTGAGTGAATGAAAGGTGTGGATTGATGGAGTGGTTGTATGATGAACGGATGGGGTTTAGCATGGGATGAGCACAAGGATCATCAACTTTATGAAGGGAGGTTGGTTCGATTTCCAAGCGTGTCACTCTTCCAATGTTGCATGGCAACATTTCCCAATGCATCCCCCTTGAAAACACGTGTATAGTACTTCTCCTTTTGTGGTGGCCGAATCCTCCTTCTTCAATTGTCCCATCAATTCTCCTACAAATAAAGGGATGTGATTAATGAATTTGTGGAAAGTGTGGCAAAATTTAAAAGAAAAGAAAGACTAACTACTTTTTAAAATTTTTTTTTGTTGTTAACTGACTAAGTGCTATTCATAAGTACAAACCAACTGACTAATTGATTGTCCATGTATGCAACATTGGTGACACCAAACTTAGTTTGTGGCCATGTGGAGTAAAAGGAATTGTTCAAGGTTCTAAGAGTGACATGATATGAATTGAATTCATGTTCTCTTAGTGTGCCTTGAACACCAAACTCTGACATATACTTATTCTAGGGAGAGAACTTTGTTGATGGTGAAAACCTTAGGTAGCTGAGATGGGATGGTGGGGAGATGAGGTGGGATATCTAGGAAGTAAGGTGAGATCATTTTATCCCCTGGAGAGAAATCCTCTGTAGGGATCTTCTTGTTCCTCCACCCCCTTGGTGCCTTCTTCTTTGTTCCTTTTGATGTTGCCCTGCTCTTTGTGACCTTTTCTTTCAAGAAAATTTTGTTGCTGGTCTCATATGACTCTGGTGGTTTAGGTTCCTCCTGATTTTGCTTGAGCTGTGACAGCTACTGATTATCTTGTTCATCAACCAAAGGGATTCCCTGTGATTCAATGCTTGTTTTTTCCACCAGTGCTTTGTCGTGCTCTTTCCTTGGTTCCTTGCTTTCATGATCTGCTTCTTGTGAGGGTTTGAAGACATTGAATGCGAGTTGTTCGTCATGTATCCTCAATATTAGCTCTCCTCGCTCCACATCTATGAACGCTCTGGCTGTAGCTAGGAATGGTCTTCCCAATATGATTGGGTGAAGGTGACTCTCTTCCATTTCCAATATGACAAAGTCTCTAGGAAGGAAGTAGTTTCCAACCTTTACCAACACGTTTTCAACCACTCCCACTGCTTGTTTTTGAGTTTTGTCGGCCAGCCTAATGACTACATCTGTGGGCATTAGCTCATTAATCTGAAGCTTCTTCATAAGGGATAAAGGCATTAAGTTGATTCTGGCTCCCAGGTCACAGAGTCCTTTGTCAAACATTGTTTCTTCTATGGCACAGGGGATGTGAAAACTCCCTGGGTCCTTCCTTTTTGTAGGAAACTCTGGTTGAATGAGAGTACTATACTCCTTATTCATCACTATTGTTTGCCCTCCCTTGAGTGAGCTTTTCCTGGTCGGCAACTCTTTCATATATTTAATGTATGAGGGCATTTGTTAGAGAGCCTTGATGAATGGTATGTTCACATGGAGAGATGCAAATATGTCAAGGAACTTTGAGTATATTCTCTTTTCTACACTACCCTTGAATCTTTGGGGAAAAGGTGCATAGAGCCTCAGCAGCTCCTTCTGTGTAAGCTTGGTTTCTTGGTGATCCTCTTCCTGTTTCTCTGCTGATGTGTCTCCAGGTTATTCTAATGGTTTCTTCGGCTCTTCCTCAGTCCCTTTATCACTTGTAATGACCATCTTGCAGTCTTCCCATCTTAGTTTCTTTGCTTCACCTCTCAGGTTTTTCTCTGTGTCACTTGGAAAGTTGTCAGTGGGTTTGAGAATCTTTTCAGAGAGGTATCCCACTTGAAATTCTAACCTCTGAATGGTGTCTCCCTGGTTTTTGAGATTAGCTCGCAGCTCCTCTTTGAACACCTTGTTATCTTGGATTTCCTTACATATGCCTTCACGTAGAGTCTCAATCCTTGATAGTCTTTCTTCCGATGATGGTGAGTTGAGATTGGAGGGATGAGAAGGGCCATTTTGGCTTTGGTATGGATGTTGAGGCGTGTTGTTAGGTGGGTGTTGATATGATCTCTGTGTGGAATGTTGGTGAGTTGCATTGTTGTTGGGGTTGTGGCGTCTCTGATCTTGGCCTTGGTCTTGTTGATTTCCCCACCCAAAGTTTGGGTGGTTCCTCCAACCAGGATTGTAAGTCTTGGAGTATGGGTCATGGTTCTGCCTAGGTGGATTTCCAATGTAGTTGGCTTGTTCCTGATCACCCTTTGTTTCTTCATTCACTCCTTCTTGAGCTGCTGTTGAGGTGGTGATTACTGCTACTTGACTCCTCTCCATCTTCTTGGTAAGGTCAGCCAGCTGCTTGGTGATCATCTTGTTTTGAGCTAGCAGTGCATGATGGGATATTTTAGCGGAAAAACGAATTTCTCCAAAACACCCAAAACTAACCGGCAAGTGCACCGGGTCGCATCAAGTAATAATAACTCACGGGAGTGAGGTCGATCCCATAGGGATTGAAGGATTGAGCAATTTTAGTTTAGTGGTTGATTTAGTCAAGCGAATCAAGATTTGGTTGAGTGATTTGTGATTTGCAGAATTTAAATTGCATGGAAAGTAAAGGGAATGGGTAATTGACATGAAATTAAAGAGAACAGGAATTTAAATGCTGAATCTTAAAGAACAAGAAATTAAATGGCAGAAACTTAGAACGCAAGAAATGTAAATTGCAGAATCTTAAAGTGCAAGAATTGTAAATAGCTTGAATTGTAAAGGGAATTGGGAGTTGGATTTGCAGAAATTAAACGAGGGAAAGTAAATTGCAACCAACAGAGAAGTAAAAGAACACTTGGATTGAACCGGATCTAAAAACAGAATTGTAAATAAGCATGAAAACAGTAAACAGGGAATGGGAAATGGGGAATCCGGATCTCAGGACCCAAGAGACTAGATAACCAAGTCTAGATCTCAATGCCTTCCTAGATCCAACAAGAACAATTGCGAAGGAATTGTAAATTGCAAAGAAAGTAGATGAAGAACAATTAACAGAAATTAAATTCAATAAGCAGTAGAGGAAACAAAGAGATCTTCGGATGAGATTGAAACAGAATTCCTTCAATTCTCCAACCCAAGATCCAAGACAATTTCAATTGAAATTGAAAGCAATAAAACTAAGAGGAAGAGAGTGGAATTCTCCTTCCCCGAAACTAAGAAATTAAAGATCACTCAATATCCCAAGCTCTCCGAAAACTATTATGAAAACTCAAAAGAAAAGCTCCCCTAAGAACTTGAATTCTATCCTATTTATACACTTTCTTCAAATGATCTTCAAGCCTTGAGTTGGGCCTTTGCTCTTGGTGGAATTGGGTTGAGAGAGGCCTTGGTTGATTGCTCTTGGAGTTTGGAGAGGAACCAAAGTGAACCAAGTGAACCGGGTTGGAGTTTTGCAAAAGTTTGAGTAAAAGTTTGAGCAAAAGTTTGAGGCAAACTTTTGGTCAAACTTTTCATATCAGCCCCCATGTTTTGCTGATACCCACGTTGGTGCAAAAGTTAGGGGTCTAACTTTTGCTCCAACGTTGGCCTTCCTTAGTGCACTTATGGCGCCAACGTTAGCCCAAAAGTTAGGGGCTAACGTTGGCGCAAACTTTGCTCCCCCTTTGTGTTTTTCATGTGCCAACGTTAGCCCAAAAGTTAGGGGCTAACGTTGGCGCAAACTTTTGGTGCCCAGGGAGTAACTTTCATGTGCCAACGTTAGCCCAAAAGTTAGGGGCTAACGTTGGGGCTAACTTTTCACCCAAAAGTTTGTGCAAAAGTTTGAGGCTAACTTTTGGTCCAACTTTTTGCTTCCTGGTTCATTTTCACTTATTCCATTGTCCTCTCTTTACTCTTAGCCATTCCTTCTTGCTTTAACCTTTCTCCAAGCTTTCTTCACCTATCATTAATCAACCAAACACATCAAAGCTATGCTTAAAATCATGAGATATTCATTTTATCATAATATGTGACAATTATAGCATAAAACCTCATGAAATAGCATGAATTCATACATGGTTGATTCAATCAAAGGAAGCATGAAAATCTACCCAAATTAGCTTACTTATAGCTCAAGAAAGTGCACAATTCAAGTGAAAACAAAAGAAAAAGACTAGTGAAACTAGGTTAAGATGACTTGTCATCACAACACCAAACTTAAAGCTTGCTTGTCCCCAAGCAAGAAATGAATTATGCTCATAGGTTCTTTCACTTAAGACGGATTGAAGAATAAATTGTAAGGTCCTGTGAGTGAAGTGATCAAGTGTCAGTGGGGTGAACTCTAAATCATATGCTCATGCAAGGGCTTCAGTGCTCACTAGTCTTCACATATTGGGAGTCTTAGGTCTTAGGATTTTCATCCAAATGGTATCATGGAGATCTCTTTATATGTAGTCACCTTGACGCAGCTTATAGTTTCTTTGCTTTGGCCTTGACTCTAAGTGTCATGTCTCAAAGCGGCTCTTTAGATAAGCTTTCAATCAATACTCCTAAACCAGTTGGTTTTAAGGTATTAGGTGTTAAAGCACCCCTAAGGATTTACTTTCTCAAGCCTCATTCCTTGACACAGCTCAACCACAAGCATTTACTAGGCTAACAACTCTTTGAGTTTTGTTTCTTCTTTCTTTTTCTGCCTAGTAATTGATGCTCAGAGCCTTGGGCCATGTTCTTTTTGCTTTTGTATTTTCTTTATTTTCTTTTGTTTTGTTTGCTGCTTATTGGATCAATAGATTTTTGAGAATCTCCACAATACTTCTTTGAACTTCATGTCCTGCCTATGAGCTCCCATGCAAGTTTTCACAAGCATGCAACCTCAATACATAATCATACAACTAGAACCACCACTTCTTCTAATCTTTTGCTTGCCTCAAAATTGTTTAATTCCTCAATCCTTCTTTTCAAAGAACTTTCATGTGATGCAATTCTTGAATCATTGAGTACAAACAAGTTTTGAAGAGAAAAATATTGTGAATAATCAAGCATCTTGCTTATTGAATTACAGAAAAATTATGCTATGCAGACAGATAATCAGGGAAACTAAACCACTCTCAATCATAGCAGTGTTTGATGTAAGATAATCACTTAACAATACAACCTTTTGGAGTTCGCTTGCTTTCCTTCTTCTCATCATCATCATTGCTGGCCTTTAGGTTCATCTTTTGTTTCTTTGGTTGATGATGCTTAATCCTTCCAAAAGCTTGTATGGACCTTTGCAATGATATTGAAAGTTGCTTGTTCCCCAAGCACTTGAAACAATGGTTAGTCTGGCTGATTTATTTATGGGCTTTTGAACTTACTTTGGTGTGAGAACACCAAACTTAGTACCTTGCCAATGGGTTTCATGCATCAAATTAACCATGTGTAATAACTTTTTTCTTTTCTTCTTCTTTTTCAAAAGCAATAAAACTGAAAACTAGGAAACAGCAGAATAGTTAACTAGTTCATCCAACATGCTTGAAGCCAGCATTATGCAGAGAGTGAGAATGTGTCTTATGATGGGATTTTGGTGGAACACCAAACTTAGAATCCTTCATTCTCCTTTAGATTTTTTTTTTTTTTTTGGTGTGCAACACCAAACTTAGCTTCTTGCAATATAGATAAAACTAATTAACCTTTTTATTAAAATAGCTATGAAAAGAAAACTACCTCAGGTTGGGTTGCCTCCCAACAAGCGCTCTTTTATTGTCACTAGCTTGACATCTTGCTCTTTGATTATGGAGGCTGGAAATCATAATGCCTCAGTTTTTCTCCTCTTGCTGTAGGATTCCTTTCCTCCATGACCTGCACAATCACAAACAATCCCAATGAAAATTGGATATTCTCATGCCAGAATGTAGTCAGAGGATTAGTTAACACCATGTGTCAAACAGTTGGTAAACTTGAGAGATTAATGAACGAAAATCACTTCTCTCATTTATTTATCAAGCTATGAGAATCATATTCAGCAAGATAAACCAAGAAAACTTCACTCTATTGCTAAAGTGAGGTTTCAATTGGCTCAGGCAAAAATTCAAACAGTTAGTGTGTCAGTCAAAAATTAAAGAAAAAGTGATTGATCTAAATTGCCACCTCACTTAATCATTGTCAATCTAATCAATCCCCAGCAACGGCGCCAAAAACTTGATGGGATATTTTAGCGGAAAAATGAATTTCTCCAAAACACCCAAAACTAACCGGCAAGTGCACCGGGTCGCATCAAGTAATAATAACTCACTGGAGTGAGGTCGATCCCACAGGGATTGAAGGATTGAGCAATTTTAGTTTAGTGGTTGATTTAGTCAAGCGAATCAAGATTTGGTTGAATGATTTGTGATTTGCAGAATTTAAATTGCATGGAAAGTAAAGGGAATGGGTAATTGACATGAAATTAAAGAGAACAGGAATTTAAATGCTGAATCTTAAAGAACAAGAAATTAAATGGCAGAAACTTAGAACGCAAGAAATGTAAATTGCAGAATCTTAAAGTGCAAGAATTGTAAATAGCTTGGATTGTAAAGGGAATTGGGAGTTGGATTTGCAGAAATTAAACGAGGGAAAGTAAATTGCAACCAACAGAGAAGTAAAAGAACACTTGGATTGAACCGGATCTAAAAATAGAATTGTAAATAAGCATGAAAATAGTAAACAGGGAATGGGAAATGGGGAATCTGGATCTCAGGACCCAAGAGACTAGATAACCAAGTCTAGATCTCAATGCCTTCCTAGATCCAACAAGAACAATTGCGAATGAATTGTAAATTGCAAAGAAAGTAGATGAAGAACAATTAACAGAAATTAAATTCAATAAGCAGTAGAGGAAACAGAGAGATCTTCGGATGAGATTGAAACAGAATTCCTTCAATTCTCCAACCCAAGATCCAAGACAATTTCAATTGAAATTGAAAGCAGTAAAACTAAGAGGAAGAGAGTGGAATTCTCCTTCCCCGAAACTAAGAAATTAAAGATCACTCAATATCCCAAGCTCTCCGAAAACTATTATGAAAACTCAAAAGAAAAGCTCCCCTATGAACTTGAATTCTATCCTATTTATACACTTTCTTCAAATGATCTTCAAGCCTTGAGTTGGGCCTTTGCTCTTGGTGGAATTGGGTTGAGAGAGGCCTTGGTTGATTGCTCTTGGAGTTTGGAGAGGAACCAAAGTGAACCAAGTGAACCGGGTTGGAGTTTTGCAAAAGTTTGAGTAAAAGTTTGAGCAAAAGTTTGAGGCAAACTTTTGGTCCAACTTTTCATATCAGCCCCCATGTTTTGCTGATACCCACGTTGGTGCAAAAGTTAGGGGTCTAACTTTTGCTCCAACGTTGGCCTTCCTTAGTGCACTTATGGCGCCAACGTTAGCCCAAAAGTTAGGGGCTAACGTTGGCGCAAACTTTTGCTCCCCCTTTGTGTTTTTCATGTGCCAACGTTAGCCCAAAAGTTAGGGGCTAACTTTGGCGCAAACTTTTGGTGCCCAGGGAGTAACTTTCATGTGCCAACGTTAGCCCAAAAGTTAGGGGCTAACGTTGGGGCTAACTTTTCACCCAAAAGTTTGTGCAAAAGTTTGAGGCTAACTTTTGGTCCAACTTTTTGCTTCCTAGTTCATTTTCACTTATTCCATTGTCCTCTCTTTACTCCTAGCCATTCCTTCTTGCTTTAACCTTTCTCCAAGCTTTCTTCACCTATCATTAATCAACCAAACACATCAAAGCTATGCTTAAAATCATGAGATATTCATTTTATCATAATATGTGACAATTATAGCATAAAACCTCATGAAATAGCATGAATTCATACATGGTTGATTCAATCAAAGGAAGCATGAAAATCTACCCAAATTAGCTTACTTATAGCTCAAGAAAGTGCACAATTCAAGTGAAAACAAAAGAAAAAGACTAGTGAAACTAGGCTAAGATGACTTTTCATCAGTGCATTCACATTATTTAGCTCTATTACTCCTCTAGTGTTGCCCCTTTCAGAAGCATAGAAGTAGTCATTCTCAGCTACAGCCTCAATGACTTCTATCGCTTCTTCAATGGTCTTCTTCTTATTCAGAGATCCCCCGGATGAGTGGTCTACTGCCTTCTTTGATTCATAAGAAAGACCTTCATATAAAATGTGTAACTGCACCCATTCATTGAACATATCTGGCAGGCACCTTCTTGTCAGATCCTTAAACCTCTCCCATGCTTCGTAGAGAGTCTAACCATCCTGTTGCCTGAAAGTTTGAACCTCAGCTCTCAACCTGTTGATTCTTTGAGGAGGATAGAATCTCGCCAAGAATTTGCTCATCACATCTTCCCAGGTTGTTAAGCTCTCATTCGGGAAGGATTCCAGCCATTTAGATGCCTTGTCCTTGAGTGAGAAGGGAAATAGAAGTAGTCTGTAGGTGTCAGGATGAACACCATTAGACTTCACAGTGTCACATATCTTCAGAAAAGTGGTTAGATGTTGATTGGGATCTTCTTGAACACTTCCTCCGAATGAACAGTTGTTCTGAACAAGGCTGATGAGCTGTGGCTTTAGTTCAAAGTTGTTGGCATGTATGCTTGGCTTTTGGATGCTACTTCCACAGTTTCCTGGGTTTGGATTGATGTAGGATCCCAGAACTCTTCTCTCTTCCCCCGCATGATGCACTGGGCCTTCTCTGCCATGGTTGTGAGCCTCTTCTTCATGATGGTTCTCCATATTCTCATCCATATCTGGTTCAAAATACTCCTCTTCTTCCTTCGTACCAACTACTCTCTTTCCTCTTGCTTCCCTCCTTAATCTAAGGAAGGTCCTCTCAGGTTCAGAATCAAAGGAAGTTGAAACCCCGCTTCTTCTACCTATCATTCAACCAACAAGGCAAAAGCAAGAAGGGGGTAGATGCAGAGAGTATTCTTGTTAGAAATGCTGTTAGTGTGAGTGGTGCAATATATCAAACAGTTAGTGGGTTAGTAAACTAAATTGTAAACAACTAAGAAAAGGGTAGGGGAAAAGGAAGAAAACAGCTAAACTGAAAGTGAATTACTCAAATGAAATCAAACAAAATAAAAAAATGCTCAATCTAGTTATCCACCAATTTAATCATTGTTGATGCAAAATCAATCCCCGGCAACGGCGCCATAAACTTGATGCACGGAAACTTATCTCTCAACAATTTCCCTCGGCAAGTATACCAAATTGTCGTCAAGTAAAAACTCACAATAGAGTGAGGTCGAATCCCACAGGGATTGATTGGTCAATCAACTTTTAATTAGAGGAATGTTCTAGTTGAGCTAAGCAGAATTTGATGTGAGAGTTGCAGGAAATTAAATGGCGGAAAGTAAATAGCAGAAAATGTAAATTCCGGGAATAAAGAGCTAAATATAAATGACGGAAAGTAAATTGCAGAATCTTAAATGGGGAATGGGGAATTTAACATGAAAGTAAATTGCAGAAATTAAAGAGAATTGGTAAGATCAGAAATGGGGAGTTCATTGGGCTCAGGAGATGTTGTATTTTCCGGATCAAGTTCATCTTCATCTCTTCCTCAATCAATGCATTCATCGAACTCCTTGGCAATCTTAAGTGATTGAATTCCAATTCCTTGGTAATTCAATCTCTTAATTCTTGATCAATAGCCAATTCCTTGGTCTAATTGCTCATTAGAAGAGATGAAGTGTGGTCACTGATTATACCACATGTATTTTCAAATCAAAATGTTGGTAGGATTATATGTCACTATATCCATCTAGATCCCAATTTGGTCCAACATGAGAAAGCATTTCTAGCATGATCTCTTCATTCCTCTTCCAAGGTTCCGAAGAGATCCAAGTATGAATAGCTTCTTTTCCAAGATAACTACCCAATTGGATGAAGATTGAAAGCTTTCTAGTAAAATCAAGAGAAAAGAAAGGGGAAGGATAATGAAAACTATTATTGATCCATCAAATTACAACAAAGCTCCCTAACCCAACGAAAGGGGTTTAGTTGTTCATAGCTCTAGGAATAGAAAACAAAAATAGAGAATACATTCTGAAAGTAAAACTAGAAGTTGTAGAGAAAGTAAAATTTTACAGAGAGAAGTTCTCCCTCCTCCCAAAAGCTTTCCTCTAGTTCAAAACTACTCCTATTTATAATAGTCTTCTGATCTTCTAGTTGGCTCTTCAAGTCTTGGATATGGGCCTTTGGATCTTGAGTTGAAGCAGTTATCATCTTTAGTGGGCTCAGCTTCACTTGCAGAGAAAGTGTGCAGTAGGCATGGACTTTAGCTTAGGGCGTTAGTGGTGTTATCGTTAAGTGAAAATGTGGGGTCGAGAACGTTAGTGACAATCACCTTTTTCACTAACGTTCCTAACCCAAAATGGTCCACGTTAACTTCAACGTTAGTGGCACTAACGTGACTACTAACGTTGCCTCTTAGCCCTTCGCAAATGTTACTGGGGTTTACCTTTCCCAATAACGTTGAGAGTACCCCTTTCTCCCTACGTTAGAGTTCACGTTAGTATAGTTAACGTGACCTTTAACGTAGGCTTGCCAAATCTTCGAGAGCGTTAGTGACACCTACCTTTTTCACTAACGCTCCAAAACGCCCCTTTCCCACGTTAGTGCTTCACGTTAATTACATTAACATGACCACTAACGTGGTGTTGATTGCCATCTCCAACGTTAGTGACAAAGGCGAGTGTCACCAACGTTGGCTCATTATCCCTTTCCTCCACGTTAGCTTCCACGTTAATGTAATTAACGTGGTAACTAACATGGCTCATGGTGGCTTAGTCCAACGTTAGTGACAAAGGTGAGTGTCACTAACGTTGGCGATTCCTTGCTCTTTCCACGTTAAAGTTCACGTTAACTAAGTTAACGTGGCTCTTAACGTAGCCAATATGGGCTTAGTCCAATGTTAGTGACAAAGGTGAGTGTCACTAACATTGGCATTATCTTTCTCTTCCACTTTAGAGTTCACGTTAACTGAGTTAACGTGACTCTTAACGTGGCCAATTGCCCTTTTTGGAGCGTTAGTAGCACTCAGTTTTACCACTAACGCTTGGAGCTTCCTTTTCCTCCATGTTAAATACCACGTTAATGTAGTTAATGTGGTATTTAACGTGGGCTATGAAGGCTTCGAAGACGTTATTGGTGATCACTTTTCTCATTAACGTTGCAAGCTAGCTCCCATTCCACGTTAGTGGTCACGTTAGTTAGACTAACGTGGCTACTAATGTGGCTTTTCCTTGCCTCCTTTGTCCTGAAATCAAGCAAATAAAGTGCATAAAAGCTCTAATCCAAGTTATGAGTCATGCATCATCCAATTTGTCATTAAATTCATGCATAATTCTCATGAAATCATATAAAATTCACAATGTTTGCTTGAATCATGATGTAAGTGAAATTCTATCCAAAACTTGTTTATTTCCTAAGAAAATGCATGAAACTACCCTAAAACAGTAAAGAAAAGGTCAGTGAAACTGGCCGAAATGCCCTGACATTAGTCCATCTACGCGCATGTGCACTGTACGCGCACGCATGGATCGCGAAACCAAAAGGGACGCGCACGCGCGCCGTGCGTGTATGCGTCGATAGTCGCACATGATTTTTTTAATAGAAAATGTGCCCAGCAATTTTGAGGAGTTGTGGGGCCCAGTTTATAACCAACTTTGGTGCCAAGATGCTTTTAAAGGACCAAGGATTGAAGGGAATCAACAACTTAGCATCAGTTACACACATTAGGATTAGTTTTAGTTAGTTTTAGAGAGAGAAGCTCTCACTTCTCTCTAGAATTAGGAGTAGGTTTAGCTCAATAATCTTAGATCTAGGTTTCAATTCATGTTTTCATCTACTTCTACCTTTCAGTTCCTTGTTTCTATATCTTGTTCTTCTATTCTTTTGTTGTAATTTCCTTTATGTTGTTTCTATGTTTTGTTGTAGATCTACTCTTGTTCCCTCTCTTTTCTTTCAATTTAAGTTGAGGTAATTCATAATAATTGTGTTTCTTTTGATTGCTTTTGTTAATTCTTTGCCATAATTGTTGTTATACTTCATTCTTGTTGTAGATTTACCATACTTTCCTCTCATACCTTCCAAGTGTTTGTCAAAATGCTTGAGAAGATGTTAGAGTAGATTTTAGTGCTCTTGGCTTGGGAAGGTAACTTAGGAACTCTTGAGTTACTAATGTCCAAGTGATTGACGATTGGGAGCCATTAACTCTAGATCTCACTAATTGATTTGGTGGAGAACTAGGACTTATGGACTTGGATTGACATAGCTCACTCGACTTTCCTCTATTATTAGTTAGGGGTTAACTTTGTGGGGTTGGTCCTTGCCAATTCTTATGTTTTGGTTAGAGATAAGGATAGAGATCCATGACCACCAAACCTTGCCAAGACCTCTTTAGTTGTTAGTTTATTTTCATTTCCATTTACTTTTCACGCCTCTTATCAAATAGGTGAGAATGGTGATGAGTGTCACGGATCATCACATTCATCAGGTTGAAGTGTGAGTGAATATCTTGGAATAAGAATAAGCTTGAATTGAATAGAAAAACAATAGTACTTTGCATTAATTCATGAGGAACAGCAAAGCTCCACACCTTAATCTATGGGGTGTAGAAACTCCACCGTTGAAAATACATAAGTGATAATGGTGTTCATTGGCTTTGGCCCCAGAGGGGAAACCAGAATGACCAAGACATAGGTCTAAGGACTAAATGTCCAAAGATGTAAAATAAATCACTAAAAGTAGTTTTTATACTAAACTAGTAGCTAGGGTTACAAAAAATAAGTAACTAAGTGCAGATAGTGCAGAAATCCACTTCTGGGGCCCACTTGGTGTGTGCTTGGACTGAGCATTGAAGCTTTCATGTGTAGAGACTCTTCTTGGAGTTAAACGCCAGGTTGCAGCTTGTTTGTGGCGTTTAACTCTGGTTTGTAACCTGTTTCTGGTGTTTAACTTCAGAATAAGGCAGGAAGGTGGCGTTTGAGCGCCAGTTTGCATCATCAAAACTTGGGCAAAGTATGGACTATTATATATTTCTGGAAAGCCCTGGATGTCTACTTTCCAACGCAATTGAGAGCGCACCAATTGAGTTTCTGTTGCTCCAGAAAATCTATTTCGAGTGCAGGGAGATCAGAATCCAACAACATCTGCACTCCTTTTTTAGCCTCTGAATCAGATTTTTGCTCAGGTCCCTAAATTTCAACTAGAAAATACCTGAAATCATAGAAAAATACACAAACTCATAGTAAAGTCCATAAATGTGATTTTTATTTAAAAACTAATAAAAATATAGTAAAAACTAACTAAATCAGACTAAAAACTACCTAAAAACAATGCCAAAAAGCGTATAAATTATCCGCTCATCAACCACCATGTGATTTGAATTCTTTCCTTTAGATAGGCAAATTTTGACGGATGTTGTGCATTTACCTCAATTCATTGTATTTCATGATCATATGCATCCATATGCTTTTAGCTTGAATCCTCCCATGCTTGTTTAATGCTTGTTTTACCTTACAAGCTTACTTAAAGCATCTCAAGCATACTAGAATGAGTAAAGTGCATGCTTCTTTTGTGACATCGCTTTTTATGCTAATGGGTGTTCTAAACCGCGCACAATTTAGAATTCACACACTTATTTGTCATTCCAAGAATGTATGCTTCCTTGCTTTTGTTTTCTTATCTTATGGTGTTATATTTTTGTTTTTCATGAATGATGCACCACAAGCCAAAATGGAAGCGGAAGAAAGAACGCGCAGTAACTGGTTGACCTACCAGCTGAAGGTAGCAACCCGGAGAGTCGCCGTACCCCCTTGCTCATCTTTGAATGCACCGAGGACGGTGCAAACTTTTAAGTGTGGGGAGGTCGTCTGACCGATCGGCAATTTCGGGTGACAAATTTCTAATTTCAACACTTTTGCATTTCATTTTAGGTCTTTTAGGATTTTTGTTTTATTTTCTTAATTTTTCATATATATTCACAATAAGCTTAGTCAAAATAATGAGGTTCTTCAAGATTTCTATCTATAGGGCACCAATTGATTTGAGTGAAAACTTTTCATTAAAACTTGCTTGAATTACATATATTATGGAACATGTTTTGAGGTAAGAACACAAGCAAGTGAGATTTGAGCCTAATGGCGTGGTTACATCTTATAACCACTTATTTTTCCTTCTTGTGTGCATTATTCTCTTTCTATGATTGTAATCTTTGATTTGTTTGATTTTTTATGTCTATTATTTTGTGTATTCATGCATTTATATGATTGAGGCTATTGTTTCATTTAGCTCACTTACCCAAATAGCCTTACCTTTTATCTTCCATTGTTAGCCAACTTTGAGCCTACGATTAACCCACTTGTTCTTATTTTAGCACATTACAAGCCTTTAAGTGAAAAACAATAAACGTCCTTTATTTGGATCTTTGATTAGCTTAGGCTAGTAGTGAGTGTGAGTAACATTCAAGTGTGAGATAGTTTGGGACATTGGAAGAGTAAAAGGGTAGTTTTGTAATTTTTGTTGTAAATATTGGGAATTGGTTACAAGCTCATGTATTGATTAAATGTATAGACCTTATGCATTGAAGTTCTTGTATATGAAAGAAAGAAAGAAAAAAAATATGAAAAATGAGGAAAAAAAATAGAAAAAGAAAGAAACAAAGAAAAAAAAAGAAAGAAATAAAAAGGGGACAAAATGCCCCAAAGCAAAGCTCAATAAGGATCAATGCATAAGTGTTGTGAAATGAAAAGAAAATGCATGAGTGTGTTAAAAAGTGAAAAATGGGTAGTTAGGTTAGAACTTAATTGTATAGGATGTCATAGGTTAGGTGGGAAGTTTAAGTTGATCAAAGATTCAAATTTCAAGCTCACTTGACCATATATGCATCCTACCTTGACCCTAGCCCCATTATAACCTACGAAAAGACCTCATGATACTTGTATGCATGCATTGAATAAATGTTGATTGTTAGAAGAAAAACAAATCTTAGAAAGCATGAAATAGAGGAGAATTGAGAGAATCAACCCTAAACACTTGAGCGAATAGAGTGCAAACACATCCGGTGAGGGTTTGATGCTCAATTACATGTTTTCACCTATAATCATCACTTTTCTTGCAAGTTTGTAAAAATATTTAATAACTCAATTCAATTATGGATTAGACTTACTAGTCCTTAGCCCTTGTGCATATATGTAGATTGTATTTAGTTAGCCTTCATTGAATAAATATTGATACCCTTTGCTTTCTCTTGGTTTAAGCATGAGGACATGCTTGGTTTAAGTGTGGGGAGGTTGATAAACCCAATTTGTAGGGTTTATCTTGTGCTTGATTTAGGGGTTTTACAACCTTTTACCCATATTTATTCAATGAAATAGCATGGTTTCATGATTGTCTCCTAATTTGTGCTTAAGTGTGAAAACATGCTTTCTACGTCTTTAATTAGCTAAATTCAATTCACCTTGGTTCCACTAGATGCCTTGATTTGTTTGTTAAGTGATTTCAGGTTGAAAAGGCTAGGAAGGATCAAAGGAGTAAAAAGGAAAGCATGCAAAATGGAGAACACATGGAAAAAAGCCAAAGAATTGGATATGTCCATCTACGCGCACGTGCACTGTACGCACACGCGTGGATCGCGAAATTGCAAGGGACGCGCACGCGCGCCGTGCGCGTACGCGTCGATGGTCGCACATGATTTTTTAATAGAAAACGTGCCCAGCAATTTTGAGGAGCTGTGGGGCCCAGTTTACAACCAACTTTGGTGCCAAAATGCATTTAAAGGACCAAGGATTGGAGGAAATCAACAACTTAGCATCATTTACACACATTAATATTAGTTTTAGTTAGTTTTAGAGAGAGAAGCTCTCACTTCTCTCTAGAATTAGGAGTAGGTTTAGCTCAATAATCATAGATCTAGGTTTCAATTCATGTTTTCATCTACTTCTACCTTTCAATTCCTTGTTTCTACATCTTGTTCTTCTATTCTTTTGTTGTAATTTCCTTTATGTTGTTTCTATGTTTTGTTGTAGATCTACTCTTGTTCCCTTTCTTTTCTTTCAATTCAAGTTGAGGTAATTCATAATAATTGTTGTAGATCTACTCTTGTTCCCTTCCTTTCATACCTTCCAAGTGTTTGTCAAAATGCTTGAGAAGATGTTAGAGTATATTTTAGTACTCTTGGCTTAGGAAGGTAACTTAGGAACTCTTAAGTTACTAATGTCCAAGTGATTGACGATTGGGAGCCATTAACTCTAGATCTCACTAATTGATTTGGTGGAGAACTAAGACTTATGGACTTGGATTGACATAGCTCACTTGACTTTCCCCTACTATTAGTTAGGGGTTAACTTTGTGGGGTTGGTCCTTGCCAATTCTTATGTTTTGGTTAGAGATAAGGATAGAGATCCTTGACCACCAAACCTTGCCAAGACCTCTTTAGTTGTTAGTTTTTTTCATTTCCATTTACTTTTCATGCCTCTTATCAAAAACCCCAAATATAACTCATAACCAATAACAAGACACTTTATTGCAATTCCTAGGGAGAACGACCTGAGGTTTAAATACTTCGGTTTATAGATTTTAGGGGTTTGTTACTTGTGACAAACAAATTGTTTGTATGAAATGACTATTGTTGGTTTAGAAACTATACTTTACAACAAGACTCCATTAGTGAAATTCTAATCCATCAAAAGTCTTCTCATCAGATCCTCCAAGAAGGATGATGATGATTCCTCCTCCTCCAAAAAGAAAGACAAAGGAAAAGGGCCAATAAACTGAAGCTGTTCAAGGTTTTTGAGTCCTATGGTGGACACTTTTAAAATTCTAAAATTCTGTTTAGTTTTCTTTATGTTTCTATTTAATAATAGTTGCAATGCTAGGATAGTTTATGTTTTATGTTTAATTTCCTGAAGTCTTTTATGAGTCCTTTATGTTTTCAAGAAAGAAAATGCAATGTTATTTGAAGTTTCATAATCATCAATAAAAGAATAGTTTGTTTCCACAAGAGTCTATTGTGAGTTGTGCAAAAACAAGAGTAGAAGAGACTAAGACCAAGTGAGACCATTCAAAATTAAGAGACAAGGAACTAAGTAAAGGACCCTGGATGAATTTGAAAGAAAATAAGTCATAATAAGCAATTAGACTTGGAGGGGTATGACAAGTAGAGACTAAGAGTGTCCCTTGAATATCCATAGAACCAAGAAGTAGTAAGCAACAAAGACCCAAGGCTCTGAGCATCAACTACTAGGATGAAAGGAAACACTAAATAGCTCAAAAGAGTTAGATATCCTAGTAGATGCTTGTGGTGAAGATGTGTCAAGAAAAGAGACCTGAGCAAGTAAATTCTTAGGGGTGTTTCAACACCTAATACCCTAAAGCCAACTGGTTTGGGAGGGCTAATTGAAAGCCTAATTAAAAGGTCGTCTTGAGACAAAACATTTAGAGTCGTGGTCAATGAAAAAAAAAGAATTGAAAATGAAAGAACAAACAAAGAAGAAGAAACAATCCTTGCTACTTCAAGGTGACAATCAATAGAAAGGGAACCTAAGGCAAATACATGGAAGAATCCTAAAGAGTCTAGGAGTTCATTTTGACATCAAATCATTAAGATTCATGCATGAGTTAACACATATCCCTATCTTTGGTAGTGAATGCTTTTCTTCAAGGTCAAGTTTCAATCCAATTAAAGACTACTCACATTGATTTGCTTGGGACAAGCAAAGCTTAAGTTTGGTGTTGTGATGACTTGCATCATTTACCCTTTTTTCTTGACTAAAAAGGACCATAAAAGAGCATAATCTCATTTAATCATTACAATTCATGAACTAATTGATGAATATTCTGGTACATTGCATTGAAATGGGTTTGTGCTGAATTTCAGGTGAAAAAAACAACAAAAAGGGAAGAAAACAACAAAACAAAGCTAGGCGTGTAAAACTAGCGTGCCACTTGGAGCAAACGCCATGAAAGTGTGTGGGCGTGGCACGCCAGGAGCTGGGCGTGGCACGCCAGTAAAGATTTCCAGAGAAGCATGATTCAATCTTTTACATGGGCGTGGCACGCCAGAAGCTGGGCATGGAACGCCAGTATTGTTTTCCAGAGAGCAATGCTGAAAGCCACAAAAGGGGCGTGGCACGCCAAGACCATCACACATGATGGGCATGCCACTTGAACCATTGGGGGTGGCACGCCAGTTCATCAATGCAGAAAGGACAACCACTTGGGCGTGCCACTTGGTATCGAAGGCGTGGCATGCTAGCTCCAAACCATAACTTGGGCGTGCAACTTGAAGACCCAGGCGTGGCACGCCAAGCTTAAAGGAGCCACCTTAAGGTGGGCATGCCACTTGAGCATCAAGGCGTGGCACGCCAGTACAAATTTCCAGAGAAGAGATTGAAGGTCCAAGCACTTGGGCGTGCCACTTGGTGTCGAAGGCGTGGCACGCCAACTCTCATCCTCACTTGGGCGTGCCACTTGAAGACCCAGGCGTGGCACGCCAACACTAGAGATGGCCAAAGTAAAGCTAGGCGTGCCACTTGGTGTCGAAAACGTGGCACGCCAGCTCTCATCCTCACTTGGGCGTGCCACTTGAAGACCCAGGCGTGGCACGCCAACACTAGAGAAGGCCAAAAGCAAAGCTAGGCATGCCACTTGGTGTCGGAGGAGTGGCACGCTAGCTCTCATCCTCACTTGGGCGTGCCACTTGAAGACCCAGGCGTGGCACGCCAACACTAGAGAAGGCCAAGCAAAGTTGGGCGTGCCACTTGAGGTCGAAGGCGTGGTGGTGCACGAAATTGTGATCTCTGGTAATGGCTCCAAAAACATGGTGCTCTAATCTCAATTCATAATTTGTCACAACTTCGATACAACTAACCAGCAAGTGCACTGGGTCGTCCAAGTAATAAACCTCACGTGAGTAAGGGTCGATCCCACGGAGATTGTTGGTATGAAGCAAGTTATGGTCACCTTGTAAATCACAGTCAGGCGGATAATAATTGATTATGGAGTTTTAGAAATTAATTAATAAGTAAACATAGAATAGGGATAGAAACACTTATGTAATTCATTGGTGAGAATTTCAGATAAGCATGTAGAGATGCTTTCGTTCCTCTGAACCTCTGCTTTCCTGCTGTCTTCATCCAATCAGTCTTACTCATTTCCATGGCTGGCTTTATGCAAGGGCATCACCGTTGTCAGTGGCTACATCCCCTCCTCTTGTGAAAATGGTCCAAGATGCCCTGTCACGGCACGGCTAATCATCTGAGGTTCCCGATCATGCTGGAATAGGATTCACCCTCCTTTTGCGTCTGTCACTACGCCCAGCACTCGCGAGTTTGAAGCTCGTCACATTCATTCAATCATTGAATCCTACTCGGAATACCACAGACAAGGTTTAGACTTTCCGGATTCTCTTGAATGCCGCCATCAATCTAGCTTACACCACGAAGATTCTGATTAAGAGATCTAAGAGATACTCATTCAATCTAATGTAGAACGGAAGTGGTTGTCAGGCACGCGTTCATAGGGAATGATGATGATTGTCACGTTCATCACATTCAGGTTGAAGTGCGAATGAATATCTTAGAAGCGGAATAAGTTGAGTTGAATAGAAAATAGTAGTACTTTGCATTAATCTTTGAGGAACAGCAGAGCTCCACACCTTAATCTATGGAGTGCAGAAACTCTACCGTATGAAAATACATAAGTGAAAGGTCCAGGCATGGCCGAGAGGCCAGCCTTCAAATGTGATCTAAGATAGCATACAACTGATCAAAGATGTCTAATACAATAGTAAAAGGTCCTATTTATAATAAACTAGCTACTAGGGTTTACAGAAGTAAGTAATTGATGCATAAATCCACTTCCGGGGCCCACTTGGTGTGTGCTTGGGCTGAGCTTGAGTGTTTCACGT
This sequence comes from Arachis ipaensis, assembly GCF_059453495.1. Classification (NCBI taxonomy): domain Eukaryota; kingdom Viridiplantae; phylum Streptophyta; class Magnoliopsida; order Fabales; family Fabaceae; genus Arachis; species Arachis ipaensis. Next base: position 87,892,192 of record NC_142444.1, read on the forward strand.
GTAGGTCCTTCTTGGAGTTGAACACTAGTTTTTGTGCCAGTTTGGGCGTTGAACTCCACTTTGCATCTTGTTTGTGGCGCTGGACGCCAGAATTGGGCAGAGAACTGGCGTTGAACGCCAGTTTGTGTCGTCTAAACTTGGGCAAAGTATGGACTATTATACATTGCTGGAAAGCCCTGGATGTCTACTTTCGAACGCAATTGGAAGCGCGCCATTTTGAGTTTTGTAGCTCCAGAAAATCCATTTTGAGTGAAGGTAGGTCAGAATCCAACAGCATCAGCAGTCCTTCTTCAACCTCTGAATCTGATTTTTGCTCAAGTCCCTCAATTTCAGCCAGAAAATACCTGAAATCACAGAAAAATACACAAACTCATAGTAAATTCCAGAAATGTGAATTTAACATAAAAACTAATGAAAACATCCCTAAAAGTAACTAGATTCTACTAAAAACATACTAAAAACAATGCCAAAAAGCGTATAAATTATCCGCTCATCACAACACCAAACTTAAATTGTTGCTTGTCCCCAAGCAAATGAAAATCAAATAGGATAAAAAGAAGAGAATATACTATAAATTCCAAACTATCAATGAAACATAGCTCCAATCAGATGAGCGGGACTTGTAGCTTTTTTTGCCTCTTGAATAGTTTTGGCGTCTCACTTTATCCATTGAAGTTCAGAATGATTGGCATCTATAGGAACTCAGAGTTCAGATAGTGTTATTGATTCTCCTAGTTCAGTATGATGATTCTTGAACACAGCTTCTTTATGAGTCTTGGCCGTGGCCCCAAGCACTTTGTTTTCCAGTATTACCACCGGATACATAAATGCCACAGACACATAATTGGGTGAACCTTTTCAGATTGTGACTCAGCTTTGCTAAAGTCCCCAATTAGAGGTATCCAGGGTTCTTAAGCACACTCTTTTTTTGCTTTGGACCTTGACTTTAACCGCTCAGTCTCAAGTTTTCACTTGACACCTTCACGCCACAAGCACATGGTTAGGGACAGCTTGGTGTAGCCGCTTAGGCCAGGATTTTATTCCTTTAGGCCCTCCTATCCAGTGATGCTCAAAGCCTTGGGATCCTTCTTATTTACCCTTACCTTTTGGTTTTAAGGGTTATTGGCTTTTTGCTCTTGCCTCTTGATTTTAAGAGCTTTTGGCTTTTTCTGCTTGTTTTTTCTTTTTATTTTTTTCGCCTATTTTTTTTCTTTTTTTTTTCTGCAAGCTTTGTTCTTTGCTGCTTTTTCTTACTTCAAGAATCATTTTTATGATTTTTCAGATTATCAAATAACATGTCTCCTTATCATCATTCTTTCAAGAGCCAACATATTTAACATTCTTAAACAACAACTTCAAAAGACATATGCATTGTTCAAGCATTCATTCAGAAAACAAAAAGTATTGTCATCACATCAATATAATTAAACTAAGTTCAAGGATAAATTCAAAACTCATGTACTTCTTGTTCTTTTGAATTAAAGCAGTTTTCATTTAAGAGAGGTGATGGGTTCATAGAACATTCATAACTTTAAGACATAGTTACTAACTTCTAATGATCATGTAATGAAGACACAAACATAGATAAGCACATAACATAGAGAAAACGAAAAACAAAGAAAGTAAGAACAAGGAATGAGTCCACCTTAGTGATGGTGGCGTTTCCTTCTTGAGGAACCAATGATGTCCTTGAGCTCTTCTATGTCTCTTCCTTGCCTTTGTTGCTGCTCCCTCATTGCTTTTTGATCTTTTCTGATTTCATGAAGGATGATGGAGTGCTCTTGATGTTCCACCCTTAGTTGTCCCATGTTGGAACTGAATTCTCCTAGGAAGGTGTTGATTTGCTCCCAATAGTTTTGTGGAGGAAAATGCATTTGAGGCATCTCCGGGATCTCATGGTGATGAGCTTCCTGCACCTCTTGAGCTCCATGAATGGGCTCTCTTGCTTGCTCCATCTTTTTCTTAGTGATGGGCTTGTCCTCTTTAATGAGGATATCTCCCTCTATGTCAATCCCAGCCGAATTGCATAGGTGGCAAATGAGGTGAGGAAAGGCTAACCTTGCCATAGTGGAGGACTTGTCAGCCACCTTGTAGAGTTCTTGAGGTATAATCTCATGAACTTCCACCTCTTCTCTAATCATGATGCTATGAATCATGATGGCCCGATCCACAGTAACTTCAGATCGGTTGCTAGTGGGGATGATGGAGCATTGGATGAATTCCAACCATCCTCTAGCCACAGGCTTGAGGTCCAATCTTCTTAGTTGAACCAGCTTGCCTTTGGAGTCAATCTTCTATTGAGCTCCTTCCACACATATGTCCATAAGGACTTGGTCCAACCTTTGATCAAAGTTGACTCTCCTTGTGTAGGGGCGTGCGTTCTCTTCCATGTTTGGCAAGTTGAACGCCAACCTTACATTCTCCGGACTAAAATCTAAGTATTTCCCCCGAACCATTGTAAAATAGTTCTTTGGATCCGGGTTCTTACTTTGATCATGGTTCTTGGTGATCCATGCATTGGCATAGAACTCTTGAACCATTAGGATGCCGACTTGTTGGATGGGATTTGTTAGAACTTCCCAACCTCTTCTTTGAATTTCATGTCAGATCTCCGGATACTCATTTCTTTTGAGTTTGAAAGGGACCTCGGGGATCACCTTCTTCTTGGCCACAACATCATAGAAGTGGTTTTGATGGACTTTGGAGATGAACCTTTCCATCTCCCATGACTCGGAGGTGGAAGCTTTTGTCTTCCCTTTCCCTTTTCTAGAGGATTCTCCGGTCTTAGGTGCCATCAATGGTAATGGAAAAACAAAAATCTTATGCTTTTACCAAACCAAACTTAGAATTTTGCTTGCACTCGAGCAAGAGAAGAAAGAAAAGATGAAGAAGAAGAAAAAGAAGAAAATATGGAGAAGAGAGGGAAGATGTGTTTCGGCCAAGAAGAGAAGAGAGGGTTGTGTTGTGTGAAAATGAGGAAGAATGGAAGGCTTTATATAGGGAAGGGAGGGGGGTGAAGTTCGGCCATGTAGGGTGGGAAATTGATTTTGAATTTTGAAGGTAGGTGGAGTTTATGAGGTAGGTTTATGGGGAAGAGTGGATGGATGTGAGTGGTGAAGAGGTGATGGGGAAGAGAGATTGAGGTGATTGGTGAATGGTTTTGGGGAAGAGTGTTTATGGGATTTTATGAAAGAGGGGTGAGAAGAAGTGAGTGGAGGAAGGTGGGGATCCTGTGGGGTCCACAGATCCTGAGGTGATCCTGTGGGGTCCACAGATCCTGAGATGATCCTGTGGGGTCCACAGATCCTGAGGTGTTCAAGGATTTATAACCTTGCACCAAATTAGGCATGTAAAATGCCCTTGCACACAACTCTGGGCGTTCAGCACCAGGTTGGTGCCCATTTTGGGCGTTCAACACCCATTTGTTGCCCATTTCTGGCGTTGAACGCCAGAACCATGCTTGTTCTGGGCGTTCAGCGCCAGCTCCTCTCCAGGGTCCAATTCTGGCGTTCAGCGCCCAGATGATGCCCATTTTGGGCGTTCAGCGCCCAGATACTGCCCATTTTGGGCGTTCAGCGCCAGAACCATGCTTTGTTCTGGCGTTGAACGCCAGGCAGATGCTTCCTCCAGGGTGTGATTTTTCTTCTGCTGTTTTTGATTTCGTTTTCAAATTTTATATTTACTTTGTGACTCCACATGATCATGAACCTATAAAAACATATAACTAAGAAAAATATAGTTAGATAAAAATTGGGTTGCCTCCCAACAAGCGCTTCTTTAATGTCAATAGCTTGACAGTGGGCTCTCATGGAGCCTCACAGATATTCAGAGCATTGTTGAGACTCTCCAACACCAAACTTAGAGTTTGGATATGGGGGTTCAACACCAAACTTAGAGTTTGGTTGTGGCCTCCCAACACCAAACTTAGAGTTTGACTGTGGGGGCTTTGTTTGACTCTGCTTTGAGAGAAGCTTTTTCTGCTTCCTCTCCATGGATGCAGAGAGAGATCCTTGAGTTGTAAACACAAGGTTGTCCTCATTTATTTGAAGGATCAATTCTCCTCTGTCCACATCAATCACAGCGCTTGCTGTGGCCAGGAAAGGTCTTCCTAGGATGATGGATTCATCCTCTTCCTTTCCAGTATCCAGGACTATGAAATTAGCAGGGATGTAAAGGCCTTCAACCTTTACTAACACGTCCTCTACTTGTCCATAAGCCTGTTTTCTTGAATTGTCTGCCATTTCTAATGAGATTTTAGTAGCTTGCACCCCATAGATTCCCAGTTTCTCTATTACAGAGAGGGGCATGAGGTTTATCCCTGAACCAAGATCACACAGAGCCTTAAAGATCATGGTGCCTATGATACAAGGTATTATGAACTTTCCAGGATCCTGTCTCTTCTGAGGCAATGTCAGTTGATCCAGATCACTTAGTTCATTGGTGAACAAGGGAGGTTCTGATGAGTATTTTGGTGAAAAATAAATTTCTCCCAAAACACACAAATCTAACCGGCAAGTGTACCGGGTCGCATCAAGTAATAAAAACTCACGGGAGTGAGGTCGATCCCACAGGGATTGAAGGATTGAGCAATTTTAGTTTAGTGGTTGATTTAGTCAAGCGAATTGAGTGTTGGTTGGGTGATTTGTGATTTGCAGAATGTAAATTACATGAAAGTAAAGAGAGTAGGAAATTAAATTGCTGAATCTTAAAGAACAAGAAATTAAATGGCAGAAACTTAGAGTTCAAGAAATGTAAATTACGGAATCTTAAAGTGCAAGGAATGTAAATTGCTTGAAATGTAAAGCGGATTGGGACGTGGGTTTGCAGAAATTAAACAAGGAAAAGTTAAATTGCATCAAACAGAAGAGTAAAAGGGAATTGGGATTGAAACGGATCTTGAAGCAGTAAAGTAAATGAACATTAAAAGCAAGAAACAGAATGTAAATTGGAGATTTGGATCTCAGGACCCAGAGACTAGAAAACTAAGTCTAGATCTCAATGCCTTCCTAGATCCAATAAGAACAATTGCAAGGGAATTGTAAATTGCAAAGAGAATAGATGAAGAGCAATTAACCGGAAATGAAGTTCAATTAACAGTAAAGAAACAGAGAGATCCAAGATTGAGATTGAAACAGAATTTCTTCAATTCTCCGATCCAAGATCCAAGACAATTGCAATTGAAATAGAAAGCAATAAAATGAAGAGGAAGAGAAGTGAATTCTCCTTCCCCAAGACAAAGAAATTAAAGATCACTCAATATCCAAAGCTCTCCGAAAACTATTATGAAAATTCCAAAAGGAAAGCTCCCTGAAGGACTTGAATTCTATCCTATTTATACACTTTCTTCAAATGATCTTCAAGCCTTGAGTTGGGCCTTTGCTCTTGGTGGAATTGGGTTGAAAGAGGCCTTGGTTGATTGCTCTTGAAGTTTGGAGAAGAACCAAAGTGAACCAATTGAACCGGGTTTGAGTTTTGCAAAAGTTGGACCAAAAGTTGGAGCTAAAGTTAGGGGTCTAACTTTGGCTCCAACTTTTCATAGCAGCCCACAAAACTTACTGGTATGAACGTTGGTGCCAACGTTAGGGGTCTAACTTTGACCCTAACGTTGCTCTTGCCTTGTGTGCTAGTGGCGCCAACGTTAGCCACCAAGTTAGGGGGCTAACGTTGGCACAAACTTTTGCTCCTCTTCCTTGAATTTTCATGTGCCAACGTTAGCCTCCAAGTTAGGGGGCTAACGTTGGCGCAAACGTTGGATGGCCAGGGAGGAATTCATGTGCCAACGTTAGCCTCAAAGTTAGGGGGCTAACGTTGGCTCAAACTTTTGGTGCCCAGGGGAGAAATTCATGTGCCAACGTTAGCCTCAAAGTTAGGGGGCTAACGTTGGCGCAAACTTTTGGAGCCCAGGGGAGAATTTTCAAGTTCCAACGTTAGCCTCCAAGTTAGGGGGCTAACGTTGGGGCTAACTTTTCAACCAAAAGTTTGTGCAAAAGTTTGATGCTAACTTTAGGTCCAGCTTCTTGCTTCCTGGTTCAATTTCACTTATTCCATTGTCCTCTCTTCACTCCTAGCCATTCCTTCTTGCTTCAACCTTTCTCCAAGCTTTCTTCACCTATCATTAATCAACCAAACTCATCAAAGCTATGCTCAAAATCATGAGATATTCATTCTTTCATAATATGCAACAAATATAGCATAAAACCTCATGAAATGGCATGAATTCATATATGGTTGGTTCAATCAAGGGAAACATGAAAATCTACTCAATTAGCTTGCTTGTAGCTCAAGAAAGTGCATAATTCTAATGAAAACAAAAGAAAAAGACTAGTTAAAATAGGCTAGGATGACTTGTCATCAGGTTCATCTTCCCAAGTCTCAATACCAAATAATTTGGCATTTAGCTTCATGATTGCACCAAGGAACTTGGCAGCTTGCTCTTCAGTAACATCCTCATTCTCTTCAGAAGAGGAATACTCATCAGAGCTCATGAATGGCATAAGGAGGTTTAATAGAATCTCTATGGTCTCTAGATGAGCCTCAGATTCCTTTGGTTCCTTAGAGGGAAACTCCTTATTGATCACTGGACGTCCCAGGAGGTCTTCCTCCTTGGGATTCATGTCCTCTCCTTCCCTTACAGGTTCGGCCATGATGCTTATGTCAATGACCTTGCACTCTCCTTTTGGATTCTCTTCTGTATTGCTTGGGAGAGTACTAGGAGGGATTTCAGTGATCCTTTTACTCAGCTGGCCCACTTGTGCTTCCAAATTTCTAATGGAAGACCTTGTTTCATTCACGAAACTTGCAGCGGCCTTGGATAGATCAGAGACTAAGTTTGCTAAATTAAAAGTATTTTGTTCAGAGTTCTCTGTCTGTTGCTGAGTGGATGATGGAAAAGGCTTGCTATTGCTAAACCTGTTTCTTCCACCATTATTAAAGCCTTGTTGAGGCTTTTGATCCTTCCATGAGAGATTTGGGTGATTTCTCCATGATGGATTATATGTGTTTCCATAAGGTTCACCCATATAATTTACCTCTGCTATTACAGGGTTCTCTGGATCATAAGCTTCTTCTTCAGAAGATGCCTCCTGAGTACTGTTGGATGCAGCTTGCATTCCATTCAGACTCTGGGAAATCATATTGACTTGCTGAGTCAATATTTTATTCTGAGCCAATATGGCACTCAGAGTATCAATTTCAAGAACTCCCTTCTTCATAGGCGTCCCATTACTCACAGGATTCCTCTCAGAAGTGTACATGAACTGGTTATTAGCAACCATGTCAATGAGTTCTTGAGCTTCTGTAGGTGTTTTCTTTAGGTGAATGGATCCACCTGCAGAAGTATCCAATGACATCTTTGCCAATTCAGACAAACCATCATAGAAGATATCCAGGATGGTCCATTCTGAAAGCATGTCATTAGGACACTTTTTGGTCAGTCCTTTGTATCTCTCCCAAGCTTCATAGAGGGATTCACCTTCTTTCTGTCCGAAGGTCTGAACGTCCACTCTAAGTTTACTAAGCTTTTGAGGAGGAAAGAACTTGGCTAAGAAAGCCGTGACTAGCTTATCCCAAGAGTTCAGGCTATCTCGGGGTTGAGAGTCCAACCATACTCTAGCTCTGTCTCTTACAGCAAAAGGGAAAAGCATGAGCCTGTAGACTTCAGGATCTACTCCATTAGTCTTAACAGTATCACAGATCTGCAAGAATTCAGTTAAGAACTGAAAAGGATCTTCAGATGGAAGTCCATGAAACTTGCAGTTCTGCTGCATCAGAGAAACTAATTGAGGTTTCAGCTCAAAGTTGTTTGCTCTAATGGCAGGAATGGAGATGCTTCTTCCATGTAAATTAGAATTAGGTGCAGTAAAGTCACCAAGCATCCTCCTTGCATTATTATTGTTGGGTTCGGCTGCCATCTCCTTTACTTGTTCGAAATTTTCAATAAGGTTGTCTCTGGATTGTTGTAATTTAGCTTCTCTTAGTTTCCTCTTCAGAGTCCTTTCAGGTTCTGGATCAGCTTCAACAAAAATGCCTTTTTCCTTGTTCCTGCTCATAAGAAAGAGAAGAGAACAAGAAAAGAAGAGGAATCCTCTATGTCACAGTAAAGAGGTTCCTTATTGTTAGTAGAAGAAGAGAAAAATTCGAACACAGATGGAAGAGGGGGTTCGAATTTGGTGAGTGATGTGAGCAAGAGATGTTAGCAGATGAATAAATAAATAGAATAAGATGAGAGAGAAGGAGAATTTTCAAAAATTATTTTTGAAAAAGAGTTAGTGATTTTCGAAAATAGTTTTTGAAAAATGTTAGTAATTTTCGAAAATTAAGATTTAAAAATTGAAATAATTAGTTAATTAAAAAGAAATTTTGAAAAAAAAGGGAGATATTTTTGAAAATTAGAGAGAGAGAGAGTTAGTTAGGTAGTTTTGAAAAAGATAAGAAACAAACAAAAAGTTAGTTAGTTAGTTGAAACAAATTTTTAAAAGATAAGAAGTTAGGAAGTTAGAAGAGATATTTTGAAATCAATTTTTTTTAAAAAGGTGAGATAAGAAGATATTTTTGAAAAGATATGATAGAAATTAGTTTTTGAAAAGATTTGAATTTTTAAAATCACAATTAATGACTTGATTCACAAGAAATCACAAGATATGATTCTAGAACTTAAAGTTTGAATCTTTCTTAACAAGTAAGTAACAAACTTGAAATTTTTGAATCAAAACATTAATTGATTATGTTATTTTCGAAAATTTGATATAAAAATAAGAAAAAGATTTTTGAAAAATATTTTTGGAATTTTCGAAAATAACTAAGAAATTTGAAAAAGATTTGATTTTTGAAAAAGATTTTGGAAAAGATGAGATTTTTAAATTGAAAATTTGATTTGACTCATAAAAACAACTAGATTTTTAAAAATTTTTGAAAAAGTCAAATCTAATTTTCGAAATTTTAAGAGAGAAAAAGGGAAAGATATTTTTTTTTATTTTTGAATTTTTAATAATGAGAGAGAAAAACAAGAAAAATGATGCAATGCATGAAATTTTTAGATTAAAACAATGAATGCATGCAAGAATGCTATGAATGTCAAGATGAACACCAAGAACACTTTGAATGTCAAGATGAACACCAAGAACATATTTTTGAAAAATTTTTAATGCAAGAAAAACATGCAATACACCAAACTTAGAATTCTTTAATGCTTCGGCACTAAGAATTCAAGAATGCATATGAAAAACAAGAAAAGACACAAAACATGCAAATGCAAAGATCAAACAAGAAGACTTACCAAGAACAACTTGAAGATCATGAAGAACACTATGAATGCATGAGAATTTTCGAAAAATGCAAGATGCACATGCAATTGACACCAAACTTATAACATGACTCAAGACTCAAACAAGAAACACAAAATATTTTTGATTTTTATGATTTTATGATTTTTTTTGTATTTTTATTTTAAAATTTTTGAAAATCATTTTGAAAAAGAAAAAGAATAAGGATTCAAAAATTTTCATATGAATTCCAGGAATCTTGTACTCTTTAGTCTAAAGCTCCAATCTGAGGGTTAGACATGGCTTAATAGCCAGTCAAGCTTTAGAATGGATTTACATCCATTGAGGTGATTAGTTGAAGACCAATCCCAAAGGAGTTTGGGTATGGATTTTCAGCCAGATAGGATTCAACATGTTACCATGAAACTCTAGAATTCATTCTTGAAAGTTTTGAAGCCATAGAATAATTTATTTTTGAAAACATTATTTTTATTATATTTTTTTTCTCGAAAACAAAAGAAAAATTTTTTTGAAAGATTTTTGAAAAATTTTTGAAAACTTTTTGAAAAGAAAACGAAAAGAAAGTTACCCAATCTGAGCAACAAGATGAACCGTCAGTTGTCCAAACTCGAACAATCCCCGGCAACGGCGCCAAAAACTTGGTGCACGAAATTGTGATATCTGGTAATGGCTCCAAAAACTTGGTGCTCTAATCTCAATTCATAATTTGTCACAACTTCGATACAACTAACCAGCAAGTGCACTGGGTCGTCCGAGTAATAAACCTTACGTGAGTAAGGGTCGATCCCACAGAGATTGTTGGTATGAAGCAAGCTATGGTCACCTTGTAAATCTCAGTCAGGCGGATAATAATTGATTATGGAGTTTTCGAAATTAATTAATAAGTAAACATAGAATAGGGATAGAAACACTTATGTAATTCATTGGTGAGAATTTAAGATAAGCATGTAGAGATGCTTTCGTTCCTCTGAACCTCTGCTTTCCTGCTGTCTTCATCCAATCAGTCTTACTCCTTTCCATGGCTGGCTTTATGCAAGGGCATCACCGTTGTCAGTGGCTACATCCCCTCCTCTTGTGAAAATGGTCCAAGATGCCCTGTCACGGCACGGCTAATCATCTGAGGTTCCCGATCATGCTGGAATAGGATTCACCCTCCTTTTGCGTCTGTCACTATGCCCAGCACTCGCGAGTTTGAAGCTTGTCACAGTCATTCAATCATTGAATCCTACTCGGAATACCACAGACAAGGTTTAGACTTTCCGGATTCTCTTGAATGCCGCCATCAATCTAGCTTACACCACGAAGATTCTGATTAAGAGATCTAAGAGATACTCATTCAATCTAATGTAGAACGGAAGTGGTTGTCAGGCACGCGTTCATAGGGAATGATGATGATTGTCACGTTCATCACATTCAGGTTGAAGTGCGAATGAATATCTTAGAAGCAGAATAAGTTGAGTTGAATAGAAAATAGTAGTACTTTGCATTAATCTTTGAGGAACAGCAGAGCTCCAAACCTTAATCTATGGAGTGCAGAAACTCTACCGTATGAAAATACATAAGTGAAAGGTCCAGGCATGGCCGAGAGGCCAGCCCTCAAATGTGATCTAAGATAGCATACAACTGATCAAAGATGTCTAATACAATAGTAAAAGGTCCTATTTATAATAAACTAGCTACTAGGGTTTACAGAAGTAAGTAATTGATGCATAAATCCACTTCCGGGGCCTACTTGGTGTGTGCTTGGGCTGAGCTTGAGTGTTGCACGTGTAGAGGTCCTTCTTGGAGTTGAACGCCAGTTTTTGTGCCAGTTTGGGCGTTGAACTCCACTTTGCATCTTGTTTCTGGCGCTGGACGCCAGAATTGGGCAGAGAACTGGCGTTGAACGCCAGTTTGTGTTATCTAAACTTGGGCAAAGTATGGACTATTATACATTGCTGGAAAGCCCTGGATGTCTACTTTCCAACGCAATTGGAAGCCCGCCATTTTAAGTTCTGTAGCTCCAGAAAATCATTTTGAGTGCAGGGAGGTCAGAATCCAACAGCATCAGCAGTCCTTCTTCAACCTCTGAATCTGATTTTTGCTCAAGTCCCTCAATTTCAGCCAGAAAATACCTGAAATCACAGAAAAACACACAAACTAATAGTAAAGTCCAGAAATGTGAATTTAACAAAAAAACTAATGAAAACATCCCTAAAAGTAACTAGATTCTACTAAAAACATACTAAAAACAATGCCAAAAAGCGTATAAATTATCCGCTCATCACGTGGCACGCCAACCCTCATTATTCACCTGGGCGTGCCACTTGAATTCTGGGTGTGGCACACCACACACTGGGTGTGGCACGCCACACACTGGGCGTGGCATGCCAGTTTTATATTCCAGAGAAGAGAGTGAAGTACATACAAGGGGCATGGCACGCCATATCCTGGGCGTGCCACGCTAGTTCAACTTTCCAGAGAGGAGAAGAAGAATGAAAAGGCCTGGGCGTGCCACTTGGGCTCGAAGGCGTGGCACGCCAGGGACACCAACACATGGGGCGTGCCACTTGAAGAGCTGGGCATGGCGCGCCAAGCCAAATTGGAGGCTGGGCATGGCACGGCACTTAAACGCCTGTCACACGCCAAGCTAGAAGGTCACGTTTGTTGAATTTTCCTTTCCCTCCGAATTGTAATTTTCTTTTCTCTTTTTTATTTTCTTTATTCAAGTGCTAGGAGTAGTATAAATAACCCCTGAAAGTACTGAGAAGGGGTAGTTGGGTAGTAGTTTTGTTGAAGTATAGTTAGATTTACTTTTCACATTATCTCTTTCATCTTTTGTACTTTTCTCTAAGTTATGAGTAGCTAAATTCCCTCTCATTCAGAGAGGAAGCTCTATTGTACTTGATAGATTAATGATAGTGAATTTCTTCTTCTCTTCATCTTCTCTTAGATTTGCTAGAAGGAATTTTGTTTTAATGCTAGTGTTCAATCATCTTGGGAAAGAGGTTGAATGCAAAATGGGTTTCATGGGAACCTTGGAAAAGGAAACATGAAATCATTCTTGAAATCTCTTTTCACATTTGAGTAGATCTGGGTTTTGGTGATTAGATATGGTGACATATAATCCACCCTCTATTCTGGATCTACAAGGATGTGTGGTATAATCAGGGACCAAGCATATCTCTCTTCATGAGCAATTAGACCAAGGAATTGGCTGATTATCAAGATTTGAGAGATTGAGTCACCAAGGGATTGCGGCTCAATCAATCATAATTGCCAAGAGGTCAATGAGTTACATGATTGAAGATGAGATGAGCTGGATTTAATCCAAAGAGAACAACATCTCCTAATATCAATGAATTCCCCCTATTCTTATCTTCCAAATTCTTTATTAATTTCTTTGTATTCTGTCAATCCCCATTCCCATTTACGATTAAGTCATTTATGTTTTTGCACTTTACATTATTGCCATTTCCTTTTTTGCACTTTACTACTTCTCTTTACTTTTGAGTCATTTACATTCCTGCTCATTTATAATTCTGCAATCACATTCTATATTGCTCATCTTGACTAATTCATCCATTGATTAAAATTGCTTAAATCTACCAATCTCTGTGGATACGATCCCACTCCACTATGGGTTATTACTTGACAATAATTTTGGTGCACTTGCCAAAAGAACGGATTCATCATTTTTATATGGGGGGTGAATTCCGGTCATCATTCACTCAAGCCAATCACAAAACAAAGCTTGCTGGAAAGAGTCACTCACAACACGGGGCATTAACTGGCTCTTTTTTTCATTTGAGGTTATTCCTCTTAATAAATTGGAAGAAAAGGAAGAAATTCATGAACAAAATGTCAAGCTAATGACAGTAAAAGAGCACTTGTTGGGAGGCAACCCAACTAAAGGTAATTTTCTTTTCATAGCTAGTCAATAAAAGAGTCAAGAAGGCTTCGCTGCATTGCAAGGAGTCAAGTTTGGTGTTGCACACCAAAGAAATTCAGAGATGAATGTGCAATTCTATGTTTGGTGTTCCACCATAGACTTTCCTATGGAGCACATTACATTTCTCATCATAACTAGTTAGAAGCTCCAAGTAATCAGAGAAAATACCTGACAATTTTTTTATTTTCAGTCATTGTTTATCTTTTTGATAAAAGCACTTGCAAGTTCACATGTATGTTCATCTTGCTGCATTTAGAAGTAAGAAATGAACTAAGTTTGGTGTTCACACACCAACTTATGTTTTGAAAATCACAAGCATACATATAGACTTATCATTCCTTGAGTGCTTGGGGAACAAGCAACTTCTAATAGTTTTGTAGGAAGATAATCAAACCGTTGGGAAGACTATGCACCATCATCCAGGAAAAAAGAGAATACCAAAGCTAGGAAGGGTGATGAACAACAAAGAAGATGCCAGAAGGTTGTATTGTCACTTAATTGCTTGTATCTTGAATTGTTAATATTGGAAGTTTGAATACACCCCTGCTGAATAATATACTTATGACTGAATTCAGATGTCTATTTACTTTAAAGTGTCAAATAAATGTGCTAGCCTAGGTGTGTGTGTTTCACTTTCACTTGTTTAAATGCTTGTCTTATCACTTGTCCTTTTCAATTTGAATAAAAGAAATATTTGAACAGAAATGGAATGGTTCCTTTTGACAAGAAGTGAAATAACAGTAAGTGATGGTATATATGTCTGATTGTGTAGTAGCTCACAAATAATGAATAAAAGGGTAGATTATCCCCCTTTTAGTGTAAACTAGGATGCTGTCTATGAATCTTAGCAAATAAAAGTCTTTGGATGAAAGAAAAACAAATAAAAAGAAAGAAAAAGAAAAGCCAAAAGTAAAAATAGAAGAAAGCAAAGAATAAGGCTAGATACTAATAGCTTGGACCTTAAGACATATGCTTGTGATGTCTTTCTACTAGGATCTGCTTGGATGATTAGGTTCTATGGAGTGCTTTAACACTTGGTAACTTGGGTTAACTAACCCGGGATTATCAACCGAAAATCCATTATCAAGAGCAACCTAGTTACAAGGCATTTAGTAACCCAAAGAAGTGCTGGGCACCAATGTCTTAAGAAGAATTATGAGCCAAGTGTCTGTGGTGAATATGTGTTGAGTGCAAATAAGCTAAGAAGCTGCTACAACACATAACACTGAGTTGCTAAAATCAAAGAATAAGTTCACAGAAAAAGAAAATAAAGAAAAGCAATTACCAAAGATGAGTAAATAATAAAAGGTCATAGCAGTATGTTAGTTGATACTTAAAGGAGACAGTCCCTACCTAAGGACAAAAAAAAAGTGAGCTGCAACATTCTCTGCATAAAACCCCATGAACTAATAATAATGACTTGCTGATAGGAACATTACTTTCTGGTTCACTCATTCTTCTCAATAATTCAGTGCTTGCTTAGGGACAAGCAAGATTTAAGTTTGGTGTTGTGTTGCCAGGACATCTTAGGCTAGTTTCACTAGCCTTTTTCTTTGTTTTTAATAGGTTTTATGCACTTTCTTAAGTTATAAGTAAGCAATTGGGTTAGAAATTCATGTATGCCTAGATTCATTCAATCATGGTTAATTTGATGCAATTTCATGATAATTATGCTATAATTACTTGTGTGCTAAGAATGATTAGAATTCTCATGACTTTAGCAAGGCTTTGATGCATGTATTGGTTGATGACAGGTGAAGGAATGCATAAGAGGAAGTTGAAGAAGAAGCATGGAAAGGATGAACAAGAAGCAACGTTGGTGGCCAAGTTGGACCACCAACGTTGCCTCAAACGTTGAGAAGGAAGCAGAGCAAGTTTCTGCATAATTTGCTGGTGCCCACGTTGGAGGAAACGTTGGCAAGCCAATGTTACCCCCAACGTTGTGATAAAATGTGCTTTTTGGAGATTCAGAAAATCTGTAGCGACGCGTACGCGTGGATTGGAAATTCTGATAATCCACGCGCATGTGTAGCTGACACGTATGCGTGGATGGGTAACGTTGGACCAACAACGCTGCCTCAAACGTTGGTGGCCAACGTGCACGATCTTGATCTCAAAATCCTGAATTTAAAAAAGTGCAACGACGCGCACGAATCTATAGCGCATCCGCGCGGGCTTAACTTTTGGGAATCCACGCGCACGCGTACATCATACGCATGTGTGGATAGTCCAACGTTGGAGGGAACATTGCCTGTCCAACGCTGAGGCCAACGTTCTTCTAAAAGATTTTAAAACTGGAATTGGAATTTTTTGCATCCACGCGCATGCGTAGTGTACGCACATGCGTGGATGCGTATTATGACGCCAAGGGCGCGAACGCGCAAGGCACGCGTACGCGTGGGTAGAAAAACATTGGCACTCTAACATTGAGTCAAACGCCAATGACAGCAAGTAGAACTGAATTTTTAAAGAGGCGTTTGATTCAACGTTGGCCCTCAAACGTGGACTCTAACGTGAGCATCAGAACTTTGTAATCAAATAAATCTCTTCTCAACAGCAAGAGAAACCAATTGGAGCAACTTCAACCCAATTCAATCAAGGCCAAAAGCCCAATTCAGAGATTGAAGATCAATGGAAGAAAGTGTACAAATAGCTTAGAATTTAAGATAGTAAGGGAAATTTTTTAGCTGGGGAGAGAGATACTGACATGCTGCTAATTTTAATTTTTTGCAATTCTTTCAATTCTGCAATGTATCTTACAATTCCATTTTACATTCTGAGAGCTATGAACAACTAAACCCCTTTCATTGGGTTAGGGAGCTCTGTGTAATTCAATGGATCAATATTAGTTTTTATTTTTCTTCTTCTTTCTTTTCTCTTGATTTTGCTGGAAAGCTTTCATTCTTCATCCTATTGGATAGTTATCTAGGGAAAGAAGCTATTCATAATTGGATCTCCTTTGAACCTTGGAAGAGGAATGAGGAGATCATACTAGAATTGCTTTCTCACGTTGGATTAGATTGGGGTTTGGATGGATATAGTGACATGTAATCCTACCAATACTTTGATCTATGAATTTGTGTGGTAGAATCAGTGACCGATCTTCATCTCTTCCTATGAGCACTTAAATCAAGGAATTGGGCAGTTGTTCATGCTTAGAGAGATTAGATTGCCAAGGAATTGGGATCTAATCACCTAAATTGCTAAGGAGATCAATGAATGCATTGATTGAGGAAGAGATGAAAATGAACTTGATCCGGAGAATTATCACATCTCCTGACCCCAATGAATCCCTTACTCTGATCTTACCCATTCTCATTACATTCTGTTCTTTAATTTCATGCTTAATCCCCATTCCCATTTAATTTCATGCAATTTAAGCTTCTGTCATTTAATTTCTCGCACTTTAATTTTTGTCATTTAATTTCTTGCAATTTAAGTTTCCCGCCAAATTTACATTCTGCAATCTCAACCCAATTTTGATTTTGCTCAACTAGCACAATTTTCTAATTAACATTGATCAACCAACCAATCCATGTGGGATTCGACCTCACTCTACAGTGAGTTTTTACTTGACGACAATCCGGTGCACTTGCCGGTAGGAAATTGTTGAGAGACAGTTTTCGAGTGAATCAGCTCCATTCTTCAAAATTAATGCCACCAAGCCTTGATGGAGTTCCGGACAAGCTAAGGGCTCCCAAAATTGATCCTCATGTATTCTCGGATCCCAACTCTTGTTTCTACACCCATCTTCAAGTTGATCATCATTAATCCATCAGGGTGCCATAATCTTGGAATTCTCACTCAAGTGACCAAACATCATCCTAGACCCAAGCAAACTAGTTATACACCAACCCTTGCTATTAGGCTTTGAACATGCAACCATCATGAACTTTGATTTACAATCCCAACCACTAACCATCTCCTTTTTGCTCTTAAAGCCACAAAGAGCTCTAAGTTGCCCATCCATCTCAAGCAAACCATATTCAAGTAGAATCATAAAGCTTAGAGATAAGAGATTTACCCATTTGAATGAAAGGATGGATGGTGATGGCTTAGAGATAAGAGATTTACCCACTTGCAAGCTGCACTCCCTTGTGTTCTTTCTTAACAACTTCCACCTCTTTGCTAGCTTCTTCAATTTCAACCTCTTCCTCTTGGTAGCTTTCTTCCAATTCAATCTCTTCTACATTGCTTAAAAATGGCATGGGAGGTTGTACCTCTTCTTCTTTAATCCCTATGTCAAGTCCAATGGGATAGGATTCAATTGTAGATAAGAATTCATCAATGATTGAATCCATCTCTTGATCGACCTCTTCAAAATCTTCAACCATGATTTGTTTTGGAGGTTGTACACCTTCCTCCAACATCAATTTCAAGATTCTTGGAAGAGGGCTCCATGATTCTACATTCCCATGGACTTTCAACATCTCCTAAATATTCAACCACTTATTCCTCTTCTTTAACAATCATAGGTTTCTACAATTGTTCTAACACAAAGCATCATTCCTCATTTTCCCCCGGAGTTTTCAATCTCTCCTTCATGCTATGCTCTTCATTTGATTCTCCACATGTGGCCATGGGAGTGCTTGGAGTGTTCAAGTATTGGGAGGATAATCGGTTTACTACCTCGGTCAAGACGGCTGTAAATTTTAGTACCTCCCTTTTCATATCTTCTTGACCTTGAAGAATAAGACCAAGGGTTTCATCTATTGGAGATTGGGGTGGATAGGATGATTCATTGTTTTGGAGGAAGGGTTCATGATAGGAAGGTGGTTCTTCTTGGTAAGGGTATGGAGGTGATGTGTATGGAATTTGTGGTCCTTGGGAGTAATTGTATTGGAATGTGGGTGGTTCTATGGGTTTTCCCTCATAGTGGTCACAAGGATGAGGTAAGGGTGATTGGTTATATAATGGCTGAGGGTCATAGGGAGGTATTTGGTAAAAAAAAGCTTGTGAGTATGGTTGAGGGCTATGTTGAGGATCAGGTTCATAGGCATATGGTAGTGGTTGTTGACAACCACAATGAGGATCACCACATCCATTAGGTTGATATGCATTAGGAGTTGGATTATACCTATAAGAAACCAGAGGAGGTTGTTGCCAAGTAGGTTGATCAATTCCTTGAGGCTCCTCCCATCATTGATTTTTCCATCCTTGATGCATGTTCTCATTGTAATCTCCACTTCCTACAACATAGTTGTAACCACATTCATAGCCAAATGGGTGAGAATTCATAGTGAAAGAGAAAATAAAGACAGAAGCTAACAAGAAATAATGAAACAAGGTCCTAAAACTAGCAAAAACTAACAAGCAATCCAAACATCAAGCTATTCACAATATTAACATATGTACAATAACCAATAACAAGGCACACATTTGCAAGTCCCCGGCAACGGCGCTAAAAATTTGATGTAGGAAGATTGTCGGTAAAGAATTTCTCAATGAAATCTTGTTGCAAGTATAGTTCTAAACCAACAAACAATCCTGAAACAAAGTTTAATATGGTTGTCACAAGTACAAACCCCAATAAAAGTAACCGAAGTATTTAAAACTCGGGTCGTCTCTCAAGGAATTGTAGGGAAGTGTTCTTGTTATTGGTTATGGATTGTATATTTTGGGGTTTTGAACAAGGGACATGAAAAATAAATTGCAAGGAAGTAAATAAAACTCAAATGATAAAAAGGTCTTGGCTAGGGTTAATGGTTAAGGATCTCTATCCTTGTTACAAACCACAACATGATAATTGCAAGGATCAATCCCATTAAGTAATCCTCTAACAAGTGAAGGAAAGTCAAATGAGCTTTATCAATCCTAATCCATAAGTCCTAGCCACCTCACTAATTAACTTAGTGGAAGCCAGAGTCAATGGATACCAATTATCAATCACTTGGACATTAGCAACTCTAGTTCACCTAAGTTACTATCCGAAGCCAAGAACACAAAAATCTACTCTAACATCCTTCCAAGCATTTTGTCAAACACTTGGAAGGCATAAAAGGAATGTGATGACAAGTCATCTTATGCTAGTTTCACTAGCATTTTTACTTGCTTTTATTAGGTTTTATGCACTTTCTTGCACAATAAGTAAGTGGTTGGAGTGGAATTTCATAATTATTTTGATTCAACCAAACATCATTTATTTTATACAAAATCATGATTGCTTGTTTGGTTGATTTTAGGTGAGAAAATAAAGGAAAGGAGAAGTGCTGCAGTATAACGTTGCATTCAAACAAAGAACGCCACGCTCACTTGCAATGCGCACGCGTACATGACGCTTACGCATCAAGAGGCAATTTTCGAAGATCCACGCGTACGCATGGATGACTGGTACGCCGAAATCGTGATTATTCGTTCCCTGACTATAGTGCCAAAAACTCGGTGTTGGAGACGTGATCTCAAGACTTCTTCACAATTTCGTGTAACTGACTAGCAAGTGCACTGGGTCGTCCAAGTAATAAACCTTATGTGAGTAAGGGTCGATCCCACGGAGATTGTCAGATTGAAGCAAGGTATGGTCATCCTTGTAAATCTCAGTCAGGCGGATTCAAATGGTTAAAAGGTTTTGATAATTAAAATATTAAATAAAATAGAGATACTTATGTAATTCATTGGTGGGAATTTCAGATAAGCGTCTGGAGATGCTTTGTTCCTTCTGAACATCTGCTTTCCTATTGCTTTCTTTCAACCATGCGTTACCTCCTTCCATGGCAAGCTGTATGATCCTCTCGGATGAAAACAAATCCATATGCGCTGTCACTGCACGGTTAATCATCTGTCAGTTCCCGCTAGCGTTGGAATAGGACCATTGTCCTTTTGCACACTGTCACTGCGCCCAACATTTGCAAGTTTGAAGCTCGTCACAGTTATCCCTTCCCAGATCCTACTCGGAATACCACAGACAAGGTTTAGACTTTCCGGATCTCAGGAATGCTGCCAATGGTTCTAGCCTATACCATGAAGATACTAATCTCACAGACTCGGTCCGTGTATTAGATATCCAAGAGAGTATACTCCAGCTGTCGTCCAATGACTACGTTGAACATCATGTAGACCGCTTTGTGTGGTTGTCAGGCACGCGATCTTGGCTAAGCGAGTAACGAAGATTGGGTGATTGTCACGGGTCACCCCTTCATTCTGACTTAACTGAATTAAGTACGAGAGTATATCTTGGAGAAGAAGTAGGCGTGAATTGAAGGAAAAACAATAGTAATTGCATTAATTCAGGAAGAACAGCAGAGCTCCACACCTTAATCTATGGGGTGTAGAAACTCCACCGTATAAAATACACAAGTGAAAAAGGTCTAGGCATGGCCATGAGGCCAGCCTCCAAATTTGAACATACAAGTTCCAAAATGATCAAAGATCTCTAACTTGTCAAAAGGCTTTCTAAATAAATCATTAAAAGTAGTTTTTATACTAAACTAGTAATCTAGGTTTACATAGAATGAGTAACAAAGTGTAAATAGTGCAGAAATCCACTTCCGGTGCCCACTTGGTGTGTGCTTGGGCTGAGCATTGAACTTTACACGTGCATAGGCTGTTCTTGGAGTTAAACGCTAGTTTTGGTGCCAGTTTGGGCGTTTTACGCCAAAATATTTTAGGCTGACTTTGAACGCCAGTTTGGGCCGTCAAATCTCGAGAAAAGTATGAACTATTATATATTGCTGGAAAGCCCAGGATGTCTACTTTCCAACGCAATTGAAAGCATGCAAATCGGGTTTCTGTAGCTCCAAAAAATTTTTTCGAATGCGGCAGGGTCAGAATCCAACAGCATCTGCAGTCCTTTTTCAGCCTCTGAATCAAATTTTTGCTCAGGTCCCTCAATTTCAGCCAGAAAATACCTAAAATCACAGAAAAATACATAAACTCATAGTAAAGTCCAGAAATGTAATTTTTGAATAAAAACTAATAAAAATGTAATAAAAAGTAATTAAATCATACTAAAAACTATGTAAAAATAATGCCAAAAGGGTATAAATTATCCGCTCATCACAACACCAAACTTAAATTGTTGCTTGTCCCCAAGCAACTGAAAATGAAATAGGATAAAAAGAAGAGAATATACAATAAATTCCAAACTTATCAATGAACTTAGTTCAAATTAGATGAGCGGGATTTATAGCCTTTTTGCTTATGAACAATTTTGGCATCTCACTTTATCCTTTGAAGTTCAGAATGATTGGCATCTATAGGAACTCAGAATTCTGATAGTGTTATTGATTCTCCTAATTCAGTATGTTGATTCTTGAACACAGCTACTTTATGAGTCTTGGCCGTGACCCTATGCATTTTGTTTTCCAGTATTACCACCGGATACATAAATGCCACAGACACATAACTGGGTGAACCTTTTCAGATTGTGACTCAGCTTTGCTAGAGTCCCCAGTTAGAGGTGTCCAGAGCTCTTAAGCACACTCTTTTTGCTTTGGACCATGACTTTAATCGCTCAGTCTCAAGCTTTTTTCTTGACACCTTCACGCCACAAGCAGATGGTTAGGGACAGCTTGGTTTAGCCGCTTAGGCCAGGATTTTATTCCTGTGGGCCCTCCTATCCATTAATGCTCAAAGTCTTGGATCCTCTTTACCCTTGCCTTTTGGTTTAAAGGGCTATTGGCTTTTTCTGCTTGCTTTTTCTTTTTCTTTATTTTTTTGCCACTTTTTTTCGCAAGGTTTGTCTATTCACTACTTTTTCTTGCTTCAAGAATCAATTTTATAATTTTTCAGATTACCAATAACATTTTTCCTTTTTCATTATTCTTTCAAGAGCCAACAATTTTAACATTCATAAACAAAAAATTCAAAAATATGCACTGTTCAAGCATTCTTTCAGAAAACAAAAAGTATTGCCACCACATCAAAATAATTAAACTAATTTCAAGATAGAATTCGAAACCATGCATTTCTTGTTCTTTTGCAATTAAAAACATTTTTCATTTAAGAAAGGTGATGAATTCATAGGACATTCATAGCTTTAAGGCATAGACACTAGGTACTAATGATCATGTAATAAAGACACAAACATAAATAAAACATAGGGTATAGGAAACGAAAAATAGAAAAATAAGAACAAGGAAATTAAAGAACGGGTCCACCTTAGTGATGGCGGCTAGTTCTTCCTCTTGAAGATCTTACGGAGTGCTTGAGCTCCTCAATGTTTCTTCCTTGCCTTTGTTGCTCTTCCATCATGGCTTTTTAGTCTTCTCTAATTTCATGGAGGAGGATGGAATGTTCTTGGTATTTCATCCTTAGTTGTCCTATGTTGGAACTCAGTTCTCCTAGGGAGGTGTTGATTTGCTCCCAATAGTTTTGTGGAGGAAAGTGCATCCCTTGAGGCATCTCAGGGATTTCATGATGAGGAGTTTCCTCATGCTCTTGTTAAGGTCCATGAGTGGGCTCTCTTGTTTGCTCCATCCTTTTCTTAGTGATGGGCTTATCCTCTTCAATGAGGGTGTCTTCCTCTATGACAACTCTAGCTGAATTGCATAGGTGACAAATGAGATGAGGGAAGGCTAACCTTCCTCTAAAGATATGATCTCATGAACTTCTACTTCTTCCCCATTCATGATACTTTGGATCATGATAGCCTGGTCTATTGTGACTTCAGACCAGTTGCTAGTATGAATTATAGAGCATTGGATAGACTCCAACCATCCCCTAGCCACGGGTTTGAGGTCAAGCCTTCTTAGTTGAACCGGCTTGCCTCTTTAATCTCTCTTCTATTGAGCGCCTTCAACACAAATGTCCCTAAGGACTTGGTCCAACCTTTGATCAAAGTTGACCCTTCTAGTGAAAGGGTGAGGATCTCCTTGTATCATTGGCAAGTTGAATGCTAGCCTCACATTTTCTGGACTAAAATCCAAGTATTTCTCCCGAACCATTGTGAGCGAATTCTTTGGGTTCGGGTTCACACTTTGGTCATGGTTCTTAGTGATCCATGCATTGGCATAAAACTCTTAAACCATTAAGATCCCGACTTGTTGAATGGGGTTGGTGAGGATTTTCCAACCTCTTCTTTGAACTTCATGTCGGATCTCTGGATATTCACTCTTTTTGAGCTTAAGGGGACCTTGGGGATCACCTTTTTCTTGGCCACAACTTCATAGAAGTGGTCTTGATGGACCTTTGCGATGAATCTCTCCATCTCCCATGACTCAGAGGTGGAAGTAATTATCTTCCCTTTCCTCTTTCTAGAGGTTTCTCTGGCCTTAGGTGCCATTAATGATTATGAAAAAACAAAAAGCTTAGCTTTTCCCACACCAAACTTAGAATGGTTGCTCATCCTCGAGCAGAAAAGAAGAAAGAAAGGAGTAGAAGAAGAAGAAATGGAGGAGATGGAGGTGAGGAGAGGGTTCGGCCAAGGTGGGTTGAGTGTGTATGATGTATGGAAATGAAGGTGGTAAGGAGGGGTATTTATAGGGTAAGGGAGAGAGGGTAGCCGTGTATGAGGGGTTGGGTTTGGGAGGAAAATGGTTTGAATTTCATTGGTGAGGTAGGTGGGGTTTAATGATGGATGGATGTGAGTGGTGAAGAGGTTGTGGGGAAGAGGGTAGGATTTGATAGGTGAGGGGTGTTTGGGGAAGAGTGTTATGGAAAGGTGTGAAGAGGAGAGAAGAAGAGGTGGGGTAGGTGGGGATCCAGTGGGGTCCACAGATCCTGAGGTGTCAAGGAATTTGAGTCCCTACACCATTCTGGTGTCTAAATGCCCATTGTGTGCCAAATTTGGTGTTTAACGCCAGCTCTGCTACCTTTCCTGGCGTTAAACGCCAGCCAGATGCCCATTTCTGGCATTTAACGCCAGCCAGATGCCAGACAGCCCTTTCTGGCGTTTAAACGCCAGTAAGTCTGTCCTCTAGGGTGTGCTATTTTTAATGCTATTTTTCATTCTGTTTTTTATTTTTATTGTTGTTTTTATGACTTCACATGATCATCAACCTAAAGAAAACATAAAATAGCAATGGAAAATAATTAAATATAATTAAATAACATTGGGATGCCTCCCAACAAGCGCTTCTTTAATGTCAATAGCTTGACAGTGAGTCCTTAGAGAGCTTCACAGAGATTTAGAGCTTGATGATGGCCTCCTGATGAACTGGAAAAGTTGATGGTTTAGAATTCACAATAAATTCTCGTTGCAAAGTATAGTTTCTAAACCAAGCAATAATCCTTTCGTACAAAAACTTCTTTGTCACCTAAGCAAACCCAATAAAATTGATAACTGAAGTATTGAAACCTCGGGTCGTCTTCTCAAGGAATTGTAGGGAGGTATGATTTATTATTGGTTATTTAAAAAGGATATATTTTCGGGTTTTTTAAATAGGGAACAAGTAATTTAAATGGCAAGAAAAATAAATTAATAATTATAAAGAAAACTCTTGGTAAGGTATAAGAACTGGAAATCCTATCCTAGTTATCCTTATCAGGTGTGATGAGAATTGTTATTGCTCCCACTTAGTTAACCCTTAATAATAAAGGAAAGTCAAGTGGACTAATTAATTTGATCCTCAAGTCCTAGTCAACTCCCGTGGAAAGACTAGCTTTAGAGCGATCCAAATTAATCAGCAATTCCCAAATCTCAATCAACTGCTGAGTTTGACAACTCAAGTGTTACCAATTACTTAACCAAAGCCAAAAGGGGAAAATAGATCTAAATTAAATTCAAATCATCATAAAAAGAATAAAACAATCATAAATCTGAAATACCTCAAATTATATTAAATAGAATATTCAAATCCAACATGAAAAGGTTCATAAGCCAATTTGGCAACATAAGTCAAATACAAATAAAAGCATTAGAATAAATAAAAGTAGAAGAGAAACATTAATTAAAGGAACATTGAACCTGAGAAGAAGTTGAAATCCTAATCCTAAAACTTGAGAGAGAGGAGAAAGCCTCTCTCTCTAAAAACTACATCTAAATCCTAAAATTGTGAATTATGAAAGTATGAATTGTTGTCATTATGTCCTCCTAGTTGTTGTTTGATTCCTCCATTCTATGGCTTATATTCTGCGTTTCTGGATTGGTATTGGGCCAAAAAAGGGTCCAGAAATTGCTGGGGGCATTTTCTGCAGATTCCTGTACGTGGCGTCTGTCACGCATGCGCGTGGGTCACGCATTCGCGTGGTTTGGAGTTTTCCCTGGTCACGCATATGCGTTAGTCACGCGTATACGTCATTTGCGTTCTGCTCAAGGCACGCGTCCGTGTCGTTCATGCGTTCATGTCAGTGCCATTTCGCGCTAGGCACGCGTTCGCGTCGTTCATGCGTTCGCGTCGCTACCTTTTCTTCAAAACTCTATTTTTGTGCTTTTCTTCTATTTTTGTATGTTTCATTTCTGTCCTTTAAGCCATTCCTGTCCTATGAGACTTGAAAATACTTAACACACAAATCACAGCATCGAATGGTAATAAATGATAATTAAAATTAATACTTTTAAAGCATAGGAAACATGTTTTCACACTTATCACATAATAAGAAAGGAAAAGTAAAACCATGCAATTCATATGAATAAGTGGGTGAAGAATTGATAAAAACACTCAAATTGAGCACAAGATAAATCATAAAATATGGGTTTATCAACCTCCCCACACTTAAACAATAGCATGTCCTCATGCTAAATCTAAGAGAAAGAGTAAAGGTAGAATGGTGGAATCTTATGCAATGCAATCTATTCTAAATGCAAGCTACCTACATGAATCATGCAATTCTAATTACTATCCACCTATATATATATATGTGGTTAATTTGATTCATTTTCTCCAAGGAATCATATATGTAAAATTAAGACCAAGCCATATTAAAATACTTTCACAATTGAGTTGGGTTAAAATATTTCACAAACTTGCAAGACAATTAAATAATTAAATTTAGATATATGGAGATGAGCTATTGAACCCTCACTGGATTTTTGTGTTTACTCTCTAGTCACTCAGTGTTTGGGGTTAATCACTCTATTCTTTTCTATTCATGCTTTTCTAAAACTTTGTTCTTCATCTAACTAATCAACAAATATACAATGTATATATACAAACATCATGAGGTCTTTTCAAGGTTGTAATGGGGTCAAAGTAAAGATAAGGGTATATATAAGGCTAAGTGAGCTATAAGTTGAATCCTTAATTAGTCTAAGATATCACCTAACATATATATTCTCTATAAAAATCTAAAATTATCTTGGGTTGCATTTTCTTTTCACATACTCATATACCAAGTTTATTTTGTTTTTACCTCCATATGCATTGATTCCTTTATTAAACTTATCAATAGGGCGAATCAGTCCCCTTATTTAATTACTTATATATATATATATATATATATATATATATATATATATATATATATATATATTTTGAATCATAAGCATAACATTTTCAATGCACATGGTATTTTCATTTATTTTGGTTTCATATGAGTATGCTCCCAAAATCCTGATTATTTTATTAATTTAATCCTTTCCTATCAACCCATGTTCCCATGTTTCCCCACACTTAGTGGATACACAGTCTCTATCTTAAGCTAACAAAGGATTCAACTTAGGGTTTTTAATTTGTTTTTCTGCTTAAGGCTAGTAACGTGGTTATAGAACAAGAGGGGATTAAAAAGGTTCAACGGGGCTAACAAAGGTGATGTAAGAGGTAGGCTTATTTGGGATAAGTGAGGGAAAATTCAAATGATGGCCTCAATCATATGTGGGTATGTATCTACATTCTATATTGGACATATAGATTGAAACAAAGTTAAGATTACAAGCATAGAAAAGAAGGGCGAAACACACAGGAATGAAATTTATGGTTGAATGTAACCATACAGTTAAGCTCAAAAACTCACGGGTTGTGTGTTCTTTAGCTCAAAAACCATATATCAGTTACGTATGTCATGCAAGTAGAAATCAAGGGTTCCCATTATTCTCAATTTGAATCTTAGGATGGCTCTTAAAAACTTAGTGTTCTTCCTTGAAGAAATGTTGTTAACTAACTCACATTTGTTGCTATATATATATACAGTGTGTGGATTGTTGTGATTCTGTTATACTAAATTTTCTAGTTTACTCTTTTTATTTTCGTATGCTAAAAGGGTAAACTAAGCTAATTAATCCATATATTCTATATCACAACTTAATAAGCTAAAAGTGCAACTAAACTAGATATCTAAGATAAATATATAAACCAAAGTGCAAAATGCAGAAATACAGTAAAAATACAGAAAAATGTGCAAGTACTGAAAGATAAATAAGATAAGATAAAATAAAAATAAAAAATAAAAATACAGAAAAATAAGAAAAATAGGATAAAAAGAGAGTCTAAAAAGTGGTTCACCAAAATAAAGTTCGCTAGAGATGGCAACCTCCCCACACTTAAATAATAGCATCGTCCTCAATGCTCACTCAAGCTGGGTGTGAAGAAGTGTCATCTCCGGAAGGATGTACAGTAGGTGTCTCTGTGGTGGTCTGAGGCTCTACAGTCTGTATGAGTGTCGGAGGGGATGTCGTGGTGGCCAGATCGGATCATCAACTTTAAGTGCTCATAGCGTCGCTTGTTGCGACACTCAGATCTCTCATATCGCTGCTGGTTGCGGCGCTCCATCTGGTCCAACCGGTCAAATAAGCAATGCACGAGGTGGTAGATGGGCTCTGAAGCAAGTGAGGGTGCAGTAGTGGTGGCTGGTGCAGTAGGGCCTGAATGGGCAGTAGAAGATGTGGCTGACTCAGCAGAGTCAGTGAAAAAAGGAGGTCTGTAGCCCAGAGCTTGAAACTTCCTGCTGTGAGGGATGATCTTCTTACAGTCTGTTGCGGTGGGCTTCTCATCTGCTAGCTCCCAAGGCACCTCAGCTCGGTGGCCCAGCTGAGTAATTAAGTATGGAAAAGGGAGGGTGCCTCTGACATGGACTCTGGCCATGTAATACCAGATAAAGTGGGGTATATATAAGTCCTTTCCCTCCATCACACACCAGATGAGGATAATCATAGCAATTGGCACCTCCGTCTCAAGAGTGCCCGGCATCACATAGTTACTCAGAATCTGCTGCCAAATCCGAGCCTCATCATTTAGGTAGATAATTTTTATTCCTTTTGGGGCCACTGTGGACTTTCCCATGACCCATGGGACAGTAGGATCAAGGGCTATAGTCCTCTTGACTGCGTCCCAGTCAAATCTCATGAATCATATATCCTCTTCAGCCTTTTGGTAACCGTCTGGCTGATCTGACTTAGGCTGAAGTTAGAGGATTTCTTCAATGGCTTCCTCAGTAATCAGAATTTGCTTGCCTCAAAGCTGTACTGCATTCAGAGACGTTTTAAAGTAGTTACAGTAGAATTTTCTGACCCAGGATGAGTTGACTTCAGTCAAGTTCCTTTCCAACAAGAAGCAGCCTCTCTGTTTAATTTGTTCTAAAGTGTATTATTTGAGTTCTTCTGGAATTTTGAGGGTCCTTTCTAGGTAGAGGTTTCTGGAAGTGGCAAAAACTGGATACTTAAGCTCACAGTATCTGTTAGTAAACTTGACAGGGTTTGTGGCAGGCAGTAGCTGATCAGCCTTTTCCTGCGGGGTAAAGTTCTTTTCCAGCCAGGAATCGTCGTGAAGGATATCCAATATAGAGGTAGAGGATTCTCCTCTTTTCCTTTTGCCAGTGATAGCTTTACCCTTTCCTTTACTTTTAGGGTCAGACATCCTGAAAAGCAGAAATTCCATAATACAGTTTAAGAACTAAAGCAGGAAAATAGGTAAGCAAATAGGAATATATCAATAGAAGCATAGATTGGCAAAAGAGGAATAAAGTGGCAATATAAGCATGAATTGAGTTAATTTGATGAAAAATTTTGGATTGTAGGCAAGTTAAAAGTTGGAGAAGAAAAATCACAATCTGAAATCTTTAATGTGCGTAATTGTTTGTAATTAGGAACAACACTAAACATGCCTTGAAGTAGTTTTGAAAGTAGTTACTTGAAAATTAATAAGTTAGAAAGTTAAAAGTGGTTAAGAGTTAAAAATTAAGTTAAAGTCAGTGGCATGGTGTTGTAGTTCCCAATAACTAAAAATGCACAAATTTGAAAACAAGTAACTCAAATTCAAGGAAAAAGTGCAGATTACTGATGATTAATCATGGAAAAGAATTGCAAATTTAAAGTGAAATCATCAATAATTTGATTTAATCAAATAAGGGAATCAGAAAGAAGGAGAAAGCTGGCCCGTGCATTCATGAATTACTTTGGTTAAAACCATTTAGTGCAAACTTAAAATATCCAAAACTAGTTCATGAATGGTGGTTGTTTGAAACAATTTGCTGAAAAAGAATTGGGCAGCATTTCATCTAAAAATTGGACATTCCCAGGTAATAAACAGTAGCAAAAACCAGTTCATATGATAATAAAATAGTGTAGAAAAGAATAACAATTAGTAATGCACAGGAATTCAAATTAAACAAAACTCAATCTGTATCAAGGAATAGTAAGGGATAGCATATGAACAACATCATTATCACAGCATATTCGAAATTACGAAACAGATTAAACAATTAACAAGAACGGTGCAATTATCAGGCCTAAATCCACTAACCACATCCTAGCTACCTAACCACCTAAAATCCACTACGATCTTGATAGCACGGAAACTTGTCTCTCAACAATTTTCCTTCGGCAAGTATACCGAATTGTCATCAAGTAAAAACTCACAATAGAGTGAGGTCGAATCCCACAGGGATTGATTGGTCAAGCAACTTTAATTAGAGGAATGTTCTAGTTGAGCGAAGCAGAATTTGGTTTGAGAGTTGCAGGAAATTAAATGGCGGGAAAGTAAATAGCAGAAAATGTAAATGCTGGAAGTAAAGAGCTGAAAGTAAATGACGGAAAGTAAATTGCAGAATTGTAAATGGGAATGGGGAAGATGCTCACGAAAATAAATTGCAGAAATTAAAGAGAATGGGTAAGATCATAAATGGGGATTCATTGGGCTTAGGAGATGTTGCATTCTCCGGATGAAGTTCATTTTCATCTCTTCCTCAATCAATGCATTCATTGATCTCCTTGGAAATCTTAAGTGATCGAATTCCAATTCCTTGGTAATTCAATCTCTCAAATCTTGATCAATAGCCAATTCCTTGGTCAATTGCTCATGAGAAGAGATGAAGTATGGTCACTGATTATACCACATGCATTTCCAAATCAAGTGTTGGTAGGATTATAGTCACCATACCCAACCAAACCCAATTTGGTCCAACATGAGAAAGCATTTCTAGCATGATCTCTTCATTCCTCTTCCATGGTTCTGAAGAGATCCAAGTATGAATAGCTTCTTTTCCAACATAACTACCCAATTGGATGAAGATTGAAAGCTTTCTAGTAAAATCAAGAGAAAAGATAGAAGAAGAGTAATAAAAATTAGTATTGATCCATCAAATTACAACAGAGCTCCTTAACCCAATGAAAGGGGTTTAGTTGTTCATAGCTCTTGAAATGGAAAACAAAGATGGAGAATACATCATGAAAACTAGAACTAGAAGTGCAGAGTAAATTATACAAAGAGTAGTTCTCAATTTCCAATCCCCCAAAAGGCTCTTTTTTCCTGATTCAAAACTACCCCTATATATACTACTCTTCTGATCTTCTAGTTGATTCTTCAAGTCTTGGATATGGGCCTTTGGATCTTGAGTTTGAAGCAGTTATCTTCTGCAGTGGGCTTAGCTTTACTTGCAGAGAGAAAGTGTGAAGTAGGAAGGGTCTTTAGCTCAAGACGTTAGTGGCGTTAACGTTAAGTGAGAATGTGGGTTCGAGAACGTTAGTGACAATCACCTTTTTCACTAACGTTCCTCTACCAGGGATGATCCACATTAACTTCAACGTTAGTGGCACCAACGTGACCACTAACGTTGCCTCTTGGTCCTTCGCACACATTATTGGGACTCACCTTTTCCAATAACGTTGAGAGTCCTCCCTCCCTACGTTAGAGTTCACGTTAACTTAGTTAACGTGGCTCTTAACGTAGGCTTGCCAATTCTTCGAGAACGTTAGTGACACATACCTTTGTCACTAACGTTCCAAGGTGCCCCTACTTCCCACGTTAGAGTCCACGTTAACTAAGTTAACGTGGCTTCTAACGTGGTAATGATAGCCATCTCCAACGTTAGTGACAAAGGTGAGTGTCACTAACGTTGGCCTATCATCTCCTTTATCCATGTTAGCTTCCACGTTAACTAAGTTAACGTGGGAGCTAATGTTGCTCATAGTGACTTGTGGTGGTACATCCCAACGTTAGTGACAAAGGTAAGTGTCACTAACGTTGGCGATCACTTGCTTTCTCCACGTTGGCTTCCACGTTAACTAAGTTAACGTGGCATCTAACGTGGCTCATTATAGCTTGGCCAACGTTAGTGACAAAGGTGAGTGTCACTAACGTTGGCTTCTCTTTTGCTTCCCAACGTTAGAGTCCACGTTAACTGAGTTAACGTGGCTCTTAACGTTGCCACTTATGAGCTTGGTCCAACGTTAGTGACAAAGGTGAGTGTTACTAACGTTGGCCTTATTTCTTTCTTCCACGTTAGAGTTCACGTTAACTTAGCTAACGTGACTCTTAACGTGGGCTATGATGGCTTTCGAGGACGTTATTGATGATTACTTTTCTCATTAACGTTGCAAGCTAGCTCCCATTCCACATTGGTGGTCACGTTAGTTAGACTAACGTGGCTGCTAACGTGGCTCTTTCTTGCTTCCTTTGTCCTGAAATTAAGCAATAAAGTGCATCAAAGTTCTAATCCACATCATGAGACATGCATCATCCAATTTGTCATCAAATTCATGCAAAATTCTCATGAAATTATGTAAAGTGCTCAAGGTATGCTTAAATCAAGATGTAAGTGAAATTCTACCCAAAACTTGCTTATTTCCTAAGAAAATGCATGAAACTACCCTAAAACAGTAAAGAAAAGGTCAGTGAAACTGGCCAAAATGCCCTGGCATCACAACACCAAACTTAAAGCTTGCTTGTCCCAAAGCAAGTACTGGAACAAGAGAATGATGAATGAAATGCCAAGAGAAATGAGTCATTATTGTGGAAGTCATGTCCTTGGTTTTATGGTGGTTTCATGCATAGCAACTTAGGTTCATTCCTTCACTGGCTTTCAGACCTTTATCATGTCCTGAAATACTCACTTAATTGCACCCTATGAGACTCTTATTCATTGATCCTTTTATTGTTTTCTGGGCTTATTTGTGTTCTTAGGCTAAGTGCTCTGTGAGGGGGCGACTCTTTAAGATAAGCTTTCAGCCAGCACTCCCGAACTAGTTGGTTCATGGTGCTAGGTGTTAAGACACCCATAAGGACATACTCCCTCAAGTCTCTTTCCCCCATACATACACACCACAGGCACATGGTTTGTTTATTTTCTTTCTTGAGACCTTGGTGTCCAGCACCTCTTTGGGTTACTAAATGTTTTGTAGCAAGGTTGCTCTTGATAGTGGACTTTCAGCTGATAATCCTGGGTTAGTTAACCCAAGTTACCATGTGATGAAGCACTCCTACGAACTTATTCATCCAAGCAGATCCTTGGTACAGGAGCACCACAGACACATCTCTCAAGTTTCAAACCCTTGGTGCCTAGCCTTGTTCTTTATTAAATTTTCTTTCTTTTTCAACTCTTATTGTTCTTTTCCCCTTTTTCTTATTAGGATCTTGTTATTTAGCTAATCTCATGGGGTGTGTTTCAAGCATATGATTCAGGACAGATAGTTGTCTTTCCACCCTTGTCGGTGAACCATCTTAGCTAACTTATGACCACATCACACACTAAGGAACTTACTCCACAATATGAACTCCACTCTGGTCTTTGATAACACACATTCTCTTTTTATTTGATTCAAAAGGAGACAAGCAACACAATAAGCAGGATGGAATTGAGGCAGGTATCGTGGACAGTACATATATGACAAAAGCAATAAAGCAACCATTAAACTCTAATCATCTAAACTAATGAGCAACTATAAATCAAGTTCCTTCTGACTTCCAATTTTTAGCATTTTAAGTACATGAAATTAAGTAACAATACAACCTTCTGGTGATGGTTTCTTGCTGTCCCCTTGTTGTCCTCATCCATAGTTTTTGCTCCTTCACTTCCTTGGATGATGGTGCACCATTTCCTCAGAAGGTTCCTACAAAGTCATTAGAAGTTGCTTGTTTCCAAAGCACTTGAGACATAGTTAGCTTGCATGTATGCTTGCGAATTTTCTGAACTTAATTTGGTGTGTGAACACCAAACTTAGTTCTTTGCCTAGTACAACAAATTGCATACTTGCAGAGATCCTCATATGTTGTTATTAACAAAACAACCATTAACTTCAGACTAAACTACTGCCATGTGGTCCCCCTGAGTGGTTGGAGCTAGCAATTTGTCATTGGAGTGTAGAGTGATTATAACTAATATCTTTGGTGGAACACCAAACTTAAAACTACACTTTCACTCTTAGGTTTTGTCTTGGTGTGGAACACCAAACTTAGTTCCTTGCAATACAGGGGAAACAACTTGTGATTTTTATTGAAATGATAATGAAAAAGAAACTACCTCAGGTTGGGTTGCCTCCCAACAAAGCGCTCTTTTAGCATCGCTAGCTCGACGATTCCTTCATTACTTGAGATGATACTTCACTTTGGGGTTTTCCCCCATGTTTCCCATATAGTGTTTGAGCCTTTGTCCGTTCACAGTGAAAGTCCTCTCCGATCTTTCATCCATGATTTCTATATGCCCATATGGTGAGACCTTTGTGACCAGAAAGGGTCCTGACCACCTTGATTTGAGTTTTCCTGGGAACAGTCTCAATTTGGAGTTTTAGAGGAGTACTTGCTTCCCCTTTTCGAAACTCCTGGGTGCAAGGTGCAAGTCATGTCTTCTTTTCGCCTTTTCTTTATAGATCTTGGCATTTTCATAGGCTTGCGATCTAAATTCCTCCATTTCTTGCAGCTGCAAGATCCTCTTTGCACCAGCAGCAATGCTGTCAAAATTTAGTATCTTGAGAGCCCAGAGAGCTTTGTGTTCCAGCTCCAGTGGTAAATGACAAGCTTTCCCATACACTAGTTGATATGGGGACATTCCAAGTGGAGTTTTGAATGCTGTTCTGTATGCCCAAAGAGCATCATCCAACTTCTTCGACCAATCCTTTCTTGATGTACCCACCGTCTTTTCCAGAATCCTTTTTAGCTCTCTGTTGGATATCTCAGTTTGCCCACTTGTTTGGGGATGGTAAGGAGTGGCCACCTTATGTTTTACCCCATATCATAGGAGAAGAGCTTCTAGTGGTCTGTTACAAAAATGGCTCCCTCCATCACTGATGAGTGCTCGTAGGATTCCAAATCGGCTAAAGATATTCTTCTTGAGGAAGTTCATGACCACCTTGTTATCATTCGTTGGAGTTGCAATAGCCTCTACCCACTTGAAAACGTAATCCACTACTACCAAGATGTACTTGTTTGAATATGAGGTTGGGAATGATCCCATAAAATCGATTCCCCACACATCAAACAGTTCCAGTTCCAAGATGAAATTTTGTGGCATCTCATTTCTTTGGGCAAGTTCCCAGATCTTTGGCACTCATTGCAGCTCTTTACTAGTTCTTTAGCATCCTTGAAAAGGGTGGGCCAAAAGAATCCGCTTTGTAACACCTTTGCTGCAGTTCTGTCCCCTCTAAAATGGCCTCCATAGCATGAGCCATGGCAATTCCATAGGACTTCCCGTCCCTCTTCTTCTGAAACACATCTTCTCAGGATTCCATCTGAACATTTCTTGAAGAGATATGGCTCATCCCAGACAAAATATTTTGCATCATTTATGAGCTTCCTTTTTTGATGTTTATTGATCTCTGGAGGTAAGGCCCCAGTTGCCTTGAAGTTGGCAATATCTGCGAACCATGGTGCTTTGTGAACTGTCATCAACTGCTCATCAGGGAAGAGCTCATTTACACTAGTATCATGTGTTCTACCTTCATCATGAGGGATTCTGGATAGGTGATCCGCTACTTTGTTTTCTACTCCCTTCTTGTCTCTGATTTCAATATTGAATTCCTGTAACAATAAAATCCATCTTATTAGTCTTGGTTTTGATTTTATATGGCTAAGTGAGCTTATAAATTGAATCTTTAATTAACCCAAGCTTTCACCTAACACACATATATATTCTTTATAACTTAAATTCCATACCTAGCTACCCAAAATTTTTTTTTTTCACATTCCTTACTCATGTATCAACTTTTATTTTAATTTTATCATATATGCATTGATCCTTAACATTTAACTTAGCATTGGGGTAATTTTGTCCCCTTATTTAATTATTGAATATTTATGGAATAATTTTTTTTATAATAAAAAATAAACATAGTTTATCAATGCACATAGATTTTTTAATTTTTTTATAGTTTCACATGAGTAGGCACCCAAATTCCCATTATATTATCATGACACATTCCCTTATTATCTTTTGTTCCCACAATTTTCCTATACTTAATTAACACACAATTTTATCTTAAGCTAACCAAAGATTCAATTAGGATATATAATTATTTTTCCACTTAAGGCTAGTGATGTGGTAAAATAAAGAACAAATGGGATTTAAAGGCTCAAAGTGGCTAACAAAGGTAACTTAAGGGGTAGACTTATTTGGGATAAGTGAGCTAAAAAAATAATGGCCTCAATCATATGCAAGCATATAGATACATTAAACATTGGACATATAGGATGAAACAAAAAATAGATTACAATCATAGAGAAGTAAACACACAGGAATAAAATAATTATGGTTAAATAATGTAACCATGTGTTTAGGCTCAAAGTCTCACAGGTTGTGTGCTCTTTAGCTCAAAAACCATGTTCCAAATATAACCTCAAGTAAATTTAACATAAAAGTTTTGATTAAAATTAGTGAAATTTTGTTCCAAAAATAGGGTCTTAGAATAAACTTATTGTCTTTTCAATCAAGTAGAACATGCATGCAACTAATCTATTACTGTGCAATTTATCCTATTCTACAAAAGAAAAACTGACTTAATATCCTATTTTATTGGTGTTAGGGAAGAGAAATTACCTCCGGAAGTCAGGTACTGACCGACCTCCCTACACTTAAGGCTTTGCATCGTCCTCGGTGCAATCTGTCAGGAACAAAGGTGGGCTGGTGATGGGATATTTTCGTGGAAAAATGAACTTCTCCAAAACACCCAAACTTAACCGGCAAGTGCACCGGGTCGCATCAAGTAATAATAACTCACGGGAGTGAGGTTGATCCCACAGGGATTGAAGGATTGAGCAATTTTAGTTTAGTGGTTGATTTAGTCAAGCGAATCAAGATTTGGTTGAGAGATTTGTGATTTGCAGAATTGAAATTGCATAGAAAGTAAAGGAAATGGGTAAATTGCATGAAATTAAAGAGAACTGGAATTTAAAGTGCTGAATCTTAAAGAGCAAGAAATTAAATGGCAGAAACTTAGAACGCAAGAAATGTAAATTACAGAATCTTAAAGTGCAAGAAATGTAAATGGCTTGAATTGTAAAGGGAATTGGGAATTGGGTTTGCAGAAATTAAACAAGAAAAAGTAAAATTTCAACAAACGGAGAAGTAAAGGATAACTTGGATTGAATCGGATCTAAAACAGAAAAGTAAATGAGCATAGAAAGCAGTAAACAGAGATGTAAAATTGGAATTCAGATCTCAGGACCCAAGAGACTAGAAAACCAAGTCTAGATCTCAATGCCTTCCTAGATCCAACAAGAACAATTGCAAAGGAAATTGTAAATTGCAAAGAAAGTAAATGAAGAAGCAAGTAACCGAAACTGAAATTCAATTAAGCAGAAAATTAAACAAGATCCCAAGGTGAGATTGAAACAGAATTTCTTCAATTCTCCACACAAAATCCAAGACAAGAAAAGTAAAGAGTGCTGGGCAAGAACAAGGAAGAAGAGAGATCAATTCTCCTCCCAAATTCTCTTGAATTAAAACAACAATGTTAAGAAAAATAAAAGTGAGCTCTAAGCAAACCGAAAAGAAAGCTATTCTGAAAAACTAAAAGGGAAGCTCCCCTGAAAAACTTAAATCCTATGCTATTTATACACTTTCTTCAAATGGTCTTCAAGCCTTCAATTGGGCCTTTGCTCTTGATGGAATTGGGTTGAGAGAGGCCTTGGTTGATTGCTCTTGGAGTTTGGAGAAGAACCGAATTGAACCGGGTTTGAAATCATGAAAGCTTGAGTAAAAGTTGGAGTAAAAGTTAGGGGCTAACTTTTGCTCCAACTTTTCACATCAGCACCCTTCCTTGCTGATACCAACATTAGGGCAAAAGTTAGGGGTCTAACTTTTGCTCCAACGTTGGCCTCCCCTTGCTTATTCATGGCGCCAACGTTAGCCAAAAAGTTAGGGCCTAACGTTGGCGCAAACTTTGGCTAGTCCAGGGAGTGTTTTTCATGCGCCAACGTTAGCCAAAAAGTTAGGGGCTAACGTTGGCGCAAACTTTTGCTCATCCAGGGAGTGTTTTTCATGCGCCAACGTTAGCCAAAAAGTTAGGGGCTAACGTTGGCGCAAACTTTGGCTCATCCAGGGAGTGTTTTTCATGCCAAAAGTTAGCCAAAAAGTTTGAGGCTAACTTTTGGTCCAGCTTTTTGCTTCCTGGTTCATTTTCAATTAATCCAAAAGTTTGAGCTAAAGTTTGAGGCAAACTTTTGCTCAAACTTTTTGTCCTCTCTTCCTCCTAGCCATTCCTCCTTGCTTCAACCTTTCTCCAAGCTTTCTTCACCTATCATTAATCAACCAAACACATCAAAGCTATGCTCAAAATCATGAGATATTCATTCTTTCATAATATGTGACAATTATAGTATAAAACCTCATGAAATAGCATGAATTCATACATGGTTGATTAAATCAAAGGAAACATGAAAATCTACCCAATTGGCTTGCTTATGGCTCAAGAAAGTGCATAATTCAGTTGAAAACAAAAGAAAAAGGCTAGTGAAACTAGGCTAAGATGACTTGTCATCAGCTGGTAGCAGTATCTCCACAGTCGGGACCGTCATGACTCCCTGTGCTGGTAAAGGAAGTGGAGTCCGGAGTGTCTGAGTCTCTGTATTTTCCCTTAAGGAGCTCCTTGAGTTATGTGAATCGGCGCTTGTTTTGGCGCTCTCTTAGCTTTGCTTTCTGATCCTGCCGATCCAACCTCTCAAGTATCAGATAGAGCAGTTGGTTTGTTGTAGGTGCTTGTGGTGTTGAAGGAGGAATGTCTTCAGCTGGTTCAGTAGGCTGGCTTGTAGTGGCTGCTGGAGGTCTGGTATATTTTCTGTTAGGGACGTACTGATCATCCCGTGGGAGCATGGCTTTGGTGTCCCTAGCTCTATAGGAGACTCCAGCTGCTGAGACAAGATCCGAGACCAGGGCGGGAAAAGGTAAGTTGCCCGCAATTTGTACGTGTCCCATGGCATTCCAGATGTGTCTTGGGAGGTTCAGAGGCTGGCCTGTAAGGATGCACCATAGTAGAACGGCCATGTCTGCAGTGAAGGAGGACTCGTGAGTGCTTGGAAAGACGTAATGGGACATAATTTGTGCCCATACGCGAGCCTCCAAGGTAAGTGCCGAAGCCGATATTCCCTTAGGACGGGAACGATGGTATCCGTAGATCCATCTGCTGCCAGGTAGTGCGATAACTCTGAGAACAACGTCCCAGTCAAATTGGTACATCTGGCGCTTGAGTGC
This sequence comes from Arachis ipaensis, assembly GCF_059453495.1. Classification (NCBI taxonomy): domain Eukaryota; kingdom Viridiplantae; phylum Streptophyta; class Magnoliopsida; order Fabales; family Fabaceae; genus Arachis; species Arachis ipaensis. The sequence goes on from NC_142444.1 coordinate 87,931,108, forward strand.
GGCCTCTTGAAACGCGTCCAGTCCTTCTGGAGTAGGGAGAAGATCTAAAGCTTGCTGAATGGCCTCTTCTGTAATGGGGACTTGCTTCCGACAGACATAGACAGACTGCAGGGTTGGCAGGTGGAAATTAGAGTAAAACTCGACTACCCAAGAAAGATTAACCTGCCGTGGCTGTCTCTGTAGGAAACCCCAATGTCTTCGTTCAATTTGCGGCTCAACAAATTCAGCAATACAGGTCGGGAGGATAAGAAGGTATTCGTTGTTGTAACTCCTTGCTGCTAGGATGAGGAACATCTGCTCACAGTAGCGATTGGTAAATCGCGCAGTGTCCTTTGCTGGGAAAGCTTTCTCCTTTTCATCCACCTTTATAATCCTCTTAGTTCTTTTTGTTGAGGGCTTAACTGCAGTTGAAGATGGCTCTGCCACTAATGCTCTTTTTGTTCCTCTTCTTGTTGGTGGTTTGGGAGTAGCTTTCTCCTTGCCTTTCTTGGTGGCCATCCTAAAAGAAAGAAAAGAGAAAGTATGTTAAAATGTCAAGGGATAGAGCAAGGAAGAGAACGGGAAAGGTGGTAATGAATGCACATTAAAAGATGAATGAGGTTAACACATGGTCATGACTACATGTGAAAAATCATCAACGGAAAAGAGCGAGTGCATATAATGACAATTAAATGCAAGGTGTTTATTGGTATGCAGGAAAAGGCATGAGTAGCATAGATCAAGCATTCAATGTCCATGTTAGATTACCAAGCCTTTCAAATTAATAACTTGTATGTAATAATAATTATATTAAATTAATAAAATATAAAAAAGTTTTTGTGAAAAGCAAGCATTTAGAGTAGTAAAATAAATGAAATCTAAAAATAGTGCACAATGCCATACGGGCGTTTTCACAAACACATAGCATGCATGGTAAATAAGCTATTGAAAGTATTAAATTGAACATGCAAGCAACCCTTTTAAAAAGTAATATATAATTGTCAAACAATTCCTGAATAATTTACAAGCAAGTCATAGGAAAGAATAATGACCCAAATAAATTTCCAACACCAATTAAAAGAAAAATAAAGAAAAAGAAAACATGGATAATGCAAGGAAAAAGAAAGAAGAAAAAGAAAATAACATAAAAAGAAGAATAGAAAAGTAAGGAGGGAAGAAGAAAAGAAAAAACCTTGATAATGGTGGTGAGAGAGAGAAAAAGTAGGTAAGAAAGAAGGAAGAAGGAAGATAGAAGAAAGAAAGAAAGAATAAGGGAAAAGAAAAAGTAGGATTTGGGGAAGAGAAAGATAAGATATTTTGGCAGATTAGGGTGAGCTGTGCGGTGCAAGCGACGCGGACGCGCGGGGTACGCGTTCGCGCAAATTGCGCTTATATGAGTTGACGCGGTCGCGTCGGTCACGCGGACGCGTGACTCATATCGTGCTACTGGCGCGAGGGCAGCCTCGCGCTCGCACAACTCTCTGTTCAAAACTCATTATTGCCAAATTTCATGGTGACGCGTTGGCGTGGTGGATACGATCGCGTGGGTGGCCAATATCGGAATACGACGTGGACGCATGGGGCACGCGTTCGCTGGGAAGGCTTGTGCACCTGGCACCAGTCCAGCCTCACTCCAGCACAATTTTCGGCCATGCACCCTCTCTTACGTCGATTTTTAGGTCACGCGTCCACGTGGGTGACCCGGACGCGTGGGAGGCAATTCTCCCACATGATGCGGTCGTGTGGGGTGATTTGTGTCAAAGGCACGCCTCCAGCCACACTCTCGCATGACTTTCTGTTCGATTTCTTTTTCTTCCTTACTTACATGCGACGCGGACGCGTCAGCGACGCTGTCGTGTTGCGGGACACTTTTTTTTTTATGCGAATGTGCAAATGAAGATGCAAACTAAATGTGCTAATAATGAGACGAGTTATTGAAAAATAAAACTAGGAAGAAAGAAAGGAACGATCATACCATGGTGGGTTGTCTCCCACCCAGCACTTTGCTTTAACGTCCTTAGGTTGGACGCTCCACTAGCTCAGTCTTCTACTGTGGGTGGATCCTCCAAGAGGAAGATTTCTAGCTCCCTGGTTTTCGTCGCCTTCACACTATGATATAGCTTTAGGCGATGTCCATTAACTTTGATGAATTCAGAGCTTGAAGGATGACTCAGGTGGAAAACTCTGTATGGCTCAGCCTTCTCTACTCTATATGGACCTTCCCATCTTGATCTCAACTTACCTGGCATGAGTCTCAGTCTAGAGTTATAAAGGAGGACAAAGTCCCCAGGTTGGAACTCTCTCCTCTTGATGTGCTTATCTTGCACAGCCTTCATCTTTTCCTTGTACAGTCTTGAGTTCTAATAAGCTTCTAGGCGAAGGCTCTCTAATTCTTGCAGTTGCAACTTCCTCTCAGTTTCGGCCTTCTCAAATTCCATATTGCACTCCTTTACTGCCCAAAAGGCTTTGTGCTCTACCTCTACTGGGAGGTGACAGGCCTTTCCATAAACTAAGTGGAAGGGACTCATCCCAATGGGCGTCTTGTATGCAGTTCTGTATGCCCAGAGTGCATCTTGTAGCCTGGTGCTCCAGTCTCTTCTATTAGGTTTGACTATCTTCTGCAATATACTCTTTATCTCTCTGTTGGACACCTTAGCTTGCCCATTAGTCTGGAAATGGTAGGCTGTTGCCACTTTATGAACTATCCCAAGATTCTTCAGTAATCCTGTTAGTCTCCTGTTACAGAAATGGGTGCCTTGATCGCTCACGATTGCTCGTGGTGATCCAAAGCGACAAATAATATGGTTTCTAACAAAAGAAACAACAGTGTTAGCATCATCAGTGCGGGTAGGAATTTCTTCCACCCATTTAGAAACGTAATCTACAGCTAACAATATATAAAAATAACCATTAGAATTTGGAAATGGACCCATGAAGTCAATGCCCCAAACATCAAAAATTTCACAGAAAAGCATAGTCTGTTGAGGCATCTCATCCCTCTTGGATATATTACCAAACCTTTGGCACGGGGAACAAGATTTACAAAATTTAGCAGCGTCTTTAAAAAGGGTAGGCCACCAGAATCCACAGTCTAAAATTTTTCTAGCTGTTCTTTGAGGTCCAAAATGTCCTCCACTCTCAGATGAGTGACAGGCCTCAAAAATGGACTGGAATTCTAATTGAGGCACACACCGCCTAATTACCTGGTCAGTGCCACATCTCCATAAATATGGGTCATCCCATATATAATATTTGGACTCGCTTTTCAGCTTGTCTCTTTGATGCTTAGTAAAGTTTGGACGAAAGGTGCGGCTAACTAGATAATTAGCTACAGGTGCATACCAAGGGATTACTTCAGATACTGCTTGTAAGTCATCAAACGGGAAATTATCATTTATAGGAGTGGCGGTATCCTTAATGTGCTCAAGGCGACTCAAGTGGTCTGCCACTAGATTCTAGTTACCACTCCTATCCTTAATTTCTAAATCAAATTCTTGTAGTAGCAGTATCCAACGTATAAGCCTTGTTTTGGACTCTTTTTTAGCTAATAAATACTTTAGAGCTGCATGGTCTGAGTACACTACTACTTTAGTACCAAGTAAATAGGCTCGGAATTTATCCAGAGCAATAACAATAGCAAGAAGTTCTTTCTCAATAGTAGTGTAATTAGACTGAGCTGTGTCTAAAGTCTTAGACGCATAAGCAATTATAAAAGGATCCTTACCTTCACGCTGAGCCAGCGCTGCTCCTACTGCAAGGTTGGAAGCATCGCACATGATTTCAAATGGCTGGCTCCAGTCAGGTCCTCTCACAATTGGAGCTTGAGTCAGGGCAGTCTTCAGCTTATCAAACGCTTGTTTGCAATCCTCACTGAACTCGAACTCAATATCTTTCTACAGTAGTCTGGATAAGGGAAGTGCTACCTTACTAAAGTCCTTAATGAATCTCCGGTAAAAACCTGCATGGCCAAGGAACGAACGGACTTCCCTCACAGAGGAGGGGTAAGGCAAACTAGAAATAACATTCACCTTTGCTGGATCTACAGAAATGCCAGTATTAGACACAACATGTCCTAGTACAATCCCTTGTTTAACCATAAAGTGGCATTTTTCAAAATTCAATACAAGGTTTGTACGGACACATCTATCTAATACTCTAGATAAACTATCCAAGCAAAGGCTAAAGGAATCACCATAAATGCTAAAATCATCCATAAAAACCTCCATACAGTCCTTAATAAGGTTAGAGAAAAGACTCATCATGCACCTTTAGAAAGTAGCTGGTGCATTGCACAAGCCAAAGGGCATTCTCTTATAAGCATAAGTTCCAAAAGGACATGTAAAAGTAGTCTTTTCCTGATCTTCAGGAGCTATATGGATTTGAAAATAGCCTGTATAACCATCTAAAAAACAATAATGGGATTTACCTGACAGGTGATCAAGCATCTGATCAATGAATGGCAAGGGGTAATGATCCTTCCGAGTGGCTTGGTTAAGACGCCTATAGTCAATGCAAACTCTCCATGAATTCTGCACTCTAGTTGTCAGAAGCTCTCCATGCTCATTTCTTACTGTTGTAATTCTAGACTTCTTGGGCACCACTTGTACTGGACTGACCCATTCACTATCTGAGATGGGGTAAATGATATCTGCTTCAAGTAGCCTGGTCACTTCTTTCTTGACAACTTCTAAGATGGTGGGATTCAGTCTTCTCTGAGGCTGACGGATAGGCTTTTCTCCCTCTTCTAGGAATATTCTGTGCTCACAAACTTGAGGGCTGATGCCTACTATATTCGCCAGGCTCCATCCAATTGCTTTCTTATGTTTCCTCAGCACATTGAGTAGCTGTTCTTCTTGTTGGGAAGTAAGTTCCCTTGCAATGATAACTAGAAACTTCTGCTTGTCCTCAAGGTAAGCATACTTGAGGTGTGGAGGGAGGGGATTTAATTCCAATTTCTGCTCATGGTCAGGCTCTGGATTATCTGGGGCTAGTGATAATGCCAAAGTGCCCTCATTGTCCTCTAAAAATGTCCCCACAATTGGACCTTGTCCTGTGTATTTCTCTTCTAATTCCTCCTGGTGAACTTCAGCCACAGTTTCATCTATGATGTCACACTGGGAGATAGAAAGGTCATCCGGAGGGTGCTTTATAGCTCCATTTAAACTGAATTTCACTATTCTGCCATCTATTTCAAAAGAATAAGTTCTGGAAAATGCGTCCAGCTTGAATTTTGAAGTCTTCAGGAATGGTCTTCCAAGCAGGATTGATGATGGCCTTCCTGAGTCATTAGGAGGGCATTTCCAGAATGTAGAAGTCAATGTGAAATGTGAGTCCCTTAATGCTCATTAATACATTTTCAGCAACTCCAACCACTCTAATAATGCTTTTATCTGCTAACACAAAATGAACTGCCAACCTTTTTAGGGGAAGGCCTCAGAGTATCATATATAGACAAAGGCATTATACTAACACATGCTCCTAGATCACACATGCAGTCAGAAAATATCACACCACCAATTGTACAATTAACCATACATGGACCTGGATCACTACACTTTTCAGGTATACCTCCCATTAAGGCAGATATAGAACTACCTAAAGGAATAGTTTCTAATTCATTAATTTTGTCTTTATGTATACATAAATCTTTTAGAAACTTTGCGTATTTAGGTACCTGCTGAATAACATCAAAAAGGGGAACAGTTACCTCAACCTTTTTGAATATTTCTACCATTTTGGGATCAAGTTCCATCTGCTTCCTAGGCTTCCTTGCAATTTGTGGAAACGGAATAGGGAGGGCATTTTCTGCAGCGTCTGCATCCTTTGGTGCTTCTTTCTGTGGTTGAGCTTCTACTTCTTCACCCATGTCTTGTATCCTTTGCTGAGGCGTGTTCTGATGGGATTGGCTCCTCCTGATTCCTCTCTTGCAGTGTGGTTCCGGGCCTTAGGGTGATGGCATTGATGCCACCCTTTGGATTGGATAACGGTTGAGAAGGAATTCCACTGGAGCCTGCATGTTGAGTAATTGAAGTATTGGGTGATGCCAGCTGAGAGATGAGAGCTTGTATAGCGGATGCTAGGCCGTTAACTGAACTTTCCACGTTCTTTTGTCCTTGCACAATAGATTGAAGCGCCTCTTCACTCGCAGAGGAATTAGATTGAGTGATCTGCGGAACTTGTTGTTGGTTGTGCTGTGGTCCTTGGGACTGCCTCAGGTGAGGTGCTCTGTAAGGCTGGTTCTGGTTCTGCTGCCTGTTGTTGTTATTATTCCACCTCTGATATCCTTGATTGTCTCTGCCTCCTCTGTTATTGTTGTCCCTCCAATTCTGGTTAGAATTATCTCTCCAACCTTAGTTAGAATTATCCTGCCATCCATGGTTGTAACTGTCACCTTCATTGTACCCTTGGCTGGGACGGTCATGGAAGTTATGAGTGGCTGCCACAGTGTTGTCTTCCTGCTAGAGCTACAAACATTCATCAGTATAATGGTTGTAATCAGCACAGATTCCACACACTCTCTGTGGGACTAGCTGTTGGCTTTGCTGCGGTTGTTGTTGACTCAACTGCATCTGCTTCAGTAAGTTGGTCATTTCACATATACTCTGAGTCAGAGCAGTAGTTTCCTTGCTAGAAGATACCTCCGCAACAGCTTTTGACCGCCCTTGTTTCTGCCTGTGATTCCTAGTAGATTCAGCTAAGTCGCTGATCAATTGCCACGCCTCCTCAGTGGTCTTGTACTTTTTCATAGACCCATTGCTAGCACTTTCCAATGTGGTCTTATCTTGGGGCCTCATGCCCCGTGTGACGTAGCCGAGCAACACTATCTTGTCAATCATATGGAGGGGACATGCTTCCAGAAGGTTGTTGAAGCACTCCCAGTATTCGTAGAGAGTCTCGGATTCGTCCTAAACAATCATGGAAATGTCTTTTCTCAGTTTGTCAGTAACTTCAGCTGGAAAGAATTTTTCCAAAAATTCTCTTCTAAGCGTATCCCAGTCAGAAACAGTTGCTGCGGGTTGAGTGTAGTACCACTCTCTCGCCTTTCCCTCAAGAGAGAATGGGAAAGCTTTTAACAAAATAGAAGTTTCATCTGCACTATCGCGCCTGACAGTAGAACAGGCTGCTTGGAAATCCCTCAGGTGCTTGATAGGCTCTTGAGCAGGAAAGCCATGAAACTTAGGCATCAAGTTGAGCAGTGCAGTCTTTATTTCAAAATCTGTAGCCACTGCTGGGTGATGCACTTGAAACGGTTGCATTGTGAAATCAGGGGCCCCAGCCTCCTGGATAGTAACTCTCCTAGGTGCTGCCATGTCACCTGCGCATGAATCAACCAAATCAGTAGAACGGGGGCTTATTTCTTCCTCAAGTGATGTTTCAGATCCGCCCTCAGAGAGGACTAACCGACGCCGAGCTTGCCTTATACGTGAAATAGTTCTTTCAATCTCAGGATCAAATACTGGCAAGCTTGGATCAGGAAGTAAACGCGTCATTTAATGAAAGAAACATGCAGCTCATTGTAGCAAAACAAAATAAAATACAAATAAATAAATTCCAATCAATAACTTAGCACTCTATTGCAACCCCCCGGCAACGGCGCCAAAAATTGACGTGGCGGAAATTGGCGAGTTAAGAAATTATTGTAAGAGATACGTTGCAAGTACAGCTCTTAACCAACCAAAAATCTGCTTATCAATTTAGAAGGGTTGTCCCAAACTTAAAATTAAAATACTAGGAGTATGCATCCCAGGTCGTCTCCCAACGAGTTACAGAAAGATGTGCTGTTTTATTAATCAGATATTTTCTAAAAAATGGTTGAGTTGATAAACAGGAAATTAAATCAAAGAATTTATGTAATTTAAATAAAAACCTTGACCGGGAGTAGATTGGTTGGAAGCCCTATCCATGATGGAGTTCTCCCAAGATAAAATTGATAATTAAAGGTTGCCTGCTCAGTTATCCTTTACCGGATAAAGGAAAGTTAAGCAAGTTGGAAGTCAGTTTCTATTCACCAGTTCTAATCCTCTCCCTTGGGAAGGACTAGTGTCAGTGATTAGAGGGCGACCCAACACGAAACCCAACTATAATTTACTCTTGAGCATCCAACTCAAGGTCCTCCTTTCAATCAACTCCCAATCAAGTTATGGAACTACTCACTCATTATGATTGTAAAATCCATGAAATAAGAAAAGGAAATATTGAAAGACATGATAAATAATAATCAAAAGGATAAATTAAAATTAAAAATAGTCTTGTATTAATAAATTCTAAAAATAATCCAATAATAATTCTGAGTAAATGAAGGATATGGAAGAGTAAATGACAAATAAGGAAACAAACTAGAATGACGAAGTCTTGACGGAGGTAATAACTCTTCTCAATATCCCAGTCCAAAAAGCAATAAAATCAAAATCCTAAGAACTATGAATGTGTAGAGAGAAAACCTAGAGGAGGAGTAAAGTTAGATCTAAAACTAAAATTATGCGGAATGAATGTTGTTCTCTGGTCTCTGCATGTTCCCTAGCTCTAATCTGCTTTTCTGGGCTCAAAACTGGGTCAAAACAGAGCCCAAAATCGCCCCCAGCGAATTCTGCAGATTCTACAGATCGCGCATGTCACGCGATCGCGTCATTCACGCGTTCGCGTTATCCAGCGTTTTGCCTTGCCACGCGTGCGCGTCGTCCACGCCTTCGCGTCACTTGTGCAGTTTCCAATCCATGCGTTCGCGTCAGGCACGTGAGCGCGTCACTGAAATTTCCTCTATTTCGCGCGGTCGCATGAGCCATGCGTCTGCGTCACTTCTCGTTGGTCATCTCCTCAATTTCTTGTGTTCCTTCAATTTTTGCTAGCTTCCTTTCCAATCTCCAAGTCATTCATACCCTATAAAGCCTGAAACACTTGACACACAGATTACGGCATCGAATAGAATAAAAGAGAATTAAAATACATAATTAAAAGTCTTTAGGAAGCAAGTTTTTAACCATAAAGTAATTTCGGGAAGGAATTGTAATTACATGCTAATTTAATGAATAAGTGGGTAGAGATTTGATAAAACCACACAATTAAGTACAATATAAACCATAAAATAATGGTTTATCGACCCCCACATGCAAACTCTAAGTTTGGTGTTGGGAGGTCCCAAGAATGCTCTGAACATCTGTGAGACTCCATGAGAGCTCACTGTCAAGTTATTGACATTAAAGAAGCGCTTGTTTGGAGGCAACCCAATGTTATTTAATTATATCTATTTATTTTCTATTGCTATTTTATGTTTTTTTTAGGTTGATGATCATGTGAAGTCACAAAAACTACTGGAAAATCAAAAATAGAATGAAAAATAGCACACCCTGGAGGAAGAGCATTCTGGCGTTTAAACGCCAGAAACAAGCACCAAGCTGGCGTTTAACACCAGAAACAAGCATTAACTTGGCGTTAAACGCCAGAAACAGGCTACATTTGGGCGTTTAACACCAAAAACAGGCAGCAGTCTGGCATTAAACGCCAGTATTGCATATAAAGGGCGTTTTGCATGCCTAATTAGAGCAGGGATGCTAAGACCTTGACCCCTCTGGATCTGTGGACCCCACAGGATCCCCATCTACCCCCCTCTTTCTTCTTTTGCTCAAGGACGAGCAAAACTTTTAAGTTTGGTGTGGTAAAAGCATTGCTTTTTCTTTTTCCATAACCATTTATGGCACCTAAGGCCGGAGAAACCTCTAGAAAGAGGAAAGGGAAGGCAAAAGCTTCCACCTCCGAGTCATGAGAGATGGAGAGATTCATCTCAAGGGTCCATAGCTCAGTAGTAGAGCATTTGACTGCACATCAAGAGAGCCCACTCATGGACCTCAACAAGAGCATGAGGAATTCCCTCACCAAGAAATCCCTGAGATGCCTCAAGGGATACATTTTCCTCCACACAACTATTGGGAGAAACTAAGGATAGGAGCACCAAAATCACTAAGGAGGAGTAACAAAGACAAGGAAGAGACATAGAGGAGCTCAAGAGCACCATTGATTCTTCAAGAAGAGGAAGACGCTACCCTCACCAAGGTGGACCCGTTCCTTAATCTCCTTGTTCTTATTTTCCTATTTTTCGTTTACTATGCCTTATGTTTTATTTATGTTTGTGTCTTTACTATATGATCATTAGTGTCTAAGTGCCTATGTCTTAAAGCTATGAATGTCCTATGAATCCATCACGTCTCTTAAATGAAAATTGTTCTAAAAACAAAAGAACAAGAAGTACATGGTTTCAAATTCATCCTTGAAACTAGTTTAATTATTTTGATGTGGTGACAATACTTTTTGTTTTCTGAATGAATGCTTGAACAGTGCATATGTCTTTTGATATTGTGGTTTATGAATGTTAAATATGTTGGCTCTTGAAAGAATGATGAAAAAGAAGAAATGTTATTGATAATCTGAAAAATCATAAAAATGATTCTTGAAGTAAGAAAAAGCAGTAAAGAACAAAGCTTGCAGAAAAAAAAATGCAAGAAAAAGAGAAAAAAATTGGTGAAAAAAAATAATAAAGAAAAAGAAAAAGCAAGCAGAAAAAGCCAATAGCCCTTAAAACCTAAAGGCAAGGGTAATAAAAAGGATCCAAGGCTTTGAGCATTAATGGATAGGAGGGCCTAAAGGAATAAAATCCTGGCCTAAGCAGCTAAACCAAGCTGTCCCTAACCATGTGCTTGTGGCGTGAAGGTGTCAAGCCAAAAGCTTGAGATTGAGTGGTTAAAGTCGATGTCCAAAGCAAAAAAAAAAAAGAGTGTGCTTAAGAACCCTGGACACCTCTAATTGGGGACTTTAGCAAAGCTGAGTCACAATCTGAAAAGGTTCACCCAGTTATGTGTCTGTGGCATTTATGTATCCGGTGGTAAGATTGGAAATCAATGTGCTTAGGGCCACGGCCAAAAATCATAAAGTAGCTGTGTTCAAGAATCAACATACTAAACTAGGAGAATCAATAACACTATCTGAATTCTAAGTTCCTATAGATAACAATCATTCTGAACTTCAAGGGATAGAGTGAGATGCCAAAACTGTTCAGAGGCAAAAAGCTACTAGTCCCGCTCATCTAATTGGAGCTAAGTTTCATTGATATTTTGGAATTTATAGTATATTCTCTTCCTTTTATCCTATTTGATTTTCAGTTGCTTGGGGACAAGCAACAATTTAAGTTTGGTGTTGTGATGAGCGGATAATTTATACGCTTTTTGGCATTGTTTTTACATAGTTTTTAGTATGATTTAGTTAGTTTTAAATATATTTTTATTAGTTTTTAAATAAAAATCACATTTCTGGACTTTACTATGAGTTTGTGTGTTTTTCTATGATTTAGGTAATTTCTGGCTGAAATTGAGGGACTTGAGCAAAAATCAGATTCAGAGGTTGAAGAAGGACTGCAGATGCTGTTGGATTTTGACCTCCCTGCACTCAAAGTGGAATTTCTAGAGCTACAGAAGTCCAAATGGTGCGCTCTCAATCGTGTTGGAAAGTAGATATCCAGGGCTTTCCAGGAATATATAATAGTCCATACTTTGCCCATGTTTAAATGACGCAAACTGGCGTTCAACGCCAGCTTTCTGCCCTATTCTGGAGTTAAACGCCAAAAACAGGTTGCAAAGCAGAGTTAAACGCCAGAAACAGGTTACAAACTGGCGTTTAACTCCAAGGAAGACCTCTACATGTGAAAGCTTTAACGCTCAGCCCAAGCACACACCAAGTGGGCCCGGAAGTGGATTTATGCATCATTTACTTATTTCTGTAACCCTTGTAACTAGTTTAGTATAAATAGGACTTTTTACTAGAATCTTTTTATCATGTTTTGATGATTGAACCCTCTTTGGGAGGCTGGCCATTTGGCTATGCCTGGACCATTATCACTTATGTATTTTCAACAGTAGAGTTTCTACACACCATAGATTAAGGTGTGGAGCTCTGCTGTTCCTCATGAATTAATGCAAAGTACTATTGTTTTTCTATTCAATTCAAGCCTATTTCTTCTCTAACATATTCATTCGCACACAAGAACATGATGAATGTGATGATTATGTGATGCTCATCATCAATCTCACTTATGAATGTGTGCCTGACAAACACTTCCGTTCTACATGCAAACAAGCTTGAATGTGTATCTCTTAGCCTCCTGATTCACGATCAGAGTCTTCGGGGTATAGGCTAGAATTATTGGCGGCCATTCTTGAGATCCGGAAAGTCTAAACCTTGTCTATGGTATTCTGAGTAGGATCTGGGAAGGGATGGCTGTGACGAGCTTCAAACTCGCGAGTGCTGGGCGTAGTGACAGACGCAAAAGGATTACTGAATCCTATTCCAGTATGATCGAGAACCGACAGATGATTATCCGTGTGGTGACAGCGCATTTTGGACCATTTTCACCGGGAGGATGGGATGTAGCCATTGACAACGGTGATGCCCTACATAATGCTTTCCATGGAAAGGAGTATGAAGGATTGGATGAAGACAGTAGGAAAGCAGAGATTCAGAAGGAACAAAAGCATCTCCATACGCTTATCTGAAATTCTCACCAATGAATTACATAAGTATCTCTATCCTATTTTATATTTTAATTATATTTTAATTATCAATTCACCATAACCATTTGAATCCGCCTGACTGAGATTTACAAGATGACCATAGCTTGCTTCAAGCCGACAATCTCCGTGGGATCGACCCTTACTCACGTAAGGTTTATTACTTGGACGACCCAGTGCACTTGCTGGCTAGTTGTGCGAAATTGTGACAAAAAATTAAGATTATGAACGTGCGTATAAAATTTTTGACGCCGTTACCAAGGAATAAACGATCACGATTTCGCATACCAGATAACTAGGATAGGACTTCTAGTTCTCATACCTTGCCAAGAGCCTTTCTTCGCTATTAGTTTATTTTCTTGTCATTTATATTACTTGTTCAACATTTTAAAACCCAAAAATATACTTTCCCATAACCAATTATAAGCACACTTCCCTACAATTCCTTGAGAGATGACCCGAGGTTTAATACTTCGGTTAATTTTATTGAGTTTGCTTTAGTGACAAACAAATTAAATTTGATTGAGGTTTAATTGTCGGTTTAGATCTATACTTGCAGCGCGACTATTTTCGTGAAATTCTTTACCGGTGATTCTTCCCCCCATCAACGGGCTTGAGGTCAACCCTTCTCAGTTGGATAGGCTTGCCTTGAGCATCCCTCTTCCACTTAGCTCCTTCCACACAAATGTCTTAAAGGACCTGGTCCAGTCTCTGGTCAAAATTGACCCTCCTAGTGGAAGGATATGGGTCTCCTTGCATCATTGGAAAATGGAGAGCGAACCTTACACTTTCCGGGATGAAATCCAAGGGTCGCCCTCGGACTATGGTGCTCTAATTTTTGGAATTTGGGTTTACACTAATGTCATGGTTTTTAGTAACCCATGGATTAGCATAGAACTCTTGCACCATTAAGATCCCAACTTCTGGGATAGGGTTGGTTAGGACTTCCCAACCTCTCCTACGGATTTCTCTTCGGATCTCCGGGTACTCATTCTTTTTTGCCTAAAGGCAACTTCAGGAATCACCCTCTTCTTTGCCACTACTTCATAGAAGTGGTCTTGATGAGCTTCGGTGATGAACCTCTCCATCTCCCAAGGTTTGAAGGTGGAAGCCATTATTTTTCCTTTCCTCTTTCTAGAGGATTCTCCAACTTTGGTGCCATAAGTGTGAATGGAAAGAAAAAAGCAAGGCTTTTCCAACACCAAACTTAAAAGCTTTGCTCATCCTCGAGCAAAATATGAAGAAAAGGGAAGAAAAGAGTAGGAAAAGAAGAGAATAGAGGAGATGGAGAGGGATAGTGGATTCGGCCAAGTAGGGCTTTAGTGTATGGATGGTGTGTGTATGAAAGGTAGGGAGAAGGGGTTATTTATAGGAGTGAAAAAGGTTCGGTTCGAATGAATGGGTGGAATTGGGTGGGATATTTTAAATTTGAAGTAGGTGGGGATTGGTGGGAGTTATGATGGTTTTTGGGAAGTGATATGGATGTGATTGTGTTAGGGTTTATAGGAAAGAGTGTATGGGGAAAGAGTGAAAGTAAGAGAGAGAAGAAGGTGGGGTAGGTGGAGATTCTATGGAACCTACTGATCCTGAGAGGCTAGGGAATTCAAGTTCCCTGCCCACTTGTGGGTGTTGAACGCCCAGCTCCTGCTATTGGCTGGCATTCAACGCCAGCTATGTGCCTCTAAGTTGGCGTTGAACGCCTATTGGGGTGTTCCTACCTGGCATTCAACACCAGCAATGTGTTCCCTGGCTGGCATTCAACACCAGCAATGCTGCTCCTCATGGGCATTGAACGGCCACTCTGGCCCCCTTGGCTGGCGTTCAATGACAACAAGGTCTCTGCTCCAGGGTGTTCTGTTTCCAATTATGACTGTTTCTGTTTTTGTTCTAACTACTGCACATGATCACAAACTTAAACAAATATGAAAATTAAACTGAAATAACTTAAATAAACTTAAATAAAAACAAGAAAACAGTAATTAGTGATGGGTTGCCTCCCAACAAGCGCTTCTTTAACATCACTAGCTTGACGGTTAGCTCCTTACGGAGGTGGATAGGGGCTCAAAATTTTTCCCTTTACAGATGAGCTCCACATGCTCTAGAGACAAGATCTTGTTCACTGTGTGTAGAATGACTAGGTTGTCAGTGAAGACCACTCTCATGCCATGTAAGAGGCCTTCAGTGGGAATTTTCTTATCCCTCCAGCCTTTAGGTACTTTCTTCTTAGTACCTTTATTCTCAGTGCTTGATAATGGCTGCCCAACACTAAACTTAAAGTTGGCGTCTGGGGTTCTGTATAACTTTGCACTGAGAGAGAGAGTTGGAACACTAGGTGTTGCACAACTGTTTCTCTTTTATCAGAGGGAGAGTTAGGGTTAGGCATCTTGAACAAGATGTGGTCCTCCCATAACTGTAGAATCATCTCTCCCTTTGCTCCATCAATGATTGCATTGGCAGTGGCTAGGAAGGGTCTTCCATGGATGATGGATTCATGATATTCCTCCCCAGTATCCAAGATTATGAAATCTGTAAGGATGTAAAGGTTCTCAACCTTTACTAAGACATCCTTTACACGACCATAAGCTTTTTTCATTGACCTGTCTACCATCTCTAGTGAGATTCTTGTAGCTTGTACCTCAAAGATCTCCAAAATCTCCATTACAGAGAGTGTGATAAGGTTTATGTATGACCCTAGGTCACACAGAGTCTTATCAAAAGTAATAGTGTCTATGATACAGTGGATCAGGAAGCGTCTGGGATCCGGCAGCTTCCGAGATAGTTCCTGCTGAACCAAGGCATTGAGTTCTTTGGTGAGCACTAGAGGATCATCTTCCAATGGCTCTGTGTCAAATAACTTGGCATTCAACTTCATGAGAAGTCCAAGGTACCAAACAACTTGCTCCTCCCTAGTTTCCTCTTCCTCATCAGAAGAGGAATACACTTCAGATTCTATAATCCTCAACCAAGCATTCAGAGGAACTTCAATGGGCTTCTCATGAACCTTGGGTTTTATCAATTCTTCAATAACGAAGTTCTCAGTGGGCTTGGGGTTGCCAACTATCCCTATTGTGGCATTCAATGTCAGGACTTGTCTTTCTTTGGGCGTTGAACGCCCAGCTTGAATACTTTCACTGGCGTCCAACGTCAGCTTTTACTGGTGTTCAACGTCAGCTTTTGTGCTGCCTTTGGCGTTGAACGCCCAGTAAGGACCTCCTTACTGGCGTTCAACGCCAGTAATGGTGGCTTTTTGGGCGTTGAACGCCCAGTAAGGACATCCTTACTAGAGTTCAATGCCAGTGATGGTGGCTTTGTTGGGCGTTGAATGGCCAGTAAGGTCTTTCTTTCAGGCGTTCAACGCCAGTAATGGTTCTTCTATGGGCGTTGAACGCCCAGTAAGGACTTCCTTACTTGCATTCAGTGCCAGATTACTCCCTTCAGGTTTGGCCTCAGCTTCTACAGTGATGGCCTTGCACTCTTCACTTAGGTTCACTTTAGTGTTACTAGGAAGAGTGTTAGGAGGGGTCTCAGGGATTCTCTTACTCAGCTGACCAACTTGTACCTCCAGATTTCTGATGGAGGACCTAGTTTCTATTATAAAATTGTGAGTAGTCTTAAAGAGTTCAGAGACTATGGTTGCTAAGTCAGAAAGACTCTACTTAGAAGTCTCCCTCTGCTGCTAAGAAAATGGGAATGGTAGTCTGTTGTTGAACCTATTATGGGTTCGTCCACCTTGATTATTGTTGAAGCCTTGTTGAGGATTCTGTTGATCCTTCCATGAAAGGTTAGGATGATTTCGCCATGAGGAGTTGTAGGTGTTCCATAGGGTTCTCCCATGCAATTCACCTCTTCCATCATGGGTTGATCTGGATCATAGGCATCTCCATTATAGGAGGAGTCTTTAGTACTGCTAGTTGTAGCTTGCACTCCAGTCAGATGCTGAGAGATCATGTTGACCTGTTGGGTCAAGATCTTGTTCTAAGCCAATATGGCATTCAAAGTGTCAACTTCTAAGACTCCTTTTTTCTGAGCTACCCCATTGTTCACAGGGTTTCTCTCAGAAGTATACATGAATTGGTTGTTTGCAACCATTTCAATGAGTTTCTGTGCCTCTTCAAGCGTTTTCTTCAAGTGGAGTGATCCACCAGCAGAATGATCCAAGGACATCTTGGATATCTCAGATAGACCATCATAGAAGATTCCTAGGATAGACCATTCTGAGAGCGTGTCAGGAGGACACCTCCTGATCAGTTGCCTGTATCTTTTTCAAGCTTCATAGAGGGATTCACTCTGTTTTTTTCTGAAGGTTTGAACTTCCACCCTGAGCTTGCTCATATTTTAAGGTGGAAAGAACTTCACCAAGAAATCATTGACTAACTTTTCCCAAGAGTCTAGGCTTTCCTTAGGTAGAGAATCCAACCATATCCCAGCTCTGTCTCTAATAGCAAAAGGGAAAAGCATAAGTCTGTATACCTCATGATCCACTCCATTGGTCTTAACAATATCACAGATTTGCGAGAATTCAGATAGGAATTGATGTGGATCTTCCAGTGGAAGTCCATGGAACTTGCAATTCTGTTGCATTAGAGAAACTAACTGAGGTTTAAGCTCGAAGTTATTAGCTTTAATGGTAGGTATAGAGATACTTCTGCCATAGAGGTCAGAAGTTAGTGCAATGAAGTCTCCAAGAAGCTTCATTGCATCTCCTCCATTGTTTTGTTTGGCTATCATGTCTGTATTTTCAGTTTCTATTTCAACACATTCTGTGAGATCTCTTTTGGAGTGTTGTGCTTTAACTTGTTGCAAACGCCTCCTTAGGGTCCTCTCAGGTTCAGGATCAAGATCAAAGAGAGGTTCTTTATCTTTGTTCCTGCTCATAAACAAGAAAAAGAAGACAAGAAACAAAAAGAATGGGAGCTCTATGTCAAAGGATAGAGGACTCCTTGTGAGATGTGAAGAAGAAAGAAGAATGAGGATAGAAGAATGAGATGAAGAATTCAAAAATAGAGAGGGGGCGAGAAGTAGCACTAATTCGAAAATAAAGAAGAGTGAGATTTTAAAATTCAAGTAATTTTGTTTTGTTTTTATTTTGTTCATGTAATTCAAAAAAGAAAACAAAATAAAGGAGAAATAAAGACAATTAAAAACTAAGACAACTAATTAACTAAAAAGATTTAAAAATTAAATGATGATTTTCAAAAAAGAAGAGAGAGAAGGAGAGAAGAAGTTTTTGAAAATAGAAGAGAGAGAAATAGATTAGAAGTTTTCGAAAATTAAAGAGAGAGGAATTAGTTAGGAAGTTTTGAAAAAGAAAAAAGAGAAAACAAGTAACTAATAAAGAAAAATAAGATAACATAGAAGATAAGAGTTGATTTTAGAAAGTTTTGAAATTTAAAATTAGAAAAAATAAGATAAAAATATAAAAAGATTTGAAAAAGATTTGATTTTGAATTTTTGAAATTGAAACAAGATAAGATAAAGATTTGAAATTAAGTTAGAAAAGATAAGATATGGTGAAGATTTGAAAAAGATTTGAAAAGATAAGAATTGGAAGTTGAATTTTGAAAAAATTTGGTTTTGAAATTTGAAATTTTGAAATTGAGTTTTAAAATTTGAATTTGAAATAATATAAGATAAGATTTTTTAAATTTAAAGAAAGATAAAGAATTGAAAAAGATAAGATAAAGATTTGAAATTAAGATAAGATAAGATAATGATTTGAAATTAAAATTTAAAAATTGTTTTTTGGAATTTTTGAAAATTTAATTAAAGATAAAAGGATATTTTTTATTTTTTTGAATTAATGAAGAAAGAGAAAAACAACCAAAAGACACCAAACTTAAAATTTTTTTATCAAAAGACACTAATTTTCGAAAATTAAGAAAACAAACACCAAAATACACCAAACTTAAAACTTTTTAGATCAAAACAAGAAAAGAAACAAGAACAACTTGAATACCAAGAAAGAATACTAAGAACAATTCGAAAATTTTAAAGAAAAGATAAGCACACAAGGGACATGATGAGCGGATAATTTATACCCTTTTTGGCATTGTTTTTACATAGTTTTTAGTATGTTTTAATCACTTTTTATTATATTTTTATTAGTTTTTTTTCAAAAATCACTTTTCTAGACTTTACTATGAGTTTATATGTTTTTCTATAATTTCAGGTATTTTCTGGCTGAAATTGAGGGACCTGAGCAAAAATCTGATTCAGAGGCTGAAAAAGGACTACAGATGCTGTTGGATTCTGATCCTCCTGCACTCGAAATAGACTTTCTCGAGCTACAGAAGCCCAATTGGCGTGCTCTGAAATGCATTGGAAAGTAGACATCCTGGGCTTTCCAGCAATATATAATAGTCCATACTTTGCCCAAGAATTGATGGCCCAAACTGGCGTTCAAAGTAAGCCTAAAAGTTTCTGGCGTAAAACGCCAGAACTGGCATCTTTTTCGGCGTTAAACGTCCATTCTGGCACCCAGGGTGGCGTTTAGTGCTAACTTTGGGCATATGCACGTGAAAGCTTGGAAGCTCAGCCCAGACATGCACCAAGTTGGTCCCGAAAGTGGATTTCTGCATTATCTGCACTTAGTTACTCATTTTCTGTAAACCTAAGTTACTAGTCTAGTATAAAAACTACTTTTAGAGATTCATTTTGTACCTTATGACATTTTACACTTCATATTGTATCTTCTACGACATGAGTCTCTAAACCCCATAGGTGGGGGTGAGGAGCTCTGCTGTATTTCAATGGATTAATGCAATTACTACTGTTTTCTATTCAATCACGTTTGATTCTGTTCTAAGATACTCACTCGTACTTCAATATAGAGAATATGATGATCCGTGACACTCATCATTATCCTCAACCTATGAACGCGTGCCTGACAACTACTCCCGTTCTATCTGAGCTCAACGTAGTCATTAGGCGACAACTTGAGTGCGTATCTCTTGGGTTTCTAATCCACGGACGGAGTCCGGAGGTTAGAACCTTCGTGGTATAGGCTAGAACCAATTGGCCGCATTCCTGGCATCCGGAAAGTCTAAACCTTGTCTGTGGTATTCCAAGTAGGATCCAGGAAGGGATGACTGTGACGAACTTCAAACCTACGAATGTTGGGGGCAGTGACAGTGTGCAAAAGGACAAGGGTCCTATTCCGACGCTAGTGGGAACCGACAGATGATTAGTCGTGCGGTAGCTGTACATGGTATTTTTCATCCGAGATGAGAAATCCAACAGTTGATTAGCCGTGTAGAGATCGTACCTGGTATTTTTCATCCGAGAGGATCATACAGCTTGCCATTGAAGAAAGCCATGCATGTTTGGAGAAGAAGACAGTAGGAAAGCATAGATTCAGACGACAGAGCATCTCCAGAACCTCAGCCTGTTTCTCATTACTGAATCACAAGTACTATTTATTTCATGTTTTTTATTTTTCATAAATACAATCACTCTTATCATTAATCTCCTGACTAAGATTTACAAAATAGCCATAGCTTGCTTCAAGCCGACAATCTCCGCGGGATCGACCCTTACTCATGTAAGGTATTACTTGGACGACCCAGTGCACTTGCTAGTTAGTTGTGCGGAGTTGTGAAAAGTGTAATCACAATTTCGTGAACCAAGTTTTTGGCGCCGTTGCCGGGGATTGTTCGTGTTTGGACAATTGACAGTTTATTTTGTTGCTTAGATTAGGAAAAATTTATCTTTTTAGTTTAGAGTCACTAAAATTGAATCTTCTATTATTATTTTTGGTTAAAATTTTAAAATCCTTATTTTATTTTTCTAAATTATTTTCGAAAATATTTAAAACCAATAACTTCATAATTTAGTCTTCTGTTTGATTTTAGTTTCATATTTTAAGTTTGGTGTCAATTGCATGATTTTATTTTTCTTTCAATTTTTCGAATTATATGTTCTTAGTTCTTTCCTAATCTTCAAGTTGTTCTTGTTTGTTTTCCTTGTTTGATCTTTAGTTTTTCTTGTTTTGTGTCTTTCCTTGTTTATCTGGTGCATTTTCAAATTATTAGTTTCAAAAGTATAAAAAAATTTTAAGTTTGGTGTCCTTTGTGTTTTTATTTTCTTAAAAATTTCCAAAATTTGTTCTTGGTGTTCATCTTGATCTTCAAAGTGTTCTTGGTATTCATATTGACATTCAAAGTTTTCTTGTTTGCTTTCTTTATTTTGATCTAAAAATTCTAAGTTTGGTGTCATTTTATTATTTTTCTCTTTCCTCATTAAATTCAAAAATTCAAAAAAAAAAAATCTTTTCCTTTATTTGCTTATTATTTTCGAATTCCTTAGCTTGATTTAGTCAAAATTTAAAAAATTTGATAGTTTCTTGTTAGGCAAGTTAAAATTTCAATTTTAAAATTTATCTTCTTAAATCTTTTTCAAAACAAATTCTTTTTCAAATTTCAAAATCAAATCCAAAATTTTTCAAATCTTCTTAATTAATTAGCCATTTTAGTATTCGAATTTTTTTATCTATTTTATTTGATTTGATTTTATTTAATTTTTGAAGCTTATTTTTCTAGTTTCCAATTATTTTATTTTATTTTCTTCTCTTTTGAATTCGGTTAGCATTAAATAAATAAAATAAAAATAAAAATATTTTGATTTTTCTTTTACTTTATTTCTATTTTACAATCTACAATATCTCCGTTTCTCCATCATGGACCTAAGTGAAAATGAACAGTCCAGAAGGACTCTGGGGTTATATGCTAACCCCACTAATACTTCCTATGGGAGTAGTATCTGTATACCTCCCATCAGAGCAAGCAGTTTTGAGCTAAATCCTTAGCTCATTATCATGGTGCAGCAAAATTGTCAGTATTCCGGTCTTCCACAAGAAGAACCTACTGAGTTTCTGGCACAGTTCCTACAAATTACTGACACAGTACGTGATAAGGAAGTAGATCAGGATGTCTATAGATTATTACTGTTTCCATTTGCTGTAAAAGATCAAGCTAAGAGGTGGTTAAACAACCAACCCACAGCAAGCATAAGAACATGGAAACAGTTATCAGACAAATTTTTGAATCAATATTTCCTTCCAAAAAGGATGACACAGCTAAGGCTGGACATCCAAGGCTTTAAACAAGAGGATAATGAATCTCTTTATGAAGCATGAGAGAGGTATAGAAGGATGCTAAGGAGATGCCCCTCTAAAATATTTTCAGAATGGGTATGATGTGTGAACTTTTGTTGATATAGAATTTCTCAATTGAATTCTCGTTGCAAGTATAGTTCCAGACCAACAAAGAGTCCTCACATACAAAAATTTAGGTTGTCACATGTACAAACCCCAAATAAGAATTAACCGGAGTATTTGGACTCCGGGTTGTCTCACGAGGAATTGCAATGAAGTGAATGATTATTGGCTATGAAGGGGTAAAAGGGGGTTTTGGGTTGATAAGAAGGGCACTAAAATAAATGACAAGAAAAGTAAATTAAGCAAGTAATTAAAGAGGACAAGTAAATAAGAGGAAGCAAATAATAAAGAGAGACATTCATGGTGAGAATTGAGATCATAGGCTTTCTATCCTAGTCATACAATGATTAATTCGCCTTATTTAGTTAACTCCAACAAACGGAAGAAGGTATCATGTCATCTTCACATAGGGAAAATGTCAAACAAGACTAATTAATCATGTCACAATTATAAATAAGAATTTATCTCATTACGTCATCTCCAACATTGGAAGAAGATATAGGTTATCTTCCATGAGAGAAAGTCTAACAAGACTAGCTAATCTCAATTCAAAAGTCCTAATCAACTTACTAATTAAATTAGCAAAAAATTAGTGTCAATGGAAACAATATTAGCTAACAACTCTAGATAACCAACATGAGTTGGGTTCTCATGACTCAAGATTGCCTAATTACTCTTTTCAAGCCAAGAATGCTCAAAATCTACTCTAAAGCCCAACCAAGCATTTTGTCAAATACTTGGTGGGTACAAATGGAAGGCATAGTAAAAATGCAAGAATAATAAAATCTAACAACTACCAATTGCAAAGAAAGTAAATCAACAACTTAATTCATCAATGAAATAAACATCAACCTCAAATTGCATTAAATGTAAACTAAATCCAACATGAGTTCATCATCACAAAAGAGTGCAAAATGAAAAATTAACATGACAATTACGAAAATCAAGATGTAGAAAAGAGAAATTATAGAAGAAACAAGATGAGATCAAGGAATTAAACATGGATCCATGGCAATTTAACCTAATCCTAACCTAATTCTAGAGAGAAGAGGGAGCTTCTCTCTCTAGAAACTACTCTACATGATACTAACACTTCAAACAATTGCTCCCCCCTTTGCCCAAGCTTGAATTCTGCATGAAATAGCATTAGAAATGAGTTGGGTTGGGCCCAAAGTGCTTCAGAAATCGCTGGGGGCGGTTTCACATTAGTGGGCCATGTGCTCAATCGGCGTGCACGCGTACATGGCACGTGCGCACCCCTTAACACGAAGCAACATATGGCAAATTTTATATCATTTTGAAGCCCCGGATGTTAGCTTTTCAATGCAACTAAAACCGCCTCATTTGGACCTCTATAGCTCAAGTTATGGTCGATTGAGTGCGAAGAGGTTAGGCTTGATAGCTTTACGGTTCCTTCATTTCTTCATGAGTTCTCCCACTTTGCATACTTTTTTTCTTCATTCCTTCCATCCAATACTTGTCTTATGAACCTGAAATCACTTAACAAACACATCAAGGCAGAATGGAATTAAAGTGGATTGAATTTAGCTATTTTAAGGCCTAAAAAGCATGTTTCTACATTTAAGCACAAATCAAGGGAGAATTACAAAACCATGCTATTTCATTGAATAAATGTGGGAAAAGGTGATAAAATCCCCCAAATTAAGCACAAGATAAACCACAAAATTGGGATTTATCAAATCTCTCCACACTTAAACTAAGCATGTCCTCATGCTAAAATCAAGAAGAAGCAAAGGGTATTAACATTTATTCAATGCCAACTAACTACATGCAACCTATCTATATGCAATCTATCTACATGAATGCATCAACTTAGTCAAAATAAATCAATTCCCAAGAATACATATACAAACACAAGGGCTAAGGCAATAACAATCACTCAACCCACAATTGAATTGAATTATTAAAAAGATTTTACAAACTTGCAGGAAAAGAGATGATCATGGGTGGAAACATGTAATTGAGCAATCGAACCCTCACCGGATGTGTATTCGCTCTAGTCACTCAAGTGTATGGGGTTGATTCACTCAATCCTCCCCTAATCATATTTTTCAAGATTTATTTTTCATCTAACAATCAACAATTACTTCATGCATGCATACAAATATCATGAGGACTTTCCATAGGTTGTAATGGGGTTAGGGTCAAGGTAGGATGCATATGGTCAAGTAGGCTTGAGATTTGAATCTTTGATTAACTTAAACTTCCCACCTAACCTATGACAACCTATACAATTCTAAACAAACCTAACTACCCACTCTTCACTTTTCACACACACTCATGTATTCTCTTTTTGATCACCATACATATGCATTGATTTTTTTTTAACTTTGAACTTTGGGGCATTTTTGTCCCCTTCTTATTGCTTTCCTTTCTTTCTTTTTTTTTCTATATATATATATATATTTTTTTTGTATATATATATATATATATTTCTTTTTATTTTTCTTATTTTTTTTTTCAAACTAGAATATATACAAGAACATCAATGCATATGGTTTACACATGATTAATACATGAGTATGTACCCAATTCCCATGATTTTTCAACAAAAACGTAAACACACTTTTATCTCTACCCAATGTTCCCAACTCTTCCAAAATCAAATGATGAACACTCTCACTAGCCTAAGCTAATCAAAGATCCAAACAAGGGACATTTATTGTTTTTCACTTAGGCTTGTAATGTGCTACAATTAAGAACAAATGGGTTGAGCATAGGCTCAAAATTGGCTAACAATGGAAGATAGAAGGTAGGCTATTCGGGTAAGTGAGCTATTTGAACAATGGCCTCAATCATATAAATGCATGTATACACAAAATAATGGACATATAGAATTAAACAAATAAAAGATTACAATCATAGGAAGAGAATAATGCACACAAGAATAAAAATAAGTGGTTATATATGATGTAACCACACAATTAGGCTCAAATCTCACATGCTTGTGTTCTTAGCTCAAAAATCATGTTCCACAAAGTATATAATTCAAGCAAGTTCTAAATTTTTTTTCAATCAATTGGGGTGCCCTATAGATAAAATCCTTGGAAAATATCATGATTTTGACTAAGCTTAATATATACATATGCAAAATAAGAAAATGCAACTAAAAATCCTAAAATGAAATGCAAAAGTGTTGGAATTAGGAACTTGTCACCCAAAAATGCCGAGCGGTCGGACGACCTCCCCACACTTAAAAGTTTGCACCGTCCTCGGTGCACTAAATGAGCAAGGGGGTACGGCGACTCTCCGAGTTGCCACCTTCAGCTGGTAGGTCAACCGGTTGCTGCATGTTCTTCCTTCCGCTTCCATTTTTGCTTATGGTGCATCGATCATGAAAAAAAAATAAACACCGTAAGATGAGATAATACAAAAGCAAGGAAGCGTGAATTGTTGGAATGAGGTGAATCACTAGAATTGAGCGAGTGAATTAGTGTGACATTGATGAAAAATAAGTATGTGGGTTCTAAAATTG
This sequence comes from Arachis ipaensis, assembly GCF_059453495.1. Classification (NCBI taxonomy): domain Eukaryota; kingdom Viridiplantae; phylum Streptophyta; class Magnoliopsida; order Fabales; family Fabaceae; genus Arachis; species Arachis ipaensis. Next base: position 87,956,348 of record NC_142444.1, read on the forward strand.
CGCGCAGTTTAGAATACACGCACACTAGTACAAAAAGTTATGTCACAATTACACAAAAGAAAATATGCACTTCACTCATTCTAGTGTGCTTGAGATACTTTAAAAGACTTGTAGGCTAAAACAACCCAACAAGTAGTGAAAAAGCATAAAAGCATTCAAGCAAAAATCAAGAAATTGTGAAATTGAATAATGCATGGACATTGATTGATGTGTAAGTAAATTTAATAAACAAAATGGTATATGAAACTCACACAACAATCAATGACACATGTTGAAGTTGTTACAGCACCTAAGTGACATAGAGGTGAAATACATGGATGCTATGGAGCTTAGGAAAAAGAAGATAGAAGTGAAAATCAATCACATAGCAAGCATGGTCTACAAAGCTTAGAAAGCTCAAAAATATGTCGCTAGGTAAGCTTTCGATCCAATCTCACAATTCCACAATCTCAATGCATAAAATAGGTGATAGTCACTTAGAACAAGCATCCTAAAAAAAATTCATTGATAATATACAATTGCCTAACAATGGATGATGAATGCATGGTGGCCAAAATATGCAATTCAAAGAGTTAAGATGCATGAAGGCAATGTAACAAGTACTTGGTATTCAAAAGTGTTAAACATGAAAAATTCCAAACCAAGTAACCAAATACAACCTCAACAAAGGAATCCAACAATGACAATTAACAATAATGATGTTAAACTAACATCCTATTAGTAATAAGCAGTAGTAAATGGTAAACAAGATTAGTAATCCAACACTTATAATGGAAAACAAAAATTAAACTAACTAACTAACTAAAAGAAATGGTATTATATGATGCTTGGTATTGTTGGATGATGTTTGAAGGGTGGAAAGAAAAGAAGAGAAGAAAAAAGAAGGAAAGAAATGGAAAGAAGAGAAGAAAAGAAGGTGAGTGAAACAGGGCAATCCACGCGTGCGCGTCATGTGCGCGTAAGCGTGGATTGATGAAATGGAGGCAGCGTGTACGGGTACATGGCGCGTCCGCGTCGATGGCTTATTTTGAGAGGGGCGCGTACGCGCAAGGTGCGCGTGCGCGTGCCTTGGGCACAAAGTTGGCACACTTCAGGCACAACTCTCGGGTGAATGTATGGAAAGTGGAAAAATTCAATCCACGCATACGCGTACATAGCACGTCCGCGTGGATGGCCGAAATTGCTTGATTTACGCATACGCGTGAAGTCCGCGTGCGCATGGATGGTGCTTTATTTTTCAAAATTTTTTCTATGTTTTTGCACCAAACCAAGCATTTCCAACCTCCAAACAACTACCGAAACATCACAAAACCTTATTTAACCTACTAGACTCCCAATTAAACTCAACTAATCAAACAAAACATGAAATTAAATCTAAATTACCAATATTTACAAAGAGGAAAAGAGAAAGATGTTACCATGGTGGGGTGTCTCCCACCTAGCACTTTTGTTTATTGTCCTTAAGTTGGACTTATGGGGAGCTCTTCATCAAGGTGACTTGTGCTTGAATCCATCCTTGAACATCCACCAATGCTTGGACTTCCATTGTGCTTCATCATTCAAAGTTAATAACTCCAGGCTTTGATGGAGTTCTTCACAAACCGTGGGCTCCCAAAGTTGATCTTCCTTGTGCGATCCGGGATCCCACACTTTGTTTTCACACCCGTCCTTGAGTTGATCATGGTGGTTTCCTCCGGGTGGCAAGAGAGATGAATTCTCATGGAAGCACCAAACTATCCTCCTAGACCCATCCAATTGAGCACTAGTCCAACCTTTACTCCTTGAAGCTTCAACCATAATGAGCTTAGACTTACAACGCCAACCACGAAACATCTTTCTTTTACGCTTCATCCCACAAAGCATCCTAAGTTGACCATCCGTTTCAAGCAAGCCATATTCGAGTAGGATAATAAAGGTAATAGAGATGAATTTTACCCACTCAAATGTAGGAGTAGATGGTAACCTAGGCAAAGAAGCTCCTAAGGGTCTTGCTAAAGCATATTCAATTCCCATCCTCCTTTTTCTAAGGATCTCCACCTTCTCACAAGATATCTTAATCTCAATCCTTTGTTCAACACTTTTATCTAACTCTTTTCCCTTACTCAAATCATAAATGGGAGAACGAGAGAGATTTACCTCCACATTGCCTTCAAATCCAATAGGGGAAGGTTCTTCATGCTCAAAGGATTCTTCACCACTAAGACTTGATGCTTGATCTTCATCACCAAGGGGACTCAATTCTTGCTCTATCCCATCCGATTCTTCATAAGGGATATGCCTTGGAGGTTGTGCACATTCCTCCTTAGCATCAAATCCAATCATCTTGGAGGGGTTTTCTTCAATCCTAAACTCCTAAGGTGGTTCCGCATCTCCTAAGTCTTCAACCACTTCTTCCTCTTGTTCAATAATCTCTACCTCCTCCTCTTTTTGCATTTCTTGCTTTAATTCCTCTTCTTTACCTTGGAGCTTCAAGTTCACTCCCTCACTAAGCTCTTTGGTTGCTTCTCTACATTCCACAATGGAAGTGCCTTGATCGCATAGGCTTAGGCAGGATGAGACTATTTCCACAATGGAAGTGCCTTGATCGCATAGGCTTAGGCAGGATGAGACTATGTTGCCAATGGCTTCTACCATGATAGCCATTTTTGCTCTTAACTCCTCAAATTGCTTTTTATCCTCCCCGTGTTGCCTTAAGATATGAGATCCAAGATCCCTTAATTCTAGCATAGAGGCTTCATTGGGAGGTGATGGTGGAAGAGATGGTTCATTGTTTGGGGGAAAGGTATTATAGTTGGAAGGTGGTTCTTCTTGGTAGAGTTGTAGTGGAAAGTAGAGTTCATCTTGTGGTTGAAAGTTTTCATGTATTGGAGGTGGTTCATCTTGGTAATAGTATAGAGGGGGTTGCTCTTGAAGATGTTGATGTTGGAGTGGTGGTGGTTCTATGTGTGGTTCATATGGCTCATATGATTGTTGGTAGGATGGATATGGATTAGGGTCATATGAAGATGGTTGGTGAAAAGTGGCTTGTGAGTATGGTTGATGACTATGTTGAGGATATGGCTCATAGGTGTATGGTGGTGGTTCTTGGAAGTCACAAGGGGATTCACCATAACCATTGGATTGGTATGCATCATAGAATGGCTCTTCTTCATAGTGCATTGGTGGAGGTTGTTGCCATGAGGATTGATCATATGCATATGGCTCCTCCCACCTTTGATTGTCCCATCCTTGATACACATCCTCATTGAAGCTCTCATTTCCTACAACATAGTTAGAATCAAACTCATAGCCAAAGTGAGAATTCATGATAGCAAAGAAAATGAAAACAAAATCAAATAAGAAGCATTAAATCCTAAAACTAGCAAGAACTAACAAAGAAGCAAAAGGTAAACCTATTTACAATATTCACATATATACAATAACCAATAACATAACACCATTGCGATTCTCCGGTAACGGTGCCAATAAGATATATACAATATTCACATATACAACTAGGAATGTCGGTGAACCCCCTTGTTCATCTTTGGATGCACTGAGGACAATGCAAACTTTTAAGTGTCGGGAGATCGTCCGACCGCTCGGCATTTTTGGGTGACAAGTTTCTAATCCCAACACTTTTGCATTTCATTTTTAGGTCTTTTAGGATTTTCGGTTGTATTGCATATGTATATATTAAGCTTAGTCAAAATCATGATATTTTCCAAGGATTTTAACTATAGGGCACCCCAATTGAAAAAAAAAAAATTTCTAGAACTTGCTTGAATTATATACTTTGTGGAACATGATTTTTGAGCTAAGAACACAAGCATGTGAGATTTGAGCCTAACTGTGTGGTTACATCATATATAACCACTTATTTTCATTCTTGTGTGCATTATTCTCTTCCTATGATTGTAATCTTTGATTTGTTTAATTCTATATGTCCATTATTTTGTGTATACATGTATTTATATGATTGAGGCCATTGTTCAAATAGCTTACTTACCCAAATAGCCTACCTTTTATCTTCCATTGATAACCAATTTGAGCCTATGCTTAACCCATTTGTTATTAATTGTAGCACATTACAGGCCTAAGTGAAAAACAATAAATATCCATTAATTTGGATCTTTGATTAGCTTAGGCTAGAGAGAGTGTTTATCATTTGATTTTTGGAAGTTGGAAACATGGGATAAAGATAAAAGTGTGTTTGTTGAAAAATCTTGGGAATTGGGTACATACTCATGTATTAATCATGTGTAAACCATATGCATTGATGTTCTTGTATATATTTTAGTTGAAAAGAAAAAAATAATAAAAAAATTGAGAAAAACAAAAAGAAAAAAAAAATATATATATATAAGAAAAAAAAAAGAATTACAATAAAAAGGGGACAAAAATGCCCCAAAGTTCAAAGTTCAGTAAAAGTCAATGCATATGGGTGGTAATCAAAAAGAGAATGCATGAGTGTGTGAAAAAGTGAAGAATGGGTAGTTAGGTTTGTTTAAAATTGTATAGGTTGTCATAGGTTAGGTGTGAAATTTAAGTTAATCGAAGATTCGAATTTCAAGCTCACTTGACCATATGCATCCTACCTTGACCCTAGCCCCATTAAAACCTATGCGAAAGTCCACATGATATTTGTATGCATGCATGAAATAATTGTTGATTGTTAGATGAAAAATAAATCTTGGAAAGCATGATTAGGGGAGAATTGAGTGAATCAACCCCATACACTTGAGTGCCTAGAGCGGATACACATCCGGTGAGGGTTCGATCGCTCAATTACATGTTTCCACCCATGATAATCTCTTTTCTTGCAAGTTTGTAAAAACTTTTTAATAATTCAATTCAATTGTGGGTTGAGTGATTGCTATTGCCTTAGCCCTTGTGTCTGTATATGTATTCTTGGGAATTGATTTATTTTGACTAAGTGGATGCATTCATGTAGATAGATTGCATATAGATAGGTTGCATGTAGTTAGTTTGCATTGAATAAATGTTGATGTCCCTTTGCTTCTTTCTTGATTTTAGCATGAGGACATGCTTAGTTTAAGTGTGGGGAGATTTGATAAACCCCGATTTCGTGATTTATCTTATGCTTATTTTGGAGGATTTTATTACCTTTTCTCACATTTATTCAATAAAATAGCATGGTTTTGTAATTCTCCCTTGAATTGTGCTTAAATGTGAAAACATGCTTTTTAGGCCCTAAAATTGGTAATTTTAATTCACTTAATTCCATTCGATGCCTTGATGTATTTGTTGAGTGATTTCAGGTTCATAGGGCAAGTATTGGATGGAAGAAGTGAGGAGAAAAGCATGCAAAGTGGGAGAACTCATGAAGAAATGAAGGAACCGTAAAGTTGTCAAGTCCGACCTCGTCGCACTCATTTGACCATAACTTGAGCTACAGAGGTCCAAATGAGGCGGTTTCAGTTGCGTTGGAAAGCTAACATCTGGGGCTTCGAAATGATATAAAATTTTCTATATGTTGCTTCACGTGAAGGGGCGCGCATGCGCCATGTACGCGTGTGCGCCGATTGAGCACGTGGCCCACAAATGTGAAATCGCCCCCAGCGATTTCTGAAGCACTTTGGGCCCAACCCAACTCATTTCTAATGCTATTTCATGCAGAATTCAAGATTGGGCAAAGGGGGAGCAATTGTTTTGGTAGTATAGCATCATGTAGCTTAGTTTCTAGAGACAGAAGCTCCCTCTTCTCTCTAGTTACTAATGTCCAAGTGATTGACGATTGGGAGCCATTAACGCTAGATTTCACCAATTGATTAGGTGTAGAACTAGGACTTATGGACTTGGATTGATATAGCTCACTTGACTTTCCTCTACTATTAGTTAGGGGTTAACTTAGTGGGATTGATCCTTGCCAATTCTCATGTTGTGGTTAGTGATTAGGATAGAGATCCTTGACCACCTAACCTTGCCAAGACCTTTTTGTTAGTTTATTTCCTTTTTACCATTTATATTTCTTGTCCATCATCTCAAAAACCCCAAAACATACTCCATAACCAATAATCATACACTTCATTGCAATTCCTTGTGAGACGACCCGGAGTCTAAATACTCCGGTTAATTCTTATTGGGGTTGTACTTGTGACAAACCAAAATTTAGTTTGATGTGAGAATTGTTTGTTAGTTTGGGGCTATACTTGCAACGTACATATTTTGTGAAATTCCTTACCGACAACAATTTTTGCCATCACGTAGCGCCCAAAGAGCCTAGGGTTCAATTGAGGGAGCACAACGTTCAATTAGGTGAATGCCAGGAGCAAGCATGCCCACCAAAATGGCACGCCCAAAAGTAATGAGTGTAGCGTTCATTTTCAATCACGGAGCGCTACACTGGAGCTGCTCAGCACGTGACAAGGCACATAAGGCAAGTGAACGCAGCATTCACTAATGAAACGGAGCGTTCCACTGGAGTATGCACCACCCCTTATCCGTTTTCATTCAAGTGCCACCCGGATCCACTTCTTCAAGGCCAAACCAAAAAGCTGCAACTCTAGCTCAATTAATCCCAATTCAAGCCCATTGACACACCAAAACAAGCAAAACCCATGGACATCACTCAAAGGCACAAGAAAAAGCTAGATTAGGAATTTCATTTAAATTGTAAAGCCTATAAAAAGGCATCAATTTCATTTCATTAAGGAGGCTGGCTCTGCTAGAGAGCAGTAGGAGTAGCAGTAGGAGTAGAATAGAAAGCTCTCTTTGAAACACTTTAATTTTTCTTCAATTTTACAATTCAATTTACATTGAGCTTGATTTTAATCTTCTGTTCTCATTGCTTTCTGTTCCCAATTGCTTCCAATTTACTTTCATATAATTTAAATCTTCCTGTTCCTCTACACTTTACATTTGATGTTTGCTGTGAGCTTGATTTACATTTCCTGCAAATTTATATTTTCTGCAATTGCACTAAGTTACTGATTTACTGCTTTCATTTAATTTTTCCAGCACCCAGCCCCATTTATATTTGCTGCAATCTACATTTTTTGGTCTTTAAGATTTTGTCAATTTACTTCCTGCAAGTTAGATCTGATGCAATTTACGTTTCTTGCTATTTAAGCTTCAGTCCAATTTACATTCTGCAATTTATAATTTCTGCAATTTACTTTCTGTTGGCTACATTTCATTCAACTCACCAATGTTAGCTTGATCCATACTTTATTCAGCAGGAGACATCATCTCTTGATTATGCTTTCAATAAATTCATGCAAGATTGTTCCCCAATGCCATAAAGTGATCCACACCCTGATGAATTCTACAATGATTCACATTGTGGATGGGAGGATCAAAACCAGAAAGCCATTGACAGTTCATACTCCATTTATCAAGAGCCATCATCACTTGAGCAAACCTTCAATTCATTCATGTAAAATTGTCCACCCTCACCTCCTAGTTTCTTATTTGAAAATTCTTCAGCACTTGATTTTGCCTCAACACAAAGTTTCTTCCAAGATCCATATAACTCAGCCGACCAACCATAAAATTCATTCCACAACTCACAAAACTCATTCCATACCCCTCAACACAACTTCACCACAATACATCCATGTCACCAAAATCACTCTCAACCTTCATCTCTTGAGCTAGTAGTTGAGGATTACCTTCAATAGTCCAAAGAATCCTTAGAAAGCTGATGCCAAGTCATTGAAAGACAAGGACAACTCTTGGAAAAACACAAACAATCATGGAAAGAAATCCTCTTCAAGAAGATGGATGGGCATTTGGGGCAAAGAAGGAGAAAGTTAGGAGTACCAAGTATTGAGGATAAAGAACAATCTGTGAGTGAGGAAGTGGAAGAGCAAGATAAAGAGAGTCTACCCTCAATTGAAATAGAAAGTTGCATAGAGGAAGAGCTCATTGAACAACTAACTCAAAAGGCTTTTGATGAAGATAATACTCCAACCATCACACAACCACCAAGTATTGAAATCCAAGAAGTGAAGGCAACTAACAAGAGCACCAATCCTACCCCTGATCCAGCAGGCAAGTTAAATTCAGTAAATAACAAAAGGAAGCTTGCTAAGGAGAAGCCAAGACAGGGGACACTAGCTGGTTCATCTCTCCCCTTAAGGCCATTTGATAGATGAGAATTTGTCGTGATGGTATAGAATTTGCTCAAATGAATGAATTCTCGTTGCAAGTATAGTTCTATACCAACAAACAATCCTCCCAATAAAAAAATTGAGTTGTCAAAAGTACAAACCCCAATAAGAATTAACCAAAGTATTTAAATTCCGGGTCATCTCACAAGGAATTGTAATGAAGTGTATGCTTATTGGCTATGAAGGGGACAAGGGGTTTTATTTATAAGGGGCGAAAAATAATTGGCAAGAAAAGTAAATCAAGCAAGCAACTAAAGAAAGCAAAATAAAGAAAAGCAATTAATAAAGAGAGATATTCATGGCAAGAATTGAGATCATAAGCCTTCCGTCATAGTCACTAATAACAATAATTAATAAGAATTTATCTTATTACGTCATCCCCAATGATGGAAGAAGATATAGGTTATCTTCCATGAGAGAAAGTCTAACAAGACTAGCTAATCTCAATCCAAATGTCCTAATCAACTCACTAATTGGATTAGCAAGAGATTAGAGTCAATGGAAATGATATTAACTAACAACTCTAGATCACCAACATAGGTTGGGTTTTCATGACTCAAGATTGCCTAATTACTCTTTCCAAGCCAAGAATGCTCAAAGTCTACTCTAAAGCCCAACCAAGCATTTTGTCAAATACTTGGTGGGTGTACAAGGAAAGCATAATAAATTGCAAGAATGATAAATCTACCAACTACCAATTGCAAGAAAAGTAAATTCACAACTCAATCATCAATAAAGGAAACATCAAACATCAAATTTCATTAAATGTAAACCAAATCCAACATAGAACATTCATGAACATAAAAGAGACATGAAAGTAAAATTAACACTACAAACCATGAGAATGAAAGAGTAGAAGCAAGAAATTGTAAAGAAAACAAGATGAAAACATGTAATTAAACTTAGATCTAAGATGGAAATGTCCTAGGAACCCTAATTCTAGAGAGAAAAGGGAGCTTATCTCTCTAGAAACTAACCTACATGATGCCAAGTTACAAAAAATTGCTCCCCTCTTGCCCAAGCTTGAATTCTGCATGAAATAGCATTAGAAATGAGTTGGATTGGGCCCAAAATGCTCTACAAATTGCTGGCCACAATTCACTTCAGTGAATCACGCTGCTCCATTGGTGTTCACAAGTACAGTGCGCGTGCGCATCCCTAGACGTCAGGAAACTATGGTAAATTTTATATCCTTTTCCTCTCATTTGTTTCCAGCACTTTAAATTGCATGATTGTCTTTAACTTCTCTGTATGCGTGTGTGGTATGAATAAGCATAGCCTGAATTTTGATTTGTAACATGTTACCGTGACATTATGACTACCAACTTGAGTTTTGTGAATTCAAAAGCAATAAAGTATCATGATCATAAACAAACATGGTTATTAAAGAAGAATTTAGCATGTGCATAGAAGTATTGGAAGGCTAGTATGGTTAATTATTACTCAATTGCATTTGAATATATTTAATTGAAGTTTTCATCTAGGACATTTTATGAAATATTTTTGAAATCATGAAAACCTTGAAGAGGCAATTGTAAATTAAGGCGAGAAAGAAAAAGGAAAAGAATGAGAAAGTTGAAGGCTCTGAGTACTGATGAGCGGATAATTTATACGCTTTTTGGCATTATTTTTACATAGTTTTTAGTATAATTTAGTTAGTTTTTAGTATATTTTTATTGGTTTTTAAATACAAATTACATTTTTGGACTTTAATATGAGTTTGTGTGTTTTTCTATGATTTTAGGTAGTTTCTGGCTGAAATTGAGGGACTTGAGCAAAAATCAGATTCAGAGGCTGAAGAAGGACTGCAGATGCTGTTGGATTTTGACCTCCCTGCACTCAAAGTGGATTTTCTGGAGCTAAAGGAGTCCAAATGGAGCGCTCTTAATTGCGTTGGAAAGTAGACATCAAGGGCTTTCCAGAAATATATAATAGTCCATACTTTGCTCGAGTTTAGACGACGCAAAATTGCATTCAACGCCAGTTCTCTGCCCTTTTCTAGAGTTAAACGCCAGAAACAGGCTACAACCTGGCGTTTAACTCCAAAAAGAGTCTCTTCACATGAAAGCTCAATGCTCAGCCCAAGCACACACCAAGTGGGCCCAGAAGGAGATTTCTGCATCATTTACTCATTTCTGTAAACCCTAGTAACTAGTTTAGTATAAATAGGACTTTTTACTATTGTATTTACATCTTTGGATTATCTTTTGATCCTTTGATCACGTTTAGGGGGCTGGCTATTCGGCCATGCCTGGACCTTCATCACTTATGTATTTTCAACGGTAGATTTTCTACACACCATAGATTAAGGTGTGGAGCTCTGCTGTTCCTCATGAATTAATGCAAAGTACTATTATTTTTCTATTCAATTCAAGCCTATTTCTTCTCTAAGATATTCATTCGCACACAAGAACATGATGAATGTGATGATTATATGACGCTCATCATCATTCTCACTTATGAACGCATGTCTGACAAACACTTCCGTTCTACATGTAAACAAGCTTGAATGTGTATCTCTTAGCCTTCTGATCTATGATCAGAGTCTTCGTGGTATAGGTTAGAATTATTGGCGGCCATTCTTGAGATCCGAAAAGTCTAAACCTTGTCTGTGGTATTCCGAGTAGGATCTGGGAAGGGATGGCTGTGACGAGCTTCAAACTCGCAAGTGCTGGGCGTAGTGACAGACGCAAAAGGATTACTGAATCCTATTCCAGTATGATCGAGAACCGACAGATGATTATCCGTGTGGTGACAGCGCATTTTGGACGATTTTCACCGAGAGGATGGGATGTAGCCATTGACAACGGTGATGCCCTACATAAAGCTTGCCATAGAAAGGAGTATGAAGGATTGGATGAAGACAGTAGGAAAGCAGAGATTCAGAAGGAACAAAAGCATCTCCATACGCTTATCTGAAATTCTCACCAATGAATTACATAAGTATTTCTATCCTATTTTATATTTTAATTATATTTTAATTATTAAAACTCTATAACCATTTGAATCCACCTGACTGAGATTTACAAGGTGACCATAGCTTACTTCAAGCCGATAATCTCCGTGGGATCGACCCTTACTCACGTAAGGTTTATTACTTGGAAGACCCAGTGCACTTGCTGGTTAGTTGTGAAGAAGAACTAAGATTAAGAATGTGCGTATTAAGTTTTTAGCACCGTTACCAAGGAATGAATGATCACGATTTCGTGCACCAAGTTTTTGGCGCCGTTGCCGGGGATTGTTCGAGTTTGGACAACTGACGGTTCATCTTGTTGCTCAGATCAGGTAATTTTATTTTAATTTTAAGCTTTCTGTTTTTGTTCTTTTTATTTTCGAAAAATTTTCCAAAAAAAAAAAACAAAAAAACAAAAAAATAAATTATTCTATGCTCTTTAGAATTTTTAAGAATGAATTCTAGAGTTTCATGAGATACGTTGAATCCTGGCTAGCTGTTAAGCCATGTCTAATCTTTTGGACCGAGGTTTTAACTATCTTGAGAAGAGCTTCTTTGTCTTTCTCAGCAAATTAGCTGTTGTATGTAATGTTCTGCTGAAGCTTGGCTGGCTATTGGCCATGTCTAGTGTTTTAGACCGGAGCTTTCACTAAAAGCTTGGCTGGCTAGTAAGGCATGTCTAATTCTTGGACCGGAGCTTTAGGCTGACATTGCATGATTCCTGGAATTCTCATTAAAAATTTTGAAATCCTTATTTTTCTTTTTCAAAATAATTTTCGAAAAATCCAAAAAAATTTAATAAATCATAAAACCAAAAATTTAATGTTTCTTGTTTGATTCTAGTGTCAATTTTTAAGTTTGGTGTCAATTGCATTTTGTTAAAATTTTCGAAAATTCATCATGTGTTCTACATGATCTTCAAGTTGTTCTTGATAAATTTCCTTGTGTGATCTTTGCATTTTTATGTTTTGTGTCTTTTCTTGTTTTCCATATACATTTTCAATTTGTTAGTGTCTAAAGTTTGAAAATTTCTAAGTTTGGTGTCTTGCATGTTTTTCTTTTCTTAAAAATTTTCAAAAATAAGTTCTTGGTGTTCATCTTGACATTCAAAGTGTTCTTGGTGTTCATCTTGACATTCAAAGTGTTCTTGCATGCATCATGTGTTTTGATCTTGAATTCTCATGTTTTAAGTCTTTTCATTGTTTTTCTCTTTCATCATTAAAAATTCAAAAAAAAAATTATCTTTCCCTTTTTCTTCTCAAAAAATTCAAAAATTTGAGTTGACTTTTTCAAAAATTTTTAAAATCTAGTTGTTTCTTATGAGTCAAATTAAATTTTCAATTTAAAAATTCTATCTTTTTCAAATCTTTTTAAAAAATCAAATCTTTTTCATTTTTTCTTTCATAATTTCAAAATTTTCAAAATTTATTTTCAAAATCTTTTTCTTATTTCTATTTCATATTTTCGAAATTAATGCTAACAATTAATGTGATTGATTCAAAAATTTTAAGTTTGTTACTTGCCTAGTAAGAAAGGTTCAATCTTTAAATTTTAAAATCATATCTTTTTGTTTCTTGTTAGTCAAGTAATCAACTTTAGTTTTCAAAATCAAATCTTTTTAAATTTCTTTTTCAAATCTTTTTCAAAATAAATTTCAATCATATCTTTTTCAAAACTTAATTTCAAAATCTTTTCTAACTTCTTATCTTTTTAAAATTTGATTTTCAAATCTTTTTCAATTAACCACTTAACTTTTTGTTTGATTTTAAAAGTTTACTATTTCAATCATATCTTTTTCAAAACCACCTAACTACTTTTCTCTCTCTTATTTTCGAAAATTACTAACCCCTTTTTTCAAAGTTTGTTTTAATTAACTAATTGTCTTAAATTTTAATTTAATTTTATTTCTCATCTTAAATTTCGAATTCTAATTAATAGTCAACATAAAAACAAAAAAATATTTTTTTATTTTATTTTTATTTTTTGAATTTTCCCACCTCTCATCTCCTTCTATTTATTTATCTACTAACACTTCTCTTCTAATCAAAAATTCGAACCAACTCTTCTCCTCTGTGTTCGAATTCTTATCTTTTCTTTCTTCCATTCTTCTCTTCTTATACTCATATAAGGAATCTCTATACTGTGACATAGAGGATTCCATATTTTCTTTTCTGTTCTCTTCTTTTTCATATGAGCAGGAACAAGGATAAGAATATTCTTGTTGAAGCTGATCCTGAACCTGAAAGGACTCTGAAGAGGAAGCAAAGGGAAGCTAAAGCACAACTCTCTGGAGAAAATCTGAAAGAAATTTTCGAAAAAGAAGGAGACATGGCCGAACCCAACAACAATGCAAGGAAGATGCTTGGTGACTTTACTGCACCAAATTCCAACTTACATGGAAGAAGCATCTCAATCCCTGCCATTGGAGCAAACAATTTTAAGCTAAAGCCTCAATTAGTTTCTCTGATGCAACAGAATTGTAAGTTTCATGGACTTCCATCAGAAGATCCTTTTCAGTTCTTAACTGAATTCTTACAAATCTGTGATACTGTTAAGACCAATGGGGTTGATCCCGAGGTCTACAGGCTTATGCTTTTCTCGTTCGCTGTAAGAGACAGAGCTAGAATATGGTTGGACTTTCAACCTAAAGATAGCCTGAACTCTTGGGATAAGTTGGTCACGGCTTTCTTAGCCAAGTTCTTTCCTCCTCAAAAGCTTAGCAAGCTTAGAGTGGATGTTCAAACCTTAAAATAGAAAGAAGGTGAATCCCTCTATGAAGCTTGGGAGAGATACAAGAAACTGACCAAAAAGTATCCTTCTGACATGCTTTAAGAATGGACCATCCTGGATATATTCTATGATAGTTTGTCTGAATTAGCCAAGATGTCATTGGACCATTCTGCAGGTAGATCCATTCACCTAAAGAAAATGCCTGCAGAAGCTCAGGAACTCATTGACATGGTTGCAAATAACCAGTTCATGTACACTTCTGAAAGGAATCCTGTGAGTAATGGGACGCCTCAGAGGAAGGGAGTTCTTGAAATTGATACTCTGAATGCCATATTGGCTCAGAATAAAATATTGACTCAGCAAGTCAATATGATTTCTCAGAGTCTGAATGGATTGCAAGCTGCATCTAACAGTACTCAAGAGGCATCTTCTGAAGAAGAAGCTTATGATCCTGAGAACCCTGCAATAGCAGAGGTGAATTACATGGGGGAACCCTATGGAAATACCTATAATCCCTCATGGAGAAATCATCCAAATTTCTCATGGAAGGATCAACAAAAGCCTCAACAAGGCTTTAATAATGGTGGAAGAAACAGGTTTAGCAATAGCAAGCCTTTTCCATCATCATCTCAGTAACAGACAAAGAATTCTGAGCAGAATCCATCTAGCTTAACAAAAATACTCTCTGATTTATCTAAGGCCACTCTAAGTTTCATGAATGAAACAAGGTCCTCCATTAGAAATTTGGAGGCACAAGTGGGCCAGCTGAGTAAAATAGTCACTGAAACTCCTCCAAGTACTCTCCCAAGCAATATAGAAGAGAATCCAAAAAGAGAGTGCAAGGCCATAACCTTACTTGGTGTGGCCGAACCTACAAGGAAGGAGGGGGACGTGAATCCCAATGAGGAAGACCTCATGGGACATCCTCTGAACACTAGAGGGTTCCTCAATGAGGACTGAAGGAATCTGAGGCTCATACAGAGACCATAGAGGTTCCATTCAACCTGCTTCTGCCCTTCATGAGCTCTGATGAGTATTCTTCCTCTGAAGAGGATGAAGACATTACTGAAGAGCAAGTTGCTAAATACCTTGGTGCAATCATGAAGTTGAATGCCAAATTATTTGGTAATGAGACTTGGGAAGATGAACCTCCCTTGCTCACCAATGAACTGAATGCATTGGATAGGCAGAAATTACCTCAAAAGAAACAAGATCCTGGTAAATTCTTAATACCCTGTACCATAGGCACCATAACCTTTGAGAAGGCTCTGTGTGACCTGGGGTCAGGCATTAACTTTATGCCACTCTCTGTAATGGAGAAACTTGGGATCTTTGAGGTGTAAGCTGCCAGAATCTCATTAGAGATGGCAGACAACTCAAGAAAACAGGCTTATGGACTAGTAGAGGACGTGCTAGTAAAGGTTGAAGGCCTTTACATCCCTGCTGATTTCATAATGCTAGATACTGGGAAGGATGAGGATGAATCCATCATCCTTGGAAGACCGTTCCTAGCCACAGCAAGAGCTGTGATTGATGTGGACAAAGGAGAGTTGGTCCTTCAACTGAATGAGGACTACCTTGTATTTAAAACTCAAGGTTCTCCTTCTATAACCATGGAGAGGAAGCATAAAAAGCTTCTCTCACTGCAGAGTCAACCAAAGCCCCCACAGTCAAACTCTAAGTTTGGTGTTGGGAGGCCACAACCAAACTCCAAGTTTGGTGTTGAACCCCGACATTCAAACTCTAAGTTTGGTGTTGGGAGGTCCCAACAATGCTCTGAATATCTGTGAGGCTCTATGAGAGCTCACTATCAAGCTATTGACTTTAAAAAAGTGCTTGTTGGGAGGCAACCCAATGTTATTTAACTATATTTAATTATTTTCTATTTCTATTTTATATTTTTTTTTTGGTTGATGATCATGTGAAGTCACAAAAACTACTGAAAAATCAAAAACAGAATGAAAAACAGCATTAAAAATAGCTCACCATGGAGAAAGAGCTTACTGGCGTTTAAACGCCAGTAAGAAGCATCAAACTGGTGTTTAACGCCAGAAAGAAGTATCAAGCTGGCATTAAATGCCAGAAACAAGCACCAGACTGGCGTTTAACGCCAGAACAGAGCATGGAGGTGGCGTTAAGGCGTTAAACGCCAGAAACAAGCAGCAAGCTGGCGTTCAATGCCAGACATGCACTCTAAGGGCATTTTGCACGCCTAATTGGAGCAGGGATGTTAAATCCTTGACCCCTGTGGATCTGTGGACCCCACAGGATCCCCACCTACCTCACCTCTTCTTCTCTCCTCTTCACACCTTTTCATAACTCTCTTCCCCAAATACCCTTCACCATTCACCTCCATACCTCTTCCCTAAATACTTTTAACCACTCACATCCATCCATTCTTCCCCATAAACCCCACCTACCTCCAAAATTCAAAATCTTTTCCCTCCCAAACCCAACCCTAATGGCCGAAACCTACCCTACCCCCACCCCTATATAAACCCCTCAACACTACTTCATTTTCACACATTACAAACAAGAGATTAGAAGAAGAGGATGGGAAGTTCTCTCTAATCCTATTCAACAAGTCGGGATCTTAATGGTTCATGAGTTCTATGCAAACGCATGGATTAATAGGAACCATGATAAAAGTAGGAACCCGAATCCAAAGAATTGGCTTATAATGGTTCGGGGGAAATACTTAGATTTCAGTCCGGAAAATGTAAGGTTGGCGTTCAACTCTCCAATGATGCAAGAAAATGCACGCCCCTACACTAGAAGGGTCAACTTTGATCAAAGGTTGGACCAAGTCCTCATGGACATATGTGTGGAAGGAGCTCAATGGAAAGTTGACTCAAGAGGCAAGCCGGTTCAATTGAGAAGACCGGACCTTAAGCCTATAGCTAGAGGATGGTTGGAGTTCATTGATAAACCACTATTTTATGGTTTATAATGTGTTTAATTGTGTGGTTTTATCGTGATCTTTACCCACTTATTCATATAATTAGCATGCATTTATATTTCCTTCCTAAAATTATTACATGATTGAAAACTTGCTTCCTAGAGAATTTTAATTATGTATTTTAATTCTCCTTTATTCCATTCGATGCCATGATTTGTCTGTTAAGTGTTTCAGACTTTATAGGGCATGAATGAGTTGGAGATTGGAAAGGAAGCTTGCAAAAA
Source organism: Arachis ipaensis (assembly GCF_059453495.1). NCBI lineage: Eukaryota > Viridiplantae > Streptophyta > Magnoliopsida > Fabales > Fabaceae > Arachis > Arachis ipaensis. The sequence goes on from NC_142444.1 coordinate 87,973,328, forward strand.
TGGAAGGAACACAAGAAATTGAGGATATGACCAGCGAGAAGTGACGCGGCCGCATGGCTCATGCGACCGTACGAAAGAGAGGAAATCGCAGTAACGCGGCCGCATGGCTCACGCGACCGCACGGATTGGAATAGCGCAAGTGACGCGGAGGCGTGGACGACGCGCTCGCGTGGCAGGGCAAAACGCCGAATGACGCGGCCGCATGAATGATGCGATCGCGTGACGTGCGCGATCTGCATAATCTGCAGAATTCGCTGGGGGCGATTTTGGGCCCTGTTTTGACCTAGTTTTCGGCCCAGAAAAGCAAACTAGAGCCAGAGAACATGCAGAGACCGAAAATAACATTCATTCTACACAATTTTTAGTTTTTAGATCTAGTTTTACTCCTCCTCTAGGTTTTCTCTCTACACATTCATAGTTCTTAGGATTTTATTTCTATTGCTTTTTGCATTGGGATATTGAGAAGAGTTATTACCTCATCAAGACTTCGTCATTCTAGTTTGTTTTCTTTACTTGGCTCTTACTCTTCCATGTCCTTTAATTTACTCAATTTTACTATTGAATTATTTTTAGAATTTATTAATACAAGAATTACTTCTATTTTTAATTGATTTCTTTGATTATTATTTATCATGTCTTTTTTTAATTCCCTTTCCTATGTTATGAATTCCATATTCACAATGAGCGAGTAGTTTCCTAACTTGATGGGGAGTTGATTGAAAGGAACCCTTGAGTTGGAATGCTCAAAAAGAAAAATTGTAATTGGGTTTATTGTTGGATTGCCCTCTAGTCACTGACACCAATCCCTTTTAATTGAGTGGGTTGGAACTTGTGAATAGAAGTAGCATTCCAACTTGTTTGACTTTTCTTTACCTAGTAAGGGATAACTAAACAGAACAACCTTCAATTATCAATTAATCTTGAGAGTACTTCAACAAGAATAGGGCTTCCAACTAATCTACTCCCAGTCAAGGCTTTTATTTAAATTATTTAATTCCTCTAATTTAATTTCCTGTTTATTCAACTCAAACCCATTTTGAAAACATCTTATCAATAAAATAGCACACCTTTCTGCAACTCGTTGGGAGACGACCTGTGATTCATACTCCCAGTATTTTTATTTTAATTTTTGTGACACCCTTCTAAATTGATAAGCGGATTTCTGGTTGGTTAAGAACTATACTTGCAACACATATCTTATAACAATTCTTGACTCGCCAATTTCCGCCACGTCAATTTTTGGCGCCGTTGCTAGGGAGTTGCAATAGAGTGCAAAGTTATTGATTGGAATTTATTTATTTGCATTTTATTTTATCTTGCTACTATGAGCTGCTTATTTCTTTCGTTAGATGACGCGTTCACTTCCTGATCCAAGCTTGCCAGTATTCGATCCTGAGATTGAAAGAACTATTTCACGAATAAGGCAAGCTCGGCGTCAGTTAGTCCTCTCTGAGGGCGGATCTGAAACGTCACTTGAGGAAGAAACCCGCCCCCGTTCTACTGATTCGGTTGATTTACGTGCAGGTGACATGGCAGCAGCTAGGAGAGTTACTATCCAAGAGGCTGGAGCCCCTGATTTTTCAATGCAACCGTTTCAAGCGCATCACCCAGCGGTAGCTACAGACTTTAAAATAAAGACTTCACTGCTCAATTTGATGCCCAAGTTTCATGGCTTACCTGCTCAAGAGCCTATCAAGCACCTGAGAGATTTTCAAGCAGCCTGTTCTACTGTCAGACGTGATGGTGCAAATGAAACTTCAATTTTGTTGAAAGCTTTCTCATTTTCTCTTGAGGGAAAGGCAAGAGAGTGGTACTACACTCAACTCGTAGCAACTGTATCTGACTGGGATATACTTAGAAGAGAATTTTTGGAAAAGTTCTTTCCAGCTGAAGTTACTGATAAACTGAGGAAAGATATTTCCATGATTGTTCAGGACGAATCCGAGACTCTCTATGAATACTAGGAGTGCTTCAATAATCTTTTGGAAGCATGCCCCCACCATATGATTGACAAGATAGTGTTACTCGGTTACGTCACACAGGGCATGAGGCCCCAAGATAAGACCACATTGGAAAGTGCTAGCAATGGGTCTATGAAAAAGTACAAGACCACTGATGAGGCATGGCAATTGATCAGCGACTTAGCTGAATCTACTCAGAATCACAGGCAGAAACAAGGCCGTTCAAAAGCCGTTGCAGAAGTATCCTCTAGTAGAGAGACTGTTGCTCTAACTCAGAGTATCTGTGAAATGACCAACTTGCTGAAGCAGATGCAATTGAATCAACAACAAGTTCAGCAAGCTCAACCTTCTCCACCACAGCAAAGCCAACAGTTAGTCCCACAGAGAGTTTACGGAGTCTGTGCTGATTATAGCCATTATACTGATGAATGTCCGCAGCTCTAGCAGGAAGACAACACCGTGGCAGCCACTCATAACTTCTATGACCACCCCAACCAAGGGTACAATCAAGGTGGCAATTACAGCCATGGATGGCAGGACAATTCTAACCAGAATTGGAGGGACAACAACAACAGAGGAGGCAAAGACAATCAGAGATATCAGAGGTGGAATAATAACAACAACAAGCAGCAGAACCAGAACCAGCCTTACAGAGCACCTCACCGGCGGCAATCCCAAGGACCACAGAATACCCAACAGCAGACCTCTCAAATTACTTATCCCTTTTCATCTTCTAATGACGACTTACTATAATCTATTGATCGGAGACAACAGACCATGGAAAATAACCTTTATGCTACATTAAATGGTCTGAACTCTACTTTGCAAGCTCTTGTCTCACAGATTGGATCAATGAATAACTCCAATAACCAGCCTTTGAGCTCCAGTGGAATCCGCTCTCAACCATTACCCAATCCAAAGGGTGGCATTAATGCCATCACCCTAAGGTCCGGAACCACACTGCCTGAGAGGAATCAGGAGGAGCCAAGCCCACCAGAACACGCCTCAGCTGAAGAGGTAGTGGAAATAGAAGATGTTGAAGAGGAAGAGGACATACAGGACATGGCTGAAAAAGAAGAAGTTCAACCACAGGAGGAAGCACCAAAGGGCGCAGACACTGCAGAAGACACCACTCCCATTCCATTTCCACAACTTGCAAGGAAGCCCAGGAAGCAGCTGGAACCTGATCCCAAAATGGTAGAGATATTCAAAAAGGTTGAGGTAACTGTTCCTCTTTTTGATGTTATTCAACAGGTACCTAAATATGCAAAGTTTCTAAAAGATTTATGTATACATAAAGACAAAATTAATGAATTAGAAACTATTCCTTTAGGTAGTTCCATATCTGCTTTAATTGGAGGTTTACCTGAAAAGTGTAGTGACCCAGGTCCATGTATGGTTAATTGTACTATTGGTGGTGTAGTATTTTCTGAATGCATGTGTGATTTAGGAGCATGTGTGAGTATAATACCTTTGTCTATATATGATATTTTGAGGCTCCCTCCCTTAAAAAGGTCAGCAGCTCGTTTTGTGTTAGCAGATAAAAGCATTATTATAGTGGCTGGAGTTGCTGAAGATGTATTAGTGGGCATTAAGGGGCTCATATTTCCCATTGATTTTTATATCCTGGAGATGCCCCAAAATGACTCAGAGAAGCCATCATCAATCCTACTCGGAAGACCATTCCTGAAGACCTCGAAGTTCAAATTAGATGCTTTTTAAGGAACATACTCCTTTGAAATAGATGGCCGAGTAGTAATCTTCAATCTGAATGGAGTTATGAAGCATCCTCCAGAGGATCATTCTATCCTCCAGTGTGACATCATAGATGAAACCGTGGCTGATGTTCACCAGAAGGAAATTGAAGAGAAGTACATAGGACAAGGTCCAAGTGTGGGGACATTCTCAGAGGACAATGACAGTGATTTACCATTGTTACCAGCTCCAGAAAACCCAGAGCCTGACCATGATCAGAAGTTAGAATTAAAACCCCTTCCTCCACACCTCAAATATGCTTATCTTGAAGACGAGCAGAAGTTTCCAGTTATCATTGCAAGGGAACTCACCTCTCAACAGGAAGAGCAGTTACTTAGTGTGCTGAGGAGGCACAAGAAGGCAATTGGTTGGAGTTTGGCAGACATAGTAGGCATCAACCCTCAAGTCTGTGAGCATAAGATATTTTTAGAAGAGGGAGCAAGACCTATCCATCAACCCGAGAGAAGACTGAACCCCACTATCTTAGAGGTTGTCGAAAAGGAAGTGACCAGACTACTAGAGGCAGATATCATCTACCCTATTTCAGACAGTGAATGGGTAAGCCCAGTACAAGTGGTGCCCAAGAAGTCTGGAATCACTACAATGAAGAATGATCATGGAGATCTCATGGCAACCAGAGTTCAGAACGCCTGGAGGGTCTGCATTGACTACAGATGCCTCAACCAAGCCACTCGTCAGGATCACTATTCTCTTCCATTCATTGATCAAATGTTGGATCGCCTGTCAGGTAAATCACATTATTATTTTTTAGATGGTTACACAGGTTATTTCCAGATTCATATAGCTCCTGAGGATCAGGAAAAGACCACTTTCACATGTCCTTTTGGGACCTATGCTTACAAGAGAATGCCCTTTGGCTTGTGTAATGCACCAGCTACCTTCCAAAGGTGCATGATGATTCTTTTCTCTGATCTTATTGAGGACTGTATGGAAGTTTTTATGGATGATTTTAGTGTATATGGTGATTCTTTTAGCCTTTGCTTAGATGGATTATCTAGAGTATTAGATAGATGTGTCAGTACAAACCTTGTATTAAATTTTGAAAAATGTCACTTTATGGTAAAACAAGGTATTGTACTAGGATATGTTGTGTCTAATACTGGCATTTCTGTAGATCCAGCAAAGGTGGATGTTATTTCTAGTTTACCTTACCCCTCCTCTGTGAGGGAAGTCCGTTCGTTCCTTGGCCATGCAGGTTTTTACAGGAGATTCATTAAGGACTTCAGTAAGGTAGCACTTCCCTTATCCAGACTACTTCAGAAGGATATTAAATTCGAGTTCAGTGAGGATTGCAAACAAGCGTTTGATAAGCTGAAGACCGCGCTAACTCAAGCTCCAATTGTGAGAGGACCAGACTGGAGCCAGCCATTTGAAATAATGTGCGACGCCTCCAACGATGCAGTAGGAGCAGCATTGGCTCAGCGTGAAGGTAAGGACCCCTTTGTTATTGCTTATGCGTCTAAAACTTTAGATGCCGCTCAGTCCAATTACACTACTACTGAGAAAGAGCTTCTTGCTATTGTTTTTGCTCAGGATAAATTCCGAGCCTATTTACTTGGTACGAAGGTAGTAGTGTACTCAGACCACGCAGCTCTAAAGTATCTATTAGCTAAAAAGGAGTCCAAACCAAGGCTTATACGTTGGATACTGCTATTACAACAATTTGATTTAGAAATTAAGGATAGGAGTGGTAACCAGAATTTAGTGGTAGACCACTTGAGTCGCCTTGAGCACATTACAGATGACCCCACTCCTATAGCTGATAATTTCCCATTTGATAACCTGCAAGCAGTATCTGAGGTAGTCCCTTGGTATGCACGTGTAGCTAATTATCTAGTTAGCCGCACCTTTCCTCCAAACTTTTCTAAGCATCAAAGAGACAAGCTGAAAAGCAAGTCTAAATATTATATATGGGATGACCCATATTTATGGAGATATGGCGCTGACCAGGTAATTAGACGGTGTGTGCCTCAATCAGAATTCCAGTCCATCTTAGAGGCCTGTCACTCATTTGAGAGTGGAGGACATTTTGCCCCTCAAAGAACAGCTAGAAAAATCTTAGACTGTGGATTCTGGTGGCCTACTCTTTTTAGAGACGCTGCTGAATTTTGTAGATCTTGTTTCTCATGCCAAAAATTTGGTAATATATCCAAGAGGGATGTGATGCTTCAACAAATTATGCTTTTCTGTGAAATTTTTGATGTTTGAGGCATTGACTTCATGGGTCCATTTCCAAATTCTAATGGTTATTTTTATATATTGTTAGCTGTGGATTACGTTTCCAAATGGGTGGAAGCAATTCCTACCCGCACTGATGATGCTAACACTATCGTTTCCTTTGTTAGAAACCACATTATTTGTCGCTTTGGATCACCACGAGCAATCGTGAGTAATCAAGGCACCCATTTTTGTAACAGGAGACTAACAGGATTAATGAAGAAGCATGGGATAATTCATAAGGTTGCAACAGCCTACCATCCTCAAACTAATGGGCAAGCTGAGGTGTCAAACTGAGAGATAAAGCGTATCTTGCAGAAGATAGTCAAACCTCATCGAAGAGACTGGAGCACCAGGCTATAAGATGCACTCTGGGCATACAGAACAGCATACAAAACACCCATTGGGATGAGTCCTTTCCGCTTAGTTTATGGAAAAGCTTGTCATCTCCCTATTGAAGTAGAGCACAAAGCCTTTTGGGCAGTAAAGGAGTGCAACATGGGAATTGAGAAAGCTAGAGCTGAAAGGAAGTTGCAACTGCAAGAACTGGAAAGCCTTCGCCTAGAAGCTTATGAGAACTCAAGACTATACAAGGAGAAGATGAAGGCTGTACATGATCAGCACATCAAGAGAAAAGAGTTCCAACCTGGGGATTTAGTCCTCCTTTACAAATCTCGACTGAGGCTCATGCCAGGCAAGTTGAGATCAAGATGGGAAGGTCCATACAGAGTAGAGAAGGCCGAACCGTACAGAGTTTTTCACCTAAGTCATCCTTCAAGCTCTGAACTTATCAAAGTTAATGGACAACGTTTAAAGTTGTACCATGGAGAGAAGATGAAGAAAAACAAGGAGCTCGAGATCTTCCTCTTGGAAGATCCCCACATAGCCGAAGACTAAGCTAGTGGAGCGTCCAAGTTATGGACGTTAAAGCAAAGTGCCACCATGGTATGATCGTTCTTTTCTTTATTCTTAGTTTTCCTATTCAATAACTTTTTTCTTTATTAGTACATTTCATGCATCTGCATTAACATACTTTTATTTTAAAAAAAATTCACGCGACGCGACCGCATCATTGACGCGTCCGCGTCGCAGGTGATTGGAGAAAATAATAAAACGAACAGAGAGTCACGCGAGAGAGTGACTAGAGGCGTGCCCGTGGCACACAAATCGCCCCACGCGACCGCGTCGCTGACGCGTCCGCGTCGGGTGGGAACATTGGCCTCCCACGCGACCGTGTCACTCATGCGGCCGCGTGCCCTGGAATTCGACGTGAAAAGGGTGCACGACCGAAAGTTGTGCTAGAGTGGTGCTGGATTGGCACTGAATGCACAATTCTTCCTACGCGGATGCATGGCTCACGCATCCGTGTCATACCCTTCTAATGGCCACTCACGCGATCGCGTGCCCCACGCGATCGCGTCACCCAACATTTGGCGCAATAAGAGTTTGAACAGATAGTTGTGCAAGTGCGAGGATGCCCTCACGCTAGTAGCATAAAACGGGTCACGCGACCGCGTCAATTAGTATAAGTGCAAGTCGCGCGACCGCGTGCCCCACGCGACCGCATCGCTTGCGCCGCCCAGCTTCCCTGATTTGCCAATTATCTTATCTTTCTTTTCCCCAAATCCTATTTTCTCTTTTCCCTCCTTATTTCTTCCTTCTTCCTTCTTCCTTCTTCCTTCTTTCTCACTTTCTACTCTCTCTCTCTCACCCCCATTAACAAGGTTTTCTTTTCTTCTTCCCCCTTACTTTTCTATTATTCTTCTTATTTCTATATGTTATCTTCTTTTCTTTTCTTTTTACTTTCCTTATCCATGTTTTCTTTTTCTTTCTTTTTCCTTTTTACTTGGTGTTGGAAATTTATTTGAATCATTATTTCTCATTATATGCTTGTGGATTGTTGTAAAATTGTTTGACAATTACCTTTTTTTAAAGGGTTGCTTGCATGTTCACTTTAATACTTTCTATACCTTATTTACTATGCATGCTATGTGTTTGTTAAAAAGCCCATATGGCATCATGCATTTTTCTACATTATTCTATTCTACTATTCAATGCTTGCTTTTCACAAATTCCCTTTACTGTTGCATTAATTGAATTTAATTGTCAATAAAAACGTGATGGCTAGTTTGTTACGAGTGATAACACATTTGACTAATTAAATGCTTGATCTATGCTACTCATGCCTTTGCCTGCATGCCAATAAACCCCTTGCATTTAATTATCCTCCAATGCACTTGCTATATTTCCATTGATGAACTTTTCACATGTAGTCATGACCATGTGTTAACAACATCCTCTTTACCGTGCATTGTTTATCACTTATACATCCCTCTTCCTTGCTCTTTCTCTTTGAATTTACGTTACTTTCTTTTTTCCCTTTTCAGGATGGCCACCAAGAAAGGAAAAGAGAAAGCTACTCCCAAACCACCAGCAAGAAGAGGAACAAAAAGAGCATTAGTGGCAGATCCTTCTTCAACTACGGTTAAACCCTCAACAAAAAGAACTAAGAGGATTATAAAGGTTGATGATAAAGAAAAAGCCTTCCCAGCAAAGGACACTGCGCGATTTCCCAATCGCTACTGTGAGCAGATGTTCCCCATCCTGGCAGCAAGGAGTTACAACAACGAATACCTTATTTTCCTCCCAAACCATATTGCTACCTTTGTTGAGCCGCAAATTGCACAAAGATAATAGGGTTTCCTACAGAGACAACCGTGGCAGGTCAATCTTTCTTGGATAGTCGAGTTCTACTCCAACTTCCACCTGCCAACCCTGCAGTCTGTCTTTGTCCGTCAGAAGCAAGTCCCCATTACAGAAGAGGCCATTCAAAAAGCTCTAGGTCTTCCCCCTGTTCCAGAAGGATTGGACACCTTTCAAGAAGCCGCACTCAAGCGCCAGATGTACCAATTTGACTGGGACACCATTCTCAGAGTTATCGCACTACCTGGCAGCCGTTGGATCTACGGATACCATCGTACCCGCCCTAAGGGAATATCGGCTTCAGCACTTACCTTGGAGGCTCGCGTATGGGCACAGATCATGTCCCATTACGTCTTTTCGAGCACTCACGAGTCCTCATTCACTGCGGACATGGCCGTTCTACTATGGTACATCCTTACAAACCAACCTCTGAACCTACCAAGACACATCCGGAATGCCATGGGACATGTACAAATTACGGGCAACTTACCTTTTCCCGCCTTGGTCTCAGATCTTGTCTTAGCAGCCAGAATTTCCTACAGAGCTGGGGACACCAAAGCCATGCTCCCACGGGATGATCAGTATGTCCCTAACGGGAAATACATCAGACCTCCACCAGCCGCCACAAGCCATCCTACTGAACCAGTCGAAGATATTCCTTCTTCAACACCATAAGCACCTACAACAGACCAACTGCTCCATCAGATACTCAAAAGGTTGGATCAACAGGAACACAAAACTAAGATGAGAGAGCGCCATAACAAGCACCGATTCACATACCTCAAGGAGCTGATTATGGGAAAATTCAAGGACTCAGACACCCCGGACTCCACTTCTTTTACCAGCACAGGAAGCCATGATGGTCCCGACTGTGGAGATACTGCTACCAGCCCACCTTTGTTCCTGACAGATGGCACCGAGGACAGTGCAAAGCCTTAAGTGTGGGGAGGTCGGTCAGTACCTGACTTCCGGAGGTAATTTCTCTTCTCTAAACACCAATAAATTAGGATATTTAGTTAGTTTTTCTTTTGTAGAATAGGATAAATTGCATAGTTATAGGTTAGTTGCATGCATGTTCTAGTTGATTGAAAAGACAATAAGTTTTCCTCTAAGACCCTATTTTCGGAACAAATTTCACTAACTTTAATTAAAACTCTTATGTTAAATTTGCTTGAAGTTGTATTTGGAACATGATTTTTGAGCTAAAAGAACACACAACCTGTGAGATTTGAGCCTTTATGCATGGTTACATTATTTAACCATAATTATTTTATATTTGTGTGTTTACTTCTCTATGATTGTAATCTATATTTTGTCTCATCCTATATGTCCAATGTTTATTATATTTGTATGCTTGCATATGATTGAGGCCATTATTTGTTTAAACTCACATATCCAAATTAAACCTACTCTTTCAATTACCTTTGTTAGCCACTTTGAGCCTTTAAATCCCATTTGTTCTATATTTTACCACATTACTAGCCTTAAGCGGAAAAACAATTATATATCCCAAATTGAATCTTTGGTTAGCTTAAGATAGAATTGTGTGTGCTAATTAAGTATGGGAAATTGTGGGAACAAAAGATAATAAAGGAATGTGTCATGATAATATAATGGGAATTTGGATACCTACTCATGTGAAACTATAAGAATTAAAAATCTATGTGCATTGATAAGCTATGTTTATTTTTATGTTTATGTTAAAAAAAAAAACCAAAAATATTCAATAAATAAATAAGGGGACAAAAATTACCCCAATGCTAAGTTAAGAATTCAAAGATCAATGCATGTATGATAAAATTAAAATAAAAAGTTGATACACGAGTATGGAATGTGAAAGGAAAATTCTGGGTAGCTAGGCATGAATTCTAAAGTTATATAGAATATATATAGGTTATGTTAAAGCTTGGGTTAATTAAAGATTCAGTTTATAAGCTTACTTAGCCATATATGTATCCTTACCATTACCTTAGCCCCATTACAACCTTGAAAAGACCTCATGATGTTTGCATTGGTATATTAAATGTTGTTGATTGGTTAAGAGAAGAACAAAAAAATTAGAGAGCATGATTAGAAAAGGATAGAGTGATTGCCCTATACCTCAATGCTTGAAATTCTATGTTCCCTGCTTTCATGAGCTACCTTCTTGCATTTTTATCTGTTCTTACTATATAAGAATTGAATTAGTGGAATTTGATTTGTAATTATTTTGAAGAACTTATTTACTATTGATCAAGTGGACAAGAATCATATAGTTGCATTCACATATATAAGTTGCATTGCATTGCATGAGTTTTACATGTTCCTACTCATTTATTTTATCTCCTTCAACTAAGCATGAGGACATGCTAATGTTTAAGTGTGGGGAGGTTGATAAACCACTATTTTATGGTTTATAATGTGTTTAATTGTGTGGTTTTATCGTGATCTTTACCCACTTATTCATATAATTAGCATGCATTTATATTTCCTTCCTAAAATTATTACATGATTGAAAACTTACTTCCTAGAGACTTTTAATTATGTATTTTAATTCTCCTTTATTCCATTCGATGCCGTGATCTGTGTGTTAAGTGTTTCAGGCTTTATAGGGCATGAATGAGTTGGAGATCGGAAAGGAAGCTTGTAAAAATGGAAGGAACACAAGAAATTGAGGAGATGACCAGTGAGAAGTGACGGGGCCGCATGGCTCACGCGACCGCACGGATTGGAATAGCGCAAGTGACGCGGAGGCATGGACGATGCGCTCGCGTGGCAGGGCAAACGCCGAATGACGCGGCCGCATGAATGACGCGATCGCGTGACGTGCGCGATCTACATAATCTGCAGAATTCACTGGGGGTAATTTTGGGCCCTGTTTTGACCCAGTTTTTGGCCCAAAAAAGTAGACTAGAGCCAGAGAACATGCAGAGACCGAAAACAACATTCATTCTACACAATTTTTATTTTTTAGATCTAGTTTTACTCCTCCTCTAGGTTTTCTCTCTACACATTCATATTTCTTAGGATTTTATTTCTATTGCTTTTTGCATTGGGATATTGAGAAGAGTTATTACCTCATCAAGACTTCGTCATTCTAGTTCGTTTTCTTTACTTGGCTCTTACTCTTCCATGTCCTTTAATTTACTCAAATTTACTATTGAATTATTTTTAGAATTTATTAATACAAGAATTACTTCTATTTTTAATTGATTTCTTTGATTTTTATTTATCATGTCTTTCTTTAATTCCCTTTCCTATGTTATGAATTTCGCATTCACAATGAGCGAGTAGTTTCCTAACTTGATGGGGAGTTGATTAAAAGGAACCCTTGAGTTGGAATGCTCAAAAAGAAAAATTGTAATTGGGTTTATTGTTGGATTGTCCTCTAGTCACTGACACCAATCCCTTTTAATTGAGTGGGTTGGAACTTGTGAATAGAAGTAGCATTCCAACTTGTTTGACTTTCCCTTACCTAGTAAGGGATAACTAAGCAGAACAACCTTCAATTATCAATTAATCTTGAGAGTACTTCAACAAGAATAGGGCTTCCAACTAATCTACTCCCAGTCAAGGCTTTTATTTAAATTATTTAATTCCTCTAATTTAATTTCATGTTTATTCAACTCAAACCCTTTTTGAAAACATCTGATCAATAAAATAGCACACCTTTCTGCAACTCGTTGGGAGACGACCTGGGATTCATACTCCCAGTATTTTAATTTTAATTTTTGTGACACCCTTCTAAATTGATAAGCGGATTTCTGGTTGGTTAAGAACTATACTTGCAACGCATATCTTATAACAATTCTTGACTCGCCAATTTCCGCCACGTCATTCATCCAACGCTTAATTATTCCTACTAGCAACCGGTCTGAAGTTACTGTAGACCGGGCCATCATGATCCATAGTATCATGATTGGGGAAGAAGTGGAAGTTCATGAGATTATACCTCAAGAATTCTACAAGGTGGCTGACAAGTCCTCCACTTTGGCAAGGTTAGCCTTTCCTCACCTCATTTGTCACCTCTGCAATTCAGCTGGAATTGAAATAGAGGGAGACATCCTCATTGATGAGGATAAGCCCATCACTAAGAATAGGATGGAGCAAACAAGAGATTATAGACCTCAACAAGAGCATGAGGAAATTCCTCACCATGAAATCCTTGAGATACCTCAAGGGATGCACTTCCCTCCACAAAACTATTGGGAGCAAATCAACACCTCCCTAGGAGAATTAAGTTCCAACATGGGACAACTAAGGATGGAACACCAAGAGCACTCCATCATTCTCCATGAGATTAGAGAAGATCAAAGAGCTATGAGGGAGGAGCAACAAAGATAAGGAAGGGAAATAGAGGAGCTCAAGAACACCATTGGTTCTTCAAGAGGAAGAAGAAGCCACCCTCACTAAGGTGGACCCGTTCCTTAATCTCCTTGTTCTTATTTTTCTGTTTTTTGCTTACTATACTTTATGTTTATTTATGTTTGTGTCTTTATTACATGATCATTAGTGTTTAAGTGTCTATGTCTTAAAGCTATGAATGTCCTATGAATCCATCACCTTTCTTAAATGAAAAATGTTTTTAATCACAATAGAACAAGAAGTACATGATTTTGAATTCATCCTTGAAACTAGTTTAATTATTTTGATGTAGTGGCAATACTTTTTGTTTTTCTGAATGAATGCTTGACCAGTGCATATGTATTTTGAATTTGTTGTTTATGAATGTTAAAATTATTGGCTCTTGAAAGAATAAAGAAAAAGGAGAAATTTTATTTGATGATCTAAAAAATCATAAAAATGATTCTTGAAGCAAGAAAAAGCAGTGAATAGAGAAAAGCTTGCAAAAAAAATGGCAAAAATAAAAGAAAAAAAGAAAGAAAAAGAAAAAGCAAGCAGAAAAAGCCAAGAGCTCTTTAAACCAAAAGGCAAGAGCAAAAAGCCAATAGCCCTTAAAACCAAAAGGCAAGGGTAATAAAAGGGATCCAAGGCTTTGAGCATCAGTGGATAGGAGGGCCCAAAGGAATAAAATCCTGGCCTAAGCGGCTAAACCAAGCTGTCCCTAACTATGTGCTTGTGGCGTGAAGGTGTCAAGTGAAAAGCTTGAGACTGAGCGGTTAAAGTCGAGGTCCAAAGTAAAAACAGAGTGTGCTTAAGAACCCTGGACACCTCTAATTGGGGACTTTAGCAAAGCTGAGTCACAATCTGAAAAGGTTCACCCAATTATGTGTCTGTGGCATTTATGTATCCGGTGGTAATACTAGAAAAAAAAGTGCTTAGGGCCACGACCAAGACTCATAAAGTAGCTGTGTTCAAGAATCAACATACTGAACTAGGAGAATCAATAACACTATCTGAATTCTGAGTTCCTATAGATGCCAATCATTCTGAACTTCAAGGGATAAAGTGAGATGCCAAAACTGTTCAGAGGCAAAAAGCTACTAGTCCCGCTCATCTGATTGGAGCTAAGTTTCATTGATATTTTGGAATTTATAGTATATTCTCTTCTTTTTGTCCTATTTTATTTTCATTTCCTTGGGGACAAGCAACAATTTAAGTTTGGTGTTGTGATAAGCAGAAAATTTATACGCTTTTTGGCATTGTTTTTACATAGTTTTTAGTATATTTTTATTAGTTTTTAAATAAAAATCACATTTCTGGACTTTACTATGAGTTTGTGTGTTTTTCTATGATTTTAGGTAATTTCTGGCTGAAATTGAGGGACTTGAGCAAAAATCAGATTCAGAGGCTGAAGAAGGACTGCAGATGCTGTTGGATTCTGATCTCCCTGCACTCAAAGTGAATTTTTTGGAGCTACAGGAGTCAAAATGGAGCGCTCTTAATTGCGTTAGAAAGTATACATCCAGAGCTTTCCAGCAATATATAATAGTCCATACTTTTCTTGAGTTTAGACGACGCAAACTGGCGTTCAACGCCAGTTTTCTGCCCTTTTCTGGAGTTAAACGCCAGAAACAGGTTGCAAATCAGAGTTAAACGCCAGAAACAGGCTACAACCTGGCGTTTAACTCCAAAAAGATTCTCTACACATGAAAGCTCAATGCTCAGCCCAAGCACACACCAAGTGGGCCCGGAAGTGGATTTCTGCATCATTTACTCATTTCTGTAAACCCTAGTAACTAGTTTAAATAGGACTTTTTACTATTGTATTTACATCTTTGGATTATCTTTTGATCCTTTTATCACGTTTAGGGGGCTGGCCATTTGGCCATGCCTAGACCTTCATCACTTATGTATTTTCAACAGTAGAGTTTCTACACACCATAGATTAAGGTGTGGAGCTCTGCTGTTCCTCATGAATTAATGCAAAGTACTATTGTTTTTCTATTCAATTCAAGCCTATTTCTTCTATAAGATTTTTATTCGCACACAAGAACATGATGAATGTGATGATTATGTGATGCTCATCATCATTCTCACTTATGAACGCGTGCCTGACAAACACTTCTGTTCTACATGCAAACAAGCTTGAATGTGTATCTCTTAGCCTCCTGATTTACGATCAGAGTTTTCGTGGTATAGGCTAGAATTATTGGTGGCCATTCTTGAGATCCGGAAAGTCTAAACCTTGTCTATGGTATTCCGAGTAGGATCTGGGAAGGGATGGCTGTGACGAGCTCCAAACTCGCGAGTGCTGGGCGTAGTGACAGACGCAAAAGGATTACTGAATCCTATTCCAGTATGATCGAGAACCGACAGATGATTAGCCGTGCAGTGACAGCGCATTTTGGACCATTTTCACTGAGAGGACGGGATGTAGCCATTGACAACGGTGATGCCCAACATAAAGCTTGCCACGGAAAGGAGTATGAAGGATTAGATGAAGACAGTAGGAAAGCAGAGGTTCAGAAGGAACAAAAGCATCTCCATACGCTTATCTGAAATTCTCACCAATGAATTACATAAGTATTTCTATCCTATTTTATATTTTAATTATATTTTAATTATTAAAACTCTATAACCATTTGAATCCACCTAACTGAGATTTACAAGGTGACCATAGGTTGCTTCAAGTCGACAATCTCTGTGGGATCGACCCTTACTCACGTAAGGTTTATTACTTGGACGACCCAGTGCACTTGTTGGTTAGTTGTACGAGATTGTGAAGAAGAACTAAGATTAAGAACGTGCGTATTAAGTTTTTAGCGCCGTTACCAAGGAATGAACGATCACGATTTTGTGCACCAAGTACCAATGACAATCATTTGTTAAGTACTTGTGGTGTTTATGTATCAGGCAAAAAGCTTGAAAACAAAACATTTAGAAGTCAAGGCTAGGCTCAAGTGCAAAAGCACTCCTTTAAAGCTCAAGGCTCTGAGCATCAATGATTAGAGAGTCAAGAAAAGAAACAAATGAGCTTAATGAAGTCCTCTAATTAAATGCTTGTGGTGCTTATGTATCAAGTGGTAATACTTGAAAAACAAAGCATTTAGAGTCGTAGCTTTGTTATCAACTCATGGGGCAAAACACCCAAAAGGAGAAGCTAATAAGAAAATCAAAAGCTTGTTTCAAGGAAGAAATATAAG
This sequence comes from Arachis ipaensis, assembly GCF_059453495.1. NCBI lineage: Eukaryota > Viridiplantae > Streptophyta > Magnoliopsida > Fabales > Fabaceae > Arachis > Arachis ipaensis. The sequence continues at coordinate 87,989,511 of NC_142444.1, forward strand.
GAAAAGATTTCATAAATTGAGCTAGATAGAAGCATCAATCATTTACATTTCTTTTGTGATTATGGCATGCATAGAAAACTAGCCAACCATGAACATTGAGTTGCTATTCTTCTTACCTTGGATTGTCAATCTTTATTACATGATTCTTTTCTTGCTTGTGGACAAGCAAGGTTTAAGTTTGGTGTTGTGATGACATGTCATCATGTCATATTTTTCTATGCTTTTTCATACAAGAAATTTATGATTAGTGCTTAAATATTGCATTCTTTTGTACTTAAATGGTATATTTCTTTGATCTTTTGATTTTATAAATTTTGTAGGAAATAAGTGGAAAAAGAAGCAAAATAGCACAAAATTAGCTCAAAAGAAGAAAAGAAGGATTTTGGGGCACACTTTAAAGTTTGAGCACGCTTTGGAATCTTAGGCCACGCTTTTAAAAGCATGGCCCATGACCATGAAGCCTTGGCATTAGCATCATGAACTACATGCATTAATGCTTATGCATGCATGCATTTAATTATTAATGACCGAATGAATGAAATGAATGCATGCATGAAACATTTAATTATTAAAGCCAATGAATGCAATGAATGAATGCTACGGCATTACTATTAAAGCCAATTGGCTAAAGAACAAATCATGCTTTAATGTGAATGCATTGGCTTTATTAATTAAAATATAATGAAAGCATGGATGAAGCTTTAATTACTAATGCCAATTGGCAGTGAAAAGAATGAAGCAAGTGTTCATTAAAAGAACTCTACAAATGAACGCTACATTAAGCAAGGGAGCGTTCATTATGCCAAGAAAGTAGCGTTCATTTGTTTGTGAATGTAGCACTCACTTTTCTTGCCTTTTTCGTGAGTTTCAAGTTGAGAGGCTAAGCGCGCATGAAAGCAACACAAAGGCGTAGCGCCCAAAGAGCCTAGCGTTCAATTGAGGGAGCGCAACATTCAATTAGGTGAACGCCAGGAGCAAGCATGCCCACCAGAATGGCACGCCCAAAGGGAATGAGTGTAGCGTTCAATTTCAGTCACGGAGCGCTACACTGGAGCTGCTCAACACGTGACAAGGCACACAAGGCAAGTGAACGCAACGTTCACTAATGAAACGGAGCGTTCCACTGGAGCATGCACCACCCCTGATCCGTTTTCAATCAAGTGCCACCCGGATCCACTTCTTCAAGGCCAAACCAAAAAGCTGTAACTCTGGCTCAATTAATCCCAATTCAAGCCCATTGACACACCAAAGCAAGCAAAACCCATGGACATCACTCAAAGGCACAAGAAAAAGCTAGATTAGGAATTTCATTTAAATTGTAATTTGTTTTCAATTTCAATTTTATTTTCATTTTGTAAAGCCTATAAAAAGGCATCAATTTCATTTCATTAAGGAGGCTGGCTCTGCTAGAAAGCAATAGGAGTAGGAGTAGGAGTAGAATAGAAAGCTCTCTTTGAAACACTTTAATTTTTCTGCAATTTTACAATTTAATTTAAATTTAGATTGATTTTAATCTTTTGTTCTCATTGCTTTCTTTTCCCAATTGCTTCCAATTTACTTTCATACAATTTAAATCTTCATGTTCCTCTGCACTTTACATTTGATGTTTTCTATGAGCTTGATTTACATTTCCTGCAAATTTACATTTTCTGCAATTACTCTAAGTTACTGATTTACTACTTTCATTTAATTTTTTCAGCACCCAGCCCGCTTTACATTTGCTGCAATCTATATTTCTTGTTCTTTAAGACTTTGTCAATTTACTTCCTGCAAGTTAGATCTGATGCAATTTACGTTTATTGCTATTTAAGCGTCAGTCCAATTTATATTCTGCAATTTATAATTTCTGCAATTTACTTTCTGTTGGCTACATTTCATTCAACTCACCAATATTAGCTTGACTAAACTAATCACCTCACTAAAGTTGCTTGATCCATCAATTCCTGTGGGATCGACCTCACTCTTGTAAGTTATTACTTCTTGATGCAACCCAGTACACTTGCCGGTGAGTTTTGTGTGGTATCGTTTTTCCCGCATCATTCATACATAAAATAATGGATATATAGAATCAAAAGAATCAAGGATTTAAATCATAGAAAGAGAACAATGCACACAAGAATGGAAATAAGTGGTTATATGATGTAACCACGCAATTGGGCTCAAAACTCACATGCTTGTGTGTTCTTAGCTCAAAAACCTTTTCCAAAATTAATTCTTCAAGCAAGTTTAAGAAAAAAAATTTCAAATTGATAGGGTGCTGACGAGAGAACTTTTGCGTGGTCTAGAAATTGCGGATAAATCCTCGTTGCAAGTATAGTTTTTAAACCTTCAAAAGTCCTTTCATACAAACGTTTTGGTTGTCAAAAGTAACAAACCCCTTTTAAAATTGATAACAAAGTATTTAAACCTCGGGTCGTCTTCTCAAGGAATTGCAGGGCGGTATGTTCTTATTATTGGTTATGAAGATTGTAAATTGGGAGTTTTGGAAGTAAGGTGGGAATATGTTATATGACAAGTAAAATAAAATAATAATAATAAAATCTCTTGGCAAGGTATAAGAAATTAGAAGTCCAGACTTACTTATCATTATCAATAATAATAAAAGTTGAATCTTAATTCCACTTAGTTGACCTTTACTAAAGCAAAGGAAAGTCAAGGGACAAATTGGTTTGATCTTCGAATCCTATTTATTTCCTAAAAAAAGATTAGGATTATTGAAGTTCAATTCAATTAGCAAGGATAACAATTATCAATTATGCTGTTGAATTGGATAACTCTTGAGTTACTGATTTCTTAACCAAAACCAAAAGGAAAAAAATAAATCTACTGGAATAAAAATGCCTTCAGATGGGAAGCAATAATCATGTAAATAAAAGAAAGCAATAATAACCAAAATACCTCAAACAATATTAATTCAAAGAAAATCATAACATGAATGTAGCATAAGCCAAATAGGCAACATAACTAATATAAGCATTAAAGTATCTAAAAATAAAAGATAAGTATAAAGTAAAAGAACATTGAACCTGGGATTTAGAGTCACTCCTAAAACTAAGAGAAGTCCTAAATCCTAATCCTAAGAGAGAGGAGAGAACCTCTCTTTCTAAAAACTACATCTACTCCTAAAATTGTGAATTGTGAAAACCTTTCTATGAATGGATGTAATTCCCCACTTTATAGCCTCTAATCTGTGTTTTCTGGGCCGCGAACTGGGTCGAAAACAGCCCGGAAATCGCTGGAGAAGAATTCAAACACGCTGATTTCCGTCACTGCGACGCGGCCGCATGGGTCACGCGGTCGCGTCGCCTAGCGTCAAAGCAACTATGGCATATTATATATCAAATCAAAGCCCCGAATGTTAGCTTTTCAATGCAACTAGAACCGCGTCGTTTGGACCTCTGTAGCTAAAGTTATAGCCATTTGAGTGCGAAGAAGTTAGGCTGGACAGCTTAGCTGTTTCTCCAACTTCTTGTATTCCTTCCACTTTTGCATGCTCCCTTTCCATCCTCTGAGCCATTCCTGCCCTGTAATCTCTGAAATCACTTAACACACATATCAAGGCATCTAATGGTGATAAGAGAGGATTAATATTAGCAATATAAAGGCCAAAGAAGCATGTTTTCAATCAAAGCACATAATTAGGAAGGCAAATGTAAAACCATGCAAATCATATGAATAAGTGGGTGAAAAGCTGATAAAAACCACCCAAATGAGTACAAGATAAACCATGAAATAGTGGTTTATCAGGTGCCCTAAAAATAGTTTCTTGGAAATAAAATCATCACTTAACCAAGTAGTCCTAACAAGAAACAACTACAACGCAACGAGTGTTTAATTGTATAAACTAACCATGAAATACAAATTATCCTAATTGACAAAATAAAAATAAAGATTCGAAGATTTGGGTGTTGAAAAGAAGTGTTGTTACCTACGGAAGTCGGTAAACGACCTCCCCACACTTAGAAATTTGTACGGTCCTCCGTGCTATCAATGATGAATAGAGTGGGTCCGGGAGTGTCACTCTCAATGGCTATAGGATGGTGAGACAAGGATGTCTCCTTGTTCACCTCTTGGTTACTTTTTTGCCATGATTTGAGGTGGACTCCGGATTGTCGGTTTCTGCCATAGGTGGGTTGGTGAATCTTGCGGAAATTTCCTTTTCTGCCTCATCAATGCGGCTAGAGCTCTTCAACGGCTTAGCAAGTGGGTTGGCCTTTGAGGAAGTTTGCACCTTGACGGCTGTTCTTTGAGTTGCTCTCTTTGTAGGCGGCTTTTTTTTGGAGTTCTTTTCCTTTTCTTTTCGATGGCCATCCTAAAAAGGAAGAAAAGAGAAATACATTAAGCTCAGAGAGACGAAAATTAGAATTAATACAATGCAAGTAAAGATTAGTGCCACAAAGGAGTAAAGTGTCCTAAAGACATGATAGATGCAACATGTAATCAAGACAACAATATAATCATGGAGGCATATCACTAGCATGAGATGCAAGAGTGAAAGAGGCATGCAAGTATAAAGCATGAGAAGAATAAACTCAAGCATCAATAACAATAATGACAAACACATGCAAGAATAGTGGGGGCGTAGGAAACCTTTCGCTCAACTAACTCCAAGACAATGAAGTCTAGAAATTGAAGAATATAGGGCTAGAGAGCATTGAGCCACCCATTCTTACATGATGCTACAAGCATAGCAAACCATAAACAATGAGCAATTGATGATGAAAAATCATGGAAATGACGCTCAATGCTCATGTAGCGCAAGTGTTGTGAAAAAGAGGCACTAAAGTTGAATGATAAAGGTTGACAGTGAACAAGTATGTCATTGGCTCTTTTTCACAAACATTTGGTGTGAAAATTGTAAATAACAAGCAAGTTTAATGAGTTCAAGGGGGATATGCCCCAAAATAGAATGTTATTTATCATAGCACAACAAGATAAGAGATATGAAAGAATCCACCAATTCGAAAGTAAATGAGATTCAACACCCATACAAGAAAATAAAAGGGAAGACAAGAAATAAGAGTGAACAAATAAATAAACAAACAACAAAGTTAAAATACAACCAAGAACAAAGAGTGTAAAGTAATTAAATGCATAGTAAAGAAAAGTCTTAAAATGAAATAAAGAGAAAGAAGAGGTATGCAACTATGAAAGGAGGGAGAAAATGAGATTGAGTATAAGTGAGAAAAGAAGAAGAGAAAGAGAAAGAAGAGATAAAAAAAGAGAGAGAAATGTAGGACTATCGGAGGTGGTGGTCACCGGTGGTTGAAGTCGCCGATGGTGGTGGGCGAAGAAGAAGTGCTAAGAAGAAAGAAGAAGAAGAAGAAGAAGAAGAAGAAAAGGAAAATGATGAGAACAGGGCAGTGCGCCCTGCTAGCTGCGTCAGGAATGCGACGCGCGTGACTCGTCCAGGCGTACGCGTAGAAGAGGGAAAATACGAGCGATGTAAGAACCGCAACTAATCAACCGGTTAATTAAGCGATTATATTGCTCACGTTACATTCCGAAAAGTTATAGTGAGAATGTGAGGATTTAAATGCGATATTTGGACTCAGTAGGACTTTTTAAGTTAGAAAATGGGTTTTCTACGAAAAACCGTGAAAAATCGTGAACCGACAGTCGAACCGGTTGAACCGGTTCAAGTCTGCTCAGTACCGCACGAGAAAAAGTGAAAACAGCCAAAACATTAGAATAATACTAGAAGTCGAAAACCGGGCGTTAATTTTAAAGGTTTGGTCCGGGTTGGGCCAAACGGGCTAAAAATGCTAACGGGTTAGACCGGGCCCAAGTTGGGCCCAAGCCCAACATATATAAGGTTTATTTAATGAACCCATGCAGCCACAACACACATTAAACACACACTCACATCAGAAATTGAAAGAGGGAGGAGAGAAGAGCTTGAGCACTATTCATCATCATCTTTTCTTTGCGATATCTCGAGCTACGGTGCTCCGATTTGCATGCCGTCAGCGGCTACGCATTCCTTGTGAATAGCTCTACAAAACCCATATAAGAAACTGGTAAGTAAAGTTCGAAATCTTCCCAGTTCCTCTCTCTAAATTTCGGGTTTCTAGGGTTTTGGATTAAGCGAGTTTTTGTGATTTTGGATGTTTAGGTTCACTCTAATCCTTGCTTAGCATTGATTTTTGACATCCAAATCTATTGGAAAAGGTAAGAGACATTAAACCCTTGTGCTTTTATGCTTGAATGGAACCCTAGGTTTATTTGTGATAGTTTATGCATATATAGTTTGATTATTGTGAGTTTGGAGCTTGTTGGTGATTGTTGGAAGCTTGGATTATGGTTGGAAAGCTCATTAGTGCTCAATTTTGAGTTTTGGACATATTGGAAATCGGTCAAGATATGGTTTCGGTTTCCTCTATGTAGTATATAATATTCATGGATACTTAGGCTAGTGACCCATAGGATAGGTTTGAATTAAAAATGGTTGATGAGTATTGAATGTTGTTGTATGTTGATTTATAATGAGTTGATGGTTGTTGAGTTTGATTATGATGAATAATAATGATATGATAAGGATGAATGAATTGTGAAGTTGAGAAGTGGATTGTGTTAGTATATATGATGATAATGTTGATGATTTGGTAAGGTAGTTGGAAAAGTATTAATGAGGATTGATTATAATGTGCTTTATTGATGTGGAAGTTGAGGATGATGAATGGTAAAGGAAATTATGGTGTGCTTGCTATTATATGACATAAAGGGTTAATATTTATGAGAAATGAAGTTTGGAATGGTTTGGTATGGTTTTGGTTGTTTTATGAGAAATTGGGGTAATGGTGAAATTAGGTAAAAGTTGGTTTTTGGTGAACTTTGTCTGATCATAACTTTTGTCTCGGTTTTCAAAATTTGATGAAATTTGTTTAAAATTAAAGATCTTCGAAAATACTTTAAATTGATATAAAGTTTGTGAAATTTGGAATTTTGTAGAGGAAGTTATGATCATTCAAAGATGGTGTTGAAAATCTGAAATTCTGCAAAGTTACAGAATTTCAGGATTTCTGATATGTGCGCACGCACAGCCTTGTGCGGACGCACAACCCTGCAAAAATTTTAATCTATGCGGACATACACACCTGTGCGTACACACAGACAGAGAAATGCATTCTGTTGGCAGCGCTAGCACAGCTGGTGCGCGCACATATCTAAGGATGAATTGCAACTTGTGCGTCCGCACAAACACCTGTGCGCACGCACAGGTTGGGGAGGCCAGTCTGTTGGGGGCACTGGTACAGGTTGTGTGAGTGAATAGACTTTGAAAATTTTGACACCTGTGCGTACGTACACGTTTTAAAACTCTCCAGAGCGTGCGCACGCACACCCCCGTGCGGTCGCACACGCGCTGTTTCTCAAAATTTTCTTTGTTTTCAACTATTCTATCTTCCGAACAAGGTTGTAAGCTTCTATAACACCATTTTAAGGCTTTTAGGCTTAATATTGAGTATGGGAATATCGGAGGTAGGCTAAGGGTTTTATTTAATGATTATTATGAAATATTAGAGAACGGAGGCTTAGGTTTTTGGTGTACTGAGGATGGGTTGGTAGAGTGAAAATGAAGAATGCAAATGATAAATTGGCAGTGGCTGAGATGAGTCGTGATGACATGTCACCATGTCATGTTTTTCTATGCTTATTCATACAAGAAATTGATGATTTGTGCTTGAATAATAAATGCTTTTGTGCTTAATTGGTATATTTCTTTGATCTTTTAATTTTATAAATCTTGTAGGAAATAAGAAGAAAAAGAAGCAAAAAAGCACAAAATAAGCTAAAAAGGAGAAAAAAGAGCTTTGGGACACACTTTGAAGTTGGAGCACATTTTGGAGGCTTAGGCCACGCTTTTAAAAGCGTGACCCATGACCAAATTAAAGGAGATTGGCAATCACCACACAAAGCTCCGCTCTTGCCAAGAGCTGAGCGCTATAAGAGTTCAAAATGAGCTTGGAAGCAAAATTTTTGCTAAGTTAAAATATGGGCGCTCACAGCATGACCATGCCTCCTTCAAAGGGCTATAACTTGAGCTACACATGTCCGATTGATGTGCTTCTAGTTGTGTTGGAAAGCTGACATTCAGAGCTTTCTAACGATATATGGAAATCCATATTCGGCACAAAATTGGGGTATGAGTGAAAGGCATCTTTAAGGACCAAAAACAAGCAAAAATATACCAAAGTGCAACCACCAAGGTTCGAAGCTGGAACCTCACTCCAAAGCAAAGTAGCACTCTACATCATTATTGTGCTCCGCTCTCTTGGAGAGCATTGTCGTGCTCTCTTCAAGAAAAATTCAAAGGAAAATGTTTGCTAGTGAAGCCACAAGGACTTGAACACGGATACCTCACCAAGGAAGCAAGGATGCTGCACTCTTGGTGAGAGCAGAGCACTAGTTTGATGCTTGGACCTTGTCACACACCAAAATTGACACAGCCAGGGACACAAACTAAATGCTGTGCTCTTGTGGAGAGTGGAGCATTGCCTTGGGAGGTGTCCCACACCAAACCAACTTGAACCAAGCTTGACCCATGCTCCAAACCAATTAAACCAAGGCCAACCAAACCCATCTCTTTTCAAATCCAAAGCAAGCAAAGCCCACATCATCACTCAAAGGCACAAGAACAAGCTAGAATTAGGATTTTCATTTAATTTTTTTTTCATTTTAATTTCATTTAATTTTGTAAAAAGCCTATATAAAGGCATCATTCTCATTTTCAAAGGGGAGCTCCATTAGAAAGCATAGGAGGTTGGCTCCATTAGAGAGCTCTCTCTTCTCTTTGCTCTTACTTCTGAAATTCTACTTTCTGTTTCTAAATTTTGGATTGAGATTTGAAGGAATTCTGTTTCAAATCATGATTTGAAATCTCTTTGTTCTTTTTCTGCATAATCTTAGTGAATTGAAAATTTAATCTGAGTTTCCTTTACTGTTTTCATCCTCTTCTCTTTTGCAAATTGTTCTCTATTGGATCAAAGAAGGAATTGAGATCTAGACTTGTTTTCTAGTCTCCTCCACCCCGGAGATCTTCAACTTTTCTTTTGGCTATTGCAATTGAGCTTAATTTAGTTTCTATATTGCTTTTTCAAGTAAATTTTACTTTTCTGTTTGAGATTGGGTACAATTTCCTTTTGCAGCAAGTTAAAATTCAATTTCCATTGAGTTTGCTTTTGATCTTTGGTTCCCATTGCTTTCTGTTCTCGTTACTTTCAATTTACTTTCATGCAATTTAAATCTCCTTGTTCCTCTGCACTTTACATTTGATGCTTGCTGCAAATCTCATTTACATTTCCTGCACAATTTTAAATTCCCTTGCAATTGCTCTAAGTTCTTATTGACTGCAATTTTGCTTCTCTCTTTACATTACTCCCGATTCATTCTTCCTGCAATTTAAATTTCCAGTTGCTTGATCTATTGCTTTCTTTAATTTCCAGCACCCAGCCCCCTTTTACATTTCATGCAATTTACTTTTCTTGCAATTTAAGTTTCAGCTCTTTTACTTTCTTGCACTTTAAGATTCATCCCATTTACATTTTGTCATTTACAATTCTTGTCAAATTACTTTTTGTTGGCTACATTTCATCCAATCTCACTTAAATGTTAGCTTGACTAAACTAATCACCCACTAAAGTTGCTTAATCCATCAATCCATGTGGGATCGACCTCACTCTAAGTGAGTTTTACTACTTGATGCGACCTGGTATACTTGCCGGAGAGATTTATGTGATTGGAATTCGTTTTTCCATAAAAACACCATCAAGTTTTTGGCGTCATTGCCGGGGATTGATTAGATCAACAATGATTAAGTGGGTAAGAAGGCTAGATGAGGCATTTTTTTTCTTTGTTCTAAATTGAAATCAAGGTGTTTGAGTTATTGCCTCACTCAAATGTTCTTCTCTGAGACATGAACTTCAATTTTCATTGGTGTTGTGTTTTAAAAAATTCAAATGGAGTTTAACTCATCTTGTGATCAAATAAATTTTCTGGGATATCACCCACCATCACAAATCTCTAATGGTGGCTGGGAATATCACCAAGAATTTACAGATTCTAAGCACTCCAATCCATGGAGATGCGCTTCAGAGCCACAAGATGAACAAGATAATCATATGGGATATTTCTCACCACCACAAAATGATTCAAGTCATTATTCTAATGGTGGTTGGGAATATCACCAAGAATTGAAAGAATATGAACATTTTCCAGAGCCACAAAATGACTCATACTGTGAAGGCACGTACACAAATGATGGCTGGGAAGGGAAATGCAATGATCCACATTCTAATTATTCAAGGACATTATCACTTGATCGTGCTGCCAGCGCATACTTGGAAAATTCTTCATCACTTGACTATGCCTCAACACAAAATCCATCCCAAGACTCACAACCAACACAAACTTTCACGAGCCAAAGACTCTCAATGCTTGAGTCCAGGTTCAACAGACTTGTGGAGAAACACCAACAATCCTGGAGAGAACAAGAAATCTTTTCTCTGGGGACGGATGAGCAATTGGAGGACACAGAGAAACGCTTAGAACTACTAAGCAAGGAAAATGAAGACCAATTGATGGATGTGAAGGATAAAGTGGAAGAGCAAGATGAGGAGGCTACCGCATCAAGTGAACTTTCAATGAAGAATGAGGTGGTTGAAAATGAAACTGCATTTGAGGTGACAAAGGAACATGAACATTCACAACCCTCACAAACTTCCCTTGAATCTGTGATCCGAAAATATGAAGAGGAGATGAAGAAATCTTGGGAAGAACAACAAACCTCCTCCATAAAAGAACTATTAAGTCAAATATTGAGTGCAAAGAAAGGAGTGGAGGAACAAAAAAGTGAGGAAGTCATTCAGGAAAATTCACACTCAAGTGGGGCAGAGAAGTACATGAAGGAAGAGCTCATTAAGCCACCAATTCAAAAGGCTCAGGATGAAGACAAAACTCCAATAATCACACAGCAACCAAGTCTTGAATCCAAAGGAGTGAAGGCAACTAGCAAGAGCACCAGCCCTGTCCCTGATCCAGCAAGCAAGATCAATCAAGCCATTTGCAAAAGGAAGCTTGCTGAGGAAAGGCCAAGACAAGGGACAGTAGCTGAATCTTCTCCCCCCTTAAGGTCATTCCTCTTAACAAACTGGAAGAAGAGGAAGAAAGTGAAGAATAACATGTCAAGCTAATGACACTAAAAGAGCACTTGTTGGGAGGTAACCCAACCGTAGGTAACATTTCTTTTCTGCTTTGTTTTCTTTCTGTGCTTTGTTTAAATTCAATAAATTGGCATATAGTTACATTCTAAGTTTGGTGTTGCCCTGCAACAAAGTATTTTCCATCTTCATGGATGATTGCATCCATTTTACATGGAACTGTCACACAAGATTCTAAGTTTGGTGTGCCACTTAATTTTCTATGCAAGTCATCCAGCAGCACCACTTGTTTGCATAATCACAATGCCTCTGCAGTTTTATTTTTCTCTTTTGATTTAACACTTTTTCATTCTACTTGCTTTAGTTATTTTTCTGTTTTTTAAATGCTTTCCTCTAGTTTGCTTATTAACTGTCTTTGTTAGTACATCACCAAGAGATCCTTATCATGACAGATTCTTAGCTTGGTGATTGTACTTAACAAATAACAGTTTCATTTGCTTAGTTTTAATTCAAATAAATTGACATATGACTGCATTCTAAGTTTGGTGTTGCTATGCAACAAAATTTTCTTCCAATCTTTACTGGATACTTGCATTAATTCCAAGTGAAAGTGTCACACTAAGTTTGGTGTGCCACTTATCTTTTATGCAATGTATTGTGCACACCTTCTTATCTATGCAATCAAAATGTCTCTGTCTCTTGTGCCTTGATTGTTATCTTTAATTTTGCTTGTTTAAAACACATGTGCTACTAACATTTCATTGTATAAGACATTCATGATCCATCTTAGCCCCATAGCCATTGTTCTAATTGTTGCTTGAGGATGAGCAAGCATTTTGAGTTTGGCAAGGGAAAGGGAAGAATAAGGAAAATGACAATAATAGATGATGCCAGGGCATCTTGGCCAGTTTCACTGACCTTTTCTTTAATGTTTTTAGGGTAGTTTCATGCATTTCTTTAGGAAATAAGCTAGTTTTGGGTAAATATTCACCTACACCTTGATTCAAGCATACATTGTGCATTTTACATTATTTCATGAGGATTTTGCATGAATTTAGTGACAAATTGTATGCTGCATTACCCATGACTTGGACTAGAACTTTGATGCACTCTGTTGCTTGATTTCAGGACCAAAGGAAGCAAGGAAAGGGAGGTAACTTGCAAGGTTAATGAGAAAAGTGATTGCCAATAACACTCTCAAAGCCATCATTGCCCACGTTAAGAGTCACGTTAACTAAGTTAACGTGCACTCTAACGTGGAGAAGGGAAGTTGAGCCAACGTTAGTGACACTTAACATTGTCACTAACGTTGGCTTCTCTTCCCCCTTTAACGTTAGAGCCCACGTTAACCTAGTTAACGTGGCCTCTAACGTTAAAGGGGGAAGAGAAGCCAACGTTAGTGACATTCAACATTGTCACTAACGTTGGCCTAAGGATGCAACACACAACGTTAACTTCCACGTTAACTTGGTTAACGTGGGAGCTAACGTAAGAAGTGAGAGTTGTCGACAACGTTAGTGACACTCAACATCGTCACTAACGTTGGAAGCAACCACACAACCCCCAAGGAGCCACGTTAACTTCCACGTTAACTTAGTTAACGTGGAAGCTAATGATGAGGAATGAATGATGAGCCAACGTTAGTGACACTCAACATTGTCACTAACGTTGGGATGGCTAAGAATGGCCACGTTAGAAGCCACGTTAACCTAGTTAACGTGGACTCTAACGTGAGATCTAGGGGCACATTGGAACGTTAGTGACAATGTTGAGTGTCACTAACATTCTCGAAGTTTGACAAGGCCACGTTAGAAGGCACGTTAACCTAGTTAACATGGGCTTTAACGTGAAGCAAAAAGGGGCACACTGGAACGTTAGTGACAATGTTGAGTGTCACTAACGTTTTCGAAGGTTGGCAAGGCCACGTTAGAAGCCACATTAACCTAGTTAACGTGGGCTCTAACGTGAGGCAAAGGGGTACATTGGAACGTTAGTGAAAATGTTAAGTGTCACTAACGTTCTCGAACTTATACTTTCACTAAATGTTAACACCCCTAACGCCCTGAGCTAAAGTGTCTGCCCACTTAGCACTTTCTCTCTGCAAGTAAAGCCAAGCCCAAATGAAGAAAAGAACTGCTTCAAACTCAAGATCCAAAGGCCCAAGACTTGAAGAGCAAACTAGAACCTGAGAAGAGTAGTATATATAGGAGTAGCTTTGAATTGATAAAGGAGTTCTGGAGGCTGGAAAAAGAGAACTACTCTCTGTATTTTACCTTCTCTGCATTTTCTAGTTTTATGATGTATTCTCCATCTTTGTTTTCATTTTCAAGAGCTATGAACAACTAAACCCCTTTCATTGGTTTAGGGAGCTCTGTATTAATTTGATGGATCAATACTAATTTTCATTATTCTTCTTCTATCTTTTCTTTTGATTTTACTTGAAAGCTTTTGATCTTCATCCCATTGAGTAGTTATCTTGGAAAAGATGCTATTCAAACTTGGATCTCTTTTGAACCTTGAAAGAGGAATGAAGAGATCAAGCTAGAAATGCTTTCCCATGTTGGACCAAATTGGGTTTGGATGGGTATGTGACTATAACCCTCTCAATACGTGATTTGGGAAATGCATGTGGTATAATCAGTGACCATACTTCATCTCTTCTCATGAGCAATTGACCAAGAAATTGGCTATTGATCAAGACTTGAGATATTGAATTGCAAGAAATTGTAATTCAATCAATTAAGATTGCCAAGGAGATCAATGAGTGCATTGATTGAGGAAGAGATGAAAATGAACTTGATCCGGAGAATTGCAACATCTCCTAAGCCCAATGAACTCCCCATCTCTAATCTTACCCATTCTCTTTAATTTCTGCCATTTACTTTTATTAGCAAATCCCCCATTCCCATTTACAAATTCTGCAATTTATTTTCAGTCATTTACTTCCAGTCCTTTAATTCTAGCATTTACTTTTCTGTTATTTACATTCCCGCCATGTTATTACTTTTCTAGCAACTCTCAACCCAAATTCTGGATTCGCTCAACTAGAACATTCTTCTAATTAAAGTTGCTTGATCAATCAATCCCTGTGGGATTCGACCTCACTCTATTGTGAGTTTTTACTTGACGACAAATTCGGTACACTTGCCGAAGAGAGATTTGTTGAGAGACAAGTTTCCACCCGCATCAAGTTTATGGTGCCGTTGCCGGGGATTGATTGTGCATCAATAATGATTAAATTGGAAGATCACTAGATTGAGCATTTTTATTTTTTTGTGAATTTCATTTTCTGTTTGAGTGATTTACTTTTTGTTCTAGTTGAACTTCTTCCCTTCCCCCTCTACTCTTTTGTTTTTTTTTGTTATTTTCAATTCTGTTTGCTAACCCAATAACTGTTTGATATATTGCATCACCCACAACTAACAGTAATTCTGACACAAATACTTTCTGCACCTATCTTTTCTTGCTTGCACTTGATGGTTGTATGACAGGGAGAAGAAACGGGGCTTTAACTTCCTTCGATTCTGAACCTGAGAGGACCTTCCTTAGATTAAGGAGGGAGGCAAGAGGAAAGAAAGTGGTTGGTGCTGAGGAAGAAGAGGAATTCTTTGAATCAAACATGGAAGACAACATGGAAAACCATCATGAAGAAGAGGATCACAACCATGGGGGAGGAGGTAGAGCAAATCATGCTGGGGAGGATAGAAGAGTTTTGGGCTCTTACATCAATCCAAACCCAGGCAATTGTGGAAGTAGCATCCAAAAGCCAACAATCCATGCCAACAACTTTGAACTTAAACCACAGCTCATCACCCTTGTTCAGAACAACTGTTCGTTTGGAGGTGTTCAAGAAGACCCCAATCAACATTTGACCACCTTCCTGAGAATATGTGACACAGTGAAGTCTAATGGTGTTCACCCTGACGCTTATAGACTGCTCCTATTTCCATTCTCACTTAGGGACAAAGCAGCCAAGTGGCTGGAATTTTTCCCAAGGGAAAGCTTGACAACTTGGGAAGACGTGGTGAAAAAATTCTTAGCAAGATTTTACCCTCCTCAACGAATCAATAGGCTGAGAGCTGAGGTCCAAACTTTCAGGCAACAAGATGGTGAGACTCTATATGAAGCATGGGAGAGGTTTAAAGACCTAACAACGAGGTGCCCACCAGATATGTTCAACGAATGGGTGCAGCTGCACATTTTCTTTGAAGGACTCTCTTATGAGTCAAAGAAGGCCGTAGACCATTCATCCGGAGGATCTTTGAACAAGAAGAAGACTATTGAAGAAGCCATAGATGTTATTGAAACAGTAGCAGAGAACGACTACTTCTATACTTCCGAAAGAGGGAACACAAGATGAGTAATGGAGCTAAACAATGTAGATGCTCTGTTGGCCCAAAACAAGCTCATTATCCAGCAGCTGGCTGACCTCACCAAGAAGATGGAGATGAACCAAGTAGCAGCAATCTCCACTACATCAACAACCCAACTACATTGGGAATTTACCAAGGAAAAACTATGATCCATACTCCAAGACCTACAACCCTGGATGAAGAAACCACCCAAACTTTGGGTGGGAAAGTGAGCAAGATCAAAACCAAGACCAGAGATGTTACAACTCCAACAACAATGCAGCTCACCAGCAATTCACACAGAGGACATCTCAACATCCCCACAACAACACTTCTCCACACGCCTATCAAAATCAAAACAGCACATCTGCTCTGAATCACTCATCAATTGATGACAAGATCTCTAAGATTGAAGCCTTACTTGAAGGAATATGCCAAGAGATTCAAGAAAATAAGGTGTTCAAAGAGGAGGTGCGAGCCAATATTAAGAACCAGGGAGAGACCATCAGGAAGATGGAATTCCAGGTGGGATATTTAGCTGAGAAGATTCCCAAACCTACTGATAGCTTCCCAAGTGACACGGAGAAAAACCCCAAAGGAGAAGCAAAGAAAGTAAGATGGGAAGATTGCAAAATGGTCACTGCGAGTGATCAAGAGACTGAAGACAAGCAAGGCAAACTTTGCAAATAACCTGAAGACAACTCAACAAAGAAGGAGGATAGAGATCGCCAAGAACCAGAAATCTCACAACAAGAGCTACTGAAGCTCTATGCACCCTTCCCTCAACTGCTCAATGGTGCTGTGGGAAAGAGAATATACTCAAGGTTCCTAGGCTTGTTTGCATCTCTGTATGTAAACATACCATTCATCAAGGCAATTCAACAAATGCCTGCATTCATCAAGTATATGAAGGAACTTCTTCTCAGGAAAAGCTCACTCAAAGGAGGCCAGACTATAGTGATGAACAAGGAACGTAGTGCCCTTATTCAACCTGAGTTGCCTACAAAAAGAAGATCCCTTGTGCCATAGGTGAAACTATGTTCGATAGAGCACTATGTGATTTGGGGGCCAGCATTAACTTACTGCCCTTATCCCTGGCGAAGAGGCTGTAGATCAATGAGATAATACCCACAGATGTAATCATCAGACTGGTTGACAAAACTCAAAAGCAAGCAATAGGAGTGGTGGAAAATGTGTTGCTAAAGGTTGGGAAATACTTTCTCCCAACAGACTTTGTCATCCTATACATGGAAGAGAGTCACACTCATCCAATCATATTGGGAAGACCATTCCTAGCTACGGCCAGAGCACTTATCGATGTAGAGAAAGGGGAGCTAATATTGAGAATCCATGATGAACGACTCAGCTTCAATATTTTCAAACTCTCACAAGAAACAGATCAAGAGGACAAGGAAACAAGCACTGAAGCACAGCCAGTTCATTCTGAGATCCCCTTAATAGATAAACAAGGAAAACAGCAATTGCCACAGCTCAAGGAAAAGTTGGAGGAACCTAAACCTCTAGAGGCAGGTGAAGACAGCACCACAACTCCTTTAGAAAAAGAGGTCACCAAGGGGAAGGCAACATCAAAAGAAACAAAGAAGAAGGTACCAAGGAGGTGGAGGAACAAGAAAATCCCTATGGAAGACTTCTCTCCAGAGGATAGAGTTGTCTCAGCTTACTTCCCAGATATTCCCCCTAATCTCCCCACTGTACCATCTCAGTTACCCAAGGTCTTCACTATCAACAGAGTTCTTTCCCTAGAACATGTGGAGATCATTGATCCAACCAATGGATATAAGTCCACAGCAAGAGGGGAGGACTTTAAGCACTACCAACCACCCTGATGAAGGAAAAACGTCAAGCTAGTGACGCTAAAGAAGCGCTTCATGGGAGGCAACCCATGTTTTATATGTTTTTAAAATAATGAATAAATCAATGTTTATGAATTTCAACCCAAACTTGACAAAAACTTGGTGAAATCTTTGTCATGCAGTATATAGTGAAGAACAAGTTTGGTGTTCAAAGCAAACCAAGATGCATGCTAGTCTTGGGAGCTTTGAACAAAACTTTTCATCACATTGCTTCAAACTAAGTTTGGTGTCACCCCATGGTGCCACCAAAATGCATAAGGATACACAAGTAGTTAGTTAGTTGAAATTCATAAATAAACAAACTCTTTCTTCTATTTATTATTCTAGCCGTAGAGTTTGATTTTTACGATATTAATTTCTTTATTTTAAATCTTTATAGGAAAGGAAAAGAAGCATAAAAAGGGATTGATTGGACAATTAAATGGGAGAGATTTCACTACTTAATGAAGAGCACTACACACATGTCTCAAGAGGGAACGTATGGGGAAACGCTGCCATGCAACATTGGAGAAAGAAGACCCCTGAAGACCGAACCAATCACTCTCATTAAGTGATGATCCTTGTCCTTCCTTCATACATAACCCCAACCGTCCATCAAGCAACAATCCTTGCAATCCACACCTTCCATCCACTCATGACCTCCCTATATAAGTGAACCTTAGTGCATGATCATTCCTTACACTCAAATTCCCACTCTCCACACTTCATACTTTCGGCTTGCTCAAACCCCTTCATCACACTCTGTCCTAGCCAACCTATTCCTCATCTCTCCGTATCCTCCAACCTCCACCTCAAAACAGCAACTCAATTCATGGCATCATCAAGCTCAAAGAGGCAAAAGAGGAAGGAACCCATAGAGAGTGTTCCTTTCGATGAGAAGAAATTCAAAATTGCCTTTCATGAACGTGAATTCGAACGGGTAAGGGCGAGAAAGATATTGCCAGAGTTAATCTTCCAAATCAATGCAGATGAGTCACCAGAAATTCTGGAGAAAATCGAACAGAGGGGGTGGCAATTGCTCACAAGTCCAGAGGGGAAGATCAATGGAAACCTCATCAAAGAATTTTATGCGAATGTAGTAAGAGAGGATAAAACCAAGGCCCCAACCTTCAAAAGTTACGTAAGAGGAAAAGAGGTGGACTTCAGCCCAAATGCCATAATAAGAGTTCTTCACCTGAAACCACCTCGTTTTGATGAGGAAAGTTATCAGGCAAGGATAAGTAGAAGCCCTAATAATAATGAGCTCTCAGAGATAGTGGCAGACATCTGTGTTATAGCAGCTGACTGGGAGAGGTACACAGATGGGAGACCCAAGTTCATCAAGAGAAGAGACCTGAGCCCTGAAGCCAAGGGGTGGTTTGAACTTGTGAGGAGGTCCATTCTGCCAGCTGCAAATAATTCAGAGGTAAACATCAATCGAGCTACTATGGTGCATTGCTTAATACAAGGTGGGGAAATCAATGTGAATGAGCTCATCGCCGAGGGGATTCAAGATTCGGTTGAGAAGGTTGATTCAGGTGCCAGACTTTGGTACCCCAGCACCATTCTCCGCTTATGCAACAAGGCCAAGGTAGTATTTAAGGACAGCAATCCAGACTGGATAAACTCAAGGAGACCAGTTACACTCGAGCGATTGGTTTATACTACACCTGCTCAACAACAAAGAAGACCACAAATAGGAAAACCAAAAGCAAAAGAAAGAGTTCACCAAGAGGAACCTCATCAGGAAGAATATCAACAAGGAGAGTATTCTGATCCAACCAACTTGAACATGAGTCACCTTCTAAGAGCCATTGAGGATTTGGGGATGAGACATATTGAAGGACAAGAGCAAATACTGAACCTTCAAACCAACTAGCTGAGCCAACAGGAAGCATGGCAAAAATAACAAATAGAGCAGCAGCAGGAACACTACTCCAGGCTCACTTAAGCCATCAACCAAGTGAATGAGAGGCAAGAACTTCAAGAGAAGCACTTGCAAGAACTCAACCAGCGGTAGATAGCCCAAATGAAAACTTTCAATGAGTTCAGTGTACTCAATGAAGGAAGGCAACTACATAGGGAGGAGTTCTATGTGAACACTCAAGACAAGTTGAACTACATGACTAGTAATATGCATCAGCTATACTATGCCATCCCTACATATGATGAGGTCCAAAAAGATTTTGTAGAACAAGAAGAGAGGAAGGTGAAACAGCAAAATGAGACACTCAAGAAGAAGATGGAAGATGGTGGTTTCTGGAAGAAGCTGCTTGGAAAAGGCAAAGGAAGTGGGAGCACAAGCACTCAAGAGAGACACAATGAGGACAAGCAAGGATGGGAGCATGGGCATTGATGACAAGTCATCTTAGCCTATTTTAACTAGTCTTTTTCTTTTGTTTTCATTAGAATTATGCACTTTCTTGAGCTACAAGCAAGCCAATTAGGTAGATTTTCATGTTTCCTTTGATTGAATCAACCATGTATGAATTCATGCTATTTCATGAGGTTTTATACTATAATTGTCACATATTATGAAAGAATGAATATCTCATGATTTTAAGCATAGCTTTGATGTGTTTGGTTGATTAATGATAGGTGAAGAAAGCTTGGAGAAAGGTTGAAGCAAGAAGGAATAGCTAGGAGTAAAGAGAAGACAATGGAATAAGTGAAATTGAACCAGGAAGCAAAAAGCTGGACCTAAAGTTAGCCTCAAACTTTTGCACAAACTTTTGGGTGAAAAGTTAGCCTCAACGTTAGCCCCTAACTTTTGGGCTAACGTTGGAACTTGAAAATCACTCCCTGGGTACCAAAAGTTTGCGCCAACGTTAGCCCCTAACTTTGAGGCTAACGTTGGCACATGAAACTCACCCCTGGGCACCAAAAGTTTGCGCCAACGTTAGCCCCTAACTTTGAGGCTAACGTTGGCATGAGAAAAAACACTCCCTGCGCACCAAAAGTTTGCGCCAACGTTAGCCCCTAACTTTGAGGCTAACGTTGGCACATGAAAACTACAAGGGGAGGAGCAAAAGTTTGCGCCAACGTTAGCCCCTAACTTTGAGGCTAACGTTGGCACCACAAGTGCACCAAGGAAGGCCAACGTTGGTGCAAAAGTTAGACCCCTAACTTTTGCACCAACGTGAGTATCAGCAAGTTATGTTGGCTGATATGAAAAGTTGGACCAAAAGTTAGACCCTAACTTTTGCTCCAACTTTTGGTCCAACTTTTGCAAAACTCCAACCCGGTTCAATTGGTTCACTTTGGTTCTTCTCCAAACTTCAAGAGCAATCAACCAATGCCTCTTTCAACCCAATTCCACCAAGAGCAAAGGCCCAACTCAAGGCTTGAAGATCATTTGAAGAAAGTGTATAAATAGGATAGAATTCAAGTTCTTCGGGGAGCTTTTCTTTTAAATTTTCATAATAGTTTTCGGAGAGCTTTGAATATTGAGTGATCTTTAATTTCTTTGTCTTGGGGAAGGAGAATTCACTTCTCTTCCTCTCAGTTTTATTGCTTTCAATTTCTATTACAATTGTCTTGGATCTTGGGTTGAAGAATTGAAGAAATTCTGTTTCAATCTCATCCTTGGATCTCTCTGTTTATTTACTGCTTAATTGAATTTCAGTTTGGGTTAATTGTTCTTCATCTACTTTCTTTGCAATTTACTTTTCCCTTGCAATTGTTCTTGTTGGATCAAGGAAGGTAGTGAGATCTAGACCTGGTTTTCTAGTCTCTGGACCCCTGAGATCTGAAATTCCAATTTACATTCTGTTTTTGCTTTTCATGTTCATTTACTTGTTTGCTTCAGATCCGATTCAACCCAAAACACTCTTTTACTTTTCTGTTTAATGCAATTTACTTTTCCTTGTTTAATTTCTGCAAATCCAAGTCCCAATCCCCTTTACAATTCCAGCCGTTTACATTTCTTGCACTTTAAGATTCCGCAATTTACATTTCTTGCATTCTAAGTTTCTGCCATTTAATTTCTTGTTCTTTAAGATTCAGCACTTTAATTCCCTGTTCTCTTTAATTCCATGCAATTTAATTTCTGCAAATCTCAAAACACTCAACCAAATCTTGATTCGCTTGACTAAATTAACCACTAAGCTAAAATTGCTCAATCCTTCAATCCTTGTGGGATCGACCTCACTCCCGTGAGTTTTTATTACTTGATGCGACCCGGTACACTTGCCGGTTAGATTTGTGTGTTTTGGGAGAAATTCATTTTTCCACCAAAATACTCATCAAGTTTTTGGCGTCGTTGCCGGGGATTGATTAGATTGACAATGATTAAGTGAGGTGGTAATCTAGATCAAGCACTTTTTCTTTAATTTTGATTAACCCACTAATTGTTTGATTTTTTGCTCAAACTAACTAATACTTCAATCTAGCAGTCGATTAAAGTGTCACTGGTTTTGTGCATTTCTCATGCTCTGCTTGTATGTCAGGTACAAGAAGAACCACACCCAATTTTCATGAACAAGACGAAAGAACTCTCAGGAGGTTAAGAAGAGCTGAAAGAGGGAAAAACATTGTTGGAGAAGAGGAATCAGACGAAGAATTCCAAGAGATGGAGGAACATTCAACCAATCCACCAGGTGGAGCAGACAACAACAATGACAACCCACCCCAGAGGAGAGTTTTGGCTTCCTATACCTTTGCAAATCCTAGACATTGTGGGAGCAGCATCTTGGCTCCAAATGTCAATGCTAATAATTTTGAACTCAAGCCACAACTCATCACTTTGGTTCAGAACAATTGCTCTTTTGGTGGAGGACCACTTGAAGACCCGCACCAACATTTGTCCACTTTCTTGAGGATATGCAACACTGTCAAAACTAATGGAGTGCCTCCTGACAGTTACAAACTGATGCTATTCCCATTTTCTCTTAGAGACAAGGCCACTCAATGGTTGGAATCTTTTCCAAGGGACAGCATCAATAACTGGGATGATTTGGTGACCAAGTTTCTTGCCAAGTTTTACCCACCTCAGAGGATTATAAGGTTGAAGGCTGAGGTACAAACATTTACACAAATGGAGGCTGAACCCATCTATGAGGCATGGGAGAGGTACAAGGCTCTAATCAGGAAATGTCCCCCTGCCATGTTTAATGAGTGGGAAAAGCTGCAGAACTTCTATGAAGGCTTAACACTGAAATCCCAGGAAGCTTTGGATCATTCAGCTGGAGGTTCCTTGCAACTCATGAAAACTGCAGAGGAGGCTCAAGAACTCATTGATATGGTGGCCAACAACCAATATTTCTTTGCTCATCAAAGAGGCCGCCAACCATCACAAAGGAGAGGAGTAATGGAACTAGAAGGAGTGGATTCAATCCTGGCTCAAAACAAATTAATGCAGCAGCAAATTCAACAACAATTTGAGCAAATGACCAAGAGGATTGATGGCCTCCAAGTTGCAGCAGTTAACACCAACCAACCATCAGCCACATGGGGGCAAAATGAAGAAATCCAAGAGGAGCAACAGCAGGAACAAGTCCAGTACATGCATTCAAATCCAAATAAATTCTATGGTGATACCTACAACCCCTCATGGAAAAATCACCCCAACCTCAGATGGGGAGACACTCACAACCAAAACCAACAACCATGGCAGAGGAACTCAAAACAAAACAACCCAAGAAACAATCAAACTACAACCAGTAGTAGACTAACCAAAATACATACAGAAAACCTCAAAACAACTACCCTAATCTCAACCAGTACCAATCCAACAACCATTCCACCAACCAAAATGGTTACCACCCACCACCCACATCTCACAACCCACCACAAGCACCACCTGAACCTCAAAGACTCACCAACTTAGAGACCTTGATAGAAAAAATGATGAAACACCAGGAAATAACAAACAAAAACCATGAAGCATCATTAAAGAGCCTAGAGAGGCAGATTGGGCAACTCTCCAAGCAAGTATCTGTTGAGAGACCTTCAAACTCACTGCCCAGTGACACAATCCCAAATCCCAAGGAGGAGTGCAAGGCAATACAATTAAGGAGTGGGAGAACATTGATAAGCAACAATGACACTACAAAGAAACAAGCAGAGAACATCAAAGAACCAACAGAGGATGAGAAGCAAGCAAAGGACGATGAAGCTAAGGAGCAAGTTGTGATGCCAAACAAAAGCACTGAGAAACTTAAAGAGAAGGACAACCAGCTACATAGCTCAAAGAAAGTGGCTCAGGGACAGCAGCAAATAGGAAAGAGCATCACACCCCCACTGCCTTATCCCCAGAGGTTCAACAAAGAGGTTAAAGACCAGCATTTTCACAAATTCCTTGAGATTTTTAAGAAGCTGGAAATCAATATTCCCTTGGCTGAAGCACTTGAGCAAATGCCTCTATATTCCAAGTTTCTGAAGGATCTTATCAACAAGAAAAGAAGTTGGCTTGAGAAGGAAACCGTATTACTCACCGAGGAATGCAGTGCTGTGATTCAACGGGGTATTCCACCAAAACTTAAGGATCCGGGAAGCTTTGTAGTCTCATGCACTATTGGCAAGATAATTCTCAACAAGGCTCTCTGTGACCTGGGTGCCAGCATCAATTTAATGCCTCTCTCAATGATGAGAAAACTTGCAATAGAAGAGCTTAAACCCACCAGGATGTCACTAGTCATGGCTAACAAGTCAATCAAGACACCCAGTGGAATTGTGGAGAATTTGTTAGTGAAGGTTGGGGAGTTTATTTTCCCAGCAGATTTTGTAATTTTGGATACTGAAGAAGAAGGAAACGACTCAATCATTCTGGGAAGGCCATTTCTACACACAGCAAGGGCCATCATTGATGTAGAAAAAGGAGAAATGATCCTCAGGGTCCATAATGAACAAATGGTCATAAATGTGTTCAAATCAATGCAACACGTTCCTGAGCAAGAGGATTACGTAAGAGTGGATATGATAGACAGTTTGGTGGAAGAAATATTGGAAGAAAATTTTCAAGAGCAAGAAGGAAATCAAGGGGCAACAGAGGAACAAGTGGCTGAGACCTCTACTGAGCCAGATGAAAGACAAGACAAGAAGGAAGATGTACGAAAACAAGAACTGAAACCTTTACCAACCCATCTCAAATATGCATTCCTTGGCACATCGGAAAGCTTCCCAGTGATCATAAATTCATCCCTGACAAAGAAGGAAGAGGGAGAACTTCTTGATGTACTCAAAGCCCACAAAGATGCTTTGGGATGGACCATTGATGACCTGAAAGGTATCAGCCCTGCAGTGTGTATTCATAAAATCCTCTTGGAAGACAATTCCAAACCAGTGGTTCAACCTCAAAGGAGACTAAATCCCACAATAAAGGAAGTTGTCCAAAAGGAAGTAATGAAGTTGTGGAATGCAGGGATAATCTTCCCAATATCTGACAGCCCATGGGTGAGCCCGGTTCAAGTTGTACCAAAAAAGGAGGAATGACGGTCATCACTAATGAGAAGAATGAGTTGATTCCTACTAGAACAGTGACTGGATGGAGGATGTGCATAGACTATAGAAGGTTGAATGATGCGACTAAAAAGGACCACTTCCCTCTCCCATTCATTGATCAAATGCTGGAAAGGTTGGCCGGCCATGCATATTATTGCTTTTTGGATGGATATTCTGGGTATAATCAAATCGTGGTGGACCCCAAGGATCAAGAGAAGACTGCCTTTACATGTCCATTTGGAGTCTTTGCATACCGAAGGATTCCCTTTGGGCTTTGCAATGCCCCTGACACATTTCAAAGGTGTATGCTATCCATCTTCTCTGATATGGTCGAAAAGTTTCTAGAGGTCTTCATGGATGACTTCTCTGTTTTTGGTGATAATTTCAATGCTTGCCTAAACCATTTAACCCTTGTCTTGAAACGGTGCCAAGAAACTAATTTGGTTTTAAACTGGGAGAAATGCCATTTCATGGTACCCGAAGGGATTGTTCTTGGCCATAAAGTTTCAAGAAAAGGGATAGAGGTTGATAAGGCAAAGGTTGAGATCATAGAAAAACTCCCTCCACCAATTAATGTGAAATCTGTTAGAAGTTTCTTGGGGCATGCCGGATTTTACAGAAGGTTTATCAAGGACTTTTCAAAAATAGCCAAACCTTTGAGTAATCTGTTAATGCTTGATAACCCTTTTGTTTTTGATGAAAACTGCCAGCATGCCTTTGAAACTTTAAAAAATAGACTCACAACAGCACCAATCATCACACCTCCAGATTGGGAATTACCTTTTGAACTCATGTGTGATGCAAGTGACCTTGCAATTGGTGCTGTACTTGGGCAAAAGAAGGGAAATTTGCATCATGTCATATATTATGCAAGTAAAGTGTTGAATGAGGCCCAAAGAAATTACACCACAACAGAGAAAGAGTTACTAGCTGTAGTCTATGCATTTGATAAGTTTAGATCATATCTGATAGGATCCAAAGTTGTGGTTTACACTGATCATGCTGCACTTAAGTATTTGATGTCAAAGCAGGATGCTAAACCAAGACTCATCAGGTGGATACTGCTCCTACAAGAATTTGACATTGAGATAAGAGATAGGAAGGGCACTGAAAATCAGGTCGCTGATCATCTGTCGAGGCTACCACATGAAACAAGTCAAAAAGCATCCCAGCCCATAAATGAAAGCTTCCCAGATGAGCATCTTCTGCAAATCCAGCAAGCACCTTGGTTTGCTGACATAGCAAATTACAAAGTGGGAAGGAAGATACCGCAAGAGTTCTCTAAGCAACAAGTGAAGAAGTTGATCAATGAAGCAAGGAAATTTTCATGGGATGAACCCTTCTTGTTCAAGAGATGCTCTGATGGGGTAATCAGAAGGTGTGTTCCTGAAAGTGAAGTGAGAGACATCTTGTGGCATTGTCATGGTTCAGCTTATGGTGGACACTTTGGCCCAGAAAAAACAGCCGCAAAAATACTGCAGAGTGGCTTCTATTGGCCAACTATCTTCAAGGATGCCAGAGAATATGTACACCAATGTAATGAATGCCAGAAAGCAGGAGGATTAACAAAAAGGAATGAGATGCCTCAAAACTTTATCTTAGAATTAGAATTGTTCGATCTATGGGGAATTGATTTCATGGGGCCTTTTCCTCCTTCTTATTCTTTTAGATACATCTTGGTAGCAGTGGAGTATGTCTCAAAGTGGGTGGAAGCCATAGCCACAACCACCTGTGATGCACAGATTGTCCTCCAATTCCTTAAAAAGCACATTTTCACTAGGTATGGAGTGCCCAAGGGTCTTGTTAGTGATGGTGGTAGTCACTTTTGCAACAAACAGATGGAGAAACTCCTCCACAAATATGGAGTAATTCACAAAGTAGCCACACCTTACCATCCTCAGACTAACGGCCAAGCTGAACTTGCAAATAGGGAATTAAAGAAGATCCTAGAGAAAACAGTGGGAATCACAAGAAAAGATTGGGCTAGAAAGCTAGAGGATGCATTGTGGGCGTATAGGACAGCTTTTAAAACTCCTATTGGCAAGTCACCTTTTCAGCTATTGTATGGCAAATCCTGCCATCTCCCTGTAGAGCTTGAACACAGAGCTTTTTGGGCCACTAAACTCCTAAACCTTGATCCCCGAGCTGCAGGAGAAAAAAGGTTGTTACAACTAAATGAGTTGGATGAATTTAGACTAGAAGCTTATGAAAGTGCTAAGATATACAAGGAGAGAGCTAAGAAGTGGCATGACAAGAAGATCACAAAGAAGGAATTCAAGCCAGGACAGCAAGTGCTCCTGTATAATTCGAAGCTTAAAATTTTCCCTGGCAAACTGAAGTCTAAGTGGACTGGCCCATACTTGGTGACAAAGATTTTTCCCTATGGGAATATTGAACTGCTAGATGAGGCAACAAAAAATCAATTCACAGCAAATGGTCACAGAGCAAAGCTATATTTGGGAGGACAATGGGATAAGGAAAAAGAGGTTCAACACCTACAGCCCTCTTAAAAAGAATTGAAAGATGTCAAGCTAGTGACAATAAAAGAGCGCTTGTTGGGAGGCAACCCAACCTGAGGTAGTTTCCTTTTCATAACTTTTTCAATAAGAGTGTTGGATAACTGCTATGTATTGCAAGAAGCTAAGTTTGGTGTTGCACACCAAAAACAATCGAAGGGAGAATGTAGGATGCTAAGTTTGGTGTTCCACCAAAACTTCATTTAAAATTACATTCTAACTTCCTGCACATTGCTAGTTCCAAGCAATCAAACAGATTATTCAAACAACTTAACTGTTTTTGTTTAGTCTCAATTTCATAACCTTTAGCAAGGACACAAAAGTTTGCCCAGAGTTAACCTGTTGAATCAGAAGAAGTAGCAAGGAATTAAGTCTGGGGTTAACCACCAATTGAAGATACTATGCATCAAGACTCAAAAAGGGGCACAGCAGAAAAGAAGAACAAAAGAAATGCAAACCAATAGGTTGTATCTATACTTAACTTTTTCTGTTGATAAATACTTTTGATTGATGTCTTGTTAAAGTGTTCATTTAGTTCAAACAGATTCAAATTTCTTTTAAAATAAGTAAGCTAGTCTATGTGTGTACTTGTGTGTTTACTTTCACTTGACAAGAAGCATGTTTTGTCCCCTGCATCTTTAAGTTCAATAAAAGAAATGTTTGAATGTGAAGCAAGATGATCTCTGTTAGATAGAAGTAGAATAAAAGTAAGTGGTGGTATGTGTGTGATTGTATGATAGCTCACTTTTAGTGAATAAAGAGCCAGGATATCTCCTTCCAAGTAAAGAGTGGCCTACTGTCTATGAATCTCAATTAAATAAAAATTCCTTGGAAAGAAAAACAAAAAGAAAGAAAGAAAAGAGATAGCCAAAAAGTGGCAGAACAAAAGGAAACAAAAAGAAACAAAGCTGGACACCAATAGCTTGAACTTTAAAATATATGCCTGTGGTGTCTTTGTACTAGGATCTGGTTGGATTAGTAAGCTCTTAGGAGTGCATCAACACTCGGTGACTTGGGTTAACTAATCCGGGATCATCAGCTGAAAGTCCACTATCAAGAGCAACCTAACTACAAGGCATTTAGTAACCCAAAGAGGTGCTGGGCATCAATGTTTTAAGAAGGAATGCGAGCCAAGTGTCTATGGTGAATAATGTGTCAAGTATAAAGAAAAGGAAATGAACTTGCTACACATGACACTCAAATAAAGCTTATAAACAAAGTAATAGCAGTATGTTACTTGAAGCTTGAAGGAGACTTTCTAGGCCTAGGAGTCAATAAGAAGTGAGTATTTACATATCCACACAAAATCCCATGAACTATCAATAATACTCTGCTAGCATGAACATCCTCTTCCATTTCATTCTTTCTTCTCAATAAATCTTTTCTTGCTTGGGGACAAGCAAGCTTTAAGTTTGGTGTTGTGATGACAAGTCATCTTAGCCTATTTTAACTAGTCTTTTTCTTTTGTTTTCATTAGAATTATGCACTTTCTTGAGCTACAAGCAAGCCAATTAGGTAGATTTTCATGTTTCCTTTGATTGAATCAACCATGTATGAATTCATGCTATTTCATGAGGTTTTATACTATAATTGTCACATATTATGAAAGAATGAATATCTCATGATTTTAAGCATAGCTTTCATGTGTTTGGTTGATTAATGATAGGTGAAGAAAGCTTGGAGAAAGGTTGAAGCAAGAAGGAATAGCTAGGAGTAAAGAGAAGACAATGGAATAAGTGAAATTGAACCAGGAAGCAAAAAGCTGGACCTAAAGTTAGCCTCAAACTTTTGCACAAACTTTTGGGTGAAAAGTTAGCCTCAACGTTAGCCCCTAACTTTTGGGCTAACGTTGGAACTTGAAAATCACTCCCTGGGTACCAAAAGTTTGCGCCAACGTTAGCCCCTAACTTTGAGGCTAACGTTGGCACATGAAACTCACCCCTGGGCACCAAAAGTTTGCGCCAACGTTAGCCCCTAACTTTGAGGCTAACGTTGGCATGAGAAAAAACACTCCTTGGGCACCAAAAGTTTG
The DNA here is from genome assembly GCF_059453495.1 of Arachis ipaensis. Lineage (NCBI taxonomy): Eukaryota > Viridiplantae > Streptophyta > Magnoliopsida > Fabales > Fabaceae > Arachis > Arachis ipaensis. The sequence goes on from NC_142444.1 coordinate 88,018,860, forward strand.
CGCCAACGTTAGCCCCTAACTTTGAGGCTAATGTTGGCACATGAAAACTACAAGGGGAGGAGCAAAAGTTTGCGCCAACGTTAGCCCCTAACTTTGAGGCTAACGTTGGCGCCACAAGTGCACCAAGGAAGGCCAACGTTGGTGCAAAAGTTAGACCCCTAACTTTTGCACCAACGTGAGTATCAGCGAGTTATGTTGGCTGATATGAAAAGTTGGACCAAAAGTTAGACCCTAACTTTTGCTCCAACTTTTGGTCCAACTTTTGCAAAACTCCAACCCGGTTCAATTGGTTCACTTTGGTTCTTCTCCAAACTTCAAGAGCAATCAACCAAGGCCTCTTTCAACCCAATTCCACCAAGAGAAAAGGCCCAACTCAAGGCTTGAAGATCATTTGAAGAAAGTGTATAAATAGGATAGAATTCAAGTTCTTCGGGGAGCTTTTCTTTTAAATTTTCATAATAGTTTTCGGAGAGCTTTGGATATTGTGTGATCTTTAATTTCTTTGTCTTGGGGAAGGAGAATTCACTTCTCTTCCTCTCAGTTTTATTGCTTTCAATTTCTATTACAATTGTCTTGGATCTTGGGTTGAAGAATTGAAGAAATTCTGTTTCAATCTCATCCTTGGATCTCTCTGTTTATTTACTGCTTAATTGAATTTCAGTTTGGGTTAATTGTTCTTCATCTACTTTCTTTGCAATTTACTTTTCCCTTGCAATTGTTCTTGTTGGATCAAGGAAGGTAGTGAGATCTAGACCTGGTTTTCTATTCTCTGGACCCCTGAGATCTGAAATTTCAATTTACATTCTGTTTTTGCTTTTCATGTTCATTTACTTGTTTGCTTCAGATCCGATTCAACCCAAAACACTCTTTTACTTTTCTGTTTAATGCAATTTACTTTTCCTTGTTTAATTTCTGCAAATCCAAGTCCCAATCCCCTTTACAATTCCAGCCGTTTATATTTCTTGCACTTTAAGATTCCGCAATTTACATTTCTTGCATTCTAAGTTTCTGCCATTTAATTTCTTGTTCTTTAAGATTCAGCACTTTAATTCCCTGTTCTCTTTAATTCCATGCAATTTAATTTCTGCAAATCACAAAACATTCAACCAAATCTTGATTCGCTTGACTAAATTAACCACTAAGCTAAAATTGCTCAATCCTTCAATCCTTGTGGGATCGACCTCACTCCCGTGAGTTTTTATTACTTGATGCGACCCGGTACACTTGCCGGTTAGATTTGTGTGTTTTGGGAGAAATTCATTTTTCCACCAAAATACTCATCAGGCATCCACATGAATGAAAGGTGGTGGAGTTCTTTTTAGTCCATCGTTTTCTATGCTTTAAATAAGGAAGATCTTGTATGAAATAGAACCTGCTTCCATGTTATGTTTAAACTTTTTAAATTCTGTCTTTTAAGTTTTCTTTCTGAATAGGTCCATGATTTCTGGTTTAAATGTCACTGCATCTTTCCCTTATTTACTTGTAAGCTTGTCCATTTTAAATCAAATGAAGAAGAGAATGTTTATTTTTTTTAAAAGACCAGAGTAGAGTTCATAATGTGGAAGTGCATTCATGAATCTTTGGGGTAGTCATAAGTTAGCTAAGTTGGTTCAACCACAAGGCTAGGAGGACAACTATCTATCCTGAATACTTGACTTTGGATATACCCATGAGACTAAGTTAATAATAAGATCCTAATAAGAGAAAAGGGAAAGAACAATGGAAGTGAAAAACAAAAGAAAAAGAGTAAGCAATAAGGCTAGGCACCAATGGTTTGGACCTTGAGACAAGTGTCTGTGGTGCTCCTGTGTGAGGGATCTAATTGGATGAATAAGCTCTCAGGGGTGCTTTATCACTTGGTAACTTAGGTTAACTAACCCGGGATTATCAGCTGAAAATCCACTATCAAGAGTAACCCTCACCACAGAGCATTTAGTAACCCAAAGAGGTGCTGGACACCAAGGTCTCAAGAAAGAAAATAAATGAACTATATGCCTGTGGTGTGTATGTATGGGGGAGAGACTTGAGGGAGTCAGTCCTTAGGGGTGCTTCAACACCTAGCACCTTGAACCAACTGGTTCGGGAGTGTTGGCTGAAAGCTTATCTTAAAAAGTTGTCCCCTTACAGAGCACTTAGCCTAAGAACACCAATAAGCTCTAAAATGACAATAAAGGGATCAATGAATAAAAGTCTCATGGGATGTAAGCAAAGTGAGTGTTTTAAGACATGATAAAGGTCTGAAAGCCAGGAATGAACCTAAGTTGCTATTCATGAAACCACCATAAAATCAGTGATATGACTTCCACAAGAATGACTCATTCCTCTGGATATTCCATTCATCATTCTCTTGTTCCAGTACTTGCTTAGGGACAAGCAAGCTTTAAGTTTGGTGTTGTGATGCCAGGGCCTCTTGGCCAGTTTTACTGACCTTTTCTTTATTGTTTTTAGGGTAGTTTCATGCATTTCTTTAGCAAATAAGCTAGTTTTGGGTAAATATTCACCTACACCTTGATTCAAGCATACATTGTGCATTTTACATTATTTCATGAGGATTTTGCATGAATTTAGTGACAAATTGTATGCTGCATTACCCATGACTTGGACTAGAACTTTGATGCACTCTGTTGCTTGATTTCAGGACCAAAGGAAGCAAGGAAAGGGAGGTAACTTGCAAGATTAATGAGAAAAGTGATTGCCAATAACACTCTCAAAGCCATCTTTGCCCACGTTAAGAGTCACGTTAACTAAGTTAACGTGCACTCTAACGTGGAGAAGGGAAGTTGAGCCAACGTTAGTGACACTTAACATTGTCACTAACGTTGGCAAACACTCATGAGTGGCCACATTAGAGCCCACGTTAACCTAGTTAACGTGGCCTCTAACGTTAAAGGGGAAAGAGAAGCCAACGTTAGTGACATTCAACATTGTCACTAACATTGGCCTAAGGATTCAACACACAACGTTAACTTCCACGTTAACTTGGTTAACGTGGGAGCTAACATAAGAAGTGAGAGTTGTCGACAACGTTAGTGACACTCAACATCGTCACTAACGTTGGAAGCAACCACACAACCCCCAAGGAGCCACGTTAACTTCCACGTTAACAGTTAACATGGAAGCTAACGATGAGGAATGAATGATGAGCCAACGTTAGTGACACTCAACATTGTCACTAACGTTGGGATGGCTAAGAATGGCCACGTTAGAAGCCACATTAACCTAGTTAACGTGGACTCTAACGTGAGATCTAGGGGCACATTGGAACGTTAGTGACAATGTTGAGTGTCACTAACGTTCTCGAAGTTTGGCAAGGTCACGTTAGAAGCCACGTTAACCTAGTTAACGTGGGCTTTAACGTGAAGCAAAAAGGGGCACACTGGAACGTTAGTGACAATGTTGAGTGTCACTAACGTTCTCGAAGGTTGGCAAGGCCACGTTAGAAGCCACGTTAACCTAGTTAACGTGGGCTCGAACGTGAGGCAAAGAGGTACATTGGAACGTTAGTAAAAATATTAAGTGTCACTAACGTTCTCGAACTTATACTTTCACTAAATGTTAACACCCCTAACGCCCTGAGCTAAAGTCTCTGCCCACTTAGCACTTTCTCTCTGCAAGTAAAGCCAAGCCCAAATGAAGAAAAGAACTGCTTCAAACTCAAGATCCAAAGGCCCAAGACTTGAAGAGCAAACTAGAAGCTGAGAAGAGTAGTATATATAGGAGTAGCTTTGAATTTATAAAGGAGTTCTGGAGGCTGGAAAAAGAGAACTACTCTCTGTATTTTACCTTCTCTGCATTTTCTAGTTTTATGATGTATTCTCCATCTTTGTTTTCATTTTCAAGAGCTATGAACAACTAAACCCCTTTCATTGGGTTAGGGAGCTCTGTTGTAATTTGATGGATCAATACTAATTTTCATTATTCTTCTTCTATCTTTTCTTTTGATTTTACTTGAAAGCTTTTGATCTTCATCACATTGAGTAGTTATCTTGGAAAAGAAGCTATTCAAACTTGGATCTCTTTTGAACCTTGAAAGAGGAATGAAGAGATCAAGCTAGAAATGCTTTCTCATGTTGGACCAAATTACGTTTGGATGGGTATGTGACTATAACCCTCTCAATACTTGATTTGGGAAATGCATGTGGTATAATCAGTGACCATACTTCATCTCTTCTCATGAGCAATTGACCAAGGAATTGGCTATTGATCAAGACTTGAGAGATTGAATTGCAAGAAATTGTAATTCAATCAATTAAGATTGCCAGGGAGATCAATGAGTGCATTGATTGAGGAAGAGATGAAAATGAACTTGATCAGGAGAATTGCAACATCTCCTAAGCCCAATGAACTCCCCATCTCTGATCTTACCCATTCTCTTTAATTTTTGCCATTTACTTTTATGAGCAAATCCCCCATTCCCATTTACAAATTCTGTAATTTATTTTCAGTCATTTACTTCCAGTCCTTTAATTCTAGCATTTACTTTTCTGTTATTTACATTCCCGCCATGTTATTTTCTGCAACTCTCAACCCAAATTCTGGATTCGCTCAACTAGAACATTCTTCTAATTAAAGTTGCTTGATTAATCAATCCCTGTGGGATTCGACCTCACTCTATTGTGAGTTTTTACTTGACGACAAATTCGGTATACTTGCTGAAGGGAGATTTGTTGAGAGACAAGTTTCCACCCGCATCAATAGAGAAGATGGACAACAAGGTTGTAAAGTTCCTTTTCCTCTCCTTTGTTTCCAACACTTTATTTTGCATGATTGTATTTATATTCTCTGTATGCATGTGTGGTATGAATAAGCATAGCTTGAATGTTGATTTGTAACATGTTACCATGCCATTATGACAACCAACTTGAGTTTTGTAAAGCTTAAAGCAGTAAAGTATCATGATCATAAACAAACAAGGCATTAAAGAAGAACTTAGCATGTGCATACAAGTATTGGAAAGCTAGTATGATTAATTGTTGCTCAATTGCATTGGATTTTATTTAATTGAACTTTTCATCTAGGACAATTTGTGAAATCTTTTGAAAATCATGAAAACCTTGAAGAAGCAAATACAATTAAAGCAAGAAAAGAAAAAGGGAAAGAATGAGAAAGCTGAAGGCTCTGAGTACCAATGGCAATTTATTTGCTAAGTACTTGTGGTGTTTATGTATCAAGTAAAATTCTTGAAAACAAAACACTTAGAAGTCAAGGTTAGGCTCAAAGTGCAAAAAAGCACTCCCTCAAAGCTCAAGGCTCTGAGCATCAATGATTAGAGAGTCAAGAAAAGAAACAAATGAGCTTAATGAAGTCCTCTAATTAAATGCTTGTGGTGCTTATGTATCAAGTGGTAATACTTGAAAACAAAGCATTTAGAAGTCGTAGCTTTGTTATCAACTCATGGGACAAAGCACCCAAAAGGAGAAGCTCATAAGAAAATCAAAAGCTTGTTTCAAGGAAGAAATATAAGAGAATGATTTCATAAATTGAGCTAGATAGAACATTTACATCTCTTTTGTGATTGTAGCATGTTTAGAAAACTAGCTAACCATGAACATTGAGTTGCTATTCTTCTTACCTTGGATTGTCAATCTTTATTGCATGATTCTTTTCTTGCATAGGGACAAGCAAGGTTTAAGTTTGGTGTTGTGATGACATGTCCCCATTTCATGTTTTTCTATGCTTATTAATATAAGAAATTGATGATTTGTGCTTGAATAATAAATGCTTTTATGCTTAATTGGTATATTTCTTTGATCTTCTAATTTTATAAATCTTGTAGGAAATAAGAAGAAAAAGAAGCAATGAAGCACAAAATAAGCTAAAAAGGAGAAAAAAAGAGCTTTGGGACACACTTTGAAGATGGAGCACACTTTGGAGGCTTAGGCCACGCTTTTAAAAGCGTGACCCATGACCAAATTAAAGGAGATTGGCAATCAGCACACAAAGCTCCGCTCTTGCCAAGAGCTGAGCGCTATAAGAGTTCAAAATGAGCTTGGAAGCAAAATTTTCGCTAAGTTAAAATATGGGCGCTCACAGCATGACCATGCCTCCTTCAAAGGGCTATAACTTGAGCTACAGATGTCCGATTGATGTGCTTCTAGTTGTGTTGGAAAGCTGACATTCAGAGCTTTCTAACGATATATGGAATTTCATATTTGGCACAAAATTGAGGTACAAGTGAAAGGCATCTTTAAGGACTAAAAACAAGCAAAAATATACCAAAGTGCAACCACCAAGGTTCGAAGCTGGAACCTCACTCCAAAGCAAAGTAGCGCTCTACATCATTATTGTGCTCCGCTCTCTTAGAGAGCATTGTCGTGCTCTCTTCAAGAAAAATTCAAAGGAAAATGTTTGCTAGTGAAGCCACAAGGACTTGAACACGGATACCTCACTAAGGAAGCAAGGATGCTGCGCTCTTGGTGAGAGCGGAGCGCTACTTTGATGCTTGGACCTTGTCACACACCAAAATTGACATGGCCAGGGACACAAATTGAATGTTGTGCTCTTGTGGAGAGTGGAGCATTGCCCTGGGAGGTGTCCCACACCAAACCAACTTGAACCAAGCTTGACCCATGCTCCAAACCAATTAAACCAAGGCCAACCAAACCCATCTCTCTTCAAATCCAAAGCAAGCAAAGCCCACATCATAACTCAAAGGCACAAGAAAAAGCTAGAATTAGGATTTTCATTTAATTTGTTTTTCATTTCAATTTTATTTTATTTTGTAAAATAGCCTATATAAAGGCATCATTCTCATTTTCAAAGGGGAGCTCCATTAGAAAGCATAGGAGGTTTGGCTCCATTAGAGAGCTCTCTCTTCTCTTTGCTCTTACTTCTGAAATTCTAGTTTCTGTTTCCAAATTTTGGATTGAGATTTGAAGGAATTCTATTTCAAATCTTGATTTGAAATATCTTTGTTCTTTTTCTGCATATTCTTAGTGAATTGAAAATTTAATCTGAGTTTCCTTTACTGCTTTCATCCTCTTCTCTTTTGCAAATTGTTCTCTGTTGGATCAAGGAAGGAATTGAGATCTAGATTTGTTTTCTAGTCTCCTCCACCCCGGAGATCTTTAACTTTTCTTTTGGCTATTACAATTGAGCTGAATTTAGTTTCTGTATTGCTTTTTCAAGTAAATTTTACTTTTCTGTTTGAGATTGGCTACAATTTCCTTTTGCAGCAAGTTAAAATTCAATTTGCATTGAGTTTGCTTTTGATCTTTGGTTCCCATTGCTTTCTATTCTCATTACTTTCAATTTACTTTCATGCAATTTAAATCTCCTTGTTTCTCTGCACTTTACATTTGATGCTTCCTGCAAATCTCATTTACATTTCCTGTACAATTTTAAATTCCCTTACAATTGCTCTAAGTTCTTATTCACTGTAATTTTGCTTCTCTCTTTACATTACTCCCGATTTATTCTTCCTGCAATTTAAATTTCTAGTTGCTTGATCTATTGCTTTCTTTAATTTCCAGTACCCAGCCCCCTTTTACATTTCATGTAATTTACTTTTCTTGCAATTTAAGTTTCAGCTCTTTTACTTTCTTGCACTTTAAGATTCATCCCATTTACATTTTGTCATTTACAATTCTTATCAAATTACTTTCTGTTGGCTACATTTCATCCAATCTCACTTAAATGTTAGCTTGACAAAACTAATCACCCACTAAAGTTGCTTGATCCATCAATCCCTGTGGGATTGACCTCACTCTAAGTGAGTTTTACTACTTGATGCGACCTGGTATACTTGCCGAAGAGATTTGTGTGATTGGAATTCATTTTTCCATAAAAACACCATCAAGTCGAGGACTTGGAATGAGATGATGGATCCATGGCATATTGAAAATGTTTTATGAAAACCGTTGATGTATCATTATATATTGAAATTATGAGACACTAAGCGCCCAGCAGGGGCCGTGGTCGTATCCCGCCTATCGAGGTAGCGGCGGCGGCATAAGGGCGGTGGTTCATCCCGCTTGCGCTTAGATGTGAGGTCGGTGGCAATAGTATCTCGCTCGCATCCCTTCGGATCATCAGAGCGTACAAGCGCTAAACCCTGGATAGTGATCCGAGTACTATATCTCGGGGGTTCCCATATTATGATTTCGAAGGGCAAGATTTCCATGGAGATGTGTCGGGTTGGCAGTTGAACCGACAATGTGATATCACAGCCAATAGGGCAGGCATTCATCATATGCATCTTCTATCTGTTTGTATGCTTTGCCGACTTGTAATGGTTTGCCTATTTGAATAACATGCCTAAATGCTACTTGTATTACTTGCCTTATATGTTTTTACTTGTGATTTACTTGCATTGTATATAATTGTATTTTCTACTGGAATTGGGGAGGTTCGGAAGGTGGTGGTGATGGAATCGCATGGAGGATAGATTGGTGAAGGCTGTGGGATAGCGGTGTTTGGTTAGAGTAGAAATCCTTTAAGATAGACCACCCTCTTGATATGCTAAGGTCTTAAGTTTTGTTACGGTTTTATATGATTATACCTTATTATTTTAGTATACCTTAATATTGGATCTTGTGGTGGATATGGAGCTTAGGATTACCTTTGGCATCCCGAGGTCTTATATCCTACATCACTGGGCACTGTTACCATACTGAGAACCTCCAGTTCTCATACCATATTTCTGTTGTTGTTTTCAGATGTAGGTCGCAACCCACCCTGGTGAGTTGCTTTGGATGGTGACAACATCGGACGATCCCGTTACCTTTGAGTTCTTTTGATTTATTTTTGTTTATATTTATCTCTCACTTTTGTATTTTGTTTTGCCTAGAGGCATGTATTGAGAGAAAAAAACTTGTATAAGCTATTTTTATTGTCTGGTTTCTGTACATCTGTATATGGCTAGCCGGCTTAAACTCCACGAGTCGTGACTAGATTCTTATGATATCATACTCTATTATTTTGTTATATCATATCTATATCTTGTGCCTTAAGTTAGTAGCTTCTCTAGTACGTTTTGCGCTTTTCAAATCCTATTTTTGAGCTATATCCTTCATCGGGCTTCTAGAGTATATTATTTCCTTCTATATATAAATATGCATAAGCCTTAGAACTATCGTAACCTCTGATTAATCTTTGTCTTATGGCTAGAGGTAAGGCTTAGGGTAATTAGGGTGTTACAAGCGACGCGTAAGCGTCGTCCACGCCTACGCGTGGCTAGCAGAAATGGAGTGGGACGCGTACACGTCAGGTGATGCACACACGTGGAGTGAGATTGTGCTCCTCGCACAAAGGCAGCACAAAACTCGTGCAACTCTCTGGTTTTTGTACCAGAAGTTGCGAACTCAGCAAACGACGCGTACGCGTCGCACACGCTCACATGTGGATGTGTGAGATGGACAAGTGATGCGTACGCGTCACCGACGCGCACGCGTGGGAAGCATTGTGCTCCCAACATGAAATTCACACGGTTCCATCACAACTCTCTGGTTTGTGTACCGGGAGTTGTGGAAATGCAATCGACGCGTACACGTCGTCCACGCCTACGTGTGGGATGACGACTTTTTTTTTAACAACAAGTAACATGAGGGAAACCATTATAGTGAAATCTTGGCATTCATTCAAGCTACGCATTTTAAAAACACTTAGAATTTTGGACAATACTCAAAATCAGGCATTTTTCCTCAAACTTGCCAATTTAACCAATACCAAGATCAATGAAATCCTCATGAAGACTCTAACAAGCTCAACAAAATCAACTCAACAAAATCAAACAATCACAAAATCAAACAAAGGCTCTAAAACCAAGAAATTATGTACAAGGAAGATCATACCATGGTGGGGTATCTCCCACCTAGCACTTTTCTTTAACGTCTTTAAGTTGGACGGTCATAAGCTTGAGATCATCTTTTTGGAATATCCTCAAGGACATCTATCTTGTCCTTCTTGTTGGCTTTGGTAAGAGTGTCCTTCAAGGGGAGATGCTTCCACTTGTCAATTGCGCCATGATTGGGTGCCTTGTTCACTTGAGGATATGGAAGTCGTGGATCCTTCCCCTTTTCCTTGCTAACTCCTCTTGTACCCAAACCTCTATTGAAGCTTATCTTGTCACTCCCAAAATGTTCTTCAATTACATCATCTTCAACAATATCACAACCAAAAATTGAATGTACCTCTAGAGGTTGCCTTATGGTTTCCTCCAATTTAAACTTCACCACCTTCCCTTTGGCTTCAAATGAGTAATCCCCAGAAAATGCATCTAATTTAAACTAGGATGTCTTTAGGAATGGCCTCCCTAGTAAGATGGAGGATAGCCTATCCGAATCAATGGGAGGTGCCTCTAGGATATGGAAATCCACCGGAAAGACTAAGTCCTTAATTCTCACCAATACATTCTTAGCAATACCCACAACTGAAATTATGCTCTTGTCTGCAAGCACAAACCTAGCTCCGGATCGCCTCAATGGTGCAAGATTCAACTTCTCATAAATCGAGAGTCACATAATGCTCACACACGACCCTAAGTCGCACATACAGTCCTTAAGTTGAATCTCACCAATCATACAAGAAACCAAGCAAGGACCGGGATCAATATATTTTTCAGGAAAATCAACCATCACAGAAGAAGCAAAATTGCCTAATAGATTCATCCCTAGTCCACCAATATTATCTTTATGAATGCACACATCCTTAAGGAACTTAGAATACTTTGGAACTTGATGTATGGCATCAAAGAGTGGAATAGTTACCTCCACATTCTTGAAGATTTGCACTATGTTCGGATCAAGCTCCTCATTCTTCTTGGCCTTCTTGGCTAACGTAGGGAAAGGTATATGGATTTGTTCCTCTAAGTTGCTCTTCCGCTTCGGTTCCTTGGCCCTCAATTGCTCATCTTCTTTCTTTGCAACTTCTTCCTCCTTTTCATCTTCATCTATCTCCCTTATTTCACCAACTTCTACATGAGGAACATCCACTGCCAACTTGATGGGCTTGGGTTCAACTTCCTCAAGCGTTGTACCACTCCTCAAGGTGATTGCATTGATGATACCCTTTGGGTTTAGGAGAGGTTGGGAAGGAAGGTGGGATGAGCTAGAGGCTTGGTTGGTGTTGGTATTGTTGGTAGGAGGTAGGGATATCCTTGAAAGTAATTCGGTGATGTTGGACAATTGAGCACTCATGTTATAGAATTGGGCCCTATTGTTCTCTTTATTTTTCTCTACCATAGCTCTAAGTCTCTCTTGCTCTTGGTAGAGTGCACGATTAGAGTCATCACCTTGGTTGGTGGAAGAAGAAGAGGGTTGATTAGATTGGAGTCTTTGGTGAGGTGCTTGATATCTAGAGTGGTTGTTGTTGTGATTTTGTTGTGGGTGTTGGTATGGTTGGATATGATGATTTTGCTTGGTGTTGTTTTGATAATGAGAGGATGAGTTGCCTTGGTTCCATCTTTGCTTTTGGTTGTTCCCTTGTGCATTGTTCCTCCACCCTTGATTGAAACTATTACTATGAGAGTAATTATTTTGGCCTTGAGATTGATAGGGTGGACAGTTGTTGTAGTTCACATTGGCTATCGTAAAGGGGTAATCCTGTTGTACTTGATGGCATTGGTCGGTGTAATATGTGGTGCTAGAGCATAAACCACATACTCTAGGAGGTCCTTCAAGTTGGAGGATTTGGGGTGGGGCTTGGACGGCTTGGATTGAGTAAAATTCCTTTTGTTCCTTGTGCATCTTCGTGAGGAGAGTGGTCATGTCCCCAAGCACTTTGGTCAAAGTCGATTCGGAAGGAAGCGCTTCCACCACACCCTTGAGAGGGTTGTTCCTCACCCTTACATGTTGTGTAGCCTCGGCGACATCATTTATCAAGCTCCATGCTTCCGCCGCCGTCTTGTTCTTAGAAAGGGAACCACCACTAGAAGCGGTAAGCAATCTCTTATCCGCCGAGCAGAGACCTCCAGTGAAATAGCTAATGAGCAAGTGAGTGTCCAATCCATGATGTGGACAAGATTTCAATAGTCTCTTGAATCGAGTCCGGTACTCATAGAGGGCCTCTTGGTCTTTTTGCATTATACCAAAAACTTCTTTCTGGATGTAATCGGTCTTCTCCGGCAGAAAGAACTTGTCTAAGAACTCTCTTCCCAATAGATCCCATTTAGTCACCACTTCATCCGGTTGGGAGTAGAACCACTCTTTTGCTTGACCCTCAAGAGAGAAGGGGAAAGCAAAAACCATGATAGCAATCTCATCGGCACCATGCCTTCGAGCCGTAGAACAAGCAACTTGAAAATCTTTTAGATGTCTAATGGGGTCTTAGCCCGGAAATCCATGATACTTGGGGAGCAAATTAATCAAATTATTCTTCAACCCAAAATTTGGATCAAGATTTGGATACCTAGATTGCAACGGTTGAAGAATAAGATTCGGTGCTCCTTGTTCGTGCAAGGTAATCCTACATGGCTCCGCCATGTAGTTTTCACCTATAGGATGCAAAGATGTATCAGTGGTGCCAACAGAAGAATAAGAAGTTGTGGACTCTAAGTCACTCTCAGTTTCGTCTAGTGGTTCAGAAGGTTCCCCAAGAGAGGCCGAAGCACTAACCGTGTAGTCCAACTGCCGCCTAGCTTACCAAGTGTGTAACAAAGTTCTTTCAATCTCAGGATCAAACTCGGCTAAGCTAGAGTTCGGTTGAGACCGAGTCATTTAACTTAGAAGTCATAGCTCATGCATTAAAAGAAATCTAAACTAAAAACAAAAGAATAAAGGCAAGTAAACTATCTACACTATTCACATATTCACATAACCAATATCAAAGCACACGTTGCAACCATTCCCCGGCAACGGCACCAAAAATTTGATGGATAAGATTATGGTCGGTCTAGATTTTATCAAAAAAGATCATGTCATAGTATAGTCCTAGACCAACTTATAACCATATCGTTCAAATTTAGAATTTGGTTGTCATAAAGTCAACCCCAATATAAAGTAACAAAGAGTATTGGTCTCGGGTCGTCCTCAAGAGAATGGGCAAACATGTGCATCAATATTGGTTAGAATTCTGGGGTAGGGAGTCACAAACAAGAATTTAAACTACTAAACTTAACATGCAAGAAATCTTAAATTGCGAGAAACTAAATCAAAGCAACTAAAGCAAGATGTAAGTAAATGTAATCTAGCAAGAGAACATGTAAAGCTATTTCTATTTTAAGACTAAGTAAACAGCTAAACTAACTCTAGTAAGAATCAAATAATTGGGATTTTTGGGGATCAAATATGAATAATAAAAGGAACTCTTGGCTAGGCATGGGAATTGGGGTCACCATCCTTGTCTAATAACCATATCTTGACAATTATGAGGAACCAAGCTCATTAAGTCTACTTCTATGCTTGAAATACGTATAATATCTATTTCAAAGCTTAAAGTACATCAAATGGCTTGATCAATCTCAACTCATAAGTCCCAATCCAACTACTAATTGGCTTAGTAGTAGATTGGTGTCAATGGGTATCAATTTGACCACTAGGGCTCTCAAATCACCAAATCAATTAGATCAATGACTCAAGTTTACCCAATTCCCTTAGCCTAGGCAAAGAGTAAAGAAAAACTACTCCATAATCAAAGGAAACATTTCATCAAACACATGGTATGCATTAACAAAAGACATATTCAAATTGCAAGTTAATTGGAAATTACAAGTACCCACTAATAATTATCAATGGAAAGCAACTCATATAACACTATCAATCATAGAAAACATCAATGTACTAATAGAAATTCAAGATCCATAAAGTTCATAAAATGAGAAAAAAAGGGAAAATAACAAGAAAACATAAATTCAACACAAGATCTAAACAAAATTAAAACTAGAGAACTCAAATTAAGTAAATGAAACTAAAATTAACAAAACCTAATTTAGAATTTCAATAAAGCAAGATAAAAAAAACAAACTAGATCTAGAGAGAAGTAAGAGTCTCTCTCTAGAAAACAAGAACCAAGAACTAGCTAAAACTAAGTGTAAGGTGTGAATGATTAGATCCCCCCACTTCCTCCATCAATTCCTGGGTCTTTTCCATGCAGAATCCAGTTGGATTTGGGCCTGGAGCTCCTCAGAAATCGCCAGCCACGATTTCTTCAATGAAGTCACGTGCTAAGCGTCACGCGTGTGCGTCGTCTAAGTTCTGCGAGCCACGCGTACGCGTCGAGAATGCGTACGCATCGATTATTGTTGCACCAATCCACGCGTGCGCATTAGCCACGCGTGCACGTCGCCTCCAGTTCTCCAAAACTCCATTCTTCATGTTCCTTCCACTGGTGCATGCTTCCTTTCCATCTTCTACACTATTCTTGCTCTATAAATTCTGAATCCACTCAACAAACACATCACGGCAATGAATGGTAATGGAAGAAGATTAAAATATAGCATTTTTAAGGTAAAAGAAACATGTTTTAAACCCTGAAGCAAAATTAGGAAGGAAACACAAAACCATACAATTTATATGAATAAGTGCAGAAAATATTGATAAAACCCCCCAAATTCTACACTAGATAAACCACAAAATTGGGGTTTATCAGTGCCTGATGAGCGGATAATTTATACATTTGTTGGCATTGTTTTTAGTATGTTTTTAGTAGAATCTAGCTACTTTTAGGGATGTTTTTATTATTTTTTATGTTAAATTCACATTTCTGGACTTTACTATGAGTTTGTGTGTTTTTCTGTGATTTCAGGTATTTTCTGGCTGAAATTGAGGGACTTGAGCAAAAATCAGATTCAGAGGTTGAAGAAGGACTGCTGATGCTGCTGGATTCTGACCTCCCTGCACTCAAAGTGGAATTTCTGGAGCTACAAAACTCAAAATAGCTCGCTTCCAATTGCATTGGAAAGTAGACATCCAGGGCTTTCCAGAAATGTATAATAGTCAATACTTTGAACGAGTTTAGATGACGTAAAAGGGCGTTGAACGCCAGTTCTACGCTGCTGTTTGGAGTTAAACGCCAGAAACAAGTCACAAACCAGAGTTGAACGCCAGAAATACGTTACAACCTGGCGTTCAACTCCAGAAAGAGACTCTGCACGTGTAACATTCAAGCTCAGCCCAAGCACACACCAAGTGGGCCCCAGAAGTGGATTTATACATCAATTACTTACTTCTGTAAACCCTAGTAACTAGTTTAGTATAAATAGGACTTTTTACTATTGTATTAGACATCCTGGATTGTATTTTTGATCCTGTGATCAAGTCTTGGTTACTCCGGTTCCCCTCTGGGGCCGAGACCAATGAACTCCATTATCACTTATGTATTTTCAACGGTAGAGTTTCTACACTCCATAGATTAAGGTGTGGAGCTCTGCTGTTCCTCAAAGATCAATGCAAAGTACTACTATTTTTCTATTCAATTCAACTTGTTCCGCTTCTAAGATATTCATTCGCACTTCAACCTGAATGTGATGAACGTGACAATCATCATCATTCCCTATGAACGCGTGCCTGACAACCACTTCCGTTCTACCTTAGATTGAATGAGTATCTCTTAGATCTCTTAATCAGAATCTTCGTGGTGTAAGCTAGATTGATGGCGGCATTCATGAGAGTCCAGAAAGTCTAAACCTTGTCTGTGGTATTCTGAGTAGGACTCTGGGATTGAATGACTGTGACGAACTTCAAACTCACGATTACTGGGCGTAGTGACAGACGCAAAAGGAGGGTGAATCCTATTCCAGTATGATCGAGAACCTCAGATGATTAGCCGTGCTGTGACAGAGCATTTGGACCATTTTCACAAGAGGATGGGATGTAACCATTGACAACGGTGATGCCCTTACATAAAGCCAGTCATAGAAAGGAGTAAGACTGATTGGATGAAGACAACAGGAAAGCAGAGGTTCAGAGGGACGAAAGCATCTCTATGCGCTTATCTGAAATTCTCACCAATGATTTACATAATTATTTCTATACTTCTTTTATTATTTATTTTCAAAAACTCCATAACTATTTTATATCCGCCTGACTGAGATTTACAAGATGACCATAGCTTGCTTCAAGCCGACAATCTCCGTGGGATCGACCCTTACTCACGTAAGGTTTATTACTTGGACGACCGAGTGCACTTGCTGGTTAGTTGTATCGAAGTTGTGACAAATTATGAATTAAGATTAGAGCACCAAGTTTTTGGAGCCATTACCAGAGATCACAATTTCGTGCACTAAGTTTTTGGCGCCGTTGCCGGGGATTGTTCGAGATTGGACAACTGACGGTTCATCTTGTTGCTCAGATTAGGTAATTTTCTTTTTGTTTTATTTTCAAAAATTTTTCAAAAATCTTTCAAAAATTTCTCCTTTGTTTTCGAGAAAAAAAATTTTAAAATAAAAATTTTCATAATTTTTAAGAATGAATTCTAGTGTTTCATGAAGCATGTTGAAGCCTGGCTGGCTGTAGGGCATGTTAGGCGTGTCATGTCTGAGTTACATACTAAAGCTTGGCTGGCTATTAAACCATGCCTGACCCTTTGATTGGAGCTTTAGACTAAAGAGCATAAGATTCCTGGAATTCATATTAAAAATTTTGGAATCCTTATTTTTCTTTTTCAAAATGAATTTCGAAAAAATTAAAAGAAAATACAAAAAATTTCATAAAATCATAAAAATCAAAAATATTTTTCATGTTTCTTGTTTGAGTCATGTGTCATGTTATAAGTTTGGTGTCAATTGCATATTCATTTTGCATTTTTCGAAAATTCATGCATTCATGGTGTTCTTCATGATCTTCGAGTTGTTCTTGGTAAGTCTTCTTGTTTGATCTTGATGTTTTCTTGTTTTGCATCTTTTCTTGTTTTACATGTGCATTTTTGCATCCATAGTGTCTAAACATGAAAGATTTCTAAGTTTGGTGTCTTGCATGTTTTCTTTGCATTAAAAATTTTTCTAAAACATGTTCTTGATGTTCATCTTGACATTCAAAGTGTTCTTGGTGTTCATCTTGACATTCATAGTGTTCTTGCATTCATCACATACTTTGATCCAAAATTTTCATGCATTGAGTCTTTTTCATGTTTTTTCTCTCTCATCATTAAAAATTAAAAAATCAAAAAAATATCTTTCCCTTTTTCTCTCTTAAAATTTCGAAAATTAGATTGGATTTTTTCAAAAATTTTTAAAATCTGGTTGTTTTTATGAGTCAAATCAAATTTTCAATTCAAAAATCTTATCTTTTTCAAAATCTTTTTCAAAAATCAAATCTTTTTCATTTTTCTTAATTTTATATCTTAATTTTCGAAAATAACATCATCAATTAATGTTTTGATTCAAAAATTTCAAGTTTGTTACTTACTTGTTAAGAAAGATTCAAACTTTGAGTTCTAGAATCATATCTTGTGATTTCTTGTGAATCAAGTCATTAATTGTGATTTTTTAAAATCAAATCTTTTTCAAAACTAATTTCAATCATATCTTTTCAAAAATATCTTCTTATCTTATCTTTTTCAAAATTTGATTTTAAAATATCTTTTCTAACTTCTTATCTTCTTATCTTTTCAAAATTGATTTTCAAATTTGTTTCAACTAACTAACTAACTTTGTGTTTGTTTCTTATTTTTTCTGTGCCCTCTTCTTTGTCATATGAGCTGAAGCAAGGACAAGAATATTCTTGTTGAAGCAGATCCAGAACCTGAAAGGACTCTGAAGAGGAAACTAAGAGAAGCTAAATTACAACAATCCAGAGATAACCTTTCAGAAATTTTCGAACAGGAAGAGGAGATGGCAGCCGAAAATAACAATAATGCAAGGAGAATGCTTGGTGACTTTACTGCACCTAATTCCAATTTACATGGAAGAAGCATCTCCATTTCTGCCATTGGAGCAAACAATTTTGAGCTTAAACCTCAATTAGTTTCTCTGATGCAGCAGAACTGCAAGTTTCATGGACTTCATTCTGAAGATCCTTTTCAGTTCTTAACTGAATTCTTGCAGATATGTGATACTGTTAAGACTAATGGAGTAGATCCTGAAGTCTACAGGCTCATGCTTTTTCCTTTTGCTGTAAGAGACAGAGCTAGAGTATGGTTGGACTCTCAACCTAAGGATAGCCTGAACTCTTGGGATAAGCTGGTCAAGGCTTTCTTAGCCAAGTTCTTTCCTCCTCAAAAGCTGAGTAAGCTTAGAGTGGATGTTCAGACCTTCAGACAGAAAGAAGGTGAATCCCTCTATGAAGCTTGGGAGAGATACAAAGGACTGACTAAAAAGTGTCCTTCTGACATGCTTTCAGAATGGACCATCCTGGATATATTCTATGATGGTCTATCTGAATTGGCTAAAATGTCATTGGATACTTCTGCAGGTGGATCCATTCACCTAAAGAAAATGCCTGCAGAAGCTAAAGAACTCATTGACATGGTTGCTAATAACCAGTTCATGTACACTTCTGAGAGGAATCCTGTGAATAATGGGACGCCTATGAAGAAGGGAGTTCTTGAAATTGATACTCTGAATGCCATATTGGCTCAGAACAAAATATTGACTCAGCAAGTCAATATGATTTCTCAGAGTCTGAATGGAATGCAAGCTGCATCCAACAGTACTCAAGAGGCATCTTCTGAAGAAGAAGCTTATGATCCTGAGAACCCTGCAATAGCAGCGGTGAATTACTTAGGTGAACCTTATGGAAACACCTATAACCCATCATGGAGAAATCATCCAAATTTCTCATGGAAGGATCAAAAGCCTCAACAAGGCTTTAATAATGGTGGAAGATACAGGTTTAACAATAGTAAAGCTTTTCCATCATCCACTCAGCAACTGACAGAGAACTCTGAACAAAATACTTCTAATCTAGCAAACTTAGTCTCTGATCTATCCAAGGCCACTGTAAGTTTCATGAATGAAACAAGATCTTCCATTAGAAATTTGGAAGCACAAGTGGGCCAGCTGAGTAAAAGGATCACTGAAATCCCTCCTAGTACTCTCCCAAGCAATACAGAAGAAAATCCAAAAGGAGAGTGCAAGGCCATTGAATTGATCACCATGGCCAAACCTGTAAAGGAAGGAGAGGACGTGAATCCCAGTGAGGAAGACCTCCTGGGACGTCCAGTGATCAATAAGGAGTTTCCCTCTGAGGAACCAAAAGAATCTGAGGCTCAACTAGAGACCATAGAGATTCCATTAAACCTCCTTATGCCATTCATGAGCTCTGATGAGTATTCCTCTTCTGAAGAGAATGAGGATGTCACTGAGGAGCAAGTCACCAAGTACCTTGGTGCAATCATGAAGCTGAATGCCAAATTATTTGGCATTAAAACTTGGGAAGATGAACCTCCCTTGTTCACCAATGATCTAAGTGATCTGGATCAACTAACATTACCTCAGAAGAAACAGGATCCTGGAAAGTTCGTAACACCTTGTACCATAGGCACCATGATCTTTAAGGCTCTGTGTGACCTTGGTTCAGGAATAAACCTCATGCCCCTCTCTGTAATAGAGAAACTGGGAATCTTTGGGGTGCAAGCCACTAAAATCTCATTAGAGATGGCAGACAATTCAAGAAAACAGGCTTATGGACAAGTAGAGGACGTGTTAGTAAAGGTTGAAGGCCTTTACATCCCTGCTGATTTCATAGTCCTAGATACTGGGAAGGATGAGGATGAATTCATTATCCTTGGAAGACCCTTCCTAGCCACAGCAAGAGCTGTGATTGATGTGGACAGAGGAGAATTGATCCTTCAACTAAATGAGGACAACCTTGTGTTTACAACTCAAGGATCTCTCTCTACATCCATGGAGAGGAAGCATAAAGAGCTTCTCTCAAAGCAGAGTCAAACAAAGCCCCCACAGTCAAACTCTAAGTTTGGTGTTGGGAGGCCACAACCAAACTCTAAGTTTGGTGTCAAACCCCTATATCCAAACTCTAAGTTTGGTGTTGGGAGGTCTCAACAAAGCTCTGCACATCTGTGAGGCTCCATGAGAGCCCACTGTCAAGCTATTGACATTAAAGATGCGCTTGTTGGGAGGCAACCCAATGTTTATTTATCTAATTTTCATTGTTTTTTTTTAGGTTCATGATCATGTGGAGTCACAAAATAAATATAAAAATTGAAAACGGAATCAAAAACAGCAGAAGAAAAATCACACCCTGGAGGAAGACCTTACTGGCGTTTAAACGCCAGTAGGAAGCATGTTTTGGGCGTTCAACGCCAGAACAGAGCATGGTTCTGGCGCTGAACGCCAGAAATGGGCAGCATCTGGGCGTTTGAACGCCAGAAATGCACCCTGGAGAAGAGCTGGCACTGAACGCCTAGAACAAGCATGGTTCTGGCGTTCAACGCCAAAAAAGGGCAACAAATGGGCGTTCAACGCCCAGAACAAGCACCAATCTGGCGCTGAACACCCAGCGTTGTGTGCAAGGGAATTTTGCATGCCTAATGGGTACAGGGATGCAAATCCTTGACACCTCAGGATCTGTGGACCCCACAGGATCAACTCAGCATCGGTGGACCCCACAGGATCCCCACCTACCTCACCCTCTCTCTCTCTCCATTCATGGCCAACCCTTCTGTTTTCCATTTACCACTCACATCCATACACCCACCTACCTTCAAAATTCAACATCTCTTCCCCACCCAATCCCACCCATATGGCCAAATACACACATCCCTCCATCTCCTCCATATCTTCTTCTTCTTCCTCTTCTTCTATTCTTTCTTCTTTTGCTTGAGGGCGAGCAATATTCTAAGTTTGGTGTGGTAAAAGCATAAGCTTTTTGTTTTTCCATTACCATTAATGGCACCTAAGGCGAGAGAAACCTCAAGAAGAGGAAAGGGAAGACAATTGCTTCCACCTCTGAGCTATGCGAGATGGAAAGATTCATCTCACAAGCCCATCACTAAGAAAAGGATGGAGCAAATAAGAGAGCACATTCATGGATCTCAACAGTCACATGAAAAAGCTCATCATCAAGAAACCCCTGAGATACCTCAAGGGATGCACTTTCCTCCACAGAATTTTTGGGAGCAAATCAACACCTCCCTAGGAGAATTAAGTTCCAACATGGGACAACTAAGGGTGGAACATCAAGAGCACTCCATCATCCTTCATGAAATCAGAGAAGATCAAAAAGCAATGAGGGAGGAGCAACAAAGACAAAGAACAGACATAGAAGAGCTCAAGGACATCATTGGTTCCTCAAGAAGAAAATGCCACCATCACTAAGGTGGACTCATTCCTTGTTCTCACTTTCTGTTTTTCATTTTCTCTATGTTAAGTGCTTATCTATGTTTGTGTCTTCATTACATGATCATTAGTAGTTAGTAACTTTGTCTTAAAGTTATGAATGTCCTATGAATCCATCACCTCTCTTAAAATGAAAAATGTTTTAATTCAAAAGAACAAGAAGTACATGAGTTTCGAATTTATCCTTGAACTTAGTTTAATTATATTGATGTGGTGACAATGCTTCTTGTTTTCTGAATGAATGCTTGAACAGTGCATATGTCTTTTGAAGTTGTTGTTTAAGAATGTTAAATATGTTAGCTCTTGAAAGAATGATGATAAGGAGACATGTTATTTGATAATCTGAAAAATCATAAAAATGATTCTTGAAGCAAGAAAAAGCAGCAAAGAACAAAGCTTGCAGAAAAAAAATAGGCGAAAAAAAATAGAAAGAAAAAAAGAAAAAGCAAGCAGAAAAAGCCAAAAGCTCTTAAAACCAAGAGGCAAGAGCAAAAAGCCAATAACCCTTAAAACCAAAAGGCAAGGACAAAAAAAAAGGCATCCCAAGGCTTTGAGCATCAGTGGATAGGAGGGCCTAAAGGAATAAAATCCTGGCCTAAGCGGCTAAACCAAGATGTCCCTAACCATGTGCTTGTGGCGTGTAGGTGTCAAGTGAAAACTTGAGACTGAGCGGTTAAAGTCAAGGTCCAAAGCAAAAGAAGAGTGTGCTTAAGAACCCTGGACACCTCTAATTGGGGACTTTAGCAAAGCTGAGTCACAATCTGAAAAGGTTCACCCAATTATGTGTCTGTGGCATTTATGTATCCGGTGGTAATAATGGAAAACAAAGTGCTTAGGGCCACGGCCAAGACTCATAAAGTAGCTGTGTTCAAGAATCATCATACTGAACTAGGAGAATCAATAACACTATCTGAACCCTGAGTTCCTATAGATGCCAATTATTCTGAACTTCAATGGATAAAGTGAGATGCCAAAACTATTCAAGAGGCAAAAAGCTACAAGTCCCGCTAATTTAATTGGAGCTATGTTTCATTGATAGTTTGGAATTTATAGTATATTCTCTTCTTTTTATCCTATTTGATTTTCAGTTGCTTAGGGACAAGCAACAATTTAAGTTTGGTGTTGTGATGAGCGGATAATTTATACGCTTTTTGGCATTGTTTTTAGTATGTTTTTAGTAGAATCTAGCTACTTTTATGGATGTTTTTATTAGTTTTTATGTTAAATTCACATTTCTAGACTTTACTATGAGTTTGTGTGTTTTTCTGTGATTTCAGGTATTTTCTGGCTGAAATTGAGGGACTTGAGTAAAAATCAGATTCAGAGGTTGAAGAAGGACTGCTGATGAACTCCATTATCACTTATGTATTTTCCACGGTAGAGTTTCTACACTCCATAGATTAAGGTGTGGAGCTCTGCTGTTCCTCAAAGATCAATGCAAAGTACTACTATTTTTCTATTCAATTCAACTTGTTCCGCTTCTAAGATATTCATTCGCACTTCAACCTGAATGTGATGAACGTGACAATCATCATCATTCCCTATGAACGCATGCCTGACAACCACTTCCGTTCTACCTTAGATTGAATGAGTATCTCTTAGATCTCTTAATCAGAATCTTCGTGGTGTAAGCTAGATTGATGGCGGCATTCATGAGAGTCCGGAAAGTCTAAACCTTGTCTGTAGTATTCTGAGTAGGACTCTGGGATTGAATGACTGTGACGAACTTCAAACTTGCGATTGCTGGGCGTAGTGACAGACGCAAAAGGATGGTGAATCCTATTCCAGTATGATCGAGAACCTCAGATGATTAGCCGTGCTGTGACAGAGCATTTGGACCATTTTCACAAGAGGATGGGATGTAGCCATTGACAACAGTGATGCCCTTACATAAAGCCAGCCATAGAAAGGAGTAAGACTGATTGGATGAAGACAGCAGGAAAGCAGAGGTTCCGAGGGACGAAAGCACCAAGTTTTTGGAGCCATTACCAGAGATCACAATTTCGTGCACCAATGCCATAGACAAGGTAGATCTTCCGGATCAAAAAGTGCTGCTTCTCTGACTCTAGCCTTAACGCCACATAGACCTCACTTACCCACGGTCAACGGGATTTTATGTCACGTATCCAAAGTTGCCCAGGTACTCTATTGGAATCCGTAATGTAATCTCTAGCTTTGATTCAACACTGTCCGGGTCAGGACTCGCATGGAACTCATGTAGAACAAGGGTGATTGTCACGGATCACCCTCAATTCATAAGATGAAGAACGAGAATGCATAAGAGAATAGAATCAGACATATTGAACTAGAACGGTAATATTATTAATCCATAAAACTCAGCAGAGCTTCTAACCTTAACCTTAGGAGGTTAGTGACTCATGCTGTTCGAAAGTACAATGGAAAATGTAAAAGTGGGCAAGAGTCCCCTAACAAGGGTGAACTCTTGTATTTATATACTAATCTGCTAACTAAGAATTACAGAAACAAGATAAACTAGTCTTGTAGTGCGAAAATCCACTTCTGGAGCTCACTTGGTGAGTGTTTAGGCTGAGCTTCAGTGTTTCCCACGAGCTAATACTCCTTATGGGTGTTGAACACTGGCTTTGGACTCCCTTTTGGGCGTTGGACGCCAGCTGCTCCCTTGTGGGCACTGGATGCCAGGAATGGGGTTGGTGGCTGGCGTTGAATGCCATTTTTGGGCCTTCATTTCTAAGGTAAAGTATAAACTATTATATATTTCTAGAAAGCCCTGGATGTTAGCTTTCTATAGCCGTTAAGAGCGCACCATTTGGATTTTCTGTAGATCCAAAAAAGCTCCTTCGAGTGTACGGAGGTCAGATCCTGACAGCATCTGCATTTCTTTCTTTGTCTCTGAATCAGACTTTTGCTCGAGCTCCTTAATTTCAGCCAGAAAATATCTGAAATCGCCATAAAACACACAAACTCAAATTAGAATCCAAAAATGTGAATTTTCAACTAAAACCCATGAAAACTTAATAAAACTTAAATAAAACATAATGAAAACTATATGAAAATGATGCCAAAAAGCGTATAAAATATCCGCTAATCAGGTTGCGATTGGTGACTTGATACTTATACTTTTTGCAATCTTACGTATATATTTATTTATCTCTCTTGCTCCC
This sequence comes from Arachis ipaensis, assembly GCF_059453495.1. Lineage (NCBI taxonomy): Eukaryota > Viridiplantae > Streptophyta > Magnoliopsida > Fabales > Fabaceae > Arachis > Arachis ipaensis. The sequence continues at coordinate 88,043,172 of NC_142444.1, forward strand.
GGATTTACATTTTGTACCGAACTATTTTTCGAGCGTTACACGATTCTCGTTTCTCATTCTTTTGTCTATCTTGTTTAAGGCAGCTAGATATGTAATCCTTCAGTTATATATGCATACGTATTTTTTTTAGAGGTCGTAGCGCCTCACTACCTTTGATTTATGACTATAGCATAAAGTTTTGTGTGGTAGGGTGTTACAAAAAGTGAAGGAAAATAAACCCACGTTCGACGTGAAATTTTCCACGTCCAACGTAATCAAGACAGAAAGCATTTTGGCCAAGAATGGACTTCACGTACAATGTGAAGGGACTCACGTGCGACGTGGGATTATGGGCCACCTCCCAGGGACCTTAATTCATCCACTAAGTCCTCAAATTATTCAAGACTTAAGTGATTAACCCAAGGCTCAACTTAAGCCCATGAATCATAGCATTGATTGAGGATTACAAGGAGAAAAGATCCAAAGCTTAGTAGGAGAAAAACATTAATTAGATTTGATTTGTTTAATTTGTTTTAGTGTAAGTTTTGAAGATTTGAATTTCTTTTAGGTTATTATTTAAGGAGAGAAGTCACTGACGACTTTTTCTTCTTTGGCACGTTTTACTTTTGATAGTTTTAGGTTTTCTCTGAAGGCATGAGCAACTAATCTCCTTGGTTAAGATTAGGAGATCTGTTGATTCCTATAGACTAATATTCTAGCTTGTCTACCTTTGATTAATGCTTTGATGTTTTCTTGAGGAAAAGTTTTCATTCTTAATCTAAAGGATTTAAATTTGTTGGGAAACAATTCATCTTTGACTTAATTCTTTTAATTTCCTAGGAAAGTTCATTAATTGAATTAAGCTTGAAAACTTATTCTCGTAGTTCTTAGGTTTTAAAACTAGCCTTAATTTGGGCTAAAATCTACCAGTGCCGACCACTTAGGAAATTCCGAATTTTATACCAAATTGGCATCCATTATATACCAACCTCGCCAATTCCAAGCTTAGGTCACCACTCACCAATTTCACTCTTATTTCCACCTAGCTCCTCGCTACATAGCTCATCCAAATCACAATCTCATCTCATCCTTAATCTTGTTCCTTATGAATTTTTCCTAAAAACAATCAACAATATTCATCCCAAATCCAGTTTAACATACTATCATAAAAATTTCAATTTCAACAATTAGACCACAACACATCAAGATATCCCAAGTAATAGGAAGTCAATCAATCAAGGCCTCCGGCCATTTTCATTTAACATTCAATATCATCCGAAATCACATAGTCATACTATACCACCATTATCAACAATGTCTATTCAACAATATCTTAATGTCAACTAGCCTAGGATTTCACATAGCATTACATAATGATTATCCAAAGCCAAAACCGTACCTTAGTTGACGATGGTCCCAACCTCTTGGGCTTTTCTCTGTATCCAATATAATTTTATTCAATTTATACAACGTTCATGCTAGGGCTTTACATAAATTAGGAAAAAATAGAGGAAAAAAGTTTTCTTACCTTATTCCACATGAACATGGGTTAAAACTCCGCTAGAATTTGAGTTTAGCTTCTCCTAAAGCATCAAAATCACAAACTCAGTACTTTACTATTCGAAAATGCAAAAATAGTGGGAAAAAGAAAAATAGAGTAGAGTTCTCGCAATTATTCATTGCAAGAGTTACATAAAAACATAGAGGGAGATGAGAGATATGTGTATCCACAAAGGGACCTTCAATTAGAGCTCTGGTTCGTGAGAAAATTGGATTTAAAGGGATGAGTGAATAGTGTCACAAGGTTTCCTTTTTTCTCTTTTAATTCTCGAGCTCCCTTCTCCTGGAGGGTGTGAAATAAATGGATTGGAAAGGGAGAGAGAAACAGTCACATGTTTGGCCAAAATGGTGAAAGAGCATTTTTTGTCCTTTCGCCTATTAGGCCTACCTAGGGCCAAAATTTTAAAGATATATATTATGATTTGTATTCAAAATATTTTTATGGTCATTTTTATATTTATATTTTTCTCATACACAGTGCCAATAGTTATAAGCTTGTATAGTTAATTATGTCACCAGTACACATTTTCCAAAAAAATTATATTTTTGCACTTCGAATAATTTTCTGGGTTCAAATCTTATCTACAAATTTCAAAATTAAGAACTTTAAAATTTTTAACCCAGACCAGACGGTTTAAACACTTTTAACACAATTTTCAAATATATAATCGACTAGTGAACTTTTTCCAGGTCTTACAAAAAAACCTTAAACCTTCTTTGCTAGAGCAGCCCTACCAGACATCCTACCGCCACCGCGCCCTCCCAGTTGCCACCACGCCAAAAAAGTCCTCCGCACCGCCAGTATTTTCAGGTGTGTTATTTTTTTTCCACTTTTCTTTTTCATATTTATGTTATTTTTTATTTATCTAATTTTCGAAAGTTCTAATCTACACTAGTTAAATTTTTTATTCTATCTTTTTTATTATAAAATTGTGATATAGGTTAAATTTAGAGTAATTAGTTTAGAGTAATTATGTAATTTTTATTTCTAACTAAGACATAGAACTTTAATTCTTATTTATAAGTCATTTGTTGTGAATTTGTGATATATGGTAAGTTAGCTTTGTTTAAAGTAATTAGGATTTAGATTAGATTAGGTCAAGTTGGTTAATTAATTAGGTTAGGTTAGATATATTAGGGTAATTAGTTGGATAAATTAGTTAGGGTTTAGTTTAAACTTAAAGTTATAGTAATTTAGAGTTAAATTTAGGTAAATTTAGCTAATTTGGTATTAATTAGGATTTTAGGATTAGATTAATTTAGTTAATTTTCTTAAAATTTTAAAAATGTTTCTACAAGCTTTATTTGAAACAATAGAGGTAAAGATAAGGACTCAATTTCGAATAATTAACACATAGTATTCTTTCTCTATTGGTTGAGTGACATTATTTTCTGTGCTCGGAGCATTCAGATTAAAGATATTTTTCTTTCGTTGGCCATTATATTAGCAGATGTATGAAGTTTTGTATAGTAAAACTATTTTTGACTCAGTTATATCTCAGCGTAGACTAGATCACAGACTTTATTAGGGATAAGAAAAGAATTACCAATGGACAGGCTTATTTATTTTTCAAATTATGGATTTTTTCTTTTTTGAACCTTAGCTATAAACACGTCATTGATACGAAAAATTATTGTCGGTCTAGATTTTCTCTTATAGGAAAGAATTATTTCGTTGTAAGCATAGCTCCAAGCCAACAAATAACTCTCACATTAAATTTAAATTGGTTTTGTCACAAGTACAAACTCCAATAAGAATTAACCAAAGTATTTAAACATCGGGTCGTCTCACAAGGAATTGCAATGAAGTGAATGATTGTTGGCTATGAAGATGCAAGGGGGTTTTGATTTGGTAAATTGACGAGAAATTAAATGACAAGAAAAGTAAATCAAGTAACTAAATAAAGCAAGTAATAAAGAGAGACATTCGTGGGAAGAATTGATAATATAGGCTTTCTATCCTAGTCACTAATAACAATGATTAACAAGAATTTATCTTATTACGTCATTTCCGACGATCCAAAAAGGTAACATATTATCTTCACACTCGAAGAAAGTCTATCAAGACTAGCTAATCTCAATCCAAACGTCCTAATCAATTCACTAATTAAATTAGCAATAGATTAGAGTCAATAGAAATCATATGAACAAACAACTCTAGATCACCAACATGAGTTGGGTATTCATGACTCAAGATTACCTAATTACTCTTTCCAAGCCAAGAATGCACAAAATCTACTCTAACATCCAACCAAGCATTTTGTCAAACACTTGGAAGGTATAAAAGAAAGGCATAGTAAAAGTGCAAGAAATATAAATCTACCAACTACCAATTGCAAAGAAAGTAAGATCACAACTCAAATCAACAATAAAAGAACATCAACGTCAAATTTCATTAAAAGAGATCCAAATCCAACATGAGTGCATGAACATAAAAGAGGCAAAAAAGGGAAATTAACACTACAAACTAAGAGAATCAAGATGTAGAAACAAGAAATTATAGAGGAAACAAGATGAAATCGAGTAATCAAATCTAGATCTAAGAGAAATTAACCTAATCCTAACCTAATTCTAGAGAGAAGAGGGAGCTTCTCTCTCTAGAAAACTAACTAAAGGCTCATCATGACTAACTATGTGCTCCCCCTTTGCTCAATCCTCATTTCTGCATCAAATACCCTCAGAAACAAGTTAGATTTGGGCCTGGGCAGCTCAGAAATTGTCCCCAGCGCTCTAACTTTAAGTGTGTCACATGCCAAGCGTCACGCGTACGCGTCGGTGACGCGTGCGCGTCGGTGACGCGTGCGCGTCGGTGACGCGTGCGCGTCGGTGACGCGTGCGCGTCGCTGGCCAAAACTCCTACTCACGCGTACGCGTAGGTGATGCGTGCGCATGGCTTGTAAATCTTCAATGCACGCGTACGCATACATGACGCGTGTCCGTGGCCCACAATTTTCCAAATACTCATTTCTTCATGAATTCTCCACTTTGCATACTTTTCTCTTCACTTCTTCCATCCAATACTTGCCTTATGATCCTGAAATCACTCAACAAACACATCATGGCATCGGATGGAATTAAGGTGAATTAAAAGGTGGCGGACAAGTCCTCTACCTTGGCAAGGTTAGCCTTCCCTCATCTCATTTGTTACCTCTGCAATTCAGCTGAAATTGACATAGAGGAAGACACCCTCATTGATGAGGACAAGCCCATCACTAAGAAAATGATAGAGCAAACAAGAGAGCCCACTCATGGACAAGATCATGAGGAAATTCCTCATCATTAAATCCCTAAGATGCCTCAAGGGATGCATTTTCCTCCACAAAACTATTGGGAGCAAATCAACACCTCCCTAGGAGAATTAAGTTCCAATATGGGACAACTAAGGGTGGAGTACCAAGAGCATTCCATCCTCCTCCATGAAATTAGAGAAGACCAAAGAGTCATGAGGGAGGAGCAACAAAGGCAAGGAAGACACATTGAAGAGCTCAAATACTCCATAAGATCTTCAAGAGGAAGAACAAGCCGCCATCACTAAGGTGGACCCGTTCTTTAATTTCCTTGTTCTTATTTTTCTGTTTTTCAAAAATTATGCTTTATGTTTTATTTGTGTTTGTGTCTTATTACATGATCAATAGTGTCTAACTGTCTATGCCTTAAAGCTATGAATGTCCTATGAATCCATCACCTTTCTTAAAATGAAAAATGATCTAAAAACAAAAGAACAAGAAGTACATGATTTCGAATTCGTCCTTGAAACTAGTTTAATTATTTTGATGTGGTTGCAATACTTTTGTTTTCTGAATGAATGTTTGAACAGTGCATATTTTTGATATTGTTGTTTATGAATGTTAAAATTGTTGGCTCTTGAAAAAAGCAGTGAAAAAGGAGAACCTTGCGAAAAAAAAGAAAAAAATGGTGAAAAGAAAAAGAAAAAGCAAGCAGAAAAAGCCAATAGCCCTTTAAACCAAAAGGCAAGGGTAAAATAAAAAGGATCCAAGGATTTGAGCATCAGTGGATAGCAGGGCCCACAGGAATAAAATCCTGGCCTAAGCGGCTAAACCAAGCTGTCCCTAACCATGTGCTTGTGGCGTGAAGGTGTCAAGTGAAAAGCTTGAGACTGAGCGGTTAAAGTCGTGGTCCAAAGTAAAAAGAGTGTGCCTAAGAGCTCTGGAAATCTCTAATTGGGGACTCTAGCAAAGCTGAGTCACAATTTGAAAAGGTTCACCCAGTTATGTGTCTGTGGCATTAATGTATCCAGTGGTAATACTGGAAAATAAAATGCTTAGGGTCACGGCCAAGACTCAAGCCTATTTCTATTCAACTCAAGCCTATTTCTTCTCTAAGATATTTATTCGCACACAAGAACTTGATGAATGCGATGATTATGTGACACTCATCACCATTCTCACCTATGAACACGTGCCTGACAACCACTTCCGTTCTACATGCAAACAAGCTTGAATGTGTATCTCTTGGGTTTCTAATCTAAGATTAAAACCTTCGTGGTATAGGCTAGAATTATTGGCAGCCATTCTTGAGATCCGAAAAGTCTAAACCTTGTCTGTGGTATTCTGAGTAGGATCTGGGATGGAATGACTGTGACGAGTTTCAAACTCGCGAGTGTTGGGTGTAGTGACAGACACAAAAGGATCAATGGATCCTATTCCAACATGATCGAGAACCAACAGCTGATTAGCCGTGCGGTGACAGCGCATTTGGACCATTTTCACTGAGAGGACGGGAGGTAGCGATTGACAACGGTGATACCCAAAATACAGCTTGCCATGGAAAGGAGTATGAATGTTTGGATGAAGACAATAGGAAAGCAGAAGCTTAGGAGGAACAAAGCATCTTCATACGCTTATCTGAAATTCTCACCAATGAATTACATAAGTATCTCTATCTTATCTTATATTTTATTCATCTTTTAATTATCTTAAACTTCATAACCATTTGAATCTGCCTGACTGAGATTTACAAGATGACCATAGCTTGCTTCAAGCCGACAATCTCTATGGGATCGACCCTTACTCACGTAAGGTTTATTACTTGGACGACCCAGTGCACTTGCTGGTTAGTTGTGCGGAGTTGTGAGAAAGAGTTGAGATTACATTCGTGCGTACCATGTTGTTGGTGCCATTGAAGATCACAATTTCGTGCACCACCCACCTAGCACTTTTGTTTATTGTCCTTAAGTTGGACTTATGGGGAGCTCTTTATCAAGGTGGCTTGTGCTTGAATCCATCCTTGAACATCCACCAATGCTTGGACTTCTATTGTGCTTCATCATTCAAGGTTAATATCTCCAAGCCTTGATAGAGTTCTTCATAAGCCATGGGCTCCCAAAGTTGATCCTTCCCTTGTAATCTGGGATCCCACACTTTGTTTTCACACCCGTCTTGAAGTTGATCATGGTAATCCTCTCTGGGTGGTAGAGAAGCCGAATTCTCATGAAAGCACCAAACGATCCTCATAGACCCATTCAATTGAGCACTACACCAATCCATGCTCCTCAATTTCGAGCTTCCAACCATAATGAGCCTAGATCAACAATTCCAACCACTAAACATCCTCCTCTTACGCTTAATTCCGCAAAGCGCCCTAAGTTGGTCATCCGTTTCAAGCAAACCAAATTCAAGTGGGATAATAAAGCTAAGAGTTAGAAGTTTTACCCACTCAAATGAAGGATTAGATGGAAACCTAGGTGGAGGAGTTCCCAACGGTCTTGACAAAGCATGCTCCACTCTCGTCCATCCTCTTCTAGAGGTGTCCACAACTTGGCAAGGTTCTTCAAGCTCTACCTCTTGCCAAGTTTCCTCAAGTTCACATTCTTCTTCACCAAATTATTCTATCTCTTCCCCATCACTCAAATCATAAATAGGAGGTTTAGTAAAGTCCACCTCATCATTAATTTCAAGCATAGTGGGGAAGGACTCATCATGCTCAAAAGGATTATATGCTGATACGGAATCATCATAGATAGGAGGGCTTGTTGCTTGGAACACTTCTCCCAATTATTCACTCACGATATGCCTTGGAGGTTGCACATCCTCCCCAACATTGGTTTCTAGTCCAATGGAAGAAGGCTCAACAAGATCATCAAGGGGATTGATCAATATGGACAAAAAATCACTAGTGATGGAATCTACTTCTTGATCAATTTCCCTTAACTCTCTATCCACTTCCTTAACATCACTCTCCTCTTTAGCATCCCTTCCAAACTCTGTGGAAGAAGGCTCTTCAACTTGAGATTCCTCTATATGCTCAACATATCCTAAACACCCAATCACTACTTTCTCTTGTTCAATAATCTCTACCTCCTCCTCTTGTTGTACTTCTTGCTTTAATTCCTCTTCTTCCCCGTGAAGCTTCAAGTCCATTCCCTCACTAAGCCCATTGATTGCTTCTCCACATTCAACAATGGGAGTGCCTTGATCGCATAGGCATAGGCGGGATGAGACCATGTTGCTAACGGCTTCCTCTATGATAACCATCTTGGCTTCTAGCTCCTTAAACTCCTTTTCCGTCTCCTCTTGTTGCCTTAGGATATAAGATCTAAGATATCCTTGTTTTAGCATGAGGGCTTCATTGGAGGGCGGTGGTGGAAGAGAGGGTTCATTGTTTGAGGGAAAGGTATTGTAGTTGGAAGGTGGTTCATATTAGTGAAAGTCTTGAGGTGGTGTATGACAAAATTGTGGTTCATGGGAGAATTGGTATTAGAATGGTGGTGGCTCTACGTATGGTTCATATGGTGGTTGGTATGGTGGGTATAGGTTAGGATCATATGGAGGTGAATGGTGGTATGAGGCTTGTGTGTATGGTTGTTGAGGGCTATGTTGAGGGAAGGGATCACATGCATGTGGTGGTTGTGGTTGACAATCACAATAAGGGTCATCACACACATTAGATTGGTATGCATTAGGATTGGGATTATACCCATAAGAGTCCGGAGAGTAGTCATGTTGGGGTGGTGCTTGAACAGCTTGGATGGAACAAAATGCCTTTTGTTCCTTGCGCATCTCCGTGAGGAGAGTAGTCATGTTCCCAAGCACTCTTCTCAAACTCGATTCGGAAGGAGGTTGTTGCCACGAAGGTTGTCCATAAGCTTGGGGTTCCTCCCACCTTCGATCTCCAAATCCTTTATACAAATCCTCATTAAAGCTTCCATTTCCTACAACATAGTTTGAACCACACTCATAGCCAAAGTGATGAGAATTCATGGTGATAAGAGAAAACAAAAACAAATTCTAACAAGAAACAAAGAAAATCAATTCCTAAAACTAGCAAAAACTAACAAAGAAGAAAAAGGCAAACATATTCACGATATTTACAATAGCCAATAACATAGCACCATTGCAATTCTCCGACAACGGCACCATAAATTTGATACGAAAAATTATTGTCGGTCTAGATTTTCTCTTATAAGAAAGAATTACTTCGTTATAAGCATAGCTCCAAACCAACAAACAACTCTCACATCAAATTTAAATTGGTTTTGTCAAATGTACAAACCCCAATAAGAATTAACCGAAGTATTTAAACCTCAGGTCGTCTCACAAGGAATTGCAATGAAGTGAATGATTATTGGCTATGAAGATGCAAGGGGGTTTGATTTGGTAAATTGACGAGAAATTAAATGACAAGAAAAGTAAATCAAGTAACTAAATAAAGCAAGTAATAAAGAGAGACATCCGTGGCAAGGATTGAGAATATAGGCTTTCTATCCTAGCCACTAATAACAATGATTAACAAGAATTTATCTTATTACGTCATCCCCGACGATGGATGAAGGTAACATATTATCTTCACACTCGAAGAAAGTCTAACAAGACTAGCTAATCTCAATCCAAACGTCCTAATCAACTCACTAATTAAATTAGCAAGAGATTTGAGTCAATGGAAATCATATTAACTAACAACTCTAGATCACCAACATGAGTTGGGTATTCATGACTCAAGATTACCTAATTACTCTTTCCAAGCTAAGAATGCTCAAAATCTACTCTAACATCCAACCAAACATTTTGTCAAACACTTGGAAGGCATAAAAGGAAGGCATAGTAAAAGTGTAAGAAATATAAATCTACCAACTACCAATTGCAAGAAAAGTAAGATCACAACTCAAATCAACAATAAAAGAACATCAACATCAAATTTCATTAAAAGAGATCCAAATCCAACATGAGTGCATGAACATAAAAGAGGCATAAAAGGGAAATTAACACTACAAACTAAGAGAATCAAGAGATAGAAACAAGAAATTGTAGAGAAACAAGATGAAATCGAGTAATCAAATCTAGATCTGAGAGAAATTAACCTAATCCTAACCTAATTCTAGAGAGAAGAGGGAGCTTCTCTCTCTAGAAAACTAACTAAAGGCTCATCATGACTAACTAAGTGCTCCCCATTTCTTCAATCCTCAATTCTGCATCAAATACCCTCATAAACGAGTTGGATTTGGGCCTGGGCAGCTCAGAAATTGCCCCCAACGATTTCACTTTAAGTGGGTCACATGCCAAGTGTCACGCGTACGCGTGGGTGATGCGTGCGCGTCGTTGGCCAAAACTCCTACTCACGCGTACGCGTAGGTGACGCGTGTGCATGAGTTGTAAATCTTCAATGCACGCGTACGCGTGCATGACGCGTGCGCGTGGCCCTCAATTTTCCAAATGCTCATTTCTTCATGAATTCTCTACTTTGCATGCTTTTCTCTTCACTTCTTCCATCCAATACTTGCTTTATGATCCTGAAATCACTCAACAAATACATCAAGGTATCGGATAGAATTAAGGTGAATTAAAATCACCAATTTAAGGGCCTAAAAAGTATGTTTTTACACTTAAGCACAAATTAAGGGAGAATTACAAAACCATGCTATTTCATTGAATAAATGTGAGAAAAGGTGATAAAATCTCCCAAAATAAGCAGAAGATAAAGCATAAAATTGGGATTTATCAGTCATTAGGATCCTATAGACTCTGTGGTTGTGAGTCATCACATTCTAGTTTACTTTTTCCTAATGAGCTAAAAGCTCCCTATGAGTAAATGAAGCATTGTTTCTACACTTTCTACCACTTGTTAGAAAAAGATAAGGCATCTAAATAATTTAACTCTTTTTGCCGTCCTTCAAACTGGTTCTGACTTGTTAATATGACCTCTTAGATCAGATGATAGGGTTATACAAGATGAGAACAATGTTATTTAGTCATAATTTATAACTCCTAAATGCGGTATCTCAATAATGCAAACGCTTAAGCTATTCCATCTCCTAATTATTTCAAAAAAACTCAGCTCTTGAACACTAAAGCTATCTCATTAGAGGATTTATGGAAAATTGAAAGAGACAATACCCATCGAAGGAGTATATTTCATCTATTTCCCTTTAGGGTATGTTTATTAACTACATAATCATTTATCTCTTGGTGGCAAGTGTAACACCCTACCACATAATGCTTTACATTTAATTCGTAAATTATAGGTGGCGAGGTATTATGACCTCTAAAATAAAAATACATATATAGGTAGATTTGAAAGGAAGTTTAACTAGGAGCCTCAAAGAAAAAGTTGAGCAAACCAGCACTCGAAAGGTGTATCACACTCGAAATATTTAAGCGTAGAAGAGATAGATAACAGTGCACAGAAAGGATAATATACAACGAATATAGAGTTCCAAAAAGATACATATAGCAAGTTCCAAACTCAACCTGCAAAGCAACAGCCGGCCAGAGTATATATATACAACCCAAAACTATACCAAAAGACAAAGTATAAATCCTGATTCTCCAAGTCAACCTCTAAGAGGGAAAAAATACAAATTTATACAAAAAGTGGAGAACTTATATACATATATATATATATATATATATATATATATATAAACTAGATGCACAATACGAAGTCCCCAAAACATAGATCTTCGCTTTCAAAGAGTCTCCAGCACGCTTAGCAAAGTGCCTCACGTCCTTCATTTGAAGAACAACAGAATATGTAGGGAATGAGAACCGAGAGTTCTCAGTATGGTAACAGCGCCCAAATAGTTAAGATATAAGGCTTCAGAAAGGCAGAGGCACTCCTAAACTCTAAGAACCCATATCAAAATCCTAGAGTTCTCACTAAACCCAAATTATGATAATTATATCTAAGGATTCTAGTCTAACTCTTTGTTTTTCGTTCTTTGCAAACCTCCCAATCACCAAGTGGAACAACCTCAGCGTCACCTCCGTCAGCATGAGGGATCTCTCAGAAATAAACACATATAAGAAAAATACAGATATGGATAGCAGATACAGAAAATAGATCAAGTAGCAGCTAATCACAATTAAACAGGTAAGCAAACCAATACAAATGCACACTCAAACAAAATATACAAGTGCATATGATGCATGTCTGCTCGATGGCTAATGAGCTCATTGATGAATCCATATTTGATGATAACTTTTGACTTGAAATGAGTGTATTTTATCATATAAACTTGCACTTATTCCTTGAAATAGCATGCTTTTGTGAATTCTTTCCTAATTGTGCTTAATTGTGAAAAACATGCTTTTTATGCTTAAAATTGCTAATCTTAATTCACTTTTCTCCCATTCGATGCCTTGATATGTTTGTTTGAGTGATTTTAGGTTTTGAAGTCAAGAATGGCTTGAAAAAGTGGAAGGAAAGCATGCAAAGTGGAAGAATTCAAGAAATGAAGAATTGGAAAAGCTATCAATCTTGACCTCTTCACACTAAATTGATCATAACTTGAGTTACAGAGATCCAAATGAGGCGATTTCAGTGGCATTAGAAAGCTAATATCTGGGGCTTCAAAATGATATGCATATGTTTATAGTGGCATGGAGTTGAGTATGCGTAAGCAGACATTTTATGCGTACACACACGTTTGAGCATGTGCCTCATTTAATGCAGCACGTGATTAGCGATTTCTAGCCCATTTAGGGCCCAATCTAACTCATTTATGATGCTATTGAACTAAGAGTTAAAGGATGATGAACCAAGTAGTCATAGTTTAGATTTTTATCGTGCTTTAGGTGATTTTAGAGAGAGAAGCTCCAACTTCTCTCTAGAATTCTAGGGTTTTAGCTTAGTTTTTTCTTTAGATTTAGGTTCTAATCTTGTTTTAGTTTAGTTTTCTTTATATTTTCTTGTTTTATCCTCTTAACTCACTTAGCTTTTATTGTTAGTTTCTTATTTTATGCTCTTTAGTTTATGAACTCTTGTTGGAATTTTGTTTCCTTTAATGCAAATTTGATGTTTTTCATGTTATTAATGCTTAATTGAATTGTTGTTAGTACTTTCTTGAATTTGGTAGTTATAGCTTTTATTAATTCATGCAATTTATGTTGTTTTCTTTTTATGCACACCAAATGTTTGATAAAATTATTGGCTTAGTTTTTTGAGTAATTTTTCACACTCTTGGCTTGGAATTGAGGACTTAGATGATCTTGAGTCATTGATGTCTATTCTTGATTGTGACTAGGATTGTTAGTTGGTTTGGTTGCCACTAACGCTAGTCTTTCGCTAAGTTAATTAGTGAGTTAGCTAGGACTTGTGGATTGAGATCAATTATGCCTGTTTGACTTATCCTTGATGTAGGGTTGACGAAATGGGATTAATTCTTCACAATCACTACAAGAAAAACACCCATTCAGCCACACTTTTTTTAAGCTACATTTGAAAAGCGTAGCCTATTAGAATAGGCTACGCTTTTCTCCGTGTTCCCCTTTCATAAGAGAATAAGAAACACAATTATGGCATCATTTAAAAATTGTAGCCTTAGATACAATAAAATTCACTTATAAAGCGTAGCTTTACGTTAATATCTATGGGTACACTTTTCATACCAAAGGGAGTGCTTTTGAAGAGTAACATATTTGTTATGATTTGGGTTTGCTTTAAAAGCATTGCCTAATGTAAAAATGCCAAATACACATAGGACACTTAGTGAAATTTTATTTTGTTTTCTTTTCATTATCGAAGCTTTGCACTCTCTCATTCGGTCATTCCTTCTCACCTACCAAAGCACCAAATAAAAAAACCCTAGCCGCTTCTCCAATCTCCCATCGTTGTGCCCTCCGTTGTCGTGCACCACTGTCTCCGTCTCACTTGTCTGCTCGTCACCCTTAGTCGCGCTTCTGCCGCCATCCATCCATCTTCACAGCTCTTCCTTGAAAGGATGTGAAAACCCTAGCCTCCATCGTGCCGCCATCAATCTCACCGTCGCCGCTCGTCATGCTCAAGATCACCATTAGGTTCATCGTGGTCATTCACAATCCTCATGGTTCGTCATTCTTGAGGACCCTCGATCCCTTGGTTCCCCAATGTTTGCTCTCTTGTCCGGTTTTGAAGGTCAATGCTTTGTTCATGGCTCACTGTAATAGTGTAATGACATTGTTATGCTTTTTTTTTTGCTCTGTTCATAAGGGTTATTGATCTTTGAATTATTCTTGAATGATTTGTGTTTTCAATTTTTTATTCATTGATTAATATATTTTTTAGTATCTCTTACTGCTGTTTGTGATTATTCATTGTAAATATGCTGCTGTCCTGCTGTTCTTTGTGCTTTTGTGGCTTAATTGTGATTAGATTGTGCTGTTTGTGATTATTTCATCCTATATTATTGTTAGTTAACTGGTTTTAATTTTGTTTCTGGGGTTTGAGTTTCTTCTCCAAACTCCCTGGTTACCATCAGTGCCTCTCTCTTGGTCCAGAGATTCTGTCTCCACAGGTCTTTTATTACTATTTTATTTTAATTAACAAGATTGAAGTGAATGTACTATAATTGCTTGAGGTGTGTGATATATTTGATTAATGTGAATGAAGAACACTAGGTTGAATTGAATTGAATTGAATCATGGTTAAGAGCATGTTAGCTAGTTTAGAATCACTTCCAGAAGCTAATCAGCAAAGAATGGCATCCATGATGTAACAGGTTCAAATCTGTGACAAGTACCTCCTCTTCACTCTATCTGTTAATTAATTCCATGTGTTTTAATTTGAGCTTCATGTTCCTAAATTCTAAGTTAGGGTAGCACAAAGAGTTTTAGATCTTTGTCGTGCTTGTTATTTTAGAAGATTATATAATTGATAAGATTATACTAGATTTGATAAATAAATTCCATATGTTTTGATGTGAGAATGCAGACAGTAATTTGAGCTTTACTAATATTTGATTAATAGTATCATAACAAGTTGGGGTTAGGGTTGTGGTTGAGTTCTCATTAGATATAAGTTATATAACTCTACCATGTGAAGTGCTACTTCATAAATCATAATCATTCTTAAGCTTATTATGCTGCATTTTGTTTAAATTCATACCTAATTCAGATCCCTTCACTATTGAAAGTCTACATTTATCTTCCTCTTAAATAAATAAAAAAGGTAGACAGATCATGCACTTTGGATTCATTGGTTAACTTTGCCTTGTCCTTCCAATGAAAAACTTTCCAGGAATTAAGATTGCGGAGGGGTCGGAATGGAAGAATAGCATTCAGGGCTCAATAGGGGTGGTTAACTTGGCTGGAATGACCGTAAGTACCAGATGGTCTTTGGAGCTTATTGCCTTGTTCCTATCACTGTCATTATTGGATTGTATTGAACTAAAGATTCATAGAGTTTTGGTTATTAAGAGATAATAGACATCTACCCAACGCTCATTTTAATTCTGCAGATAAAAATAGAAATCAAGCAGAGCAGGATTAGAGTAACATCAAAAGTAAGCATATGATTCTTGAAGGTACAAATTGAAAATGAACCTTTTTATATGTATATTTTTCTTGACAAATATATGTGCATCAAGTTAAGCAAGTTTTACTTACAAGATATAGCTCATTCTTTGATGCACCACTATTTTGTGGTACATTTTATGCTTAATTGAGTGGATTTTATCCGCTATTCTCACACTTATTCATAGAATTCGCATGTTTTGCATTTTCCTTCCTAATTTTGTGCTATGATTAAAAACATGTTTCTTTGACCTTAATTTTGCTATGTTTAATCCTCTCTTATTACCATTTTATGCCTTGATATGTGTGTTAAGTGCTTTCAGGGTTCATAGGGCAGGAATGGCTTACAAGATGGAAAGGAAGCATGCAAAAGTGGAAGGAATACAAGACACTGAAGGAATTGCTGAGCTATCCAGCCTGACCTCTTCGTACTAAATCGACCATAACTTGAGCTACAGAGGTCTAAATGAGTTAGTTTCAGTTGCGTTGGAAAGCTAACATCCGGGGGCTTCAAAATAATATATAATTTTCCATATTTGTTGTTGATGAGCAGATAATTTATATGCTTTTTGGCATTATTTTTAGGTAGTTTTCAGTATGTTTTAGTTACTTTTTATTATATTTTTATTAGTTTTTAAATAAAAATCACATTTCCGGACTTTACTATGAGTTTATGTATTTTTCTGTGATTTTAGGTATTTTCTGGCTGAAATTGAGGGACCTGAGCAAAAATCTGATTCAGAGGCTCAAAAAGGACTGCAGATGCTGTTGGATTCTGACCTCCCTGCACTCGAAATGGAATTTGTGGAGCTACAGAATCCCAATTGGCGCGCTCTCAATTGCGTTGGAAAGTAGACATCCTGGGCTTTCCAGCAATATATAATAGTTGATAATTTTCCCGAGTTTTGATAACGCAAACTGGCGTTTAAACGCCAACTTTCTACCCTATTCTGGCGTTAAACGCCAGAACTGGCATAAAAGCTGGAGTTAAACGCCCAAACTGGCACCAGAATTAGCGTTTAACTCCAAGAAAAGTCTCTACATATGAAAGCTTCAATACTCAGCCCAAGCACACACCATGTGGGCCCGGAAGTGGATTTCTGCATTAATTACTCATTTTTGTAAACCCTAGGCTACTAGTTCATTATAAATAGGACCTTTTACTATTGTATTTTCATCTCTGGAACACATTATGTAACTTTTACATTCTGAGACCTCCATGGGAGGCTGGCCACTCGGCCATGTCTACCCTATTTTTACTTATGTATTTTTAACGGTGGAGTTTCTACACCCCATAGATTAAGGTGTGGAGCTCTCCTGTTCCTCATGAATTAATGCAAAGTACTACTGTTTTCTATTCAATTCAAGCTTATTCTTATTCCAAGATATTCACTCGCACTTCAACATGATGAATGTGATGATCCGTGACACTCATCATCATTCTCACCTATGAACGTGTGCCTGACAACCACCTCCGTTCTATCTGCAATAGCTTGAGTGCATATCTCTTGGGTTTCTAATCTAAAATTAGAACCTTCGTGGTATAGGCTAGAATTATTGGCGGCCATTCTTGAGATCCGAAAAGTCTAAACCTTGTCTGTGGTATTCCCAGTAGGATCTGGGATGGGATGACTGTGACGAGCTTCAAACTCGCGAGTGTTGGGCGTAGTGACAGACGCAAAAGGATCAATGGATCCTATTCCAACTTGAGTGAGAACCGACAGATGATTAGCCGTGCGGTGACAGTGCATTTGGACCATTTTCACTGAGAGGACGGACAGTAGCCATTGACAACGGTGATCCCCAACATACAGCTTGCCATGGAAAGGAGTATGAATGATTGGATGAAGGCAATAGGAAAGCAGAAGTTTAGAAGGAACAAAGCATCTTCATACGCGTATCTGAAATCCCACCAATGAATTACATAAGTGCTTCTATCTTATTTTCTGTTTTAATTATATTTCAATTATCAAAATCCCATAACCATTTGAATCTGCCTGACTGAGATTTGCAAGGATGACCATAGCTTACTTCAAGCCGACAATCTCTGTGGGATCGACCCTTACTCCCGTAAGGTATTACTTGGACGACCCAATGCACTTGCTGGTCAGCTGCACAGTGTTGTGTGAAAAGTGTGCCATCACGATTTCGTGTACCAAGTTTTTGGCGCCGTTTCCAGGGATTGTTCGAGTTTGGACAACTGACGGTTCATCTTGCTGCTCAGATTAGGTAATTTTATTTTAATTTTAAGCTTTTTGTTTTTAATTATTTTTATTTTTGAAAAAATTTCAAAAATAATTTTGTTCTTCAGAGTTTTCAAGAATAAATTCTAGAGTTTCTTGAGATACGTTGAATCCTGGCTGGCTATTAAGCCATGTCTAATTTTTTTGGACCGAGGTTTCACATATCCTTAGAAGAGCTTCTTTGTCTTTCTCATCAATTTAGCTGTTGTATGTAATGTTTTGCTGAAGCTTGGCTGGCCATTGGCCATGTCTAGTGTTTTGGACCGAAGCTTTCACTGAAAGCTTGGCTGGCTAGTAAGCCATGTCTAATTCCTAGACCGGAGCTTTAGACTAACATTGCATGATTCCTAGAATTTGTATTAAAAATTTTGAAATCCTTATCTTTCTTTTTCCAAATAATTTTCAAAAAATACAAAAAAAAATATTTTTAATAAAATCACAAAAAAAAAATAATTTATGTTTCTTGTTTGAGTTTAGTGTCACATTTTAAGTTTGGTGTCTTGCATGTTTTTTATTTTTTAATGTTCCTGTATTTTTCGAATACATGCATTAGTTTCTTCAATGATCTTCAAGTCGTTCTTGGTGATTTTATTGGGTCTGATCTTTAAATTCTCTTGTTTTGTGTCTTTTGTTGTTTTTCATATGCATTTTCAAATTGTTATTGTCCGTAGTATACAAACTTCTAAGTTTGGTGTCTTGCATGTCTTTGTTTTCCTGAAAAATTTTCAAAAACGTGTTCTTGCATGCATTGTTTATTTGACCTTAGTTTTTCATGTTTAATTTCATTCTGTTGTTTTTTCTCTCATCATTAAAAATTCAAAAATATATCTTTTCAAGTCAATAGCACAGAGAATTAAAGATTCAGAACATGCAGCAGAGAAATTACAGAGAAAAAGATGGGCGTTCAAAACGCCCAGTGAAGAAGGAAAAATGGCGTTTAAACGCCAGCCAAGGTAACTGGCTGGGCGTTAAATGCCCAAAAGGGTAGCATTTTGGGCGTTTAACGCCAGGATAGCAGCAAGGAGGTAATTTTGTTTTCAATTCAAATCTTTTTCAATTTTGAAAGTTTTAAAACTAATTTTTCAAAATCTTATCTTTTTCATATCCTCTCTTATCAATCATATCTTTTTCAAAATCAAATCTTTTAAATTATTTTTCAATATTTTCGAAAATCCTTGCTACAATTAATGATTTGATTCAAAAATTTCAAGTTGTTACTTGCTTATTAAGAAAGGTTCAATATTTGAATTTTAGAATCATATCTTTTAAATTTCTTGTTAGCCAAGTAATTAATTTCCAATCATATCATTAATTTAAAATCTTTTCAAATTGTTTTTTAATCATACCTTCTCAATCACATCTTTTTCAAAATCACTTATCCACTTTCTCACTTTTAATTTTTGAAAATCATCAACCACTTTTTCAAAATTCCTTTTAATTAATTTAAATTTTTAATTTTGTTTTCGAAAATTCTTCTCCCTCCTCACTTTTTTCTATTTAAGGACTACACTCCTCCTCAATTAGCAATTCGGACTATCTCTCCTTCTTCATATGTTCGAATTCTTACTTACCTACCTCATCCCTTTGTTCCTATTTTCTTCTAACACCTCAAGGAATCTCTATACTGTGACATAGAGGATTCCATACTTTCTTGTTCTCTTCTCTTTCATATGAGCAGGAACAAAGACAAATGTATTCTTGTTGAAGCTGATCCTGAACCTGAAAGGACCTTGAAGAGGAAGCTAAGAAAAGCTAAAGCACAACTCTCTGGAGATGACCTAACAGAAATTTTTGAAAAGGAAGAAGACATGGCAGCCGAAAATAACAACAATGCCAACAATGCAAGGAAGATGCTTGGTGACTTCACTGCACCCTCTTCTGACTTCTGTGGAAGGAGCATCTCAATTCCTGCAATTGGAGCAAACAACTTTGAGCTTAAGCCTCAATTAGTTTCTCTGACGCAGCAGAATTGCAAGTATCATGGACTTCCATTGGAAGATCCTCATCAGTTTCTAGCTGAATTCTTGCAAATCTGTGACACTGTCAAGACCAATGGGGTTGACCCTGAGGTCTACAGACTTATGCTTTTTCCCTTTGCAGTAAGAAACAAAGCTAGGACATGGTTGGACTCACAACTTAAAGAAAGCCTGAACTCTTGGAAAAAGCTGGTCAATGCCTTCTTGGCAAAGTTCTTTCCACCTCAAAAATTGAGTAAGCTTAGAGTGCAAGTCCAAACCTTCAGACATAAGGAAGGCAAATCCCTCTATGAAGCTTGGGAAAGATACAAGCAATTGACCAGAAGGAGTCCTTTTGGCATGCTTTCAGAATGGAGCATCATATGCATATTCTATGATGGTCTGTCTGAACTGTCCAAGATGTTATTGGACAACTCTGCTGGTGGATCTCTTCATCTGAAGAAGACGCCTGAAGAAGCCCAGGAACTCATTGAAATGGTTGCAAATAACCAATTCATGTACACTTCTGAAAGAAATCCTGTGAATAATGGGACAACTCAGAAGAAAGGAGTTCTTGAGATTGATACTCTGAATGCCATATTGGCTCAGAACAAAATATTGACTCAGCAAGTCAATATGATTTCTCAGAGTCTGTCTGAAATGCAAGCTGCATCAGGCAGTACTAAGGAGGCTTCCTCTAAAGAAGAAGCCTATGACCCTAAGAATCCTACAATGGCAGAGGTGAATTACATGGGAGAACCCTATGGAAATGCCTATAATCCCTCATGGAGAAATCATCCAAATCTCTCATGGAAGGACCAACAGAAGCCTCAACAAGGCTTCAACAACAACAATGGTTGAAGAAATAGGTTTAGCAATAGCAAACCTTTTCCATCATCTTCTCAACAACAGACAGAGAATTCTAAGCAGAACCACTCTGACTTAGCAACTATAGTCTCTGATCTATCTACGACCACTCTTAGTTTCATGACTGAAGCAAGGTCCTCCATTAGAAATTTGGAGGCACAAGTGGGTCAGCTGAGTAAAAGAATTACTGAAACTCCTCCTAGCACACCCCCAAGCAATACAGAAGAGAATCCCAAGAGAGAGTGCAAGGCCATAAACACGTCCCACATGGCCGAATGCGTAGAGGAGGGAAAGGCAGTGATTTCCACTGAGGAAGACCTCAATGGACGTTCACTAGCCTCCAAGGAGTTCCCTTATTTTGAACCAATGGAATCTGATGCTCATACAGAGACCATAGAGATTCTAATAAACCTACTTCTGCCATTCATAAGCTCTGATGAGTATTCTTCCTCTGAAGAGGATGAAGATATTGCTGAAGAGCAAGTTGCTAAGTATCTTGGAGCAATCATGAAGCTGAATGCCAAGTTATTTGGTAATGAGACTTGGGAGAATGAACCTCCATTGCTCATCAATGAACAGAATACCTTGGTTAGGCAGAAATTACCTCAGAAGAAACCGGACCCTGAAAAGTTCTCAATACCTTGTACCATAGGCACCATGACCTTTGAGAAGGCTCTGGGTGACCTGGGGTCAAGTATAAACCTCATGCCCCTCTCTATAATGGAGAAACTAGGGATCCTTGAGGTGCAAGCTGCAAGAATCTCACTAGAGATGGCAGACAATTCAAGGAAACAGGCTTATGGACTTGTAGAGGATGTCTTGGTGAAGGTTGAAGGCCTTTACATCCCTACTGATTTCATAATCCTGGAAACTGGGAAGAATATGGATGAATCCATCATCCTTGGCAGACCTTTCCTAGCCACAGCAAAAGCTGTGATTGATGTTGACAGAGGAGAGTTGGTCCTTCAAGTGAATGAGGACTACCTTGTATTTAAGGCTCAAGGATCTCCCTCTGTAACCATGGAGAGGAAACATGAAAAGCTTCTCTCAAAGCAGAGTCAAATAGAGCCCCCACATTCAAACTCTAAGTTTGGTGTTGGGAGGCCATCATCATGCTCTGAGTACCTGTGAGGCTCCATGAGAGCCCACTGTCAAGCTATTGACATTAAAGAAGCGCTTGTTTGGAGGCAACCCAATTTTTGCTAATCTATGTTAAATTTCTATTGTTATTTTATGTTTTCCATAGGTTGATGATCATGTGAAGTAACAAAAACAACTGAAAAAGCAAAAACAGAATGAAAAATAGCATTAAAAATAGCACACCCTGGAGGAGAAGCTTACTGGCGTTTAAACGCCAGTACGGGTAGCAGAATGGGCGTTAAATGCCCAGTCTGGCACCATTCTGGGCGTTTAATGCTAGAAAAGGGCACTAGACTAGCGTTTAACGCCAGAAAAGGGCAACAAGCTGGCGTTTAACGCTAGAAAGGGAAGAAAAGCTGGTGTTAAATGCCAGAAATGGGCAGCAACCTGGTGTTTAACGCCAGGATTGGCACTCTAAGGGGCGTTTACACGCCAACATGGTGCAGGGATGAGAAATCTTTGACACCTCAAGATCTGTGGACCCCACAAGATCTCCACCTACCTCAACTCTCTCCCTCTCTTCTTCACACCTTTCCATAACACCCTTTTCCAAATACCCCTCACATCTTCACCAATCACCTCCACCCACTCTTCCCCAAAAACCCCACCAACCTCACAATTCAAATTCAAATACTTTCCCTCCCAAACCCAACCCTTAATACACGAAAACCCCCTTTCTCTCTTACCCTATAAATACCCCCCTCACCACCTTCATTTTCACACATCACACACACTTCTCTCCAACTTGGCCGAACCTACACCAACCCTCCATCTCCTCCATTTTCTTCTTCTTCTACTCACTTCTTTCCTCTTTTGCTCGAGGATGAGCAAACCTTTTAAGTTTGGTGTGGTAAAAGTGTCGCTTTTTATTTTTCCATAACCATTTATGGCACCTAAGGCCAGAGAAACCTCTAGAATGAGGAAAGGAAAGGCAAAAGCTTCCACCTCTGAGTCATGGAAGATGGAGAGATTCATCTCAAAGGTGCATCAAGACCACTTCTATGAAATTGTGGCAAAGAAAAAGGTGATCCCCGAGGTTCCCTTTAAGCTCAAAAAGAATGAATATCCAGAGATCCGGCATGAGATTCGAAGAAGAGGTTAGGAAATTCTCACCAACATCATTCAACAAGTCGGGATCTTAATGGTTCAAGAGTTCTATGCTAATGCATGGATCACCAAAAACCATGATCAAAGTATGAACCCGGACCCAAAGAATTGGCTTACAATGGTCTGGGGGAAATACTTAGATTTCAGTCTGGAAAATGTAAGATTGGCATTCAACTTGCCAATGATGCAAGCAGATGCACGCCCCTACACTAGAAGGGTCAACTTTGATCAAAGCTTGGACCAAGTCCTTATGGACATTTGTGTGGAAGGCGCTCAATGGAAGAGAGATTCAAGAGGGAAGCCGGTTCAACTAAGAAGGCTTGACCTCAAGCTAGTGGCTGGGGATGGTTGGAGTTCATCCAACGGTCAATCATTCCCACTAGCAACTGGTCTGAAGTTACTATAGACCGGGCTATCATGATCCATAGCATCATGAATGGAGAGGAAGTAGAAGTTCATGAGGTTATACCCCTAGAACTCTACAAGGTGGTGGACAAGTCCTCTACTTTGGCAAGGTTAGCCTTCCCTCATCTAATTTGTCACCTCTGCAATTTAACTGGAATTGACATAGAGGAAGATATCCTCATTGATGAGGACAAGCCCATCACTAAGAAAAGGATGGAGCAAGCAAGAGAGCCCACTCATGGACCTCAACAAGAGCATGAGGAAATTCCTCATCATGAAATCCCTGAGATGCCTCAAGGGATGCACTCCCTCCACAAAATTATTTAGAGCAAATTAACACCTCCCTAGGAGAATTAAGTTCCAACATGGGACAACTAAGGGTGGAACACCAAGAGCATTCCATCCTCCTTCATGAAATTAGAGAAGACCAAAGAGCAATGAGGGAGGAGCAACAAAGGCAAGGAAGAGACATAGAGGAGCTGAAGCGTTCCATTGGATCTTCAAGAGGAAGAACTAGCCGCCATCACTAAGGTGGACCGATTCTTTAATCTCCTTGCTCTTATTTTTTTTTTCGAAAATTATGCTTTATGTTCTATCTATGTTTTTGTCTTTATTACGTGATCATTAGTGTCTAGTGTCTATGCCTTAAAGCTATGAATGTCCTATGAATCCATCACTTTTCTTAAATAAAAAATGTTTTTAATTGAAAAAGAAAAAGAAGTACATGAATTTCGAATTTTAAAATAGTTTAATTATTTGATGTGGTCGCAATACTTTTTGTTTTTCTGAATGAATGCTTGAACGGTGCATATTTTTGATATTGTTGTTTATGAATATTAAAATTGTTGGCTCTTGAAAGAATGATTAAAAAGGAGAAATGTCAGTTGATAATCTGAAAAATCATAAAATTGATTCTTGAAGCAAGAAAAAGCAGTGAAAAGCTTGCAAAAAAAAAGAAAAAAATGGCAAAAAAATAAAAGAAAAAGAACAAGCAAGCAGAAAAAGCCAATAGCCCTTTAAACCAAAAGGCAAGGGTAAACTAAAAAGGATCCAAGGCTTTGAGCATCAGTGGATAGAAGGTGGTGCGCAGAAATTGTGATTACACTTTGATTATGTAAAATTTATTGCTCTTTCTTTCCCTGGCAATGGCACCAAAAATACGATGCCAATACCATGGTTCACAACTTTGCACAACTAACCAGCAAGTGCACTAGGTCGTCCAAGTAATACCTTACGTGAGTAAGGGTCGAATCCCACGGAGATTGTTGGTATGAAGCAAGCTATGGTCACCTTGTAAATCTCAGTCAGGCAGATATAAAATAGTAATGGGGTTTTCGAAAATAGTACTAAATAAGGATAGAAATACTTATGTAATTCAGTGGGTAGAATTTCAGATAAGCGTGTAGAGATGCTTTCGTTCCTCTGAACCTCTGCTTTCCTGCTATCTTCATCCAATCAATCTTACTCCTTTCTATGGCTAGCTTTATGTAAGGATGTCACCGGTGCCAATGGCTACTTTCGATCTCTCTCGGGAAAATGATCCAAATGCTCTGTCACAGCATGGCTAATCGTCTGGAGGCATCACCTTTGTCGTTGGTTGCATCCTATTCCTCCTTGTGAAAATGGTCCGATGCGCTGTCACTGCATGGCTAATCATCTGGAGGTTCTCAATCATACTGGAATAGGATTTACTATCCTTTTGCGTCTGTCACTACGCCCAGCACTCGCGAGTTTGAAGCTCGTCACAGTCATTCAATCCCAGAATCCTACTCGGAATACCACGGAGAAGGTTTAGACTTTCCGGATTCTCATGAATGCCGCCATCAATCTAGCTTATACCACGAAGATCCCAATATCTCGGACTCGGTCCCCTGTATTAGTAATCTAAGAGATACTCATTCAGTCTAATGTAGAATGGAAGTGGTTGTCAGGCACGCGTTCATAGGGAATTATGATGATTGTCACGTTCATCACATTCAGGTTGAAGTGTGAATGAATATCTTAGAAGCGGAATAAGTTGAATTGAATAAAAAACAGTAGTACTTTGCATTAATCCTTGAGGAACAGCAGAGCTCCACACCTTAATCTATGGAGTGCAGAAACTCTACCGTTGAAAATACATAAGTGATAATGGAGTTCATTGGTCTCGGCCCCAGAGGGGAACCGGAGTAACCAAGACTGCGAATAAAATGATAAAAAGTTTTATTTATAATAAACTAGTCACTAGGGTTTACAGAAGTAAGTAATTGATGCATAAATCCACTTCCGGGGCCCACTTGGTGTGTGCTTGGGCTGAGCTTGAATGTTACACGTGCAGAGGCTCTTTCTGGAGTTGAACGCCAGCTTTTGTGCCATTTTGGGCGTTGAACTCCACTTTGCAACTTGTTTCTGGCGCTGAACGCCAGAATTGGGCAAAGAGCTGCCGTTGAACGCCAGTTTGCGTCGTCTAAACTCGAACAACGTATGGACTATTATACATTGCTGGAAAGCCCTGGATGTCTACTTTCAAACGCAATTGGAAGCGCGCCATTTCGAGTTCTGTAGCTTCAGAAAATCCACTTTGAGTGCAGAGAGGTCAGAATCCAACAGCATCAGCAGTCCTTCTTCAACCTCTGAATCTGATTTTTGCTCAAGTCCCTCAATTTCATCCAGAAAATACCTGAAATCACAGAAAAACACACAAACTCATAGTAAAGTCCAGAAATGTGAATTTAACATAAAAACTAATGAAAACATCCCTAAAAGTAACTAGATTCTACTAAAAACATACTAAAAACAATGTCAAAAAGCGTATAAATTATCCGCTCATCACAACACCAAACTTAAATTGTTGCTTGTCCCCAAGCAACTGAAAATCAAATAGGATAAAAAGAAGAGAATATACTCTAAATTCCAAACTATCAATGAACCATAGCTTCAATCATATGAGCGGGACTTATAGCTTTTTGCCTCTTGAATAGTTTTGGCATCTCACTTTATCCATTGAGGTTCAGAATGATTGGCATCTATAGGAACTCAGAGTTCAGATAGTGTTATTGATTCTCCTAGTTCAGTATGATGATTCTTGAACACAGCTATTTTATGAGTCTTGGCCGTGGCCCTAAGCACTTTGTTTTCCAGTATTACCACCGGATACATAAATGCCACAGACACATAATTGGGTGAACCTTTTCAGATTGTGACTCAGCTTTGCTAAAGTCCCCAATTAGAGGTGTCCAGGGTTCTTAAGCACACTCTTTTTTTGCTTTGGACCTTGACTTTAACCTCTCAGTCTCAAGTTTTCACTTGACACCTTCACGCCACAAGCACATGGTTAGGGACAGCTTGGTTTAGCCGCTTAGGCCAGGATTTTATTCCTTTAGGCCCTCCTATCCACTGATGCTCAAAGCCTTGGGATCCTTTTTATTTACCCTTGCCTTTTGGTTTTAAGGGTTATTGGCTTTTTGCTCTTGCCTCTTGGTTTTAAGAGCTCTTGGCTTTTTCTGCTTGCTTTTTCTTTTTCTTTCTTTTTTTTTTTTTTTGCCTATTTTTTTTCTGCAAGCTTTGTTCTTTGCTGCTTTTTCTTGCTTCAAAAATCATTTTTATGATTTTTCAGATTATCAAATAACATGTTTCCTAGTCATCATTCTTTCAAGAGCCAACATATTTAACATTCTTAAACAACAACTTCAAAAGACATATGCACTGTTTAAGCATACATTCAGAAAACAATAAGCATTGTCACCACATCAATATAATTAAACTAAGTTCAAGGATAAATTCGAAACTCATGTACTTCTTGTTCTTTTGAATTAAAACATTTTTCATTTAAGAGAGGTGATGGATTCATAGGACATTCATAACTTTAAGACATAGTTACTAACTACTAATGATCATGTAATGAAGACACAAACATAGATAAGCACTTAATATAGAAAACGAAAAACAGAAGAAATAAGAACAAGGAATGAATCCACCTTAGTGATGGTAGCGTTTCCTTCTTGAGGAACCAATGATGTCCTTGAGCTCTTCTATGTCTCTTCCTTGTCTTTGTTGCTCCTCCCTCATTGCTTTTTGATCTTCTCTTATTTCATGAAGGATGATGGAGTGCTCTTGATGTTCCATCCTTAGTTGTCCCATATTGGAACTCAATTCTCCTAGGGAGGTGTTGATTTGCTCCCAATAGTTTTGTGGAGGAAAATGCATTTGAGGTATCTCCGGGATCTCATGGTGATGAGCTTCATACGCCTCTTGAGCTCCATGAATGGGCTCTCTTGCTTGCTCCATCTTTTTCTTAGTGATGGGCTTGTCTTCTTTAATGAGGATATCTCCCTCTATGTCAACCCCAGCCGAATTGCATAGGTGGCAAATGAGGTGAGGAAAGGCTAACCTTGCCATAGTGGAGGACTTGTTAGCCACCTTGTAGAGTTCTTGAGGTATAATCTCATGAACTTCCACCTCTTCTCTAATCATGATGCTATGGATCATGATGGCCCGGTCTATAGTAACTTCAGACCAGTTGCTAGTGGGGATGATGGAGCATTGGATGAATTCCAACCATCCTCTAGCCACAGGCTTGAGGTCCAATCTTCTTAGTTGAACCAGCTTGCCTTTGGAGTCAATCTTCCATTGAGCTCCTTCCACACATATGTCCATAAGGACTTGGTCCAACCTTTGATCAAAGTTGACTCTCCTTGTGTAGGGGCGTGCGTTCTCTTCCATGTTTGGCAAGTTGAACGCCAACCTCACATTTTCCGGACTAAAATCTAAGTATTTCCCCCGAACCATTGTAACATAGTTCTTTGGATCCGGGTTCTTACTTTGATCATGGTTCTTGGTGATCCATGCATTGGCATAGAACTCTTGAACCATTAGGATGCCGACTTGTTGGATGGGATTTGTTAGAAATTCCCAACCTCTTCTTTGAATTTCATGTCGGATCTCCGGATACTCATTTCTTTTGAGTTTGAAAGGGACCTCGGGGATCACATTCTTCTTGGCCACAACATCATAGAAGTGGTCTTGATGGGCTTTGGAGATGAACCTTTCCATCTCCCATGACTCGGAGGTGGAAGCTTTTGTCTTCCCTTTTCCTTTTCTAGAGGATTCTCCGGTCTTAGGTGCCATCAATGGTAATGGAAAAACAAAAAGCTTATGCTTTTACCATACCAAACTTAGAATTTTGCTCGCCCTCAAGCAAGAGAAGAAAGAATAGACGAAGAAGAAAAAGAAATGGAGGAGAGGGAGAAGGGGTTGTGTTTCGGCCAAGAAGAGAAGAGATGGTTGTGTTGTGTGAAAATGAGGAAGAATTGAGGGTTATATATAGGGATGGGAGGGGGTGGAGGTTCGGCCATTTAGGGTGGGTTTGGATGGGAAATTGATTTTGAATTTTGAAGGTAGGTGGAGTTTATGAGGTAGGTTTATGGGGAAGAGTGGATGGATGTGAGTGGTGAAAAGGTGATGGGGAAGAGAGATTGAGGTGATTGGTGAAGGGTTTTGGGGAAGAGTGTTTATGGGATTGTGTGAAAGAGGGGTGAGAAGAAGTGAGTGGAGGTAGGTGGGGATCCTGTGGGGTCCACAGATCCTGAGGTGTTCAAGGATTTACACCCTTGCACCAAATTGGGCATGCAAAATGCCCTTGCACACAACTCTGGCCGTTCAGCGCCAGGTTGGTGCCCATTTTGGGCGTTCAACGCCCATTTGTTGCCCATTTCTGGCGTTGAACGCCAGAACCATGCTTGTTCTGGGCGTTCAGCGCCAGCTCCTCTCCAGGGTGCAATTCTGGCATTCAGCGCCCAGATGATTCCCATTATGGGCGTTCAGCGCCCAAATACTGCCCATTTTGGGCATTCAGCGCCAGAACCATGCTCTGTTCTAGCGTTAAACGCCAAGCAGATGCTTCCTCCAGGGTGTGATTTTTCTTCTGCTGTTTTTTATTCCGTTTTCGATTTTTATATTTATTTTGTGACTCCACATGATCATGAACCTATAAAGACATATAACTCAAGAAAAATATAGTTAGATAAATAAAAATTGGGTTGCCTCCCAACAAGCGCTTCTTTAATGTCAGTAGCTTGACAGTGGGCTCTCATGGAGCCTCACAGATGTTCAGAGCATTGTTGAGACTCCCCAACACCAAACTTAGAGTTTGGATATGGGAGTTCAACACCAAACTTAGAGTTTGGTTGTGGCCTCCCAACACCAAACTTAGAGTTTGACTGTGGAGGCTTTGTTTGACTCTGCTTTGAGAGAAGCTTTTTCTGCTTCCTCTCCATGGATGCAGAGAGAGATCCTTGAGTTGTAAACACAAGGTTGTCCTTATTCAATTGAAGGATCAATTCTCCTCTGTCCACATCAATCATAACTCCTGCTGTGGCTAGGAAAGGTCTTCCTAGGATGATGGATTCATCCTCTTCCTTCCCAGTATCTAAGACTATGAAATCAGCAGGGATGTAAAGGCCTTCAACCTTTACTAACACGTCCTCTACTTGTCCATAAGCCTGTTTTCTAGAATTATCTGCCATCTCTAATGAGATTTTAGCAGCTTGCACCCCATAGATTCCCAGTTTCTCTATTACAGAGAGGGGCATGAGGTTTATCCCTGAACCAAGGTCACACAGAGCCTTAAAGATCATGGTGCCTATGGTACAAGGTATTATGAACTTTCCAGGATCCTGTCTCTTCTGAGGCAATGTCAGTTGATCCAGATCACTTAGTTCATTGGTGAACAAGGGAGGTTCATCTTCCCAAGTTTCAATACCAAATAATTTGGCATTCAGCTTCATGATTGCACCAAGAAACTTGGCAGTTTGCTCTTCAGTAACATCCTCATTCTCTTCAGAAGAGGAATACTCATCAGAGCTTATGAATGGCATAAGGAGGTTCAATGGAATCTCTATGGTCTCTAGATGAGCCTCAGAGTCCTTTGGTTCCTCAGAGGGAAGCTCCTTATTGATCACTGGACGTCCCAGGAGGTCTTCCTCCTTGGGATTCACGTCCTCTCCTTCCCTTACAGGTTCGGCCATGGTGCTTATGTCAATGGCCTTGCACTCTCCTTTTGGATTCTCTTCTGTATTGCTTGGGAGAGTACTAGGAGGGATTTCAGTGATCCTTTTACTCAGCTGGCCCACTTGTGCTTCCAAATTTCTAATGAAAGACCTTGTTTCATTCATGAAACTTACAGTGGCCTTGGATAGATCAGAGACTAAGTTTGCTAAATTAAAAGTATTTTGTTCAGAGTTCTCTGTCTGTTGCTAGGTGGATGATGGAAAAGGCTTGCTATTGCTAAACCTATTTCTTCCACCATTATTAAAGCCTTGTTGAGGCTTTTGATCCTTCCATGAGAAATTTGGATGATTTCTCCATGATGAGTTATAGGTGTTTCCATAAGTTTCACCCATGTAATTTACCTCTGCTGTTGCAGGGTTTTCAGGATTATAAGCTTCTTCATCAGAAGATGCCTCTTGAGTACTATTGGATGCAGCTTGCATTCCATTCAGACTCTGGGAAATCATATTGACTTGCTGAGTCAATATTTTATTCTGAGCCAATATGGCATTCAGAGTATCAATTTCAAGAATTCCCTTCTTCATAGGCGTCCCATTACTCATAGGATTCCTTTCAGAAGTGTACATGAACTGGTTATTTGCAACCATGTCAATGAGTTCTTGAGCTTCTGCAGGCATTTTCTTTAGGTGAATGGATCCACCTGCAGAAGTATCCAATGACATCTTTGATAGCTCAGATAAACCATCATAGAATATATCCAGGATGGTCCATTCTGAAAGCATGTCAGAAGGACACTTTTTGGTCAGCTGCTTGTATCTTTCCCAAGCTTCATAGAGGGATTCACCTTCTTTCTATCTGAAGGTTTGAACATCCACTCTAAGCTTGCTCAGCTTTTGAGGAGGAAAGAACTTGGCTAAGAAAGCCGTGACCAGCTTATCCCAAGAGTTCAGGCTGTCTCTGGGTTGAGAGTCCAACCAGATTCTAGCTCTGTCTCTTACAGTAAATGGGAAAAGCATGAGCCTGTAGACTTCAGGATCTACTCCATTAGTCTTAACAGTATCACAGATTTGCAAGAATTCAGTTAAGAACTGAAAAGGATCTTCAGATGGAAGTCCATGAAAATTGTAGTTTTGTTGCATTAGAGAAACTAGCTGAGGTTTCAGCTCAAAGTTGTTTGCTCCAATGGCAGGAATGGAGATGCTTCTTCCATGTAAATTGGAATTAGGTGCAGTAAAGTCACCAAGCATTCTCCTTGCATTATTATTATTTTCGGCTGCCATCTCCTCTTCTTGTTCGAAAATTTCTGAAAGGTTATCTCTGGATTGTTGTAATTTAGCTTCTCTTAGTTTCCTTTTCAGAGTCCTTTCAGGTTCTGGATCTGCTTCAACAAGAATGTTCTTATCCTTGCTCCTGCTCATATGACAAAGAAGAAGGCACAGAAAAATAATAATAATAACAGGGATCCTTTATACCACAGTATAGAGGTCCTTATGTAAGTGGAAGAAACACAAGGGTGAGGAGAGCAGAGATGTGAGATGAGGAGATGTTAGTAGATGAATAAATAATTAGAATGAGATGAGAGAGGGAGAATTTCGAAAAATATTTTTTTTTTTTTGAAAAAGAGGGAGATATTTTCGAAAATTAGAGAGAGAGAGTTAGTTAGGTGGTTTTGAAAAAGATAAGAAACAAACAAAAAGTTAGTTAGTTAGTTGAAACAAATTTTGAAAAGATAAGAAGATAGGAAGTTAGAAAAGATATTTTGAAAATCAAATTTTTGAAAAGGATAAGATAAGAAGATATTTTTGAAAAGATATGATTGAAATTAGTTTTGAAAAAGATTTGATTTTTAAAATCACAATTAATGACTTGATTCACAAGAAATCACAAGATATGATTCTAGAACTTAAAGTTTGAATCTTTCTTAACAAGTAAGTAACAAACTTGAAATTTTTGAATCAAAACATTAATTGTTATTGTTATTTTCGAAAATTTGATATAAAAAATGAAAAAAGATTTTTGAAAAATATTTTTGGAATTTTCGAAAATAACTAAGAAATTTGAAAAAGATTTTATTTTTGAAAAAGATTTTGAAAAAGATGAGATTTTTAAATTGAAAATTTGATTTGACTCATAAAAACAACTAGATTTTAAAAAGTTTTGAAAAAGTCAAATCTAATTTTCGAAATTATGAGAGAAAAGAGGGAAAGATATTTTTTGATTTTTTTTTTTTTTGAATTTTTTAATGATGAGAGAGAAAAACATGAAAATTATGCAATGCATGAGAATTTTAGATCAAAACATGTGATGCATGCAAGAATGCTATGAATGTCAAGATGAACACCAAGAACACTATGAATGTCAAGATGAACATCAAGAACATATTTTTGAAAAATTTTTAATGCAAGGAAAACATGCAAGACACCAAACTTAGAATTCTTTAATACTTAAAAACTAAGAATTCAAGAATGCATATGAAAAACAAGAAAAGACACAAAACATGCAAATGCAAAGATCAAACAAGAAGACTTACCAAGAACAACTTGAAGATCATGAAGAACACTATGAATGCATGATTATTTTCGAAAAAAATGCAAGATGCACATGCAATTGACACCAAACTTATAACATGACTCAAGACTCAAACAAGAACACAAAAAATATTTTTGATTTTTATGATTTTCTAATTTTTTTTTTTTGTATTTTTTCAAAAATTATTTGAAAAACAAAAAGAAGGATTTCAAAATCTTTAATATGAATTCCAGGAATCTTGTGCTCTTTAGTCTAAAGCTCCAATCAAAGGGTCAGACATGGCTTAATAGCCATTCAAGCTTTAGAATGGATTTACATCCATTGAGGTGATTAGTTGAAGACCAATCCCAAAGGAGTTTCGGTATGGCTTTTCAGCCAGATAGGATTCAACATGTTACCATGAAACTCTAGAATTCATTCTTGAAAGTTTTGAAGTCATAGAATAATTTATTTTTGAAAACATTTTTAAAAAAAAAAAATTTTTTCGAAAACAAAGGAGAAAATTTTGAAAGATTTTTGAAAAAATTTTTGAAAAGAAAACAAAAAGAAAATTTACCTAATCTGAGCAACAAGATGAACCATCAGTTGTCCAAACTCAAACAATCCCCGGCAACGGCGCCAAAAACTTGGTGCGCAGAAATTGTGATTACACTTTGATTATGTAAAATTTATTGCTCTTTCTTTCCCCGGCAACGGCGCCAAAAACTTGGTGCGCAGAAATTGTGATTACACTTTGATTATGTAAAATTTATTGCTCTTTCTTTCCCTGGCAATGGCACCAAAAACACGATGCCAATACCATGGTTCACAACTTCGCACAACTAACCAGCAAGTGCACTGGGTCGTCTAAGTAATACCTTACGTGAGTAAGGGTCGAATCCCACGGAGATTGTTGGTATGAAGCAAGCTATGGTCACCTTGTAAATCTCAGTCAGGCAGATATAAAATAGTAATGGGGTTTTCGAAAATAGTACTAAAATAAGGATAGAAATACTTATGTAATTCATTGGGTAGAATTTCAGATAAGCGTGTAGAGATGCTTTTGTTCCTCTGAACCTCTGCTTTCCTACTATCTTCATCCAATCAATCTTACTCCTTTCTATGGCTAGCTTTATGTAAGAATGTCACCGGTGCCAATGGCTACTTTCGATCTCTCTCGGGAAAATGATCCAAATGCTCTGTCACAGCACGGCTAATCGTCTGGAGGCATCACCTTTGTCGTTGGTTGCATACTATTCCTCCTTGTGAAAATGATCCGATGAGCTGTCACTGCATGGCTAATCATCTGGAGGTTCTCGATCATACTGGAATAGGATTTACTATCCTTTTGCGTCTGTCACTACGCCCGGCACTCGCGAGTTTGAAGCTCGTCACAGTCATTCAATCCCAGAATCCTACTTAGAATACCACGAACAAGGTTTAGACTTTCCGGATTCTCATGAATGCCGCCATCAATCTAGCTTATACCACGAAGATCCCAATATCTCGGACTCGGTCCCCTGTATTAGTAATCTAAGAGATACTCATTCAGTCTAATGTAGAACGGAAGTGGTT
The DNA here is from genome assembly GCF_059453495.1 of Arachis ipaensis. Taxonomy (NCBI): domain Eukaryota; kingdom Viridiplantae; phylum Streptophyta; class Magnoliopsida; order Fabales; family Fabaceae; genus Arachis; species Arachis ipaensis. The sequence continues at coordinate 88,077,222 of NC_142444.1, forward strand.
GTCAGGCACACGTTCATAGGGAATGATGATGATTGTCACGTTCATCACATTCAGGTTGAAGTGCGAATGAATATATCTTAGAAGCGGAATAAGTTGAATTGAATAGAAAACAGTAGTACTTTGCATTAATCCTTGAGGAACAGCAGAGCTCCACACCTTAATCTATGGAGTGCAGAAACTCTACCGTTGAAAATACATAAGTGATAATGGAGTTCATTGGTCTCGGCCCCAGAGGGGAACCGGAGTAACCAAGACTGCGAATACAATGATAAAAAGTTCTATTTATAATAAACTAGTCACTAGGGTTTACAGAAGTAAGTAATTGATGCATAAATCCACTTCCGAGGCCTACTTGGTGTGTGCTTGGGCTGAGCTTGAATGTTAAACGTGTAGAGGCTCTTTCTGGAGTTGAACGCCAGCTTTTGTGCCATTTTGGGCATTGAACTCCACTTTGCAACTTGTTTCTGGCGCTGAACGCCAGAATTGGGCAGAGAGCTGGCGTTGAACGCCAGTTTGCGTCGTCTAAACTCGGGCAAAGTATGAACTATTATACATTGCTGGAAAGCCCTGGATGTCTACTTTCCAACGCAATTGGAAGCGCGCCATTTCGAGTTCTGTAGCTCCAGAAAATCCACTTTGAGTGCAGGGAGGTCAGAATCCAATAGCATCAGCAGTCCTTCTTCAACCTCTGAATCTTATTTTTGCTCAACTCCCTCAATTTCAGCCAGAAAATACCTGAAATCACAGAAAAACACACAAACTCATAGTAAAGTCCAGAAATGTGAATTTAACATAAAAACTAATGAAAACATCCCTAAAAGTAACTAGATTCTACTAAAAACATACTAAAAACAATGTCAAAAAGCGTATAAATTATCCGCTCATCAGAAGGGCCCACAGGAATAAAATCCTGGCCTACGTGGCTAAACCAAGCTATCCCTAACCATGTGCTTATGGCGTGAAGGTGTCAAGTGAAAAGCTTGAGACTGAGCGGTTAAAGTTATAGTCCAAAGCAAAAGAGTGTGCTTAAGAGCTTTGGACACCTCTAACTGGGGACTCTAGCAAAGCTGAGTCACAATCTGAAAAGGTTCACCCAGTTATGTGTCTGTGGCATTTATGTATCCGATGGTAATACTGGAAAACAAAATGCTTAGGGTCATGGCCAAGACTCATAAAGTAACTGTGTTCAAGAATCAACATACTGAACTAGGAGAATCAATAACTCTATCTGAATTCTGAGTTCCTTTAGATGCCAATCATTCTAAACTTCAAAGGATAAAGTGAGATGCCAAAACTGTTTAGAAGCAAAAAGCTAAGAGTCCCGCTCATCTAATTAAAACTAATCTTCATAGATGTTTTCGGAATTCATTGTATATTGTCTTCTTTTTATCCTACCTTGTTTTTAGTTTCTTGGGGACAAGCAACAATTTAAGTTTGGTGTTGTCATGAGCGGATAATTTATACGTTTTTTGGCATTATTTTTAGGTAGTTTTCAGTATGTTTTAGTTACTTTTTATTATATTTTTATTAGTTTTTAAATAAAAATCACATTTCTAGACTTTACTATGAGTTTGTGTATTTTTCTGTGATTTCAGGTATTTTCTGGCTGAAATTGAGGGACCTAAGCAAAAATCTAATTCAGAGGCTAAAAAAGGACTGCAGATGTTGTTGGATTCTGACCTCCCTGCACTCGAAATGGATTTTCTGGAGCTATTAAAGCCCAATTGGTGCACTCTCAATTGCGTTGGAAAATAGACATCCTGGGCTTTCCAGAAATATATAATAGTCCATACTTTGCCCAAGTTTTGATAACGCAAACTGGCGTTTAAACGCTAACTTTCTACCCTATTCTGGCGTTAAACGCCAGAACTGGCATAAAAGATGGAGTTAAACGCCCAAACTGGCACCAGAGTTAGCGTTTAACTCCAAAAAAAGTCTCTACATGTGAAAGCTTCAATACTCAGTCCAAGCACAAACCAAGTGGGCCCGAAAGTAGATTTCTGCATTAATTACTCATTTCTGTAAACCCTAGGCTACTAGTTCATTATAAATAGGACCTTTTACTATTGTATTTTCATCTCTGGAACACATTATGTAACTTTTACGTTCTGAGACCTCCATGGAAGGCTGGCCACTCGGCCATGTCTACCCTATTTTCACTTATGTATTTTCAACGTTGGAGTTTTTACACCCCATAGATTAAGGTGTGGAGCTCTGCTGTTCCTCATGAATTAATGCAAAGTACTACTGTTTTCTATTCAATTCAAGCTTATTCTTATTCCAAGATATTCACTCGTACTTCAACATGATGAATGTAAAGATCCGTGACACTCATCATCATTCTCACCTATGAACGCGTGCCTGACAACCACCTTCGTTCTATCTACAATAGCTTGAGTGCATATCTCTTGGGTTTCTAATCTAAGATTAGAACCTTCGTGGTATAGGCTAGAATTATTGGCGGCCATTCTTGAGATCCGGAAAGTCTAAACCTTGTCTGTGGTATTTCGAGTAGGATCTGGGATGGGATGACTGTAACGAGCTTCAAACTTGCGAGTGTTGGGCGTAATGACAGATGCAAAAGGATCAATAGATCCTATTCCAACATGAGTGAGAACCGACAGATGATTAGCCGTGCGGTGACAGCACATTTGGACCATTTTCACTGAGAAGACGGACGGTAGCCATTGACAACGGTGATCCCCCAACATACAGCTTGCCATGGAAGGGAGTATGAATGATTGGATGAAGGCAATAGGAAAGCAGAGGTTCAGAAGGAACAAAGCATCTTCATACGCTTATCTAAAATCCCACCAATGAATTACATAAGTGCTTCTATCTTATTTTCTGTTTTAATTATATTTCAATTATCAAAATCTCATAACCATTTGAATCTGCCTGACTGAGATTTACAAGGATGACCATAGCTTGCTTCAAACCGACAATCTCCGTGGGATCGACCCTTACTCCCGTAAGGTATTACTTGGACGACCCAGTGCACTTGCTGGTCAGCTGCATGGAGTTGTGTGAGAAGTATGCGATCACAATTCTGTGTACCAGTCGTGCTGTTAGGCGACGCGCACGTGTGGATCACACGTACGCATGACCTGGCGAAAGTTCAATCCATGCATATGCGTGCACGACGCGTACGCGTGACAGAGCCACATGCTGGACGTATCAGAAATTGCTGGGGGCGATTTCTGGGCTATTTTTGACCCAGTTTTTGGCCTAGAAAACACAGAATAGAAGCTGTAGAGTGGGAGAATCAATCATTCATTCAGACATTTTTTCTATTATTCATAATTTAGGTTTTAGATGTAGTTTCTAGAGAGAAAGGCTCTCTCCTCTCTCTTAGGTTTTAGGATTTCTCTTAGTTTTAGGTTTATTTCTTCTCAATTCCAGGTTCAATGTTCCTTTAATTCAGTTTCTCTTCTACTTTTATTTATTCTAGCATTCTAGTTTATTTATTTTCCCAATTTGGTTTTTGAACTCCATTTTAGATTTGATTTCTTTATTTAATGCAATTTGAGGTCTTTCAGATTTATGATTACTTTCTTCTATTTATGTTGTTGATGCTTTTAATTTAATTTATATTTCTCTCCTTTTGGCTTTGATTGAGTAATTGGAGACACTTAAGTTATCAAACTCCTTTGTTGATTGATAATTGGAATTTGCTGGTTGGTTTGGATCCCTCTAAAGCTAGTCTTTCCTTAGGAGTTGACTAGGACTTCAGGAATCAAATTGATTAGTCTACTTGACTTTCCTTTATTTAGTAAGGGTTAACTAAGTGGGAGCAATGAACAATTCTCATCACAATTGATAAGGATAACTAGGATAGGATGTCTAATTCTCATACCTTGCCAAGAGTTTTCTTAATTATTAATTTACTTTCTTGAAATTTATTTTTCTTGTTCTTTATTCAAAAACCCCAAAAAGATAATCTTCCATAACCAATAATAAATACACCTCCCTGCAATTCCTTGAGAGATGACCCAAGGTTTAAATACTTCGGTTTATTTTTATTAGTTTTAAGTGACAAACAAGTTTTTGTATGAAAGGATTATTGTTGGTTTAGAAACTATACATGCAACGAGGATTTATTTGTGAATTCTTTACTAGCAAAAATCCGTTCATCAAAATGGCGCTGTTGCCGGAGAATTGCAAACGTGTGCCTTATTATTGGTTATTGTAAATATTTGCTTTTTGCTTATTTGTTAGTCTTTGTTAGTTTTAGGACTTAGCTGCTTATTTTTATTAGTTTTTATTTTTAGCTACTATGAATTCTCACCCCTGTCACTATGAGTTTGGTTCTAATTATGTTGTAGGGAATGGAAGCTATAATGATAACATGCATCAAGGTTGGAACAATCAAAGATGGGAGGAGCCACAAGGATTTGATCAACCCTCTTGGCAACAACCCCCTCCAAGGCGCTATAACCAACAACCATTCTATGATGCATACCAAGACAATGGTTATGGTGGACCTTTCCGTGACAACCAACCTCCACCAAATTACTATGGTCAAGAGCCATTCCACGGTGCGTACCAAGATGATGAACATGGTGGACACCCTTGTAGTTACCAACAAGCCCCACCATGTGCTTATGAACCACCTCCTCAACATAACTCTGAACCACCATACTCACAAGTCCCTTTTCCACCATTCACCTCCATATGACCCTAACCTATATCCACCATACCAACCACCTTATGAACCAAATGAACCATACATAGAACCACCACAATTCCAACCCAATTACTCCCAAGAATCACCACCTCAATATCCCTATGAAAATGAACCATCTTCATATCCTTATCAAGATGAACCACCTTCCTATTATGAACCCTTTCTCCAAAATAATGAATCCTCCTATCCACCCGAACCTCCACTGGATGACAACACCCTTAATGTTATTTGCCAAAGGCAAATAGAGCTTCAAACCACAATTACCTCTGCTTTCACTGGTATAACCTCTACTATCCAAGCTCTTATATCCCGCATGGATCAATTCTCTACCTCGAATACTCAACCCACAAGCTCTTGTACACCACCACCCGCTATGGAAGAGCATCCATATCCATCAATCCAAGAGCAACATGATCCCAATTATGCTATTGACATAGAACAAGAGAGAGGGGATCGTCTAGGGGACTTAATGGATCAGATTCATGCATCTATACTTCAAAAGAAGCAAGCGGAGGTTCAAAAGGTGGAGGTAGCAGAGACTCTTGAAGATGAAGGAGTAGTTGAAGAATTGGTGAAGGACGACATCAAGAAGGAGTTCGAGTTTTTATTAGAGCAAATGGAGAAAGCCGAAATGATCGAAGAAAAGGAAGTGTTGAAGACTTGGGAGATGCAGAATCTCCATGGAAAATTCCAATCATAGAGCCTCCTTCCAAGGTGTTTGATGTTGATGTCGAGGAGGGTGTACAACCTCCAAGGCATATCATGGTTGAAGACTTTGCAGAGGTTGATCAAGAGATGGAGATTAAAGAAGAAGAAGCACATCCTCCCATGCCTTTGGTAGGCAATGAAGAAGAGATTGAATTGGAAGAAAGCTACCAAGAGGAAGCGGTTGAAGTTGAAGAGGCTTGCAAAGAGGCGGGAGTTGTCAAAGAAGAGCTCAAGGGAATGGAGCTGGAAATTACCTTGCCAAAGTTATTGGAAACCTCTCCCCCAAAGCCATCACCATCCATTCCTTCATTCAAGTGGGTAAATCTTTCATCTCTAAGCTTAATTAGCCCACTTGAATATGCTTTACTGGAAACGGATGGTCAACTTAGAGCTCTTTGTGGCTTTAAGAGTAAGAGGGAGATGGTTAGTGGTTGGAGTTGTCCTACAAGGTTCAACAAGGTTCCACGCTCCGTATTGAAGTACAAGGATTGGTGTAGAGCTCGATTGAATGGGTCTCGGAAGTTATTTGGATGTCTCAGTGAGAATTCCGATTGCTCACCACCCAAGTGGAAAAATGATGATCAACATGAAGACGGGTGTAAAAGCAAAGTTTGGGACCCCGGAATTCATTCCAACAGTTAACACTCTTGGGGCCTTGTCACTTGCTTTGACTTGCTTGAAGGCTTTATGCGCCTAGTTTGGGATCTCGGAGGCTATTGGAATTGCAAACATTGGTGGAGATTCCTGGATGAGTTCAAGCATAAGCCACCATGACAAGGAGCTCACCAAATGTCCAACTTAAGGACTTTAACTAAAAGTGCTAGGTGGGAGAAAACCCACCATGGTATGATCGTTCTTTTTCAGTCTTAGCTTTATTTAATTTTGTTTTGTTCTTAGTTTTACTTTATTCTATTTTTATTAGTGTTCATTCATCATGTTTGCATCAGCATCTGCATTCTGTATTCTGCATTTCGCATAAAAAAATGGCACTCGACGCGCAAGCGTCCACGACGCGCAAGCGTCCACGACGCGCAAGCGTCCACGACGCGCAAACGTCGTATGTGTATGCGCAAATAGGCAGAGAGTCCTGCTAGAACGACGCGTGCCTGGCGCACAAACCAACCCACGCGTACGCGTACTGCACGCGTACGCGTCACCAGAGTTTTTTCCAATCCACGCGTAAGCATCCCTGACGCGTACGCGTGGGATTGCAAATCGGCGTAAAAAGGTGCTTGAACAAAGAGTTATGATGCCATGGTGCTGGAGCCGCGCGGGTTCTCAACCGTACACGTCCCTGATGCGTGCACGTCCTTTTGCTTTCAGACCACCCACGTGTACGCGTGGGCGATGCGTACGAATCGCATGGTGAATACAGTTTTCACGCGCACGCGTGTCCTGCGCGCGCACGTCACGTCCCGTTTTTCATTCCTTTCTCCTTTCTTATCTCTTTTCTCCTTTTTTCTTCCTCCTTTCTCACTCTCTTCTTCTTCATCTCTTTAACTTCTCATCCTTATTCTCTTTCATTCTATTTTTGTTATTACATTTGCATACTCTCATTCATTGCATTTTCATCTTGTGCATGATTTATTTTCTTTTCTAAGTTTATTATTTTACCATTGGTGTTAAATGTTCTTATTCAACTGTTGTATATTTTCTGGTATTATTTTGGTGCTTAGTGACTTGTTTTACACTGTTGGGTAATATTATTTAAGTCAATGGTAATCTTTTATGATACTTGTATTACTTTCGCATTGACCTGAGTTTATACTGTCTTTCATTACCTACTATCTCTTCTCCTTTGTTGCAAATTTTTGCAAAATTGATATGCCATTTGCTTCCACTATTTTCTCAATTTCATGTTGTAGCTACCATGTACTTGAGACCCTCATTATTTGGCATTAACCCAACCATATTTTATTTGTTTCCTATCTTTATTTTTGGGTTACTTTTCTTCCCTTTTCTCTTCTTTCAGGATGGCCACCGGGAAGAGAACCGGAAGACATTTACATGGGGCAACAGACACGTCCATACGCATATTCTTTAGGAGAAACACAACAATTGGAGCAACCCGTCCACTTGCACATCTAGCATGCACCGAGGACGGTGCAATCTTTAAGTGTGGGGAGGTCGATACTGACTTTCGTGGGTTAGTTACCTTCTTTTCAACACCATTATTTAATTTTCTTGTAGTTAGTTGTTGCATTTGCATGTTTGATTGCATGTTTTCTTAATTTTGTGCATATTTTACCACTGCTTGGTTAAAGTAATGAGTTTCTTTTCAAGACCCTATTTTTTTAGCATTTTACTAATTTAAATTGAAAATTTGTGTTAAACTTGTTTGTGGATTGTAATCTGGAACATGGTTAATAGCTAAGAACACACAACCTGTGAGAATTTGAGCTTAATTACACGGTTACATTATTTAACCATAATATTTTATTCTTGTGTGTTTCTTTCTCTATGATTATAATCTATATTTTGTTCCATTCTATATATCCATTGTTTAGTATATTTACATGCTTGCATATGATTGAGGCCATCATTTGTTACTAGCTCACTTATCCCAAATAGCCTACCCTTTCAATCACCTTTGTTTGCCACCTCGAGCCTTTTAATCCCCTTTTGTTCTATATTTTACAACATCACTAGCCTTAAGCGGAAAAATAATTAATTACCCCAAGTGAATCTTTGGTTAGCTTAAGTTAGAGATTGTGTATCAATTAAGTGTGGGAAACTGTGGAACTTGGGTTGATGAAAGTGTACAGTGTTTCATTGATAAAATATTAGGAATTTGGGTACCTACTCATGTAAGACCAGAAAAATTAAAAAAATTCATGTGCATTGATATGTTATATTTGCTTTTATGATTCAAAAAGAAAAAAAAAAGAGAGAAAAAGAAAAAGAAAAAAAAAATATATATATATATATATATATATATATATATATATATATATAATATAAATAAATAAATAAATAGGAGATAAAATTACCCCAATGTTAAATTTAATAAAGGATCAATGCATATGTGATAAAATCAAAGAAAAGTTGATGCATGAGTATGTGATGCAAAAGTGGGAATTTTGGGTAGCTAGGCATGATTTTGGAATTACATAAAGTGTGTGTGTGTTAGGTGAAAGCTTAGGTTAGTCAAAGATTTAATTTATAGCTCACTTAGCCATACATGTATATATCCCCTCCCTTACCTTAGCCCCATTACAACCCTGAAAAGACCTCATGATGTTTACATTGGTATACTAAATATTTGTTGATTGGTTAGATGAAGAACAAAGTTTAGAAATCATTATTAGAGAAGAGTGGAGTGATTCATCCTAGACACCTGAGAGATTAGAGTGTATGTACACTTCCTATGAGGGTTCAATGCTTGATTCTATGTTCCCTGCTTTCATGAGCTACCTTCATACAAGTTTACTTGTCTTTGATTGTATGATTTGAATTAGTGGAATCTGATTTATGTTTGTCTTGAAGAACTTGTTTACTTTTAATCAAGTAGGTAGAAATATTTTTGCATGTAGTTGGATTCATATAGATAGGTTGCATTGCATAAGTTCCACCATTTTGCCTTCACTCTTATAGTTTCTCTTGAGCTTAGCATGAGGACATGCTAATGTTTAACTGTGGGGAGATTTGATGCACCACTATTTCGTGGTACATTTTGAGCTTAATTGAGTGGATTTTATCCACTATTCTCATACTTATTCATAGAATTCACATGTTTTGCATTTTCCTTCCTAATTTTGTGCTATGATTGAAAACATGCTTCTTTGGCCTTAATTTTGCTATGTTTAATCCTCTTTTATTACCATTCGATGCCTTGATATGTGTGTTAAGTGCTTTCAGGGTTCATAGAGTAGGAATGGCTTAGAGGATGGAAAGGAAGCATGCAAAAGTGGAAGGAATACAAGAAACTTAAGGAATTGCTGAGCTGTCCCGCCTGACCTCTTCGTATTAAATCGACCATAACTTGAGCTACAGAGGTCCAAATGAGGCGGTTCCAGTTGCGTTGGAAAGCTAACATCTAAGGTTCAAAATGATATATAATTTTCCATAGTTGCCCTGCTGTTAGGCGATGCACACGCGTGGATCACGCGTACGCGTGACAGAGCCACGTGCTGGACGTATCAGAAATCGCTGGGGGTGATTTCTGGGTTATTTTTGACCCAGTTTTCGGCCCAGAAAACACATAATAGAAGCTGTAGACTGGGAGAATCAATCATTCATTCAGACACTTTTTTCATTATTCACAATTTAGGTTTTAGATGTAGTTTCTAGAGAGAGGGGTTCTCTCCTCTCTCTTAGGTTTTAGGATTTCTCTTAGTTTTAGGTTTATTTCTTCTCAATTCCAGGTTCAATGTTCCTTTAATTCAGTTTCTCTTCTACTTTTATTTATTCTAGCATTCTAGTTTATTTATTTCCCCAATTTGGTTTATGAACTCCATGTTAGATTTGATTTCTTTATTTAATGCAATTTGAGGTATTTCAGATTTATGATTGCTTTCTTTTATTTATGTTGTTGATGCTTTTAATTTAATTTAGATTTTTCTTTTTTTGGCTTTGGTTGAGTAATTGGAGATACTTGAGTTATCAAACTCCTTTGTTGATTGATGATTGGAATTTGCTGGTTGGTTTGGATCCCTTTAAAGCTAGTCTTTTCTTAGGAATTGACTAGGACTTGAGGAATCAAATTGATTAGTCCACTTGACTTTCCTTTATTTAGTAAGGATTAACTAAATGGGAGCAATGAACAATTATCATCACAATTGATAAGGATAACTAGGATAGGACGTCTAATTCTCATACCTTGCGATGAGTTTTCTTAATTATTAATTTACTTTTTTGCAATTTATTTTTCTTGTTCCTTATTCAAAAACCCCAAAAAGATAATCTTCCATAACCAATAATAAATACACGTCCCTGCAATTCCTTGAGAGATGACCCAAGGTTTAAATACTTCGGTTTATTTTTATTAGTTTTAAGTGACAAACAAGTTTTTGTATGAAAGGATTATTGTTGGTTTAGAAACTATACTTGCAACGAGGATTTATTTTTGAATTCTTTACTAGCAAAAATTCGTTCATCATTTTTCCTCTGACCTATCCATTTAATAGCAAAGGTTGTAGAATTGATTAACAGTGCGCCAAAGGATATTCGACCTAAAGTTTTCGTTAGTGCAATAGCTGTTGGTTACTATGGTTTGTTCATATGCCAAATCTTCTTCTCTACTGGTCGATTATTTTCTTGCTTATTGGTTGTTAACTCCTTTGGTGCACTCTTTAGAATCACTTGAATTGATAGAGAAGTATGCATGATTTTAAATATAAAATGTCTTTCACTTCTTTTCACTGTTCAGGCACCAGTGAAACACAAGTGTTTGATGAACAAAGTTCATCAGGAAATGATTACTTGGTCGAGGTATGAACAGATGTTTGTTGATACTATTGCAGAGAATGCAAGATATTAAAATTATAGAAACTCGAAAGAATATTCTGAGTGTTACTCAGCAGGTTTTATGAAGATATACAGTCATTTACATTTTCACCTGAAATACTATTAAACTTGAATACTAACTGATTAGCACATCAGTTGTTATTCAAATTAATGGAGCATTTCGCGATATATACCATCTCTTGCATTATAGGTTACATTGACGGATGTTGTCTTATCTTTTCAAGTATGTCGAGAATGGGAATCAACAGCCTCAAAAGTAAAAGGGGATGTTAGAGTAGCTCTAATTCGCATTGGTGTTGTTCTTGGTAAAGATGGTAGAGCACTAGGTATTATACTGTAACTGCTTGAATTTATGATTCAACATCAAATATAATCTAAGGTTCCTAAAATTCATTATATTTTTCTGTGTTTAATCTTCTACAGCTAAAATGATACCTCTCTTCAAGATGTTTGCTGATGGACCTATAGGCTCTGGAAACAATGGTATGTCCCACATCTTCTAGCTGTTATTGATTGGTTCCTGGTTGCGACTTAATTTTAGAAAGGCGCCATAATTAAGTTATTTTCCTTTCTTTTTGTACAAGTTTTTCTGAATTCATTTGGTTGACATTGTTAATTTAATATATAAAGCATTGATAAATCCCTCCTATGAAGGTGAACTCTTAACTCTCATATCTCCAAAGCGAAATTTATTAAAATTTTGGAAAACCAAAAATTAGTGGATATAGAACATTGGCTAGCATAGATAGTTTGGATGGTGCAATTTTGGATTCTGACTTGTGTGATTTGATTACCATGTTCATATATATCTTTGCAAGTGTGGCCAGCATTTAGTAAAAAAGAAAGAAGGCAGAAGTGAATTAATGATATCAGTCATTGATAGTTTTGAGTTTGATTTTTTAATTTTTATAATTGCGAATGTCATTATGAATATTTTTCTAATAATTACTTTTCTATATAATTATTGATAACAAGTCATCTTAGGCTAGTGTCACAAGCCTTTTTCATTAGTTTTTACTTGGTTTTCATGCATTTTTAGGCAATAAGTAAGTGTTTGAGTGAGAATTTCATGTTTGTCTTGATTCAATCAAATATTGTTAATTTTATGCATTTTCATTAGATTTCTTGCAAGATTTAGTTGATAATATGAATGATGTAAGATTTAATGATTATGCCAAGGCTTTGATTTCATGTTTGGTTGATTTCAGGTGAAAAAATGGAGAGAAAAGAGGAGCAGTGCAGAGTAACGCTACGTTCAAATAAAAAACGCTACGTTCACAGGGACGCGCACGCGTACCAGACGCCTCCGCACGGAAAAGCAATTTTGGAGATCCACGTGTATGAACGCATGGCGCGCCCGCGTGTATCAAGGATCAGTGTTCACATACAACGAACGCTACGTTCAGTCTGAGTGAATGCTTGCGATACTTTCAGAAACTGAATTTGAGATTGGTCACCGACGCGCACGCGTGCATGGCACGCACGCGTCGATGTGATATTATGGGAGATTGGCATAGACGCGTACGTGATGCCAAGGCGCAGAAGTGAAGTTTCATCATCCACGCGCACGCGCAAAGGGGGCATACGCGTGAGGAGCGTTCGTTGCATGAACACTACATTCGTTTTGTGAACGATGTAAGGGACGCGTACGCGCAAGTGACGCGTACGCGTCGATGAGCCAAAACACCAGGGACGCGCAAGTGTACAGCACGCATACGCGTGGGTGTCCGAACGCTCCGTTCTCTAAATGAACGCAACGTTCTCCAGGGAGCAGAATTGTGGTTCACTTTAGCTGATTCCAAGACCATTGAAGCTCCAAAGCAAGCAGAGCCCATTAACATCACTCAAAGGCACAAGAGATAGGTAGAATAGGAATTTCATTTGATTTGTAATTTGTTTGCAATTTCATTTTCATTTTGTAAAGCCTATATAAAAGCATCAGTTGTATTTCAAAAAAGAGGAGAGCTCGGTTAGGCTGCAATAGTAGTAGGCAGCAGTAGGAGTAGGAGTAGGATAGAATAGAAGGCTCTCCTTGATACACTTTTCTTTTCTGCACTTTCTATTATATTGAATTCAGTTTATGCAATTTCAATTTCTGCAATCCTCTACTATAATTTCATTTCTGTCAATTTTACTTTTCTGTTCCAATTGCTCTCAATTTACTTTCATGCAATTTTAAGCTTCTGCAATTGCTCTGAGTTTGGATCTACTGCTTCTTTTAAATTTTCCGTACCTAATTTCCTTTACATTTACTGCACTTTACCTTTCTTGTCATTTAAGCTTCAGCAGTTTACATTCCTTGCTCTTTAAGATTCTGTCAAATTTACTTTCTGCAATTTATAATTCCTACAATTTACTTTCGGCTGCATCAATTCTCACTCAATACTGTTAGCTTGACTAAACTAGTCACCCACTAAAGTTGCTTGATCCATCAATCCCTGTGAGATCGACCTCACTCTAAGTGAGTTATTACTACTTGATGCGACCCGGTACACTTACCGGTGAGTTTGTGTGGAAATCCAATTTTCACCCATCAATTATGCAGGATAATATTGAGGATGATAATGAAGATTAAGCTGATTATTATTGTGGTTTATTGGCTAAGATAGAGTAGTGTTGGAAATGGATACATGTATGGTTGACTACTAATGACTTTTATTAGAACATACTTATGTAGGATATGTTTTTGGTAGAGTATTACTAGTAAATTCTAAGTGGTATCATAGTTATTTTGATATGGCTATGCTCACTTTAGTGTGAGATGTATGAATACTCACAATTAACTTTATTCTAATACTTTTGGATCATTATTATAAATATATTTTGGTTAGAGATAATTTTTATTATTTAAAGAAATTATTTAGTATAATTATGTATTTATTTTTATTTTATAATATTTAACTCATCTATTCTATCTATTCTATTATATAAAAATCGAATTTCTACACTTAAGGATGGAGCTTACGTGGCATGCTTCTGAGAGTATTTCCCGATTTATTTCTTTTAACTCATTAAATAAAAGTTTTTATGATAAACTAACTATATTAACTAATTGATTTGATTAGATATATAATTTATTATAATTTATATCAATTTGATTTGGTAATATTTCCTAAATTATTTATTTTAATATTCTGTTAGTATTTTTTAATTTATTTCTTTTAATTTATTAAACTAAATTTATTGTGTGTACTAATTAATTAATTTGATTAATTTATTAGTCATTAAAATAATAAATCTATGAATAAAATAGGCAATTGAGATATTTTCAACTAATAATTAAATCAAATCAAATCATATATATTGAGCTAAATTCAAATTATGTGAATTAATGACTAAATTAAAATAATATAATTTCTTACTTATTCAAGTTGAGTGCAATAAATACAAATTAATTTTGTTAGATAATGATAGTTGTCTGGTCTACTATATATATATGGCCACACAGAATTATAAGAATCGTGATTTTTATCGCTCTTGCTATTTCAAGTTTTCAACTCTTCTTTTCTTCTTTTTTTTTTCTTTATATATAATTTCTTTTATATATAAATGTACCTAAAATGAGAAAGTATGGATGAGTATTTTATTGATTATTTTTTGATGAATATATCTCAATTTAGACATTTTACTACTGTAGATAGAAGTTGACCTGTAGCAATTCAAAGTGGCCAATGTATTTTTTTAATAGTATTAGATAGAAGAATATTTGTTAAAATGAATATACCCATTGTAATAATTTTTTTCAATTGTTATATTTTTATGTCAGTCGGGTAAATTCTTTGAAGGCACAAGATAATAAAATAGGTTGACTTTAATATCGTTAGAAGCTAAATTTAATGGTTCAAATAAGCACCATTAATTATATTAAAAAAATAATTTTGTAATAATAATGTGATTTACATATTAATTTTTCCGTGTAAATTCATTTCAAAATATAGAAATTAAACTCAATTACGCTAAAATTTTAAAGGTAATATAGAATTTGATGACAAAATTAACATTTATTAAGGAAATAAATTTATTTATGGCTATTTTCTAACTATAAATAATAACAAGACTTATGAAAAAATATTAATGTCATCATTTTTATTAATTAAATCATAATATTAGGTAGTTGATAGTTTCATAAGCGAAAATTATTAAGTAATTACGTAAAAATTAGCAACAAATAAGCAATAAGAATTCAGAAAAAATCTATTAGATAATACCAATTTCATAATTAAAATAGGTCACATATCTTATTCTCATATATTCTATTTATTATCTATTCTATTATATGAAAATCAGGTTTCTACGCTTAATGATGGAGTTGACGTGACATGTTTATGAGAGTGTTTAGCAATTTGTTTCTGTTAACTCATTAAATATAATTTATTATGATAAATTAACTATATCAACTAATTAATTTGATTAGATATTTAAATATCACATAATTTATTATAATTTATATCAATTTAATTTGGTAGTATTTTTTAATTTATTTCTTTTAATATTCTATTAGTATTTTTTAATTTATTTTTTTAATTTATTTTTTTAATTTATTAAATAAAATTAAATATACTAATTATCTATATTAATTAATTAGATTATATTAATTAATTAATTATTAAAATAATAAATCTATGAATAAAATAGATTCTCGAGATATTTTTCACTAATAATTAAATCAAATCATATTTATTAAGCTAAATTTAAATCATGTGAATTGAAGACTAAATTAAAATAAGATAATTTTTTAATTATTCAAATTGAATGCAATAAATAAAATTAATTTTGTTAGATAATCATGGTCTTTTGGTCTTCTATATATAGATAACCACACAAAATTATAAAAATTATTATTTTTATCGCTTTTGCTATTTCAGCTTTTTTTTTATGTATAAATGTACTCAAAATGAGAAGGTATGGATGAGTGTTTCATTAATTATTTGTTTGATAAATATTATAGTTTGAAAATGTCTCAACTTAGGCATTCTACTACTGTCGATGGAAGTTGAACCTCTAATAATTCAGGGTGACCATGATATTTTTTATAGTATTACATAGAAAAATATTTTTTAAAATGAATATACCCATTGTTATTAATTTTCTTTGTCAATTTGTTATCTTTTACCTAACAAACAATACCCATGTTGTATTATTTTCATGAGAAGCTATACATAATTGATTGATAATTCTATATATAAAAATATTTATGTAGTAACTAAATACCATATTGTTATTTAGCTAAAGTTAATTCACCTATGATTATGCGAGTGTATAGCACTATCAGATGAAAACTGATTGGATTACATTTATTTCCAATGAGGTAGGTGATCTTTTAGGCCCAATCACGGTAAGAGTTGAGGAAGGTTTGAAAAATGCTAACAATACAAATACTTTTTATTTTTAATACCCAATAATAAATATAAAAATTAAAACTAATATTGTTTTATACAAAATTATAAAATGTATAGCATACTCAAAACATATCCAATCCGTATTAACTGTCATTGTTTATCAATTACATTATGGCAAATCTGGTTATTAAAAAAGATTAAAATTAACTTAAATATACACAATATTATTTCATGCTTTTCATTTTTATTTTATTATCATAAAAGTTATATATATTATAAGAGAACCTTATCTTTTTACTAACGGTTCTTTTATTCAATGGTTTCTATAAAGAAAAAAGACATAATAATATTGTATTTGGCAAGAATATATGAGATTTTGAAAGATTGAAGTATAGGTTTAGTTCTTAATATATTCGTAGATAAAGTGCAGAGTAGATAAAAAGACAGCTAATAAAAGAATAAATGGTTAAAATTTTCTCAATACTAACAATCGTAGTGTATGATAGGTGTTCTATAACTTTTTTAGATTTGATCATTTCTTTATTATTATATGTTGTTCTGTTTAATTTATACTAAAAAGACTTATGATAATCATTTTATCGTAGTAGTGTAAAAGTTATAGATATTATATTTACTTTGTATGCTCTTAAATCTCATGTCCTTGATGGATATTTGTGACTGAGTAATTATTAAAAGAAATTGGTTTAATATCTATTTTATATTCTATTTAAATTATAATAGTTAGTAGTAAATATTTTTTTCAAAATAAATAATGTGATTTTTTCATAAAAATAACGTTTAAATAATTGTGAAATTAGATTATACCAAAGATAATGATTAATATTTTGGTATCAGATCTGCTATAAAATAAATTTTTAGGAATAGAAAGTTATATTATTTCTTATCTTCAATGTATATTATTTAGACTGGTATATTTCTAAAAAGGCTTATTCAATTTTTGTAAATTATTAAATTAAATCAGTTACAAACTAATTAATTAGGTTGATTAAATATCTAGATATCTTATAATTTAATATAATTTAATTTATATATATACATAATTTTTACAGTTTTATTATTTATTATAATAAATTCTAGAGATAATTTTTGCAAGTTATAATTTATTTTTTACCTGCATATTTTTTACCTGCATATTCAACTTTCAAGAATGAATACGATACCAACAAATAAAATTGTCCCAAGTAAATTTCAACAAAGACAAAAGTACATGAGTATTGCTATTAATGAAAAATTAATTTATTTTAAAGACAAATACAATTTTTTTCTACGGATTTCCTAACTCGACTAGTCGATGACTAATCCACCACATATTGATACTCTATTTATTAAGGGTCTGTCGCTAACTAATGGACTGTTATACACACAAGACGAGATTTGAACTCCAAATACTTGCTTAAACGGACAAATGAGTTGACCATTCAACCAATCTAAATTTATTAAAATAAATATTAATTATTTTTAATATTTTTAAGTTATAAAATATTTATAATAATAATTACTATAGATATTTTTTATTTAAATTTTAATAAAAAAATTTATATAATTTTATGTATTATCCCGTGCAGGACACAAGAACATACACTAGTTTAATTAAAAATACAGAATTATTATACATGTAATCATATTACTAAATATTATGTTGTATTAATAATTATTAGAATAGTAATTATTATATATATATATATATATATATACAGAAAATAAAAAAGACAATAAAGGACCTAAGGCTACACTTATATACAGTAGCTATAGAATACCAAAAAAAAAAAAGAGGAACCTAAGGCTACACTTATAAATGGTAGCTATGGTATATAATGTGGCTACGTTTCAAAAGTGATACAGTAGCATTGAAAAGCGTAGCCTATTTTAGTAAAATGGAAGCTGAAAAGCGTAGCCTTTGGTCCTAGACAGCATCACCTGAAAATCCCACCCTATTCCCAAATGCCAAAAGCCTACCCTTGGTGTAGAAAAGCGTAGCCTTTGAGAATAGGCAACGGCCGAATAGGCATCTCCCACTAAAGTGTCTCCGTAGCCCGAAAAGCATAGCCTTAGCCTAAGGTATCATTTTTTTTCACTTTTGGCTACAATTTTCAAGTGTATCTGAATGGGTGTTTTTCTTGTAGTGCAATTTCTATGTTTATGGTCAATGACTAGGATAGGACTCCTTGAATCTCAACCCTTGTCAAGAGGTCCCTTTTAACCATTTGAATTCCCCTTTCATTGATTACTTGCTTTGAGTTTAATTCCTTGCATGCTTCTTTACTTTCTTGTCATTCAATTTTCTTGTTTATTGTGATCCAAAACTCCTATTTTTCATAGCCAATAAATTGAGCACTTGATTGCAATTCCTAAAGAGAACGACCCGAGATTCTACTCCCGGTTATTTTGGTTTGTATTGTGACAACCTTTTAAACTTTGATTGATGGTTACTCGTCGGTTTAGACTATGCTTGCAATGAAATTCTTTTATTGAGAAATTCTAGACCGGTATTAATCCTTACATCACTCATCTGTTAGTTATACATCCAAACCTGACATGTCTGGTAGCGAACCCTGGACAATCCCTGTGTGCATGCATCCCCAAGAGTCTATGCATATATATAATCATTCATTTATCATCTCATTGGGGGATTCCGAAGAGTTAAAGTTCCTGGTCACACCTTGCCACGGAAGGTTAATAGAGTATCGAGTCTCAACCTGGATCAAGTGGGGGCAAACCACTGCATCTACCCAAGAAAACTCGTATGCCGTATGGATCTTTCAATCATAATTCATTAATATCATCATCACCCTTATTCGTATCTCATACCATCACAATTCATCATTATCATCATTATTATTCATATCTCATACTGTAAGACCCAGAACTTTGAAAAGTCTTATTATGATCAAGTCTCAAATCATATAATTATTTATAGCCTTAATTTCAGAGATTATTTTATTAAAGATAATTAAGGCAAGTTTTGATTTATTGAATTTGAGATGAGTTATGATTATTATCCAGTTTTATAATTATTGAATTATTTTCTATATTCAAATTATAAAGTTGGTAGTTGTGAAATAATAAGGATTTCTATATAATTTAGATTAAATAATTAATATTTTAAATATTAATACTGCTACTTTGGAAAATAAAGGGTTTAATTATATTATTTCTAATTATTTTGATTTGGGCATTTTATGGAAAATAATTTGTAAAATTGGTGAGCAAATAGTATTTTCTATATGCAATTAGTGTTGGATTTAATGTGGGTTTCAAGTACTATATTGTCCACAATTTTACCAGAAATTACCATAATGCCCCTAACCCTAACTTTTGAAAATGAAACCCTAACCCAGCAACCCGTTACTCGACCCGGTTCCCTTTTCCCCCTCACCCAGCTGCAGCCAAAATTTCCTTTCTCCCCCCAAAGCAGTATAGCACACACGGTTTCCTTTTTCCTTTTCCATGAAACGAAAGAAGCAGAAGCAGGAAACGGAGAAGAGGGAGGAGCGAGCTAGCACCGGTGGGCCTCGCCGTCACCACCGAGCTGCTCGCCGTTCGCCACCAACGTCAAAGAAGAGGGGAAGGAGGGGCGTCGCCGTCGGCCGCCGTCGCCTCGTCCAGATGCCGCCTTGCCGCCGCCATGGCGCACCGAATGAAGAGAGAAGAGAGCGTGCCCCGCCGCGCCTCGCCGCCAGTGCCGCCATTGTCACCATCGATGGAGGAGAAGGGGGAGAGCGCTTGCGAGGAGCTGCTGCAGAAGCCACCGCTGTGCATCCTCGTGCCGTCGCTGGAGATCTGGCCGTCGTCCCTGATCATCCTTGCGCCGCGTCGGAGACAGAACTGTGGAATGAAGGGAGCGCGACCCACAGCCACCAACGGAGAAGAAAGAGTGCGCAGGAAAGTGAAGCCGCTGCTGTCACCGTCACGTGTGGAGCCGCCGCCGCGCTTGACCTCCGTTGCTGTTGCACTTTGACCGCCACCATTCTTGCCGCCGTCAAGCTGTGTCAGAAGGAAAGCGCCGCCGCGTGCCCTGTTAGAATTTCTGGAGCCGTGTTGGAGCTTGCTGCAAAATGAGGATGAGGCTAGGACTAGCGCCATTGTGCCTGGTAAGGACCTGCAACAGCTGCTGCTCTTGCTCCGTTCTGCTTTATTTTGCCACTGTTTAATGGTTATCCTTGGCGCCGTTCTGTCCGCTAGGGCTGTTGCTGTCGATTTAGAGTTGCTGCGCAATGGGGCCACTAGGAGAGTATTGCTGCTGCTGAACCATGGGCTCTGTGGCCGAGACTCTGCCGCCGAAGAACGCTCTTCCGGTAAGGGTTTTTATTTGAGGTTTCTGTCCTTTTTGAATTCCGAGAATACCGTAGTCACTGCGTGTTGGTTTCAATTGGCGCGATCGGAAATTGTCGTCGCTGCCGCTTAGGTGGCTGCCGGGCTGCCGTTGAACCGGTTCAGAGACCGCCACTATTCCGGTTCAGCTGTTCCTTCTTCATTCGGTAAGCGTTTTCGATTTGAAAGCTCTCTAGTTACTATTCTGGCTTCATACACTAAGGCTTTGCGGCATCAATTGCTATGAGACTGAGTTTCTATTGTTATGTGTCGCGATTAGTGTTGCTGTGGTTACCGCGGGAGTGGCTTGGAGCCAAGGTTGCGTTGTTGGTGATCTCGGTTTAAGAGAGGAGGTTCCTGTGACGCGTTTGGATTATGGAATTGCGTTTTGAGGTAGGGGCGCTTTCCAAAAACTATGCTTTATGTATTGGAATTATTACATATGGATACTGGTGCGAGATATTGTGTATTTAGTGATTGTATCTGTCTTATGTATTATTTGATTGATTCGAATGACTATGGATGTTGGTTTGATTGAATTGTTGTGCGGCTTTGTGAAATGTAATGTCTGAAGTTGATTCTTTAAAGATTTGAGATATGAGTTTAATCCGTTGAGGATTGGTTTGAACCGATTCAATTATTTGGATGATGTGAAAGATAGAACACTTTTGAGTTCAGCCTGGTTTACTTTAATTGACTTGGTTTCGGACAAATGATTTATTGCTGAATCGATTCTTTAAAGCTTTGGAAATGAGTTAAATCGATTGATATTGAGTTGATTTTGAAATAGTATCCTTGAGATACGCCACTGAGGCGATTGTTGGATTTAGCTTGATTTGAATTGATTTCTGATTTTGTGTTGTTGAAAAGGAATGAGGAACGGTTTAGTTGGGACCCGAACCGGGTGGCAAAAGTCCAAGTTTTAGGGGAGGTGCTGCCGAAATTTCTATAAAATCTTAGTCTTATTTGAAAGGTTATTTAAAAGGTTTGGATTTGAGAAATTGTATTATTCGATTTATTAAGAGGGTATTTATGCTTTCCAGCTTAATTTATTTGATGAACCTTATACGTTGAGTTCGGCTTATTTAGAACTGAACTATTTTTACCGTTTGAATCACTGAAGGAAATAATGATGCTCTAATATTGATTTCAATATAAAAAGGAGTTTTTAGTGATTTTTAAAGGAACCTAGACTTTTGATTGATTAATCAAGTTTGAGGCATTTTGGAAGAGTTGGAAAAATGGGTTCCAAAAAGAAAACTGAAAACGGTTTGATTCAAATGAACCGGTTCCATTTCAAATGAGTTGATTTTTGGACCGGGTTGGAACTTGTGATTTTGTATGGTCGGTTTCATAATAAATTCAGTTTTATTTACTTGAACCGAGAATCTATGATTTTAAGAGTTTCAATGAATTTTAAAGAATTGAGGTAAGATGGCCTTCCCTAAAGACTTGGGACTCTGCCGAGAAACTTTGTTATAAAATCCCATTGTGGAATGGGCGATTCTGATTGTTCCCAAATTGAATCTTTAACTTTCCATGGTTTTGGAAGTCTTGGAAAGAGGATGCCGAGAGCGGCTTTGTTTTAAAAAGGGAATTTACTTTGAGTAAAACTGGCTTATGAGCCTGAGATAATTTGAGAAATGAGGTCTTTAAAGCCAAGGCTGAAAAGAGTTGAAACTCGATTTCAAAGTGAAATGAATTGAGAAAATGATTTATGGCTTAAATGCCGATTTCATGAATTTGATTATTTTGAATGTGGAAGTGCTGTTTTATTATGAGCCGGAATGGCTATGTATGATTATGAATATTGGCTTGTTCTGGACTGAATCGTAAGCCGGATGGCTAAGATGGATGTTGATCCATGGATGAGAATGAATGCATGTATATGCTGAATTATTGATAATTGTGATTTTTGGCACTTCCACTATTGGAGATGAGGGTTTCCCTAGGTAGTAGCAATGGCTAGCCACCATGTGCTCCAGGTTGAGACTCGAAGCTCTGTTAACCCAATGTCGTAAGTGTGGCCGGGCACTGTGAAAGGCCCGGATGAGCTCGCCCCCATAAATATTCACCAGTGATGGTGATGGATAAATATTCACCAGTGATGGTGATGGATAAATATTCACCAGTGAGGGTGATGGATATGGATCATGATTATGATCAAGTTTATGATGAGTATAACTCGAGTTGGGGATGCACGACAGAGGGACAGTCCAATGGTTAGCTACCAGGACTTGTCGGGTTGGCTCTATAACCGACAGATGATATCATCAGCCACTAGGGACAGGCATGCATCATATGCATTTGTGTGACATTGGTTGGGTGTGCATATTATACTTGGTTTGCCTATGTGATTAATTGCTAACTGTTCTACTTGTAATAACTGTTTGTTTGTGCTTGAACTTCCTATCTGTGTTTGCATCTGGGACTCTGTTGGATTGTGGTGATTGGTTGTTGGTTGGATTGCTTGGGCCTAGGGCCGTGGTTGGAATGAGATGAACTGATGGTTGATTTCGGTCTTGTGTTTATGGTTTGGAATAAAATATGAAAGGCTATTTTGGTTTCGCTTAGATAAACCGTTTTGAAAGGCTTTTGAGTTTTTGAAAATTGAACGGTTCTTCTTTCTGAAAGATTTCCGACTTTACTTTCATTGTAAACCGTTGTTTTTGAAAAGAGGCATAAGACGGTTATGAATCGCTGGTGCGATTATCTTCATGTATCCTATTACAGTAATTCCTAAAAACCCTCTACTGAGAACCCTTTCGAGGATGATGTTCTCACCCCCCTACATTTTTCCCCTTTCAGGATATGGGCGCAGAAGCTACGAAGAGCTTATTTAATTGTTGTTGTGATGCTCTGTATTGTTTTAGTTATGGTTTACTGTACCCTCGCCTTTATCTTGATATATTCTGTAAGAGGGATAGGAATTGTATTGGATTATGTTTGTAATATTATTTATATATATTTATGTATATATATATGGATGTACTCTTTATGAGTTGTTGTAAGTTGAATGGTATTTATGGATGTACGTTATCGAACGAAAGTATCTTTGGGAGCGGTATTGCGGTTTAAAGTTTTAAACAGGCTCATATTTTAGTATTAAATAATATAAAGTCGTCGTAATGTCCGAACTATCAGAGTCGCGCAGCCGGAAGTGTGAGCTTTGGTAGTTAGGGTGTTACATTATGGTATCAGAGCAGTTCTTCCTGTAGAGCCTGAGGAATGGACTGACTATGCTTCAATTGCATGCTCTGAGCGTTTGTCATGTATTAGGTCTTGTCAAATGACGAGAATTAGAGCTTTATGCACATGACGGTCTATTGATTAACGCTGTTAGTCTTGCATTGCATAATTCCTGATATTAAGTTTGGCCGGCTTAATACTAGTGAATTATGTATATGGAAGCACCGATGGGTTGTCATAGATGAAATACGAGTTTTGAGTAAAGTGAATCGCGGGTTTTGGTGGAACGTTGGAAACTATTTCTCGAGGCTATTCAGTTGTCTGTCTTGATTTCTGTTCAAGTCGACCTGTTCTTTCATATCCTAATTTGAAGTTCTTGTTTGCTAATCCTTTTGAAAAGTAGTTTGATTTTTCAACTCTATTCCTCTATTCATATGCATTCTTGTTTGATCTTAATTGCATATGCTTGTTTGGAATCCTTGTTACATCTGTCTTTCTCTATTAGAGTTCTTCCTGATTCAAGTATTCTTTGATATAGCTTTGAACTTGTCTTAACGCGCTGAGTCTTTTAACTCTGGGTTCTGAGTCCATTCTTTGAGAAATTGTTGATTCAGTTTTTCTCTTACTTGATAGTGATCACAGCCAATTTTTGAGATTTTATAAATTGCTGTTGATTAGGTATATTCTTATCTATATATGAAACTTCGAGATTACTTAAACCGTTTAACAACTATTTATTTCTAATACCTCGCTTGTACCTTTACTGATTTGTGGAACTGCACTTTCTTTAAATACAAATTGACTTTCTAGTAATTTTACTATAGTTCCAATGCACATCTTCATTTGATTATGTATTTGGAATATTTTTCAAAATTTTGAAAAGAAAGGATTTACCACTTTTGTCTCGGTTGAGTTTTGTTTGATAAGCTTTACTTAACTTATTTTGAATTGAGTTTGATTTAGCATACTACATGGTTTATGCCATTGTTGTTCTTTTGAAAATGTTGGACTCAGCTTTCTTCTTACAAACGGACTAAAGTCTTCCTTAAGCCTTCCATCTCCATGAATGTCATGCTTGACCTTGTTTTTAACTGATCTTTTACATCTTGTGAACATTATCATTGATCTTGGTTTTCCTCTCTTGTGAATCTCACTCTTATGCGAGTCAGCTTGATTTGTTTCAATTTCGTGCATTGTTTATCTTCTCATTGCCTCTACCAGAGTTTTTAGTCAAAGATTTATCCTTGAGAAGTTAATAATGATTGAGTTGTCTTTTCCTATGACTTTTGTATTCTTTTGAATCAATTGAAGGCTTGTTTGATGACTCATGCCTAGTGAATCTTGTTTGAACTACTTTGGTTTAAGACTCTTTCTTGTATGGCTTGACTCCTTCTTAAGTACATCCTAATATTCTTGAATATCCTTTTGAAATGGTGATTTCAAGTATACTTTTGGAGTCTTGTTTTAAACTTTTAAAGAAGTTTTGAATTCTCTTTGAAGAAATTCTAAACGGAATTTATTTTCTGTTGCTTGATTGAGATTGAAATCATTGTTCGATTTTGACGAAATTAATTTAAAGTTGGCATGCGCTATTTTAAATGAAGTTTTGAAAAGCTTCCTTGTTTAGTGGAAACCGGTTTGTTTGTAACGCACCACTTATTTCCTTACCAGATTGTAAGTAAATTTTTACCTCAGAATTTCTTTTCTAAAAAGAGTTTAACTTCCTCTTTCGTCCTTGCTATAAATGTTATACACGCTTGTTTGAATATAAATTTTGGGAATTTTTGAACAAGCATTTGATTTCTCTTCCGAGTTTTATTAATTACTTTTGGTTAAGTTGTGCACCTAATTATCTTTCTAAAATATTTGAGGGAATATTTTAGCTCTTAGCGAAACTTGTGTGCATTTTGTTTTTAAAACTCTACATGATTTACTTCAACATGAAATTGTATTGAGGTAAAGCCACGATTATGCTTTTGTTACTCTCTTGAAGGATGTTGTTACTTAACCTTTCTTTTAGACTGCGAAGTGGTTTTTCCGCAAGTTTTGGTTCCTTTATGAACAATGTATTTGGAAGTACCTTTAATCGTGCTCGAGTTCTGTGAGCTTTGCCTTGGATTTGAGATATTCTCTTTTGTGAACCTCATACTTCTTCGACTCAGCTTGAATTTGTTCAAACTGATGCAATGATTTTCTTCTTATTGATCCTATTGAACTTCTTCGATACAAGGATCATCTTTGAAGTTGCCAATTGAGTTGAGTCTAGCAAACTTCATTGCTTGAGAGTCCTTGTTTATCTGGACCTAGATACATTCTCCCAAATCTTTGAGTATTATCCTTGACATTTGACTCTCCTTTTTAAATCTTGTATCCTTCTGAGTAGACTCGAGAACTGTTTTGATATCACGTGCGATTTGTAGACATAGTAACGATGCGTTAGTTCCTTAAGACGTGATATGTGTATATGGAAGGTGAAACGGTAGGTGTACCATGTTATGAGTTGTGGATGTTTTATCCCTTGCAAACGAGCTTGCGGGTGTTAGGCTTATGTTTGGCTATGAGGTTGAAAAGTGCTTGACGGAGTTGGAAAGTTGAAGCCTTGAGGTTGATATGAGATTAGTGTGCGGATGTTGAGCACGTCGTTTTAACCCCATCATGTTTTATAGCCTTCGATGCCTTGCTTTACTATCACATGTTTGAACCATGTCATCTTTGCTTTGTGAACGCCTATCTTATTTGGCACCCTATTTTGGCACCTCAAGTTTTGTGAGACATTGAGGTCATATGACCTTGTACATTGAGCCTATCTTATAACGTTTGCTTTACAATCACACTCCTGCCTTTGTATCTTTATGCATACAACCATCCAAGTATTTGAAAATCGTATATATGTTTATATGTTGAGATATTTTTGCTTCTTTCTTAAATGTGTTCAAAGGTGAACTGTTATGAAATTTCTTTCGTTTTGTATCAATTTTCGAGGACGAAAATTTTTATAAGGTGGGTAGAATGTAAGACCCAGAACTTTGAAAAGTCTTATTATGATCAAGTCTCAAATCATATAATTATTTATAGCCTTAATTTCAGAGATTATTTTATTAAAGATAATTAAGGCAAGTTTTGATTTATTGAATTTGAGATGAGTTATGATTATTATCCAGTTTTATAATTATTGAATTATTTTCTATATTCAAATTATAAAGTTGGTAGTTGTGAAATAATAAGGATTTCTATATAATTTAGATTAAATAATTAATATTTTAAATATTAATACTGCTACTTTGGAAAATAAAGGGTTTAATTATATTATTTCTAATTATTTTGATTTGGGCATTTTATGGAAAATAATTTGTAAAATTGGTGAGCAAATAGTATTTTCTATATGCAATTAGTGTTGGATTTAATGTGGGTTTCAATTACTATATTGTCCACAATTTTACCAGAAATTACCATAATGCCCCTAACCCTAACTTTTGAAAATGAAACCCTAACCCAGCAACCCGTTACTCGACCCGGTTCCCTTTTCCCCCTCACCCAGCTGCAGCCAAAATTTCCTTTCTCCCCCCAAAGCAGTATAGCACACACGGTTTCCTTTTTCCTTTTCCATGAAACGAAAGAAGCAGAAGCAGGAAACGGAGAAGAGGGAGGAGCGAGCTAGCACCGGTGGGCCTCGCCGTCACCACCGAGCTGCTCGCCGTTCGCCACCAACGTCAAAGAAGAGGGGAAGGAGGGGCGTCGCCGTCGGCCGCCGTCGCCTCGTCCAGATGCCGCCTTGCCGCCGCCATGGCGCACCGAATGAAGAGAGAAGAGAGCGTGCCCCGCCGCGCCTCGCCGCCAGTGCCGCCATTGTCACCATCGATGGAGGAGAAGGGGGAGAGCGCTTGCGAGGAGCTGCTGCAGAAGCCACCGCTGTGCATCCTCGTGCCGTCGCTGGAGATCTGGCCGTCGTCCCTGATCATCCTTGCGCCGCGTCGGAGACAGAACTGTGGAATGAAGGGAGCGCGACCCACAGCCACCAACGGAGAAGAAAGAGCGCGCAGGAAAGTGAAGCCGCTGCTGTCACCGTCGCGTGTGGAGCCGCCGCCGCGCTTGACCTCCGTTGCTGTTGCACTTCTACCGCCACCATTCTTGCCGCCGTCAAGCTGCGTCGGAAGGAAAGCGCCGCCGCGTGCCCTGTTAGAACTTCTGGAGCCGTGTTGGAGCTTGCTGCAAAATGAGGATGAGGCTAGGACTAGCGCCATTGTGCCTGGTAAGGACCTGCAACAGCTGCTGCTCTTGCTCCGTTCTGCTTTATTTTGCCACTGTTTAATGGTTATCCTTGGCGCCGTTCTGTCCGCTAGGGCTGTTGCTGTCGATTTAGAGTTGCTGCGCAATGGGGCCACTAGGAGAGTATTGCTGCTGCTGAACCATGGGCTCTGCGGCCGAGACTCTGCCGCCGAAGAACGCTCTTCCGGTAAGGGTTTTTATTTGAGGTTTCTGTCCTTTTTGAATTCCGAGAATACCGTAGTCACTGCGTGTTGGTTTCAATTGGCGCGATCGGAAATTGTCGTCGCTGCCGCTTAGGTGGCTGCCGGGCTGCCGTTGAACCGGTTCAGAGACCGCCACTATTCCGGTTCAGCTGTTCCTTCTTCATTCGGTAAGCGTTTTCGATTTGAAAGCTCTCTAGTTACTATTCTGGCTTCATACACTAAGGCTTTGCGGCATCAATTGCTATGAGACTGAGTTTCTATTGTTATGTGTCGCGATTAGTGTTGCTGTGGTTACCGCGGGAGTGGCTTGGAGCCAAGGTTGCGTTGTTGGTGATCTCGGTTTAAGAGAGGAGGTTCCTGTGACGCGTTTGGATTATGGAATTGCGTTTTGAGGTAGGGGCGCTTTCCAAAAACTATGCTTTATGTATTGGAATTATTACATATGGATACTGGTGCGAGATATTGTGTATTTAGTGATTGTATCTGTCTTATGTATTATTTGATTGATTCGAATGACTATGGATGTTGGTTTGGTTGAATTGTTGTGCGGCTTTGTGAAATGTAATGTCTGAAGTTGATTCTTTAAAGATTTGAGATATGAGTTTAATCCGTTGAGGATTGGTTTGAACCGATTCAATTATTTGGATGATGTGAAAGATAGAACACTTTTGAGTTCAGCCTGGTTTACTTTAATTGACTTGGTTTCGGACAAATGATTTATTGCTGAATCGATTCTTTAAAGCTTTGGAAATGAGTTAAATCGATTGATATTGAGTTGATTTTGAAATAGTATCCTTGAGATACGCCACTGAGGCGATTGTTGGATTTAGCTTGATTTGAATTGATTTCTGATTTTGTGTTGTTGAAAAGGAATGAGGAACGGTTTAGTTGGGACCCGAACCGGGTGGCAAAAGTCCAAGTTTTAGGGGAGGTGCTGCCGAAATTTCTATAAAATCTTAGTCTTATTTGAAAGGTTATTTAAAAGGTTTGGATTTGAGAAATTGTATTATTCGATTTATTAAGAGGGTATTTATGCTTTCCAGCTTAATTTATTTGATGAACCTTATACGTTGAGTTCGGCTTATTTAGAACTGAACTATTTTTACCGTTTGAATCACTGAAGGAAATAATGATGCTCTAATATTGATTTCAATATAAAAAGGAGTTTTTAGTGATTTTTAAAGGAACCTAGACTTTTGATTGATTAATCAAGTTTGAGGCATTTTGGAAGAGTTGGAAAAATGGGTTCCAAAAAGAAAACTGAAAACGGTTTGATTCAAATGAACCGGTTCCATTTCAAATGAGTTGATTTTTGGACCGGGTTGGAACTTGTGATTTTGTATGGTCGGTTTCATAATAAATTCAGTTTTATTTACTTGAACCGAGAATCTATGATTTTAAGAGTTTCAATGAATTTTAAAGAATTGAGGTAAGATGGCCTTCCCTAAAGACTTGGGACTCTGCCGAGAAACTTTGTTATAAAATCCCATTGTGGAATGGGCGATTCTGATTGTTCCCAAATTGAATCTTTAACTTTCCATGGTTTTGGAAGTCTTGGAAAGAGGATGCCGAGAGCGGCTTTGTTTTAAAAAGGGAATTTACTTTGAGTAAAACTGGCTTATGAGCCTGAGATAATTTGAGAAATGAGGTCTTTAAAGCCAAGGCTGAAAAGAGTTGAAACTCGATTTCAAAGTGAAATGAATTGAGAAAATGATTTATGGCTTAAATGCCGATTTCATGAATTTGATGATTTTGAATGTGGAAGTGCTGTTTTATTATGAGCCGGAATGGCTATGTATGATTATGAATATTGGCTGGTTCTGGACTGAATCGTAAGCCGGATGGCTAAGATGGATGTTGATCCATGGATGAGAATGAATGCATGTATATGCTGAATTATTGATAATTGTGATTTTTGGCACTTCCACTATTGGAGATGAGGGTTTCCCTGGGTAGTAGCAATGGCTAGCCACCATGTGCTCCAGGTTGAGACTCGAAGCTCTGTTAACCCAATGTCGTAAGTGTGGCCGGGCACTGTGAAAGGCCCGGATGAGCTCGCCCCCATAAATATTCACCAGTGATGGTGATGGATAAATATTCACCAGTGATGGTGATGGATAAATATTCACCAGTGAGGGTGATGGATATGGATCATGATTATGATCAAGTTTATGATGAGTATAACTCGAGTTGGGGATGCACGACAGAGGGACAGTCCAATGGTTAGCTACCAGGACTTGTCGGGTTGGCTCTATAACCGACAGATGATATCATCAGCCACTAGGGACAGGCATGCATCATATGCATTTGTGTGACATTGGTTGGGTGTGCATATTATACTTGGTTTGCCTATGTGATTA
This sequence comes from Arachis ipaensis, assembly GCF_059453495.1. Taxonomy (NCBI): domain Eukaryota; kingdom Viridiplantae; phylum Streptophyta; class Magnoliopsida; order Fabales; family Fabaceae; genus Arachis; species Arachis ipaensis. Next base: position 88,107,772 of record NC_142444.1, read on the forward strand.
ATTGCTAACTGTTCTACTTGTAATAACTGTTTGTTTGTGCTTGAACTTCCTATCTGTGTTTGCATCTGGGACTCTGTTGGATTGTGGTGATTGGTTGTTGGTTGGATTGCTTGGGCCTAGGGCCGTGGTTGGAATGAGATGAACTGATGGTTGATTTCGGTCTTGTGTTTATGGTTTGGAATAAAATATGAAAGGCTATTTTGGTTTCGCTTAGATAAACCGTTTTGAAAGGCTTTTGAGTTTTTGAAAATTGAACGGTTCTTCTTTCTGAAAGATTTCCGACTTTACTTTCATTGTAAACCGTTGTTTTTGAAAAGAGGCATAAGACGGTTATGAATCGCTGGTGCGATTATCTTCATGTATCCTATTACAGTAATTCCTAAAAACCCTCTACTGAGAACCCTTTCGAGGATGATGTTCTCACCCCCCTACATTTTTCCCCTTTCAGGATATGGGCGCAGAAGCTACGAAGAGCTTATTTAATTGTTGTTGTGATGCTCTGTATTGTTTTAGTTATGGTTTACTGTACCCTCGCCTTTATCTTGATATATTCTGTAAGAGGGATAGGAATTGTATTGGATTATGTTTGTAATATTATTTATATATATTTATGTATATATATATGGATGTACTCTTTATGAGTTGTTGTAAGTTGAATGGTATTTATGGATGTACGTTATCGAACGAAAGTATCTTTGGGAGCGGTATTGCGGTTTAAAGTTTTAAACAGGCTCATATTTTAGTATTAAATAATATAAAGTCGTCGTAATGTCCGAACTATCAGAGTCGCGCAGCCGGAAGTGTGAGCTTTGGTAGTTAGGGTGTTACACATGAGTTGGGATTTTGAAAATGTCGCATACGTTGACACCTTCGGCTTTCGCGAGAAGTTTTGGACAGCAAGGTTAGTTCGCGTTGTGTGGCACTTGCCACGTAAGCAAGATTTCAAAAATTGCCATTCTCGCGGATGCATGCCCTCCGCGTATGCGAGAGTAGTGCCATAGACTCGCGTACGCATGACATTCCCCGTGTACACATGAATGTGAATTTCTCCAAAAAGCTGTTAAGTTTAGAAAATCAGCTTTTCACACTAAACTTCTGCATAACTTTTTCGTTAAAAATTATTTTCAGTTCGTTCTTTGGAATGTTATAAACTTCATGGAAGACAAGTTTCGCAAGATTTGGGGTCTGGAAGCCAAGTTATGGCCCGCCGAAGTTGGTCAAAAATAAGTTTTTACCAAAACTTACAAATCCTCTAATTTTCTGAAATTCTCAATTCATAACCAATCAAACCACAACCAAATCAATACCAATTACTCCTAACCATTATCACATACTTCTCAGTCACTCCACAAAAATATGAACACTTAAATTCTTCAATCTAGAAGAAACTAGCATGGGCATATGAATATTAGAAGGCTAAAATAACTGTTTTGCTCAACACATTTCAACCTGATTGTTTGAGGTTTTAGTCTAGAGAAATATTATGAAATCTTTACAAATTGTTTAGAATCTTGAAGAAGAAAATGTCATCAATCAATAAATAAGTAAGAAGGGGGAAAGAAAGAGAAGCTGAAGGCTCTGAGCACCAAGGACTAATCTAAACCATTAGACAAGTGCTTGTAGTGTTTATGTATCAAGTGCTAAAACTTGAAAATAAAATACTTATAGTCAATGCTAGGCTCAATAGTGCAAAGCACTCCCTCAAGCTTAAGGCTCTGAGCATCAATGACTAGAAAGAAGAGAAAGAACAAATATAAGGCTCAAAGAGTCCTCTAGTCACATGCTTGTGGTGCTTATGTAACAAGTGGTAAAACTTGAAAACAAAGCACTTAGAGTCAAAGCTAAACTCATTGTGCAATGCACCCAATAAGCTAAGATAAGAAAGAAAAGAGAAAGACAATAAGCTTGCTTCAAGGAAGGAATATTAGAAAAGATTTCATAATATGATTAAGATAGGAACCTTAATACTTAGAATTCTTTTATGAGTGATGCATGCTTAAGTGAAACAGCTAACCAAGAACATTAGGAAATGCTAATCTCCACACCCTGGATTGTCAAAATTGAATCCTTATGGTTGATGTACATGATTTCTCATTTGCTTGAGGACAAGCAAAGTTTCAAGTTTGGTGTTATGATGCATGTGCATCATGAGTTATTTTTCATGGTTATTTCATATAGAAAGTCAATGAACTATGCTCAATTATGAAGTGTTTTAGTGCTTAATTTGAAAATTACTTTGATTACTTTGAGTTTATGAATTCTTGTAGGAAATTATAGAAAAATAAACAACAAAACCATCAATAGAGGAATCACTCAAGCAACACTTCTAGAGCAACATTCTAAAGGATAAAGAATGGATTTTTGCCAAAGATAAACAAGTCAAATGGTACAACAATAGAGAACCCATTTCAAGCCACATTACTTTTGTCTCCAATTCCACATGATTGGCATTTTGTATACCAAGGATGTTAGCTTCAAGGACCTCAAATTGATGCAACATAATGGCGTCTCCAACGCCATGCAAAGTGGCATCTCCAATGCCAACAATCATCACACTCCAGGGCCTCCATTTGAAGATGAAAGTGGTGTCTCCAATGCCATGGAAAATGGCATCTCCAATGCAAATAATCATCACACTCCAGGTGCCTTCAATGTGAGACACCATCTTTCTTCACTATTGGTGGTGTCTCCAACGCCATTCCCTAGAGGCAAATTCTTGGCAACAATGTCGCATCTTAGACGCCATCTTTCCTCACCATTTTGGGCATCTCCAATGCCATTCCTTAGAGCAAGACTTGAGGCAACAATGTGGCTTCTTAGACGCCATAAACATGAAGGAGAAGTGGCGTCTCCAACGCCACAAAATGCAAGCTCTAATTCTTAACAACAACATGGCGTCTCCAACGCCACAAGTGGGCATGATTATGAAGCGTTCACCCTAGAGACGCCTTCGATGTTTCAAGTTCAAACAAGGCTTGAATTGGCATTCCAATGCATGCATGGGCCTCACATCCCACCCTTAAAGCACACTTTTAAGACCACACTTTGAGCCTCAATTTTGTTCTCTAGTAAAGCTTATGGCACACATCAATAGTCACATTTTGGTACTCAAAATGACAAAACGTTGGCTACATCTAATGCTCATTAAGTCCAACCAATTAAGCCCACAACAACTCACAAGGCTCAGGATTCAATTGAAGCAAGGAAGAACATTAATGAAACTAGTTAGAAAGTTGGATTGGATTGTAATTTGAATGGCATTTTGAATTTTTTTGGGATAGTTAGACTAAAGTATAAAAGCCCCAATTGTTTCTTTAGAAAGGCATTCGTAACATTTTCATTATTATCACTTCACTCTTTCCTTCTCTTACTTTTCATACCTATTGAAGAATTTTCTAAGATATGAGTAGCTAAATCTTTCTTTGTTAAGGGGAAAAGCTCTATTACTTCTAATGGATTGATTATTTTTCATCTCCATCTTTAATTCATACTTTATTGTTTCTTCAAGAAGAGTTTTTGTTCTTTATCACAAAGATACAAATCTATCGGAAGATAGTTTAAATCTAATTTGGATTTCACACTACAACAATATAGATTATTTTTGAGGGTTATATGTGTCAAAAAAGAATTAAAAATCGTCAATAAAACAATTTTTGACACTATTTTAATTGTGAAAATATGTTAATAAAAGTTTTGTCAAAAATAGTATTTTTAACATTTAAGTAATTGTCAAAAAAGCTTAATCTTATTTTGATAAATATTGGCCGTCAAAAATAATGTTAGAAAAATTTGAGAATATATTTTTTGTAATACTTATTAACCGTCAAAAATACTATTTATTTTGACACTTATTGACCATAAAAAATTCTCAACAACAATTTTTTACAATTATTAACCGTGAAATATACTATATCATGGATATTTTTTGACAATTTTTTACCATAAAAAAAACTCAATTATATTTTTTTTGACATTCATTATTATAAAAGTTAAGGTTAGTTTCACCTATTATTTGTTTTTTAAATAAAAATTACTATAACAATAGACAAAACAAAAATTCTACCACTATGACATGAATATGCTTTCACTTTATCATACATAATCATTGTATAAAATCAAACAAGAACTTTGCAATTTTGATCATTGATCATGATTCAAAACTAGTACAAATAGCATTCCTTATTTAGCATTTGACAAGTATATCAACAACAATTAACACCAAGTACCAAAACCAATACTCAATATCATATTAATGTTCTTTTTTGTATAGTGCTATATGAATCACACATAAACTCATCAAAGTCTTGAGCATTAATCAAGTGAAGTAGGATTGTTATCACTTTGAATTATAGGCAACCTTCCATCCAATAGTTGCTCAAGTATTCCTGCCATATGATCTACCTTTTTCTTTAAATCTTCCACCTCTATTTTAGAGTCTTCATATTTTTTTTCTGCACATTGAAGTTTTGTTTGGAGATCAGAAAATATGAATGATCTAGGACCCCATAACTGTGTAGGTGTCACGCCAGCCCCATAACCACGAACTCGTCCATGTCGTTCAGGTCCAAATACTTCTACCATCACCTCATGTTCATTCATCTCTAATGTTCCTTCATTTACTTGAGATGATAATTCCTTAAGTAAATCCTAAAAGGGATCAAATCAACCTAATAAAATCAATAAAAATATATGTAAACATAAATATAAAATGCTTTTAAAACATAAATATAAATATCGACATTCACCAAACATTTCAGCATTAAAATTATTTTTGACCGAGTAGTGAGAACTAGAGGATAATTTTGTGAGAACCATGATAGCACTCGAATGATGAATGTTTCAGATTCCACATTCCAGAAAACATGTGATTAATTTTCTACAAAATCCAAAAGCTCTAACGGCCCAAGGTAGCACACTTAAGGGGTCATACCAATCAGGCTCACATTATTGCTGGGCTAAGTGGGATCAGTTACTAGGCTCAAGATTCAAAACCCAAAGTTGAAGCATGCACAACTTGATAAAAAGTACCTGTTCAGCTGATAGCACTCTAATGATGAAAAATATTGCATCACACTTTACCATCTTACTACAATTACAGACTAACAATGATTTTTTTGTTGGAAGAGTGTTAAAGAATTGAACTATTCACCGCAAAGAAACCAATTAGCAACATTAAATGCCAGGCAGAACAGACAGAAAATTTAACATATCTTTAACAAAATCAAACAAGCAGAAAATTTAGAGGCTTCTTTAACAAGCAGAAAATTTAACATACATAAACTAAGGACAAAACAAACACAATTTTTCAAGACTTTCACAACAAAATCTGAAGCAGAAACAGCTCCTAATATCTTACAAGTTTTTCTTGAGTTTCTTCATTGCAAGCTTGTCCATTAGCACGGGTATGTGTAAGCTCCCAAAGACGAAGACGGTCAATTTCTTGTCATGTTTGCTCAAACTATAGCCACAAATAACATTTCTTATAAATATAACAACTAATATATATCTTCAAATTAAGTCTATAAATTAGTAAAATTTAGATACCGCCTCTTCAGCTCTTTGTTGGGCTCCCTTAGCACCAGTGGTATGGATAATGCTATTTGCAGCTCGACTCATCTTATTTTGTTGACTTATTTTCTAGTAATTAACAAAATATGTCATAACATGTGATAAAAGAGGCTAGTTAAATCTAAGTCAATTAACAATTATTATGTCATGTGAAGTACAAACCTGCCAGCCTTCATCAATCCAAAGATTCACAAGGTAATCCCAATCCTCTTTTTCCATTTCCAATGGTATATTAGCTCGAGCAATTTCAGGGTTATCATAAGGTTCAAAATACCTTTTCTTTAGTAGATGTCGATAACTCCGATAAGAAGAATTCATTTGAGCCCATACTAAATGCTTTCGACCTTCAACTTTAAAGTATGTCTTAAAAGAACATAACATATACTATTAGTTTGAGTTTATAGACATAAAAATAAAAAAAAGCATGTGAAAACATAATAAGGAGAACATGAATATTACCAAAACTAGGTCAAACATCTTTATTTTGTTCTCTATTTTGATATCAGCCCATTCTTTAACCTTTAGTGGTGCATTCTTCACATCACGAACTAGAACAGTACATCTTGATTTGAACAACTTTGCATTTGGACCAACTGGTCTATTCATTCTCCAATTTATGTCAAGTCTTTTTCCAGCTGGTAACTTTGCTAACTCAAGATTGCGTGTAGGTCCTCTCACTTTTTTTTTCGGTGCAACAAAATCTGTTTAAATCAGTGAGATAATAGGAGCAAGATATTTTTTCAGACATATATTAGTGGAGAAAATAGGAATTTATTTAGACAGCAAGTGGAGAAAATACAAAGAAAACAGTAGATTTTAATTTAGAGGACAAAAAAATAACTAGCATTGAAAAAGGACAAAAGAAGCATACATTATACATAGACTAGATGGCATAAGCAGAATTCCTAGCTAGCCAGATATATAATAATATACTAGTATATAAGACTCACCTCTGCAACTCAGAATTTAGTGGGGGGAAGAATAATAAATAGCTTGTCTTTGTTACACCCTGCACTGCACTGCACGCACCCACCCTGACCCATGCCCCTGTCCCCTCCTTCAGTTTTTAATTACTGCCCTTCTCTTCTCTTCTCTTCTCTTCTCACACCCCATCACCCTTTAAATCTATATGGTATAGCACTACTATTTTTATTGTAGTCACTAGCTTCAAAGTTTATGGTATGGCATTAATGTCACAAAGAAGACATACAAATAAAATTAGTCATGCAATTAATATTTTTATGTCAGAAAACTAAATCTACCTCATAATAAATATCCAAAAGAGACTAATGAAATTAAAAAATGCTAAAAAATATATACCGGATTCAAATTCTTCTTCATCCACTTCATCATCATTAGAAAGGGAGTCAAATTGCCTTCTAAGTTGTGAGTGACTTGATGAACTTGCTTTTTTTTCATGCACTCCATCATCATTAGAAAGGGAGTCAAATTGCCTTCTAAGTTGTGAGTGACTTGATGAACTTGCTTTTTTTCCATGCACTCCATCATTATTAGAAAGAAAATCAGCTTGTTGTAAATGACTTGATGGAGCTAAATTTCTTCTAGATACAAGACTCTGAATCCCTTTATTTCTTCTAGCAGCAACACTATTAATAATCTTTGAGGTCTTTGGCTAAATTAACAAATCATATTCATTATTAAAACCAACAAGAGCACATCAAAAGGATTTCAATAAAAATATTAAATAGAAACATTAAAATCCTAAAAACATAATTGCAATTAATTTCTATTAGAAAAGGTTTCAAGTAAAAAAAGAAAATCTATCTATTACTCTATTTATTCATCAAGCATATCATCAGCCACTTCCTCCTCCTCCTCCTCTTCTAAAGGCATGCTAAAATAGTCACGTAGAGTTACTTTTACAACACATTGCCAATTGGAGTTACAAATATCTTCAACATAGAATACTTGCTCAGATTGACATGCCATAACAAATACTTCTTTTGTCTTCAAAGTGCGACCTTTATTTACCAGGGTGACACCATATTCATCTACTTTCACTCCTCTACCATAATTGTCCACATCCCACCATAAGCATTTGAACATTACAACTTTGTTATCATTCATATATGATAACTCCACAATATCCTCAATGACTCCATAATACTCCTTTCCACAATTTAGCTTTACCAGAACTCCACTACTTTGAGTTTTTCTATGATTCTCACAATCTTTTGTGTGAAAGATAAAACCGTTTGCTTTGTATCCTTTATAGCATATGGCTTCTCTTGCTGGACCTCTTGCTAAACATAAAAGTTGATGGGTTACTTGTTCATCTTTTTCTTTATACAAAGATGTAACCTGATTTGAAAAAGAAAATATATAGTTAAAAAAAATTCTTACATGACTTTAAAAAGTAGTATGTAACCTGATTAAAAAGTAGTATTTAATATTTCATCCATATTTAGGACTTACATGACTTTCAAACCAATCTGAAAATTCTTGATCATGTCGTTTTTGAACATTTCTTGGGTTCTCTTTTTCTAATATTTCTTTATGTTTGCTGCATTTATAAAGGCCAATAAGTTTTGAGCAATACTTCTAAAATAAAAGTTAAATATTATCTAAATACAACTATGCTTACCATATGAAAGGAGTAACTTGATCACAGTTCTTCAAAATATAAAGATGAGATTGCTTTATTTCTTCTAGACTCAATCTTCTTGTCACTTTACAATTTCTTGTGGGTCTTCCAGTTTGCTTGAAAATCGGTAGTACTTTATCCTTTGTTTCAACTTTATAACCATGAGTTATTGCTAATTATATGTGAAATAAATTGTACCTTCAAGGTGTTGTGTAAGATTATCATAAAAGGGAAATTATATGTGAAAATGTGAAGAATGATGGTGTGCTTTTCAGGTTGGTGCTATATTCACAAGTAAAGTGTCCATGGATAGTACTATGCTGTTGATGATGTTTTCTTTCCAGAGTGTCCTCCAGATTTATGATAAAAGATAAATTTTTTTATTTTATCATAATAAATGTATAACAAATAATAAAAAATAATGCAAACATCACTTTTTGTATAATGAATAATCCATGCAATCATCATATATACACTCACACTGTCTCATACTTTAGTAGTGTAACTAATAATATGTTATTTCTAAACTCATTATTCATAAGAAAATAATAATTATAAATTAATATTTTAATTATTATTTTCATATAGAAACATCTCCATAAGTAATAGTTTAAGTTTTTAAAATTATAATATCATATTATCATGCACCGAACGCATATTAGGTACTAATAAAATATGTTATCTCGGTGAGTAACTTCCAAAAATACCTGAGCCTAGCATAGATTTATCAAATTATAAATAAATGTATAAGGTGTGTGGAAAACAATAAAAAAATCCAAATCTATATGAACCTAGGGAATTGAATTCTATGCATTAGGCATATATATGTGGTGTCTAGGGATCCTAAAAGTTAAAGCAAAAAGAAATGAACATACATGCACTACTTAATTGACAGATAATTAACGACAAACGAGATTAAAGTGGTGGTACTTATAAAAGCTAGAAATTCTTTCATGCATGCCAAATCTACTTGAAGTAATTAACAGAATATTATAGAAATGAAATCTGAGTTGACAAAAACTAAGGATAAGTAGTTCAGAGAGTTAAAAAAAAAGCACTCAAACTTTAAAAAGAATAAATAATCTAAGGGTAATTTTTGCTAGAAGAAATGGTGTGGAATAGCAGAAAAGAATGTGAACAAGTGTTGGCTAGATTTGGAGATCCTAGAATACCAATAAAAAGAAAAAAAGGTCATATAAAGAATAAGCTTTTGGTTTTGTTGCTGTGAAGGAGAAGAGAGGTTACTTGTGGCAGAGTTTATGCCTCATGAAACTCTCTCCAAGCACCTCTTTCACTGTGAGTTCCATTCATTTTTTTTCTGTTTGGTTTTGTTAATTGTAATCATTTGTAACATATAGAGGGAATGAATGTTTTGAGATATGCCATGTTGTGTCAACAATTGCCATGGACTAGACATTTTGCATGAGAAGCTAAATGTTTTCAGAAATGTTAAGTTAATAACCACTGATTTGTGATTGTGATTTGTGCGAAATCCGTCTGGCAGGGGAGTCCCAGCCCATGGAATGGGCAATGAGGCTGAGAGTTGCCTTGTATTTGGCACAAGCATTGGAATATTGCAGCAGTCAAGGAAGGGCAGTATACCATGATCTTAATGCTTATAGAATTTTGTTCGATTAGGTAGTTAAGCTTCTATGAGCAGGCTTATTCCTTTTCTTAAGTCAGTATGTTTTATCAAGTAATGTATATGTCTACATGGTATCAATGGTGGACAGGATGGCAACCCTAGACTCTCTTGTTTTGGACTAATGAAAAACAGCAGAGATGGCAAAAGTTATAATACAAATTTAGCCTTCACCCCTCCAGAATATTTAAGGATAGGTAAGAACCAAATGAAATAAAATAAAATATTGAAGTACATATATATGTTTGGGATAAAGAAATGGAGGGGCTGAAAACCATTAAAAGAGCAGTGAGATTGCAGTACATGAAAAATTAAAATGCCACTAAACACAATTAAAATTCTTTAAGTTTAACAAAGAGTAAGCTTCAATAATAAAGAATACTTGCCTCAACTGGTTGACTTTGTTTCTTCAACAGCAATTTGGAAGCCATTGATACAATTGTTTGACCTATATTAAGCAATTAAGCAAATAAACAATATTACTAATGCAAATTAATATATTATAGAAATTCAGACTCTCAAAATAAAATATATATATATATATATCCAAGCTCTCAAAGTAAAGCTAGATACTCCTATTTGATATGAACTTTTGATTTAGGAAATAGAACAAACACTTGGTGTGCGAAAATTGAAAAGAAAAAAAAAACAAAGGATTAGAAGTCAAATTAGATAAACATAAATTGAATAAAACTCTAAAATAGAACAAACACTAAAATTGCATCACTAAGTCACAGTTATCTTTCTCTCACTTTTTTATTATGAATAAAAGAAATAGAAAAATCAAACAGAGTAGAGCAAATTACCGAATATATAGAACAGATTTACACAAATTACCAAATCAAATATGAGGAACAAATTCAAGAGCAATTAGGTATGACGAACAAATAAAAAATTACGAATTATAAAATAGATCAATAAAAAGCTAAATCAAAAAATATAAATTAGAGAATAGATCTAAGAATATGAATACTTACCTTAATACCTAAAGTAATAAGAAGCTTGAATATAAAAATTTTGAAATCTGAAGCATGAAAACAAAAATTAAAACAGATTTATGAAAGAATAAAAAAATCTTGAGAGAGAGAGAAAAACATACCTAACAAGACGAAGTTGATTTTGGAACTCAAGAATGAAACGAGATCTTGAGATTGAAGTTATACTGGAGCAATTTATGTCCGTTAACATGCATGGCTATACTTTCTCATCATCATTATACTGGAGCTGAAGAATGACTGAGAGGAGTGTGATATTTTTGACGGAGCCAAGGGAAAGGAGCAGTATGATGCTTTCTTATTTCTTAGTGAAATAAATTGGGGACCGTCAAAATTGAACAATAATTTTCGACGGTCAAGTTATTTATCAAAAAAAAATAGAAAAGTTGACATTTATAATATTTGTTAAAAATATATATTAATTTTGACATTTAATTATGATTGTTAAAAAAAAAGTGTTGAAATTGCTTTCTTTTCTTGTAGTGTCATGACCACTTAGAAGAGCGAACCATAGAAATCAAGCTTGAAAACTCTTCCTCTCAATTCTCATAATCTTATATTTGAATTTGATAAGTGGTATCGAATCAAATCTTATCTAGATCTTGAGGATTGTGTGGCTCTAAATTAGAGAACATATATACTTCATCTCTTCTCATAAATAATTGATCAAGGAATTAGTGATTGATTAGCTTAAGAGAAATTGAATTAACAAGAAATTGGGATTCAATTACCTAAGGTTGCCTGAAATCTTTAATTGCATGATTGAGCTAGAGGTGAAATTCATTGATCCAAAGAATTTAATATCTCCAATCCTTAACATTCTCTCTCATATTGTTTCCTTAATTTGTTGTTATTTCTTCTCTGTTTTCAATTAATTCATTGCTAGTTCATTTACTTCATTGCTATGTTATCTAATTCTCTATTTATGTTATTTTATTGCCTTTAGTTACTTTAATTTTTGTCATTTATATTTTCTGTCATTTACATTCAAGTCATTTATTGCTTTCATTTACTTCTTTATCAAGTCATTTCAATTCCAGTTTATTTTTCTTGATGAATCATCATCCAAATTTGAATCGTCTAACTAGAATAACTAATTCATCATTACTTGCTTAATTCATTAATTCTTGTGGGAACGATAACCATCTCACCTTGTTATTACTTGGTGCGATTCGGTGCACTTATCGATGAGTTAAGCATAGAAATTTAAAATTTAGAAGTTGAGTAAATATATTAAAATAAAAGAAGCAATTTTTTTATATAGTTTTACAAATTCAAAAAACATACAGCTATAGTTGTAAAATTGGATCAAACTGGTCAATTGAACTAAAAAAACTGATAAATCAAATTTTTAAATCGGTCCATATTATTATTCTGACCATTTAAAAAAATAAATAAATAAAAACTAAAACCCGAATTGGACCAATTAACAATAACCTGGGACCAGCAATACCAGTGTTCTTACACCAGATGCCTATGCCGCTAAGCTGCTGTTGCTTTTATTATATACTGATAATTTTAAATAAAGAGTACTAAGCAACAAGTTTTTTTTTTTAATCATATTATCTTTCTTTTATTTCAGCATATTTCTATATTAGTCTTTTAATAATATAAATTTTTAAAAGTTCTTTCATTAACTCCAAAATTTAATTACATAACCTTTTATTTTTAGCGAAATATATTTATTATTTTCAAAAAATTTTAATTTATTATATTGTCATCCATATTTAATTTATAAATTATTTAAATATTATTAGATTTGAGTGATGTAAAATATTATTTTTATTGCTCAGATGTTCAATAATAAATATTATATTTATTTATTTTTTATTTTAATTTTAATTTTTATCATTTTATATATTTATTTAATTATTATTATATTAATGACTCAACTGTTGAATTAGTGAACAAGTAAACCAATAATCTAATCGATTCGATCACGAATTCAGTTCTGACAACTATGCATACATCATTTAATTTTCAATAATATTTAAAATAATTATCAACACGAAAATTTTAAAAACAATTTATTTTTAAAATAATAGAAAAGCAATTTGACAAGTAGGATATATAGTACCTCAGGAATAGGGTTAGAAGTGAGCCGAGCTGAGCCGAGTTAGACCAAGCTCAAGCTCGGCTCACAAAATTGAGCTTGGCTCATGGCTCGACTCATTAATAATCGAGCATATTTTTTAAACTCAAACTCGACTCACCGAAAGCTCACGAGCTGGCTCGAGCTCACGAGCTGGCTCGAGCTCACAAGCTGGCTCAAATTATAGAAACATAGATACGTAATTTATAATTCTATATCAATAAATTATAACTTATATATTTTAAAAAATATTTAAAAAGATCAATTTTATATATTTCTATTTATCAATAAATTATAAATTTTTCATTTATATCCTACATTAAAATTATAAATTTTTTATTCATATCCTACATCAAAATTATATGTAAAAAATAAATATAAAATTTTAAATAATTAAGATCATTAATATATATATAATATTAAAAATATAGATTAAATGCATATAGAATATGTGTATATATATAATCGAGTCAACTCACGAGCTAATGAGTTGAGCTTATCCAAGCTCAAGCTCGGCTCATTTAATTTATAAGCTCAATTTCAAATTCAAACTTAGCTCACTAGCTCACGAGCTCAACTTATCGAGCTATTAACGAGTCGGGTTCGAGCTAGCTCATGAGCTGGCTTCACTCACTTCCAACCCTACCCAGGAAGGTGAAAGCATTTGTGTTTGGAGAGAACTTAATGTGAACGAGCTATACTACATGTGTATGCATTTATATAGCAATGAACACTACAAGAAAACAGGCTTTTTGCTACGCTTTTAAAGCGTAGCGAAAAGTCAAAAAAAGCGTAGCGATAGCTTTTCGCCACGCTTTTTGAGCTACCGGCACGCTTTTGAAAGGGTCACAACTGCAAGGGTGCCGGTTGCTCTATCGCCACGCTTTTGATAACCTATCGCCACGCTTTATTTTTTGCCACGCTTTAAAAGATCGCCACGCTTTAAAAGCGTGCCCATATGTGCCAAATATAGCTACGCTTTTAAAGTGTGCCAACAGCAAGATATGGCTACGCTTTAAAAGCGTGCCAATAGAGAGATAAAACGTCCCGATAAAGAGATATAGCCACGCTTTTTAAGTTGGGTGCCTAGATACAAACCTATTGCCACGCTTTTAAAGCGTGGCTATAGCTAAATCAAATTAAAAAAAAAATCTGATAAAATCCTACATAGGAGCACTCAAATTTATGTTCCTTCATTCAATACTTGGTAAAAGCTTACAACAATGTCATCTGTATACATGCAACAGCTGCGTACATGAAATTTACAAACAATAACAAAAATGAATTTCTAAGAGAATTAAGAATTATACAAGACACAAATTTTACAAACTCTAACTCTAATGGCTTTACTTTCTTTAGATGTTTCCTTCACTCCTCAGTTCTATTACCTAGTTGACCAAAGTCATTAGCCCCTGAAAAATATCATAAGAAGAGTGTTAGACTCTTATCACTTCTATATTTTTTGAACATTTAAAGTATTGACCAGACATTGCAAATAGCAAATCAACATTGTGATAGTGTGAACCAAACAATGCAGTCACCAGAATTTGTTCTCCAAAATAATGCCCTAACACTTATACATGAGTTCTTTTGGGAAAGTTCATATAAACTCTGCTTCCAAAGTAGTCCCACTTTCTTTGTATGCATGAACACATACATAGCAACATTATACCTGCCACAAGTATCTCATCAAAATCCAGAGGGAAGAAAAATAACTATTTCGTAATCATGATCCATATTTGTAATTTTACAAAGTTAACAATTTTGTAAAAGTTCAATTTTATTCATAAAATTGCTAATTTATAAAATATAAATGTGTTCACCTTGCTCAGATTTCATTTCTCCCCCTGGAACTTGTGCAACATCATTTGAATGTTTTGTCTACTTTATCCTGAAGTTCATGTTCATCTACACCAGGAATCAGCCCAGTTCTGCGAAAGTCATAGTACAGGTAAGATAAGTGAAGCTGATACAACAAGTCCAATTCACTAAATAATGCCACTTTAAGTAATCACAAGGAACTTCAAAGGAATCATCAGTCAGATTTGATATCAAATAAATAGCACACCTTTCTTGAATTCTCAAATAAATATCATTCTGTAAATCGTTCAACACATCGGCGTAAGGGCATGCAAATTCTTTGAATGCCCCATAACATTCTTTGGGTGGATAATTGGGTCCTTTGCATTTGCTTGTGATTATTGTGTGATTCGCGAACTCGAAATTCACAAAACAACCTGCAGATTCAGGGGAAAACCAGTATCATGAGAACAGCTTGGCCCAGATTCCATATATATTTTAATAGCAAGTAGTAACGTCTGCAATGAGTTTGCAAGCAAACCAAGACAAAATTGGCAACTATAAAATCATGATTCATGAGGTGATACTAGATGAAAGACATAAGAAAGTGATTAAGACACATGCCATGTGGTAGCACTTTCCACTTGCCTTGTGCATTTGATAATTGATATCACCAAACTCTAACCTTTCAAGCTTCAGCATACACAAAACAGTTAAAATGTCATGGTAAAACCAAATTGCAACATGCTGAAAATCCTCTACAGATCAGAGACACAGGTAATGCACTAGATTTGCATGAAGTGATGAAAATATACTAAGACATCCTATAAAGATGGATATCTCAAATAAGTAATCAACAGAACTGAAGTAGTTTAATAGCAATCGTTATTCAACTATTCATAAGTATTTGTGCTGTTTGTATAACCTGTCTGTAACCAACTAACCATGTCCAGAACAGCTACGAAGGTCGACACTGAATCAAGAAAACCAGGTTAATATTTATTTATCAAATAAACTAGTTACCTTTTTAAACTAAATAAGTTAGTATAGAGGAAATGCTGTCCCATTCTGTGGTCAAGACTTGCCACAAAGCCCCTAAGTCTGAACCCAATATATTTTTAAAACAACGTCTAGTCTTACCAGTTCAGCAAAGCTTTACTAGAAAGAGATAATGTATACATAACACTCGTCAAAGAATTATATAAACAGATAGAATAAAATTGGTATGACCTCTACAAGAAAGTTTATACCTTGATTGAATTTGCGAGTGGCCCAACCATCCACAGCATCACATACGAAAGAATAACCAATAGTGTAAGCTTTTCAGGTTCATAATAATTAGTATCACAATTCATAATATCATCATCTCTTCCTAGAGAAATTAGCATATGTGTAATAAATTAAAAAGATAAGTATAATTCGTCACTTAATAAAACAAAATAAAATTCATGCAAATATAGAAAAAGTAACAAAAATGTTACAAGACCACATGCAACTGCAATGTCCGACAACTGAACGTGGACTCCATGGCCTACCATTCATTAATAATTGTTCTTTTTTTCTATAGATATAAATAGATATAAATCCACTGAATTTCAGCAACAAATTAAAGTTGAAAGAAACAAAGAATGAATAATCCATAGCTTCTAACCTCATCAAATAATTGATGGGCCAAGAAGAAATCTCCACACTTTTTCTCCCTTGAGCAAGAAAATAGCAAAACAATGTAATAGTAACTCCTCCTTTCAGCAACAAAAAACTTTGTTTCTTTTATTCTACTTACAAAGAACCCCTTCTTTAAATATCACCCTTAAAATTAACTATTGGCAATAAAATAACATTGACCATGCTCGACTTTATTTGATTTAAAAAGCATACACTGACCTGAAAAAGAAATCGAGAAAAATCAATATATCATTACATAGTATACGAATAGCAAAAAGGTTGCACCAAATCTGATCTTAACAAATTTTAGTTAGTCCACTTTGCAAAATATGTAACAAGGTCCCCTTGCCCAAAATATATGTGATGGGTGGTGCTTTGCTGTGTCAACAATCGATCATGGTTTTTAAAGAAATAAGAGTTGTAGCCAAATGAAAAGGATGGATATAAAATAATGGGCACAAGTAGTGTGACACCAAGGGAAAGAAGAGTTGGTCCCCAAAGCAAACAATTAAAAGCAACAACAACATGAGGACACCCCCTCGCTGTGCGGACAATTAAAATCATTCTTTCTATTCTACAATTTGAGAAGAAACCAAATAGCCAAATATTCACATTGCGAAAATTATTCCAAAGAGAGGTAGCTAGATGGCTAGCAATTTATGAAATAACATAACCAAACAAAAGTGACATTGAATTTTTAGGACTAATTCTGCATACTAGTAGGTGAAGTATTAAATTACCATGACAAAATCTCAGGGTACAAACCTCTAAGCAAGAGAAAAGGTTTTATTTATAGACTCCAATATGTTTTAATAATTCTGAGGCCAGAAATTTCAATGCTTAGGAATCAAACAAGGTTTTATTCTGTTGCATTTTCAAATTGGCATCACTTACCCTCAGAGAAGAAGGAAATTCATTCCAAAAGATCTACCAAGAATTCTCTTCATTTCACATTTTCTCACCAACATTACACACTAAATTATCAACCAATTCAGGAACAAAATCACGAACACAAACTACAAAATAGATAAATAAATGAAGGGATAAATAACAAAAATCAGTTACCTTCTCTTTTCTTCTTCGTCTTTTTTGAGCTTGTGATGGTTCGCAACGACACTAGGACTGCGCGATTTAGGAGGAGGAGGAGAGGGCGAGGAAGTGCTTCTGCTTCTGTGCCTTGTGTGGCGCCTTGGCGAAGACGGTGACTGCGTTCTGCTTCTGCGGCGCCTGTGGCTAGGGAATCGGCTTCTTCTCCTGAAAATTCGGAACTAATCCCATGATTCAAAAGCAAAGTTGAAACGGAAACCAAGACATTGGAAATGGAATTGCAGAAGAAGAAGATTGATAGAGGACCTTGAGGATGTTCGATCCCTTCGAGAGTGAGAGTGAGCATGATGGTGAGAACCAGGGGAACGAGAGTATCTTCTTCTGTGGGAAGGTGAACGCGAACAAGACAAGCTCCGAGCCATGGATGAGCGAATTTTTAAAACCTAACTCGGTAACTCGTCGCCAACTCGCAAATCCTCACTCACTTATCACCATTGATAATGATTTAGGGTTTACCTGCTCTTAAAACCAGCAATGAAGCATCGATGGAAAGGCCGCTGCACGAGGAAGGGATCGGCGCCAGAGAGAGCTGCAGCGGAGGGGTTAGGGGTTAGCAGCGACGGAAGGGAGCGGCAGCAGAGGGAGCATCGACAGAGGATTTGCGACGGCACAACGAAGAGGGGGTTAGGGTGAGGCACAATGAAGAGACTGTTAGGGTTTGGGTTTGAACGAGTTAATGTTTGAAGAAGGAGTTCTCTGAAACAGCTTAGGGGTCTTTGAATGAGTTAGGGCTGAGGCATATCGAAGGGTTATCTGAAAAACTTTAGGATTAAGCAGGCACGAGTTCTTTGAATTTTTTTTTGGGAAACCTTTTGGCTACGCTTTTGAAGCGTGCCAAAAGACTTGTAGAAACAGCTACGCTTTAAAAGCGCTACAATAATAAAATTCTGTCGCCACGCTTCAAAAGCGTGCCGGTTTCTCTCTATGGCTACGCTTTTTAAGCGTAGCAAAAAAAAACGTGGCCAAATTTCGAATCAATTGCCACCCTCATAAAAGCGTGGCCATTGACCCCTTTCGCCACGCTTTTGAAGCGTAGCAAAAAAAACGTGGCCAAATCTCTATTCAATCGCCACCCTCATAAAAGCGTGGCTATTGACCACTTTTGGCCACGCTTTTAAAGCGTGGCAAAAAAAAAGCGTGGCCATAGGTCTTTTTTCTTGTAGTGGAATAATGTTACGGTGTCCTTGTTATTTTATATTTTATTTGTTTATTTATTTATATACACACTTTGTGATAGAATTTGTGATGACACTCATTAAATGTATTTTTTTCACTTAAGATCTTAGCTATTTAGAAATTTATTATGCCTAGTTTTCATAAAATAAGATACTATTATAAATTATTTATCTTTTTATTTATTCGTCTAATAATGTATTTTTCTAGGTAGTGTATGATTATATAATAAATTATATTATTTATAATAATGTTAAGTCGACTTTGGTTATATGTACCAGAATTTTGCAAGATATCTGCAATGCCATCGTCAATTCATAATATTCATACAATTATTAAATAGTCATTTAATAACAATAAATCAGGCTACCGTTTAATTTATTATCTTACAATAAATATCATAGTCAATAATGTGTGTTCATACTACCTCTCAATTTGTATAGTACTATTTTCTTTCTCTCTTTATATATATCAAATAATTAACTTGATGATTTTCGCATCTGATCTTAGTTCCTTAAGAAAAATGGCTTCCAAAAATGCAATACTCATTTTAGGGCTCTTATTATTAGCTATGGTTGTTCTCATTCCTTCAAAGATAGCTACTGCTAGAGATTTTCCTGAAATAATTTCCTCTAACTCTAAAGCAGGTGATTAATTATTTGACATTTGCTTTCAATATAAAATGGTTGTTCTCTCACATATGTTTGAGTTGAATTATAAAAATCACATTCTCTATAATTGGCTATGATATTGTATAAATATTTAAAAAATGATTTATTATCATTTATGAACAAAATAAAGTATAAGTTCAATCTAAAGTCATGCACGGATGTTTTTTCTGGTGGACCATCGAGAGAGATTCTATCTCTCATCTTATAAACTCTTTACCCTTTTTATAAGATTCTATGCAAAGTTATTATGTTGCTTATTTGGTGAATTAGTGCCTTAATAAGTTTCAAGAAAACTAAAATGTTCATTGTATATTTAATTAATTTGCAGTAGAAATATCAAACTCCTCAAATGATAAGGAAGTAGAAAGTTCTGGTGGAGGAAGAGAAGTTGACCAGCTTCCAAAAGGTTGCCATCATTGCTGCCCCCGGGTGCCGCGATTCTGCACTGTTTGTTGCAACAAACCTCCTAGCGATAACAACTTATGAACATTATTATATGCTGTGTGTGTAAACCTTCTTAATAAAATATTGAAATAAGAGGAAAAGAATAAAAATTATATTATGATAGAAATAAAAGAAGATTAAGCCATTTTTTTATTATTATTACCTCTCTCTCTCTCTCTCTCTCTCTCTCTCTCTCTCTCTCTCTCTCTCTCTCTCTCTCTCTCTCTCTCTCTCTCTCTCTCTCTCTCTCTCTCTCGAAAAAGAAGCAGCCAAAAAAAATAATAATAAATTCCACCGAGTAAATTAAAGCTTATATCTATACCAATATATAAAGCCAATACCAGAGTTTGGTGTCCAATTTTTATAGACACAATTTGCCCTCAAATAATTCATTTTACAAATTAAATTTATGGACAAAATAGTAATAATACATTTTTGTTTATAATTAAAAAAAAGTCATTAACCCATTAAATAACTGCTGCAATCGTGAGAAAATTAAATAACTGCTCCACTTATAAATATTCCTCACTGTTGTCGATCATTTTTCCTGCATCTTGCTATCTTTTGGTTCTGACATGCATTTACTAAGAAAGGGATACCTGCAAATCATCGTAAGAGGATTTGACAAGGAAGTTGATACAATTTCTATGCCAATTCCCATTGCCAAATACAGGTACTTTTTGAAAAATAATAATAGACGTCATGATAATACAAGTGATTGGTATTTTATATTTACGGTTTATTTTATTTTTGAGTACTAATTTTTAATTTTTTTAAAAAAATTCAAAGGATAAGTACTCTTTATCTTATTCTATTTTTACATCTAAAGTTTGTATTTTTTTTGTATAATTATAGATCGAGCACTACTACTCAAATATATTCTATAGTACTAAAATTTATCTATAAATATATTTTATATTTATTAAAATTTATCAATATTTTTTTTTGCATTGTTTGATACGTGTTATCAAAATCTATGTTTATTAATTGATACGTATTATTAAAGTCTATGTTTATAATTTCCTAAACTATCTAAACTATTAATTATATAGAGTATTGAATTTGACATTTATTTATAAAGAGTACTAAAATTGACCTTTACTAATTTTTTAAATTATTGCGAAAAGATTAATTAATTTAATATTATTCATTGTCATATGATTGGCATATAAAAGATGTAAAAAAATTTAAACTTACCAATGGTAGAATGAAAAATCTCTACGTATATTTTGTTAATTTTTTTCTTTATTTTTAATATATTTTATATTAAAAAATATTATTTTTTATTAATTATTAGATTGACATATAACACAATAAATATAATAAATATAGTAAGATACGAACTTTGTTAATTGATTTTGTTAATCTCTTTCTTATTTTTAATCTATTTTATATTAGATAATATTATTTTTTATTAATTACATTTAAATGTCTTAAAGATAAGAACTGTGTTATATATTTTTCGTTATTTCAACTTTCATGATTATTTCGTTCTCTTTATTTTTCTATGTCATAGGCCAAGTAAGTTTTAATTTATTATTTTTCTTATATATATATATATATATATATATATATATATATTCTATTTTAAAAATTATTTTATTTTTTTAGGTTTTCTAATATGTTTTATTGTATTTTTCTTTTACTTTAAAAATTTTATGGTCTGAAGATCTTCTGTTAAACGATTCTAACCATATGATCAAGGAAGAAGTTCAAGATAATAAGTTTGAATTTTGGTAATTTATTGAGTCTAATTGAAATAAACACATTGAAATATAATAAACAGAATCGTTAATGCAACATTTATTAATGAATAATTACTAAAAAAAATATTATCTATACCAATATATGATGGGATATGGAATTGTGGTATCCAATTTTTTCTTTTCTTTTTATTTTACCCCTGTTTTCTTTTTATTAAAAATTGGCTTTATCCTATGACAGGACTTAAAAACAGATTTCAATAAAAAAAAAAACTGCTACTACGTACTCAATTTTTTTTATTTTATTTTATTTTTTTAAAAACTGGCTTTAACCGACGACAGATTTAAAACTGATTCACTTTCAACCCACGACAGAATTTAAAGTTGATTCACTTTCAATAAAAAAAACTATTAATACGTACTCAATTTAAATACCGATTCACTTTCAATAACAAAAACTTCTGCGCCTTCAATCAATCGTACTTTACTCAAGAGAGTTAAATATCTGTTTCACTTTCAATCATGCTCTTGCAATCATTCTTTTTCTTTGTGTCTTGCTACCTTATGTTCTGACAAATATAATTGAAAAATTCAACGAATCAGCAATCATATTATATCAACTAATATAATTCCTATTCCAAATCCATTGTCAAGTACAGAATTAACTACAATTAGACAAATGGTAAGAACCACCCATCATCATCATCATCATTTTGTTTCAGGCAACATAAAACTTAACATGTATTATGATAATTTAATTTTTTCGGCTATAAATTTAATTTTTGTTTAATATCTGTATTCTACTCTTTGAAAAATCTAGAATTGAAAGCGCATGATAATGAAGTTGGTCCAAATAACAGACGTCATAGTAACATAATTGGTTAGTATTCTATATCAAAATTGATTAAATTAATACACTATTTATATATTTCTGATGCTTATTATTTAACTTAAAAAAAATTACATATATAACAGAGCACTCTTTAATAAAAAATACAAAAAGTTATTAAAATTTGGTGTCCAATTTTTTTAGACTTCGTATATCCTTACATAATTTATTTCATAAAATAAATTTAGTGGACAAAATAATAATTTTTTAATATTTCATCTTTATCATATAGTATATAAATAATTAAAAAATTAAAATAAACAATGTATTCATAAAACTAATAATAACAAATAGAATAAAGAGAAAAAATATTAACATAACGCTTATTTTTTGTCATGTGTATTTTTTAATTTGAGTGATTAAATATATTTTACAAAGTAATAACTATAAAATGAAAATAAATTTATTGCTCTAAGTTATTAAAAGAAGTATTGAGTACTCTTTAACTAAAACTTTTATTATAAATTTATTACAAAAAAAAATATATTTATGTTTCAAATTAATATAGATGCTTGGGATAAAATATTAAAAATAAAAAAATATGCATTTGCATTCTCATATTAAAAAAATAAATGAAGTCATTTTAAACACAAAAATACTACGTTATAAGATAATTATAAAAAGTTGTCAAACATAATAATTTTATTATCAAAATAATATTTATATATTGTGTTAAATTAATGTAACATAATGATTTTTAATATACTTTAATTTAATTTTTTTAGTTTTTATTTTAATTTATATATTTTCATATTTTAAAATTTTGGTAATAATATATATATTTTATAATTTTAAAATAAAACTAGGAGAATTCTGACTTAAATACAAACATAATAATGATAGAAGAAGAATACAAGAATATTGATATTTTATCTCATGTATTTAAATACATGGCATAAATAAAAATTAATCCTTCTTATTATAAAATTATTTTCCATTTAAAAATTTAACAAATGCCAAAATTTGATCACAGTAAAATGGGTCATAACTTTATAAAAAATCTAAATTATATATTAAATATTACAAACAATGATTGGATAAATAATTTTCAAATTCTAAAATTAAAAACATAGATAACGCTTTACATATTTATATGAGTTACTGAATCAATTTTTATTGAATAACTATCTTAAAATACCCTTACCACTACCAACATAATTACTTCCTCCACCGCCACCACCAACACCAACACCACCGCCACAACCTCCACCACCAGCACTACCAGCACCACCACCAACACCGCCGCCGTCCCCCTCCCCCTCCCCCCTGTCCCCTTCCTGCCTCCCTGCACCCTCACCCCCACCCCCACCCCCGCCCCGCGTTCCCTCCCCCTCCCCCTCCCCGTTTTCCCTTCCCCGCACCCCCACCCCCACCCCCACCCCGCGTCACCCCCCCTCGCCATCTTCCCTTCCCAGCACCCCCACTCCCACCCCGCGTCACCTCCCCCTCCCCGTTTTCCCTTCCCCGCACCCCCACTCCCACCCCGCGTCACCCTTCCTCCCCGTTTTCTCTTCCCAGCGCCCACACTCCCACCCCGCGTCACCTCTCCCTCCCCGTTTCCCCTTCCCCGCACCCACACTCCCACCAGGCGGCCCCACCCCTTCCCCGTATCCCCTTCCCCCCACCCTCCACCTCCACCACCACCAGAGAAGCAGAAACAAAGCAGAAAATCAACAAATCCAACACAAATTTAACACAAGCAAAAATAGAAAGCAACAAATCAACAAAGAAGAAGAAGAAGGTGATGGTGGTGCGGTGCGGTGCCGGAGGGCGGCAAGGCGGCGGCGGGACGGTGAGACTGCGGCGGCGGGACGGCGGCTTCCCTTCCCCCTTCATCGTCATCATCATCAGAGTTCTGGAGGAGGAGGAGGCGACGACGAGGTCACGGCGGCGATGACGGAGGCTCCCCGGCGCCGTCCCGTCCCCCTCTTCCCCTCCCCTCCCCCTTCGTTTCGTAACCCTTTTCTTCTCCCACCCCCAACGCGTTTTTACGCGTTTTCTTTTTTTTTTTTAATTTTATAATTTTTATTATTAAAATAGGATAGGGGTAGTTTAGGAATAAAACAAAAAAATTTATTGAAAAGGACGATTTTAATACGAAAAAAAACATTAAGGACGACTTTAATGGCAAAATAACAAGAGTGACGAATTCGATTCTGGCACTAAACTTAAGGGACCAAAATCGTACTTACCCCAAATAATAATCATGAGACACATAACATTATTTATTATTAAAAAATATATTAATTTAATAATATTAAATATGTAATAAATTCCTAATGTGAAATGTTAAAATATAAACATAAAAAATAAAGATAAATTAGAGTATAACAAATAAATTATTTTTAAAAAAATATTTCTGCAATCTTAACGGACAAAATACTCAACATATTGTTAATTTATCATAATAAATTAAAAAAATAAATTTAAAAATGTCACAAATTAATGGACGATATTCAAACTTTGAAAAAAATCAATGAAAAAAATATAATAGAAGAATATTATTTTTAAAATATTCTCTGTTTCAGAATAAAATTAAATAAATTTAAAATAATTAAAATCACCTTTATACGCGACATAAAAGTTAACTTTAATCATGATAACTAATTTTAATCTTATGAATTCAAATTATGCTTATTATCTGTATTGCTCTTTAAAAATATAGGTCTGGAATCACATTATAATGAAGTTGTTCAAGTAAAAGATGTGGTGATGTCCTAACTGGTTAGTACCCTATATATTCAAAACATGTAATAACGTCGTTTTAAGTCATTTTGCCTATACATTAAATCTTAATATAGAAGATTAACAAAATTAATTAACTTAATTTACGCGATTTGATTTGGTTTCTGAGAACTAATTTTTAATTCTTTTAAGATAATCTAAAACATATTAAGTTTGTATTTTTTTTTGTATTAGTGTAGTTCGAGACATACACCACTGCTACTAATTCAATGCCTCAATCAATCTCTTATAATGAACCAGTTACAAACAATACTAAAAGCCATGCAAATATGAAGTTAGTACTCACTTACTCTACCTATATTTTTAATATTTTATCTTCATCGCATAATATTCATTTAAAATATTTTTTGTATTGAATAAATTAAGAGGTTTGATATTGTGCACTACTATATAAAATGCCTAATGTTAAACAAAATTATGAATTCTATAATAAAAAAATAAAACAAATAATTAACAAATACTATAAATTTTAAATAGGCAATACATTCATAAGACTAATAATAACAATAACTTTGTAAAAAAATTTGGTAACAACATATATCTTTTAAAATTAAATAGTAAAATTAGAAAAGATCTACCTTAGACACAAAATAACAACTATTGTAAAATAGTACAAAAATATGTCTTATTTTATCTCATGTATTTATTAATGTATTGTATAAATTATATGGATCCTTTTTATTATAGAATCTTTACCCAATTAAAAATTTAATAGATAGTAAAATTTGGTCATGGCAAAATGTGTTCTAATTTTTTAAAAAATATCAAAATACTATATTAAATATTATAAGTCAATAGGTAACTAAACTAAAAATTCTCAAATTAAAAATATAGATAACATTGTATATATTTTTATGAGTTACCGGACAAATTTTTATTGAATAACTAATTTAAGTACAAACTAAAAAAATGCTACTACAAATATTATTTAATATTATTTAATGGCAATAACCGTAATACACATAACATCATTTAGTGATGAAAAATAAATCTTACTTAAATTACAGTAACTAAATAATAAGTCCTTGATGATAAAAAAATTATCAAATTAAAATTTAATAATGTATGGAATATAACATAAACACAAAAAAAAAAAACAAAATAAAGTACAATGAATAAACTAATTTTTAAAAATATTTTCGCAATTTTAACGGACAAAAACTTTATCATATCGTTATTTTGTCATAATAAATTTAAAAAATTAAATTAAAAATATTATAAATTAATAGACGACAGTCAAAATTTTTAAAGAAATACAATAGAAGTATTATCATTCTGAAAATACTTTTTGTATATTTTAGAATAGTTGAGAATAAAAATTTACTCTATCGAATATTTCACCTCATATATTACCTAAAACTTTAAACTATGATGATTTTATATTACCTCTTTATTGTGTGGTTTTATAATTTAACATTTTAAAGTGTTTTATAATAATTTTAATTTTAACAAAATATGATATAAATAAGATCACGTCAATATTAAAATAAAAAAATATTTATCTAATAAATTTGAGAAATAAATAATATATTAACAGAAAAATAAAATTAATTTCTTAAAAACAATAGAAAAGCGGCTAAACAGGCACGTTAGTGCCTGTTGAGCCGCTAGTATATATTAACAGCAATTGGATAAAGATTTCGTTAGTGATACTGAATGCCAAAAATTTATTTATGTATGTATGTATATATATAGATTCCAATTTTTTCTGAAAAATGTGATAAGAAATAACCAAAAGCCAGTTGAAAATTACGTTACAAACTAATTGTCACATGTTAATAGCACATTATAATTTTCTTTTTTTTTTTTTAATGTTGTGCTTTTCTAATAGATTTCAACTTAGAAAAATAATTAGAAGTTTTAATTTATCTTTTTATTATTCTTTTAAGTTTTAAATAAATAAAAATTAAATGTATATTAGTTTTTAAAAGCCATAAAAAATAAAAAAATAAAATAAAATTTGTCGTTTAAAACTAAAAATAAATAAATAAATAAATAATGGGTTAAAATACCTAATCAATTTTTGTACCAATTCAGTTAGGTATGGACCTATGTTATAAGTTGTGGGAGCAAGTATCCTAACTAACATTTTAAAGAATATAAGAAAGTATATATACAAATATATATGTGTCTCATTGAAAAATTGTATTTGTTTTTACATTAAAAAATATTTATTAATTTTTGTGTCAAAATATTATTATATATATTTCTTAACTTTTAGAATTAAATTTTAAAACACTAAAATAATTTTAAGTGTATTTAATTACGTAATATCATATCATAAAAATAACTATTTTTTATATTAATTGCATTCACGTAAATATTCATTCAAAAGAATAGATGTAGTTAGACAATTGTATAAAATATTTTACACTGACAATATATTAAAATTAAACTCTAATTTATATCTAAAAGTACAAGATATGAAAATATATATTAAATCAATTTAATAAAAGCTAAAATATTATTGTAACATTATTTAAGTAATGGATTTATTTAGTTTAAGTTTAATTATATCCTTGAATTTTTTTTCTACTCAACTGTAATATTTATTAGTAAATTGAAAAATTTTGTACTAAATATCTATATATTTTAATAATTAGTTCTCAAACATAAATTGGAGTAAAAACTAATTGAAATAATAATGCATTTTGTATTTTTATCTATCTAAATAACTAACTCTATTATTATTATTATTATTATTATTATTATTATTTGAAATTAATTTCCGATCTTTCTTTTATTAAATGATTGAATAATTATTAAATAATCTATAAAATATATAATGAGAATATGAGAGATTTGTTATACAATTTTTTTTCTAAATACTTTTTATCATATATAATTCATAAAAAAATATATTTTAGTTTCATTATCGATTAGAAGGTAATCTGTTTATTATTGTTTTAATTAATCTCATTTATTATTATTACTAGTAGTATTATATATTTAATTTATAAGAAGATGAATTAATAATCACATTATTACTTATCAATATTGATAATAAATAAATAAAAATTATTTAATATTTAATATTTTATGTTATTTATTTTTATATACTTTGATATATTCATAAGAATTTTTTTTATTATTTTTATATATCATATGTTTATTTTTACTGCTTACAATTTTTAGATCTGTCACTATATACGGTGAAAACTGTTAATAAGTTGAAATCTATGAATTAATACTTCTTTGTTCTTTAAGAAACACCTTTATGAAAATATAAGTTCCGATATTTATTCCCTTGTTATAGACTTGCCATTAATCATCAAGATTTGAGTTTCAATATATAATTTTCTGGAGAGTGATACCTTTTGACCCATTAATATTGTATGTTCCAATCTAATCTTCAATATCATTCTTTAGTCTTTACAAATTTCCTTTAGTGTCTAATCAAATTGAGAATGACCCTCCTGATTTTCTTCTGAGTGTGTGGACTTTATATACGATCGAATTGATATGTTTCTTTTTATTTGTTTAAATTTTTTGTAAAGAGTGATTTTATGATATAATATTAAAACTTATATAGTCACCAAAAAAAATTAAAACTTATATAACTACAAAGTTTGGACTTTGATTTTTATTAAATTTTAAAAGAAAAAGTTTTTAACATAACACATCTTAAAAATATGAGAGAAAACTGAAAGAAATATTGTATATTATTAAGTCACAACTAGAAAATGGATTAATATAGGTAGATTTAGTCTTTATTACAGACAGATTTTTGGTTACTGACGGATTTTGTCTCTCTATAAAAGTCCTGTCGAAAATTATTTACCGACGGATTTTTTTCCGTTGGAAAATTACCGACGAATTTTTACCAGTTACCAACAGATTTTACCTCTATAAATTCTCCATCCATTTCCTTGAGGCGACGAACTTTTTGACGGATTTTTCATCTGTAATTATAGAAGAATTTTCAGACGGATTTTTTGTCTGTAATTGCAGACAAATTTTCAGACAGATTTTTCGTCTGTAATTACAGACGGATTTTCCGACAGATTTTTCGTCTGTAATTTGAACCTTGGAAAATCATCTCACACTCTGATTATAGACAGAAAATCCGTCTATAAATCTGTCAGCAAGGTAAAATAATTTTTTTTAAATTTTTTCATTGCAAAATACACCTGTTTTCATACAAAATAAATATAAAAAAACTCAACTCAACTCATATAAATTATATATTGTTTTTTTTTTCTTTGAGATATATGAAAAATAGATTATCTATATAATATTTCTTTGCATATAACTCTACTTATTCAATACTATACAGTTATACATCCATATGGAGTGAAAATTACATCCATGTCTCAGAAACATTAGTAGAGTAGCATCTTTAGAATTTTCTAAAATTTCTTGAACAATGCAAGCTAAGCTAGAGACCACTCACACTACTAGAAAACTAGTTATTACAGACAGATATTTCCCACAGATTTTATCCCACGGAAATACAGACGGAATTTCAGAGGAATTTTTAGTCGGAAAACAAAAAAATAAATTAGCATAAATTACAGACGGAAAAGAGAATCCGTCGATAATTCTGTCGGAAAAATTAATTTTTTTCGTAGGAAATGGTTACAGACAGATTTTTCGTTTGTAATTAAATGAACAAAAATGCTGCATTTTATTAAATTATTACAGACAGATTTTCCATCTGTAATTTAAAATTTTCCGTCGAAAATATTAACTTAAACCTAAACTCTACTTCTATCCCCTCGAGCTTCACAGTCCACACTCCAAACGTGCTTCAGAGTCATCTTCCTCTCCATTCACACTCCAAATCTTCCATCACCGTTGTTCCATCACCACAGTCTTCCACCGCATTCTTCCATCATCAACACCTTTGGGACTTCCATCACTCTCGTCATCGTCAATCATCACTCTCGTTAAACCTAACTCTACTTTTATGAGTATAAACTTTAATCCTCCTTCAGTGACTTTTTCTTCTCTTCAAACCCTACATTGATGGTGAGTACTTGAATTTTCTACTATATTTTCTTCCAGTTAGTTTAATTGCTGCTTGATTTCATTTCCGATTTGGGATTAAGCTAGCATTTTCCTTTGAGTTTGTAATTTATTTGGTTGCTGTGATGAATTTTTATTTAATAAAAGCATTTCGAATGATGCATGTAAGCTGTTTGATGAAAAGCCTCAGAAACGAGATATTGATTTGAAATGACACATTTGGCAATGGTGTTTTGGTACTACATATACCTTTTCTTGCTCACATCATTTTTTAATTATTTTTTTTGTTTTCTTCATTCTGTTATGTCACTTTGCAGGATTGGCATTTGACAAATCTGGAAGATGTTTAGGCCGTGGTGGAGGGTAAGTTTTTTATATTTTTTCTTCTGTATAAATTAAATAATGTAGATTTGTTTCTATGTCATATAAAGTCTTTGTTGTAAAGAAATACCTAATCTAAGTAGATTAGTTATTCTGGTCTGCTTTATGTTACTAACCATTCCCAAACCCAAAACCATGATTTTGTGAGCCAAATTGTAACAAAGTCTTAATCATTGAGAAGAAGGCTCTTAAATTTAGTTAAAGGGTTGAAGTGATTGTGATACAATGGTTTTAGTTTTTAAAACTTGCACAGAGAGAGAGAACAAAAAAAGAAAAACGGAAGCAAGGAATCTGTTCTGAGGGTTATCTGAAACTGTAGGTCGATCTTGGACGAAATCTTCTGTACTGATCGGCGATGACGTGTCCGGCGTGTGGGTGGTGGCCGGAGTAGTCGCGTCCGACTGGTAATGCTGCTGATCCTCTGTCACCGGAGGGTGGTGGTACCTGCAAGGGACTCCAATGCTTAAGTTAGCAAGGGTATTAAGCAGGTTTTTAGTAGAATCAGAGTATGAGTTATATCTGGGTGCTCCAGTGTATTTATAATGGTGAGAAGTGACCTTTTTTAGATAAGATAAGTTAGTTATCGTTATCTTATCTTATCTTTGAGCGAGGTCATCTTATCTTCAAGGGAACCGCCCTTATCTCTATAGGCATGGGCTGCCTTATGATTTGGGTCGTGTTCCTCTATTTGGGCCCTTTATTGGGCTTTCCTGGCAATTTGGCCGAGCTCTTTGAGAAGAGGTCGGATGGTCTGACCTGAAGAGGTCGGTCGCTTTGTCGCTAAACATTCCGGATCGGACAGTTCGACCCAGGGTATGAACAGTGCCCCTGCTCGAGCTCGGTTTTTATTTTGAGGTCGAGTCTTAGTTTTGGGACTTCGATCCTTCTCTGGTGAAGCTGAACTCGAGCATCTGTCGACTTCCTCTCTGTAGAATATTTTTTGAATGCGGAACATTTTCTTAAGCGCGCGCTTTTGTATTAGCACTCTGATCTTGGGAATGTGGGAAGGTTTAATACCCTCATTAATTGATTTTTAATGCCCCGTTTCCCTTGGCTCTTTTATTTTGAACTTTACACACAGAAAACGGTTTCTCTTCTCTGTTTTACTTGTAACTTCCCCCTTTTCTTTCTCACTTTCTGTTTTTGCATTTTCGCGTTTCTTCTAGCGACGTTGCTTGGCGATTGTTGGTGCTCTCTTTTAAAGGCAATTCCGGATTCTATCTTCCATCTTCAACTTCTTTGAAGCTTTCTCCTTTTTCCAGGTTGGTTTTACTTTTCTGCTTCTTTACTTCTTTCGTCGCTGTGCCTTCGGTTCTTTGGTAAAGCTTTGATTTTTCCTTTGAATGCATGCTAGAAAGTTTGAACCTTTTCGCGTCGTTATGCTCGATTGTTGTTGTGATGCGTGTTTCTGGCATTTCTCCTAATGATTGAGGTTTTTTAGGGCTTTGCATGTTTTGCTGCCTTTTTATTTGATTTTGTAGCTTTCCGGAATAATGGCTTCGTTTGATTCTTTTGAAAAAGGTTGCGTCTTTGATGTCCTTGATGGGAAGCAGAAGCTGGTGAATTAAAAATTTATTAAAATAGTTACGTTGCAAGTATAGTTCTTAACTCACCGAAAATCTGCCTATCAATTTAGAAATATGTCACAGAGAGTTTAAATTAAAATTACTGGGAGTTTTAAGTCCCAGGTCGTCTCCCAACGAGTTGCAGAAAAGTGTGCTGTTTTATTAATCAGATGTTCCAAGAAGTTGAGCTAAGTAAATTGGAATTTAAATTGAGGAATTTTAATTAATATAAATAAAAGCCTTGACTGGGAATTGATTAGTTAGAATCTCTATCATTGATGGAGTGATTTTTAAGATTGATTTATAATTAATGGTTACTCTGTTTGGTTATCCTTTACTAGGTAAGGGAAAGTCAAACAAGTTGGAATGCCAGATCTGTTCACGAGTTACAACCCACTTAATTCAAAGGGATTGGCGTTGGTGACAGGATAGCAATCCAACATTTAACCCAACTACAAATTTTTCCTTCAATCCTTCCAACTCAAGAGTTCCTTTTAATCAACTCCCCATCAAGTAATGAAACTACTCACACATTGTAACTAAAGAATCCATGGCACATGAAAGGGAATTAAAAGAAGACATGATTATTGGAATTGAAATTGAATTAAAAAGAAATAATCCTTGCATCAATTAATCATAAAAGTATCTGAATGACAAAATTGAACATAACAAAGAACATGGAAGAATAAAACCAAGTTAAGAGAACAAACTAGAATGATGAAGTCTTGATGAGGAAATAACTCTTCTCAATGTTCCAATGCTAACACCAATTGAAAATCCAAATTCTAAAAACTAGAGAGAAAAATCTAAGAGAGTGAAAAACTAGATCTAAAACTACTGAATGAATATGTGTGTTGTTTCTGCATATTCTCTGACTCTAGTCTGCTGTTCCGGGCCGAAAACTGGGCCGAAATAAGGTCCAAAATTGCCCCCATCGAATTCTGCAGATTATGCAGATCGCGCATGTCACGCGATCGCGTCATCCATGCAGACGCGTCGCTTGCACTTTTTCCTCTCCACGCGTTCGCGTCGTCCATGCTACCGTGTCGCTTGCGCTTTCCAAACCACGCGGCCGCGCAAGCCATGCGGCCGCGTCACTGCGATTTGCGCTCCTTCGCGCGGTCGCGTGAGCCATACGACCGCGTCACTTCTCGCTGGTTATCTCCTCAAATTCTTGTGTTCCTTCTATTTTTGCTAGCTTCCTCTCCAATCTCCATCTCATTCATGCCCTATAAAGCCTGAAACACTTGACACAGATCACGGCATCGAATGAAATAAAGGAGAATTAAAATTAAATAATTAAAGTCTCTAGAAAGCAATTTTCAAACATGTACTGAATTTAGGAAGGAAATCTAAATGCATGCTAAATTGATGAATAAGTGGGTAAGGATCATGACAAAACCACACAATTAAACACAATATAAACTATAAAATAGTGGTTTATCAACCTCCCCACACTTAAACATTAGCATGTCCTCATGCTAAATTGAAGGAGACAAGGAAATAAGTATGAACATGTAGAAACTCATGAAATGCAATGCAATCCTACATATATAAATAAATGCAACTATATGATTATTGTCCACTTGATCAAAAGTAAATAAGCCCTTCAAAACAATTACAAATCAAATTCCACTAATTCTATCATTATACAATAAAACCGATAAAAGTGCAAGAAGATAGCTTATGAAAGCAGGAAACATGAAAATTTAAGCATTGAACCCTCACTGATAATGTATGTACGCTCTAAGCTCTAGTGTATAGGGTAATCACTCTATTCTTCTCTAGTCATATTTTCTAACTTTTGTTTTTCTCCTAACCAATCAACAACAGTTAATATACCAATGCAAACATCATGAGGTCTTTTCATGGTTGTAATGGGGCCAAGGTGCAGGTAAGGGTATACATATGGCTAAGTGAGCTTTATAAATTGAATCTTTAATTAACCTAAGCTCTCACCTAATATACATATATTCTATATACTTTTAAATTCATTCTTAGCTACCCATAATTCCCTTTTTCAACCCATACTCATGTTTCAACTTTGTATTTTAATCCTATCATATGTGCATTGATCTTTGAATTCTGAATTTAACATTGGGGTAATTTTGTCCCCTTATTTATTTGTTTATCATTTTTTTTATTTTTTTATTTTTTTTATATTTTTTTTGAACTGAAATAAATAAAGCATATCAATACACATAGATTTTTTATTCTTATAGTTTCACATGAATAGGTATCCAAATTCCCTTTAAATTTTCATGACACATTCCCTTAACAACTTTTGTTCCCACAATTTCCCATACTTAACTAGCACACACAATTCTATCTTAAGCTAACCAAAGATTCAATTTGGGATATGCAATTATTTTTTAGCTTAAGGTTAGTAATGTCGTAAAATATAGAACAAATGGGGTTTTAAAGGCTCAAAGTGGTTAACAAGGGTAATTGAAAAGGGTAGGCTTAATTTGGATGAGTGAGTTTAAACAAATAATGGCCTCAATTATGTGCAAGCATGTAGATATAATAAATATTGGATATATAAGATAAAACAAAATATGGATTACAATTATAGAGAAGTATACACACAAGAATGAAATAATTATGGTTAAATAATGTAACCATTCATAAAGGCTCAAATCTTCCACAGGTTGTGTGTTCTTTAACTCAAATATCATGTTCCAAATACAACTCAAGCAAATTTATCATAAAAATTTTGAAAAATTAGTGAAATTTTATTCTAAAGATAGATTTTTAACCCGATCTATATGCGGAGGGGGGTGAGACGAGGTGTAGCGCAGTCTGGTCAGCGCATCTGTTTTGGGTACAGAGGGCCATAGGTTTAAATCCTGTCACCTTGATGTGAGGTAGTAAACACCTAAAGAGCACCCATCCACCTGTAAACTTTCGCTCTTTTAGAAAGAAAAAAATAGACCGCCCTTGGAAGAGGTAGGGGGCACAATAACCCAGCAGGGTGCAGTTGAGAGGACTTGGCGCGCTGACAAACCAAATCAATCGACAACAAAAGGAGTCACTCGTGGCACACTGACTCCTCAATTCTGACACATAATCGTAATCAGGGTGAGCTTTGCCTTGTCCTTGTGGCTGCTCCATGTCCAGTACCGGTTGGACGTCATTACTGGGGAGCACCTCGCAGGAACCGTCGGTCGTCCCTTCGCCCTCGGGCGGGTGGATGCATTTTGAGCATGCTGCGAACTCCCCCGGGAGTAGCACATCAGTCAATCATTGTCTTTTCAATCAAGTAGAACATGCATGCAACTATCCTAACCTATGCAATTTATTCTATTCTATAAAGGAAGGAAAAATCTAACTAAAATATCCTAATTATTGGTGCCAGAGAAGAGAATTTACCTCCAGAAGTCAGGTACTGACCGACCTCCCCACACTTAAGGCTCTGCACCGTCCTCGGTGCCATCTGTCAGGAACAGGGGTGGGCTGGTGGCAATATCTCCACAGTCGAAACCATCATGGCTCCCTGTGCTAGTAAAGGAAGTGGAGTCTGGGGTGTCTGAGTCTCTGAAGCGTCCCTTGAGTAGCTCCTTGAGGTGTTTGAATCGGCGCTCGTTACGGCGCTCTCTCATCTTTGCTTTCTGTTCTTGCCGATCCAACCGTTCGATTATCTACTGGAGCAATTTCTCAGTTGTAGATGCTTGTGGTGTTGAAGAAGGATTATCTTCAACTGGAGCAGTAGGAAGGCTTGTAGTGGCTGCTGAGAGTCTGAGGTATTTCCCGTTAGGGACATATTGATCATCCCGTGGAAGCATGGCTTTGGTGTCCCCAGCTCTGTAGGAGACTCCGGCTGCTGAGACAAGATCTGAGACCAAGGCGGGGACAGGTAAGTTGCTCGCAATTTGTACGTGTTCCATAGCATTCCGGATATGTCTTGAGAGATTCAGAGGTTGGTCTGTAAGGATGCACCATAGTAGAACAGCCATGTCTGCAGTGAAGGAGGACTCATGAGTGCTCGGAAAGACGTAATGGGACATGATTGTGCCCATACGCGAGCCTCCAAGGTAAGTGCAGAAGCCAAGATTCCCTTAGGGCGGGTACGGTGGTATCCGTAGATCCAACAGCTGCCAGGTAATGCGATGACTCCGAGAACGGAGTCCCAGTCAAATTGGTATCTCTGGCACTGAAGGGTGGCTTCTTGAAAAGCGTCCATTGCTGCTGGAAAAGGGGGAAGACTCAGAGCTTGCTGGATGGCCTCTTCTGTGATGGGGACTTGCTTCTGCCTGACATAAACAGACTGCAGGGTCGGCATGTAGAAGTTGGAGTAGAACTCAACTACCCAAGAAAGATTGACCTGCCTTGGCTGTTTTCATAGAAAACCCCATTGTCTTCGCTCAATTTGCGGCTCAACAAAGGTGGCAATATTGGACGGGAGGATAAGAAGGTATTCATTGTTATAGTTCCTTTCTGCCAGGATAGGGAACATCTGCTCACAGTAGCGATTAGAAAATCGCGCAGCGTCCTTTGCTGGAAAGGCTTTCTCCTTTTCGTCAACCTTTATTATCCTCTTGACTCGTTTTTGAGGGCTTGACTGCGGTTGAAGAAGGCTCTGCCACTAATGCTCTTTTAGTTCCTCTTCTTGCTGGTGGTTTGGAAGTAGCTTTCTCTTTTCCTTTATTGGTGGCCATCCTGAAAGAAGGGAAGAGAAAGAAAATTAAATTTAAAGAGAGATACAGCAAGGAAGGAAACGGAAAAGAGGGTGAATGATGCACAGTAAAATGTAGATGACATTAACACATGCTCTCGAGTACATATGAAAAGCCATCAATGGAGAATAGCTAGTGCATAAAAAGACAAGTGAATGCAAGGTGTTTATTGGCATGCTGGCAAAGGGCATGAGTAGTATAGACCAAGCATTACTTTGTAACAAACCATCACGTTTGTATTGACAATTGAATTCAATTAATAAAATAATAAGGAAAAGTTGTGAAAAGCAAGCATTGAATAGTATAGTAACATAGAGAAGTGCATAATGCCACATGGGCTTTTTCACAAACACATGGCATGCATGTTAAACAAGAGATAAAAAGTATGAAATTGAACATGCAAGCAATCCCTTAAAAATAATAATAATTGTCAAATAAATTGTAACAAGTCACAAGCATATAATGAGGGATAATGACTCAAAAAATTTCTAACACCATGTAAAAAGGGAAAAGAAGAATAAAGAAAATAGGAATAATTAAAAGAAGAAGAAAAGAAAAAGAAAATACATGTAGAACAATAAAAAGAATGATAGAAAAAGAAAGAAGGAAGAAGAAGGTAAAACCTTGTTAATGGAGGAGAGAGAGAGAGAGAGTGTGTGAGGTGAGATAGAAAGGGGAATGGAGAAGGAAGAAAGAAGGAGGGAAAAGAAAAATTAGGATTTGGAGGAAAGAAAGATAAGATAATTTGGCAATTTAGGTTGAGCTGTGTGGCGCATGCGACGCGGCCGGTGGGGCACGCGTTCGCGCGGGTGCGCATCAGGTAAGAAGACGCGATCACGTCAGTCACGCGGTCGCGTGACCCGTGTTGCGCTGCTGGCGCGAGTGCAGCCTCGCTCCAGCACAACTCTCTATTCAATTTATTTTAATAGCCAAAATTGGGTGACGTGATCGCGTGGGTCACGCGATCGCATGAGTGTGCGTTATAAAATGGGTGACGCAGCCGCGTCAGCGACGCGGTCGCGTGACAAGGATTGTGCTTTCAGCACCAATCCAGCATCACTCTCGCACAGAATGTGACTGTGCACCCTTTTACGTCGAAAACTCAGGGCACGCGGCCGCGTGGGGCATGCTGTCGCGTGGGGTAATTTGTGCCATTGGCACGACTCCAGCGCTCCTCCTGCGTAACTTTCTGTTCATTTTTATTTTTCTTTACTCCCCCTGCCACGCGGACGCGTCGCTGGTGCGATCGCGTCGCGCGGCGAAATTTTTTTTTTTTAAAAGAAATATAAGGACATGTAGGTGTAAAAACATGAAAGTATTAATGAAGAGAAGAGTTATTGAAGAAAAGAACGATCATACCGCGGTGGGTTATCTTCCACCAAGCACTTTGCTTTAACGTCCGTAAGTTGGACGCTCCACTAGCTCAATCTGCTGCTATGTGGGGATCTTCCAAGTGGAGGATCTCAAGCTCCTTGCTTTTCTACACCTTTTCACCATGGTACAGCTTCAGGCGGTGTCCATTAACCTTAATAAGTTCAGAGCTTGAAGGATGGCTTAGGTGGTAAACTCCGTACGGTTCAGCCTTCTCTACTCTGTATGGACCTTCCCATTTTGATCTTAACTTACCGGGCATTAGCCTTAGTCGAGATTTGTAAAGGAGGACGAAATCTCCAGGTTGAAATTCTTTCTTCTTGATGTTTTGATCATGCACAGCTTTCATCCTTTCCTTGCAAATTCTGGAGTTCTCATAAGCTTCTAGGCGAAGGTTCACCAGTTCCTGGAGTTGTAACTTCCTTTCAGCTCCAGCCTTCTCAATTTCCATGTTGCACTCTTTAACTGCCCAGAAGGCTCTGTGTTCGATTTCAACTGGAAGATGGCAAGCTTTTCCATAAACTAAGCGAAAGGGATTCATCCCAATAGGTGTCTTGTATGCTGTTCTATATGCCCACAGTGCATCTTGTAGTCTGGTGCTCTAGTCTTTTCTATGAGGCTTCACTATCTTCTGCAAGATACGCTTAATTTCTCTGTTTGACACCTCGGCTTGCCCATTAGTTTAGGGATGGTAAGCTGTTGCAACTTTATGGATTATCCCATGCTTCTTCA
Source organism: Arachis ipaensis (assembly GCF_059453495.1). Classification (NCBI taxonomy): domain Eukaryota; kingdom Viridiplantae; phylum Streptophyta; class Magnoliopsida; order Fabales; family Fabaceae; genus Arachis; species Arachis ipaensis. Next base: position 88,146,564 of record NC_142444.1, read on the forward strand.
TCAATCCTGTTAGTCTCCTGTTACAAAAATGGGTGCCTTGATCGCTCACAATCGCTCATGGTGATCCAAAGCAGCATATAATATGGTTTCTCACAAAGGAAACAACAGTGTTAGCATCATCAGTGCGGGTAGGAATTGCTTCCACCCATTTGGAAACATAATCCACAGCTAACAATATATAAAAATATCCACTAGAATTTGGAAATGGACCCATGAAGTCAATGCCCCAAACATCAAAAATTTCATAGAAAAGCATATATTGTTGAGGCATCTCATCCCTCTTGGATATATTACCAAATTTCTGGCATGGGTGACAAGATTTACAAAACTCAGCAGCATCTCTAAAAAGAGTAGGCCACCAGAATCCACAGTCTAAGATCTTTCTAGCTGTTCGTTGAGGGCCAAAATGTCCTCCACTCTTAGATGAATGACAGGCCTCTAAAATGGACTGGAATTCTGATTGAGGTACACAACGTCTAATTATCTTGTCAGCGCCACATCTCCATAAATATGGGTCATCCCATATATAATATTTAGACTCACTTTTCAGCTTATCTCTTTGATGTTTAGAAAAATGTGGAGGAAATGTGCGTCTAACTAAATAATTAGCAACAGGTGCATACCAAGGGACTACCTCAGATACTGCTTGTAGGTTATCAAAAGGAAAATTATCATCTATAGGAGTAGAATCATCCTTAATATGTTCAAGGTGACTCAAGTGGTCTGCTACTAAATTTTGATTACCACTCCTATCCTTTATTTCTAAATCAAATTCTTGTAACAGCAGTATCCAACGTATAAGTCTTGGTTTGGATTCCTTTTTAGCTAATAGATACTTTAGAGCTGCATGGTCTGAATACACTACTACTCTAGTACCAAGTAAATAAGCCCGGAATTTATCCAGAGCAAAAACAATAGCAAGTAGCTCTTTCTCAGTAGTAGTATAATTGGACTAGGCAGTGTCTAAAGTCTTAGATGCATAGGCAATAACAAAAGGATCCTTACCTTCACGCTGAGCCAGCGCTGCTCCTACTGCATGGTTGGAAGCATCGCACATGATTTCAAACGGCTGGCTCCAGTCGGGTCCTCTCACAATTGGGGCTTGAGTTAGAGCAGTCTTCAACTTATCAAATGCTTGTTTGCAATCGTCACTGAACTCAAACTCAATGTCCTTCTGCAGTAATCTGGATAAGGGAAGTGCCACCTTACTAAAGTCCTTAATAAATCTCCTGTAGAAACCTGCATGGCCAAGGAACGAACGGACTTCCCTCACAGAAGAGGGGTAAGGTAAACTAGAAATAACATTAACCTTTGCTGGGTATATAGAAATGCCATTATTAGATACCACATGTCCTAATACAATCCTTTGCTTTACCATAAAGTGGCATTTTTCGAAATTCAATACAAGGTTTGTATTAACACATCTATCTAATACTCTAGATAATCCATCTAAGCAAAGGTTAAAAGAATCACCATAAACACTAAAATTGTCCATAAAAACTTCCATACAGTCCTCAATAAGATTAGAGAAAAGACTCATCATGCACTTTTGGAAAGTAGCTGGTGCATTGCACAAGCCAAAGGGCATTCTCTTATAAGCGTAAGTCCCAAAAGGACATGTAAAAGTAGTCTTTTCCTGATCCTCAGGAGCTATATGGATCTGGAAATAACCTGTGTAACCATCTAGAAAGCAATAGTGTGATTTACCTAACAGGCGATCCAGCATTTGATCAATGAATGGAAGTGGGTAGTGATCCTTACGGGTAGCTTGGTTGAGATGCCTGTAATCAATGCAGACTCTCCAAGCATTCTGAACTCTAGTTGCTATGAGCTCTCCATGCTCATTCTTCACGGTAGTGACTCCGGACTTCTTGGGCACCACTTGTACTGGGCTTACCCATTCACTGTCTGAAATGGGATATATGATACCTGCTTCCAATAGTCTGGTCACTTCTTTTTTGACAACTTCCAAGATGGTGGGATTCAATCTTCTTTGTGGTTGACGGACAAGTCTTGCTCCCTCTTCTAAAAATATTCTGTGCTCGCATACTTGAGGGTTGATTCCCACTATGTCTGCCAAACTCCACCCAATTGCCTTCTTATGCTTCCTTAGCACATCAAGTAACTGCTCTTCTTGTTGAGAAGTCAGTTCTCTTGCAATAATAACCGGAAGCTTCTGCTCATCCTCGAGATAAGCATATTTGAGATGTGGAGGGAGAGGTTTCAATTCTAACTTTTGATCATGGGCAGGCTCTGGATTATCTGGGGCTTGTGAAAATGGCAAAGTGTCCTCATTGTCAGTTAAGAGGGTCCCCACACTTGGACCTTGTCCAGTGTGCCTTTCTTTAAACTCTTCTTTTTGAACTTCAGCCACACTTTCGTCTATGACATCACACTGGAAGATAGAACGATCTTCTGGGGGGTTGTCAATGACTCCATTCAGATTGAAGATTACTATGCGGCCATCTATTTCAAAGGAGTATGTTCCTGAAAAAGCATCCAATTTGAATTTTGATGTTTTCAGGAATGGTCTTCCAAGTAGGATTGATGATAGCTTATCTGAATCATTATGGGGCATCTCCAAGATATAAAAATCAGTGGGAAATGTGAGCCCTTTAATGTTTACCAAAATATCTTCAGCAACTCCAGCCACTGTAATAATGCTTTTATCTGCTAACACAAAACGAGCTGCCGACCTTTTTAAGGGAGGGAGCCTTAAAACATCATATATAGACAAAGGCATTATACTGACACATGCTCCTAAATCACACATGCAATCGTAAATTACTACATCACCAATAGTACAACTAACTATACAAGGACCTGGATCACTACATTTTTCAGGTAATCCTCCCATTAAAGCAGATATAGAACTACCTAAAGGAATAGTTTCTAATTCATTAATTTTGTCTTTATGGATACATAAGTCTTTTAGAAACTTTGCATATTTAGGTACCTGCTGAATAACATCAAAAAGGGGGACAGTTACCTCAACCTTTTTGAATATTTCTACCATTTTAGGATCAGGTTCCAGTTGCTTCCTGGGCTTCCTTGCAAGTTGTAGAAATGGAATGGGAGTAGTGTTTTCTGTGGTGCCTGTGCCTTTTTGTGCTTCTTCCTGTGGTTGAGCTATCTCTTCTTCAGCTATGTCCTGTATATCCTCTTCCTCTTCAACATCTTCGACTTCTACCACCTCTTCAGCTGAGGTGTATTCTGGTGAGCTTGGTTCCTCCTGATTTCTCTCCTGCAGTGTAGTTCCGGACCTCAGGGTGATGGCATTAATGCCTCCCTTTGGATTGGGTAATGGTTGAGAGGGGATTCCAGTGGTGCTTGAAGGTTGATTACTGGAATTTTGTGCTGAACCAAGCTGTGTCATAAAAGCTTGCAGAGTAGAGGTGAGACCATTCAGACTGGCGTTAATAGTGTTCACGATGGTACTTTCCATGGCCAGTTGTCTTTTCTCAAAAGCTTGTAATAAATCTTCATTAGAAGATACAGAAGAATGAGTAAATTGAGATGGTTGCTGCTGATTGTTCGGTGGTCCTTGGTTTTGCCTCAGGTGAGGTACTCGGTAAGGTTGATTTTGCTGCCTGTTGTTGTTATTATTCCACCTCTGATTTCCCTGATTATCTCTGCCTCCCCTGTTATTGTTGTCCCTCCAATTCTGGTTTGAATTGTCCTGCCATCCATGGTTATTATTTCCACTTTGATTGTACCCTTGGTTGGGGCGGTCATAGAAGTTGTGAGTGGATGCCACCATGTTGTCTTCTTGTTGGAGCTACGGGCATTCATCAGTGTAATGGCTGTAATCAGCACAAATTCCGCAAATTCTTTGTGGGACTAGTTGTTGGTTTTGTTGCGGTTGAGTTTGCTGAGCTTGTTGATTCAACTGCATTTGCTTCAGCAGGTTGGTCATCTTACAGATGCTTTGATTTAGAGCAGCAGTCTCTATGCCAGAAGATACTTCTGCAACGGCTTTTGAATGGCCTTGCTTCTGTCTGTGGTTCCGAGTCGATTCAGCTAAATCACTGATCAATTGCTAAGCTTCATCAGTGGTCTTGTACTTCTTCATAGACCCATTGCTGGCACTTTCCAATGTGGTCTTATCTTGGGGCCTCATACCTTGTGTGATATAGCTGAGTAGCACGATCTTGTCAATCATGTGGGAGGGGCATGCTTCCAGAAGATTATTGAAGCACTCCCAGTATTCAAAGAGGGTCTCGTTGTCATCCTGAACAATCGTAGAGATATCCTTCCTCAGTTTATCAGTAACCTCAGATGGGAAGAATTTCTCCAGAAACTCCTTTGTGAGTGTATCCCAGTTGGATACATTTGCTATAGGTTGAGTGTAGTACCACTCTCTTGCTTTTCCCTCAAGAGAGAACGGAAAAGCTTTCAGCAGAATTGAAGTTTCATCAGTGCCATCACGCCTGACAGTAGAACAGGCTGCCTGGAAATCTCTCAAGTGCTTGATAGGCTCTTGAGCAGGTAGGCCATGAAACTTGGGCATCAAATTTAGCAGTGCGGTCTTTATTTCAAAATTCGTAGCTACCGCTGGATGATGCGCTTGAAACGGTTGCATTGTAAAATCAGGAGCTCCTTCCTCCTGAATGGTAACTCTTCTAGATGCCATGTTTTCTGCATGTAAAACAACCGAATCAGTAGAACGGGGGCTGGTTTCTTCCTCAGATTCACTTTCAGATCCGCCCTCAGAGCGGGCTAACCTACGCTGTTCTCGCCTTATTCGTGAAATTGTTCTTTCAATTTCAGGATCGAATATTAGCAAGCGCGGATCAGGAAGTGAACGTGTCATTTGGCGGAAGAAACATGCAGCTCATAGTAGCAAAATTAAATAAAATGCAAATAAATAAATTCTAATTAATAAAATTAGCACTCTATTGCAACTCCCCGACAACGACGCCAAAAATTGATGGGAAGCAGAAGCTGGTAAATTAAAAATTTATTAAAATGGTTACGTTACAAGTATAGTTCTTAACTCACTGAAAATCTGCCTATCAATTTAGAAATATGTCACAGAGAGTTTAAATTAAAATTACTGGGAGTTTTAAGTCCCAGGTCGTCTCCCAACGAGTTGCAGAAAAGTGTGCTGTTTTATTAATCAGATGTTCCAAGAAGTTGAGCTAAGTAAATTGGAATTTAAATTGAGGAATTTTAATTAATATAAATAAAAGCCTTGACTGGGAATTGATTAGTTAGAATCTCTATCATTGATGGAGTGATTTTTAAGATTGATTTATAATTAATGGTTACTCTGTTTGGTTATCCTTTACTAGGTAAGGGAAAGTCAAACAAGTTGGAATGCCAGATCTGTTCACGAGTTACAACCCACTTAATTCAAAGGGATTGGCGTTGGTGACAGGATAGCAATCCAACATTTAACCCAACTACAAATTTTTCCTTCAATCCTTCCAATTCAAGAGTTCCTTTTAATCAACTCCCCATCAAGTAATGAAACTACTCACGCATTGTAACTAAAGAATCCATGGTACATGAAAGGGAATTAAAAGAAGACATGATTATTGGAATTGAAATTGAATTAAAAAGAAATAATCCTTGCATCAATTAATCATAAAAGTATCTGAATGACAAAATTGAACATAACAAAGAACATTGAAGAATAAAACCAAGTTAAGAGAACAAACTAGAATGATGAAGTCTTGATGAGGAAATAACTCTTCTCAATGTTCCAATGCTAAGACCAATTGAAAATCCAAATTCTAAAAACTAGAGAGAAAAACCTAAGAGTGTGAAAAACTAGATCTAAAACTACTGAATGAATATGTGTGTTGTTTCTGCATATTCTCTGACTCTAGTCTGCTGTTCCGGGCCGAAAACTGGGCCGAAATAAGGTCCAAAATCGCCCCTATCGAATTCTGCAGATTATACAGATCGCGCATGTCACGCGATCGCGTCATCCATGCGGACGCGTCGCTTGCGCTTTTTCCTCTCCACGCGTTCGCGTCGTCCATGCTACCGCGTCGCTTGCGCTTTCCAAACCGCGCGGCCGCGCAAGCCATGCGGCCGCGTCACTGCGATTTGCGCTTCTTCGCGCGGTCGCGTGAGCCATGCGACCGCGTCACTTCTCGTTGGTTATCTCCTCAAATTCTTGTGTTCCTTCCATTTTTGCTCGCTTCCTCTCCAATCTCCATCTCATTCATGCCCTATAAAGCCTGAAACACTTGACACACAGATCACGGCATGGAATGGAATAAAGGAGAATTAAAATTAAATAATTAAAGTCTCTAGGAAGCAATTTTCAAACATGTACTAAATTTAGGAAGGAAATCTAAATGCATGCTAAATTGATGAATAAGTGGGTAAGGATCATGACAAAACCACACAATTAAACACAATATAAACTATAAAATAGTGGTTTATCAGTCCTCCTGTTTGGTATTTGTTGTTTACTTTTTGATTGAAAAAGGGCTTTTCTTTGCTGAGAGTTTTGTTGGGATGTTAGTCTCATAGATTTTTTCTGAGTCCTTACTCTGTCACTGCCTCCAAAGGATGCCCCTAGACCTTGTCTTGGGGTTTTCCTTTTACTTGTTTGTATGCTTGAGTCATGCTCTGCTTATGAGTTGATTTTGACTTTTGCCCAAGGTGTTTTTGGTTGGTAATCTATTTTCTTCTTTCTTGCTGTAGGACTAGTTGACCTCATGTCTTCTCGCAAAAATATTGTTGAGACATCTTCCCATGTTCCTGAGGGCATGGCCAATTGGGTGGATTCTATGGTTCTTCTGTGTGTTTCTTTGGTCGACTCCGAGTTTTGTCAGCAGCTTAGGCAATTTCATAGGATTTGTAGTAATGGTAGTGATGAAAAGAATTATGAGCTTGTATCCCCTAACTCTGAAGAAAGGGTTTGTTTTTCTACCCGAATTGTTGGAGAACGTCCCTTTTTCTATGTATACGACTTCTTTTTTAGTCAAATGAATATTACTCTTCCTTTTACCCCCTTTGAGACCAACCTATTGTGGTCTTGTAATGTAGCTCCATCTCAGCTTCACCCCAACTCCTGGAGTTTTATAAAAATCTTTCAATTGCTGTGTCACGAACTAGGTATCCCTACTTCGCAGTCCCTCTTCTTTTATCTCTTTGTTTTGACAAAGCTTGGGGTGGTTAAGAAGAAGGCCGCCTAGGTTTCTTTCCGAGCTTCCCAGGGGAAGAAGGTTTTTTCCATGTTTGATGAATCTTTTCGTGACTTTAAGAATTACTTTTTAAGGGTCCAAGCTATTGAGGGAGCTCGGCCCTTTTTTTTGGATGAAAATGACGAGCCTTCCTTTCCTTTAGAATGGAAAAAGAATGTAATGGTGTCTAAATATACGTGGGAGATGTTAGATGAGGCTGAGCAAGCCTTTGTGACTGTGTTGGAAGAAAACTGGGGGCAGCCTTCCTATCTTGATACAAAGAAATTCCTAGGAAATTCCTCTCTTCTCCGAGCTGAGCTAGGTAGTGGTCGATTTCTCTTTTGTGTTTTTGCTTATTTTGTTGAGTTTATTTCTTTTCTCTTCTTTGATTCATAACCTGGTCTTTCACTGTGATGTTTGTTTGCAGAGATGATTAAAAATAAAGAATCTATGAAGGCCTTTAAGAAGGCGAGGAAAGCTACTGCAGTTCAGAACATCTCGGCCAAGATGGCTGGGGAGGGGTCTTCTCAGGTTCAGTCAAAGCCATCTGTACCAAGCTCTCCTGGACCGACGAGGATAATTCCTACTCCTCGGGTTCATTTGGTTGATCCTCCACAGGCTTCTGTCGTTGCCTCTGGCACTCCTCCGCCGAAAAAGCAAAAAACCGCTGAGCCCTTTAAGTCTTTAACCTTGATGCCCCTGATTTTGATGCTGTTGAGTTTGTGGACCAGCAAATTGGTCCTTATGGCACCATTCCTACTGACGATATTTCTCTCCTTCGCCATTTGGACTTTATTACTCGGAGCAGCGTAAAACTGGCACATATGGGTGTGACTTTATATCGGACTACTCAAGATCTTCCCATTTACGCTACAAAGGCTTTTATGGAGGAGGCTAAGTTGGAGTTCGACCAAATGAAGGGTTTGAAGGAGGAATTTGAGGTAAGGGTGACTAAGTTGGAGAAAGAGTTGGAGGGTGAAAAGGCCAGTTCTATTGCCTTGGCGGCTTCTGCGAAGTTGGCTGAAGACACGGCGTTGAAGTACAAGGAGAGTTATATCACGACTTATACGAAGATGATGGATCTCAAGGATGATTTAGAGTCTGCCCGAGTTGATTACACCGAGCTCCAGGGTCACCTTGTAGGTAGTATAACTGCTGCTTATGAGAACCTGAAGGAGCAGGTCCGGGTTCTTGCACCCAAGCTCGACCTTACTCTCTTCAGCTTGGATAACGTCGTAAAAGATGGTAAGATTGTCCCTGATGATCCTGATGATGATGATGTCGACCCTCCTTCAGTGCCTGCCTCAAAAGCTTCCGTTGTGCCTACTTCTTCAGCTCCTTCATCTGAGGCTGGTCATCCCGAGTCAGAGTCTGATTGTCAAATCTTGATCCGGGATGATGGGACCGTGGATGCGGTGCCTCTTCAGACTCGACCTCCTTCATTCCATGTTGATGCTGCCGAGAAGCCTTCGGATCGTCAATGATTTTTTCTAGATATTTGTGTGAATAGCCCGGCTTGTGGGCTTTTGAACTTTATGTTTTGTAAATGGTGATTCTGACTTTTTGCTACTTCCTGAGTTGCTTGTTTAGCAACTTCATTTTGAAAAACAAAGTAGTTTCCAAGCTCTTGGGGCTAATTTTGGTAGCCTCTTGAGTTTGTTATTATTATAACTTGTGTTTTTTGTAACATATCTGTCTGCATCTTGTCTTGGTACCTTTTTAGGTTTTTTGGGAGTGTTGGAACTTTGTTGTCCGACCTCTTTGGATTGCCTTTGCATTTCATACTTGTGGCTTGATTCCTTTGAGGTTGTGGATGTTTGGATCCACCTTGTATGTTGGCTTCCTCACTTTGGCCTGAATTTATTTCTAGTAATCCGTTTTGTTTGGACCTTGTTCAGGTCTCTGTTAGGAATTTCTTTTTATAACGTCAAGGTTTTTAGGAGGCTGACTTCGTCATGTCGGGATCTTCTAAGTTATTTTAGTAATCCTCTTTCTTGGACCTTGTTCAGGTCTCTTTCAGGGATTACTTTTATAACTTTATGTTTTAGGCCGACCTTATTATGTCGGTCCCTTCTAAGTTATTTTAGTAATCCTCTTTTTTGGACCTTGTTCAGGTCTCTTTCAGGGATTACTTTTATAACATTATGTTTTGGGCTGACCTCCTTATGTCGGGCCCTTCTAAGTTATTTTAGTAATCCTCTTTGTTGGACCTTGTTCAGGTCTCTTTCAGGGATTACTTTTATAACTTTATGTTTTGGGCCAACCTCATTATGTCGGGCCCTTCTAAGTTATTTTAGTAATCCTCTTTCTTGGATCTTGTTCAGGTCTCTTTCAGGGATTACTTTTATAACTTTCTGTTTTGGGCCGACCTCATTATGTCGGGCCCTTTAAGTTATTTTAGTAATCCTCTTTCTTGGACCTTGTTCAGGTCTCTTTCAGGGATTACTTTTATAATTTTCTGTTTCGGGCCGACCTCATTATGTCGGGCCCTTCTAAGTTATTTTAGTAATCCTCTTTTATAGGGCTGGCCAGACCTCTTTCCAGAGATTTACTTTTTATAACTTTGGTTTTGTGACTGATCCGACTTTTTTATGTTGGCCAGTCTTTAAGTTATTTTTTAGCAATCCATTTTATTAAGACTTCGTCAGGTCCTTTCTATGGATCACTTTCGATAACTTCTTGTATTATTCTGTTTTTATCTTTGCCAATTTTGTAGAAATTGGGTTTAATCCCCGTTTGGTCGACCTTTTGACGAATTTTGGTTTTCATCGTTGTTGGTCTTTATCATGATCGTGTAGTGAATTTGGTTTTCACTTTCTGCCGATCTGTAGCTGTATAATCGGAGGATGAGCGTTTCAGATTAATGCGTCTTGAGAATTTGTAGAAGATCTAAACAAATTTTATTCAAAAGAAAATGCAAATATATACATGTGGGAGTTTTATCCCTCTAAGTCGGGCAATTTGTAGGTCTTTGGCTTGGTACCTTATTAAAAAACCTTTTTAGGAAAAAGAGTGTTCCTTGTCCTAAGATCCTTTATCACCCCTAACTATAGGGACACCCGAAGAGGGGTGTAATTGTGATATTTTTTTATTTTTTCCCCATGTTGATCTTCTTTCTTTTTGGATTCTTTATCCTTATCTCGGGAGGAGTAGTTGAATTCGGATTTTGAGGTCTCTCCTAGTCGAGAGGTTTCCTCCATGTTGATGTACTTCTCTGCTCGTTCTTGCACTTTGTTCGGAGATGTGGGGTGTTTTTTCGATATAGATTGGCTAAAAGGTCCTTCTCGTAAGCCATTGATGAGACCCATAATGGCGGCCTCTATTGGTAGGCTTTGTATGTCCAGACATGCTTTGTTGAATCTTTCCATGTAGCTGCGGAGACTTTCCCGATCTCCTTGTTTGATTCCTAATAGACTTGGGGCATGCTTAGCTTTATCTTTTTGGATGGAGAATCTGGCCAGGAACTTCTTGGCTAAGTCGTCGAAGCTTGAGATGGATCTAGGAGGTAGATTGTCGAACCATCTAATTGCTGTCTTTGTTAAAGTAGTCGGGAAGGCTTTGCAGCGAACTGCATCTGAGGCGTCGGTGAGGTACATTCTACTTCTGAAGTTACTGAGATGATGGCCGGGATCTGCTGTGCCATCGTATAAAATCATGTCAGGAAGTTTGAAGTCCTTTGGAATTTTGGTCCTCATAATCTCTTTGGTGAATGGGTCTTGGTCCTTACGGGAGTCGTCTTTGTGACCGGATCGAGTAATCTTGGTCTTGAGATCTGTTTTGAGTTTTAGGAGCTTGTCCTCTAACTCGCGGCGTCGTATAACTTCCCTTCGTAGGTCTCTCTCAGCTTCTCGTTGATGCTCCACATCTTTTTCGAGTTGCTTTAAGCAATCTTGAAGTGCCTCCATGGCTCCCACATTTGGTGAATCGTTGTTTTTGTTAGGTTAAGGGGTATCTTTTGGTGTAGTGTCCGTGTTCTTGTACGACGTTCTATCTTCTAGATCTGAATCATGGTCGTTGTCATGGTCGTCCGCCATGGTGGTGGGATGACTTCCAGATTCCCCGGCAACGGCGCCAATGTTCCGAGGGTTACCTGAAACTGTAGGTTGATCTCAGACGAGATCTTCTGTACTAATCGGCGATGACGTGTCCGGCGTGTGGGTGGTGGCCAGAGCAGTCGCGTCCAACTGGTAATGCTGCTGATCCTCTATCACCAGAGGGTAGTGGTACCTGCAAGGGACTCTGATGCTTAAGTTAGCAAGGGTATTAAGCAGGTTTTTAGTAGAATGAGAGTATGAGTTATACTTGGGTGCTCTAGTGTATTTATAATGGTGAGAAGTGACCTTTTTTAGATAAGATAAGTTAGTTATCTTTATCTTATCTTATCTTTGAGCGAGGTTATCTTATCTTCAAGGGAACCGCCCTTATCTCTATAGGCTTGGACTGCCTTATGATTTGGGTCGTGTTCTTCTATTTGGGCCCTTTATTGGGCTTTCTTGGCAATTTGGCCGAGCTCTTTGAGAAGAGGTCGGATGGTCTGACCTGAAGAGGTCGGCGCTTTGTCGCTAAACATCCCGGATCGGACAGTTCGACCCAGAGTATGAACAGAATCCAAAGGGTACTTCTTCTTCTTCTTCTCCTTCATTTCCTTCTGAGCTTTTTGGTTCAAAAGAGTCTCAACCATCACCTTCTTCTGGAATTTTTGGCTCTATATTTTCTCCTCAGTCACCTAAGGTCAATGAATTTTCCTTCATTTTTCCTTTTTCATTCTTATTTATTTAATTCATTTTGTTTCTATCTTTCTGCATTTCATGCTTAGGTTGATGATGATTTCTCCTATGTAACAGATTTTCTTTTACTTTTGCATTTGCTCTTTGAATCATTATAACAAAGTTTTCATTGCATATATTTAGACTCATATTAATAAGCATCTTTTAGTGTTTTTTTTTAATTTTATTTATTTATTTATTTGTGTTGAGTCAGGTATTAGGCAGAGAATCTCTGAGTCATATTAATAAGTTTTATTTATTTATTTTATTTAGTTACTATGATACATTTTTGAAGAATTACAGAGACCTTGCAAATACACGGAATTGGATTCAACCATTACTTGGTAAGCATTTTGATGGGAAAATTTATGGAAAAACGAATTTCTCCAAAACACCCAAAACTAACCGGCAAGTATACCGGGTCGCATCAAGTAATAAAACTCACGGGAGTGAGGTCGATCCCACAGGGATTGATGGATCAAGCAACTTTAGTGGGTGATTAGTTTAGTCAAGCTAACATTTAAGTGAGATTGGGTGAAATTGTAGCCAATAGAAAGTAAATGACAATGAATTTAAAGTTGCAGAGTGTAAATTGGCGAGTAACTTAAAGAGCAAGAAATGTAAATTGCAAGAATCTTAAATTAAAAGAAAAGTAAAATTGCATTAAATGTAAAGGGGAGTGGGTGCTGGAAATTAAAGAGAGCAATAGATCAAAGCTTAGAGAAAATTTAACTTGCAGGAAAAGTAAATCAGATCATGAACCGAAATGTAAAATGCAGAGCACTTGCAGAAGAATTAAATTGCTTGAAAGTAAATTGAATTCAGTGAGAACAGAAAGCAATGAGAACCAAAGATCAAAATCAAGCTCAATGTAAATTAAATTGTAAACTTGCAGCAAAGGAACTTGTAGTAGAGAAGAAATTAAAATTTCAGAAGAAGAACAAGAGAAATCTTAGACCGAGAGGGAAACAGAATTCCTTCTCCCCTCAATCCAAGATTCAAATTCAAAGAAAGAAAAACTAGAAGAGGGAAAGCTCTCCAATCCTAATGCTCCCTAGTGGAGCCAACCTCCTTAATAAAAATGAAACAGATGCCTATTTATAGGCATTTTTACAAAATAAAAATGAAATTCAAAACAAATTACAATTAAAATGAAATTTCTATTCTAACTATCTCTTGTGCCTTTGAGTGGTGTCAATTGGGCCCTTGCTCTTGATGGAATTGGGTTGACAAAAGCCTCTGTTGATTGCTCTTGGAGTTGGAGAGAAACCCATTGTGAACCGGGCCATGAATCATAAAAGTTTGAGTAAAAGTTTGAGGCAAACTTTTACTCAAACTTTTTATACCAGCTGCCCTTATTTGCTGCTACCAACGTTTGGGCTAAAGTTTGAGGTCAAACTTTTAGCCAAACCTTGGGCCTTCTTGCATGCATGTTGGGGTACTACTTTGTCTGCTTGTCAACGTTGCAAATTTCATGCCCACTATAGACTATTATATATGGTTAGAAAGCTCTGAATGTCAGCTTTCTAACCCAATTAGAGTCACCTCAATTGGACATCTACAACTCAAGTTATGCTCATTTGAAGAGGACAAGGTCGCTGGCCTTGTGGCAGCGTTTGAGATAAAGTTTGCCTCAAATGTGGTCGAAAACGCCAGTTCTGGAGGCTCAAACATATTGTCCACCCCATACTATTATACATTGTTGGAAAGCCCGGAATGTCTACTTTCCAATGCCTTTGAAAGCGCATCAATTGGAGCTCCACAGCTCGAGTTATACTCCGTCGAAGATGCAGAGGTCAGTTGGCCTCACTGCAGGTTGCCACCATGCTCGTTTATGCACATTGCGGGGCAGTTTTCTTCCTCAATTTTAGTGTCCACCATGCAGTGCCATATATTCTTGGAAAGATCTCGATTCCTACTTTCCATTGCTTTTGGAATCACCTCATTTGGAGCTCTGTAGCTCAAGTTATTCTTGTTGGAAGTATACCCCTTCAGGCTGTGAGGTGTGTGGCGCCAACGTTTGCCAAAAAGCTTGAGGCAAACGTTGGCGCAAGCTTTTGCTCCCTCCAGGGTGTAGTCAAGCTTTAGCTCAAGCTTTTTTGTCCTCTTTTGCTCTTTGTTTTGAGCCACGCTTTTCTTCCTTTGGGCCACGCTTCTCTTCCTTGATTTGGTCATGGGTCACGCTTTTAGAAGCGTGTCCTAAGCCTCCAAAGTGTGCTCCAACTTCAAAGTGTGCCCAAAATTCCTCTTTTCTTCTTTTTAGCTTATTTTGTGCTCTTTTTGCTTCTTTTTCTTCTTATTTCCTACAAAGTTTATCAAATCAAAAGATCAAAGAAATATACCATTTAAGCACCAAAGAATGCAATATTTAAGCACTAATCATAAATTTCTTGTATGAAAAAGCATAGAAAAACATGACATGGTGACATGTCATCACAACACCAAACTTAAAACTTGCTTGTCCCCAAGCAAGAAAAGAATCATGCAATAAAGATTGACAAACTAAGGTGAGAAGAATAGCAACTCAATGTTCATGGTAAGCTAGTTTTCTAAGCATGCTACAATCACAAAAGAAATGTAAATGATTGATGCTTCCATCTAGCTCAATTTATGAAATCTTTCTCTTATATTTCTTCCTTGAAACAAGCTTCTGATTTTTTTATTAGCTTCTCTTTTTGGGTGCTTTGCCCCCTGAGTTGATAACAAAGCTACGACTTCTAAATGCTTTGTTTTCAAGTATTACCACTTGATATATAAGCACCACAAGCATTTCATTAGAGGACTTCATTAAGCTCATTTTTTTCTTTTCTTTTCTTGACTCTCTAATCATTGATGCTCAGAGCCTTGAGCTTTGAGGGAGTGCTTTTGCACTTGAGCCTAGCCTTGACTTCTAAGTGTTTTGTTTTCAAGCATTTGGCTTGATACATAAACACCACAAGTACTTAACAAATAAATTGCCATTGGTACTCAGAGCCTTCGGCTTTCTCATTCTTTCCCTTTTTCTTTTCTTGCTTTAATTGTATTTGCCTCTTCAAGGTTTTCATGATTTTCAAAAGATTTCACAAAATGTCCTAGATGAAAACTTCAATTAAATAAAATCCAATGCAATTAGGCAACAATCAAACATACTAGCTTTCCAATACTTTTATGCACATGCTAAATTCTTCTTTAATTCCTTGTTTGTTTATGATCATGATACTTTATTGCTTTTGAATTCACAAAACTCAAGTTGGTAATCATAATGACACAGCACCATGTTGCAATTTAGAAATCAAACTATGCCTTTTCATACACACATGCATACAGAGAAGGTAAAGACAATCATGCAGTTTATAGTGCTTGAAACAAATGAGAGGAAAAGGAACTTTACAACCTTGTAGTTCATCTTCTCTATTGTTGTCATTTTCCTCCCATTCTTCCCCTTCCCTTGCCAAACTCAGAATGCTTGCTCATCCTCAAGCAACAATTAGAACAATGGCTATGGGGCTAAGATGGATCATGAATGTCTTACACAGTGAATTATTAGTAGCACATGTGTTTTAAGCAAGCAAAATTAAAGATAATAATCAAGGCACAAGAAACAGAGACATTGTGATTGCAAACTTAAGAAGGTGAGCACAATACATTGCATAAAAGATAAGTGGCACACCAAACTTAGTGTGACACTTTCACTTGGAATCAATGCAAGTATCCAGTAAAGATTTGAAGCAATTTGTGTTGCATAGCAACACCAAACTTAGAATGCAATCCTATGTCCATTTATCTGAAATAAAACTAAATGAAAGAAACTGTTATATGTTAAATACAATCACCAAGTAAAGAACATGTCATGAATAAGGGTCTCTTGGTGATGTATTAACAAAAACAGTTAATAAAAGAAAGCACTAAAAGCAAGTAAATGAATAGAGCAGAGAGAAAAACTAAATTATCCAAAATGACACTGCAAGGGGCATTATGATTAAGCAGACAAGTAGTGTTGCTTGAATGAATTGCATAGAAAATAAGTGGCACACCAAATTTAGAATCTTGGTGTGTCACTTTCATTTTTTTGATTTGATGCAATCATCCAAAAAAGATTGAAAACAATTTGTTGCAAGGCAACACCAAACTTAGAATGTAACCATATGCCAATTTATTGAAATTTAAACAAAGCAAGGAGAAGAAATGTACCTACTGTCTACCCGTTCTTTACTTTCTTCCTCTTCTTCCAATTTGTTAAGAGAAATGACTTCAAAGGAGGAGAAGTTTTAGCTACTGTCCCTTGCCTTGGCCTTTCCTCAGCAAGCTTCCTTTTGCAAATGGCTTGATTGATCTTGCTTGCTGGATTAGGGACAGAATTGGTGTTCTTGCTAGTTGCCTTCACTTCTTTGGATTCAAGACTTGGTTGCTGTGTGACTATTGGAGTTTTGTATTCATCCAGAGCCTTTTGAACTGGTGGTTCCATGAACTCCTCCTTCATGTACTTTTCTGCCTCACTTGAGTTTGGAATGATTTCCTCACTTTCTTGCTCCTCCACTTCCTCTTTTACACTCAACATTTGTTTTAATAGCTCTTTCATGGAGGAGGTTTGTTGATCTTCCCAACATTTCTTCATCTCCTCTTCATATCTTTTAATCTCAGATTCAATTGTTGAGACTTTTTGGTCCAGGGGGGTTTGAGGAGGTTGTGAGTGTTCAGGTTCTTTTGTCACCTCAAGTGCAGTTTCATTTTCAGCTATTTCCACCACCTCTTTCTTTTTCACTAAGAATTCACTTGACTCAGTAGCCTCTTCCTCTTGTTTTTCCTTCTTCTTCATTGCACTTAACAATTTGCCTAACTGTACTTCCATGTTTTTGATGGAGTTCTCTTGTTCTTTCTGGTATTTCTCTTTCTCCTCCGCAAGTCTTTTGAGCATGGACTCAAGATTTGAGAGTCTTTGGTTCATGAAAGTTTGTGTGGGTGGTGAGTTTTGGCAAGGATTTTGTGTGGAGATAAAGTCCAGTGATGAAGAGTTTTCAGATGAAAAACTAGATGGTGAGGTTGGAAAATTTTGTATAAGTGAATTGATAGTACGTTCGAGTGAAGATGGCTCTTGATAAGTGAAATATGGGCTCTCAACTGTTTTCTGGTTTTGCTCCCCCCAGCCATCATTAGAATAGCAACTTGCATCATTTTGTGGTGGAGGAAGATATCCCATATGATTTTCTTACTCATCTTGTGTCTCTGAAGCAAATCTCCATGAATTGGAGTGCTCAGAATTAGTATTCTCTTGGTGATATTCCCAGCCACCATTAGAGATTGGTGATGGTGGGTCATATCCCATGAAATTAATTTGATCATAAGATGAGTTGAACTCCATTTGAATTTTGGAAAACACAACACCAAGGAAAATTGAAATTCATATCTCAGAGATGAATTTCTTAGTGAGGCAATAACTCAAACACCTTGTTTTCAGCTTAGAATAGAGAACAAAAGTAAAGAAAATGCTTGATCTAGACTTCTCACCCACTTAATCATTGTTGATCTAAATCAATCCCCAGCAACGGCGCCAAAAACTTGATGGGAAAATTTATGGAAAAACGAATTTCTCCAAAACACCCAAAACTAACCGGCAAGTATACCGGGTCGCATCAAGTAATAAAACTCACGGGAGTGAGGTCGATCCCACAGGGATTGATGGATCAAGCAACTTTAGTGGGTGATTAGTTTAGTCAAGCTAACATTTAAGTGAGATTGGGTGAAATTGTAGCCAACAGAAAGTAAATGACAATGAATTTAAAGTTACAGAGTGTAAATTGGCGAGTAACTTAAAGAGCAAGAAATGTAAATTGCAAGAATCTTAAATTGCAAGAAAAGTAAAATTGCATTAAATGTAAAGGGGAGTGGGTACTGGAAATTAAAGAGAGCAATAGATCAAAGCTTAGAGAAAATTTAACTTGCAGGAAAAGTAAATCAGATCATGAACCGAAATGTAAAATGCAGAGCACTTGCAGAAGAATTAAATTGCTTGAAAGTAAATTGAATTCAGTGAGAACAGAAAGCAATGAGAACCAAAGATCAAAATCAAGCTCAATGTAAATTAAATTGTAAACTTGCAGCAAAGGAACTTGTAGTAGAGAAGAAATTAAAATTTCAGAAGAAGAACAAGAGAAATCTTAGACCGAGAGGGAAACAGAATTCCTTCTCCCCTCAATCCAAGATTCAAATTCAAAGAAAGAAAAACTAGAAGAGGGAAAGCTCTCCAATCCTAATGCTCCCTAGTGGAGCCAGCCTCCTTAATAAAAATGAAACAGATGCCTATTTATAGGCAATTTTACAAAATGAAAATGAAATTCAAAACAAATTATAATTAAAATGAAATTTCTATTCTAACTATCTCTTGTGCCTTTGAGTGGTGTCAATTGGGCCCTTGCTCTTGATGGAATTAGGTTGACAAAAGCCTCTGTTGATTGCTCTTGGAGTTGGAGAGAAACCTATTGTGAACCGGGCCATGAATCATAAAAGTTTGAGTAAAAGTTTGAGGCAAACTTTTACTCAAACTTTTTATACCAGCTGCCCTTATTTGCTGCTACCAACGTTTGGGCTAAAGTTTGAGGTCAAACTTTTAGCCAAACGTTGGGCCTTCTTGCATGCATATTGGGGTACTACTTTGTCTGCTTGTCAACATTGCAAATTTCATGCCCACTATAGACTATTATATATGGTTAGAAAGCTCTGAATTTCAGCTTTCTAACCCAATTGGAATCACCTCAATTGGACATCTACAACTCAAGTTATGCTCATTTGAAGAGGACAAGATCGCTGGCCTTGGTGTGCAGCGTTTGAGGTAAAGTTTGCCTCAAACGTGGTCGAAAACGCCAGTTCTGGAGGCTCAAACATATTGTCCACCCCATACTATTATACATTGTTGGAAAGCCCGGAATGTCTACTTTCCAATGCCTTTGAAAGCGCATCAATTGGAGCTCCACAGCTCGAGTTATACTCCGTCGAAGGTGCAGAGGTCAGTTGGCGTCACTGCAGGTTGCCACCATGTTCGTTTATGCACATTGCGGGGCAGTTTTCTCCCTTAATTTTAGTGTCCACCATGCAGTGCCATATATGCTTGGAAAGCTCTTGATTCCTACTTTCCATTGCTTTTGGAATCACCTCATTTGGAGCTCTGTAGCTCAAGTTATTCTTGTTGGAAGTATACCCCTTCAGGCTGTGAGGTGTGTGGCGCCAACGTTTGCCAAAAAGCTTGAGGCAAACGTTGGCGCAAGCTTTTGCTCCCTCCAGGGTGTAGTCAAGCTCCTCCAAAAGTTTGAGGCAAACTTTAGCTCAAGCTTTTTTGTCCTCTTTTGCTCTTTGTTTTGAGCCACGCTTTTCTTCCTTTTGGCCACGCTTCTCTTCCTTGATTTGGTCATGGGTCACGCTTTTAGAAGCGTGGCCTAAGCCTCCAAAGTGTGCTCCAACTTCAAAGTGTGCCCAAAATTCCTCTTTTCTTCTTTTTAGCTTATTTTGTGCTCTTTTTGCTTCTTTTTCTTCTTATTTCCTACAAAGTTTATCAAATCAAAAGATCAAAGAAATATACCATTTAAGCACCAAAGAATGCAATATTTAAGCACTAATCATAAATTTCTTGTATGAAAAAGCATAGAAAAACATGACATGGTGACATGTCATCACATTTATTCCTCCTAAGATGACATATTTTTCTTTGAACCAAATCAAGTCTGCATTAATATCTATCTTTATCAAACAGTGTAACATTATCTTGCTTATGGTTGAACTGGTTTTGGTTTGATTTATAGTAACAATTTGTGGATTATTTATGCAGTTTAAAATTTAAGTGGGTTTGCTAAAAATAGTCAGTTGTGTATTATGCTTTTCTATATTTGTGTGTTTGATAGGTTTTGTGCTGGGATATCTTTGTTTTTTACTTTAAAATTTGAATTTTGTAAAACCACTACTTTGGATCTGAGAGAGCTGAAGTTTGTGTTTGGTGCAATTTGCTTTTGTGCTGTAGGTGGATCCATCAGGTTCTTACTTTTCTTGGAAAGCTTCTGCTTTGGGCAAAAATGTTTCTAATGCAAAGACTTTTCTTGAGAAGAGGAATGGTCACTTTGACTTTGACATCAATGACAATGTTAAGTGCAAAACTTATATCCATAGCATCAGAAAGTATAATGGGATGTGTGCTGGTGTTGAACTATTGATAGCTGTTAAGATACTCGACTATCATCTAAAGCAAACTTGCAAATTCTTTAAATATGTCCAGGCTCAAGTGGACTTGAGGACTTGAAATGGCTAAAATTGATGCATTCAGAATGCATACTTTGAAAAATTTTACATTATAAATATATACCATGTTTATTCTATGAGTTTAAAGTGGCATTTTTCTTTCCCCCCAAAGATTTGCTTTTGGTTTATGTTTCTTTGATGTCCATATCAGAGTCATTCTTTTATCCCCATTTCATTTCAGTGGTTCTTTTCATTCTCCACTTGCAGGTATACTGATGACATGGAACTTGATGATGCGGTGCACACGGCAATATTGACACTGAAGGAAGGGTAGGGTCATGTCCTTTCAAGTTTATGCACTAAATAAAATCATTAACCATCTGACTACCAAGAATCCCAAAATAAGTTTTGTCCACTTTCTTTCAGAGTTACGAATTTGTAGAAGGAAAAGAAATTAATAGTATAGTACAATATTAAGGCTTCCTACATAGGCATTCACTTAGATAGTATTATTATTATCTTTGCTAGGTTCTGTTGGTATAAGGGGCTTTGTATAATCTGAAACAGTTAATTTTTCATTGGTAGTTTACAGGTTTGAGGGACAGATCTTGGGAAAGAACATTGAAATTGGCATAATTGGATTTGGCAAAAAGTTCAGGTGGAAATCTCTTTCTGCAATATTTATAATAATTCGTGTGCTTTGCTTCTTATCTAGTCTGAATGACTTTCTGTTTTGCTTTCTTCAAAACATTACACTACATGAACCTTGCTTTTGATTTTTGATTCTGTTGGATTGTACTTTCTGAATTAAAATAGGAATTCTTAAAAAATACAAAACAGTAAAAAATATTGTTCCTGTGGAACTTGGACACGAAGACTGATTAAGCACAACTGCACAAGCTACCTCAAATCATGCTTACATGTAAATGGGTGACTTAATAGGTTATTAATTTCAAATCATGCTTACAGCTAGATGGTTCATTCTTTAGTTGGTATGAACGTTTTCAGTGCTACTGCCACTTAGGCTGCGTTTGGTTGATGTCTTGAAATAATAAAGACATAGACACAAATACACATGAGTACATAGACATAAAAGACACTCAATTTTTTTTATCTTATTTGGTAACTTAGACACAATAGAATATACAACTCAAAATTTTACTAAAATGTCAATTTTATCCCCATCATTCTTCTCTATCACTATTTTTGTCCAATCCCTTCTTTCAAAGTTATCATCAACATCAATACCACTATAATCGTCAACCAAATACAAAAGCAACAATATGCCAATCTAAATTAAATTTAATAAAATCAAAAAAAATTTTAATTTGTTGCATATCTGTAAAATAAAATATACAGATAATTTTTTTAATAAAGGAATAATAGAAGAGGAAAAGATCAGAGACGTTCTTTCTGAAAAGGATGAACGACGTTGGTAGAGAGAGGATGTGGAGGGAAGCGCCGTCGAAGCTTGAAGTCGCCGGCGAATCTGGATGACGATGGATCTGGACTCCCGTAGCCCGAACCCTTCGAGAGAGAAGGAGGAGCAAAAGCAGCGGTTCTTGATGGAGGAGCAATGGCAATCAACAACAAAAAAAAATGAACACAGAACATTCATCTACATAATAAAATTAATTGCAAAACCAGAACATTCATCTACATAATCCTATAACAAAACAAGATTTACAATATATATTCTGAAAAAATTTAAAAATAAAAATAAAGAAGCACAAGAAGATAGAAATAAAACAATGGTAGTATAATGATACTCACATTAACATTAATCAAATTACAACAAATTTAGTATCAAAATTTAACAGTCAAACTAAACTCAAATAACCAAATCTGTGTTCAAATATTATTATCTAAAAAAGAAAAAGCCTTTGAGATAAAGTTGAAATAGATAGAACAACGGGCACTTGCAGCACCCACATTGATGGCGAGTCCGAAACGGTGAGGCAGGGGCGATGCGGTGAGACCCGTGACAAGGAGGGAAGGAGGCACGGCGAGATACAGAAGCGCAGAGGCAAGAGGCAGAAGGGAGACAACACAATGGTGAGAGGAGAGGTTGAGTCGGCAGAGTTCCAAGTGAGGGATGCGGCTAGTAATGGCGGCAAGGAGATTAAGGAAGGCCGGAGGTGAAACAGTGGTCTAACTTTTAAGAGAGAGAAGAAGAAGAAAAAAAAGAAGAAAGAAAGAAAGAAGGAAGAAGATCTGGAAAGAAGAAGAAGGGGGTTGAGGCACTGACGGAGGAGAAGAGAAGGGCCAAATGGTATGGATAAATCTGGAATTTTAAAAAAATACTAAGGATAAATTTGTCCAAAATTTTAGTTTAATTTGTGTCTCAGGATGAAAATTCGTGTCTCATGATTTGGGAAAGACACAAAATACACATATTTTATGTACTCTTGTGTGTAACGTGTTTCTCTCTTTTTTGTGTCTTACAAAACAAACAACACACATGTACTCCCGTGTCCATGTCTTTGATGGACCGGAACACTAAACAAACACTACCTTAATGCACGGAATTGTGAGTTCTTGTCATAGCCATTTATCAAATTTTCGATTATGCTCCTAATAAGGAATGTGCTTATTAGCAAATGCGCTCTTGTTATGAATAATGAACAATGTTTGGATCCTTGTTGTAACTTGAATATGCAGGTAAACAACAGCAAATCAAGCAGAATCCTTAAATTCAATAGAAGAGAAATCTGTTGGGAAGTCGGAGAGCATCTCCTTCCAAAATTGGAATCAGAGATCATTATTAAGCAAATCTTTCCTTTGCATTGTGTTTTTTCACTTACATATCCATTAATTTTTACTTTAGACATTAACTTGCATTCTCCTCATCCAATTTTCGAATGATCAACTACAGATTGCAATCTATTTTGCTTTTCTTGGAATGTATACACAGTGGCTGCTCTTCCCTGCTGTGGTTGGGCTTATTGTGTACTTCATAGATTATGGGTAAGCCAATATGAATAGTTGGTTTGATAGTTTCTGTTATGATGCACCAGCATGGCGAGGGACATTAGGACACACCAACTTCAAAATTTTGCTGGACTTGAACATGACACAAAACACATACTTGAATGATTAATGACTTTAGACTTCCTTATAACATTTAGGTAAGTGGATTTAGTAGTGCTCCCTGCTTTCTTCATTGCGGTCATACTATGGGCTATTATGTTTTCTCAGTTCTGGAAACGGAAAAATGCTGCACTTTTCTCTGTGGTCTAGTGTTGCAGGTGGCCTATTACCTATGGAAATGCAGTTGATGAAGAATACAAGGTTGTTGGCATGAAGGGTAATGCTCAACCCCGACAGAATCCAATGGACCTCATAAAATTACTCGAGGCTGATAGAGTGAAAGGAAAGAAAGTGTTCACGAAATATAAGTGGTTTAATCATCTCTTGCGAATCAGGAACGATGCACTCAATATCATCAGCATAATATGCCTCCAGTTACCATTTGAGTTGGCATATGCTCATCTTTATGAAGTTCTTAATAAAGATATAATTAAGTAATAATCCATGTCGTTCTTTTCATGCTTCTACTTTTTAGTGTTAATCTATTATTCTCTTATTCAACTTCTTAATTCTTTCTTTGAGTTGTTCTATATTACTTCAATAATTCTTGGTTGTTCCCTTATAACTACTAAGATGACTCTCTTGTCAAATGCTGTGGTTCAGGTTTGGGCTCACTGCTATTTATCTTGCTACCATTCAGTACATTACTAAGCTTGGTGGCAAGGTTTCTGTTAAACTTATCATGTTTGAACACAATGAAAACCCGAAAACACGAGCTGATAGCTTGGTCTACAAGGTAAAAATGGGAAATTAAAAGGTTCCGTGTGCCTTACATTCCTTAGTACTACTAGACATGGAACTTAAGGGATTACTCTCCTCTGCAGGTTTTTGGTCTATACTTTATGCAGACATACGTTGGAATCTTTTATCACGCGTTGTTGCACCGAAACTTTGGTACTCTTCGCAAAGTTCTGATTCAGCAGCTCCTAATTTCTGAGGTTCCATAGAATAATTTCCTTTTGTTATCCTTCTCTTTGATTACCTATTTTTCTTCTACTTCAGTTTGAGGTTTTCCATTTTAGCTTATTTGAACAAAAGAAAACATTTTTCAGGTGGTTCAAAATTTGATAGAAACTTCATTGCCTTATATCAACTACAACTATAAAAAATATGCTGTTCGGTAAGAGCTTTTGTTGCTTTAGACATGGATCATGCAATGTTTACTTTGTTTATGAGATTGCCACTGTGCAGTAGCTAATTACTGTTCATTGTTAAGACAAAATAAGGAGAAGGAGGAGAAAGGATCAGCTGGAACATTCCAGTTTACTTCTAGAGTAGAGAAAGAATTCCTTAAGGCTTCTTACACTGCCAGCACTGGCAAGGAGCTTGAGGATGGGTTATTTGACGGTACTTCTGAATCCACTAGTCTTTCAAATTGCACATAAATACGTAGTTCTTGGTTAATTTCATTTTGGATGATCAAATGTATGCACCAGTAAGAACTCAAAAGCATCACAAGATAAACATTTTGTGTGTATATATATTGGGTTTACAACAGTAACATTGTTCAATGGATTTAACTAGAACATCCTTGTTTGATTGCAGATTTTTTGGAGTTGGCACTGCAGTTTGGAATGATTTTGATGTTTGCTTGCGCATTCCCACCTGCATTCACTATGTCTGCTCTGGTATAAATGCTTTTGTCTACCTTCCTTTTGTATTCTCTTTTCATTTAAATCTCTTTTCATTTAAATGGCCCTTAGTTTAACTATCTTTTATTAAACATTGTTATTGACAACTTAATTCCTACATATTCAGAACAACATTATGGAAATCAGGACAGATGCTTTGAAGCTACTAGCAATGATGAAGCGGCCTGTCCCTCGTGCGTCTGCAACAGTAGGAGTGGTGCACGAAATCGTGATCGTTCATTCCTTGGTAACGGTGCTAAAAACTTAATACGCACGTTCATAATCTTAATTCTTTGTCACAACTTCGCACAGCTAATCAGCAAGTGCACTGGGTCGTCCAAGTAATAAACCTTACGTGAGTAAGGGTTGATCCCACGGAGATTGTCGGCTTGAAGCAAGCTATGGTCACCTTGTAAATCTCAGTCAGGTGGATTCAAATGGTTATAGAGTTTTAATAATTAAAATGTAGAGTAAAGTATCATTTTTGTCCCCAACGTTTGGGGTAAGTTCTATTTGTGTCCCTAACGTTTAAATCGTCCTAGTTGTATCCTTAACGTTTATAAAAGTGATTCAATGTTATCCTACTATCAATTATACTAACAAATCAGATTATATTTCTCAATTATTCTCACTTGGATGTATTCATTCTCAAATATGTCTCATTTGGATGTGTTCGATTTTAATATTATACCCACTATTTGTGTTTAGATTCAATTATGTCCCTAGAAAAGTGAATTATGTAAATGTTGTAGGAATTAGTTTCAACTTTTGATGAGCTATTTTTCGGAGTGGATTATCGATTCTATCCCAGACATTTGTATTCTAACTTCAAGAAGAGATTTTTAAAACTCAAACTAAAGCGTTCATGATGTGTAATTTAGGGCAGGATAACATTGAATCACTTTTACAAACGTTAAGGATATAAATAGGACGATTTAAACGTTAGGGACACAAATAGGATTTACCCCAAACATTGGGGACAAAAACGATACTTTACTCTTAAAATGTAATTAAAATATAAAATAGGATAGAAATACTTATGTAATTCATTGTTGAGAATTTCAGATAAGCGTATGGAGATGCTTTAATTCCTTCTGAACCTCTGCTTTCCTACTGCTTTCATCCAATCCTTCATACTCCTTTCTATGGCAAGCTGTATGTTGGGCATCACCGTTGTCAATGGCTACTTCCCGTCCTCTCAGTGAAAATGGTCCAAAATGCGTTGTCACCACACGGCTAATCATCTGTCCGTTCTCGATCATGCTGGAATAGGATTCAGTAATCCTTTTGCGTCTGTCACTACGCCCAGCACTCGCGAGTTTGAAGCTCGTCACAGCCATCCCTTCCCAGATCCTACTCGGAATACCACAGACAAGGTTTAGACTTTCCGGATCTCAAGAATGTCCGCCGATAATTCTAGCCTATACCATGAAGACTCTGATCGTAAATCAGGAGGCTAAGAGATATGCATTCAAGCTTGCTTTCATGTAGAACGGAAGTGTTTGTCAGGCACGCGTTCATAAGTGAGAATGGTGATGAGCGTCACATAATCATCACATTCATCATGTTCTTGTGTGCGAATCAATATCTTGGAGAAGAAATAGGCTTGAATTGAATAGAAAAACAATAGTACTTTGCATTAATTCATGAGGAACAACAGAGCTCCACACCTTAATCTATGGTGTGTAGAAACTCTACCGTTGAAAATACATAAGTGAAGATAGGGTAGACATGGCTGAATGGCCAGCCTCCCATGGAGGTCTCAGAACATAAAATTTACATAATGTGTTCCAGAGATGATCAAAAGATGATAGTAAAAAGTTCTATTTATACTAAACTAGTTACTAGGGTTTACAGAGATAAGTAAATGATGCAGAAATCCACTTCCGGGCCCACTTGGTGTGTGCTTGGATTGAGCATTGAAGCTTTCATGTGTAGAGGTCTTCCTTGGAGTTAAACGCCATTTTGTAACCTATTTCTGGCATTTAACTCTGCTTTGCAACCTAGTTTTGGCGTTTAACTCCAGAATAGGGCAGAAAGCTGGTTTTGAACGCCTATTTACGTCGTCTAAACTCGAGCAAAGTATGGACTATTATATATATCTGGAAATCCCTGGATGTCTACTTTCCAACGCAATTGAGAGCACATCATTTGGACTTCTGTAGCTCCAGAAAATCTACTTTGAGTGCAGGGAGGTCAGAATCCAACAGCATCTGCAGTCCTTCTTCAGCCTCTGAATCAGATTTTTGCTCAAGTCCCTCAATTTCAGCCAGAAAATACCTGAAATCACAGAAAAACATACAAACTCATAGTAAAGTCCAGAAATGTGATTTTTACTTAAAAACTAATAAAAATATAATAAAAACTAACTAAATCATACTAAAAACTATGTAAAAACAATGCCAAAAAACGTATAAATTATCCGCTCATCACAACACCAAACTTAAATTGTTGCTTGTCCCCAAGCAACTGAAAATCAAATAGGATAAAAGAAGAGAATATATTATAAATTCCAAAATATCAATGAAACTTAGCTCCAATCAGATGAGCGGGACTAGTAGCTTTTTGCCTCTGAACAGTTTTGGCATCTCACTTTATCCCTTGAAGTTCAGAATGATTGGCATCTATGGGAACTCAGAATTCAGATCTTGTTATTGATTCTCCTAGTTCAATATGTTGATTCTTGAATACAGCTGCTTTATGAGTCTTGGCCGTGACCCTAAGCACTTTGTTTTCGAGTATTACCTCCGGATACATAAATGCCACAGACACATAATTGGGTGAACCTTTTCAGATTGTGACTCAGCTTTGCTAAAGTTCCCAATTAGAGGTGTCCAGGGTTCTTAAGCACACTTTTTTCTTTTTTTTGCTTTGGACCTCGACTTTAACCGCTCATTCTCAAGCTTTTGGCTTGACACCTTCACGCCACAAGCACATGGTTAGGGATAGCTTGGTTTAGCCGCATAGGCCAGGATTTTATTCCTTTGGGCCCTCCTATCCACTGATGCTCAAAGCCTTGGATCCTTTTTATTACCCTTGCCTTTTGGTTTAAAGGGTTACTAGCTTTGTGCTCTTGCCTTTTGGTTTAAAGAGCTATTGGCTTTTTCGGCTTGCTTTTTCTTTTTCTTTCTTTTATATATTTTTTTTTGCCAATTTTCTTTTCTTTTTTTTTTCGCAAGCTTCTGTATTCACTGCTTTTTCTTGCTTCAAGAATCAATTTTATGATTTTTCAGATTATCAAATAACATTTCTCCTTTTTCATCATTCTTCAAGAGCCAACAATTTTAACATTCATAAATAACAATTTCAAAAGATATATGCACTGTTCAAACATTCATTCAGAAAACAAAAAGCATTGTCACCACATCAAAATAATTAAACTAATTTCAAGGATGAATTCGAAATCATGTACTTCTTGTTCTTTTGTGATTAAAAGCATTTTTCATTTAAGCGAGGTGATGGATTCATAGGACATTCATGGCTTTAAGACATATACACTTAAATACTAATGATCATATAGTAAAGACACAAACATAAATAAAACATAATGCTCAAAAACCGAAAAACAGGAAAATAAGAACAAGGAGATTAAGGAACGAGTCCACCTTAGTGAGGGTGGCGTCTTCCTCTTCTTGAAGAACCAATGGTGCTCTTGAGCTCCTCTATGTCTCTTCCTTGCCTTTGTTGCTTCATCCCTAGTGATTTTGGTGCTCCTATCCTTAGTTGCTACCAATAGTTGTGTGGAGGAAAATGTATCCCTTGAGGTATCTCAGGGATTTCTTGGTGAAAGAATTCCTCATGCTCTTGTTGAGGTCCATGAGTGGGCTCTCTTGTTGTGCAGTCAAATGCTCTACTACTGAGCTATGGACCCTTGAGATGAATCTCTCCATCTCCTATGACTCGGAGGTGGAAGCTTTTGTCTTCCCTTTCATCTTTCTAGAGGTTTCTCCGGCCTTAGGTGCCATAAATGGTTATGGAAAAACAAAAAGCAATGCTTTTACCACACCAAACTTAAAAGGTTTGCTCGTCCTTGAGCAAAAGAAGAAAGAAAGAAGGGGAAGAAGAAGAAGAAAATAGATGAGATAGAGAGGTGTGAGTGGTTCGGTCAAGGGGGGTTTTAGGTGGTTATAATGTGTGAAAAGGAAGGAGTGATAGTTTGAATTTGAATTTTGGAGGTAAGTGGGGTTTCTGGGGAAGAGTGGATGGATGTGAGTGGTTAAGGGTATTTGGGAAAGAGGTAATAAGAAGGTGTGAAGAGGAGAGAAGAAGAGGTGTGGTAGGTTGGGATCCTGTGGGGTCCACAAATCCTGAGGGGTCCAGGACTTAGCATCCCTGCTCCAAGTAGGCGTGCAAAACGCCCTTAGAATGCTTGTCTGGCGTTAAACGCCAACTTGCTGCTTGTTTCTGGCGTTTAACGCCAATTCCATGCTCTGTTCTGGCATTAAACGCCAGTCTGGTGCTTGTTTCTGGCGTTTAATGCCAGCTTGATGCTTTTTTCTGGCGTTAAACACCAGTTTGATGCTTCTTACTGGCGTTTAAACGCCAGTAAGCCCTTCCTCCAGGGTGAGCTGTTTTTACTGCTATTTTTCATTCTATTTTTGATTTTTCAATAGTTTTTGTGACTTCACATGATCATCAACCTAAAAAAAACATAAAATAATAATAGAAAATAAATAGATATAATTAAATAACATTGAGTTGCCTCCCAACAAGCGCTTCTTTAAAGTCAATAGCTTGATAGTGAGCTCTCATGGAGCCTCACAGATGTTCAGAGCACTGTTGGGATCTCCCAACACCAAACTTAGAGTTTGAATGTGGGGGTTCAACACCAAACTTAGAGTTTGGTTGTGGCCTCCCAACACCAAACTTAGAGTTTGACTATGGGGGCTTTGGTTGACTCTGTAGTGAGAGAAGCTTTTCATGCTTCCTCTCCATGGTTACAGAAGGAGAACCTTGAGTTTTAAATACAAGGTAGTCCTTATTCAGTTGAAGGACCAACTCTCCTCTGTCCACATCAATCACAGCTCTTGCTGTGGCTAGGAAGGGTCTTCCAAGGATGATGGACTCATCCTCATCCTTCCCATTGTCTAGGATTATGAAATCAGCAGGGATGTAAAGGCCTTCAACCATTACTAGCACGTCCTCTACTAGTCCATAAGCCTATTTTCTTGAGTTGTCTGCCATCTCTAATGAGATTCTGGTAGCTTGCACCTCAAAGATCCCAAGTTTCTCCATTACAGAGAGTGGCATAAGGTTAATGGCTGACCCCAGGTCACACAGAGCCTTCTCAAAGGTCATCGTGCCTATGGTACAGGGTATTAAGAATTTATCAGGATCCTATTTCTTTTGAGGTAATTTCTGCCTATCCAATGCATTCAGTTCATTGGTGAGCAAAGGAGGTTCATCTTCCCAAGTCTCATTACCAAATAATTTGGCATTCAGCTTCATGATTGTACCAAGGTGCTTAGCAACTTGCTCTTCAGTAATGTCTTCATCCTCTTCAGAGGATGAATAGTCATCAGAGCTCATGAATGATAAAAGGAGGTTCAATGGAATCTCTATGGTCTCTAGATGAGCCTCAGATTCCTTTGGTTCCTCAAAGGGAAACTCTTTATTGGTCAGTGAACGTCCCAGGAGGTCTTCCTCACTAGGATTCACGTCCTCCTCCTCCTCTTTGGGTTCGGCCACACCAAGCAAGGTAATGGCCTTGCACTCTTTTTTTTTTGGATTCTCTTCTGTATTGCCTGGGAGAGTACTAGGAGGAGTTTCAGTGACTCTTTTACTCAGCTGGCCCACTTGTGCCTCCAAATTTCTAATGGAGGACCTTATCTCATTCATGAAACTTAAAGTGGCCTTAGATAGATCAGAGACTATATTTGCTAAGCTAGATGGACTCTGCTCAAAATTCTCTGTCTGTTGTTGAGTGGATGATGGAAAAGGCTTGCTATTGCTAAACCTGTTTCTTCCACCATTATTAAAGCCTTGTTAAGGCTTTTGTTGATCCTTCCATGAGAAATTTGGATGATTTCTCCAAGAGGGATTATAGGTGTTTCCATAGGGTTCACCCATGTAATTCACCTCTGCTATTGCAGGGTTCTCATGATCATAAGCTTCTTCTTCAGAAGATGCCTCTTTAGTACTGTTGGATGCAGCTTGCAATCCATTCAGACTCTGAGGAATCATATTGACTTGCTGAGTCAATATTTTGTTCTGAGCCAATATGGCATTCAGAGTATCAATTTCAAGAACTCCCTTCCTCTGAGGCGTCCCATTACTCACAATTCCTTTCAGAAGTGTATATGAACTGGTTATTTGCAACCATGTCAATGAGTTCCTGAGCTTCTGCAGGTGTTTTCTTTAGGTGAATGGATCCACCTGCAGAATGGTCCAATGACATCTTTGATAATTCAGAGAGACCATCATAGAATATATCCAGGATGGCCCATTCTGAAAGCATGTCAGAAGGACACTTTTTGGTCAGTTGCTTGTATCTCTCCCAAGCTTCATAGAGGGATTTATCTTCTTTCTGTTTGAAGGTTTGAATATCCACTCTAAGCTTGCTAAGCTTTTGAGGAGGAAAGAACTTGGCTAAGAAAGCCGTTGATGCACGGAAACTTGTCTCTCAACAATTTCCCTCGGCAAGTATACCGAATTGTCGTCAAGTAAAAACTCACAATAGAGTGAGGTTGATTCCCACAGGGATTGATTGGTTAAGAAACTTTAATTGGGTGAATGTTCTAGTTGAGCTAAGCAGAATTTGATATGAGAATTGCAGGAAATTAAATGGCGAGAAAGTAAATGGCAGAAAATGTAAATACTGGAAATAAAGAGCTGAATATAAATGACGGAAAGTAAATTACAGAATCTTAAATGGGGAATGGGGAATTTAGCATGAAAGTAAATGGCAGAAAATAAAGAGAATGGGTAAGATCAGAAATGGGGAATTCATTGGGCTTAGGAGATGTTGCATTCTCCGGATCAAGTTCATTCTCATCTCTTCCTCAATCAATGCATTCATTGATCTCCTTGGCAATCTTAAGTGATTGAATTCCAATTCCTTGGTAACTCAATCTATCAAATCTTGATCAATAGCCAATTCCTTGGTCTAATTGCTCATGAGAAGAGATGAGGTGCAGTCACTGATTATACCACATGTATTTCCAAATCAAAGTATTGGGAGAATTATATGTCACCAGATCCGCCCAAACCCCAATTTGGTCCAACATGAGAAAGCATTTCTAGCATGATCTCTTCATTCCTCTTCCAAGGTTCAGAAGAGATCCAAGTATGAATAGTTTCTTTTCCAAGAAAACTATCCAATTGGATGAAGATTGAAAGATTTCAAGTAAAATCAAGAGAAAAGAAAGAAGAAGAATAATGAAAACTATTATTGATCCATCAAATTACAATAGAGCTCCCTAACCCAATGAAAGGGGTTTAGTTGTTCATGGCTCTGGGAATGGAAAGCAAAGATGGAGAGTACATTCTGAAGTAAAACTAGAAGTTGCAGAGAAAGTAAAAATTATACAGAGAGAGTAGTCCTCTCAATCCAAAAGCTCATCTCTAGTTCAAAACTATCCCTATATATACTACTCTTCTGATCTTCCAGTTGGCTCTTCAAGTCTTGGATATGGGCCTTTGGATCTTGAGTTGAAGCAGTTTGGGATCTTCAATGGGCTCAGCTTTACTTGCAGAGAAAGTGTGAAGTAGGCATGGACTTTGTCTAGGACTTTAGTGGCGTTAACGTTAAGTAAAAATGTGGGTTCGAGAACGTTAGTGACAATCACCTTTTCACTAACGTTCCTAGCTCAAGATGAGTTACGTTAACTTCAACGTTAGTGGCACTAACGTGACTACTAACGTTGCCTCTTGATCCATCGCGAGCGTTATTGGCGTTTACCTTTGCCAATAACGTTGCCCTTGGCCCCTTCTTCCCTACGTTAGAGTTCACGTTAGTGTAGCTAACGTGACTCTTAACGTGGGTATGCCTCAACTTCGAGAGCGTTAGTGACACTTACCTTTGTCACTAACGCTCCAAACACCCTTCTTCCCACGTTAGAGTTCACGTTACTTAGGTTAACGTGACTTCTAATGTGGTAGTGATAGCCATCTCCAACGTTAGTGACAAAGGTGAGTGTCACTAACGTTGGCTCATAGAGGCTTAGCCCAACGTTAGTGACAAAGGTGAGTGTCACTAACGTTGGCTCTTCATTGCTTCTCCCACGTTAGAGTTCACGTTAATGTAGTTAACATGATTCTTAACGTGGCTAGGTGTGCCCCTCTCCCCAACGTTAGTGGCATTCACTTTTACCACTAACGTTGGAGCTTTACTTTTCTTCCACGTTAGCTTCCACGTTAACGTAGTTAACGTGGACACTAACGTGGGCTATGATGGCTCACGAAAGCGTTATTGGTGTTCACTTTTCTCGTTAACGTTGTAAGCTAGCCTCCTTTCCACGTTAATGGTCACGTTAGTTGGACTAACGTGGCTATTAACGTGGCATCTTCCTTGCTTCCTTTGTCCTGAAATCAAGCAAATAAAGTGCATCAAAGCTAGGTTCTAACCCATGAGATCATGCATCATTCAATTTATCATTCAATTCATGCATAATTCTCATGAAATCATATAAAATTCACAATGTTTGCTTAAATCAAGATGTAAATGATTATTTACCCAAAACTTACTTATTTCCTAAGAAAGTGCATGAAACTACCCTAAAACCATAAAGAAAAGGTCAGTGAAACTGGCCAAAATGCCCTGGCATCACAACACCAAACTTAAAGCTTGCTTGTCCCTAAGCAAGTACTGGAACAGGAGAATGATGAATGAAATGATAAGAGAAATGAATCATTATTGTGGAAGTCATGTCCTTGGTTTTATGGGGTTTCATACATAGCAACTTAGGTTCATTCCTTTATTGGCTTTCATACCTTTATCATGCCCTGGAATACTCACTTGATTGCACCCTTTGAGACTTTTATTTATTGATCCCTTTGTCTTTCCACGATTTATTGCATCCTTAGGCTAAGTGTTCTGTGAGGGGGCGACTCTTTAAGATAAGCTTTCGGCCAACACTCCCGAACCAGTTGGTTCAAGGTGCTAGGTGTTGAAACACCCTTAAGGACTTACTCCCTGAAGTCTCTCTCCCCCATACATACACACCACAGGCACATGGTTTGTTATTTTCTTTCCTTGAGGCCTTGGTGTCCAGCACCTCTTTGGGTTACTAAATGTTCTGTAGCAAAGTTGCTCTTGATAGTGGATTTTCAGTTGATAATCTCGGGTTAGTTAACCCAAGTTACCAAGTGATGAAGCACTCCTAAGAACTTATTCATCCAAGCAGATACTTGGTACAAGAGCACCACAGACATATCCCTCAAGATTCAAGCCCTTGGTGCCTAGCCTTATTTCTTATTACTTTTCTTTCTTTTTCAACTCTTATTATTCTTTTCATTTTTCTTATTAGGATCTTGTTATTTAGCTAGTCTCATGGAGTGTGTTTCAAGCATATGATTCAGGACAGATAGTTGCCTTCCTACCTTGTTGGTGAACCAACTTAGCTAAGTGATTACTACACCACAAATTTAAGGACCTACTCCGCAACTTGAACATCACTCTGGTCTTTCATACCATCTCCTCTTATTTGGTTTAAAAGGACAAACATACAATAAGCAAGATGCAGATTAAAACAGGTAACTTGAACCAGCACACATATGACAAAAGCAAGGAAAATACTAAAGACAGAATTGAAAATCCTAAACTACCATGGAAGCATGTTCTATTTCATACATGATTTTCCTTATTTAAAACTTGAAAAAGATGGGACAATAAGGGAACTCCACCACCTTTTACTCATGGGGTTGCTCATGCCCTCCCTCTTGTTTGTCCTCTTTGTGTTTTTCTTGAGTGCTTGAACTCCCACTTCCCTTGCTTTCTCCAATCAACTTTTTCCAGAAGCCAGCATCTTCCATCTTCTTTTTCAATGTTTCCTTCTGCTGTTTCACCTTCCTTTCCTCTTGTTCTGTTAGCTCTCTTTGGACTTTATCATACCTAGGGATTGCAGAATGCAGATTATGCATATGACCAGACATATAGTTCAACTTGGCTTGAGTGTTTATGTTGAACTCCTTCCTATGTAGTTGCCGTCCTTCATTCAGTACGCTGAACTCATTGAATGCCTTCGTCTGAGCTAGCTGTCGTTGGTTGAGTTCTTGAAGGCATTTGTCTTGACGCTCTTGCCTTTCAGTCACTTGATTTATGGCTTGAGTGAGCTGGGAGTAATGTTCCATTTGCTATTTCTACCACTCCTCTTGTTGATTTATCCAAGTAGAAAGTAGTTCTTCTTGATGATCCATCCTTTGGGCTTGAATGTGCAGTTGTTGTTCTTGTCCCTCCATATAACTCCTTGCTAGCTCCTCAATGGCTCCATGAATGTGATTCAGGTTGATGTTGGTTGGATCATAGTACTCCTCTTGCTGGTATTCTTCTTGATGAGATTCTTCTCGGTGAGGTCCCTCTTGTGCTGTTCTTTTCCCTATTTGAGGCCTTCTTTGTTGTTGGGCGGGTGCCACATAAGTTATTCGCTGTAGCGTGACTGACCTTCCAGGGTTCACCCAACTTGGATTGTTGTCCTCGAAGACTACCTTGGCTTTCGTGCACAGTCTAAGGATGGTGCTGGGGTACCAAAGTCTAGCACCTGGATCATTCTTCTCGGCTGACTCTTGAATCCCCTCAGCTATAATCTCGTGCACATTGATACCTCCACCCTTTATTAAGCAATGTACCATAGTAGCTCGAGTAGTGTAAACCTCCAAATTATTTGCAGCGGGGAGGATAGATCTCTTCACGAGCTCAAACCATCCCTTGGCTTCCGGGATGAGGTCTCCTCTCCTGATGAACCGGGGTCTCCTATCCGAATACCTTTCCCACTCAGATCCTATAACACACATATCGTTCACAATTTCTTCAAGTTCATCATTGTCGGGGCCATTACTTATCCTTACATGATAATTGGGCTCATCAAAATGTGGTAATTTCAGCTGAAGGGTCCTTGTTATGGCATTGGGGCTGAAGTCCACCTCTGTTCCTCTTACATAACTTTTAAAGGTGGGGGCCTTGGTTTTGTCTTCTCTGACCACATTTTCATAGAACTTTTTGATGAGGTTTGCATTTATCTTTACTTCTGGGTTCGTGAGCCTTTGCCAACCCCTTTGTTCAATCTTTTCTTGAATCTGTGGGCACTCATCCTCGTTGAACTGGAATGTTAACTCAGGCAATATCTTTTTGAGCTTTATCCGTTTAAATTCGAGTTCATGGAATGCAGTTTTGAATCTTCCTTCATCGAAAGGGATGCTCTCCACCGGTTCCTTCCTCTTTTGCCTCTTGGAGCTTGATGACGCCATAAGTGACTCTTGAGATGTGAATGTGTTGAGAATTATTGGTTAATAATGGGATTCGTCCGGTTAAGGTGGGGTGTAGTGAAGGGAGTGAGTGAGAGTGTTTTTGATAGGGTAAGAGGTATTGGGTTCCGAGAGTTAGAAGTACAAAGAATGAGAATTTGGAATGTGGAAGGGTATGGAATAAGAACCACTTATATAGGGAAGTGGGGAGTGAATGAAAAGTGTGGATTGATGGAGTGGGTGTATGATGAATGGATGGGGTTTAGCATGGAATGGGCACAAAGATCATCACTTTTATGAAGGGTGGTTGGTTTGATTTCCAAGCGTGTCATTCTTCCAATGTTGCATGGCAACATTTCCCAATGCAATCCCCTTGAAGACACGTGCATAGTCCTCTCTTTTTGTGGTGGCCGAACCCTCCTTTAATTGTCCCATCAATTTTCCTACAAAATAAAAGAAATGTGATTAATAAAATTGTGGAGAGTGGCGGCAAAATTTAAAAAGTGGGGTAACTACTTTTTAAAGATTTTTGTTTCTAATTACTAAGTGCTATTCATGAGTGCAAACCAACTAACCAGCCAAATATCCATGTATGCAACATTGGTGACACCAAACTTAGTTTGGGGCTATGTGGTGTAAATGACTTGTTCAAGGCTCTAAGAGTGACATGATAGGAGTTACATTTATGTTCTCTTAGTGTGCCTTGAACACCAAACTTGTTCTTCACTATATGTTGCATAAAAGGATTCATTCAAGTGCATGTCAAAGTTGATTTGAAATTCATGAACCTTTCTTTATTAATTACTTTAAAAGCATGTAAAACATGGGTTGCCTCCCATGAAGCGCTTCTTTAGCGTCACTAGCTTGACGTTCTGCCTTTGTCAGGGTGGTTGGTAATATTTCAGATCTTCCCCTCTTGCAGTAAACCTATATCCATTGGCTTCATCAAGGATCTCCACATGTTCTAGGGAGAGAACTTTGTTGATGGTGAAAACCTTAGGTAACTGAGATGGGATGGTGGGGAGATGAGGTGGAATGTCTAGGAAGTAGGCTGAGATCACTTTATCCCCTGGAGAGAAATCCTCTGTAGGGATCTTCTTGTTCCTCCATCTCCTTGGTGCCTTCTTCTTTGTTTCTTTTGTTGTTGCCTTGCTCTTTGTGGTGTCTTTTCCTAGGGAGACTTTGTTGCTGGTCTCATATGATTCTGGTGATTTTGGCTCCACTTGAGTTTCCTTTAGCTGTGGTAACTGCTGACTGTCTTGTTCATTAACCAAAGGAATTCCATGTGCTTCAATGCTTGTTTCTTCCACCAGTGCTTTGTCGTGCTATTTCCTTGGTTCCTTGTTTTCCTGATCTCCCTCTTGTGAGGGTTTGAAGACATTGAATGCGAGTTGTTCATCATGTATCCTCAGTATTAGCTCTCCTCGCTCCACATCTATGAGCGCTCTGGCTGTAGCTAGGAACGGTCTTCCCAATATGATTGGGTGGATGTGACTTTCTTCCATTTCCAATATGACAAAGTCTGTAGGAAGGAAGTAGTTCCCAACCTTTACTAACACGTTTTCAACCACTCCCACTGCTTGTTTTTGAGTTTTGTCAGCTAGCCTGATGACTACGTCTGTAGGTATTAGCTCATTGATCTGCAGCTTCTTCATGAGAGATAAAAGCATTAAGTTGATGCTTGCTCCCAGATCACAGAGTCCTTTGTCAAACGTTGTTTCTCCTATGGCACAGGGGATGTGAAAACTCCCTGGGTCCCTCCTTTTTGTAGGCAACTCTGGTTGAATGAGAGCACTGCACTCCTTATTCATCACTATTGTTTGCCCTCCTTTGAGTGAGCTTTTCCTGGTCAGCAGCTCTTTCATATACTTAATGTATGAGGGCATTTATTGGAGAGCCTTGATGAATGGTATGTTTACATGGAGAGATGCAAACATATCAAGGAACTTTGAGTATATTCTTTTTTCTACACCACCCTTGAGTCTTTGGGGAAAAGGTGCATAGAGTTTCAGTAGCTCCTTTTGTGTAAGTGTGGTTTCTTGGTGATCCTCTTCTTGTGTCTCTACTGAGGTATCTCCAGGTTGTTTTAAATGTTTGTTCAGCTCTTCCTCAGTACCCTTATCACTTATAGTGACCATCTTGCAATCTTCCCATCTGACCTTCTTTGCTTCACCTCTCGGGTTCTTCTCTGTGTCACTTGGGAAGCTATCAGTAGGTTTAGGAATCTTCTCAGAGAGGTATCCCACTTGAAACTCCAGCCTCTTGATGGTGTCTCCTTGGTTTTTGATATTGGCTCGCACCTCCTCCTTGAACACCTTGTTATCTTGGATTTCCTTACATATGCCTTCAAGTAGAGTCTCAATCCTTGTTAGTCTTTCTTCCGATGATGGAGAGTTGAGATTGGAGGGATGAAGGGCCATTTTGGCTTTGGTATGGATGTTGAGATGTGTTGTTAGGTGAGTGCTGATATGATCTCTGTGTGGGATGTTGGTGAGCTGCATTGTTGTTGGGATTGTGGCGTCTCTGATCTTGGCCTTGGTCTCATTGATTTCCCCACCCAAAGTTTGGGTGGTTCCTCTAGCCAGGATTATACGTTTTGGAGTATGGGTCATGGTTCTGCCTAGGTGAATTTTCAATGTAGTTGGCTTGCTCCTGACTACCCTCTGCTGCTTCATTCACTCCTTCTTGAGTTGCTGCTGAAGTGGTGATTACTGCTACTTGATTCCTCTCCATCTTCTTAGTGAGGTCAACCAATTGCTTGGTAATCATCTTGTTTTGAGCTAGCAGTGCATCCACATTGTTTAGCTCCATCACTCCTCTAGTGTTGCCTCTTTCAGAAGCATAGAAGTAGTCATTCTCAGCTATAGTCTCAATGACATCTATGGCTTCTTCAATGGTCTTCTTCTTGTTCAGAGATCCCCCGGATGAGTGGTCTACTGCCTTCTTTGATTCATAAGAAAGACCTTCATAGAAAATGTGCAGCTGCACCCATTCATTGAACATATCTGGCGGGTATCTTCTTGTCAAGTCTTTGAATCTCTCCCATGCTTCATATAGAGTCTCACCATCTTGCTGCCTGAAAGTTTGAACCTCAGCTCTCGACCTGTTGATTCTTTGAGGAGTATAGAATCTTGCCAAGAATTTGTTTACCACATCTTCCTAGGTTGTTAAGCTCTCCTTCAGGAAGGATTCCAGCCATTTAGATGCCTTGTCCTTGAGTGAGAAGGGGAGTAGAAATAGTCTGTAGGTGTCAGGATGAACACTATTAGACTTCACAGTGTCACATATCCTCAGAAAGGTGGTTAGATGTTGATTGGAATCTTCTTGAACACTTCCTCCGAATGAACAATTGTTCTGAACAAGGGTGATGAGCTGTGGCTTTAGTTCAAAGTTGTTGGCATATATGGTTGGCTTTTGGATGCAATTTCCACAGTTTCCTGGGTTTGGATTGATGTAGGATCCTAGAACTCTTCTCTCTTGCCCAGCATGATGCGCTGGACCTTCTCTGCCATGGTTGTGAGCCTCTTCTTCATGATGGTTCTCCATATTCTCATCCATGTCTAGTTCAAAGTACTCTTCCTCTTCCTCAGCACCAACTACTCTCTTTCCTCTTGCTTCCCTCCTTAATCTAAGAAAGGTCCTCTCAGGTTCAGAATCAAAGGAAGTTGAAGCCTCGCTTCTTCTACCTGTCATACAACCAACAAGGCAAAAGCAAGAAGGGTAGATGCAGACAGTATTTTCTACAGAAATGCTGTTAGTGTGAGTGATGCAATATATCAAACAGTTAGTGGGTCAGTGGACCAAATAGTAAAAAAAAAATGATATGCAGATAGCACCACAAATGGCTGAGAGGTAAAGGGAAGGAAATAACTAAAACTGAAAGTAAATTACTCAGGTGGAATTAAATCAAACAAAAGAAAAGTGCTCAATCTAGTTATCCACCAATTTAATCATTGTTGATACAAAATCAATCCCCGGCAACGGCACCATAAACTTGATGCACAGAAACTTGTCTCTCAACTCCCTCGGTAAGTATACCAAATTGTCGTCAAGTAAAAACACACAATAGAGTGAGGTCGAATCCCACAGGGATTGATTGGTCAAGCAACTTTAATTGGGTGAATGTTCTAGTTGAGCTAAGCAGAATTTGATATGAGAATTGCAGGAAATTAAATGGCGGGAAAGTAAATGGCAGAAAATGTAAATACTGGAAATAAAGAGCTGAATATAAATGACGGAAAGTAAATTGCAGAATCTTAAAGGGGGAATGGGGAATTTAGCATGAAAGTAAATGGCAGCAACTAAAGAGAATGGGTAAGATCAGAAATGGGGAATTCATTGGGCTTAGGAGATGTTGCATTCTCCGGATCAAGTTCATTCTCATCTCTTCCTCAATCAATGCATTTATTGATCTCCTTGGTAATCTTAAGTGATTGAATTCCAATTTCTTGGTAACTCAATCTCTCAAATCTTGATCAATAGCCAATTCTTTGGTCTAATTGCTCATAAGAAGAGATGAGGTGCGGTCACTGATTATACCACATATATTTCCAAATCAAAGTATTGGGAGAATTATATGTCACCATATCCGCCCAAACACCAATTTGGTCCAATATGAGAAAGCATTTCTAGCATGATCTCTTCATTCCTCTTCCAAGGTTCAGAAGAGATCCAAGTATGAATAGTTTCTTTTCCAAGACAACTATCTAATTAGATGAAGATTTAAAGCTTTCAAGTAAAATCAAGAGAAAAGAAAGAAGAAGAATAATGAAAACTATTATTGATCTATCAAATTACAACAGAGCTCCCTAACCCAATGAAATGGGTTTAGTTGTTCATGGCTCTGGGAATGGAAAGAAAAGATGGAGAGTACATTCTGAAGTAAAACTAGAAGTTGCAGAGAAAGTAAAAATTATACAGAGAGTAGTCCTCTCAATCCAAAAGCTCCTCTCTAGTTCAAAACTATCCCTATATATACTACTTTTCTGATCTTCCAGTTGGCTCTTCAAGTCTTGGATATGGGCCTTTGGATCTTGAGTTGAAGCAGTTTGGAATCTCAATGGGCTCAACTTTACTTGCAGAGAAAGTGTAAAGTAGGGATGGACTTTAGCTAGGACGTTAGTGGCGTTAACGTTAAGTGAAAATGTGGGTTCGAGAACATTAGTGACAATCACCTTTTGCCCTAACGTTCCTAGCCCAA
Organism: Arachis ipaensis; assembly: GCF_059453495.1. Classification (NCBI taxonomy): domain Eukaryota; kingdom Viridiplantae; phylum Streptophyta; class Magnoliopsida; order Fabales; family Fabaceae; genus Arachis; species Arachis ipaensis. Next base: position 88,187,995 of record NC_142444.1, read on the forward strand.
GATGAGTTACGTTAACTTCAACGTTAGTGGCACTAATGTGACCACTAACGTTGCCTCTTGATCCATCGCGAGTGTTATTGGCGTTTACCTTTGCCAATAACGTTGCCCTTGGCCCCTTCTTCCCTACGTTAGAGTTCACGTTAGTGTAGCTAACGTGACTCTTAACGTGGGTATGCCTCAACTTTGAGAGCGTTAGTGACACTTACCTTTGTCACTAACGCTCCAAACACCCTTCTTCCCACGTTAGAGTTCACGTTACTTAGGTTAACGTGACTTCTAACATGGTAGTGATAGCCATCTCCAATGTTAGTGACAAAGGTGAGTGTCACTAACGTTAGCTCATCATTCCTTTCCTCCACGTTAATGCAATTAACGTGGCTAATAGAGGCTTAGCCCAACATTAGTGACAAAGGTGAGTGTCACTAATGTTGGCTCTTCATTGCTTCTCCCACGTTAGAGTTCACGTTAATGTAGTTAACGTGACTCTTAACGTGGCTAAGTGTGCCCCTCTCCCCAACGTTAGTGGCATTCACTTTTACCACTAACGTTGGAGCTTTACTTTTCTTCCACGTTAGCTTCCACGTTAACGTAGTTAACTTGGACACTAATGTGGGCTATGATGGCTCACGAAAGCGTTATTGGTGTTCACTTTTCTCATTAACGTTGTAAGCTAGCCTCCTTTCCACGTTAATGGTCACGTTAGTTGGACTAACGTGGCTATTAATGCGGCATCTTCCTTGCTTCCTTTGTCCTGAAATCAAGCAAATAAAGTGCATCAAAGCTAGGTTCTAACCCATGAGATCATGCTTCATTCAATTTATCATTCAATTCATGCATAATTCTCATGAAATCATATAAAATTCATAATGTTTGCTTGAATCAAGATGTAAATGATTATTTACCAAAAACTTGCTTATTTCCTAAGAAAGTGCATGAAACTACCCTAAAACCATAAAGAAAAGGTCAGTAAAACTGGCCAAAATGCCCTGGCATCAGCCGTGACCAGATTATCCCAAGAGTTCAGGCTATCTTTAGGTTGAGAGTCCAACCATATTCTAGCTTTGTCTCATACAGCAAACGGGAAAAGCATGAGCCTGTAGACCTCGGGATCAACCCCATTGGTCTTAACAGTATCACAGATTTGCAAGAATTCAGTTAAGAACTGAAAAGGATCTTCTGATGGAAGTCCATGAAACTTGCAATTCTGTTGTATTAGAGAAACTAATTGAGGCTTTAGCTCAAAATTGTTTGCTCCAATGTTAAGGATTGAGTTGCTTCTTCCATGTAAGTTGGAATTTGGTGCAGTAAAGTCACCAAGCATCTTCCTTGCATCTCCACCATTGTTATTAGTTTCGACCATATCTCCTTCTTTTTCAAAAATTATTGTCAGGTCCTCTCCAGAGGGTTGTGCCTTAGCTTCTCTTAGCTTCCTCTTTAGAGTCCTTTTAGGTTCCAGATCGGCTTCAACAAGAATGTTCTTGTCCCTGTTCCTGTTCATATGAAAAAGAAGAGACCAAAAAAGAAGAAGAATCCTCTATGTCACGGTATAGAGATTCCTTTATGTGAGTAGAAGAATAGAAGAGTAGAATGAAGAAAAGAGAAAATGAAGAATTCGAACACAGAGAGGGAGAGAGGGTTCAAATTTTAAATTAAAATAAAAGGAAAATATTTTTGTTTTTATTTTAAATATTAGTTAAAATTCGAAATTAAGAAGGAAAATAAAATTAAAATGAAATTTAAAACAATTAGTTAATGAAAAGTAATGTTGAAAAAGAGGTTAGTAATTTTAAAAAATTGGAGAGAGAAAGGTAGTTAGGTGGTTTTGAAAAAGATATGATTGAAACAGAAAACTTTTAAAATCAAACAAAAAGTCAAGTAGTTAATTGAAAAAGATTTGAAAATTTGAAAAGATAAGAAGTTAGAAAAAGATTTTGAAATTAAAATTGAAAAAGATATGATTGAAAGATATTTTGAAAAAGATTTGAAAAAGAAATTTAAAAAGATTTGATTTTGAAAATTAAAGTTGATTACTTGACTAACAAGAAACAAAAAGATAAGATTTTAAGATTTAAAGATTGAACCTTTCTTACTAGGTAAGTAACAAACTTAAAATTTTTGAATCAATCACATTAATTGTTAGCATTAATTTCGAAAATATGAAATAGAAATAAGAAAAAGATTTTTAAAATAAATTTTGAAAATTTCAAAATTATGAAAGAAAAAATGAAAAAGATTTGATTTTTGAAAAAAAGAATTGAAAAAGATAGAATTTTTAAATTGAAAATTTGATTTGACTCATAAGAAACAACTAAATTTTAAAAAGTTTTGAAAGAGTCAAGTCAAATTTTCAAAAATTTATGAGAAAATAAGGGAAAGATATTTTTTTGATTTTTGAATTTTTAATGAAGAAAGAGAAAAACAACCCAAAGACTCAAAACATGAAAATTATGAATCAAAACACATGATGCATGTAAGAACACTTTGAATGTCAAGATGAACACCAAGAACTTATTTTTGAGAATTTTTAAGAAAAGAAAAATATGCAAGACACCAAACTAAGAAATTTTCAAACTTTAGACACTAACAAATTGAAAATGCATATGAAAAACAAGAAAAGACACCAAACAAGAAAAATTTAGAGATCAAACAAAGAAATTCATCAAGAACAACTTGAAGATCATGAAGAACAAATGCATGAGTTTTCGAAAATTCTAATGAAATTAAAAAGATGCAATTGACACCAAACTTAAAAATTGACACAAGACTCAAACAAGAAACATCAAATTTTTTTGGTTTTTATGATTTTATTAATATTTTTTTTGTAATTTTTCAAAAATTAATTGGAAAAATAAAAATAAGGATTTCAAAATTTTTAATGAGAATTCCAGGAATCATGCAATGTCAGTCTAAAGCTCTGGTCCAGGAATTAGACATGGCTTATTAGCCAGCCGAGCTTTCAGTGAAAGCTCCAGTCCAAAACACTAGACATGGCCAATGGCCAGCCAAGCTTCAGCATACATAGTTCAAGCATGTGAAGAGGAAGCCTCAGTCCAAAAGAAATTAGACATGGCTTTACAGCCAGCCAGGCTTCAACATGTTATCTTGAAACTCTAGAATTCATTCTTAAAAATTTTTGAAGTCATAGAATAATTTATTTATTTATTTTTTTAGTTTTTTCGAAAATAAAAACAAAAAAAGCTTAAAATTAAAATAAAATTACCTAATCTGAGCAACAAGATGAACCGTCAGTTGTCCAAACTCGAACAATCCCCGGCAACAGCACCAAAAACTTGGTGCACGAAATCGTGATCGTTCATTCCTTGGTAACGGCGTAAAAACTTAATACGCACGTTCATAATCTTAATTCTTTGTCACAACTTCGCACAACTAACCAGCAAGTGCACTGGGTCGTCCAAGTAATAAACCATACGTGAGTAAGGGTCGATCCTACGGAGATTGTCGGCTTAAAGCAAGCTATGGTCACCTTGTAAATCTCAGTTAGGTGGATTCAAATGGTTATAGAGTTTTAATAATTAAAATGTAATTAAAATATAAAATAGGATAGAAATACTTATGTAATTCATTGGTGAGAATTTCAGATAAGCGTATGGAGATGTTTTTATTCCTTCTGAACCTCTGCTTTCCTACTGCTTTCATCCAATCCTTCATACTCCTTTCTATGGCAAGCTGTATGTTGGGCATCACCGTTGTCAATGGCTACTTCCCGTCCTCTCAGTGAAAATGGTCCAAAATGCGCTGTCACCGCACGGCTAATCATCTGTCGGTTCTCGATCATGCTGGAATAGGATTCAGTAATCCTTTTGCGTTTGTCACTACGCCCAGCACTCGCGAGTTTGAAGCTCGTCACAGCCATCCCTTCCCAGATCCTACTCGGAATACCACAGACAAGGTTTAGACTTTCCGGATCTCAAGAATGGCCGCCAATAATTCTAGCCTATACCACGAAGACTCTGATCGTAAATTAGGAGGCTAAGAGATATGCATTCAAGCTTGCTTTCATGTAGAACGGAAGTGTTTGTCAGGAACGCGTTCATAAGTGAGAATGGTGATGAGCGTCACATAATCATCACATTCATCATGTTCTTGTGTGCTAATGAATATCTTGGAGAAGAAATAGGCTTGAATTGAATAGAAAAACAATAGTACTTTGCATTAATTCATGAGGAACAGCAGAGCTCCACACCTTAATCTATGGTGTGTAGAAATCTACCGTTGAAAATACATAAGTGAAGATAGGGTAGACATGGCCGAATGGCCAGCCTCCCATGGAGGTCTCAGAATGTAAAAGTTACATAATGTGTTCCAGAGATGATCAAAAGATGATAGTAAAAAGTTCTATATATACTAAACTAGTTAATAGGGTTTATAGGGATAAGTAAATGATGTAGAAATCCACTTCCGGGCCTACTTGGTGTGTGCTTGGGCTGAGCATTGAAGCTGTCTTCTGTAGAGGTCTTCCTTGGAGTTAAACGCCAGTTTGTAACCTGTTTCTGGCGTTTAACTCTGCTTTGCAACCTGTTTCTGGCGTTTAACTCCAGAATAGGGCAGAAAGCTGGCGTTGAACGCCAGTTTGCGTCATCTAAACTCGAGCAAAGTATGGACTATTATATATTGCTGGAAAGCCCTGGATGTCTACTTTCCAACGCAATTGAGAGCACGCCATTGGGACTCCTGTAGCTTCAGAAAATCCACTTTGAGTGCAGGGAGGTCAGAATCCAACAGCATCTGCAGTCCTTCTTCAGCCTCTGAATCAGATTTTCGCTCAAGTCCCTCAATTTCAGCCAGAAAATACCTGAAATCATAGAAAAACACACAAACTCATAGTAAAGTCCAGAAATGTGATTTTTATTTAAAAACTAATAAAAATATATTAAACACTAACTAAATCATACTAAAAACTATGTAAAACCAATGCCAAAAAGCATATAAATTATCCGCTCATCAAGGAGCCTGTCTTAACATTTTTCAGGTATTTGGTTAATAATATTGGGGTTATCATAGTTCTATACCATTGTGTTGAATGTAGAACATTGGACAAAACTATTTCAAACTTAGAGATGGAGTTAGCTGCTGCAAAGGCAGCTCAGGAGTCGATTCTCAATAGCTCTCTTTTATCAGAAGAATACACTAAAGTTTATGTTTTGAATACATGATAAATTTAGTATGGTTGAATAATACACTAAGTTTAGGTTTTGAATTATAGTTGATTTATCAATATACTTTGTTGATGTATGGTTGTTACTTATTATTATAGTTGATGTATAAATACATTTTGTTTATATTTTGTTAATGTATGGTTGTTTATAGTACTTTTCTTTTAGTTTGATAATGATGAACTTGTTTAAATTTACATTTATTTTGTATGAAATCAGATTTATTTTGCAATGAAAAAATCTATAAAAATGATGTTTTATCTTACCAACAGATTTACAGATAGAAAATTCGTCTGTATTCAGAGTTTGAAATGCTTTCCCTTTTAATTACCGAGGGAAAATCTGTCTCCAATTACAGACGAAAAATCTGTCAGAAAATCCATCTGTAATTATAGACGGGAAATTCGTCGAAAAATCTGTTTGTAAATTACAGACGGAAAAATCCGTCGAAAAATCCGTCTGTAATTACAGACGAAAAATCTGTCGAAAAATCCGTCTGTAATTAGCGACGGAAAATCCGTCGTCTTTGAGAAATGGATGGAGAATTTACAGAGTGAAAATCCGTCGGTAACTGGTAAAAATCCGTCGGTAATTTTCCGACAGAAAAAAATCCGTCGGTAAATAATTTCTGACGAGGCTTTTACAGACGGACAAAATCCGTCGGTAATTTCGTCAGTAACTAAAAATCCATCTGTAATAAAGACCAAATCTGTCTGTAAATCTGTCTGTATTAATCTATTTTCTAGTTGTGTCATATGGTAAGTGTAGAACTTTATGGCAGCTATGTACACTTTCTTATGGCAGCTGTGTACACTATTGATTCTACAATGTACACTCTATTGAAGCTACAATGGTCGCAACGGCAGCAACTATGCCTGCCACGGATACTACAGCATGCAACTGAGCATTATGAGTCCTAATTTCCTATTTTTTCCTCTCCTTTTGATCCTTCAGCCATCTTCCCATTGTCCTTCCTCTTAGCAAACTCCTGTAAAGCTAGTATGCAAAAGTTTACAAGAAGAATGACAAAGAAAAGAGTAATGAATGATTGAGCTTTTATTTTTAGTATATAATCATGAGATTGAGTGTAATGTATCCCATTTCTAAACAAGTTTTGACTGGAAAGAAATTCTGGATTGATTGCTTGATGGGGGTAAAAATAAGTCCTGCACATAGTGATTGACTGTTCCAAATGACATATGAAGTCAAAAGAATCAATTACCGTATATCTTGATCCTTTGTCAAGAATATATTTGAGCACTGCAATAGATGTGGAGAAAAAGATCAACATAGTTTCTCAATGATTTATATGATTTGTATGACATCACGATGCAGATTAGAAATTAGCTACCTATATGCACTGATCAGAACTCAACAATTTCTGTGTCACCGTGAGAGCAATATAATGCAACAACAACAACAACTGCTCCTAATAAAAAACTAAATTTGTGATGAGACAAATTTGTAGAAGCAACTTGCTTTGTTTATTTCTCTATCTACTAATCTGGATCCCTTAATTTTTATATACTAAGTAAAAATCAGGGACTTGAGTCATCAACTCCATTAGTTTATTTTTTTTCAACTTTGAAGTGAAAAGTTGAATCTAACTTCAGCATTTATATGAAAAGCATACTAGTATTATACTAGCTAGCTAGCCTCTTTTTTCTTTATTTATTTATTTATATTTCCCCTGGTATAATACATTCCCAAATGCCTATTATTTAATACGCAATTCCTGACATACTTTTTCCAAGTAGCAATAACTTATTTTTATTGTAAAAGCATGTACCTTTTCATTGTTCCTATCTAATCTAATATCTATATATATATAACCTTCTCTTCAACAAACACAAAGCACTACTACATGGTATTTGGAGGTCCATTAATCTTTATTCTCTCATCACATCACATAAGAAAAAATCTTCAACAAGAACAAATAATTGTTTTTACACTCTTCCATTATATTATCTACCAAAAAACTTTTCCATTATATATTAATTGTATCTTTTGCCTTTTCAGTACACACAAAAGCCAATTAACTTATGTGATCCTAATTTTTTTTCTAAACTATACTCCAAAGAACAATGAAACAGGAAATTGTACCCAAAAATAAATAAATATATAAATAAAATACACACCTTTGGATTGTGCTAAGTCCCCTGCTTCCCAGTACAATTGAGTCCAATTTCAGATCTTCAATAGTCTAGAAGTTTCTCTCTTGCATCACCCTAATAACTTTTTGCAACAATGTTCACCTGAATCAAAACATAACTTCACTCATAAAGGTACCTCTAGAACAATCTATGCCAAATAAAAAGAATAATAGAGATGGAAGCATGCATACCAGCATTCTTAGGCAAAGCCCTCCAAGAACCTTTTTTATTGGCTTGAATGTAGTTGGTCAAGATTTGATCCTCCTCTTTTGTCCAGCAGCCTTTCTTAAGTCCCACCTTGTCACATCAGGAGCCCTTCCCATCTTTCTATGCCTCCTGCAACTATAGTAATAATATAATGAAATTGGAATTATACCAATTGAGGACAGGGAGGATGGCTAAGTGGGAAAAAAGTAACAACAAATAATGTGGGAAACAAAGATAGTGCAGTGAAAGGAAACACCAAAAATTGAAAAACCATGAGGAAAAAAGTTTCAACAACAAATTTAAATCAAACTAATTACTAAAATCAGAAAAAACAAATCTAACTAAACCTAATCTAATCAAGTTGTTAATAGTAACTATACTTAAAGAAATTGTTAAAATAGCAATATGAAGTTGGATAAGCTCTAAAATAACAGCAGTTTGATGCGGGGAAAACTTGTCTCGCAACAAATCTCCCTTCGGCAAGTATACCGAATTGTCGTCAAGTAATAACTCACTATAGAGTGAGGTCGAATCCCACAGAGATTAACGGATTAAGCAATCAATGGTTAATTGATTATCCTAGTTAGACGAATCATAATGGAGTGATAAGTAACAAGGAATGTAAATTGACAGAAAAGTAAAGAAAGCAATAAAGTGCAGAAAAGTAAAATGACAAGAAAAGTAAATGTAAGAACTAAAAATAAAATGAACATTGGGATCAAGAGATATTGCAATCCTCCAGATCATGTTCATTCTCATCTCTTCCTCAATTAATGCACTCATTGATCTCCTTGGCAATCTTAAGTAATTGAATCACAATTTCTTGTAATTCAATCTCTCAAACCTTGATCAATAGCCAATTCCTTGGTCAATTGCTCATGAGAAGAGATGATGTATGGTCACTGATTATACCACATGCATTTCTCAAATCAAGTGTTGGAAGGATTATAGTCACATATCCATCCACCCCCAATTTGGTCCAGCATGAGAAAGCATTTCTAGCTTGATCTCTTCATTCCTCTTCCAAGGTTTAGAAGAGATCCAAGTATGAATAGTTTCTTTTCCAAGATAACTACCCAATTGGATGAAGATCGAAAGCCTTCAAGTAAAATCAAGAGGAAAGAAAGAAGAAGAAGAATAAGAACTACACTTAATCCATTGAATCACAATAGAGCTCTTTAACCCAATGTAAAGAGTTAGTTGATCATTGCTCTACGAAAAGAAAGAAAGTGCAGAAAAGTAAAGATGAAGATTAAAACTAAAACTGAAACTTCAAAATTCATAAATGAAAATTACAACTAAAATGAAACTACTCCTAAGGAAGAAAAGAAGAGAAAAGGAAGAAGAGTGGTTGAGGGGAGGGGTCCGAAGACCCACTCCCCTTGGAGTGTGCCAATTCACAGAAGTTCAAATTGGTCTTCACTCTCTCCCCCTTCCTTCAATTCTCCAGAATTCCAGAGTATTTTGAATGTAAAAACTAAGGCCTTTATATAGGCTCTCCTAAATTACAAAATGAAAATAAAAGCAAATTACAATAAAATGAAAATTCCTATTCTAGATGCTTCTTGTGGTCTTGATTGGTTGACAATTGTGGGCTTGCTTGCTTGAGCTTTGAAGTGGACTTGAGAGAGAAGTGAGTTAGGTTGAGGCCCAGGTGCTAAAGTTAGTGCTAAAGTTAGCCACACTAACGCTACAAGTGTGGCGTTAGTGCTAAAGTTATTGTGGCTAACGTTGCACTTGCTGCCCAGTTGGTGTTTTTAGGGCTTAAAAGATGCCTCTTGTTTGTGATCAAATTTCATGCCCAATATAGAGTATTATATATCGTTGGAAAGCTCAGAATATCAGCTTTCTAACGCAACTGGAATCATCTCAATTGGACATCTGTAGCTCAAGTTATGCTTCTTTGAAGTGGACATGGTCGCTGGCATATATGCCAACGTTACTGGAAATGTTGATTGCCAATAATGCTAGCGATTTTCCTGTTTCTGAAGCTCAAACTTAGTGCCCACCCCATAATATTATATATTTTTGGAAAGCCCTAGATGTCTACGTTCCAATTCCTTTGGAAGCGCATCATTTGGAGCTCTACAACTCGAGCTATACTTCTTGGAAGGTGAAGAGGTCAGTTGGCCAAAATACAGGCTGATACCATGTTCATCATTACACTTTCGGGGCAGGATTTATCCCTCAAATTTAGTGTCAACCATGTAGTGCCATATATGCTTGGAAAGCTCTGGAATCCTAATTTTTAATGCCACTGGAATCACCTCATTTGGAGCTTTGTGGCTCAAGTTATGCGTGTTTGAAGAAGGCATGGTCAGGCTGCCAGGTGGGACTTTTGCCCACGTTAACTACCACGTTAACTAAGTTAACGTGGGAGTTAACGTGGCTCTTTGTGGCTTGTGTTGGCAACGTTAGTGACAATGTTTGGTGTCACTAACGTTGTCGATAACTAGGTTAACGTGGGAGTTAACGTGGCTTCTTGGGGATATGTGGTTGCTTCCAACGTTAGTGACAATGTTGGGTGTCACTAACGTTGTCGACCACTCTTGCCTCTTCACGTTAGCTTCCACGTTAACCAAGTTAACGTGGGAGTTAACGTGGCATTGTGCACTTAGGCCAACGTTAGTGACAATGTTGAATGTCACTAACGTTTGCTTCCTTTCCCCCTTTTAACGTTAGAAGCCACGTTAACTAAGTTAACGTGGACTCTAACGTGGCCACTTGTGAGCATTGGCCAACGTTAGTGATAATGTTAAGTGTCACTAACGTTGGCTCAAATTCCCTTTCTTCAAAGTTAATGCCACTAACTTTTCTCACTAACGTTGGGGCTTTCCTTCCTTCCACGTTAGTGCCCACATTAGTGTAACTAACGTAGCCACTAACGTGGCTTCTTCTCTTCTTCTTTTGGCCTAAAATCAATCAAACAAAGTACATCAAAGTCTTGCTCTTAATCATGGGATCATGCATCATCCAATTTATCATATAATTCATGCAAAATTCTCATGAAATCATGTAAAGTGCACAATGTTTGCTTGAATCAAGATGTAAGTGAATATCTACCCAAAACTAGCTTATTTCCTAAGAAAATGCATGAAACTACCTTAAAAACAGTAAAGAAAAGGTCAGTGAAACTGGCCAAAATGCCCTGGCATCACAGTTTATCGAGTTATTCCATGCACCACGCATCTAAAACGAACTTTTTTCTTTATATATATAGAAATAGAATTTATAAATTAGTATAAAATGAAATCTCATGTTTCATTGCCAAGAAAAACTTAGCAAGGGATGCATAAAGTTAATGTTAATCTTCTCAATAAACGAAGCAGGGTAACATTGGTAAGTCTGCTCAAATGATGTCTCATGATATTCATATCCAGAGTATTAAAACTTGTCTAATCAATATCAGATATTGAAATAAGAAAAACTTAGAACAATAACCTTGAGGAATATAGGAATTAACTCTAGAAACATACTGTTATCAGGTTGAAGTTCAAAACACTCAAGAACCTAATCAACAAATATCAATAGTGAGGTAAAACATAAAATGAGAACATAAATAGGCAAGTAAGTTAACTATAAAACAAGAAAGAAAGAAAAAAAATCAATGTTAAAAGGAACATGTAATGAAGAGAAGAATGAAAATACAATAAAACTCTAAAACTCTAAAAGCCAAAGCCTAAATGAAGAGAAGAATGTTTTCCTCCACACACAACAAGAAAAACCACATGATTACAAATTTTTTAAATATATGGACTTATTTGAAAATTGGTTACTATCCAAACCAAATATTATTCTATCGTATATATGCAGGAGGAATTAAGTAGAGATAAGCTTGCCTTGGTTAGCTTTATCATCAGTAACAAAATTTGTCTTTCTTCTAATGGATTTATCACCAATAGAAAAATTGCAGGTGATTCATTAGTAAGACATATGGAATAGAAGAATTGCAGCTAGCAGAGCTCGATAGGGTATACGGATGTACCAGATCGGGTGGTCCACCACAGGACCGTGCTCCTCATCAACGAAGAAATCATCACGCGTATTATCCTGTGTTCGAAGACTCAACGGTGGTGATAAGGATCTTCTCCTCCTTCTGAAGATCCTCGCGAAGATTGCACAGCAAATAACAACGAAGAAAGCAGCTCTGATAATGGAGAGAGCAAGGACCAAGTAGGGCAAGAGCACGTGGCTTTTTCCATGGTCTGATGTATCGTCTAAGGGGAGAGGAGGAATCGGTGGCGGTGGCGGTGGTGGTGGTTGGGAATAATAGTAGTATTGGTGGTTGGTGATGCAGATTTTGAGGCAATCATCACAGTTTGAAGAACAATTCTGCTCCACGTGGCAGAGGGACTCGCAGATTTCTGGCATGAGTTTTCTGCGATGGTGAAACACCATTTTTGAGAGAAATTGTGGTTAGTTAGGGTTTTAGGGTGTGAAAGAAGAGGGAGAAAAAGAGAAGGAAGGAAGAAAAAGAAGAAATCTCCATAGGGTGGGGATGAAGTTAGGTTTAAATTAAAATTTTCTGACGAAAAATTTTAAATTACAGACGGAATTTTCCGTCTATAATAATTTAATAAAACGCAGCATTTTTGTCTATTTAATTACAGATGGATTTTTCATTTGTAACTATTTTCCACGAAAAAAAAATTAATTTTACCGACAGAATTATCGACGGATTCTGTTTTCTGTTTGTAATTTATGCTAATTCATTTTTTTTGTGTTCCGACAAAAAAATCCCTCTGAAATTCCATTTGTATTTCCGTGGGATAAAATCCGTCGGAAATATCCGTCTGTAATAACTAAGTTTCTAGTAGTGAGTTATAAATGATATAATATACAAGAGTATATATAAGTGCTAGAAGAATCAAAATAATAAAATATAATATTTTATAATAAAAATACAGATAAGCTAAATAATTTTAATTGATGATAACTAATTAATGCTAATTGTTTCTAATTATACTCTAACATCATCCGTTAAATACTACAAGAAATTCGCTGAGTACTGTTAGATTTATTGGGGAATTTATGTAATAAATCCACTAGTAAATATATTATTGTCGAATTTTGTATCAAATATAATCCGACAGTGATAGCCTCGCTGGTAATAGTTTATTGTCGGATTTATAAATCCGACGGTAATTTGCAGTGAATGGCACTATAAAGGCAACGAAAATCTCCTTACGATTATTGTCGGATAAATTTCAATAGTAAAATTGGCGCCATATAATTAGGGTTTGTGCCATGTAATTAAGGTTCCCGCGATGTTACCATCGGATTTATCCAATGATAAATTGGACGGTGCGTTTAATTTCATTTTAAATTTAAAAGTTACCATCAAGTTTATCTGACAGTGAATCCCATAATAGTCTTAATTTTGTGCATTTAATTTTATTTTAAATTTAAAAGTTACCATCAAGTTTATCTGACAGTGAATCCCATAATAGTCTTAATTTTTTATTCTTTTTTAAATTTTTTCTGAACCTGATAGAACTTGATAGTTAATAACTAGTCGTAATCCCAATTAGTAAAAATGAAATAATAATTTATCTGAAAATATGTCATAATCTAATTAAATTTTAATAGAGAAATAGACAAGATAGAAGTAGGCTAGCATGCACTGTAATTTTATAATCTTACAAAGTTTAAACATATAAGAAGCTAGTTAACTATACTTAGGTTAACCTTATTGATGACATGTCATCTTATGCTAGCTTTTCAAGCATTTTTCACTTGTTTCATTAGGTTTTATGCACTTTTTTGCACAATAAGTAAGTGATTTGGAGTGGATTTTCATGATTATGTTAAATCAATCAACCATCATTTATTTGACATAAAATCATAGGATTTATGCTAGAATTAGTTGATTTTATGAATGATTTAGAAACCTTGTGAATTTGGTGATACTTTGATATGTTTGTTTGGTTGCTTGCAAATGAAGAAAGGAGGGCAAGACACCAAGGGGAACAAGGAAGGAAGGCCAGCGCTCAACCAAGGGAGCGGTCAACCAAAGCAGCACTCAACCAAGGGAGCGCTCAACAAAGGCCAACGTTCACAAGGAGTGCTCAAAGAAGTGAGCGCTACGCTCACAAGTGTGAGCATTTTCAAGCACTAACCTAAGGGAAGCTGGGTGCGCATTAAACCAAGGAAGGCACATATCAAAGGCTGGCGCTCAAAGAAGTGAGCGCTACACTCACAAGTGTGAGCATTCTCGTGGCCCTCACCAAGGAAATAAAGGAAGCGCAGCACTCACAAGAGGGAACACCAAGGCTCGAAAGGGGTGCACCCAAGGGAGTGCTAGACATAGCGCTCAATTAAGGAAGCATAGCGCTCACTAAAAGGAGCGCCAAGGATTGAAGAGGGGGCACACATTGAAGCAATAAGGAGTAGCGCTCAAAATTTGAACGCAGGGCTCACTTAGTGAACGCTAAGAGAGCTAAGCCCACGAAGGAAGCATGCTTGGCCAAAGGAAAATGAACGCTACGCTCACAAAACCCAACGGAGCGCTCTACTGGAGCATGCCTAAAACCCAAAATTCAATCAATTGCCATCTTGGATCCATTTCTTCACAAGTCAAAAGGCCCACTCAAAGCTTCGAAGACAAAAATAGAAAGTGTATAAATAGGAGTAGATTTGATTTAGAGAGGACTTTTGAACTTTTAACTTTGGGGGACTTTTTCACTTTTTGGCTGGCCTTTGATTTTCAATTTTCATTGGGAACTTTCTCTAGGGATTTCTTAGTTTTTAGAACTTTGTAATTGAGATCGGATCTAAATTTGGCTTTCTGGTTTTCATTTTCTTTCTTCTACAACTTCTACTTTCTCTTTGATTTTGATTTTTTGGAACTCTGATTAGAGAATTCTTCTGGATCTCTCCATCCTTGAGTTTCCTTTTGATTTCTTTGTTTCTGTTTTCATAAATTTGAAGATCTGATCTCAATTGTTTCTTTAAATTCCATCATGAAGCAAGTTTTCATTTCTGTTTTAGTCTTCTATAAATCTACACTTCTATTTAGATCTTCTGCAATTCTCTTCATCTCTTACTTCTCTGATTTTACTGCACTTTACATTTTCATCTTTGTTTAGATCCTAGCACCCAATTCCTTTAAATCTTCAAACAATTTAAGTTTCCAGCAATTTAGATTTATCAATTTAAGTTTCCTGCACTTTAAGTTTCAGTCATTTATATTTCTTGCGATTTTAGTTTCTGTTCTTTTACTTTTCTTGCAATCTAAGTTTCTGTTCTTTTACTTTTCTTGCATTTTAAGTTTCTGCTCTTTTACTTGCTTATACTTTATGTTTCATGCAATTTACCATTCCAGCACTTTAAGATTCTGTCAATCTCCCCTCTCCCTTTTGTTTTCATGCAATTTAGCTTCTGTTATTCAAGTTTCACCCAATTCATCAACTGTTTGCTTAACTAAATTCATCACCTAACTAAAATTGCTCAATCCATAAATTCTTGTGGGATCGACCTCACTCTTGTGAGTAATAACTACTTGATGCGACTCGGTACACTTGCCGGTGAGTTTTGTGTAGAATCGTAATTTCCACCCGTCAAGTTTTTGGCGCCGTTACCGGGGATTGATTCAGATTGACAATGATTAAGAAAGGTAATAATCTAGATTAAGCACTTTTTCTTTGTTTTTGTTCCTTTTCTTTGTTTTTTTAAAAAGCACACTAACTGTTTGAGTTTTTGTTTACGGTAACCACAATCTCACTCTAGCAGTAGAGGGATTTGCTTTTGTTTTCTGGTCTTGTGTATGTTTCTTGTTGTTTTATTTGCATGTCACAGGCAAGAAGAGAGATCCCCAACTTTTGTGATCAAGATGAGAGGACTCTCCGAAGATTAAGAAGAGAACCAAGAGGAAAAAGTATTGTTGGAGAGGAAGGATCAGAGGAAGAGAATCAAGAGATGGAAGATAATCCACCTAACCTATTTGATAGAGTAGCCAACAACAATGGCCAACCTTAGAGAAGAGTTTTAGCCTCTTACACCTTCCCCAACCCAAGGCACTATGGGAGTAGCATTCTTACGCCCAATGTTAATGCAAACAACTTTGAATTGAAGCCTCAACTCATCACTCTCGTGCAGAACAATTGTTCCTATGGAGGAGGCCCACTTGAAGATCCAAACCAGCACTTATCCACTTTTCTGAGGATTTGTGACACTGTCAAAACTAATGGTGTGCATCCAGACATTTACAAACTACTGCTGTTTCCATTTTCCTTGAGAGACAAAGCTGCTCAGTGGTTGGAAGCATTTCCCAGAGAAAGCATCAACAATTGTGAGGATTTGGTAGGCAAGTTTTTGGCTAAATTCTAGCCACCTCAGAGGATCATTAGATTGAAGACAGAGGTGCAAACCTTCACTCAATTGGATGCAGAATCACTCTATGAGGCTTGGGAGAGATACAAAGCCTTGATTAGGAAGTGTCCCCCTGAGATGTTTAATGAATGGGACAAGCTTCAGAACTTCTATGAAGGATTGACACTGAGAGCTCAAGAAGCTTTGGATTATTCAGCAGGTGGATCATTACAACTAATGAAGACAGCTGAGGAAGCCCAAAACCTCATAGACACAGTGGTGAACAATGAATACTTCTATGCTCATCAAAGACAACGCAAACCAGCTCAAAGGAAAGGAGTATTGGAGTTGGAAGGTGTGGACACTATTTTGGCTCAAAACAAGGTGATGCATCAGCAAATCCAGCAACAAATGGAAAAAATGGCAAAGAGGATTGATAGTCTTCAAGTTGCATCAGTAAATACCACCAATCAACCACCAGCTGGGTGGGGACAAAATGAGGACAATTGTGAAGATTAGCAGCAGGAGCAAGTGAACTATATGCATAACTAAGGAGTAGGACAAAATGAATTTCATGGTGACACCTACAACCCCTCTTGGAGAAATCACCCTAATCTGAGATAGGGAGACAATCAAAACCAGCAGCCTTGGCAGAAGAACTCAAACCAGAACAACTCAGGAAACACAAACCACCACAACCAGCAAAATAATAACCAAAATCCATATAGAAAACCCCAAAACAACTACCCCAATTCCAGCTACTATCTACCCAATAACCCAGCCACTAACCAAAATAACTACCATCCACCCTCAACATCCCACAATCAGCCACAGATACCACAAGAAGCTCAAAGGATCTCCAACTTGGAGATACTAATGGAAAAGATGATGAAACATCAGGAGCTCACTAGCAAGAACCATGAAGCCTCAATGAGAAATTTAAAAAGGCAAATTGGACAACTGTCCAAGCAAGCAGTGATTGAAAGACCAACCAGCTCACTCCCAAGTGATACCATTCCAAACCCCAAAGAAGAATGCAAAGCAATCCAATTAAGGAGTGGAAGAACCTTGGTGAATAACAAAGGAGCCAACAAGAAGCCTATGGAGAATGACAAGACCATCTGCAAGAAAGACAAGACCAGCAGCAAGGAAGAAGCTATACTTGACAAGCAAGATCAAGAAGAACCCAAACAGAAGGAGGAGCAGCCACAAGCTTCAAGGAAAGGGAAGCAAGTCATGAAGGAATCATCACAAGAATAGAGGAAGGTTGTAAAGGCTTACACACCTCCTCTGCCATATCCTCAAAGATTTCAAAAAGAGCTCAAGGATCAACAATTTTCCAAGTTCCTTGAGGTCTTTAAGAAGTTGGAGATTAATATCCCACTTGCTGAAGTATTAGAGCAGATGCCTCTATATGCTAAATTCCTAAAAGAGCTCATCAACAAAAAGAGAAGCTGGCATGAGAAGGAAACAGTGCTTTTGACACAAGAATGCAGTGCAGTGATCCAAAAAGGGCTTCCACCAAAACTTCAAGACCCTGGGAGCTTCTTCTTGCCTTGTACCATTGGTAATATAACCATTGACAAGGCACTGTGTGATTTAGGAGCCATCATCAATCTAATGCCCTATTCTATGATGAGAAGGCTATGTATAGAGTAAGTAAAGCCTACACAGATGTCGTTGGAGCTTGTGGATAAATCACTGGTACTTCCCAAAGGAGTGATTGAAAACCTCTTGGTTAAGGTGGATAAATTCATATTTCCTGCAGATTTTGTGATCTTGGATCTAGATGAGGAAGGAGGTGAATCCATCATACTGGGAAGACCTTTCCTGGTCACAGCAAGAGCCATCATAGATGTTGAACAAGGAGAACTGACCTTAAGGGTACATGATGAGAGAATTACTCTGAATGTCTTTCCTGAAGCACAGCATACTGATAAAGAGAAAAGCTACATGAAGGTTGAAGGAGATAGCTTAAATTGGAGAGAAGAATCTAACAAAACAGTCATTAGCTCACTTCCAAGGCAAGAGGCAAGCAGCAGAAAAGAACAAAAGGAGAATGAGAATGCACAGGATGAGAAGAGAAAATAAGAAGAGAGTGAGGAGTTGACCACTGAGAAGATAGATCCAAAAACTCAGCCTATTGTCAAGATAGAAGGATCATCAAAAAAGGGAAAGAAAAGCAAGAAAAGGGTTCCAAAAGGTTGGAAAAACAAAAAGATCCCAACTGAAGGATTCTCAAAGGGAGACAAAGTACAACTGATATACCAGCAGTGGGGGACAGATCCACAATCTAATGATTACTACACTATCAATAAGATACTCTCACTGGAGCACATAGAAATTAATCATCAAGGCAATGGAAGAAGGCTCACAGTGAGGGGAGACAAACTGAGGCACCACAATCATCAGCCACCCTAATAAAGAATCAATGTCAAGCTAGTGACAATAAAAGAGCGCTCCATGGGAGGCAGCTTGATAAATCCATATTTTACGATATATCTTGATTTGATTTGAGTAGATTCCATCACATAAACCCATATTTATTCACCTAAATAGCATGCTTTTGTGAATTCTTTCCTAATTGTGCTTAATTGTGAAAAATATGCTTTTCATGCTTAAATTGCTAATTTTAATTCACTATTCTCCCATCCGATGCCTTGATATATTTGTTTGAGTGATTTAAGGCTTTGAAGGCAAGAATGGCTTGAGAAAGTGGAATGGAAGCATACAAAGTGGAAGAATTCAAGAAATGAAGGATTTGGAAAGCTGCCAACCCTGACCTCTCTGTACTAAATTGGTCATAACATGAGCTACAGAGGTCCAAATGAGGCGGTTCTAGCGGCATTGGAAAGCTAACGTCCGGCACTTCAAAATGATATATAATTTGCTATAGTGGACATAAGTCTACCTATGTGTACGCACAGGTACTTGTGCATCTGCACAGGTCAATTTTCAGCATGTGTGCGGATGCACGCGTCTGTACGTCCGCACAGGTCCCTGTACGTGAGCTCATTAATGCAAATCGCTGGGAGCAAATTTTGGGCCTCCAAAACCCAATCCAACTCATTTTCTGAAACTATTTAAGACCAAATTGAAGAGGAATGAAGGGGGGAATTAGGGCTAGCTTTTATGATATTTTCTCTTAGTTTCTAGAGAGAGAAGCTCCCCCCTTTCTCTAGAATTAGGTTAGGTTTAGTTAATTTCTCTTTAATTTCTGTCTTTAATTATTGTTTTAATGTAGTTTCCTTTATGTTTTCATGCTTTTCTTATCTTTCTCTTCTTTATTTCTCTTGTAATTTCCTTTCTTTTGCCATTTTTTATGTTATGAACACTCTATGTTAATTTTACTTTCAATTAATGCAATTTATGTTTCATGTTCATTTATTGCTTTCTTTTGCTGTTGTTATGATTTTCTTGCTTTGGTAGTTATAGATTTATTTTTATTGCATTTTAATATTATTTTATTTTCATGCACACCAAGTGTTTGATAAAATACTTGGCTTAGTTTTTACATAGTTTTTCTTCACTCTTGGCTTGGAATTGTTGATTTTGGTGATCCTTGAGTCATTGATGTCCATTCTTGCTTGATATATTAGAGTAGTTAGTTAATTTGGTTTCCCTTGACTCTATGTGACCCCTTAGTGTTGACATAGGACTTAGGGATTGAAATTAACTATGCCTATTTGACTTATCTTCGATGTAAGGTTGACAAAGTAGGATTAACTCTTCATAATCATCATGTGTTTGTGGTCAATGACTAGGATAGGTAGCCTTAGTCCTCAATTGCTTGCCAAGAGGTTTCTTGTATTTGAAGATTTATTGCTTTGACTTTTACTTGCTTTCATTTACTTTCTTACATGTTAAGTTACTTGCTTGCCATTTCTTTCCCTTGCATTTAATTGCTTTAACTTTTATTGCTTTGATGTTTAATTTCTTGCATGTTTAATTTTCACATTCTTGGTTGAGAAATTGGATGTTTGGGTGGAATTGAGTTGTGGATGTCCATTCCGCATTGTGTGAGAATAGTTAATTGATTTGATTTCCATTGACACTAGTCTTTCACTAAGTAATTAGTGAGTTGACTAGGACTTATGGATTGAGATCAATTTCACCTTTTGACTAATTCTCAAGGAGGATTGACTAGTTTGTATTGCTTCCACACAATTGCCATGTTTGTGGTCCACAACTAGGATAGGAAGCCTAGATTACCAAATTCTTGCCAAGAGTTGCCATTTATATTCCTTGCATGTTCATTTACTTTCTTGCTATTTACATCTCTTGTTCTCTCTTGCTTTCATTCCCAATCCCCCATGCTCTTGCTCTCTCATAGCCAATAATTATACATTTCATTGCAACTCCTAGGGAAGATGATCTGGGAGCTAAATACTCTCGGTTTATATCTTGTATTTGATTTATTATTTGATAGTGAGAATTCATTGTTGGTTTGGACTATGCTACCAACGAATTGATTCTAGTTTTGATTGATTCCAAACTATACAAGAATTCTCCTTATCAAATTTGGCGCCGTTGCCGGGGAGTTGCAATAGTGTAAAGTTAGTGGCTATTGTATATATGTGAATATTGTAAATAGCTTGCTTTTTGGTTGTCTTTGTTGATGGTTAGGATTGGGATCCTAGAGGACATTGGACATTCAAGCATTGGTGGAGAAGTCAAGCACAAGCCACCATAGCAAAGGCTCTCCCAATTGTCTAACTTAAAGACATTAAATAAAAGTGCTTGGTAACATTGCTCCTACCCTTCTCTTTTTGTATATATTTTTCCTTAATTGCATTTTTGTTTGATTGATTAGCTTAGAATTAGTTTAATTTTGAGTTAGTTATGTTAATTTTGGTTTGGATCATGAATTTATGGGTTCTTGCATGTTTTGGTGTTGAGTTTTGATTGAACTAAGGCTTGGTACTTTAGAATTTTGAAGAAAATTTTTTGCAAAACAGGGCATTTGTGTGTACGAACGTACCTGTGCGTGCGCACAAAACTTCTATTTTCTGCGACCTGTGCGTGTGCACCAACCTGTGCACACGCACAAGTATGATTTTGCCCTCTGCTCGCAGCGCCAGCACGCCTTGTGCGTGATAAACCCCAATTTTGTGGTTTATCTTGTGTTTAATTTGGGGAATTTTATCAACTTTTCTCACATATATTCAATGAAATAGCATGGTTTTGCAATTCCCCCTTGATTTGTGTTTAAATGTGAAAACATGCTTTTTAGGCCTTAAAATAGCTAAATCAATTCACTTTAATTCCATTCGATGCCTTGATGTGTTTGTTGAGTGATTTCAGGTTCATAAGGCAAGTATTGGATGGAAGAAGTGAGGAGAAAAGCATGCAAAGTGGGAGAACTCATTAAGAAATGAAGAAACCGTAAAGCGGTCAAGCCTGACCTCTTCGCACTCAATCGATCATAACTTGAGCTACAGAGGTCCAAATGAGGTGGTTCTAGTTGCGTTGGAAAGCTAATATCTGGAGCTTCGAAATGATATAAAATTTGCTATAGTTTCCTGACGTATAGGGGTGTGCACGCGCCATGTACGCGTGTGCACCGATGCAGCACGTGGTTCACTAAAAGTGAAATCATGGCCAGCGATTTTGCAGCTCATTTTGGGCCCAATCCAACCCATTTTTGATGCTATTTCATGAAGAATTCAAGCTTGGGCAAGGAAGGAGCAATTATTTGGTAGTATAGCATCATGTAGGTTAGTTTCTAGAGAGAGAAGCTCCCTCTTCTCTCTAGAATTAGGTTAGGTTAATCTCTCCTAGATCTAGGTTCAATTTCATGTTTTCATCTTGTTTCCTTTATGATTTCTTGTTCCTACTACTTGATTCTCTTAGTTTTCTTGTTAATTTCCCTTTTATGCTCTCTTTTGTGATGATGAACTCTTGATGGATTTGGATCTCTTTTATGAAATTTATGTTTGATGTTCTTTTAATTGATGATTTGAGTTGTGGATTTACTTTTCTTGCAATTGGTAGTTGGTAGATTTATTATTCTTGCATTTTTACTATGCTTCCCTTTTATGCCTTCCAAGTGTTTCACAAAATGCTTGGTTGGGCTTTAGAGTAGATTTTGAGCATTCTTGGCTTGGGAAAAGTAATTGGGCAATTTTGAGTCATTAATACCCAATTTAGATTGGTGATCTAGAGTTGTTAGTTAACATCATTTCAATGACGCTAATCTCTTGCTAATTCAATTAGCGAGTTGATTAGAATTTTTGATTTGAGGTTAACTAATCTTATTTGACTTTCTCTAATAGAAGATAACTTACACCTTCTTCCAACATTAGGGATGATGAAATAAGATAAATTCTTGTTAAGTGTTATGATTAATGACTAGGATAGAAAGCCTATGATCTCAAACCTTGCCATGAATGTCTCTCTTTATTAATTGCTTTCTTTAATTGCTCTCTTTACTTCTTTTGCCATTTGCTCTCTTGCAAAAATATAAAATCAAACCCCCTTACATCTTCATAGCCAATAATTAAACACTTTGTTACAATTCCTTGTGAGACGACCCGGAGTCTAAATACTTCGGTTAATTCTTATTGGGGTTTGTACTTGTGACAACTCAAATTTTTTATGTGAGAATTGTTTGCTGGTTTGGAGCTATGCTTACAACGAAGTTCTTATTTCTATAAGAGGAATTCTAGACCGACACGACAAAACTTATCATCAAAATGGCGCCGTTGCCGGGGAGTTGCAATGGTGTTATGTTATTGGCTATTGTGAATATGTGAATATGTTTGCCTTTTGCTTATTTGTTAGTTTTTGTTAGACTTAGGACTTGTTGCTTATTTTTGTAGCTTTTACTTTTATTTGCTATTATGAATTCTCATCTTCACTTTGGCTATGAGTTTGGCTCAAATTATGTTATAAGAAATGGGAGCTACAATGAGGATGTGCATCAAGGATGGAACAATCAAAGATGGGAGGAGTCTCAAGGGATTGATCAACCTTCTTGGCAACAACAACCTCCGGTTTCTTATGGGTATAATTCTAATCCTAATGCATATCAATCTAATGGATGTGGTGACCCTTATTGTGATTGTCAACAACCACCACCACATGCCCATGAACCACCTCCCCAATATAGTTTTGAGCCACCTTACTCACAAGCCCCTTTTCACCAAACACCTCCATATGACCCCAACCCATATCCACCATACCAACCACCTTGTGAACCATATAAACCATATGAAGAACCATCCCAATTTCACCACCAATACCCTCAAGAACCACCACCTCACTATTCTTACCAAGATGAATCACCTCCCATGTATGATAACTTTCAACCACAAGATGAATTCCCCTTTCCACCATAACCCTCTATGGAAGAATACCCATATCCATCAATCCAAGAGCAATATGATCCTACTTATACTAGCCAAGTGGAACAAGAGCCAATGGATCGTCTCAAGGAAGCAATGGATTGACTTCAAGCAATAATCCGTCAAAAGGAGAAAGAGGAAGCCCAAAAGAGACACGAAACTATCGAGGCTAACCTTGCCAAAATTAAAGCCAACTTGGACTCATGGGACTCATGCAACAAGCAAACATCTCCACGGATGAATGTGAGAAATCAACCGAAGAAAGGAGCATGAAGGAGATTTTAGAATCTCAACATGAGGACAAGGAGATGGGGTATGTCTTGCAACAAGTGGAGAGTGAAGAGATTGTTGATGAAGAAGAAGTGGTTGAAGAGCTAGGCGAAGTTGAGCAAGAGGTGGATTCCAAGCTTGAGAAAACTTCCACACCAAGTGATGTTGTTGATGATCTTGTGGAAGTTGTTGAACTTTCTTCCATTGAACTTGAAGATGATGTTGAAGGGGATAATGCGCAACCTCCTAAGCATATAATGAATGATGAAGAATTGGAAGAATGTGAGCAAATAACAAACCTTCCTCTTGGAGATGAGCCCACACCAACACATGATCCTTTGGTATTTGAGGAATCTTCTCCTATTGATATTGAGGTAAATGTTGAGATAAGTTCCATATTACCTCCATGTTGTGACATGAAGAGTGGGGAAGAGCTAGAAGAAGTTGGTGAAGAGGTGGTTGAATGTGAAGAACTTTGTTAAGAGGAAGAGGTTGAAGTTGAAGAAGCTTGCCAAGAGGTGGAGGTAGTCAAGAAAGAGCACAAGGGAGTAGACCTTGTATTGTCTAAGTGTGGGGAGGTTCCCCTTCCTAAGTTACCATCCATCATAACATTCAAGTGGGTAAAATTCTTATCTCTAATCTTTACTTTCCCACTTGAATATGGTTTGATTGAGACGGATGGGCAACTTAGAACTCTTTATGGGGTTAAGAGCAAAAGAGAATTTATTAGTGGGTGGAAATGCCAATCAAGGTTTTTTATGGTTGGAAACTCAAAGTCTAAGTGCAATGGTTGGTATAGTTCTCAACTAAAGGGGTCTAGGAAGATGCTTTGGTGTTTACTTAAGAATTTGGATCACTTCTCACCTAATTGGAATTGTGACGATCAACTTGAAGATGGGTGTAGAAACAAGATTTGGGATCCGAAAATAGATGAAGATCAATTTTGGAAGCCCTTAGCTTGTGTGGAACTTCATCAAATCTTGGTGCCATTGGTTTTGAATTTTGAAGCTTACTTGAGGTCCAAGCATTGGTGGAGGTTTCAAGATGAGTACAATCATAAGCCACCATAACAAGGAGCCTTCCAAATGTCCAACTTAAGGACTTAAACTAAAAGTGCTAGGTGGGAGACACCCACCATGGTAAACTCTTTTCATTTTTCCCTTTTGTACATATTGGTAATTAGTTTAATTTCATATTTTGTTGAGTTTGTTGAGTATAATTGGTAGTTTAGTAGGCTAAATAAGGCTTTATGGTGTTTTGGTAGCTGTTTGGAGGTTTAGAATGCTTGGTTTAGTGCAAGAACTTGGAAAAATTTTGAAAAATAGAGCACCATCCACGCGTATGCGAACTACGTGCGTACGTGTGCATTAAGCATTTTCACCCCTCCACGCGCAGGCGCCATGTGCGCGTACGCGTGGATTGAAAAATTCATCCCTCTATGCATTGACCCGAGAGTTGTGCCTACACTGCGCCAACACCATGCTTGAGGCACAAACCAACCCGCGCGTACGCGCACCTGGCGCGTACGCATCCATAAGCTAAATGCGCAATGCACGCGCACGCACGCTGTGCGTGTGCACGTCGATAGCGCCACCTGCCCTCCTGGTACATGTTCCAGAGAATTGGGCCAACCTTGGGCTGACACTGTGCCCCGCGCATAATCTCACCTACACGTGCGCGCACCTGGCGCGTACGCGCCCTTCGGGCAAACTGCGCATCGGCACGTAAGCGTGCATGACGCGTCCGCGTTGGTAAAAAAAAAGAGTTTTTTTTCTCATCTTCCATTTTCTTTTGTCCATTGCATTCGCATACTTTTATTCTTCGCATTTTTATTTTGTTTTTTATAGCCTGTTTTTACTTTAATTTTTTCGAGTTTCTTATTTTAATAATGGTGTTGAATTCTCTTACTCAAGTGTTAAGAATTTCTTGGTTAATCTTAGTGCTTCTTGACTTGTTTGATATTGTTGGGTGATGAAACTTTTAAATCAATGCTTAATCTTGTATGACTCTTATATTCTTTGTGCATTGATATGAACTTGCATGTCCTTCATGACCCACTCTTTCTGGTTGAACTTAATGCTTTTGAGTACTCTTCATGCTTTGACTTTACTCTCGCATCAAGTGTTAGTTAATATGCCTTAGCTTATATTATTTTCTCACTCACATGTTGTAGCTACCATGTAGTGAAAACCTTACTCTTATTTGGCATTAGCCCCCGCCTATGCTCTATTTGCTTTGCTATCTTTGTTGTAGGCTTAATTTTCTTTCTTTTCTCTCCTTTGAGGTTGGCCACCAAGAAGGAAAGGAATAGAAAAGCTTCTAATGGGGTAACAAACAAGTTCACCCGCACAACCTTTTGAAGAAACTCATCAATTGCAGCAACCCATCCACCTTGCTCTTCTTTGCATGCACCGAGGATGGTGCAAATTTCTAAGTGTAGGGAGGTCGTCCGACCGATCTCCATGGGTAACAATTTGTTTCTTTCAACACCAATTCTTGATTTCCCTTGTTAAATTAGTTGTTGCATTGCATGACAGATTGCATGTTAGTTAAAATTTGTACATATTTTTACCACTTCCTTTTTATGTTAGGACTACTTGGTTAAGGTGATGATTTCTTTTCCAAGAAAACTGTTTTTAGGGCACCCCACCAATTTGAAAAAAATTTTGTTGAACTTGCTTGAAGAATTTATTTTGGAACATGGTTTTTGAGCTAAGAACACAAGCATGTGATTTTTGAGCCTAATTGTGTGGTTACATTATATAACCACTTATTTTCATTCTTGTGTGCATTATTCTCTTTCTATGATTGTAATCTTTGATTTGTTTGATTCTTTATGTCCATTGTTCCATGTATAGATGCATTTATATGATTGAGGCCATCATTTCATATATCTCACTTACCCAAATAGCCTACCTTTCATCAACCATTGTTAGCCCATTTTGAGTCTATTTAATCCCTTTTGTTCTTAATTTTAGCACATCACTACCCCTAAGTGAAAAATAATAAATATTCCTTAATTTGGATCTTTGATTAGCTTAGGCTAGTGAGGGTGTGTATCATTTGGGTATGGGAAACTTGGGACATTGGTTCAGAGAAAAGTGTATTTTTTGTATTTTTGTCGAAGATTTTTGGGAATTAGGTACATACTTATGCATTAAATATGTAAAATTATATGCATTGATACGTTTGTATATACTTTAAAAAAAGATAAAGAAAAAAGAAAAAAAAACAAATATATATATAAAAGAAAAAAAATATAGAAAAAAGAAAAAAGAGAAAAAGAAATAAAAAGGGGACAAAAATACCCCAAAGTAAAGTTCAGTAAAAATCAATGCATATGGAATGTTAATTAAAGAGAATGCATGAGTATGTGAAAAAGTGGGAATCATGGGTAGCTAGTTTATGTATTAGAATTGTATAGGTTGTTACATGTGTTAGGTGAGAGCTTAGGCTAATCAAAGATTCAAATTTCAAGCTCACTTGACCATATGCATCCTACCTTTACCCTAGCCCCATTACAACCTATGAATAAGTCCTCATGATAAATGTGTGCATGCATTGAATAATTGTTGATTGTTAGAAGAAAAACAAATCTTGGAAAGCATGAGTAGAAGAGAATTGAGTGAATCGACCCTATACACTTGAGCGACTAGAGCGGATACACTTCCGGTGAGGGTTCGATGCTCAATTCCTTGTTCCCGGCTTTCATGAGCGTTCTTCTTGCAAGTCTATTTGAACTTCATTTTGATATTTGAATTGGTAGAGTTCATAAGTCATCATACTACTTAGCCCTACATGTGCATATATGTTCTTGGAGATTGATTTACTCTTAACCAAGTAGGTAGAAGCATTTTGCATTTAGTTGCACACATATAGATAGGTGCATATAGTTTATTTGCATTGAATAAATGTTCACACCCCTTTTCTTGTCCTTCTTTATTCTTAGCATGAGGACATGCTTGGTTTAAGTGTGGGGAGATTTGATAAACCCCAATTTTATGGTTTATCTTGTGCTTAATTTGGGGGATTTTATCAACTTTTCTCACATTTATTCAATGAAATAGCATGGTTTTGCAATTCCCCCTTGATTTGTGCTTAAATGTGAAAACATGCTTTTTAGGCCTTAAAATAGCTAAATTCAATTCACTTTAATTCCATTCGATGCCTTGATGTATTTGTTAAGTGATTTCAGGTTCATAAGGCAAGTATTGGATGGAAGAAGTGAGGAGAAAAGCATGCAAAGTGGGAGAACTCATGAAGAAATGAAGAAACTGTAAAGCTGTCAAGCCTGACCTCTTCACACTCAATCGATCATAACTTGAGCTACAAAGGTCCAAATGAGGCGGTTCTAGTTGCATTGAAAAGCTAACATCCGGGGCTTTGAAATGATATAAAATTTGCCATAGTTTTCTGATGTATAGGGGCGCGCACATGCCATGTACGCGTATGTGCCGATACAGCACGTGGTTCACTAAAAGTGAAATCGTGGCCAGTGATTTTGCAGCTCATTTTGGGCCCAATCCAACCCATTTCTGATGCTATTTCATGCAGAATTCAAGCTTGGGTAAGGCGGGAGCAATTGTTTGGTAGTATAGCATCATGTAGATTAGTTTCTAGAGAGAGAAGCTCCCTCTTCTCTCTAGAATTAGGTTAGGTTAATCTTTCCTAGATCTAGGTTCAATTTCATATTTTCATCTTGTTTCCTTTATGATTTCTTGTTCCTACTACTTGATTCTCTTAGTTTTCTTATTAATTTCCCTTTTATGCTCTCTTTTGTGATAATGAACTCTTGATGAATTTGGATCTCTTTTATGAAATTTATGTTTGATGTTCTTTTAATTGATGATTTGAGTTGTGGATTTACTTTTCTTGTAATTGGTAGTTGGTAGGTTTATTATTCTTGCGTTTTTACTATGCTTCCCTTTTATGCCTTCCAAGTGTTTGACAAAATGCTTGGTTGGGCTTTAGAGTAGATTTTGAGCATTCTTGGCTTGGGAAGAGTAATTGGGCAATTTTGAGTCATTAATACCCAATTTAGATTGGTGATCTAGAGTTGTTAGTTAACATCATTTCAATGATGCTAATCTCTTGCTAATTCAATTAGCGAGTTGATTAGGATTTTTGATTTGAG
The DNA here is from genome assembly GCF_059453495.1 of Arachis ipaensis. NCBI lineage: Eukaryota > Viridiplantae > Streptophyta > Magnoliopsida > Fabales > Fabaceae > Arachis > Arachis ipaensis. The sequence continues at coordinate 88,216,589 of NC_142444.1, forward strand.
GTTAACTAGTCTTGTTTGACTTTCTCTAATAGAAGTTAACTTACACCTTCCAACATTAGGGATGACGAAATAAGATAAATTCTTGTTAAGTGTTGTTATGATTAATGACTAGGATAGAAAGCCTATGATCTCAAACCTTGCCATGAATGTCTCTCTTTATTAATTGCTTTCTTTAATTGCTCTCTTTACTTCTTTTGCCATTTACTCTCTTGCAAAAATATAAAATCAGACCCCCTTACATCTTCATAGCCAATAATTAAACACTTCATTGGAATTCCTTGTGAGACGACCCGGAGTCTAAATACTTCGGTTAATTCTTATTGGGCTTTGTACTTGTGACAACTCAAATTTTTGATGTGAGATTTGTTTGTTGGTTTGGAGCTATGCTTACAACGAAGTTCTTATTTTTATAAGAGGAATTCTAGACTGACACGACAAAACTTATCATCAGTGCGCGCACGTTCCCCTGCTTTCTGCCATTTGTGCGTGTGCACCTACTCGTGCGCACGCACACATGCTCTTTTTCGCACTCTTTGTGCGGATGCACAGATGTGTGCATCCGCACGCCAACTTGCAACCACTCAGGTGGGAGTGTTGGCACAGTCTGTGCGTATGAAACCCTGCCCCCTTAGCCTTTCGTGCGTGCGCATGGACCTGTGTGCGCACGTATATATGATCCTTCCCTTAAAAAATAAACTTTCTGTGTGTACGCACACAATTGTGCGCACGCACACGCTGTAATTCCTTTTCTGTTCGCAGCGCTCGCACCATGCTGTGCGCTCGCACACCCTCCCTTATTTCACCTTGTGTGCGTACACACACATACCTGTGCGTACGCACACCCCTGTTTTCACCCATTATACTTCTTTTCTTCTCTTCTTCTTTCTTCCACCCCCTCTTCTTTTGCTTTTGCCTTCTTTTCTACTTGTTTTACTTTGTTTTATTTGCATTTCATTTTTATTTTGGTAATTATATTAGCTTTAGTTTAGTTGTTTGACAATTAAATAAATTGCAAGTGTTTTCTTGATGATTATTGGGTTTCTTCTTGCTTGAATTTTGATTTAATGAATATGTGCACTATGTATCAAGTTTTTGTTGATTGCCTAGATGAATTGCAAGTTTAATGCATATGTTGTAGCTACCGTATGTGTTAGACTATATCCTTTTGTGGCATATTGAATTGTACAATTTTACTTTAGTGATTTGAGTTGAGCTACTTAGTCATCATGGTTCTTAAGTGAATATAATCACATAACAAGGTATTTGTTCCTTGTTAATGATTTGTATTTTTCTGAGTTGACTTGACTTGATTCATATCAAGACTTATCACTTTTTGTAACAAACACCTTATACATGTGGAAGTTTCCTTATTCCTAAGGGTGAATAAGTAGTCTCTTTTCATCAATAAATTGGTTGTTGTTGATTGTGCCATTTTTTTATTCACTTTATGCTTTCACTTGCACAACCTTACTATCCAATATATTTTATACTCAATTTATTTTAGTTGTGGTTACCTAGGTTGTTTATGCCTTAAGTCTTGCTTATTTATTACTTGCAACCTAGAACTACTTGATTGAGGAACATGCTATTTCTTTTGCTTGGGTGGTTATTGTTTTATCCGATCAATGTGTTGTGTTCTAAATTGTGCGCGTATTTAGAATACACACATTGCCTTTTATCATACCACACACATCTTACCTTTCCTCAATTGTTGTTTCTTTGTCTATAAAGCAACCGGAACCCCCGGAGCCCACCCGCTGAAGGAGGAGCCTCAAAACCCTTCATCCCTCGGATTGTGTGCATGCACAGAGGACTGTGCATTATTTAAGTGTGGGGGAGGATCGCTAACTTCAAGGGGGGTAAATTTTCTTTTCTTAGACACTTTGCAACATTCTTCCTTTTTGTTCCTTTCTCTTCAATTTTTGCAATTTTTGTTCTTGTTTTTATTTTGTTTTGTTTGGTTTGTTTGTATATATCTCCTTAATGCTTATAGTTATATGATAGTAAATACTTGCATGTTGCATGTTAGATTGAATAAGTTTGGTTGAAACAACAAAGAATTTTCAAGAAATCTCTTTTTGGGCACTCCATTGATTAGATTTGAAAATTATTTTTGAACTTGCTTGAAGTATCTTTTTATAAAACATAGAAAAGAGCTTGAACAAATACCAAGTGAGATTTGAGCTTTAATTGTATGGTTGCACATTTTCAACCACAATTTTTTGTTCTTGTGTGATAAACTCCTTTTATGATTGTAATCTTTGATTTGCTTTAATCTATATATCCTATATTTATTGTTTTAGATTGCATTTAGTATGATTGAGGCCATCTTTGTATAGCTCACTAACCCATATGGCCAACCCTTACATCTACCTTTGTAAACCACTTTTGAGCCTTTTAATTCCCCTTTGTTATAATTTTAAGCACATCATCAACCCTAAGTAAAAGATCATGAATGTCCTTGAATTGTACCTTTGATTAGCTTGGGTTTGAGTGTGTATGTTAATCAAGTGTGGGAGGAATTTGTGGAAAACCTTGGTAGTTAGTTAGCTTTGGGTGTTCATTGAAAATATGGCAAAATAGGTAACTACTCATGCATCTATTGGTTAAAACATATGCATATCATTTTGTTAATAATAAGAAAAAAAAGGAAAAAAAGAAGAAGAAAAAAGAAAAAGAGAAAAAGAAAAGAAAGAGAAATGATAATAAGAATGTAAGTAAGAGATGCATATGTAGTTGAATTGGAAAGAGTATGCATGAGTGAATGTGAGAAAGAGAATAAATGGGTAGTTAGGTTGTTTTGTTATGTATATAGGATGATATAGGATTAGGTGGGATACTTAAGCTAATCAAAGATCAAATCTATTAGCCCACTTAACCATATTGATCCTACCCTTACCTAAGCCCCACTACAACCCTCAAAAGACCTCATGATATTTGCATTCACTCATCAAATACTAGTTGATTGTTAGATGACTTGCAAATCTTTGAGAAATATGATTAAAGGAGGATTGAGTGATTAAACCCTACACACTGAGCGATTAGAGTGTAAACACATCCAGTGAGGGTTTCAATTGCTCAATTCTATGTTTCCATTGCTTATTTTGTGTCTTTTTGCAAGTTGGTGAACTTAATTTTGAAAATTTCAAATCAATCTTTGGACATTGATCATATTGCTATATTTTCCTTGTCTTGGCCCAAAGTTTCTACTTTGGATTGATTGAGATTCTTTTGTTTGTTTTTGCTAAACTCTATGAATCATAGTGTAGATATATATAGATAGCATTTAGTATAGTTACATGCATGTAGGTAGTTGCATTAATAATTACCCCTTCATTCATCTCCTTTGGTTGGTTTAGCATGAGGACATGCTTAGTTTAAGTGTGGGAGAATTGATAAATCCATATTTTACGATACATCTTGGTTTGATTTGAGTGGATTCCATCACATAAACCCACATTTATTCACCTAAATAGCATGCTTTTGTGAATTCTTTCCTAATTGTGCTTAATTGTGAAAAATATGCTTTTCATGCTTAAATTGCCAATTTTAATTCACTTTTCTCCCATTCGATGCGTTGATATATTTGTTTGAGTGATTTAACACTTTGAAGGCAAGAATGGCTTGAGAAAGTGGAAGGGAAACATACAAAGTGGAAGAATTCAAGAAATGAAGGATTTGGAAAGCTGCCAGCCCTGACCTCTTTGTACTAAATTGGTCATAACTTGAGCTACAGATGTCCAAATGAGGTGGTTCCAGCAGCATTAGAAAGCTAATGTCAAGGGCTTCAAAATGATATACAATTTGCTATAGTGGACATAGGTCTACCTATGCGTACGCACAGGTCAATTTTCAGCATGGGTGCAGACGCATGCATCTGTGCGTCCGCACAGGTCCCTGCACGTGAGCTCAATGCAAATCGCTGGGGGCGAATTCTGGGCCTCCAAAACCCAATCCAACTCATTTTTTGAAGCTATTTAAGACCAAATTGAAGAGGAATGAAGGGGAGAATTAGGGTTAGCTTTTATGATGTTTTCTCTTAGTTTCTAGAGAGAGAAGCTCCCCCCTCTCTCTAGAATTAGGTTAGGTTTAGTTAATTTCTTTTTAATTTCTGTCTTTGATTATTATTTTAATGTAGTTTCCTTTATGTTTTCATGCTTTTCTTGTCTTTCTCTTCTTTATTTCTTTTGTAATTTCTTTTCTTTTGCCATTTTTATGTTATGAACACTCTATGTTAATTTTACTTTCAATTAATGCAATTTATATTTCATGTTCATTTATTGCTTTCTTTAGTTGTTGTTATGATTTTCTTGCTTTGGTAGTTATAGATTTATTTTTATTGCATTTTAATATTATTTTATTTTCATGCACACCAAGTGTTTGATAAAATGCTTGGCTTAGTTTTTACATAATTTTTCTTCACTCTTGACTTGGAATTGTTGATTTTGGTGATCCTTGAGTCATTGATGTCCATTCTTGCTTGATATATTAGAGTAGTTAATTAATTTGGTTTCCCTTGACTCTATGTGACCCTTTAGTATTGACATAGGACTTAGGGATTGAAATTAACTATGCCTACTTGACTTATCTTCGATGTAAGGTTGACTAAGTAGGATTAACTCTTCATAATCATCATGTGTTTGTGGTCAATGACTAGGATAGGTAGCCTTAGTCCTCAATTGCTTGCCAAGAGGTTTCTTGTATTTGAAGATTTATTCCTTTGACTTTTACTTGTTTTCATTTACTTTCTTACATGTTAAGTTACTTGCTTGCCATTTCTTTCCCTTGCATTTAATTGCTTTAACTTTTATTGTTTTGATGTTTAATTTCTTGCATGTTTAATTTTCACATTCTTGGTTGAGAAATTGGATGTTTGGGTGGAATTGAGTTGTGGATGTCCATTCCGCATTGTGTGAGAATAGTTAATTGATTTGGTTTCCATCGACGCTAGTCTTTCACTAAGTAATTAGTGAGTTGACTAGGACTTATGGATTGAAATTAATTACACCTTTTGACTAATTCTCAAGGAGGATTGACTAGTTTGTATTGCTTCCACACAATTGCCATGTTTGTGATCCACAACTAGGATAGGAAGCCTAGATTACCAAATTCTTGCCAAGGGTTGCCATTTATATTCCTTGCATGTTCATTTACTTTCTTGCTATTTACATCTCTTGCTCTTTCTTGCTTTCATTCCCAATCCCCCATGCTCTTGCTCTCTCATAGCCAATAATTATACATTTTATTGCAACTCCTAGGAAAGATGACCTGAGAGCTAAATACTCTCGGTCTATATCTTGTATTTGATTTATTATTTGATAGTGAGAATTCATTGTTGGTTTGGACTATGCTACCAACGAATTGATTCTAGTTTTGATTGATTCCAAACCATACAAGAATTCTCCTTATCACAGCCCATGATTTAATATTCTTGCTTTGGTTTTAATTTCAATAAATGGTTCTTCTAGCATAAATTTGAGTTTTTATAAACAGATTTGATAATTGCACACATCATTGTGAAGTATATGTATGATTCCTAAGTTTGGTGTGCCTGAAGGCACTCCAAAATAGCTTCTCAAGCTTTCTTAGGATATATACTTATTCATTCTGATGGAGTATACAGCAAACATTAAGTTTGGTGTCTACATATGCAGTGAATTTCAGAAAAATTATTTTTGTTCAAAGGATCAAATTTATGAATAGATGAACCATACATTGCTTCATATTTTTTTTTGAGTTTATGGTATTATGGTAGAAAATAAAATGTTCCTTATAATGAATGTACCAATTATGGTGGATACTCATTGAGTTTTATATGGATCCTTTAGCAGAGAACAAGTTTGGTGTTCACCAAATTCGGTTTAAAATCTAAGGAGCATAATTGGTTATCTATAAATAAGGAACATGTAGAATTTTTCCTTGTTACTTGTCACTACACCACCGTACCAATTTTAAACCTTAAGCTTACCATTGCCTTGAGTTAATTGTATAGGTACAAGGGAGATTGAGAAGAAGACAAAAGGGGGCATGTACGGTTGTCACAAGATCAAAAGAGAGTCACATGTGCCTAGGGAATGGTGTTCTCTTGGGAACAAAATCTGCATGGTCTAGGAGGCCGAACCAAATGTGCCCAATGAGGAAGAAATCCTTATCCTCTTCCATCCTTGCATGCAAGCCATCCATGCCATGAGCTTTCTACAATGCTTTACTCAATCTACACCCTTCATTTTTGCTTAATCGAACCCCCTCCCCCCACTTGTGGCTTTGTTTTAATGATTCATGCCTTGGCTATAAATTGGCAGCAGTACTTCCTAGCTCACATATCCCCTCTCTACTCATACAAGACTTCTTCACCTAGTTGCCTTTATTTCATTTACACCTTCCTCTCAAACATGTTACAGCAGACCCTTTTCACCCAAAAGACAACACATAATACCCAACTCCCTCTCCTCTCCGTCCTAAAGCCATACCTTAAGTAAGGCTCATTCTCTTTCTTTTTCCACCTTCTATCCTAATTTATGGCTTCATCAAGTTTCAAAAGAAGGAAGGGAAAAGAACCAGCTGTAGCCGAACCATCAAATTATGATACAAGGAGATTTAAATCTCAGTTTCATGAATCAAGGTATCATAGGCTCATGGAATCAAAGCACGTCATTCCAGAGATGGGATTTATACTGCATGATGGAGAGTATCCTATCATGAGGAGAATCACCGCATAGAGGAGATGAAAACTTTTGTGTGAGCCTCTCACAAACATCAGTGCAGTCATGATAAGGGAATTCTACACAAATGCTATGAAGACAGGCAAGGACAACCCTCTTTATAAGAGCTATGTCAGGGGTGTTGAGGTAGATTTTAGCCCACCATTCATTATGAGAGTCCTACAATTGAGAGTAATAACCTATGGAGAACTTAGCTTTGAGGAAAGACTGTAGGGTGAGAATGACCCTGATGAGATATTACATGGGTTATGCTTTGAAGGTAGAGACTGGGAAAGGGACTCAGAGGGAGCTCCAAGCCACTTGAAAAGAATTGATCTTATACCTGAAGCCAAAGGGTGGTATGAGATAGTGAGGAGATCTATACTCCCTACTGCAAATACCTCAGCAGTCACAATCAAGAGATCCATCTTGACGTATTGCATCTTGAGGGGAGGAGAAATCAACATCCCACAGCTCATAGAAGATAGCATTTAGGAGATAGTTGAGAATACAGGCAAAGGTAGGCTTGGTCACCCAAGCACTATTCTGAGGCTGTGCAAAAGGGCTGGGGTACTCTTTGACGATGAATATATAGAGAAGGTAAAAGGAAGCAGGGGAATTACAAGGCAAAGAATGCAAGGTGCCACTGATGCTGACAACCAAGAGGAAGGAAGAGCTCAAGGTAGAAGAAGGAGACCACAAGTGGAGGGAGAGCAAGCTTCTAGTCCCATGGACCTGAGCCAATTGCAGAGAGTCATTGAAAAAATGTCTCAACAACACATGAGAGCACAGGAGCAACAACAGGAGCAATATTTGAGGCGACAAGAGTAATACTTGCAACAACAAGAGCAGTATTTGAAGGATCATGAGCAACAACAGCATTGGCAGCAGTAAATGATGGAGAAGCAAGAAAACTTCCAGCTCTAGATGTTGGAACAACAAAGAGAGTTTCAAGCAAGAATTCTTGAGGGACAAAGGGAACAATCAACAAACTTTCAAGAATTATTTAACAGATTGTCCCTATGACAGGCCAAGTATGGGGAGTACACCCAAAATCTCTACCAATGGAAGAACATATATCATACAATTGGAGAGCATAGGTATGTGGACAGAATGGAGTATGATATAGAAACTCAAGCAAAGTTGGACTATGTAGTCCATAGCATGCCGGCATTTAACCAACAGATCAAGCTATTTGAGCAATGCCAAGAGTTAATAGATCATCATAGAGAACTAGCCAATAAACAGACAGCACACATGCAATAAGGATTGAAGGATGCTGGGCTCTAGGATCAAGTAGACCAAATTTGGGATCGAAAGTCCCCTGTTGAAGAACCCCAAGAAAGAAAGAAGAAGAAGAAGAAACGAAAAAGCAGCAAAGGGAAAGAGCACGACAATTAGAGGTGGTGGAGTTCTTTTTATAGTTTTAATTAAATAAGGATGATGCATACCTGAAACATGATATGCCTCCAAATGTTTTATGTTCTACATCTTCATATCTTGAGTAGTTTTCTTGTTAGGATTTACATTATGCTTGTTATCACTCATCTGCTTTAAATTCATGTTTTGTTTCCCTTTTGCATCAATAAAGAGAAAATATTTGACATAGAGAGTAATTGTCCAATGTGGTAAGGATTGGAATGAAGTTCAGTGGTGGTGCTTGCTTGATTTAATGATAAGCTCACTAATAAAAGCTGCATAATGGAATATTCTATGTAGTATGAACTTGGTTGTTGCTATAAAACCTTTTATTAATGAACTTTCCTGGAAGAATGAAGAAAAGTGAGAAAGAAAAAGGAAAGAGAAAAAAGCCAAGAAATGGCAAAGAAACAAACAATAAGGCTAGACACCAATAGCTTAGACCTTAGGACATATGCCTGTGGTGCTTCTTGTACTAGGATCTGCTTGGACAATTAGGTTCTGAGGAGTCTTTTAAAACTTGGTAACTTGGATTAACTAATCCGGGATTGCCAACCGAAAGTCCATTATCAAGAGCAACCTAGTTACAAAGCATTTAGTGATCCAAAGAGATGCTGGGCATCAATGTTCCTAGGAAGAAATTGTGAGCCAAGTGTCTGTAGTGAAGAAATGTTGAGCAAAATAGAGCCAAAAGGCTGTGCAACACTTGACACTAAGCTATCATTAAGAAATAAGCTTTCTAAGCAAAAGAAAGAAGAAAAATTTAACAGGGATCAATCAAAAAGCAAGGCATTATAGCAGCAACTCTAGTGAACCTTCAAAGAGACATTCCATATCAGATAGCTAAGAATAATTGAGCTGCATTTGTCTGCATAAAACCCCATAGTCTTAATTCAATTATCTTCTAAATAAGGACATGTATGCTTCTCTGTTTGATTTCATTTCTTCTCATGTTTAGTGCTTGCTTGGGGACAAGCAAGATTTAAGTCTGGTATTGTGATGACAAGTCATCTTATGCTAGCTTTTCAAGCATTTTTCACTTGTTGCATTAGGTTTTATGTACTTTCTTGCACAATAAGTAAGTGATTTGGAGTGGATTTTCATGATTATGTTAAATCAATCAACCATCATTTATTTGACACAAAATCATAGGGTTTATGCTAGAATTAGTTGATTTTATGAATGATTTAGAAACCTTGTGAATTTGGTGATACTTTGACATGTTTGTTTGGTTGCTTGCAGATGAAGAAAGGAGGGCAAGACACCAAGGGGAACAAGAAAGGAAGGCCAGCGCTCAACCAAGGGAGCGCTTAACCAAAGCAGCACTCAACCAAGGGAGCGCTCAACAAAGGCCAACGTTCACAAGGAGCGCTCAAAGAAGTGAGCACTACACTCACAAGTGTGAGCATTTTCGGGCACTAACCTAAGGGAAGCTGGGCTCGCATTAAACCAAAGAAGGCACACATCAAAGGCTGGCGCTCAAAGAAGTGAGTACTACGCTCACAAGTGTGAGCATTCTCGTGGCCCTCACCAAGGAAATAAAGGAAGCGCAACACTCACAAGAGGGAACCCCAAGGCTCGAAGGGGGAGCACCCAAGGGAGTGCTAGACATAGCGCTCAATTAAGGAAGCATAGCGCTCACTAAAAGGAGCGCCAAGGATCGAAGAGGGGGCACACATTGAAGCAACAAGGAGTAGTGCTCAAAATTTGAGCGCAGCGCTCACTTAATGAACGCGAAGAGAGCTAAGCCCACAAAGGAAGCATGCTTGGCCAAAGGAAAATGAACGCTACGCTCACAAAACCCAACGGAGCACTCCACTAGAGCATGCCTAAAACCCAAAATTTAATCAATCGCCATCTTGGATCCATTTCTTCACAAGTCAAAAGGCCAACTCCAAAGCTTCGAAGACAAAAATAGAAAGTGTATAAATAGGAGTAGATTTGATTTAGATAGGACTTTCGAACATTTAACTTTCGGGGACTTTTTCACTTTTTGGCTGGCCTTTGATTTTCAATTTTCATTGGGAACTTTCTCTGGAGCTTTCTTAGTTTTTAGAACTTTGTAATTGAGATCGGATCTGAATTTGGCTTTCTGGTTTTTATTTTCTTTCTTCTGCATCTTCTACTTTCTCTTTGATTTTGATTTTTTGGAACTCTGATTGGAGAATTCTTCTGGATCTCTCCATTGTTGAGTTTCCTTTTGATCTCTTTGTTTCTGTTTTCATAAATTTGAAGATCTGATCTCAATTGTTTCTTTAAATTCCATCCTGAAGCAAGTTTTCATTTCTGTTTTAGTCTTCTATAAATCTACACTTCTGTTTAGATCTTCTGCAATTCTCTTCATCTCTTACTTCTTTGATTTTACTGCACTTTACATTTTCAGCTTTTTTTGGATCCCAGCACCCAATTCCTTTAAATCTTCAAGCAATTTAAGTTTCCAGCAATTTAGATTTAGCAATTTAAGTTTCTTGAACTTTAAGTTTCAGTCATTTACATTTCTTGCAATTTAAGTTTCTGTTCTTTTACTTTTCTTGCAATTTAAGTTTTTGTTCTTTTACTTTTCTTGCATTTTAAGTTTCTGCTCTTTTACTTGCTTATACTTTAAGTTTCATGCAATTTACCATTCCAGCACTTTAAGATTCTGTCAATCTCCCCTCTCCCTTTTGTTTTCATGCAATTTAGCTTCTGTTATTCAAGTTTCACCCAAATCATCAACTGTTTGCTTAACTAAATTCATCACCTAACTAAAATTGCTCAATCCATCAATCCCTATGGGATCGACCTCACTCTTGTGAGTAATTACTACTTGATGCGACCCAGTACACTTGTCGGTGAGTTTTGTGTGGAATCGTAGTTTCCACCCATCACTTATTCGGCTTCATCATTTTCTTCCTCTGGTTCATCCTTCTTATTGGAGGTAAATTCCTGATCATTGAACCTATCGTCTTCTTCTTCTTTGTCTCCATTCACCTCCTCTTCTTGAAAATCATTGTCCTCTACTAGTAGCATCTCGTCATCTATTGTAAAGTCAATGATGTCATCATCCATAATAGCTAACCTAAGGATGATCGGATCACCAGTATCAACGACCATCTTCGAAGGAGTTGGTGATGAGGGGATATTTTATACGCTTTTCGACATCATTTTCATATAGTTTTTAGTAGTTTTTATTTAATTTTTATTAAGTTTTTATAGGTTTTAGTATTAAATTCACATTTTTGGATTCTACTATGAGTTTTTGTATTTTTGGGTAATTTCAGGTATTTTCTGGCTGAAATTGAGGAGCTGAAGTAGAAGTCTGATTCAGAGACAGAGAAATCACAGCAGATGTTGTCCAGATCTGACCTGCCTTCATTCGGAAGAGCTTTTATGGAGCTACAGAAGTCCAATTGGAGAGATCTTAATGGCTATGGAAAGCTGACTTCCAGAGCTTTTCAGCAATATATAATAGTCCATACTTTGCTTCGGAGTAGAAGGTCCAAAACTGGCGTCCAACGCAAGCTTCCCACCCCCCTTCCAGGCATCCAGCGCCCAAAGAGCATAGCCAAGCGTCCAAAGGCCCAAAGAGGACCCCCTAGCTGGCGTTCCACGCCCAAGGAGCCTCATAGCATGTGAATCTTATCAAATCTCAGCCCAAACACTCACCAAGTGGGCCCCAAAAGTGGATTTTAGCACTAAATAAGATTGTTTTACCCTTACTAGTCATTTGTTCAGTATTTAAGGGATTAGATTCCTGTTATTCGTACACTTTTACCACCATTCAGCATTATTTTCATTTTTTTCCATTGTTTTTACTTCAATATGAGCTTCTAAACCTCCTAGGTTGGGGGGAGGAGTGATGCACCACTATGTCGTGGTACATTTTATGCCGAACTGAGTGGATTTTATCCATTATTCTCACACTTTTTCATAGAATTCACATGTTTTATATTTTCCTTCCTAATTTTTCTCTATGATTGAAAACATGCTTCTTTGGCCCTAAATTTGCTAATTTTAATCCTCTCTTATTACCATTCGATGTCATGATATGTGTGTTAAGTGTTTACAGGGTTTATAGGGCAGGAATGACTTAGAGGATGGAAAGGAAGCATGAAAAAATGGAAGGAACATAAGAAATAAAGTATTCCAGAATCTGGTGGCGACGCTGATGCACGGAAACTTGTCTCTCAACAAATCTCCATTCGGCAAGTATACCGAATTATCATCAAGTAATAACTCACAATAGAGTGAGGTCGAATCCCACAGAGATTAACGGATTAAGCAATCAATGGTTAATTGATTATTCTAGTTAGACGAATCATTAAGGAGTGATGAGCAACAGGAAAAGTAAATAGCACAAAAGTAAAGAAAGAGATAAAGTGCAGAAAAGTAAAATGGCAAGAAAATTAAATGTAAGAACTAAAAATAAAATGAACATTGGGATCAAGAGATATTGCAATCCTCCGGATCAAGTTCATTCTCATCTCTTCCTCAATTAATGCATTCATTGATCTCCTTGGCAATCCAATCTCTCTAAGCTTGAACAATTTCCCAATTCCTTGATTTAATTGCTCATGGGAAGAGATGAAGTTTGGTCACTGATTATACCACACACATTCATAGATCAAAGTATTGGTAGGATTAAATGTCACAATATCCATCCAATCCCCAACCTAATCCAATGTGAGAGAGCATTTCTAGCATGATTTCCTCATTCCTCTTTCAAGGTTCAGAGAAAATCCAAGTATGAGCAATTTCTCTTCCGAAACAATTATCCAATTGGATGAAGATCGAAAGCTCTCTAGTAAAATCAAGAGAAAAGAAAGAAGAAGAAGAATAAGAACTACAATTGATCCATTGAATCACAATAGAGCTCTCTAACCCAATGAAAAGAGTTAGTTGATCATTGCTCTACCAAAATAGAAAAGAAAGAAAGTGCAGAAAAGTAAAGATGAAGATTAAAACTGAAAATAAGACTTCAAAGTTCATAAATGAAAATTACAACTAAAATGAAACTACACCTAAGGAATCGAGTTGTAGAGCTCTAATCGAGTTCATAAATGAAAATTACAACCCACTCCCCTTGGAGTGTGCCAATTCACAGAAGTTCGAATCGGTCTTCACTCTCTCCCCCTTCCTTCAATTCTCCGTTCCAGAATGAATTCAATGTAGAGACTAAGGCCTTTTTATAGGCTCTCCTAAATTACAAAATGAAATTAAAAGTAAATTACAATGAAATGAAAATTAACTATTCTAGATGCTTCTTGTGGCCTTGATTGGTTGACAATTGTGGGCTTGCTTGCTTGAGCTTTGAAGTGGACTTGAGAGAGAAGTGAATCAATTTGAGGTCCAGGTGCTAATCGTTAGTGCTACCGTTAGCCACACTAATGCTACAAGTGTGGCGTTAGTGCTGAAGTTAGTGTGGCTAACGTCACACTTGCTACCCAGTTGGTGTTTTTGGGGCTTAAAAGATGCCCCTTGTTTGTACTCTAATTTCATGCCCACTATAAACTATTATATATCGTTGGAAAGCTCTGAATGTCAGCTTTCTAACGCTACTAAAATCACCTCGATTGGATCTCTGTAACTCAAGCTACACTTCTTTGAAGGGGACAGGGTCGCTGGCATAGTCGCTGGCGTTATTGGCAAAAGTGAGTGCGAATAACGTCCGCATTCAGGGGATTAGTATTGCCAGGTTATGGAGTTCAAACTTAATATCCACCTCATACTATTATATAATTTTGGAAAGCCCTGGATGTCTACTTTCCAACGCCTTTGGAAGCGCATCATTTAGAGCTCTACAACTCGAGTTACACTTCTTGGAAGGTGAAGAGGTCAGCTGGCCTTACTACAGGTTGATACCATGTTCATCTTTGCACTTTCGGGGCAGGTTTTCTTCCTTAAATTTAGTGTCCACCATGTAGTGCCATATATTCTTGGAAAGCTCTGGAAACCTACTTTCCAATGCCACTGGAATCACCTCATTTGGAGCTTTGTGGCTCAAGTTATTCTTGTTTGAAGAAGGTATGGTCAGGCTGCCAGGTGAGATTTTGCCCACGTTAGTGTCCACGTTAGTGTAACTAACGTGGCCACTAACGTTGGCCTTCTTTGCTTTGCAAACGTTAGTGGCGTTCACTTTTTCCACTAACTTTCACAGTTGCCTCCTTTCTTCCACGTTAATGCTCACGTTAGTGTAACTAACGTGGCCATTAACGTGGGTCTTCCTTTGCTGCGCTAGCGTTATTGGCACTCGCTTTTGCCAATAACGCTGCTCCTTCTTCAAAGTTAATGCCATTAACGTTCCCACTAACGTTTCAAACTTTCCTTCATTCCACGTTAATGCCCACGTTAGTAGCACTAATGTAGCTACTAAAGTGGCTCTTCTCTGCTTCTTTTGGCTTGAAATTAAACAAACAAAGTGCATCAAGGTAACATACAAGATGATCTTTATATACTAAGTGTGCTAATAATACTCAAAATCAAAACTTCACTTAGTGTGATCTATTTTATCATATTTACCCTGTATATTAACTAAAATTCACCTATGCTTGAGATTTTGTTTCATGAAGAGATTTTTCATGCTATTACTCATTTATTGGCAAAAATTGTATTAAAACTAACTAAAACCTACTAAAATAACTATAAAAAAAGGAAATGATGCACCCGCATCACAACACCAAATTTAAGTCTTGCTTGTCCCCAAGCAAGGATTATGAACAAAGGATTCTTTTTATTGGAGTGTGCTGAAGAATTTCTTATGATGCCTTGGTGAGTGAAGTGATTAAGTGATAATGAAAGCCAACTCCAATTATATGCTTATGCAAGGGTTCCAGTGTTTATCAGTCCTTACATCTTGGAAGTCTTAGATCTTAGGAGTGTCATTCGGATGGTATTATAGAGTCCTCTTTATAGATTATCACCTTGAAGCAGTATTTATTTGTCTTGGCCTCGACTCTAGGTGTCATGTCTCAAAGCGGCCCTTTAGGATAAGTTTTCAATCAATACTCCCAACCTAGTTGGGTTAAGGTATTAGGTGATGAAGCACCCCTTAGGATTTACTTGCTCAGGCCTCTTTCTTTGACACAAATTCACCACAAGCATGTAACTAGGACAATAACTCTTTGTTTTTGTATCTTTCTTTTTCGTCCTAGTAATTGATGCTCAGAGCCTTGGGCTTTTTCCTTGTTTTTCTTTTTCTTTTGTTTTCTTTTGTTTACTGCTTCTTGGATCAATAGATTTTTGAGAATTTCCATAACACTTCTCCAAATTTCAATTCCTGTTTATGAGCTCCCATGCAAGTTTTCACAAACATGTAACCTCATACACAATCATACAATCAGTCCATTTCTCTTAATCTTTAGCATGCCTCAAAATTGATAAAATTTCTCAACACTTTCCATTCAAAAGAATGATTTCTTCGATGCATTTTTAATTATAATGGGTGCAAGCAGATTAAAGATGAAGGTGCAATGATAAGCAGTGAACCATGCTTATTACTAAAAGCAACTTAACAGAACAGAGGTAGACCACAAAATTCAAAACAAGAGACATTCATGATTGTCATCAAGTCTACTGGGAGTAAAAGGAAATGAACTTTACAACCTTTGTAGCTCATCTTCGCCCTTGTTGTCCCTTCCTGCAAACTTCCTCCCTCCAATCACCATCTTAGAATAAGTGCTTTGCCGGTAAGCAACAATTAGGAGCATTGGTGTTGAGATTGTGATTCAACCATGAATGTCAAAAAAAAAAAGAAACAAGCTATGAGTAATGCATAAAATTAAGTAAGCTTGGTTAAAAATAACACTACAGGCCTACGAAGCAAAGGCATTATGATTGTACAAACAAGTGGTGTTGCTAGATACATTGCATAGAAAAATAAGTGGCACACTAAACTTAGTGTGACACTTTCTCTTGGAATTGATGCAAGTATCCAGAAAGATTGAAAACAGATTGTTCCAGGGCAACACCAAACTTAGAATGTGATCATATGCCAATTTTATTTGAAAAGAAGCTAAGTAAAAGGAACTGTTGTATTAATAACAAAATACCAAGAGCCAGAGCTGTCACGAACAGGGGCTTCTTGGTGAGGCATTAACACAAACAGTTGCAGAGCATAGAAAATAAAGAACAAAAATAATTACATGAACAAACCAAAACAAAAGAAAATGTCTAATCTAGGTAATCAACTAACCGGTAGTTTGTTAATCATAATTAATCCCCGGCAACGGCGCCATAAACTTGATGCACGGAAACTTGTCTCTCAACAAATCTCCCTTCGGCAAGTATACCGAATTGTCGTCAAGTAATAACTCACAATAGAGTGAGGTCGAATCCCACAAAGATTAACGGATTAAGCAATCAATGGTTAATTGATTATTCTAGTTAGACGAATCATTAAGGAGTGATGAGCAACAGAAAAAGTGATGCGGGTGGAAACTTGTCTCTCAACAAATCTCCTTTCGGCAAGTGTACCGAATTTGTCGTCAAGTAAAAACTCACAATAGAATGAGGTCGAATCCCACTGGGATTGATTGATCAAGCAACTTTAATTAGAAGAATGTTCCAGTTGAGCGAATCCAAAATTTGGGTTGAGAGTTGCAGAAAATAAAATGGCGGGAATGTAAATAACAGAAAAGTAAATGCTAGAATTAAAGGACTAGAAGTAAATGACTGAAATTAAATTACAGAATTTTAAATGGGAATGGGGGATTTGCTCATAAAAGTAAATGGCAGAAATTAAAGAGAATGGGTAGATCAGAGATGGGGAGTTCATTGGGCTTAGGAGATGTTGCAATTCTCCGGATCAAGTTCATTTTCATCTCTTCCTCAATCAATGCACTCATTGATCTCCTTGGCAATCTTAAGTGATTGAATTATAATTTCTTGCAATTCAATCTCTCAAATCTTGATCAATAGCCAATTCCTTGGTCAATTGCTCATGAGAAGAGATGAAGTATGGTCACTGATTATACCACATGCATTTCCCAAATCAAGTATTGAGAGGGTTATAGTCACATACCCATCCAAACCCAATTTGGTCTAGCATGAGAAAGCAATTCTAGCTTGATCTCTTCATTCATATTTCAAGGTTCAAAAGAGATCCAAGTTTGAATAGCTTCTCTTCCAAGATAACTACTCAATTGGATGAAGATCGAAAGCTTTCAAGTAAAATCAAGAGAAAAGATAGAAGAAGAATAATGAAAATTAGTATTGATCCATCAAATTACAACAGAGCTCCCTAACCCAATGAAAGGGGTTTAGTTGTTCATAGCTCTAGAAAATGAAAATAAAGATGGAGAATACATCATAGAACTAGAAATTGCAGAGAAAGTAAAATACAGAGAGTAATTCCCTTTTTCCAACTTCCAGAACTCCTTTATCAATTCAAAGCTACTCCTATATATACTACTCTTCTCAGCTTCTAGTTTGCTCTTTAAGTCTTGGGCCTTTGGATCTTGAGTTTGAAGCAGTTCTTTTCTTCATTTGGGCTTGGCTTTACTTGCAGAGAGAAAGTGCTAAGTGGGCAGAGACTTTAGCTCTGGGCGTTAGGGGTGTTAACATTTAGTGAAAGTATAAGTTCGAGAACGTTAGTGACACTTAACATTTTCACTAACGTTCCAATGTACCCCTTTGCCTCACGTTAGAGCCCACGATAACTAGGTTAACGTGGCTTCTAACGTGGCCTTGCCAACCTTCGAGAACGTTAGTGACACTCAACATTGTCACCAACGTTCCAGTGTGCCCCTTTTTGCTTCACGTTAAAGCCCACGTTAACTAGGTTAACGTGGCTTCTAACGTGGCCTTGCCAAACTTCGAGAACGTTAGTGACACTCAACATTGTCACTAACGTTCCAATGTGCCCCTAGATCTCACATTAGAGTCCATGTTAACTAGGTTAACGTGGCTTCTAACGTGGCCATTCTTAGCCATCCCAACGTTAGTGACAATGTTGAGTGTCACTAACGTTGGCTCATCATTCATTCCTCATTGTTAGCTTCCACGTTAACTAAGTTAACGTGGAAGTTAACGTGGCTCCTTGGGGGTTGTGTGGTTGCTTCCAACGTTAGTGACGATGTTGAGTGTCACTAACGTTGTCGACAACTCTCACTTTTTACGTTAGCTCCCACGTTAACCAAGTTAACGTGGAAGTTAACGTTGTGTGTTGCATCCTTAGGCCAACGTTAGTGACAATGTTGAATGTCACTAATGTTGGCTTCTCTTCCCCCTTTAACATTAGAGGCCACGTTAACTAGGTTAACGTGGGCTCTAATGTGGCCACTCATGAGTGTTTGCCAACGTTAGTGACAATGTTAAGTGTCACTAACGTTGGCTCAACATCCCTTCTCCACGTTAGAGTGCACGTTAACTTAGTTAACGTGACTCTTAACGTGGGCAATGATGGCTTTGAGAGTGTTATTGGCAATCACTTTTCTCATTAACCTTGCAAGTTACCTCCCTTTCCTTGCTTCCTTTGGTCCTGAAATCAAGCAACAGAGTGCATCAAAGTTCTAGTCCAAGTCATGGGTAATGCAGCATACAATTTGTCACTAAATTCATGCAAAATCCTCATAAAATAATGTAAAATGCACAATGTATGCTTGAATCAAGGTGTAGGTGAATATTTACCCAAAACTAGCTTATTTCCTAAAGAAATGCATGAAACTACCCTAAAAATAGTAAAGAAAAGGTCAGTGAAACTGGCCAAGATGCCCTGGCATCACAACACCAAACTTAAAGCTTGCTTGTCCCTAAGCAAGTACTGGAACAAGAGAATGATGAATGGAATATCCAAAGGAATGAGTCATTCTTGTGGAAGTCATATCACTGATTTTATGGTGGTTTCATGCATAGCAACTTAGCTTCATTCCTGGCTTTCAGACCTTTATCATGTCTTAAAACACTCACTTTGCTTACATCCCATGAGACTTTTATTCATTGATCCCTTTATTGTCATTTCAGAGCTTATTGGTGTTCTTAGGCTAAGTGCTCTGTAAGGGGGCAACTTTTTAAGATAAGCTTTTAGCCAACACTCCCGAACCAGTTGGTTCAAGGTGCTAGGTGTTGAAGCACCCCTAAGGACTTACTCCCTCAAGTCTCTCCCCCATACATACACACCACAGGCATATAGTTCATTTATCTTCTTTCTTGAGACCTTGGTGTCCAGCACCTCTTTGGGTTACTAAATGCTCTGTGGTGAGGGTTACTCTTGATAATGGACTTTCAGCTGATAATCCCGGGTTAGTTAACCCAAGTTACCAGGTGATAAAGCACCCCTAAGAGCTTATTCATCCAAGTAGATCCCTCACACAGGAACACCACAGACACATATCTTAAGATCAAAACCATTGGTGCCTAGCCTTATTGCTTACTCTTTTTCTTTTGTTTTTCCACTTTCATTATTCTTTTCTCTTTCTCTTATTAGGATCTTGTCATATACTTAGTCTCATGAGTATATTCAAAGTAAAGTATTCAGGCCAGATAGTTGTCATCCCACCTTATGGTTGAACCAACTTAGCTAACTTATGATCATACCACAAACTCATGAATGTACTCCATAGTGTGAACTACACTCTGGTCTTTTGAAACATGAACATTCTCTCTTCATTTGATTAAAAAGGGACAAGCATACAAGTAAGTTAAGGAGGATGCAGTGACATAAAGACTAGAACACATAGACCTATTCAGAACTTAAAAGACAGAATTTAAAAAGGGTTCAACTACGAGTAACTACAAATCAAAAGTGCATTCGGACTTCCAACTTTCAACAATTCTGAGTACAATGGAATTAAGTAACGATACAACCTTTGGGTGATGATTTCTGGTTGCCCTCTCTCTTTGTCATCATCCTAGTTTTTGCTGCTTAGCTTCTTTGGGTGGAGGTGCACCATTTCCTCATAAGGTTCCTGCAAGGTTACTGGAAGTTGCTTGTTCCCAAAGCACTTGAGACATAGTTAGCTTGCATGTATGCTGGTGCTTTTTGAACTCAATTTGGTGTGTGAACACCAAACTTAGTTCCTTGCCCAGTCCAAACATTGCACATATGTAGAGAACCCCATATCTTGTTGTCAACAAAGCAATGATAACCTATAGTCTAACTACATCTAAGTGGTTTCTCTTGATTGGATGGAGCTAGCAATGTTCTTCTGGAGTGGAGTGTAATTCTAACCAATGTCCTTTGGTGGAACACCAAACTTAGAATTACACCATCACTCTTGGATTGTTCTGGTGTGGAACACCAAACTTAGCTCCTTACAATACAGGGGAAATGACTTGTGATTTTTTTATTGAAATAAAGATGAATGTGAAACTACCTGAGGTTGGGTTGCCTCCCAATAGAGTGCTCTTTTATCGTCGCTAGCTCGACGAGTCCTTAATTACTTGAGATGGTACTTTACTCTGGGGTTTTCCCCCATGTTGCCCAGATAATGCTTGAGTCTTTGTCCATTCACTGTAAAAGTCCTCTCTGAACCTTCATCCGTGATTTCGATGTGGCCATATGGTGATACTTTCGTAACCATGAAAGGTCCGGACCACCTTGACTTGAGTTTTCTTGGGAACAGCCTTAATTTAAAATTGTAAAGGAGTACTCGCTGCCCCTTTTCAAAACTTCTGGGCGCAAGATGCATGTCATGTTTTCTCTTTGCCTTTTCTTTATACATCTCAGTGTTTTCATAGGCTTGTGACCTGAATTCGTCCATCTCTTGCAGCTGCAAGATCTTTTTTGTACCAGCAGCAATGCTGTCAAAATTTAGTATCTTGATAGCCCAGAGAGCTTTGTGCTCCAGCTCTAGTGGTAAATGACAAGCCTTCCCATAGACCAGTTGATATGGAGACATTCCAAGTGGAGTTTTGAATGCTGTTCTGTATGCCCAAAGAGCATCATCCAGCTTCTTCGACCAATCCTTTCTAGATGCACCCACAGTCTTTTCTAGGATCCTCTTCAGCTCTCTGTTGGATATCTCAGTTTGCCCACTTGTTTGAGGATGGTAAGGTGTAGCTACTTTGTGTTTTACCCCATATCGTAGGAGGAGAGCTTCTAGTGGTTTGTTACAAAAGTGGCTCCCTCCGTCACTGATGAGGCATCTTAGGACTCCAAACTGGCTAAAGATATTTTTCCTGAGGAAGTTCATGACTACCTTGTTATCATTAGTTGGGGTTGCAATAGCCTCTACCCACTTGGAAACATAATCCACTACTACCAAGATGTACTTGTTTGCATATGAGGTTGGGAATGGTCCCATGAAATCTATTCCCCACACATCAAACAGTTCCAGTTCTAAGATGAAATTTTGTGGCATGGCATTTCTTTTGGGCAGGTTTCTAGATCTTTGGCATTCATTGCAGCTTTTTACTAGTTCCTTGGCATCCTTGAAAAGGGTGGGCCAAAAGAATCCGCTTTGTAACACCTTTGCGACAGTTCTGTCCCCTCCAAAGTGCCCGCCATAACATGAACCGTGGCAATTCCATAGGACTTCTCTTCCTTCTTCTTCCGAAACATATCTTCTAAGGATTCCATCTGAACATTTCTTGAAGAGATATGGCTCGTCCCAGACAAAGTATTTTGCATCATTCATGAGCTTCCTTTTTTGATGTTTATTGATCCCTGGAGGTAATGCACCAGTTGCCTTGAAATTTGCAATATCTGCAAACCATGGTGCTTTTTGAACTGTCATCAACTGCTCATCGGGGAAGAGCTCGTTCACATTTGTATCATTTCCTCCACCTTGATCATGAGGGATTCTGGATAGGTGATCTGCCACCTTGTTTTCCACTCCTTTCTTGTCTCTGATTTCAATATCAAATTCCTGCAACAGTAAGATCCACTTTATTAGTCTTGGTTTTGATTCTTGCTTGGCAAAAAAATATTTAAGTGCTGTGTGATTTGTAAAGACAATCACTTTAGCACCAATGAGGTATGATCTAAATTTGTCAAATGCAAAAACTATTGCTAGCAACTCTTTTTCAGCTGTGGTATAATTTCTTTGAGTTTCATTAAGGATTTTGCTAGCATAGTATATCACACGAACTAAGTTATCTTTCCTTTGTCCTAACACTGCCCCAACTGCAAAATCAAATGCATCACACATCAATTCAAATGGTAAGTTCCAATCAGGTAGGGAGATGATAGGAGCAGAGGATAACCTCATTTTCAAATGTGCAAATGCTAGCATGCATGTTTCATCAAAGATAAATGGTGTATCAGATACAAGGAGATTGCTTAAGGGTTTGGCTATCTTTGAAAAATCTTTAATGAACCTTCTGTAAAAACCAGCATGCCCTAAAAAACTCCTAATTGCCTTGACATCACTGGGTGGGGGTAGTTTTTCAATAAGTTCTACTTTAGCTCTATCAACCTCAATGTCTTTGAGAGACCTTGTGACCAAGGACTATTCCTCCTGTCACCATGAAATGGCATTTTTCCCAGTTCAAGACCAAATTGGTCTCTTGGCATCTTTTCAATACCAAGGCGAGGTGATGTAGGCAACTAGAAAAGGAATCTCCGAATACCAAGAAATCATCCATAAAAACTTCAATGAATTTTTCTATCATATCTGAAAAGATAGAAAGCATGCAGCGTTGGAAAGTTGCAGGAGCATTACATAACCCAAATGGCATGCGCCTATAGACAAACACTCCATACGGACAAGTAAATGAGGTTTTCTCTTGGTCTCTCAGATCAACCACTATTTGGTTATATCCTGAATAACCGTCGAGAAAACAATAATATGCGTGCCCTGCAAGTCTTTCCAACATCTGATCCATGAATGGAAGGGGAAAATGGTCCTTTCGTGTAGCCTCATTGAGTTTTCTGTAGTCTATGCACATCCGCCATCCTGTGACAGTCCTTGTATCTATGAGTGATGACAAGTCATCCTAGCCTATTTTAACTAGTCTTTTTCTTTTATTTTCATTAGAATTATGCACTTTCTTGAACCATAAGCAAGCTAATTGAGTAGATTTTCATGTTTCCCTTAATTGAATCAACCATGTATGAATTCATGCCATTTCATGAGGTTTTATGCTATAATTGTTGCATATTATGATAGAATGAATATCTCATGATTTTAAGCATAGCTTTGATGTGTTTGGTTGATTAATGATAGGTGAAGAAAGCTTGGAGAAAGGTTGAAGCAAGAAGGAATGGCTAGGAGTGAAGAGAGGACAATGGAATAAGTGAAATTGAACCAGGAAGCAAAAAGTTGGACCTAAAGTTAGCATCAAACATTTGCACAAACTTTTGGTTGAAAAGTTAGCCCCAACGTTAGCCCCCTAACTTGGAGGCTAACGTTGGAACTTGAAAATCACTCCCTGGGTACCAAAAGTTTGCGCCAACGTTAGCCCCCTAACTTTGAGGCTAACGTTGGCACATGAAATTCACCCCTGGGCACCAAAAGTTTGCGCCAACGTTAGCCCCCTAACTTTGAGGCTAACGTTGGCATGAAGAAAACCTCCCTGGGCACCAAAAGTTTGCACCAACGTTAGCCCCCTAACTTGGTGGCTAACGTTGGCACATGAAAATCACAAGGAGGAGCAAAAGTTTGCGCCAACGTTAGCCCCCTAACATGGTGGCTAACGTTGGCGCCACAAGTACACAAGGTAAGGCCAACGTTAGGGCCAAAGTTAGACCCCTAACTTTGGCACCAACATTGGCATCAGCAAAGTGGTGTTAGCTGATATGAAAAGTTGGAGCAAAAGTTAGACCCCTTTTACTGCTTTATATGTTCCCATTTCAATTCTCTGTTTACTGCTTTATATGTTCATTTACTTTTCTGTTTCGGATCCGATTCAATCCCAATTCCCTTTTACTCTTCTGTTTAATGCAATTTAACTTTTCCTTGTTTAAATCCAAGCCCCAATTCCCTTTATAATTCCAGCCGTTTACATTTCTTGCATTTTAAGATTCCGCTATTTACATTTCTTGCATTTTAAGTTTCTGCTATTTAATTTCTTGTTCTTTAAGATTCAGCAATTTAATTCCCTGTTCTCTTTACTTCCATGCAATTTAATTTCTGCAAATCACAAAACACTCAACCAAATCTTGATTCGCTTGACTAAATCAACCACTAAACTAAAATTTCTCAATCCTTCAATCCCTGTGGGATCGACCTCACTCCCGTGAGTTTTTATTACTTGATACGACCCGGTGCACTTGCCGGTTAGATTTGTGTGTTTTGGGAGAAATTTATTTTTAACCAAAATACTCATCAAGTTTTTGGCGCCGTTGCCGGGGATTGATTAGATTGACAATGATTAAGTGAAGTGGTGATCTAGATCAAGCATTTTCTCTTTAATTTTGATTAACCCACTAACTGTTTGATTTTTTGCTTAAACTAACTAACACTTCAATCTAGCAGTAGATTGAAGTGTCACTGGTTTTGTGCATTTCTCATGCTCTGCTTGTATGTCAGGTACAAGAAGAACCATACCAAATTTTCGTGAACAAGACGAAAGAACTCTCAGGAGGTTAAGAAGAGCTGAAAGAGGGAAAAATATTGTTGGAGAAGAGGAATCAGACGAAGAATTCCAAGAGATGGAGGAACATTCAACCAATCCACCAGGTGGAGAAGACAACAACAATGACAACCCACCCCAGAGGAGAGTTTTGGCTTCCTATACCTTTGCAAATCCTAGACATTGTGGGAGCAGCATCTTGGCTCCAAATGTCAATGCTAACAATTTTGAACTCAAGCCACAACTCATCACTTTGGTTCAGAACAATTGCTCTTTTGGTGGAGGACCACTTGAGGACCCACACCAACATTTATCCACTTTCTTGAGGATATGCAACACTGTCAAAACCAATGGAGTGCCCCATGACAGTTACAAACTGATGCTATTCCCATTTTCTCTCAGGGACAAGGCCACTCAATGGTTGGAATCTTTTCCAAGGGACAGCATTAACAACTGGGATGATTTGGTAACCAAGTTTCTTGCCAAGTTCTATCCACCTCAGAGGATTATAAGGTTAAAGGCTGAGGTACAAACATTTACACAAATGGAGGCCGAACCCATCTATGAGGCATGGGAAAGGTACAAGGCTCTGATAAGGAAATGTCCCCCTGCCATGTTTAATGAGTGGGAGAATCTTCAAAACTTCTATGAAGGCTTAACACTGAAATCCCAGGAAGCTTTGGATCATTCAGCTGGAGGTTCCTTGCAACTCATGAAAACTGCAGAAGAGGCTCAAGAACTCATTGATATGGTGTCCAACAACCAATATTTCTTTGCTCATCAAAGAGGCCGCCAACCATCACAAAGGAGAGGAGTAATGGAGCTAGAAGGAGTGGATTCAATCCTGGCTCAAAACAAGATGATGCAGCAACAAATTCAACAACAATTTGAGCAAATGGCCAAGAGAATTGATAGTCTCCAAGTTGCAGCAGTTAACACTAGCCAACCATCAACCACATGGGGACAGAGTGAAGAAACTCAAGAAGAACAACAACAAGAGCAAGTACAGTATATGCACAACCAAGGACCAAATGAAGTGTATGGTGATACATACAATCTATCCTGGAAGAACCACCCAAACCTCAGATGGGGAGATAACCATACCCAAAACCAACAACCATGGCAGAGGAACTCAAACCAACACAACCCAAGAAGCAACCAAAACCACAACCAGCAGTAGACTAGCCAAAACCCCTACAAAAAACCTCAAAACAACTACCCCAACCTCAACCAATACCAATCTAATAACCAACCCACCAACCAAAATGCCTACCATCCACCACCCACATCTCATAACCCACCTCAAGTATCACCTGAAGCCCAAAGAATCACTCACTTGGAGGCCATGATAGACAAAATGTTGAAACACCAGGAAATGGTAACCAAGAATCAGGAAGCCTCCCTGAAGAGCCTAGAGAGACAGATGGGGCAACTCTCCAAGCAAGTATCTGTTGAGAGACCTTCAAACTCACTGCCCAGTGACACAATTCCAAATCCCAAGGAGGAATGCAAGGCAATACAATTAAGGAGTGGGAGAACATTGATAAGCAACAATGACACTACAAAGAAGCAAGCAAAGAACATCAAAGAACCAACAGAGGATGAGAATCAAACAAAGGCAGATGAGGCTAAGGAGCAAGTTGTGATGCCAAACAAAGGCACTGAGAAACTTAAAGAGAAGGACAACCAGCCACATAGCTCAAAGGAAGTAGCTCAGGGACAGCAGCAAATAAGAAAGAGCATCACACCTCTACTGCCATATCCCCAGAGGTTTAACAAAGAGGTTAAAGACCAGCATTTTCACAAATTCCTTGAGATTTTTAAGAAGCTGGAAATCAATATCCCCTTGGCTGAAGCACTTGAGCAAATGCCTCTGTATGCCAAATTCTTGAAGGAGCTTGTCAACAAGAAAAGAAGCTGGGATGAGAAAGAAACCATAATGATTACTGAGGAATGCAGGGCCTTGATTCAAAAGGGGTTTCCTCCCAAGCTTGAGGACCCAGGGAGCTTCCTGTTGTCTTGCACCATTGGGAATTGACCATCACTAAAGCAATGTGCGATCTCGGAGCAAGTATTAACTTAATACCATCCTCCTTGGTGAAAAAGCTGCATATAGAGGAGGTCAAACCAGTACAAATGTCTCTGGAGCTGGTAGACAGGTCAATGGTATACCCCAGGGGTGTAATTGAAAATCTTTTGGTTAAGGTGGACAGTTTTATATACCCTGCTGATTTTGTGGTTCTAGAATCAAACGATGATGGTGACTCTGTTATACTGGGAAGGCCATTCTTGGCCACTGCTAGAGCTATCATAGACGTAGAGGAAGGGGAATTAACTCTCAGGATGCATGACCAGAGTGTCACTCTGAAAGTATTACCAGAAGCACAATTTAGCAAGGAGAAGAAAGACTATATGAAAAATGACCAGGAAGGTCACAGCAACATCCCAATGCTAAAGATTGTGCAGACTGATAAAGAAACCCAAGAGGGTATTAGAGTATTAGCCACTGAAAAGAGAGGCCCCCAAGGAAAGCCTACGGCCAGAAAAGAAAGATCAACAAAAGGAAAGATGAAACGCAGAAACAAAGCAAAAAGGGGTTGGAAGAATAGAAAGATTCCAACAGAGGGGCTTTCCAAAGGGGACAAAGTGCAACTGATATATCAACAGCTGGGGGGCAAATCAACAAACCGAGGATTACTACACTGTCAGCAACATACTCTCATTAGAGCATGCTGAAATTGAACACCAGAGAACAAAGAAGAGGATCACGGTCAGAGGAGACAAATTGAGGCCCTACAAGCACCAACCACCATAAAAGAAAGCCTCAATGTCAAGCTAATGACAATAAAAGAGCGCTCCATGGGAGGCAACCCATGCTTTAAGATTCATGTCATTTTAAATTCAATAAGTTATGATCAATTGAGCATGAATTCTTTTCTCTTTTCATGAACATGTCCATTGACTGCATGCACTATTTTGAAACATATGCTAAGTTTGGTGTGCCTTCAAGCACACTAAACCAATGTCACAAATAATTCCATTTTGCATGTTTGGAGTATCTTGACAAAGCATATGGCCAAACACTAAGTTTGGTGTCCACATAGCTTCATGAAAAGTAGAAACTCATGCATCAATAATCATACAATTGTTGTTTTCCAAAATCTTATAAATGGAAAAATTCTTTTCTGGTAATGAAGGCATTAATTGTGATGTACCCTTTGACAAGAAACAAGTTTGGTGTTCATCAAACCTTGGTGCACCGATTTAGGGATACAATTGGTCCTTCATGAAAAAAAAAAGGGAGAAAAAGAAAGTATGATGAAAACAATTCTTATGAACATTTAACATTTGAATCTCACTAATTGGAGGAAGATACTCATTTTCTTTATATATGACCAAACATTAAGTTTGGTGTCCTCAAAGGAGAGTGTCACGGTTCAAATGATATAAGAATTGATGGTTCACATAGTATTAATAAAAAGAACACTCTTGCTACGGTTGGATAAAACTAATGTATGTTGTCTTGTTGTGGTGACTAGGAAGTCAAACAATCTTCAAAGAAAAAGACAAGACAAAGGAAAGCATAGCATGTGGACAAAATCCCATCACATGCCTCGAAAAAGAAATCTGTCACTCCTTGAGAATGATCACGGCAAAGGCAAGGGAAGGAGCAAACTTTGTCTTCATTCATCCTTACATGCATACCTTTGATCTCCATAAGTCTAATTGCATCCCAGCCCTTCATTGCTCATTTAAAAGCATACCACCTTCAAGCCATGCACATGACCGAATCACTCCAACCTTGGAAACTTCACTCCCTTCATCACTCCTCAACATAACAAGCTCTGTGCAACATTTCTCTTACTTTAAACTCCAAACATTTAAACTTCTCTTCATCATTTCTTGTCATAGCAAGTTCAGTCTCAATTTCTTTTTGCTCCAAACACACATCAAACTCTCCAACATTCTTCACACTCCTTCTAACCTCACAAGACTTGACCGACCAAGTGATCATGGCCTCCTCCTCAAGAACCAAACGAAGAAAAGGGAAAGATCCCATGGTGGAGGAAGACACACATGAATATGACCAACGGAGATTCAAGTCTTGGTTTCATCAAATGTAAATTCAATGGATGAACGAGAAAAGAATCTATCCTGAAATTCCATTCTTGTTGCCGGATGATGGATGTCAAGAAATGAAGGACAAAATTCGGAAGAGGAGGTGGGAGGAACTTGCATCACCAGCCATCCGAATCAATGCCAATATCATAAGAGAGTTCTATGCAAATGTCCCAAGTCTTGACATGCGTGAGCCCCCAACGTACAAGAGCTATGTGCGGGGGGTGGAGGTAGACTTTAGCCCGGATGCAATCAAGAAAGTCTTGAAACTAAAGTCAATCCGCTTTAGTGAATCGGGATACCAACAAAGATTGAATGAGAATCAGGATTATGATGAGATTGCGAGAGACATTTGTATGGAGAACTCAGAGTGGGAAGGAGATGACAAGAACAGGTATAAGTTCCTGAAGAGATGTAACCTCACCCCGAAAGCAAAAGGATGGTATGAGTTGATGAAAAGATCAATTCTGGGCACAGTGAACACCTCAGAAGTTAACAGGGAGAGAGCCGTGATGCTGCATTGCATCATTGTGGGAGGAGAGATAAGAGTTCATGAAATCCTTGCAAAAGACATTCAAAAGCTGGCTGAGAAGAATTCGGCCGGATCTTGGTTGTACTATCCGAGTACCATTTGGAGGTTGTGTGCAAAGGCTAAAGTTCCAATGGAAGAGGAGAATCCAATGTGGTTAAGCCAAGGCATGCCAATAACCATTGAACGAATGATGATGCCCCTTGAAGCACATCAAGGCCGAAGACCACATGGAAGAAGGGAAAGAGAAGAACCAATGGAAGAAGATGAGCCACACATAGAAGAAGAGCCGCAAGAGGAGGAGGAACAGCCACACTTTTTCCCACATGGCAATATGGATATGACTCAAATGCAAGAAGCAATAGGAAGATTGTCACAACAGTACATGAGAATTCAAGAAAGGCAAGAGGAATACCATTCACTGTACATGAAAAACCAACAAGCACAAGAAGAAAGGGAGCTAAGAATAATGAACAAACAAAGTGAATTCGAGTCAAGATTCCTTGTGATGCAAGAAGAACATGCTTTTCAATCTCATGAATCTTTTGGGAAGTTGGAACAAATGCAAGCTGAAAATTTGAAGGCTCTCAAAGAGTTCACAACACTCCAAGATGCAAGGTATGAAGTACAAGCCGATTACAACATCAATAGCCAAATCAAACTGAACTATATTGGAGAACATTTGCACAACATGGATCCGGCATTCCCAACTTTTGATGAATTCTTCAAAAAGAGAAGTGAGGTAGAAGTAAGCAGGGCCATGGGGCTTGAAGATAGAGTGGAGGAGGCTATGAATAAGGCTGGCTTCTGGCGGGGTCAACAGACAACAGACATGAACACTGGGAACACCAGCAACCAGGTGTATGAAAGAAGAAAGAAAAAGCCTGACAAATGAAAGGTGGACTTGCTCCTTGTTCAACACTACAAAGAAAAAGCATGCATTGTGTCTGTTTTAAGTTGTCTTTGCATCTTTAAGTAGTTATTATAATTAATAGTCTTTGCATCATGTTTGTTTCTCTTAAAATAAGTAAGCTAATCTATGTGTGTGCTTGTGTGTTTACTTTCACTTGACAAGAAGCATGTGTTGTCCCCTGCATCTTTAAGTTCAATAAAAGAAAAGTTTGAATGTGAAGCAAGATGATCTCTGTTAGATAGAAGTAGAATAAAAGTAAGTGGTGGTATGTGTGTGGTTGTATAATAGCTCACTTTTAGTGAATAAAGAGCTAGGATATCTCTTTCTAAGTAGAGAGTGGCCTACTGTCTATGAATCTCAATTAAATAAAAAAAAATTCCTTTGTTAGAAAGAAAAACAAAAAGAAGGAAAGAAAAGAGATAGCTAAAAAGTGGCAGAACAAAAGGAAACAAAAAGAAACAAAGCTGGACACCAATAGCTTGAACTTTAAAATATATGCCTGTGATGTCTGTGTACTAGGATCTGCTTGGATTAGTAAGCTCTTAGGAGTGCATCAACACTCGGTGACTTGGGTTAACTAATCCGGGATCATCAGCTGAAAGTCCACTATCAAGAGCAACCTAACTACAAGGCATTTAGTAACCCAAAGAGGTGCTGGGCATCAATGTTTTAAGAAGGAATGTGAGCCAAGTGTCTATGGTGAATAATGTGTCAAGTATAAAGAAAAGAAAATGAACTTGCTACACATGACACTCAAATAAAGCTTATAAACAAAGTAATAGCCAAGGATAAAGGAATAATGAGAGGTCATAGCAGTATGTTACTTGAAGCTTGAAGGAGACTTTCTAGGCCTAGGAGTCAGTAAGAAGTGAGTATTTACATATCCACACAAAACCCCATGAACTATCAATAATACTCTGCTAGCATGAACATCCTCTTCCATTTCATTCTTTCTTCTCAATAAATCTTTTCTTGCTTGGGGACAAGCAAGCTTTAAGTTTGGTGTTGTGATGACAAGTCATCCTAGCCTATTTTAACTAGTCTTTTTCTTTTGTTTTCATTAGAATTATGCACTTTCTTGAACCATAAGCAAGCTAATTGAGTAGATTTTCATGTTTCCCTTAATTGAATCAACCATGTATGAATTCATGCCATTTCATGAGGTTTTATGCTATAATTGTTGCATATTATGATAGAATGAATATCTCATGATTTTAAGCATAGCTTTGATGTGTTTGGTTAATTAATGATAGGTGAAGAAAGCTTGGAGAAAGGTTGAAGCAAGAAGGAATGGCTAGGAGTGAAGAGAGGACAATGGAATAAGTGAAATTGAACCAGGAAGCAAAAAGCTGGACCTAAAGTTAGCATCAAACTTTTGCACAAACTTTTGGTTGAAAAGTTAGCCCCAACGTTAGCCCCCTAACTTGGAGGCTAACGTTGGAACTTGAAAATCACTCCCTCGGTACCAAAAGTTTGCGCCAACGTTAGCCCCCTAACTTTGAGGCTAACGTTGGCACATGAAATTCACCCCTGGGCACCAAAAGTTTGCGCCAACGTTAGCCCCCTAACTTTGAGGCTAACGTTGGCATGAAGAAAACCTCCCTGGGCACCAAACGTTTGCGCCAACGTTAGCCCCCTAACTTGGTGGCTAACGTTGGCACATGAAAATCACAAGGAGGAGCAAAAGTTTGCGCCAACGTTAGCCCCCTAACATGGTGGCTAACGTTGGCGCCACAAGTACACAAGGTAAGGCCAACGTTAGGGCCAAAGTTAGACCCCTAACTTTGGCACCAACATTGGTATCAGCAAAGTGGTGTTAGCTGATATGAAAAGTTGGAGCAAAAGTTAGACCCCTAACTTTTGCTCAAACTTTTCGTCCAACTTTTGCAAAACTCAAACCCGGTTCAATTGGTTTGTTTTGGTTCTTCTCCAAACTTCAAGAGCAATCAACCAAGGCCTCTTTCAACCCAATTCCACCAAGAGCAAAGGCCCAACTCCAGGCTTGAAGATCATTTGAAGAAAGTGTATAAATAGGATAGAATTTAAGTTCTTTGGAGAGCTTTCCTTTTGAATTTTCATAATAGTTTTCGGAGAGCTTTGGATATTGAGTGATCTTTAATTTCTTTGTCTTGGGGAAGGAGAATTCACTTCTCTTCCTCTTCATTTTATTGCTTTCTATTTCAATTGCAATTGTCTTGGATCTTGGGTTGGAGAATTGAAGAAATTCTGTTTCAATCTCATCCTTGGATCTCTCTGCTTTGTTTACTGCAATTTAATTTCCGTTTCTGTTACTTGCTTCTCATCTACTTTCCTTACAATTTACAATTCCCTTGCAATTGTTCTTGTTGGATCTAGGAAGGCATTGAGATCTAGACTTGGCTTTCTAGTCTCTGGGTCCTGAGATCTGATTTCCCATTTCAATTCTCTGTTTACTGCTTTATATGTTCATTTACTTTTCTGTTTCGGATCCGATTCAATCCCAATTCCCTTTTACTCTTCTGTTTAATGCAATTTAACTTTTCCTTGTTTAAATCCAAGCCCCAATTCCCTTTACAATTCCAGCCGTTTACATTTCTTGCATTTTAAGATTCCGCTATTTACATTTCTTGCATTTTAAGTTTCTGCTATTTAATTTCTTGTTCTTTAAGATTCAGCAATTTAATTCCCTGTTCTCTTTACTTCCATGCAATTTAATTTCTGCAAATCACAAAACACTCAACCAAATCTTGATTCGCTTGACTAAATCAACCACTAAACTAAAATTGCTCAATCCTTCAATCCCTGTGGGATCGACCTCACTCCCGTGAGTTTTTATTACTTGATATGACCCGGTGCACTTGCCGGTTAGATTTGTGTGTTTTGGGAGAAATTTATTTTTCACCAAAAAACTCATCAATGAGCTCGTTCTTCTCATTGGTAACCACAGTGATTCCTCCCTTCTTGGGCACAACAAGTATGGGGCTAACCCAAGGGCTGTCCGAAATTGGGTATATGACCCCTCCTTGCCAAAGCTTCATAACCTCTTTCTGTACCACTTCCTTTATGATTGGGTTCAGCCTTCTTTGGGATTGAATGGATGGCTTGGCATCATCTTCCAACAGTATTTTATGCATGCATATGGCTGAACTGATTCCCTTCAGGTCAGCAAGGGTCCATCCAATGGCATCCTTATGCTCCCGCAGCACCTTGAGTAGCTCGTCCTCTTGATCTTGACTGAGGGATGAATTTATGATCACTGGGTAGTTTTCATTTTCTCCTAGATATGCATATTTGAGAGTGGGTGGCAGTGCTTTGAGTTCAAGTTTGGGTGCTTCTGACTTTTCGTTCCCTTCCTTTGGTGCATCTGGTATATGTATTTCTGCTGTGGCCACCTCTTCACTTGATTCAGATTCTTCCTCCACCAATCTCTCGTCCTCTTCAGGTTCTTCTTCTTCAAAATTCTCCTGCACTTCATCCTCAAGTGCATCTAACCTCATGCATTCCCCCAATTGTTCGGGTGGGTAACTCATGGCCTTGAACACATTGAATGTCATCTTTTCATTGTGTAATCTCAGGGTGAGGTCACCCTTCTGAACATCAATGACAGCTCCAGCAGTGGCCAAGAATGGCCTTCCCAAGATGATGGAGGTCTTGGCGTCCTCCTGCATGTCCAGCACCACAAAATCTGCTGGAAATATGAAATCTCCCACTTTTACCAGCAAATCCTCTACTATCCCGTGAGGGAATTTGAACGATCGGTCTGCCAGTTGTAGGGCCATTTTTGTTGGTTTCGCCTCCTCAATTTTCATCTTTCTCATCATAGCTACTGACATCAAATTGATGCTGGCCCCTAAGTCACAAAGAGCCTTCTCCACTGTGATTTCTCCTATAATACAAGGGATCTGAAAACTCCCAGGATCCTTCAGTTTCTGGGGTAGTTTATGCTGAATGATAGCACTACACTCTTCGGTTAGTATCACAGTCTCATTGTTCTTCCAGCTTCTCTTCTTAGTCATTAGTTCCTTCAAAAACTTGGCATAGAGTGGCATTTGTTCTATGGCTTCAGCAAAGGGTATGTTGATTTGTAGCTTCTTGAAGATTTCCAAAAATCTCAAGAACTGGTTGTCATCTTCCCTTTTCTTCAATAGCTGGGGATATGGAGCTCTTGAGATGTTCAGTTGTGGTATCCCTTTTTCTTTCTGCAGACTTGGCGTGGGCGGTTGAACTCCATCTTGCTCTTCTCCCTTTTCAATTGAGCCTTCTTCTTGTGGTTTTTGGGGACGTTCCTTCAGTTCCTTTCCACTCCTAAGTGTGATAGCTTGACACTCCTCCCTTTTGCTTGAATGGGCATCATAGCAAAAGTTGTGGTTAGGAAGCTGCTTAAACAGATAGCTGATTTGTGTCTCCAGTTTTTTGATGGCAGCATTTTAATTCTGCATGTTTGACTGCACTTCCTCTCTGAATGCTTTACTGTTTCGAATGTCTTTGCATACTCCTTCAATTAAGGTTTCGATCTTAGAGAGCTTGTCATCAATTGATGGGTGATTCGGAGCAGATATGCTGTTTTGGTTTTGATAGGCGTGTGGAGAAGTGTTGTTGTTGGAGTTGTAACGTCTCTGGTCTTGGTTTTGATCTTGCTCACTTCCCCACCCAAAGTTTGGGTGGTTTCTCCATCCAGGGTTATAGGTTTTGGAGTATGGATCATAGTTTTTCCTTGGTGAATTCTCAATGTAGTTGGCTTGCTCCTGACTCCCCTCTGCTTCTCCATTCACTCCTTCTTGGGTTGTTGATGAAGTGGAGATTGCTGCTACTTGGTTCATCTCCATCTTTTTGGTGAGGTCAGCCAACTGCTGGGTAATGAGCTTGTTTTGGGCCAACAGAGCATCTACATTGTTTAGCTCCATTACTCCTCTTGTGTTCCCTCTTTCAGAAGCATAGAAGTAGTTGTTCTCTGCTACTGTTTCAATAACATCTATGGCTTCCTCAATAGTCTTCTTCTTGTTCAAAGATCCTTCGGATGAATGGTCTACGGCCTTATTTGACTCATAAGAAAGTCCTTCATAGAAAATGTGCAGCTGCACCCATTCGTTGAACATATCTGGTGGGCACCTCCTTGTTAGGTCTTTAAACCTCTCCCATGCATCATATAGAGTCTCAAGATCTTGTTGCCTGAAAGTTTGGACCTCAGCTCTCAGCCTATTGATTCATTGAGGAGGGTAAAATCTTGCTAAGAATTTGTTCACCACGTCTTCCCAAGTTGTCAAGCTTTCCCTTGGGAAAGATTCCAGCCACTTGGCTGTTTTGTCCCTAAGTGAGAATGGAAATAGGAGCAGTCTATAAGCGTCAGGGTGAACACCATTAGACTTCACTGTGTCACATATTCTCAGGAAGGTGGTCAAATGTTGATTGGGGTCTTCTTGAACACCTCCTCCAAACGAACAGTTGTTCTGAACAAGGGTGATGAGCTATGGTTTAAGTTCAAAGTTGTTGGCATGGATTGTTGGCTTTTGGATGCTACTTCCACAATTGCCTGGGTTTGGATTGATGTAAGAGCCCAAAACTCTTCTATCCTCCCCAGCATGATTTGCTCTACCTCCTCTCCTATGGTTGTGATCCTCTTCTTCATGATGGTTTTCCATGTTGTCTTCCATGTTTGTTTCAAAGAATTCCTCTTCTTCCTCAGCACCAACCACTTTCTTTCCTCTTGCCTCCCTCCTTAATCTAAGGAAGGTCCTCTCAGGTTCAGAATCGAAGGAAGTTGAAGCCCCGCTTCTTCTCCCTGTCATACAACCATCAAGTGCAAGCAAGAAAAGATAGGTGCAGAAAGTATTTGTGTCAGAATTACTGTTAGTTGTGGGTGATGCAATATATCAAACAGTTAGTGGGTTAGCAAACAAAATTGAAAATAACAAAGAAAAACAAATGAGTAGAGGGGGAAGGGAAGAAGTTCAACTAAAACAAAAAGTAAATCACTCAAACAGAAAATAAAATTCACAAAAATAAAAATGCTCAATCTAGTGATCTTCTAATTTAATCATTGTTGATGCACAATCAATCCCCGGCAACGGCGCCATAAACTTGATGCGGGTGGAAACTTGTCTCTCAACAAATCTCCTTTTGGCAAGTGTACCGAATTTGTCGTCAAGTAAAAACTCACAATAGAGTGAGGTCAAATCCCACAGGGATTGATTGATCAAGCAACATTAATTAGAAGAATGTTCTAGTTGAGCGAATCCAGAATTTGGGTTGAGAGTTGCAGAAAACAAAATGGCGGGAATGTAAATAACAGAAAAGTAAATGCTAGAATTAAAGGACTGGAAGTAAATGACTGAAATTAAATTGCAGAATTTTAAATGGGAATGGGGGATTTGCTCATAAAAGTAAATGGCAGAAATTAAAGAGAATGGGTAGATCAGAGATGGGGAGTTCATTGGGCTTAGGAGATGTTGTAATTCTCTGGATCAAGTTCATTTTCATCTCTTCCTCAATCAATGCACTCATTGATCTCCTTGGCAATCTTAAGTGATTGAATTACAATTTCTTGCAATTCAATCTCTCAAATCTTGATCAATAGCCAATTCCTTGGTCAATTGCTCATGAGAAGAGATGAAGTATGGTCACTGATTATACCACATGCATTTCCCAAATCAAGTATTGAGAGGGTTATAGTCACATACCCATCTAAACCCAATTTGGTCCAGCATGAGAAAGCAATTCTAGCTTGATCTCTTCATTCCTCTTTCAAGGTTCAAAAGAGATCCAAGTTTGAATAGCTTCTCTTCCAAGATAACTACTCAATTGGATGAAGATCGAAAGCTTTCAAGTAAAATCAAGAGAAAAGATAGAAGAAGAATAATGAAAATTAGTATTGATCCATCAAATTACAACAGAGCTCCCTAACCCAATGAAAGGGGTTTAGTTGTTCATAGCTCTAGAAAATGAAAATAAAGATGGAGAATACATCATAGAACTAGAAATTGCAAAGAAAGTAAAATACAGAGAGTAATTCCCTTTTTCCAACTTCCAAAACTCCTTTATCAATTCAAAGCTACTCCTATATATACTACTCTTCTCAGCTTCTAGTTTGCTCTTCAAGTTTTGGGCCTTTGGATCTTGAGTTTGAAGCAGTTCTTTTCTTCATTTGGGCTTGGCTTTACTTGCAGAGAGAAAGTGCTAAGTGGGCAGAGACTTTAGCTCAGGGCGTTAGGGGTGTTAACATTTAGTGAAAGTATAAGTTCGAGAACGTTAGTGACACTTAACATTTTCACTAACGTTCCAATGTACCCCTTTGCCTCACGTTAGAGCCCACGTTAACTAGGTTAACGTGGCTTCTAACGTGGCCTTGCCAACCTTCGAGAACGTTAGTGACACTCAACATTGTCACTAACATTCCAGTGTGCCCTTTTTTGCTTCACGTTAAAGCCCACGTTAACTAGGTTAACGTGGCTTCTAACGTGGCCTTGCCAAACTTCGAGAACGTTAGTGACACTCAACATTGTCACTAACGTTCCAATGTGCCCCTAGATCTCACATTAGAGTCCACGTTAACTAGGTTAATGTGGCTTCTAACGTGGCCATTCTTAGCCATCCCAACGTTAGTGACAATGTTGAGTGTCACTAACGTTGGCTCATCATTCATTCCTCATCGTTAGCTTCCACATTAACTAAGTTAACGTGGCTCCTTGGGGGTTGTGTGGTTGCTTCCAACGTTAGTGACGATGTTGAGTGTCACTAACGTTGTCGACAACTCTCACTTCTTACGTTAGCTCCCACGTTAACTAAGTTAACGTGGAAGTTAACGTTGTGTGTTGCATCCTTAGGCCAACGTTAGTGACAATGTTGAATGTCACTAACGTTGGCTTCTCTTCCCCCTTTAACGTTAGAGGCCACGTTAACTAGGTTAACGTGGGCTCTAACGTGGCCACTCATGAGTGTTTGCCAACGTTAGTGACAATGTTAAGTTTCACTAACGTTGGCTCAACTACCCTTCTCCACGTTAGAGTGCACGTTAACTTAGTTAACGTGACTCTTAACGTGGGCAATGATGGCTTTGAGAGTGTTATTGGCAATCACTTTTCTCATTAACCTTGCAAGTTACCTCCCTTTCCTTGCTTCCTTTGGTCCTGAAATCAAGCAACAGAGTGCATCAAAGTTCTAGTCCAAGTCATGGGTAATGCAGCATACAATTTGTCACTAAATTCATGCAAAATCCTCATGAAATAATGTAAAATGCACAATGTATGCTTGAATCAAGGTGTAGGTGAATATTTACCCAAAACTAGCTTATTTCCTAAAGAAATGCATGAAACTACCCTAAAAACAGTAAAGAAAAGGTCAGTGAAACTGGCCAAGATGCCCTGGCATCAAAAAGTAAATAGCACAAAAGTAAAGAAAGAGATAAAGTGCAGAAAAGTAAAATGGTAAGAAAAGTAAATGTATGAACTAAAAATAAAATGAACATTGGAATCAAGAGATATTGCAATCCTCCGGATCAAGTTCATTCTCATCTCTTCCTCAATCAATGAATTCATTGATCTCCTTGGCAATCTTAAGTGATTGGATCCCAATTCCTTGGCAATCCAATCTCTCTAAGCTTGAACAATTTCCCAATTCCTTGATTTAATTGCTCATGGGAAGAGATGAAGTTTGGTCACTGATTATACCACACACATTCATAGATCAAAGAATTGGTAGGATTAAATGTCACAATATCCATCCAATCCCCAACCTAATCCAATGTGAGAGAGCATTTCTAGCATGATTTCCTCATTCCTCTTCCAAGGTTCAGAGGAAATCCAAGAATGAGCAATTTCTCTTCCGAGACAATTATCCAATTGGATGAAGATCGAAAGCTCTCTAGTAAAATCAAGAAAAAAGAAAGAAGAAGAAGAATAAGAACTACAATTGATCCATTGAATCACAATAGAGCTCTCTAACCCAACGAAAAGAGTTAGTTGATCATTGCTCTACCAAAATAGAAAAGAAAGAAAGTGCAGAAAAGTAAAGATGAAGATTAAAACTGAAAATAAAACTTCAAAGTTCATAAATGAAAATTACAACTAAAACAAAACTACTCCTAAGGAAGAAAAAAAGAGAAAAGGAAGAAGAGTGGTTGAGGGGAGGGGTCCGAAGACCAACTCCCCTTGGAGTGTGCCAATTCACAGAAGTTCGAATCGGTCTTCACTCTCTCCCCCTTCCTTCAATTCTCCGTTCCATAATGAATTTAATGTAGAGACTAAGGCCTTTTTATAGGCTCTCTTAAATTACAAAATGAAATTAAAAGTAAATTACAATGAAATGAAAATTAACTATTCTAGATGCTTCTTGTGGCCTTGATTGGTTGACAAATGTGGGCTTGCTTGCTTGAGCTTTGAAGTGGACTTGAGAGAGAAGTGAATCAAGTTGAGGTCCAAGTGCTAATCGTTAGTGCTACCGTTAGCCACACTAACGCTACAAGTGTGGCGTTAGTGCTGAAGTTAGTGTGGCTAACGTCACACTTGCTACCCAGTTGGTGTTTTTGGGGCTTAAAAGATGCCTCTTGTTTGTGCTCCAATTTCATGCCCACTATAGACTATTATATATTATTGGAAAGCTCTGAATTTCAGCTTTCTAACGCAACTAGAATCACCTCAATTGGATCTCTGTAACTCAAGTTATGCTCCTTTGAAGGGGACAGGGTCGCTGGCATAGTCGCTGGCGTTATTGGCAAAAGTGAGTGCCAATAACGTCCGCGTTCAGAGGATTAGTATTGCCAGGATCTGAAGCTCAAAATT
Organism: Arachis ipaensis; assembly: GCF_059453495.1. Classification (NCBI taxonomy): domain Eukaryota; kingdom Viridiplantae; phylum Streptophyta; class Magnoliopsida; order Fabales; family Fabaceae; genus Arachis; species Arachis ipaensis. The sequence continues at coordinate 88,256,453 of NC_142444.1, forward strand.
AATGTACATCCAATACTATTATATATTGTTGAAAAGCCCTGGATGTCTACTTTCCAACGCCATTGGAAGCGCATCATTTAGAGCTCTACAACTCGAGTTACACTTCTTGGAAGGTGAAGAGGTCAGCTAGCCTTACTACAGGTTGATACCATGTTCATCTTTGCACTTTTGGGGCAGGTTTTCTCCCTCAAATTTAGTGTCCACCATCTAGTGCCATATATGCTTGGAAAGCTCTTGAATCTTACTTTCTAATGCCACTGAAATCACCTCATTTGGAGCTTTGTGGCTCAAGTTATTCTTGTTTGAAGAAGGTATGGTCAGGCTGCCAGGTGAGATTTTGCCCACGTTAGTGTCCACGTTAGTGTCCACGTTAGTGTAACTAACGTGGCCATTAACGTAGGCCTTCTTTGCTTCGCAAACGTTAGTGGCGTTCACTTTTTCCACTAACTTTCACAGCTGTCTCCTTTCTTCCACGTTAATGCCCACGTTAGTGTAACTAACGTGGCCATTAACGTGGGTCTTCCTTTGCTGCGCTAGCGTTATTGGCACTCACTTTTGCCAATAACGCTGCTCCTTCTTCAAAGTTAACGCCATTAACATTCCCACTAACGTTCCAAACTTTCCTTCCTTCCATGTTAATGCCCACGTTAGTAGCACTAACGTAGCCACTAACGTGGCTCTTCTCTGCTTCTTTTGGCCTGAAATTAAACAAACAAAGTGCATCAAGGTAACATACAAGATGATCTTTATATACTAAGTGTGCTAATAATACTCAAAATCAAAACTTCACTTAGTGTGATCTATTTTATTATATTTACCCTGTATATTAACTAAAATTCACCTATGCTTGAGATATTGTTTCATGAAGAGATTTTTCATGCTATTACTCATTTATTGGAAAAAATTGTATGAAAACTAACTAAAACACTACAAGAAAAATACCCATTCAGCCACACTTTTTTTAAGCTACATTTGAAAAGCGTAGCCTATTCATAGAATAGGCTACGCTTTTCTCAGTGTTGCCTGTTTTTTAGAGAAAAGGAAACACAATTCTTGCATCATTTAAAAAGTGTAGCCTTAGATATTATAGAAATCACTTATAAAGCGTAGCCGTATGTTAATATCTATCGGTACACTTTTATATCAAAAAGAGCGCTTTTTAAGAGTAGCCTATTTATTAAGTTTTGGGTGCGCTTCAAAAGTGTTGCCTAATGTATCTAAGTGAAATGTCCAATAACACTTAGTAAATTTTTTGAATTTTCCCCAAATGATACATGCGTACAAACACTTAGCCAAATCAGAAAACATAACCCTTAGCTACTGAAAACATAACACTCGATCATCACTACCCTTAGCTTTTCCCTTCTTCGCGCCACTCATCACCCCCAAATCAGAGAAAGGGATCGCCATCACCAGTCAACACTCACCACTCACCACTCACCACTCACCATCTCCACCAGTCACTCATATTCGTCACTCACCACTCACCACGCCATCACTAGTCTTCATCGTCGCTTCTGTTCGCTGCGCTCTCACATTAGGTAAATTTTTCCCCCTTTTCGTATCCATTCAGCCTCACTCACGCACTCTCATCCTCCCTCAACTCACACACACGAAAGAGAAGAAATCAGAAAAGGGGAGCACAGGAAGAAGAAGAGAAGAAGAGAGGAGAGGGGAAGGAAGGAAAGAAACGACGACGCCGCATATGGCTCCACCGCTGTCGAGCGCCGGTGAAAGAGAGCTCGAGGGAGAGAGAAAACGCGATGGAGGAGAGAAGAAAGGGGTGCTTGGTCACCGCTGAAACTCCACCACCATTGCTAGGGCTTCTTCCACCGCTATCATCTCCTCAAGATTCAGATTCCCTTCTTCTCTTGCATCAATTTCTCGTTCCACGCTATCATCTCCTCTCTCCCCGCTTTTCAGATCCTCATTCAATTTCTCATCATCTCGTTCTTCTCGCCATCATATCGTGGTCAAAGCCACCGATGACTCTTCCAACCTATCCGGTGATGATCCTTTTCGATCTTTCCCGTGGTTCCAATCCGACTCTGGTAATCTTTCCTTCTTTTTCCTGAAATTTCATTCAAGTAGCTGGATTTTCCTTTCACTGATTGTTGTAATTGAAGTTCATTTCAATTGCGGAATTTGATTCTGCAGCGCTAGTTGTGATTGTGCAAGTTGTGAAACATATTTTTGTATATAGAATATTCAAATGTGTGTGCTTTTTTAGAATATTTGAGCTGAAATCTTGAAAATTAAAATTAGTTTTTGTTGAAATAAAATGGTGGAGCTTTTGCTTCTTCTTTTCGATGTTTATGTGCTCTAAGTTATGGTTATTTTGTTTCTTCAAGGCCTAGTGATTTTGCTGCTTTAGTTGAGTTAGGTATTCTTCAAGTATAATTTATAAACTTTCAGAGGATTTTTAGGTTATTGAAGGGTGCAGTGCTTTTTGGATTCATGGCATTTGGTACTTTTTAAGTTTTAATTGATCGATAACTGAGATTGCCTTCATCAGAGTCTGCATTTTGGAAAATGATATACTGCTCTTTTATGCTGATGAGATTTATTTGCTAAGTAAAAAAAAAAAAGCGGCCTGGTTCACAAGCATCCCGCGTTCACGCAGGGTCCCGAGAAGGGCTGCACCCAACGGGTGTAATTTATTTGCTAAGTACTATATTGCTAATTTGTTTCAATGATTTCTCAGAAATTCAATGGGTTCATGAGGATAGAATTACATTGTTCACCGCTGATGGACTGGTGCAGATTGGAGGCTCCATCACCCCTCGCCATGTTAGCTCTTCAGATGTATGATTTTATTATGCAATTTCATTAATTTTTTCTATAATAATTTATTTAGGTAAAAAAGGTGACCCTGTCAGTGCCGTTTCGGTTCTGTTAACCATGCTTGTTGGTGTTGGGGTTTTAACTTTTTAGGATTTATCTTGGATTTATCTTGGCTTTAAAGAGAGAAGACCTAATACAAAATTTACGAAATCACTTAGGAGTTATTTGATTTGGTTATGACTTATGAAAACACTTTGTTGTTGAATAGCTTAATATAAACTGGTTTTCTTTTGTGGTATAGGTAGTACCGAAGACTATTGGAAAAGATAGGATGCTGCTCAAGTAATGGATCAGGTTGAGGACTTGTGTTTTCTTCACTTTGCATCGATCTGTAGAATTTTTCTTCTACAAAATTCCTCAGCTGATTAAGAATATATAGTTATTTTGTTTACTGACATGATGGTGTTTGTGTTGTTGTAGTTAGTATGGGAAGGACTTGGACTCGGAGGAGGGACAGATGTCCGAAACTGGGGCAGGTAGAATGATAAAACCGATTGTGCTCTTTTGTGTCTAATGAATTTCCATATGAACTGCTTCTTTCCTTGTTTTGCAGCCTGGTTTATCAGGCTATTTCAATAGCAAATAATGCATGCTGGGCTATTGGAGAACTTGCAGTTAAGGTATGTTAATGTTATGTGCTACATTCTGATTAAATTTTGTAGAATTGTATTGTGGCTGGAATCTAATTGGCTTAGTCAGAGTTATGTGCATAATGTAGTTTTAAACTGTTAGTTTCAAAAGCCAATTAGGACAAATGGTTCTGCTCTTTGTGATTGCTATTTGACTGTTATCTTTTAATTTTCCACTTATATATTTTTGTCTTATGAAATTTTTTTGTCTAAAACAACACTTGTTGGCACAATTGACAATAAATGTATGAATTTAACTAAATTTAACTAAATGTACCCACCGTATATTCACCTGTTGGCACAATTGACAATAAATGTATAAATTTAACTAAATTTCATAAACAGAAAGTTTAACTTGTTTCTTAAAAATACTTATTTGTAAATGTTTTACTATTCTATTCTATTTGTGTTTTGAGGGAACTTTTTTAAGTTAGGATTGGGTTTTGGAGTGTGGACGGGAATTTCCAAAGGAGGAAAAGAAAAGGCTGAAAAAGCAAAACCTTAGCTTATGAGCATGTGAGGGAGAGGACGACTTTCTCACTTGATAACTCAAAACCGATCATATAATCTTAATCATGAGTCACACAACATGGCACTTGGCAAAGAGATGCTCATTCACCACATGTGACACCTTTTCTTGTTTATTGCTTCTGTCCCACGAATGGTTTCTGATTCATTCAAATATGTATTACATAAGGATAACCAAGAAAAAAAAAGGGAATTTCACTTACCATGAAAAAAAAAGATAGAATTAAAGCTCAATCTATTAATTCTGGAAGAAAGCTCACTTGATTTAATGCTTGTTGCTTCTTTCCCTCAGATTATGTTATGCTAGTGTATAAGAGAGAATATTAATTTCTCAAAGTATGACAAATTAGTTGGCAATGCTTGACTTTTTTGCAGATGATCACGAGATTTCTGAGCACAAGGAATGTGTAGCAGCTGTAATTTTTGTGTGTAGAAGTAGAACCCACTACACTAGCCACTTGACTTTCACTGCTATATCTTTATGCCTTTTAGGATGGCTGTGAATGCTATAAACAATGCTTGTAAGAGATATTGGCATTTGGGATTTGATGAGTTATAGGTTATTCTTTTATTGATGGGGTGATTCTTTTGTTGTTGCCTGTCAAAGTTGCTGCCTTTAGGCTTTATAAGTTAAAAAAGAATTCACTTGGTTGCTGGAATTGATTGCAGATTTGAGTTATCTTCTGTGGTCACCACATTTTAAAGCAATAGCTCAAAGAAAAAGCGACAACTTTAAAAGATGAACTTGGAGACATGAAGGCCAAACAGTAGCAACAAGAGGAAGAGATTCATGGATTGTGGAATATGGTTTAGTTATTAGAAAATACTTATGTAAGATATAATATTTTAGTTTTTTGTAGAGTATTAGTAGTAAATTTTAAGTGGTCTCTTGCTTATTTTGATATGACTATGCTTAATTTGGTGTGAGATGTATAAATATTCAAAATTAATTTCATTTTAATACTTTTGGTTCTTTATAAATATATTTTGTTTACAGATAATTTTTATTATTTAAATAAATTTAGTATAATTTTATATTTATTTTTATTTTATTTTATTTAATTCATTTAATTAAAAATACAAAATTATATATGTAATTATATTATTAAATATTATATTGTACAAAAAATTATTGAAATATTAATTATATATATATATATATATATATATATATATTAAAAATTAAAAAAAATAATGAGGGACTTAAGGCTACACTTATATAAAGTAGCTATAAGTATGCTATTTGTTACGTTTATAAAGTGATGCAGTAGCCTTGAAAAGTGTAGCCTATTCTTTTGAATTCTGGTAACCATTAGTGCTGAAAAGCGTAGCCTTTGGTCCTGGACAGCATCACTTGAAAAGCGTAGCCTATTCCCAAACGCCAAAAGCGTAGCCCTTGGTGCAGGAAAGCGTAGCCTTTGAGAAATGCTACGGCTGAATAGGAATCACCCCAAAAAGCGTAGCCGTAGCCCAAAAAGCGTAGCCGTAGCCTAAGGCATCATTTTTTTTCACTTTTGGCTACACTTTTCAAGTGTACCTGAATGGGTATTTTTCTTGTAGTGAACCTACTAAAATAACTATAAAAAAAGGAAATGATGCACCCGCATCAGATGTGCACACATGGACGACGCGTACGCGTGACTGGTGCAGTAGATGAACGACGCACATGCGTGGCTGATGCCTAGGCATGGACAGTGAAAAAGACCAGTGACGCGTACGCGTGGCTGACATGTACGCGTGATAGAGCGTCACATGCTGCATTAAACTGAAAATACTGGGGGCGATTTCTGGACTGCTTTTGACCCAGTTTTATGCCCGAAAACACTGCTTAGAGGCTGCAGAGTGGAGCTGGAAGGAGAATCAATCATTCATACATTCATACACATTTTAGGTTTATATGTAGAATTCTAAAGGGAGAGGCTCTCTCCTCTTTCGAGGTTTAGGATTTTTAGTTTTATCTCTTCTAGAATTCAGATTTCTATCTTGCTTTAATTTAGTTTCTATTCTATATTCTATTATTCTAGCATATTAGTTTATCTTTTCTTGTTGATTTTTCTATTTTTCCAATTTAGTTTATGAACTCTTCATGTTAGATTCAATTTCCTTTTTAATGCAATTTGAGGTATTTTATGTTTATTGCTTCTTTCTTCATTTGTTATTATTGATTCCTTGCAATTGTTAGAGTCTTAGATTTTACATTCTCTTATTATTTTTCTATGCTTTTATTTTGTGCCTTCTAATTGTTTGATAAAATGCTTGGGTGGATTTTAATTTAGATTTTTGTATTCTTAACCTGGATTGAGTAATTTTGAGACTCTTGAATTGTCAAAGTCTCTTGTTGGTTGGTGATTGAAAGTTGCTAGTTGGCTTGAGCTTCACTAACTCTAATCTTTGATTAGGACTTGTGAACTCAAGTTGATTTGCTCACTTGACTTTCCTTCAATTGTTAGAGGTTAACTAAGTGAGAGCAATTTACAATTCCCATCACAATTGACAATGATAATGAGGATAGGAATTCCGATTCTCAACCATTGCTAGGACTTTTCTTATTTATTAGTTTATTTTTCTTGCAATGTATATTTTCTTGTTCCTCATTTCAAAAACCCAAAAATATACTTTCCCATAACCAATAATAAACATACTTCCCTGCAATTCCTTGAGAGACGACCTGAGGTTTGAATACTTCGGTTGATTTTATTGGGTTTGTATTTGTGACAAATAATTTAAACATTGACTGAGGTTTAGTTGTCAGTTTAGAATTATACTTGCAACGCGAATTTTTGTAAAAATCGTTACCGACATTTTTCCTCCGTTAAGGAGCCCTGCTGAGTCCTATGAATTAATAAAAGTATTTTTGTTTCTTCTCCGATACGTGTTTGCTCTATCTCAAAGATGTATATTCGTTCTTCATCAATATGAATGCGTTGAATTGGCATAAGGTTATCACATTCTACATGGGTTCAGAGTGCGTCTTTCATTGGACAATGATGAACCATCAGCTTGAATATACGTCTCTCAGATGGCTAATCCACGACTTCGTTGGGGACTTCTCGAGACATCAGTTCAGCCAATTTCTGGGGAGATTAGGGTCTCTGTGGTAGAGACTAGAACCCAAAGATGCAACATTCTCTAATCCGGAAGATCTTACCTTGTCTGTGGCATTTTGAGTAGGATCATTAAGGAGAATGCCCTGCCAGAACTTTACCCTCAAGTAGAGATAGATCCACATGAAACCTGGCGTTCAGATCCGTAAGAGTATTGGCAGCTGCTCGAACCAGTGTCAAACACATACAGCCTGCCATTGAAGAAGAACATTCACAAGCAAAGAAGACAGTAGTACCAGAGTTACTTCAGAAAGACAAACAACTCCGACTCTCAACTCTAATCCTATCACTTATTCCTTTCACAGTTTCATGAAACTTTATCCAACTCCATATACTTAATCCAACAACCTTCTGATCTGCCTGACTAAGACCTACAAGATAACCATAGCTTGCTTCAAACCACAATCCTCGTGGGATCGACCCTGACTCGCTCAGGTATTACTTGGACAACCCAGTGCACTTGTTGGTACAACTGTACAAAAGTGTGGGGATTTGTGCACCAAGTTTTTGGCGCCGTTGCCGGGGATTGTTGAGTTTGGACAAACTGCTGGATTGTTTTACTCCACAGATCAGGTATTTTCTTTAATTTTGTAGCTTTTCTACTTTTTGTTTTTTCTCAATTTTTCAAAAAATTAAAAATCTTTTTTCAAAAAATATTTTTCTTTTCTTTGTTCAATTTTTATTCTTGGTTTGAGTCTTTAAGTCTTATATTTTTATTTTACTCTTCTTCAAACTTTCGAAAATCATAAAAAACTTTTCAAAAATATTTTTCTTTTCTTTGTCTAATCTTTGTTCTCTGAATGTGTCTATGTTCTTGGTAATTTCGTGTTCTTTGAGTCTTTCTTAATAAAAATTTTCAAAAATAATTTTTCTTTGGTAAAATCTTGTTCAAATTTTTAAGTTTGGTGTTTTCTTTTTATTTTTCTTGTGATTTTCGAAAATTTTGTCTTGGTTTTCTAAAAATTTTATGTTTGGAGTTCTTTTTTATGTTCTTGAGTTCTTTGAGTCTTTAAATTTTGTTCTTCGTGTTCTTGTTCGTCTTCAAAGTGTTCTTGAGTCTTGTATGTGTCTTGATCTTAAAATTTTTAAGTTTGGTATTCCTTGGTATTTCCCTCCAAAATTTTTCAAAAAATAAGGGTGCTAGATCGATCTAAAAATTTTAAGTTTTGTGTCTTTTTTGTGTTTTTCTCTTTCATCATAAAATCCAAAAAAATAAAAAATATCTTTTCTAACTAATTTTCACCTTAATTTTTGAAATTTTTCAAAAAAAAAATTCAGATTTCAATTTTCAAAATTTTATCTTATCATATCTTAGTTGTCAGGTTTTCAAAAATCAAATTCTTCAAAATTAAAAATCATATCTTTTTAAAAAATCTTATCTTTTTCAAATCTTATCATATCTTTTTCAAAATTTAAAAATTTTATCTTATCTTTTTCAAACTTCAAATTTTAAAATCATATCTTTTTCAATTTCAAATTTTAAAATCTTATCTTTTTAAAATCAATTTCAATTCTTTTTAATTTCCTATCTTATCTTTTTCTAATTTCAAATTTTAATTTCAAAATCTTTTCTTATCTTACTTCTTATCTTATTTTAAATTTAAATCTTTTCTTATCTTATCTTTTATTTTTATTTTTTATTTTTATCTTTTCTTAATTAATATCTTATCTTCTCTCTCATCTTTTTTAAAACCACCTAACTAACTTTTTTCACTCTCAATTTTCGGAAACCACTCCATCTTCTTCTCTCTCTTCTTTTTCAAAACCACCTAACTAACTCTCATCTCTCTCAATTTTTGAAAATTTGTCTCTCTTCTTTTTCCCCTATTTTTGAAAATTCAACAATTAAAATTCAAATCTTTTTAAATTAATTTAACTTAATTTTTGAAAAATAATTAATTAATTAAAAAAATAAAAATATTTTAATTCTTATTTAATTTTTCTATTTATACTGCTCTTCTTCTCACATCTCTATTATTCAACTCTACTCTCCCTCTCTCATCTGCTATCTTCTTTACTTTTACTCTATCCCCTATTTTCAAGGTATACTTCTTTTACTTATTTTATTTCTTTTATTTCTTCTTCTTCACTCTTCACTCTTCACATCTTACAGGGAGTCCTTTGTTCTTGAACATAGAACTCCCATTTGATTTCTATTTTATCGTCTTTCTTCACATCTTACTTTAAGGAGGAGTTTCTTGCCAATTGGCACAAAGAGCTTTCTTCTTTTCCATCTTTCTTTTTCTTTTCTTCTTGTTTATGACTAGGAACAGGGATAAAGAATCCCTCTTGACTCCTGGTCCTGAACCTGAGAAGATTCTGAGGAGGCATTTACAACAAGCTAAAGCTCAACACTCCAGAAGAGAGACCTTTCAAAAAACTTTGAACAAGAAAAGGGAGACATGGCCGAACCTGGAAGAGAGGCAAGAAAGGTGCTTGGTGGCTTCAACCCTAATTTTTATGGAAAAAATATCAATGTACCTCCTATCAGAGCAAGAAGCTTTGAGATCAACCCACAACATATTACATTAGTGTTGCAGAAGTTCCAACTTCACGGACATCCACAAGAAGACCCTAGTAAATTCATCACTGACTTCTTGTAGTTCTGTGACACTGCAGACACCGATGGAGTGGACCCTGCACTCCACAAGCTAAAACTATTCCCATTTGATCTGAAAGATTGAGTAAAGGATTGGTGGAATTTTGCACCCAGGAGAAGTATGAACACTTGGGATCAGGTTATTAACAATTTCTTGAGCAATTTTTCTCCCTCACAGAGACTAGCAAAGCTAGTGACAAATGTCTAGACCTTCAAACAGATTGAGAGTAAGTCTATCTGTGATGCTTGGGAGAGGTACAAGTTAATGTTCAGGAATTGCCCCCTCCCATGTGTTGTCTAGATGGGGCAAGACGATCATCTTCTATGAAGCTATCTCTGAGATGGCCAGAGAGATAATAGATCACTTTGTAGGTGGTTCTCTGGACCTAATAGAGACACATGAAGAGGCAGATGAGCTCATTGACATAGCTGCCAATAACTAGCACTTATACTCTTGTGAGGAGACCCCAGCTAGGACAGAAGTTCTAGACATGAAAACCTTAAAAGAAGGTGAGACAGTAGTCTTCACCAGGGAGGCCAAACCTCAGAAGTATGCTACTGAGGGACTTTTGGCAAGCAAGGACCAAGAGGATCCTGAGACTGCCATTGAGCACGCCCCTACAGAAAAGAAGGAACCTCAAGTTGATTCCTCTCTGGGCGTACAAGAGGAGTTTGTGATGATCACAAAGCTCCCTCTTACAGAGATGAAAGAACCTCAAGAGCCATATTTCCTTGGCGTGCAGAAAGAATAGGCAGATGAGCAGTTAGCTCATTTCCTAGCAGCCCTTAAGGAACTACAAGTTAATATCTCCTTTACAGAGGTATTTGAAAAGAAAGACCTAAGGGGAGTTGAAATAGGGATACTTACTAAGAAGTACAGTATCCTAATTCAGTATGAGCTGCCAAGGAAGATGCTAGATCCATGGAGCTTTCAGATCCTATGGACTACTGGAAAGATTATTTTTGATAAAGCCATGTATGATCTTGGCTTAAGTTTAAAACTGATACCTTCCACTGAGGTAGAGGCCAAATCTGGAGAGACTCAGAAGGCATTGAACGCCAGTGAGGAAGCCCTCACTGGGTGATGCCAGGGCATCTTGGCTAGTTTCACAAGCCATTTTTAGTTTGTTTTAGAGTAGTTTCATGCATTTCTTAGGCAATAAGTAAGTATTTAGATGAGAATTCTATACATGCCTTGATCCAATCAAACATTGTTAATTTGATGTATTTTCATGAGATTTATGCCATAATTACTTGTGTGTTAGGAATGATGCAATTTCTTGTGAATTTAGCAAGGCTTTGATGCATGTGTTCGGTTGATGATAGGTGGAAAGAAGCAGAGGAAGAGCATGGAAAGGGGCAATACAACGTTCTGCAAGAATCTGGTGCCAAAGTTGGAGGGAACGTTGGTGAGCCAACGTTACCTCCAACATTTTTCAAAACAGTTTGCTTTCTGGAAATTGGAAAAATTAGCTACAACGCGTACGCGTGTGGGACGCATACGCGTGAAGCGTGGAAATTTTACAATCCACGCGTACGCATGGGTGACGCGCACGCGTAGAAAGGCCCATGTTGGAGGGAATGTTGGTGAGCCAACGTTGAGTCCAACGGCTGCGATGAGAATTCCAAATCTGGAAGTTGGAAAATTTGAGGCGATGCGTACGTGTCCATGATGCGTACGCGTGGAAGCGCATTTTGGCCTTGATGAACTATATTTTGTCGGTATAGAATTTTCAATAGGACTATTTCATGAGTATAGTCTAAACCAACAAGCTACAACACATCAAACATAGAAAATGTGTGTCCACAATTCAAAATTAATAACCGAGAGTATTAGTCCCGAGTTGTTCTCCCTACGAGTTGCCTAAGATATGCACATCATTGGTTAGGAGTTCTCTTGTTGTTTGAGGTTGAATACGAGAAATGAAAACAAGCTTGCATAAACGTAACGGACGAATAACAAGTATGCTAAAGGACACAAGAAATTGAACTAAACAAGGGTGTAATCAATCAATGTAAAGGCCTTGGCTAGGGTTGGAAATTGGAATTCTTATCCTTATTGTCTCCAACGATTGTGATAAGAATTGGTTATTGCTCCACTTAGTTAACCTCTAGCTATGAAGGAAAGTCAAGTGGAAGTAATCAATTTGAATCCACAAGTCCTAGCCAAATTCTAAGGAAAGACTAGAGTTAGTGTCATCCAAATCAATTAGCAATTTCCAATTATTAATCAACAAAAGCTTTGACAATTCAAGTGTCTCCAATTGTCCAACCCCTAAGCCAAGAGTGAAAAACTACTCCATAGCTATAGTTGACATTTTCTCAAACAATTGGTGAATAAGAATGAAAGACATTGTGAAATTGAGAAGAGAAATTGAATTCAAGCTATCTAACACAAGCAATCAACAACAATAAAGCAATTCACAACAATGAACATGAAATTCCTCAATGCATTAATAGAAATCAAAGTAACAAGATCCAAATCCAAGATCTACAATGCTAGAGTAGCAAAAACACTAAATTGAGAGTAGAAGAGTGAGATCTACAAACTAGAACAATGTAGAATTGAAATTGAATTCAGATCTAACCAAAGGATCCAAGTGAAATTGAGATTGAGAAAGCCAAAACCTAGGGAGAAGTTAGAGTTTCTCTCTCTAGAATCCTCCAAAACTAACTACCCAAAATATCTAAAAGTGTGTAATGTTTTTAATCCCCTTCAACCCTTGGTCCTTTTAATCTTTTCCCTCCAAAATTCAGCTCAAAACTGGGCCAGGGGCTCCTCTGAAATCGCCAGGCACGATTTTATTAAAGAAGTCACGTGTCGGTCGTCACGCGTACGCGTGGGTCACGTGTACGTGTGGGTCACGCGTACGTGTCGTCTGGGTTTTTGCAATCCACGTGTATGCGTCAGGCGTGCGTATGTGTCGATGAAAATTGTGGCCAGCCCCGCGTATGCATCCACGTTTGCGCGCCTATCCCAAATTTCAGCTCCCACTCATGCGCGGTTGCTATGCGTGCGCGTCGATGCCAGTACTCCAAAGCTCCATTTTTCATGCTCCTTCTACTAAAAAGCATGTTTTCAACCATCAAGCAAAATTAGGAAGGAGACATAAAGCCATGCATTTTATATGGATAAATATGATAGAATGTTGATAAAACCCTCTAAATTCTACGTAAAGTAAACCCTCAAATTGGGGTTCATCAAATCTTCCCACACTTAAACCAAGCATGTCCTCATACTAAAGGGGATTAAAAGACCAAAGAATCATAGGAGAATGGGAATTTATTGAATGTAACTCACCTATATGGATGCAACTAATGCAAATTCATCTATCTACTTGGTTAAAGGTAAATCAACTTCCAAGAATATATATATGGGCACTTGGGGCCAAAATGACAAAAACAGTTCATGACTCTACCAATTCAAACATCAAAGTGAAGTTTATACAACTTGCATGAAGAAAACTCGTGAAAGCCAGGAACAAGGACTTGAGTGTCAAACCCTCACCGGGAGTGTTTGCACTCTATTCGCTCTAGTGTTTAGGGTTGACTGCTCAATTCTCCTCTAATCATGCTTTCCCCGATTTGTTTGTCATCTAACAATCAACAATTATCCAATGCATGCATACACCTATCATGAGGTCTTTTCATAGGTTTTAACGGGGCTAGGGTCAAGGTGAGGTTATATATGGCTAAGTGAGCTCGAGATTTGAATCTTTGATTAACATAAGCTTCCCACTTAACCTATATGACAACCTATAACAATCTAATGCAAGCCTAACTACCCATTCTTTTCTTCTTCACACATTCATGCATTTTCTTTTCTTTATCATTTCCCATGTGCATTGATTATTATTGAACCTTACTTCGGGGCATTTTGTCCCCTTTTTATTTCTTTCTTTTTCTTTTCTTTCTCTTTTTTTTCTTTTGTAAATATATATATATATATATATATATATATATATATATATATATATATATATATTCTTGTCTTTCTTTTCAAACTACCAACATATATAAGAGCCTCAATGCACACGGTTTCATATTTAATGCATGAAGATGTACCCAATTCCTAAGATCTTAAATGAAAATCATAAACACGCTTTCACCTCAACAAATGTCCCAAGTTTCCCCACACTTGAATGACACACACTCACTAGCGTAAGCTAATGAAAGATCCAAATTAAGGACATTCATTGTTTTCTGCTTAAAGGCTTGTAATGTGCTAATATTAAGAACGAAGGGGTTTATCATCGGCTCAAGGTTGGCTAACAATGGTTGATGAAAGGTAGGCCATTTGGGTATGTGAGCTAAATAAAATAATGGCCTCAATCATATAAATGCATATCAACATGGAATAATGGACATAAAGAATCGAACAAATCAAAGACCACAATCATAGAAAGAGAACAATGCACACAAGAATGAAAATAAGTGGTTATAAGATGTAACCACACAATTAGGCTCAAGTCTCACATGCTTGTGTTCTTAGCTCAATAACCATGTTCCAAAATACATTCTTCAAGCAAGATTAACACAAAAATTTTCAAATTGGTAGGGTGTCCTAAAGATGATTTCTTGGAAAAGAAGTTATTACTGTAACCAAGTAGTCCTAACATGCACAAAGTGTTCAAATACAAATACTACTAACCAAGAAATCTATCCTAATTAACGAAAGAAAAGATAAAAATCATGAGTGTTGAAAAGAAAAGTTACCTATGGAAGTCGGTAACCGACCTCCCCACACTTAAAAGTTTGCACGGTCCTCCGTGCCACTGGTGATACGCAAAGGGGAATCGAGGTTGCTATCTCCATCATCTGATCCTTGAGTGCTTGCTTCGCTATGGTCCAAGGCAGATGAGAATATGACCGGCTCTTCCGTAGGCAGGTTGACAGAACCCAAAAGCCTCTTCATGTAAGCGAATCGGCGTTTGTTACGCCTTTCATATCGATCTATCTTCTCATGAAGCTCTACAAGCAATTGATGGGTTGACTTTGGTGGTGGGGATGAAGTGGTAGGGATGGTGGAAGGGGGAGCTATGTCAAGGCTTGTGGTGTCCACGGGAGGCTGAAGATATTTCCCGCTCGGGACAATATCGCCCTTTGCCGGAATTATAACCTTCATGTCCTTAGCCTCGCAAGGGACACCGGCAACGGCAACCAAGTCGAATACCAAGGCGGGAAATGGTAGACTACCCTTGGCATGGACCCGACCCATCGCTTGTCAGATGAGGAGAGGGATGTTGACTGACTTCTCCGTGAGTATGCACCAAACAAGGAAGGCAAGGTCCGCCGTGATGGATGACTTATGGGTGATAGGGAGCACGTAGTGAGATAAGATTTGGGCCCATGCTCGGGCCTCCACTGTGAGCGCACGTGCGTCAAGGCACTTGGGTTGCATCCTTAGTCTCCGTTGGGTCCAATGATTCTCTGATTCGGCAAAGACTCAAAGGATCGAGTCCCAATCAAAACCAAATTCATCATGCTTACGTAGGACCTCTTGGTAACCATCCGTTTCCTCCGGTACCGGTAAAGCATTAAGCACTTGCCGAATGGCCTCTTCTGAAACTGGGACTTGCTTTCGGCGCACATAAACCGACTGAAGAGACGGGGAGTGGTAATTGGAGTAAAACTCCACCACCCAAGAGAGGTTGCTCTCCTGTGGTCTTCACAAAAGAAACCCCATCCTCACCGCTCAATGCGGGGTAACACATACGGAGCAATTTTGTCTGGGGGAGTGAGTGGTGCACGAAATTGTGATCTCTGAAACGGCGCCAAAAACTTGGTACGCACGATCGTAATCTCAACTCTTTTTCACAACACCGCACAACTAACCAGCAAGTGCACTGGGTCGTCCAAGTAATAAACCTTACGTGAGTAAGGGTCGATCCCACGGAGATTGTCGGCTTGAAGCAAGCTATGGTCATCTTGTGAATCTCAGTCAGGCAGATTCAAATAGTTATGGGATTTTGATAATTAGAATATAATTAAAACAGAAAATAAGATAGAAATACTTATGTAATTCATTGGTGAGAATTTCAGATAAGCATATGGAGATGCTTTACTCCTTCTGAATCTCCGCTTTCCTACTGCCTTCATTCAATCATTCATACTCCTTTCCATGGAAAGCTTTATGTTGGGGGATCACCGTTGTTAATGGCTACCATTTGTCCTCTCAGTGAAAATGGTCCAAATGTGCTGTCACCGCACGGCTAATCATCTGTCGGTTCTCGATTATGTTGGAATAGGATCCATTGATCCTTTTGTGTCTGTCACTACGCCCAACACTCGCGAGTTTGAAGCTCGTCACAGTCATCCCTTTCCAGATCCTACTCGGAATACCACAGACAAGGTTTAGACTTTCCGGATCTCAGGAATGGCCGCCAATAATTCTAGCTTATACCACGAAGACTCTGATCATGAACCAGGAGGCTAAGAGATACACACTCAAGCTACTGCAGATAGAACGGAAGTGGTTGTCAGGCATGCATTCATAGGTGAGAATGATGATGAGTGTCACGTATCATCACATTCAACAGGTTAAAGTGCGAGTGAATATCTTAGAATAAGAATAAGCTTGAGTTGAATAGAAAAACAATAGTACTTTGCATTAATTTATGAGGAACAGCAGAGCTCCACACCTTAATCTTTGGGGTGTAGAAACTACACCGTTGAAAATACATAAGTGATGAAGGTCCAGGCATGGACGTCAGGCCAGCCTCCAAACATGTACAAAGGTCTCAGTTTCGAAATATGAAAACTGGATCTGTGGTCAAAAGACATAAAATAAATCTCTAAAAGTAGTTTTTATACTAAACTAGTAACTAGGGTTACAGAAAATGAGTAACTAAGTGCAGATAGTGCAGAAATCCACATCTGGGGCCCACTTGGTATGTGCTTGCGCTGAGCATTGAAGCTTTCATGTGTAGAGACTCTTCTTGGAGTTAAACGCCAACTTTGGTGCCAGTTTGGGCGTTTAACTCCAGCTTGTAACTCAGTTCTGGCGTTTAACGCCAGAATAGGGCAGGAAGTTGGCATTTAATGCCAGAATAGGGCAGGAAGTTGGCGTTTAACACCAGATAAGTGTGGACTATTATATATTGCTGGAAAGCCCAGGATGTATAATTTCCAACGCAATTGAGAGCGCGCAAAATGGGTTTCTGTAGCTCCAGAAAATCCATTTCGAGTGCAAGGAGGTCAGAATCCAACAGCATCTGCAGTCCTTTCAGCCTCTGAATCAGGATTTTGCTCAGGTCCCTCACTTTCAGTCAGAAAATACCTGAAATCACAGAAAAACACACAAACTCATAGTAAAGTCCAGAAATGTGAATTTTTCTTGAAAACTAATAAAAATATACTAAAAAGTAGCTAGATCCTACTAAAAACTACCTAAAAACAATGCCAAAAAGCATATAAATTATCCGCTCATCACAACACCAAACTTAAATTGTTGCTTGTCCCCAAGCAACTGAAAATCAAATAGGATAAAAAGAAGAGAATATACTATAAATTCCAAAATATCAATGAGACTTAGCTCCAATTAGATGAGCGGGACTTGTAGCTTTTTGCCTCTGAATAGTTTTGGCATCTCACTTTGTCCTTTGAAGTTCAGAATGATTGGCATCTATAGGAACTCAGAATTTAGATAGTGTTATTGATTCTCCTAGTTCAGTATGTTGATTCTTGAACATAGCTACTTTATGAGTCTTGGCCGTGACCCTAAGCATTTTGTTTTCCAATATTACCACCAGATACATAAATGCCACAGACACATAACTGGGTGAACCCTTTTAGATTGTGACTCAGCTTTGCTAGAGTCCCCAATTAGAGGTGTACAGGGTTCTTAAGCACACTCTTTTTGCTTTGAACCATGACTTTAACCGCTCAGTCTCAAGCTTTTCACTTGAAACCTTCATGCCACAAGCACATGGTTAGGGACAGCTTGGTTTAGCCGCTTAGGCTAGGATTTTATTCCTTTAGGCTCTCCTATCCATTAATGCTCAAAGCCTTAGATCCTTTTTACCCTAGCCTTTTAGTTTAAAGGGTTACTGGCTTTTTGTTCTTGCCTTTTGGTTTAAAGAGCTCTTGGCTTTTTCTGCTTGCTTTTTCTTTTTCTTTCTATCTTTTTTTTTCTTTTATTTTCGCCATTTTTTTGCAAGCCTTGTTTTTCACTGCTTTTTCTTGCTTCAAGAATCAATTTAATGATTTTTCAGATTATCAATAATATTTCTCCTTTTTCATTATTCTTTCAAGAGCCAACTATTTTAACATTCATAAACAACAAATTCAAAAGACATATGCATTGTTCAAGCATTCATTCAGAAAACAAAAAGTATTGTCACCACATCAAAATAATTAAACTAATTTCAAGGATGAATTCGAAATCATGTACTTCTTGTTCTTTGGTGGTTAAAACATTTTTCATTTAAGAAAGGTGATGGATTCATAGGACATTCATAACTTTAAGGCATAGACACTTAAACACTAATGATCATGTAATAAAGACACAAACATGAATAAAACATAAAGCATAGAGAACGAAAATAGAAAAAATAAATAGACAAGGAGATTAAGGAACGGGTCCACCTTAGTGAGGGTGGCGTCTTCCTCCTCTTGAAGAACCAATGGTGCTCTTGAGCTCCTCTATGTCTCTTCCTTGCCTTTGTTACTTCTCCCTCATAGCTCTTTGATCTTCTCTAATCTCATGGAGAATGATGGAGTGCTCTTGGTGCTCCACCTTTAGTTGTCCCATGTTGGAACTTAATTCTCCTAGGGAGGTGTTAATTCGCTCCCAATAGTTTTGTGGAGGAAAGTGCATCCCTTGAGGCATCTCGGAAATTTGATGATGAGGAATTTCCTCATGCTCTTGTTGAGGTCCATGAGTGGGCTCTTTTGTTTGCTCCATCCTTTTCTTAGTGATGGCCTTGTCCTCATCAATGAAGGTGTCTTCCTCTATGTCAATTCCTGCTGAATTGCAGAGGTGACAAATGAGGTGAGGAAAGACTAACCTTGCCAAAGTGGAAGACTTGTCAGCCACCTTGTAGAGTTCTTGAGGTATAATCTCATGAACTTCCACTTCCTCCCCAATCATGATACTATGGATCATAATGGCCCGATCCACAGTTACTTCGGATCAGTTGCTAGTAGGAATAATAGAGCGTTGGATGAACGCCAACCATCCTCTAGCTACAGGCTTAAGGTCTGGTCTTCTTAATTGAACCGGGTTGCCTTTTGAGTCTCTTTTCCATTGAGCTCCTTCCACACATATGTCCATGAGGACTTGGTCCAATCTTTGATCAAAGTTGACCCTTCTAGTGTAGGGGCGTGCGTTTTCTTGCATCATTGGCAAGTTGAACGCCAACCTTACATTTTCCAGACTGAAATCTAAGTATTTTCCCCGAACCATTGTAAGCCAATTCTTTGGATTTGGGTTCATACTTTGATTATGGTTCCTAGTGATCCATGCGTTTGCATAGAACTCTTGAACCATTAAGATCCCGACTTGTTGAATAGGATTGGAGAGAACTTCCCATCCTCTTCTTCTAATCTCATGTTGGATCTCCGGATATTCACTCCTTTTGAGCTTGAAAGGGACCTCAGGGATCACCTTCTTCTTGGCCACAACTTCATAGAAGTGGTCTTGATGGACCTTTCAGATGAATCTCTCCATCTCCCATGACTTAGAGGTGGAAGCAATTTCCTTCCCTTTCCTCTTTCTTGAGGTTTCTCTGGCCTTAGGTGCCATAAATGGTTATGAAAAAACAAAAAGCATTGCTTTTACCACAGCAAACTTAAAAGGCTTGCTCGTCCTCGAGCAAAGATGAAAGAAAGTAGTAGAAGAAGAAGAAAATTGAGGAGATGGAGGGAGATATGTGGTTCGGCCAAGGGGTAGAAGTAGTAATTGTAATATGTGAAAATGAAGGAGTGGTGAGGGGTTTATATAGGGGTGGGGGGATGGTTAGGTTTCGTGTATTAGGGTTGGGTTTGGGAGGGAAAGGATTTTGAATTTGGAGGTAGGTGGGGTTTTTGGGAAAGAGTGGATGGATGTGATTGGTGAAGAGGTGATGGGTAAGGGTGATGGAGGTGATTGGTAAAGGGTATTTGGGAAAGAGTGTTATGAAAAGGTGGGAGAGAAAGAGAGGTGGGGTCCACAGATCCTGAGGGGTCAAAGACTTATCATCCCTACTCCATTTAGGCGTGTAAATGCCCTTAGAGTGCAATCCTGGCGTTTAACGCCAGACTGCTGCTTGTTTCTGGCGTTAAACGCCAAACTGTAGCCTGTTTCTGGCATTTAACACCAGCTTATAGCCTGTTTCTGGCGTTTAATGCCAAACTGTAGCCTATTTCTGGCATTTAACGCCAGCTTGATGCTTCTTTCTGGCGTTAAATGCTAGTTTGATGCTTCTTATTGGCGTTTAAATGCCAGTAAGCTTATCCTCCAGGGTGTACTATTTTTAATGTTGTTTTTCATTCTATTTTTGTTTTTTCTGTTGTTTTTGTGGCTTCACATGATCATCAACCTACAGAAAACATAAAATAACAATGGAAAATAAATAGATATAATTAAATAACATTGGGTTGCCTCCCAATAAGCGCTTCTTTAATGTCAATAGCTTGACAGTGAGCTCTCATGGAGCCTCACAGATAATCAGAGCAGGGTTGGGGCCTCTCAACACCAAACTTAGAGTTTGGTTGTGGCCTCCTAACACCAAACTTAGAGTTTGAATGTGGGGGTTTTGTTTGACTCTGTATTGAGAGAAGTTTTTCATGCTTCCTCTCCATGGTTACAGAAGGAGAACATTGAGTCTTAAATACAAGGTAGTCTTCATTTAACTGAAGGACCAACTCTCCTCTGTTAACATCAATCACAGCTTTTGCTGTGGCTAGGAAGGGTCTGCCAAGGATGATGGATTCATTCTCATCCTTCCCAGTGTCTAGGATTATGAAATCATCAGGGATGTAAAGGCCTTCAACCTTCACTAGCAAGTCCTCTACTAGTCCATAAGCCTGTTTTATTGATTTGTCTGCCATCTCTAGTGTGATTCTTGCAGCTTGTACCCCAAAGATTCCCAGTTTCTCCATTACGGAGAGTGGCATGAGGTTTATCCCTGACTCCAGGTCACACAGAGCCTTCTCAAAGGTCATGGTGCCTATGATACAAGGTATGAAAAATTTTTCAGGATCCGGTTTCTTCTGAGGTAATGTCAGCCTCATTAATGCATTCAGTTCATTGGTGAATAAAGGGGGTTCATCCTCCCAAGTTTCAGTACCAAATAACTTGGCATTCAGCTTCATGATTGCTCCTAGATATTTAGCAACTTGCTCTTCAGTGATGTCTTCATCCTCTTCAGAGGAAGAATATTCATCAGAGCTCATGAATGGCAGAAGAAAGTTCAATGGAATCTCTATGGTCTCTGTATGAGCCTCAGATTCCTTTGGTTTCTCAATGGGAAACTCCTTTCTGTCCAAAGGACGTCCCATGAGCCTTTTCTCACTGGGACTCACGTCCTCCTCACTCTCTCCAAGTTCGGCCATGTTGATCATGGTTATGGTCTTGCACTCTCTCTTGGGATTTTCTTCTGTATTGCTTGGGAGAGTACTGGGAGGAGTTTCAGAAATCTTCTTACTCAGCTGACCCACCTGTGCCTCCAAATTTCTAATGGAGGACCTTGTTTCATTCATGAAACTTTGTGTGGTCTTGGATAGATCAGAGACTATGGTTGCTGGGCCAGAATAGCTCTGTACAGAATTCTCTGTCTGTTGCTGAAAAGATGATGGAAAAGGTTTGCTATTGCCAAACCTGTTTCTCCCACCATTGTTATTATTGAAGCATTGATTAGGCTTCTGTTAATCCTTCCATGAGAAATTCGGATGATTTCTCCATGAAGGATTATAGGTGTTTCCATAGGGTTCTTCCATGTAATTCACCTCTGCTATTGCAGGATTCTCAGGGTCATAGGCTTCTTCTTTAGAGGAGGCCTCCTTAGTACTGCTTGATGCTGCTTGCATTTCAGACCGACTTTGAGAAATCATATTGACTTGCTGAGTCAATATTTTGTTCTGAGCCAATATGGCATTCAGAGTATCTATCTCAAGAACCCCTTTTTTCTGAGTTGTCCCATTATTCACAGGATTTCTTTCAGAAGTGTACATAAATTGGTTATTTGTAACCATTTCAATGAGTTCCTGAGCTTCTTCAGGCGTCTTCTTCAGATGAAGAGATCCACTTACAGAGTTGACCAAAGACATCTTGGACAGTTCATACAGACCATCATAGAATATGCATATGATGCTTCATTCTGAAAGCATGCCAAAAGGGCACCTTCTGATCAATTGCTTGTATCTTTCCCAAGCTTCATAGAGGGATTCGCCTTCCTTCCGTCTGAAGGTTTGGACTTCCACTCTAAGCTTACTCAATTTTTGAGGTGGAAAGAATTTTGCCAAGAAGGCATTGACTAGCTTTTCCCAAGAGTTCAGGCTGTCCTTAGGTTGTGAGTCCAACCATGTCCTAGCTCTGTCTCTTACAGCAAAAGGAAAAACATAAGTTTGTAGATCTCAGGGTCAACCCCATGAGTCTTAACAGTGTCACAGATTTGCAAGAACTCAGCTAAAAACTGATGAGGATCTTCCAATGGAAGTCCATGATACTTGCAATTTTGCTGTATTAGAGAAACTAATTGAGGCTTAAGCTCAAAGTTGTTTGCTCCAATTGCAGGAATTGAGATGTTTCTTCCACAGAAGTCAGAAGAGGGTGTAATAAAGTCACCAAGCATCTTCCTTGCATCTCCACCATTGTTGTTGGGTTCGGCCATGTTTGTTTTATCTGCTTCCTTTTCGAAAATTTCTGTCAGGTCCTCTTCAGAGTTTTGTGCCTTAGCTTCTCTTAGCTTTCTCTTCAAGGTCCTTTCAGGTTCAGGATCAGCTTCAACAAGAATGCCTTTATCTTTTTCCTGCTTATATGATAGAGAAGAAGACAAAGAAAGTATGGAATCCTCTATGTCACAGTATAGAGATTCCTTGAGGTGTCAGAGGAAAAGAAGAATAGAAGAAGGATAAGAGAAAAATTCGAACACAGAGAGGAAGAGGGGGTTCGAATTTTGAGTGGAAGAGGAGTGTTAGTAGATAAATAAATAAATAGAAAGAGATGAAAGAGAGAGAATTTTGAATTTAAAAAGAATAAAAGGAAAATATTTTTGTTTTTATTTTAATTATTAGTTAGAATCCGAAAATTAAAAAGAGAAATAAAATTAAAATTAAAATTTGAAACAATTAGTTAATTAAAAAGAATTTTGAAAAAGTGGGGAGGAGTTTCCGAAAATTAGAGAAAGGAAAGTCGTTAGATGGTTTTGAAAAAGATAAGAATTTTTAAAATCAAACAAAAAGTTGAGTGGTTAATTGAAAAAGATTTTAAAAATCAATTTTGAAAAGATAAGAAGTTAGAAAAGATTTTGAAATTAAGTTTTGAAAAAGATATGTTTGAAATTTATTTTGAAAAAGATTTGAAAAAGAAATTTAAAAAGATTTGATTGTTGAAATTAAAGTTAATTACTTGACTAACAAGAAACTAAAAGATATGATTCTAGAATTCAAAGATTGAACCTTTCTTAATAGGCAAGTAACAAACTTAAAATCTTTGAATCAATCACATTAATTGTCAGTAAAATTTTCAAAAATTAGAAACAAAATTAAGAAAAAGATTTTGAAAATCAATTTTTAAAATTTTCAAAAATATCTATAGAAAATGAAAAAGATTTGATTTTTGAAAAAGTTTTGAAAAGATAGGAATTTTAAATTGAAAATTTGACTTGACTCATAAGAAACAACTAGATTTTTAAAACTTTTGACTAAATCAAACCAAATTTTTGAAAATTTATGAGAAGAATAAAGGAAAGATATTTTTTGATTTTTTTGATTTTTTTATGAGGAGAGAAAAAAACATAAAAATGACACAAAACATAAGAAATTAAAATCAAAACAACTAATGCATGCAAGAACACTTTGAATGTCAAGATGAACACCAAGAACACTTTGAATGTCATGATGAACACCAAGAACTTATTTTTGAAAATTTTTAAGAAAAGAAAAACATGCAAGACAACAAACTTAAGATTTGACACTAGACTCAAACAAGAAACACAAATTATTTTTTATTTTTATGATTTTATTTATTTTTTTGGTATTTTTCAAAAATTAATTGGAAAAGAAAAATAAGGATTTCAAAATTTTTAATAAGAATTCCAGGAATCATGCAATGTTAGTCTAAAACTTCGGTCCAGGAATTAGAGATGGCTTATTAGCCAGCCAAGCTTTCAGTGAAAGCTTCGGTCCAAAACACTAAACATGGCCAATGGGCAGCCAAGCTTCAGCAGAACATTACATACAACAGCTAAATTGCTGAGAAAGACAAAGAAGCTCTTCTAAGGATTTTTGAAACCTCGGTCCAAAAGATTAGACATGGCTTAACAGCTAGCCAGGATTCAACATATCTCATAAAACTCTAGAATTCATTCTTAAAAATTCTGAAGAACATAGAATAATTTAATTTTTTTTTTAAATTTTTTTTCGAAAATAAAAATAATAAAAACAAAAAGCTTAAAATTAAAATAAAATTACCTAATCTGAGCAACAAGATGAACCGTCAGTTGTCCAAACTCGAACAATCCCCGGCAATGGCGCCAAAAACTTGGTGCACGAAATTGTGATCTCTGAAACGGCGCCAAAAACTTGGTATGCACGATCGTAATCTCAACTCTTTTTCACAACTTCGCACAACTAACCAGCAAGTGCACTAGGTCATCCAAGTAATAAACCTTACGTCAGTAAGGGTCGATCCCACGGAAATTGTCGGCTTGAAGCAAGCTATGGTCATTTTGTAAATCTCAGTCAGGAAGATTCAAATGGTTATGGGATTTTGATAATTAGAATATAATTGAAACAGAAAATAAGATAGAAATACTTATGTAATTCATTGGTGAGAATTTCAAATAAGCGTATGGAGATGCTTTGCTCCTTCTGAATCTCCGCTTTCCTACTGCCTTCATTCAATCATTCATACTCCTTTCCATGGCAAGCTTTATGTTGGGGGATCACCGTTGTCAATGGCTATCGTCCGTCCTCTCAGTGAAAATGGTCCAAATGTGCGGTCACCGCACGGCTAATCATCTGTCGGTTCTCGATCATGTTGGAATAGGATCCATTGATCCTTTTGGGTCTGTCACTACGCCCAACACTCGCGAGTTTGAAGCTCGTCATAGTCATCCCTTCCCAGATCCTACTCGGAATACCACAGACAAGGTTTAGACTTTTCGGATCTCAGGAATGGCCACCAATAATTCTAGCCTATACCACGAAGACACTGATCGTGAACCAGGAGGCTAAGAGATACACACTCAAGCTATTGCAGATAGAACGAATGTGGTTGTCAGCCACGCGTTCATAGGTGAGAATGATGATGAGTGTCACAGATCATCACATTCAACAGGTTGAAGTGCGAGTGAATATCTTAGAATAAGAATAAGATTGAGTTGAATAGAAAAACAATAGTACTTTGCATTAATTTATGAGGAATAGCAGAGCTCCACACCTTAATCTATGGGGTGTAGAAACTCCACCGTTGAAAATACATAAGTGATGAAGGTCCAGGCTTGGCCGTGAGGCCAGCCTGCAAACATGTACAAAGGTCTCAGTTTCAAAATATGAAAACTGGATCTGCAATCAAAAGACATAAAATAAATCTCTAAAAGTAGTTTTTATACTAAACTAGTAACTAGGGTTACAGAAAATGAGTAACTAAGTGAAGATAGTGCAGAAATCCACTTCTGGGGCCCACTTGGTGTGTGCTTGGGCTGAGGATTGAAGCTTTCACGTGTAGAGACTCGTCTTGGAGTTAAACGCCAGCTTTGGTGCCAGTTTGGACGTTTAACTCCAGCTTGTAACTCAATTCTGGCGTTTAACGCCAGAATAGGGCAGGAAGTTGGCATTTAAACGCCAGTTTGCGTCATCAAAACTCGGATAAAGTGTGGACTATTATATATTGCTGGAAATCCCAGGATATCTACTTTCCAACGCAATTGAGAGCGCGCTAATTGGGTTTCTGTAGCTCCAGAAAATCCATTTCGAGTGCAAGGAGGTTAGAATCCAACAGCATCTGTAGTCCTTTCAGCCTCTGAATCAGATTTTTGCTCAGGTCCCTCAATTTCAGCCAGAAAATACCTAAAATCACAAAAAAACACCCAAACTCATAGTAAAGTCCAGAAATGTGAATTTTGCTTGAAAACTAATGAAAATATAATAAAAAGTAGCTAGATCCTACTAAAAACTACCTAAAAACAATGCCAAAAAGCGTATAAATTATCCGCTCATTAGCGAGTAGATGCTCGGAATGATAGTTCTGCTCAACCATGGTCGGGAACATGAGCTCACAAAAGTGGTTGTGAAACCTTGTGGGGTCCCTCGCCGGATTATCCTTCTCTCGTTCATCAATATGAATGGGTGTCTTCACCTTCTTATAAAGAGGCTTAGCACCTAGTGTCAGGCGTGCCTTGGAAGTTGATTTTTGGGGTGCCCTTTTAGTGGCCAGTTTCTTTGATGCCTTCTCCTTGCCTTTTCGAGTGGCCATCCTAAAAAGGAAGGAAAAGAGGAAACATTAAACCCAAAAAATCATCACTTGAAAAATAACATGCAAGTGAAGAGTAATGCCCAAAAGGAATAGTGCGTCTTGAGGACATGACAGCTGCAATATGTGACAAGACAACAAGGTGATCATGTGGAAAATCACTAGCATAAGATGCAAGAGTGAGTAAAGCATGCATTAAGGCATGAGAAGGATAAACTCAAGCATAATGAATAATGAAGAAGCAAGTCATAGGTAGTGAGCATAAGAATGGTAAAATGAAGTAAAATAGGCCCAATGCACTTAGAGAAAGCAAGTGTATGAAGAAGAGGTACCAAATTGGGAGCAAAAAGTCAAAATTGAACTAAAATAGTATAGGTGCATTTCAACAAACACTTGGCGTGAAACTAATAAACCACTATTTTATGGTTTATCTTGTGCTAATTTGAGTGGTTTTTATAAAGTCTTTGCATACTTATTCATACAATCTGCATGATTTTACAATTCCTTCCCAATTTTGTTCTATGGTTGAAAACTTGCTTCCTAAGCTTTTAAATTGTGTATTTAATTCTCCTTTATACCATTCGATACCGTGATCCGTGCATTAAATATTTTCAGGCTGTATAGGATAGGAATGGCTTAAAGGATGGGGAGGAAGCTTGCAAAATTGGAAGTAACACAAGAAATAAAGGAGATGACCAGCGAGGATCGACGCGCACGCATGGCTCACGTGTGCGCGTGATTTGGAGATTTTCACAATGACGCGTGCGCGTACTTGACCCGTACGCGTGATAAGCGAGATTGCACAGCGACGTGTGCACGTAACTGACGCATCCACGTGACATGCGAAGAGGACCATCGACGCGTACGGGTGACGTGCGCCACGTGCAGAAATTGCAGAAATCGCAGAAAATACTGGGGGCGATTTTGGGCTGAGTTTGGACCCAGTTTTCAGCCCAGAAACACAGACTAGAGCTAGGGGACAAGCAGAGACTCAACAGACATTCACTTTTACACAGTTTTTAGTTTTAGTTTGGAATCTGAAAGAGAAAGATACTACTTCCTTTAGGGTTCTTCACATTCATAGTTTTAGAGTTTTACACTTTTGATTTAGATATTGAGAAGAGTTACTACCTCTGTTGAAGTTTCTATCATTCTAGTTTGTTTCCTTATTTTCTTACTCTTTTATCACCCATTTACCCTGTTCAGATTTACATATGGATATCTTTGTTTTTTTGAATTTATTAATGTAAGAATTATTTTTACATTTAATTTCAGTATTAGTTTGAGTATCATCTTTCCTTAATTTATTACTCCAAAATTTGCTTTTATTAATTTAATTTTAGTTACCATGTCTCTTCTCTTTTCCCTTTACATGTCTGTGACATTGGCATCCATGTCAATGGAGTAGGCTCTTAACTTGACTTTGGAGTTGATTAATAGGAGACCCTTGAGTTGGAATACTCAAGTGTTAATTTGCAATTGGAAGTTGTTAGCTAACTCTCTAGTCACTAACGCTAATCCTTCCATAGGAGAGGATTAGGACTTGTGGATTAGAATTGGCTCAATTACTTGACTTTCCTTTATTCAGTAAATGTTAACTAAGTAAAAACAACAACCTCTTACTATTACACTTGGGAGAATTCAACAAGGATAGAACTTCCAATTAATCTTCTCCTGGTCAAGGCTTCTTTATTTCAATTACACAAAACCTCTTGTTAATTTTCATTGCTTTAATTTATAATCATTTATTTTTCTGTTCTCCAACTCTAAATTTTCTCGAAAAAATTCCTGACCAATAAAATAGCACTCTTTTGTCAACTCGTTGGGACACGACCTGGGAATTCTACTCCCAGAATTTTATTCTTAAATTGTGACAACTCTTTCTAAATTGATAAGCGAAATTTTTTGTCGGTTAAGAACTGTACTTGCAACGCTGTTCTTATCATAAATTCTTAATCGGTAATTTTTCGCCCGTCAATTTTTAGCGCCGTTGCTGGAGATTTGCAATAGTGTGCTAAATTATTGGTTGGTTTAAATATATTTTTTTAATTTTACATATTTGCATATTTTATTTTATTTTATTACCATGAGCTGTATGTTTTTTTCATTGAATGACGCGTTCACTACCTGATCCGAGCTTAGCCGCATTTGATCCTGAAATTGAAAGAACTATTTCGCGTATTAGGTGAGCTCGGCATCGGTTAGCCTCTGAGGGTGGTGAAGTGGTTACTACCAATTCACCAGTCTCATCTGAGGGTGAATCTGAAGCGCCATTTGAGGAAGAAACAAGCTCCTCTTCTACTGATTCTGTTGATTTACGCGCAGGTAATATGGCGAGCCCAGAAGGATTACTCTCCAGGAAGCAGGAGCTCCGGACTTTACATTACAACTGTATCAAGCGCGTCACCCAAATCTGGCTGCAGATTTTGAACTGAAGACTGCACTAATCAATCTACTGCCTAAGTTTCATGGCTTACCTGCTCAAGAGACTATCAAGCACCTTAGAGATTTTCAGACAACCTGCTCAACTACTAGGCGTCATGGTGCAGATGAGACTACTATTTGGCTATATGCCTTGCCATTTTCTCTTGAGGGAAAGGCAAGGGAGTGTTTCTATACTCAACCTGAATAAGTTGTTACTAATTGGGATCTACTCAGAAGGGAATTCCTAGAAAAGTTCTTTTCAGCTGAAGTTACAGATAAACTGAGGAAAGAAATGTCATGTATTATCCAAGGAGAATTAGAGACCCTTTACGAGTATTGGGAGTGCTTCAGGAATCTCCTGGACTCATGTCTCTACCACAAGATTGACCAGTTGGTGTTGATTAGCAATTTCACACAAGGCATGAAGCCTCAAGATAAGACTATATTAAATGCTGCGAGTAATGGCTCACTGACTAAGTATAAGACGGTGACAGAAGCGTGGCAATTGATCGCCAATCTAGCTGATTCTACCCGGAATACAAGGCACAGGAACAACCATCCCAAGGCTATTGCGGAGGTTTCCTCTAATAGTGAGACTGCTGCTCTCACAAAGACCCTGGGAGAGATGACCAACATACTGAAGTAGCTACAGTTGAATCAACAGCAACCTCAGCCTCCTCCACAACAACAGTGTCAATAGTTGGTTCCTTAGAGAGTATGTGGAATATGTGCTTGCTATTCCTATTACACTGAAGAATGTCCACAACTCCAACAACAAGAAGACAACACTTTGGCAGCTGCTAGCAACTACTATAACCGCCCGAATCAAGAGAATTATCAACAAGGCGGTAATTATAACCAAGGTGGGAACTATAATCAAGGTTGGCAAGATAACTCCAACCAAGGCTGGATAGACAACTCCAACCAGGGGTGGAGAGATAATTCCAACCCAGGATGGAGGGACAATTACAACCAAGGAGGCAGAGACAATGGTGGAAATCAGAGGTGGAACAACAACAATCAGTAGAATCGGTATCTACAGAACCCCCCGTACCAACAGCAGAACCAAGGCCAGACGTACCAGGCACCTCACCAAAGACAAGCCCAAGCACATCAGAACAACCAACAGCAAGCCCCTCAAATTACTTATCCCCCTCTCTTTTCCAATGATGAGATGCTTCGCTCTATTGTACAAGGACAGAAAGACCTTCAGAATACACTTACCTCTAGCATCACTGGTCTTACCTCCATATTACAAGCTCTCATCTCCCAGATGAAATCACTTTCTACTCTCAACAATCAACCTTTCAGCTCCAATGTACTATCTTCTCAACCTTTACCCAACCCCATGGGTGGATGCCATTACTTTGAGGTCCAGAACCACACTGCAAGAGAGAAGTCATGAGAAGACATGTTCAAAGGAAGACATTCAAGTTGAAGACATTGTTGAGGTAGAGGATGTTGAAGAAGAGGAGGAAGTACAGGACATGGTTGAAGAAGAAGTGGCTCAACCAAGGAATGGAACACCAAAAGAAGATGAGGTTACAAGAGCAGCCATTCCCATTCCTTTTCCACACCTTGCTAGAAAATCCAGAAAGCAGATGGAAGTAGACCCCAAAATGGTGGAGATCTTCAAAAAGGTTGAGGTAACTATTCCCCTTTTTGATGCCATTCACCAGGTACCTAAGTATGCTAAGTTTTCTAAAAGATTTATGCATGAATAAAGATAAAATACATGATTTAGAAACTATTCCACTAGGTAGCTCTATTTCTGCTTTAATGGGTACTGTACCGAAAAAATGTAGTGATCTGGGTCCTGATGTGTATTTTTGTGGAAAAACGAATTTCTCCAAAACACACAAATCTAACCGGCAAGTGCACCGGGTCGCATCAAGTAATAATAACTCACGGGAGTGAGGTCGATCCCACAGGGATTGAAGGATTGAGCAATTTTAGTTTAGTGGTTGATTTAGTCAAGCGAATCAAGATTTGGTTGAGTGGTTTGTGATTTGCAGAATTTAGATTGCATGGAAAGTAAAGGGAATGGGTAAATTGCGTTGAATTTAAAGAGAACTGAAATTTAAAGTGCTGAATCTTAAAGAACAAGAAATTAAATGGCAGAAACTTAGAACGCAAGAAATGTAAATTGCAGAATCTTAAAGTGCAAGAAATGTAAATGGCTTGAATTGTAAAGGGAATTGGGAGTTGGATTTACAGAAATTAAACAAGGGAAAAGTAAAATTGCAACAAGCAGAGAAGTAAAGGATGACTAGAATTGAACCGGATCTTAAAACAGAAATGTAAATGAGCATGAAAAGCGTTAAACAGAGAAAGTAAAATGAGAAATCCGGATCTCGGGACCCAAGAGACTAGATAACCAAGTCTAGATCTCAACGCCTTCCTAGATCCAACAAGAACAATTGCAAAGGAATTATAAATTGCAGAGAAAGTAGATGAAGAAGCAATTAACAGAAATGGAAATTCAATTATGCAGTAAAGAAACAGAGAGGTCTCAGGATGAGATTGAAACAGAATTCCTTCAATTCTCCAACCCAAGATCCAAGACAATTGTAATTGAAATTGAAAGCAAGAAAACTAAGAGGAAGGGAATTCAATTCTCCTTCCCCGAGACTTAGAAATTAAAATTCACTCAACACCAAAAGCTTTCCGAAAACTCTCTATGAAAACTAAAAGGGAAAGCTCCCTTAAAAACTTAAATCCTATGCTATTTATACACTTTCTTCAAATGGTCTTCAAGCCTTCAATTGGGCCTTTGCTCTTGATGGAATTGGGTTGATTGAGGCCTTGGTTGATTGCTCTTGGAGTTGGAAAGAGAACCGAAGTGAACCGGGTTGGGAATTATAAAAGCTTGAGTAAAAGTTTGAGTAAAAGTTTGAGGCAAACTTTTACTCAAACTTTTTACATCAGCAACCCCATTCTTGCTGCTACCAACGTTTGAGCTAAAGTTTGGGGTCAAACTTTTGCTCAAACGTTGGCCCCCTTATGCACACTCATGGCGCCAACGTTTGCCAAAAAGTTTGAGGCAAACGTTGGCGCAAACTTTTTGTCTCCAGGGTGTGTTGCTGATGGCGCCAACGTTTGCCAGAAAGTTTGAGGCAAACGTTGGCGCAAACTTTTTCTCTCCAGGGTGTTGATTTGTGATGCCAACGTTTGCCAAAAAGTTTGAGGCAAACGTTGGCTCAAGCTTTTCTCCCAAAAGTTTGAGCTAAAGTTTGAGGTAAACTTTTGCTCAAGCTTTTTGTTCCCTGGTGTGTTTTCACTTATCCGAAAGTTTGAGCTAAAGTTTGAGGCAAACTTTTGCTCAAACTTTTTGTTCTCTCTTGCTCCTAGCCATTCCTTCTTACTTCAACCTTTCTCCAAGCTTTCTTCACCTATCATTAATCAACCAAACACATCAAAGCTATGCTCAAAATCATGAGATTGTCATTCTTTCATAATATGTGGCAATTATAGCATAAATCCTCATGAAATTGCATTAATTCATCTATGGTTGATTAAATCAAAGGAAACATGGAAATCTACCCAATTGGCTTGCTTATGGCTCAAGAAAGTGCATAAATCAATTGAAAACAAAAGAAAAAGGCTAGTGAAACTAGGCTAAGATGACTTGTCATCAGGTCCTTGCATGGTTACTATTACTATTGAGGGTGTAAAATTTTTTGATTGCATGTGTGATTTGGGTGCATGTGTTAGTATTATGCCATTATTTGTATATGATGCCTTGAGGCTCCCTCCCTTAAAAGGGTCGGCAGCACATTTTGTTTTGGCAGATAAGAGCATAATCTCGGTGGTTGGTGTTTCTGAAGACGTGCTGGTGAGAATTAAAGGGCTCACATTCCCCATTGACTTCTACATTTTGGAGATGACCCCTAATAACTCAGGAAGACCATCATCCATCCTGCTTGGAAGACCATTTTTGAAGACTTCAAGATTCAAATTGGATGCCTTCTCAGGAACTTACTCTTTTGAGATAGATGGTAGAGCAGTGAGCTTCAACCTGGATGAAGCTATGAAGCACCCACCGGAAGATCATTCCATCTTCCAGTGCAACATCATTGATGAAACTATAGCTGCGGTTCACCAAGAAGAAGTAGAAGAGATGCATACGGAGCAAGGTGCAAGTGTGGGGAAGCTCTCTGAACAAGATGAAGACACCTTGTCTCCTTCCATGGCTCCAGATGATCAAGTGCCTAACCATGAGCAGAAAATGGAATTGAAGCACCTTCCGCCCCACCTCAAGTATGCTTACCTTGAGGATCATCAGAAGCTCCCAGTTATCATTGCACGGGAACTTATTTCCCAACAGGAGGAGCAGTTGCTTGGTATGCTGAGAAGACACAAGAAAGCTATTGGGTGGAGCTTGGTGGATATAGTAGGCATCAGCCCTCAAGTTTGTGAGCAACGTATATTTTTAGAAGAGGGAGCAAGGCCTGTTCGTCAACCTCAAAGGCGGTTGAACCCCACCATCTTGGAAGTTGTCAAGAAGGAAGTGACCAGGCTGCTTGAAGCTGACATCATCTATTCCATCTCTGATAGTGAATGGGTTAGCCCAGTACAGGTGCTACCAATGAAGTCTGGAGTCACAACAGTGAGGAATGAACATGGAGAGCTCCTGACAACTAGAGTGCAGAACTCCTGGAGGGTGTGCATTGATTACAGGCGCCTCAACCAGGCTACTCGCAAGGATCACTACCCCCTGTCCTTCATCGATCAGATGCTTGATCGCCTGTCAGGTAAATCACACTATTATTTTCTAGATGGTTACACTTGCTATTTTCAAATTCATATAGCTCCTGAATATCAGGAGAAAACTACTTTTACATGTCCCTTTGGAACGTATGCATACAAGAGGATGCCTTTTGGCTTATGTAGTGCACCGGCTACTTTCCAAAGATGCATGATGAGTATTTTCTCAGATCTTATTGAGAACTGTATGGAAATTTTCATGGATTACTTTAGTGTGTATGGTGATTCATTTAACCTTTGCTTGGATAGTTTAGCTAGAGTATTGGACAGGTGTGTTAGTTCGAACCATGTATTAAATTTTGAAAAATATCATTTTATGGTAAAACAAGGTATCGTTCTAGTACATGTTGTTTCTAATACTGGTATTTCTATATATCCAGCAAAGGTAGATGTGATTTCTGGTTTACCTTACCCCTCCCCCGTGAGGGAAGTTCGTTCATTCCTTGGTCATGCAGGTTTTTACCAGAGATTTATCAAGGACTTCAGTAAGGTAGCATTTCCTTTATCCCAACTGCTGCAGAAGGATGTTGAGTTCGAGCTAAGTGAGGACTGCATGGAAGCGTTTAATAAGCTGAAGATCGCCTTGACACAAGTTCCAATTGTGAGAGGACCCGACTGGAGCCAGCCATTTGAGATTATGTGTGATGCCTCCAACTATGCAGTGGGAGCGGCGCTGGCTCAGCATGAAGGTAAGGACCCTTTTATAATTGCTTATGCTTCTAAGACCTTAGACGCTGCTCAGTCTAATTATACTACCGCTGAAAAAAGGCTTCAGGCTATTGTTTTTGCTCTGGATAAATTCCGAGCCTACTTACTTGGTACTAAGGTGGTATTATACTTAGACCAAGAAGCACTAAAATATTTGTTAGCTAAAAAAGAATCCAAACCAAGGTTAATACGTTGGATATTGTTGTTGCAAGAATTTGATTTAGAAATCAAAGATAGGAGTGGTTCCCAGAATTTAGTGGCAGACCACTTGAGTCGCCTAGAGCACATTAAGAAGGACTCCACTCCTATCAATGATGCTTTCCCATTTGATAGCTTGCACGCAATATTTGAGGTAGTTCCTTGGTACGCACCCATAGCTAATTATCTGGTTAGTCGTACCTTCCCTCCTAATTTTACTAAGCATCAAAGGGACAAGCTGAAAAGTGAGTCCAAATAATAGCTATGGGATGACGCATATTTATAGAGGTATGGTGCTGACCAGATAATTAAAAGGTGTGTGCCTCAATCAGAATTCCAGTCAATTTTAGAGGCCTGCCACCCTTCTGAGAGTGGTGGGCATTTCGGTCCCCAAAGAATAGCTAGAAAAATTTTAGACTGTAGATTCTGGTGGCCCACTCTTTTTAAGGATGCTAGTGCCTTCTGTAAATCTTGCTCCCCATGCCAAAAGTTTGGAAATATATCCAAGAGGGATGAGATGCCCCAATAGCTTATGTTATTCTGTGAAATTTTTTATGTTTGGGGTATTGACTTCATGGGTCCATTTCCAAACTCTAATGGTTTCTTATACATATTGTTAGTTGTTGATTATGTTTCTAAATAGGTGGAAGCAATTCCTACCCGCACTGATGATGCTAACACTATTGTCTCCTTTGTATGAAATAATATTATTTGTCACTTTGGATCACCACGAGAAATCGTGAGTGATCAAGGCACTCACTTTTGTAACAGGAAATTAACAGGTATACTGAAGAAACATGGTATTGTTCACAAGGTAGCAACAGCTTACCATCCCGAGACCAATAGGCAAGCCGAGGTGTCTAACAGGGAGATAAAGCGCATGCTGGAAAAGATTGTCAAGCCTCATAGGAAAGACTGGAGCACCAGGCTTGTAGATGCGCTCTGGGCTTATCGGACAGCATATAAGACACCCATCGGAATGAGTCCCTTCCGCCTAGTCTACGGCAAAGCTTGTCACCTTCCAGTGGAGGTGGAGCACAAAGCTTTCTAGGTGGTACGGGAGTGCAACATGGGATTTGAGAAGGCCGGTGCTAAAAGGATGCTACAACTAGCAGAACTGGAGAACCTTCGAATCGAAGTATATGACAACTCCAGGCTATACAAAGAGAGGGTGAAGGCTGTGCATGACAAGAATATCAAGAGAAGAGAGTTCAGACCTCGGGAGTTAGTCCTCCTTTACAACTCAAGGTTGAGGCTCATGCCAGGCAAGCTGTGATCAAGATGGGAAGGCCCTTATAGAGTAAAGAAGGCAAAGCCATTCGGAGTCTTCCACTTGAGTCATCCTGCAAGCTCCAAATTCAACAAAGTCAATGGCCACCGCTTGAAGATGTATCATGGTGAGAAAATGAAGGACAATTAAGAGCTAGAGGTCTTCCTCTTGGAGGATCCACCAACAGAAGAAGACTGAGCTTGTGGACCGTCCAACTTAAGGACGTAAAAGCAAAGTGCTAGGTGGGAGACAACCAACCATGGTATGATCATCCCTTTTCATTCCTAATTTTATTTTATTTTGTTTTTCCCGGTGTTCATTCATAATTTCTGCATAATCATTTGCATTTTGCATAAAAAAATGCATTCAATGCGCAAGCATCTAGGACGTGCACGTGTCGCTTCTGAATGCGAAAAGAATAGGAATTGAACAGAAAGCTATGCGGGATTGGTGCTGGAACCATGCTCTGCGCACAAACAAGCCCACACGTTCGCGTACTTCACACGTGCGCGTTGATTGCGTTGTTAGCCACCCACGCGCAAGCGTCCATGACGCGTACGCGTGACCCTAGATATCGGTGTAAATAGCGTACTGAACAGAGAGTTGTGCTGATCTCGCGCTGGAACTATGCTAGAGGCACAAATTTAGCCATGCGTACGCGTCCTTGACGCGTGCGCGTCAATTTCACTATGTGACTATCCACGCGTGCGCGTACCTGACGCGCACGGGTCGTATGTCTTTTTGGCTCTCATGCATTCCAACCCGAGAGTTGTGCGTGCACGGAGCTGCCTTCACGCGATTGACACAATCCATGTCACGCGTATGCGTCCCAGACACTTATGCGTCGCTTAAATTTTACACGACCCACGCGTACGCGTGCTGTACGCGTACACGTCGCATGCGCCGCCTGACCTATACAGTACGCCGTCCATATTTTATCTTTCCCCCTCCCAAATCCCAATTCTTTCTCATTCCTAATTCTTTCTTTTTTCTTCATTATTCCTTCTTACTATCTACTACTTTCTTCCTCCCTTTTTCATCTTCTACCTTAGGTTCTTTTCTTCCTCCCATCTACTCTTTCATTCTTCTTTCATTATTGCATATTAATAGTTTATCTTTCTTCTCAATTTTTTATTAGCTTAGTTATTTGTGTTTTCTTTTGCATTCTTTTTCCATGCATTTTTATGTTGGTGTTGGAGTTCTACTTGGGCATTACCTTATTATCATAAAGCTTGTGGATACTATGAGGAGTAATTTGACAACTGACAAGTAATTTTGGCTCTCATATACATTTGGATCCATTATTTTCATTCCTTTTTTAACTTGCACACCAAGTGTTTGTGAAAACGCTCTCATGGCATTCTGAATCCTATTTTATTTTACTCTTACACTTTAATGCCTCTTTTTCACAACACTTGTACTTCACACGTATTTGGGATTATCATTCACAATTGTCATCATATAAATGCTCTTTTAACTAGTACATTTAATAATTGATGCTTGAGTTACGCTTCTCATGCCTATTACTTGCATGCTTTTAACCCTTTTGCATCTAGTTGTTATGAGTTGCCTTTAGGGATTTTACTTAATGTCTTCCATGCATGTTGTAGCTACCATACTCTATATTTGAATTTAATTCTCTTTCTTCCTTCTTTTTAGGATAGCCACTAAAAAGGGAAAAGAGAAAGCTTCTGACAAGACACCAGCAAGGAGAGGAACCAAGAGAGCACTGGCTAAGGCGCCACCATCTACCAGCGTTAAGCCGCCAACAAAGCGGGTAAAGAGGATCATTAAAGTTGATGAAGCAGAAAAAGCCTTTCCTGCACGGGACTCCACACGGTTCCCCAACCGTTATTGCGAGCAGATGTTTCCCATCCTAGCTGAGAAGAACTACAATAATGAATATCTACTCATTGTTCTAACACATTTTATGGATTTTGTGGATTCCCCCATCGAGAGGAGATAGTGGGGATTTTTGAGGAGGCAGCCGCGAGAGGCCAACCTATCATGGGTAGTTGAATTCTACTCCAACTTCTACTTGCCTACTCTGCAGACTGTCTATGTCTGTCAGCAGCAAGTCCCTATCTCCGAGAGTGCTATACAAAGAGCACTGGATCTTCCACCTAGCCCAGAGGGAATGGATGCCTATCAAGAAGCCTCTCTTAAGCGCCAGATGTATCAGTTTGACTGGGATAGCGTCCTTGGAGTTATAGCCCAACCTGGCAGCACCTGGATCTATGGGCAGCATCGGTCAAAACCCAAGAGCATCTCAGCCCAATCACTTACTTTAGAGGCTCACGTGTAGGCACAGATTATATCCCACTATATCTTTCCGAGCACTCACGAGTCCACCTCCACAGCGGACATGGCTGTTCTCATCTGGTGCATCCTAACAGAGCAACCCCTCAACCTGTCCCAACACATCCAGCAAGCCATGGGAAACGTGCAGATAGCGGTTAACCTGCCTTTCCCTGCCTTGGTTTCAGATTTATTCTCTGCAGCAGGTGTTTTCTATTGGGCTAGAGACACAAAGGTCATGCTCCCTAGGGCCGACCAGTATGTCTCGAATGGGAAGTACATCAGGCCACCAATTCCCTCTGCGAGCTGGCCTGTAGGCCCATCTTTGGATACTCCTCCCTCTTCTACTCCATCATCATCCACACCACAAGCACCATCAGCCCATCAGATGTTCCTTGAGATCCTTGAGAGGTTTGACCGGCAAGACCGACCGATGGAACGAATGGAGTGACGTAACAAGCGCTGATACAACTATCTGAAGGAACTCATAGTTCGTACCCACCCACCTCCAGAACAGAAGGACACCCCGGATTCCCCTTCACCTAGTAGCACAGGGAGCCATGGCGAACCAAACAGCGGAGGCGATGCTTCTAGCCCTACCTTGCTCCTTACTGATGGCACAGAGGACCGTGCCAAGCCTTAAGTATGGGGAGGTCAGTCCTTAACTTCTGGAGGTAATTTCTCTCTCTTAACACCAACATTTGACTTTTTCTTTTGTTAGGTAGGATAGATTGCATCATAATAGTTACTTGCATGTATATTTTGCTTGGTTGAAGTAATAAATTTCTTTTCAAGACCCTATTTTATAGTATTTCACTAATTCAAATTCAAATTTGTGCTAAACTTGTTTGAAGATTTTAATTTGGAACATGGGTTATAGCTAAGAACACATAACCTGTGAGATTTGAGCTTAATTATATGGTTATATTATTTAACCATGATTTTTATTCTTGTGTGTTTTCTTCTCTATGATTGTAATCTATAGTTTGTTCCATTCTATATGTCCATTGTTTAGTGTATTTGCATGCATACATATGATTGAGGCCATCATTTGTTATTAGCTCACCTATACTAAATAGCCTACCATTTCAATTACCTTTATTTGCCACTTTGAGCCTTTTAATCCCCATTTGTTTTGTATTTTACCACATCACTAGCCTTAAGCGGAAAAATAATTAATTACCCCAATTGAATCTTTGGTTAGCTTAAGATAGAGATTGCGTATCAATTAAGTGTGGGGAATTGTGGGAACTTGGGTTGATGAAATTGTGTTGACAAAAGTATTGAAAATTTGGGTGCATACTCATGTGAGATCAGGAAAACCATGTGCATTGATATGTTATGTTTGCTTTCATGTTCATCAGAAAAAAAATAATTTTATTACAATATAAGTAAATAAATAAATAAATAAGGGATAAAATTACCCCAAGGTTAAGTTCAATAAAAGGATCATTGCATATGTGATAAAATAGAAGAAAACTCTGATACATGAGTAGGTGAAATATACAAAAGTGAGATTATGGGTAGCTAGGCATGATTTTAAGACTATATAAAGTGTGTGTGTGTGTGTTAGGTGAGAACTTAGGTTAGTCAAAGATTCATATTATAGCCCACTTAGCCATACATATATCCTCACCCTTACCTTAGCCCCATTACAACCTTGAAAAGACCTCATGATGTTTGTATTTGTACACTAAATATTTGTTGATTGGTTAGATGAAGAATAAAGTTTTAGAAAGCATGACTAGAGAAGGGTAGAGTGATTGACCCTCGACACTTGAGAGATTAGAGTGCATATACACTTCCAGTGAGGGTTCAATGCTTGATTCTATGTTCCCGGCTTTCATGAGCTATCTTCTTACAAGTTTACCTATCTTTTACTGTGTGATTTGAGTTAGTGGAATCTGATATATGTTTGTCTTGGAGAACTTGTTTACTTTTAACCAAGTAGATAAAAACATCTTAGCATATAGTTGCATTCGCATACATAGGTTGCATCTCATGAGTCTTACTTTCCCCCATTCATTTCTTTTGTCTCCTTGAGCTTAGCATGAGGACATGCTAATGTTTAAGTATGGGTAGATTGATAAACCACTATTTTATGGTTTATCTTGTGCTAATTTGAGTGGTTTTTATCAAGTCTTTGAACACTTATTTATACAATCTGTATGATTTTACAATTCCTTCCCAATTTTGTTCTACTATGGTTGAAAACTTGCTTCCTAAGCCTTTAAATTGTGTATTTTAATTCCCCTTTATACCATTCGATGCCGTGATCCATGCGTTAAGTGTTTTCAGGCTGTATAGGGCAGCAATGGCTTAAAGGATGGAGAGGAAGCTTGCAAAAAAGGAAGGAACACAAGAAATAAAAGAGATGACCAGCGAGGATCGACATGCATACATGCCTCACGCGTGGGCGTAATTTGGAGATTTTCACAGTGACGCATGCCCGTACCTGACGCGTGCGCGAGATAAGCGAGACTGCACAGTGACGAGTGCGCGTAACTGACGCGTCCGCGTGACATGCGAAGAGGACCATCGACGCGTACGCGTGACGTGAACCACGTGCAGAAATCGCAGAAAATGCTGGGGGCAATTTTGGGCTGAGTTTGGACCTAGTTTTTGGCCCAGAAACACAGACTAGATCCAGGGGACAAGCAGAGACTCAACACATATTCAGTTTTACACAGTTTTTAGTTTTAGTTTGGAATCTGAGAGAGAAAGATACTACTTCCTCTAGGGTTCTTCACATTTATAGTTTTAGAGTTTTACACTTTTGATTTGGATATTGAGAAGAGTTACTACCTCCGTTGAAGTTTCTATCATTCTAGTTTGTTTCCTTATTTCCTTACTCTTTTATCACCCATTGACCCTATTCAGATTTACATATGGATATCTTTGATTTTTGAATTTATTAATGCAAGAATTATTTTTACATTTAATTTCAGTATTGGTTTGAGTATCATCTTTCCTTAATTTATTACTCCAAAATTAGCTTTTATTAATTTAATTTTAGTTACCATGTCTCTTCTCTTTTCCCTTTACATGTCTACGACATTGGCATCCATGTCAATGGAGTAGGCTCTTAACTTGACTTTGGAGTTGATTAATAGGAGACCCTTGAGTTGAAATACTCAAGTGTTAATTTGCAATTAGAAGTTATTGGCTAACTCTCTAGTCACTAACACTAATCCTTCCATAGGAGAGGATTAGGACTTGTGGATTAGAGTTGGCTCAATTACTTGACTTTCCTTTATTCGGTAAAGGTTAACTAAGTAAAAACAACAACCTCTTACTATTACACTTGGGAGAATTCAACAAGGATAGAATTTCCAATTAATCTTCTCCTGGTCAAGGCTTCTTTATTTCAATTACATAAAACCTCTTGTTAATTTTCATTGCTTTAATTTATAATCATTTATTTTTCTATTCTCCAACTCTAAAAATTCTCGGAATAATTCCTGACCAATAAAAGAGCACTCTTTTGTCAACTCGTTGGTAGATGACCTGGGAATTCTACTCCCAATATTTTATTCTTAAATTGTGACAACTCTTTCTAAATTGATAAGCAGAATTTTCGTCGGTTAAGAACTGTACTTGCAACGCTGTTCTTATCATAAATTCTTAATCGGTAATTTTCTGCCCGTCAGCAACATTCAAATAAAGAGCAAGTAGGAGGAATTCAATCACATAAAGCCTCAAATGGGAAACCAAACAACAACACAACACCGCATAGTCATAAAGGAATCAAGAGACATCAAAATGATCCATCAAAGAAAGAGAAACTCAAAGTTGAACACCCATGAAAAATATGAAAAGAAAGAAAGCAAACAAGCAAGAACCCAATCAATAAAAATTGCAACTAAGAAGGAATGCACTAGAAAGAAAATAAATGGAACTAATAAGAGAAAAAAATTGGAGTACGAGACAAAGAGGAAGAGGGAGTAGGGGTAAAACCTTGAGAAGAAGAAGAGAGGAGGTTGGAGTGTAGGTGGAAAATATGAGAGGAGAGGGAAAGGAAAGAGAGGAGAGAGAAAATATGGGACCCCCAGAGGTGGTGGACGGAGACAAGGGTGGTAGGGTGATGGGAGAAGAAAGGAAGAAGAAATGGAAGAAGAAAAGTGAAGAAGGAAATCAAAACAGGGGCGTGCTACCCATTTAGGTGCGTCAGGGGACGCGTACGCGTCACCCACGCTTTCGCTGGGTTTTAACATGAACTCCTTTGATTAACTCAACTCAATTGTGAATGTGTTTTAATATGATTTTGCCCTTGGTTGTGCATATATGATTCCTTGAAAATCTGACTCAATTTAATCACATGTAAGCTTTATATATATAGGTGGATAGTAATTAGAATTGCATGATTCATATAGGTAGCTAGCATTTAGATAGATTGCATTGCATAGATTCCACCATTCTGCCTTCACTCTTTTTCAGTTTCTCTTAAGTTGAGCATGAGGACATGCTAATGTTTAAGTGTGGGGAGATTGATAAACCACTATTTTATGGTTTATCTTGTGCTAATTTGAGTGGTTTTTATCAAGTCTTTGCTCACTTATTCATATGATTTGCATGGTTTTACAAATCCTTCCTTATTATGTGATATAGTTGAAAACATGTTTCCTAGACCTTTAAACTATTAATTTGAATACCCTTTATTACCGTTCGATGCCGTGATTTGTGTGTTAAGTATTTTCAGGCTTTATAGGGTAGGAAAGGCTTAGAGGATGGAAAGGAAACATGCAAAAGTGGAAGGAACGCGAGAAAATAAAATTTTGAGAAACTGGCAGCAACGCGCACGCATGGATGACGCGGACGCGTGCCTAGCGCAGAACACGAGTGACGTGTACGCGTGAAAAGGAATTCGCCGAATGACGCACACGCGTGACCTACGCATATGCGTGACATGCGCCACGTGCAGAAATGGCAGAAAGCGTTGGGGGCGATTTCTGGGCTCCTTTTCGACCCAATTCCAAGCACGAGAACACAAAATAGAGGCTGCAGAATGGGGGAATCATTGAAGCATTCATTGATTATTCACATCTTAGGTTTTTAGATGTAGATTCTAGAGAGAGAGGCTCTCTCATCTCTCTAGGTATTAGGATTTAGGATTTCTCTTAGTTTTAGGATTACTTCTTCTCAATTCCAGGTTCAATGTTCCTTTAATTTAATTTCTCTTCTACTTTTATTTATTCTAGTGCTTTAGTTTATCTATTTCTCTATTTAATTCCTTATGTTGCCAAATTGGTTTATGAACCTTCCAATGTTAG
Source organism: Arachis ipaensis (assembly GCF_059453495.1). Lineage (NCBI taxonomy): Eukaryota > Viridiplantae > Streptophyta > Magnoliopsida > Fabales > Fabaceae > Arachis > Arachis ipaensis. The sequence goes on from NC_142444.1 coordinate 88,299,707, forward strand.
ATTTGATCTTATATTTAATGCAAATTGAGGTATTTCAGATTTATGATTTTAATTTAGCTTTTTATATTCTTAGCTTGAATTGATTAATTGGTGACACTTGAGTTATCAAACTCCTTGTTGATTGATAATTGGAATATGCTGGTTGATTTGGATCCCTCTAAAGCTAGTCTTTCCTTAGGAGTTGACTAGGACTTGAGGAATCAAATTTATTAGTCCACTTGACTTTCCTTCATTTAGTAAGGGTTAACTAAGTGGGAGCAATAAATAATTCTCATCACAATTGATAAGGATAACTAGGATAGGATTTCCAGTTCTCATACCTTGCTAAGATCTTTATTAATTATCACTTTAATTCCTGCAATTTACTTTTCCTGTTCATTATTCAAAAACCCCCAAAAAGATAATCTTCCATAACCAATAATAAATACACATCCTTGCAATTTCTTGAGAGACGACCTGAGGTTTAAATACTTCGGTTATCAATTTTCGTAGGGGTTTGTTATATGTGACAAAAAAATTTTTGTATGAAAGGATTCTCTATTGGTTTAGAAACTATACTAGCAATGAGAACTTATTTGTGAATTTCTTTACTAGCAGAAATCCGTTCGTCAAACAATGGCGGGGTTTGTTACTTATGACAAACAAATTTTTGTACGAAAGGATTCTCTGTTGGTTCAGAAACTATACAAGAAACGAGAACTTATTTGTGAATTTCTTTACTAGCAGAAATCCGTTCGTCACTGTGCAACTTCGCTTTTCGCGCGTACGTGTTAGGTACGCGCACGCGTCGCCATGGAAAGCTCCAAATCACGTGTACGCATCAGGTATGCGCACGCGTCACTCCTCACTGGTTATCTCCTTTAATTCTTGTGCTCCATCCATTTGTGCAAGCTTCCTCTCCATCCTCTAAGCATTTCTACCCTATATAGCCTTCTTCTCTTTTTCTGCGGAAGCTCCGTCAAATCCAACCAAATGCTACCTAAAATAAATAGAATTGCACAAGACTCAAAGTAGCATCCATAGTGGCTAAAAGATAATTAATTCTTGATTAAACTCAACAAATTGAATGCAAATTCACTAGGAAAAGATAGGAAAGATGCTCACGCATCACAACACCAAACTTGAATTGTTTCTTGTCCTCAAGCAACTAAACTAATATAAGCTTAGGATGTGAATTTGCATGAGAATGAGAGTTCGATTAAGTTCATGTCTCTTCTTATAGTGGGGTTTACAACTGCAATATTGAATAGTTTTGGCATCTCACTCTCCTTTGAATCAGAAGGATGTCAATGTCATTCAGAATTAAAATCCGGATAATATTATGAATTCTCTGATCTTTTGTAACTCAATTTAACCCTTGAACACAGCAATTTTTATTTTCTTTGGTGCTTTGCACCTTGAGCCTAGCCGTGACTTTAAATGTTTTTTCTCAAGCTTCACTTGACACAGAAACACCACAAGCACTTAACTGGGGAACTCTCTTTAAGTTCTGATTTTTCTTTCAGTTACTCCCAGAAAGTGGTGCTCAAAGCCGTTGGCATACTCTGCTAATTGCAATTGATCTCAACTCTAAATGTTTTGTCTCAAGGATTACTTGACACAAGAACACCACAAGCATGTGACTAGGGAAACAACTCTTTGAGCTTTTAATCATGTCTGACCTCCCTAGTTATTGATAATCAGAGCCTTGGACCTTGCTTTTATATCTTTCTTTTTTTTCTTGCTGTCTCTTTTGCTTCAAGGATTAAATTTTTGTTTATTTCAGAGAAGTCATAATAATTTTCTAAATTCCTATTCCTTGTACATCAACATTCTTTGATTCAAATTTAAATATGCACTATTCATGTCATGCATTCAGAGTCACAGAAAATACCACCACATGTAAGTGAATAAGACTACTCTTCAATATAAACTCAATTTCTCAGGTAATACATCACTTCTTTTTCTTTTTCTTTTTAGATTCAAGTTCAATGAGCCGTACATGAGACAAATAATAAAATGAAACTAATTCTAAGAACCGAAAGTACTAAAGACCATGCAGGCAATCAAAGCAATAAAAAACAAAAAACTATAAAATAAGAACGGAAGAGAAATAAAATGAAAGGAACTCAACCACCTCATTTATGCTAGTGGCCATCTCATTCCTCCATGAAGAACATTCATCTCCCTTTGGTGCTATTAAAATATACAGAAAAGCCATAAGCGAAGCAACAACACCAAACTTAAAGGTTTGCTTGTCCTCAAGCAAAGAAGAACTGAAAACAAAAACAAATATCATGAGGAAAGAAGAATAAAGGGATAAAAGAACAAGAGAGAATTAGGTTTTGGGAGAGAGAGAGAGAATGAAAATTTAAAACTGGACGGCACACTAGTGGAGGTGTGCGGCGCAGGCGACGCGTACGCGTACAGCACGCGTACGCGTGGGTCGGCCGATTTTGATAGTGACGCATAAGCGTTTGGCACGCGTACGTGTGCCCTTGGTTTGTGCGAATCACGCGAAGGCGGCCGCGCGTACGCACAACTCTCTATTCGCGAGGCCTGGGAACCAAAATTTTCATATGACGTGTGCGCGTCATGCACGCGCACGCGTGGATGGCCACATGTGGAAAGGACGCGTAGGCGTCAGGGACACATATGTGTGATCATGTTTGTGCCTCTAGTACACTTCCAGCCCCATGCCAGCACAACTTTCTGCCCAAACACTCATTGACGCCGATTTGGAGGGTCACGCGTACGCGTCAGGGACGCTAACGCGTGGGTGGCTAAAAGCGCATACGACGCACACGTGTGAGGTACGCGGACGCGTGGGCTGGTTTGTGCGTAAAACATAGTTCCAGCGCCACTCCTGCTCAACTCTCTGTTCAGTTTTATTTTTCATGCACACACATATGACGCGTACGCGTCAGTGACGCTTGCGCGTCGTGTGCTCTTTTTTTTGTCGCCTGAAGTATTCGGTTCCTGTTATAAAATAGCTGCATGATCAGAAAAATAGTAAAAACTCAATAAAAATCGGAAAAGTAATAAAACTACTACTACGAAAAATAACTAACGATACGAAATTATCAGGTTGCCTCCCGACAAGCGCTTCTTTAACGTCACTAGCTTGTCACTCAGTTCTGCTAATTCAGCAGATGAGCGGACCTCTGGCGATCGATCTCGCCTCCAAGATAGTGCTTCAACCTCTGGCCATTCACTGTAAATTTTCTGTCAGAATTCTCTTCTTGTATTTCCACATAACCATATGGTGAAGCTCTGGTAACCACAAACGGTCCTGACCACCGGGATTTCAGCTTCCCGGGAAAGAGTTTGAGCCTTGAATTATACAGAAGCACTCTCTGTCCTGGCTCAAAGACTCTGATGGCGATCTTCTTGTCATGTAGTAACTTGGTTCTCTCCTTATAGAGCTTGGCATTCTCATAGGCTGAATATCTGAATTCATCAAGATCATTCAACTGAAGCATTCGCTTAATTCCTGCAGCTTCTGAATCAAGATTCAGATACGTGGTTGCCTAGTAAGCTTTATGCTCCAGCTCAATTGGCAAGTGACAGGCCTTGCCATAGACGAATTGATAAGGGGACATGCCAATAGGAGTCTTTTAAGCTGTCCGGTATGCCCAGAGAGCATTATCAAGCTTCCTAGACCAGTCTTTTCTTGAAATACTGATGGTCTTCTCTAGAATCCTCTTGAGTTCCCTGTTGGAAACTTCAACCTGTCCACTTGTCTGAGGGTGATAGGGGGTTGCCACTTTATGACGAACTCCATATCTCTGCAGAAGAGAGTCCAGCTGTCTGTTACAGAAGTGGCTTCCACCATCACTAATGAGTGTCCTTGGGACACCAAACCGGCTAAAGATATATCTCTGAAGAAAGCTCATTACCACCTTGGCATCATTGGTGGGTAGGGCCACAGCTTCCACCCACTTGGACACATAATCAACTACCACTAGAATATAGTTGTTTGAATGTGACGGTGGGAAAGGTCCCATGAAATCAATACCCCATACATCAAACAGCTCAATCTCAAGAATCCCCTTATGTGGCATTTCATGGTTGGCAGGGAGATTCGTGGCTTTTTCACATCTGTCACAGTGCTTCAAAAATGCTCTTGAGTCTCTGAAGAGAGTCGGCTAGTAAAACCCGCTCTGAAGGACCTTTGTAGCTGTCCTTTCACCACCAAACCGGCCTCTATAATCAGAACCATGACAGTGCCAAAGAATCTGCTGTGTTTCTTCATCTGGGACACATCTCCGGATGATACCATCTGAACACCATTTAAAAAGGCATGGTTCCTCCCAAATGTAGTACTTTACATCAGTTAATATCTTCTTCACTTGATGCCTACTGTACTCCCTTGGAATAAAATTCATGGCTTTATAATTTGCAATGTCTGCAAACCATGGAGCCTGCTGAATGAGGAACAATTGCTCATCTGAAAATGTCTCAGTCACAGCTGTGGGTGGTTGTACTCCTGCTTCAGGCACAATTCTGGAGAGATGGCCAGCCACTTGATTTTCTGACCCTTTTCCTGTCTTTTATCTCAATATCAAACTCTTGAAGGAGCAACACCCATCTGATTAATCTTGGTTTAGAGTCCTGTTTAGTTAGAAGGTACTTCAAAGCAGCATGATTAGTATAAATAATAACCTTAGAACCAATTAAATAGGACCTAAAATTATCAACAACATACACAATAGCTAATAATTCTTTTTCTGCAGTTGTGTAATTCTTTTGGGCATCATTTAACACACGGCTAGCATAGTAAATGACATGTACAATCTTACCATGTCTCTGTCCTAAAATAGCTCCTATAGCAAAATCACTAGCATCACACATTAATTCAAATGGTAAATCCCAGTCAGGGGGAGCTGTGATGGGAGCAGAGGTAAGGTTTTCTTTCAGAGTTTCAAAAGCATGCAGGCAATCAAAATTAAAGACAAAAGGAACATCAGCAACCAACAGGTTGCTTAATGGTTTAGCAATTTTAGAAAAATTCTTTATAAATCTTCTATAAAATCTTGCATGACCCAAGAAACTCTTGACTGCCTTAACATTATTTGGTGTTGGTAATTTTTCAATTACCTCCACCTTTGCTCTGTCAACCTCAATCCCCTTACTTGAAATTCGGTGTCCAAGAACAATGCCTTCTGTCAACATAAAATGGCACTTTTCCCAATTTGAAACAAGGTTTGATTCTTGACATCGTTTCAAGACTAGAGATAAATGCTTAAGGCATGATTCAAAAGAATTACCAAAAACAGAAAAGTCATCCGTAAATACCTCAATGAACTTTTCAACCATGTCAGAAAAAATTGAAAGCATACACCTCTGAAAAGTTGCTGGAGCATTACAAAGTCCAAAAGGTATTCTCCTTTATGCAAATACTCCAAAGGGGCATGTGAATGTTGTCTTCTCTTGATCTTGAGGGTTCACTACAATTTGATTATATCCAGAATATCCATCTAGAAAACAGTAAAAAGCATGACCAGCTAACCTCTCAAGCATCTGATCAATGAAAGGCAGGGGGAAGTGATCCTTCCTTGTAGCATTGTTGAGCCTCCTATAGTCTATACACATTCTCCATCCTGTGACTGTTCTTGTAGGAATAAGATCATTCTCTTCATTCTTGATCATTGTCATCCCTCCTTTCTTGGGAACTACCTGCACAGGACTTACCGAAGGACTGTCAGAAATAGGGTAAATAATACTTGCTTCCCATAATTTCATTACCTCTTTTTGGACCACCTCTTTCATAGTTGGATTGAGTCTCCTTTGTAGTTGCACAACTGGTTTAGCATCATCTTCAAGGAGGATCTTGTGCATACACTTGGTTGGACTAATCCCCTTCAAGTTACTAATGGTCCATCCAAGAGCAGTTTTATGGCTCCTGAGCACTGAAATAAGCGCCTCTTCCTCTTTAGGCTTTAGAGAAAAGCTAATAATCACTGGATAGGAATCATTTTTACCCAAGAACACATATTTCAGAGAAGGAGGTAAAGGTTTGAGCTCAAGCTTGGGGGCTTCCTCCTCTGCTTTAGGCGTGTGTACCATAGTCTTCTGGGATGGTGAATTATCAACTTCAACTAATTCATACTCAGAAGTAGGATCCAGAATGTCATCAAGTACCTCAGCTTCCAATACTTCTTGAACAAGCGATTCAACAACATCAATTCTCATACACCCTTTAGAATCATTAGGGTGCTTGAGAGCTTCAAAAACATTAAGGACCACCTGTTCTTCATTTACCCTTAGGGTTAATTCACCCTTTTGCACATCAATCAGAGCTCTTCGTGTAGCTAAAAAGGGTCTACCAAGAATAATAGATGATTTTACATCCTCTTCTATGTCTAATATAACAGGATCAGCAGAAAAAATAAATGGTCCTACTTTCACAAGTAAATCCTCAACAACACCAACCGGTAATTTAATAGAAAGATCAGCAAGTTGAAGAGAAATACGAGTGGGTTTTACCTCCTCAATTTGAAGCTTTTTCATCACTGAAAGTGGCATGAGATTGATGCTAGCTCCAAGATCACATAAAGCTCTCTAACTGGTGACATCTCCAATGGTGCAAGGAATCATAAAGCTCCCTAGATCTTGCATTTTCTTAGGAAGTTTATGTTGAATAATAGCACTGCATTCCTTGGTTAACACCACAGTTTCTTGCTCCTTCCAATTCCTCTTGTTAATCAACAATTCTTTCATAAATTTAGCATAAAGAGGCATTTGCTCAAGAGCTTCTTCAAAAGGAATGTTGATCTGTAGCTTCTTGAAGACATCTAAAAATTTAGAAAATTGCTTTTCTTTGGAAGCTAGTGCACAAAATTGTGATTCACATTTTTCACAACTTCGCACAACTAACCAGCAAGTGCACTGGGTCGTCCAAGCAATACCTTACGTGAGTAAGGGTCCATCCCATGGAGATTGTCGCCTTGAAGCAAGCTATGGTCATCTTGTAAATCTTAGTCAAGCAGATTCAAATGGTTATGAGGTTTTAATAATTAAAAGATAAATAAAATATAAAATAAAATAAAGATACTTATGTATTTCATTGGTGGGAATTTCAGATAAGCGTTTGGAGATCCACCAGCAGAGTGGTCCAATGACATCTTGGACAATTCAGACAGACCATCATAGAATATACATAAGATGCTCCATTCTGAAAGCATATCAGAAAGACAACTTGTGATCAATTGCTTGTATCTTTCCCAAGCTTCATAGAGGGATTCACCTTTCTTCTACCTGAAGGTTTGGACTTCCACTCTAAGCTTGCTCAACTTTTGAGGTGGAAAGAATTTGGCCAAGAAAGCATTGACCAACTTTTCCCAAGAGTTCTGGCTTTCTTTAGGTTGTGAGTCCAACCATATCGTAGCCCTGTCTCTTACAGCAAAGGGGAAAAGCATAAGTCTGTAGACCTTAGGATTAACCCCATTGGTCTTAACAGTATCACAGATCTGCAAGAATTTAGCTAAGAACTGATGAGGATCTTCCAATGGAAGTCCATGAACCTTGTAATTTTGCTGCATTAGAGAAACAAATTGATGCTTAAGCTCAAAGTTGTTTGCTCCAATTGTAGGAATTGAGATGCTTCTTCCATAGAAGTCAGAAATTGGTGTAGTGAAGTCACCAAGCATCTTCCTTGCATCTCCACCATTGTTATTGGGTTCGGCTGCCATGTCTTCTTTTTTTTCAAAAATTTCTGTAAGGTCCTCTCCAGAGTGTTGTGCTTTAGCTTCTCTTAGCTTCCTCTTCAGAGTCCTTTCAGGTTTAGGATCAGCTTCAACAATGATGTCCTTATCCTTGCTTTTGCTCATGTGAAAAAGAAGAGAACAAAAAAGAAGAGGAATCCTCTATGTCACAGTATAGAGATTCCTTTATGTGAGTATAAGAATAGAAGAATAGAAGAATGAGGTAGAGAGAGAATAAGAAGAATTCGAACACAGAGAGAGGGAGAGGGTTCAAATTATGAGTAGAAGAGAAGTGTTAGTAAATAAATAAAATAAATAGAAAGAGATGAGAGAGAGAGTATTCGAATATTAATTAAAAGAAAAGAAATTTTTTTATTTTAATTATAAGTTAGAATTCGAAATTTAAGAAAGGAAATAAATTAGAATTAGAATTTAAAACAATTAGTTGATTAAAAAGAATTTTGAAAAAGTGGTTAGTGATTTTCGAAAATTAGAGAGAGAGAAAGGTAGTTAGGTGGTTTTGAAAAAGATAAGAAATATTAAACTTTTTAATTAAAACAAACAAGTCAAGTGGTTAATTGAAAAAGATTTGAAAATAAATTTTGAAAAGATAAGAAGTTAGAAAAAGATTTTGAAATTAAGTTTTGAAAAAAATTTGATTGAATATTATTTTGAAAAAGATTTGAAAAAGAAATTTCAAAAGATTTTATTTTGAAAATTAAAGTTGATGACTTGACTAACAAGAAACTAAAAGATATGATTCTAGAATTTAAAGATTGAACCTTTCTTAACAAGAAAGTAACAAACTTGAAATTTTTTTGAATCAAAACATTAAATGTTAGCAATAATTTCGAAAATTATGAAATAAAATTAAGAAAAAGATTTTGAAAAATTTATTTTGAAGAAATTCGAAAATATTAAGAAGAAAAATAAAAAAGGTTTGATTTTTGAAAAAGATAAAATTTTTAAATTCAAATTTTGACTTAACTAACAAGAAAAAACTAAATTTTAAAAATTTTTGACCAAGTCAACTCAAAGATATTTTTTTTTATTCTTGAATTAATGAAGAAAGAGAAAAACAACAAAATGACACAAGACATAAGAATTTAAGATTAAACAAATAATGCATGCAAGAACACTTTGAATGTCAAGATGAACACCAAGAATACTTTGAAGAGCATGATGAACATCAAGAACATATTTTTGAAAATTTTTAAGAAAAGAAAGACATGCAAGACACCAAACTTAAAAATTTTTAAACTTTAGACATTAATAATTCAAAAATGCATATGAAAAACAAGAAAAGACATAAAACAAGAAAAATTAAAGATCAAACAAGGAAAATCATCAAGAACAACTTAAAGATCAAGAAAGAACACATGATGAATTTTCGAAAATTTTAAGGAAATAAAAAAAAATAAAAAAAAATGCAGTTGACACCAAACTTAAAATTTGACACTAGACTCAAACAAAAAACACAAAATTTTTGGTTTTTATGATTTTATTAAATTTTTTTTGTATTTTTCGAAAATTATTTTGGAAAAAGAATGTAAATAAATTCAAAATTTTTAATAAGAATTCCAAGATTCGTGCAATGTTAGTTTAAAGCTTCGGTCCAAAAGAATTAGACATGGCTAAATGGCCAGCCAAGCTTTAGCATAACAATTACAGACATGTCCTTTCTACAATGAAAAGTGAAAACCTCGGTCCAAAAGATTAGACATGGCTTAACAGCCAGCCAGGCTTCAACATATCTTAAGAAGCTCTAGAATTCATTCTTAAAAACTCTGAAGAACAATTTTTTTTTGAATTTTTTGAAAATTGAATTTTTTTTGTTTTTTTTTCAAAAATAAAAAATAAAAAGCTTAAACATAAAATAAAATTACACAATCTAAGCAACAAGATGTCTACTTTCCAACGCAATTGAGAGCGCGCCAATGGGGCTTCTGTAGCTCCAGAAAACCCAGTTCGAGTGCAGAAGGGTCAGAATCCAACAGCATCTGCAATCCTTTTTCAGCCTCTAAATCAGATTTTTGCTCAGGTCCTTCAATTTCAGCCAGAAAATACCTGAAATTACAGAAAAACACACAAACTCATAGTAAAGTCCAGAAATGTGATTTTTGCATAAAAACTAATAAAAATATAATAAAAAGTAACTAAAACATACTAAAAACTATGTAAAAACAATGCCAAAAGGGTATAAATTATCCGCTCATCAGAAGCCTTCTGAAGCCTCAGAGGATATGGAATTTTTGGCTTATATTCAGGAGCCTTTGGCAAGGTAGGATAAGTGTCAAGAGAATTAGGGAATGGGTTGTCTGCACGCTTAGGAGGGGCGTGTTCTACTTCTCCCTTTTTCTCCTATGGAGCTTCTTTTTCAACTAACTCCTCATTGACCTTGGTCTCAGAGCCAGCTACTTTACCACTTCTTAATTGAATAACCTTGCAATCTTCTCTTGGGTTCACTACTGTATCACCTGGAAATGTACTTGCAGACCTCTCAGGTATTTGCTTGCTTAGTTGGCCCATTTGCACCTCCAAGTTTCTAATGGAGGCTCTGGTTTCCTGCATAAAACTCCTCATCATCTCCCAGTTAAAATCTTCTTGGAGATTTAGAATTTGCCTGCGGAGGTGGTTGTTATTGGTGAGACTGAAATTGGCGGTTATTGTGATTGTTCTGTTGGAAACCGCCCTGAGAGTTATTGTTGAAATTCTGAGGTCTCTGAGGTTGGTCCCTCCATCCAAAATTTGGGTGGTTTCTCCATCCCTGATTGTATGTCTTAGAGTATGGGTCATTATTGGGGTTTCTAGGACCATTCCCCATGTAATTTACCTGTTCAGAAGAAGATTGAGCATAATCATAATTATCATTTTGCATAAAATTATCTGTTATGTCATAAGAGACCTCTTGAGGTGGATTTTGGGTGTTGATAGCTGAGACTTGCATGCCACCCATCTGCTGAGTGAGTAGATTTAATTGCTGAGACATAAGCTTGTTCTGAGCAAGAATAGTATTAAGAGCTTCTACTTCCATAACACCCTTCTTTTGAGGAGTCTCAGAGTTCACAGGATTCGTGTTAGATGAATATAAATATTGGTTGCTAGCAACCAATTCAATAAGCTCAATAGTCTCCTCTGGTGTCTTCTTCTTGTGCAATGAACCACCTGCAGAATTATCTAAGCACATCTTCGATATTTCACCCAAGCCTTCATAAAAGATATCTAGTTGGGTCCATTTGGAGATCATGTTCGGAGGGCATTGCCTAGTCAGTAGCTTGTACCTCTCCCAAGCTTTATAAAGAGTTTCACCATCCTTCTGCCTGAAGGTCTGAACCTCCACCCTAAGCTTAGTCAGCTTCTTTGGTGGGAAAAATTTAGTAAGAAACTCAGTAACAACCTTCTCCCAAGTATCCAAGCTCTCCTTGGGTTGAGAATCTAGCCATAGTTTTGCTCCATCCCTCAGAGCAAATGGGAAGAGCATGAGTTTGTACACCTCTGGGTTCACTCCATTTGTCTTCACAGTATCACAAATCTGCAGAAAATTGGAAATAAATTGATTTGGGTCTTCGTGGGGAAGACCATGATATTGGCAATTTTATTGCACCAAGGTGACCAATTGTGGCTTTAACTCAAAGTTGTTCACAGCTATAGGAGGCACCACAATGCTTTTTCCATAGAGATCTGCAGTAGGAGCAGAGTAAGAGCCAAGCACTCTCCTTTGTTGATCATCCCCATTCGGATTTGCCACATTGGCATTAACAGCATTATTAGGATCCATAGTGAATTCTGCAGCCTTGTAAAGTCTTGCTTGTTGCAAATGCCGCCTGAGAGCCCCTTCAGGTTCAGGATCAACGTCTAAGAGAGGTTCCTTGTCTCTGTTCCTGCGCATACATAGACAAAAAACAAGAAAAGATGGGATTCTCTACGTCAGAGTGCAGAGAACTCCCAGTGAGGTAACCTGTGTAAAATAATAAAATAGAAATACTAAATAAATAAAACAATAAAAATAAAAAATTAACAGGGAAAATAAACGAGAAAATTAAAATTAAATTAACTAGGTGACACCAAACTTAATTTCAGAAATTATGGAAAAATATTAGTGTTATTTATTTATTTAAATTTTTTTTTCGAAAATAATAAAGCAAAACTTACATAAAATTAAAATTAAAACTCCTAATCTAAGCAATCAAACAACTAATAGTTATTAATCACTATCAATCTCCGCAACGTTGCCAAAAACTTGATGTGAAAATTATAACCACAAACTAACCGGCAAGTGCACCGGGTCGTACCAAGTAATACCTCAGGTGAGTGAGGGTCGATCCCACGAGGATTGAAGGACTAAGCAACAATGGTTGATTAATTGGCTTAGTTAGACAAGCAGAAAATATTGTTTGAGATTTCAAGAAGCATTAAACAGAAGATAGGCAAATAAATAAGTTGGGAATAAAATATGGAGAAGGCAGTTAAGGCTTCAGAGTTATCTATTTTCTGGATTGACTTTTCTTACTAACTATTTTAATTATGCAAGATTTAATTCATGGCAAACTATATGTGACTAGACCCTAATTCCTTAGACCTTTTTAGTCTCTTCGAAAATTCATCAACTGCCAATTCCATGGTCAATTTATTCCAATTAGAAGGTGAAGCTTAATTCTAGTTTATATGCCACATAAATCCTAATTACCCAAATATAAGAGGATTATATGTCACGTATCTCGTAAAGTCCAGATAATTAAAATTTAGGAGAAGTTATTTTCAAACTGTTGTTCAAGTAAAGAGCTTTTCCAAGTTATACAAGAACTCAATTAGAAAGAGGGGCATACCTCCGTTCCACCCAAATTCATAAAATAAAGAACGAAAACAATTCTTGAAATATAAATCAGTACATGAATTAAAATAGAAAAATAATAGTATCAATCCATACAATAGACAGAGCTCCTAACCTTAACAATGGAAGTTTAGTTGCTCATGGTTCAGAGAGAAAATAAGGATTCTGATAAAATGTATTTTGGCTGAGGTCGAATGGAATCCCCCAGAAGGGAAGTTTTTTTTCCCTTTTATATCTAATCCTAATAAATTAAAAATATATTTTCTAAAACTAAAATAATATCTTTTCCTATTTTAAAATAAAAATAAAGTTTAAATCAGAATTAATAGGAATCAGTGTTTTCTGCGCTTCGCGCTTGTCACATGTATGCGCCAGTCACGCATACGTGTCGATGGTCTTCTTCGCGTGTCACGCGTACGCATCAGGTACGCACACGCGTCGCTGTGCAACTTTGCTTTTCGCGTGTACGCGTCAGGTACGCGCACACGTCACTCCTTGCTAGTTATCTCTTTTAATTCTTGTGCTCCCTCCATTTGTGCAAGCTTCCTCTCCATCCTCTAAGCATTTCTGCCCTATATAGCCTTCTTCTCTTTTTCTGCGGAAGCTCCGTCAAATCCAACCAAATGCTACCTAAAATAAACAGAATTGCACAAGACTCAAAGTAGCATCCATAGTGGCTAAAAGATAATTAATTCTTAATTAAACTCAACAAATTGAATGTAAACTAACTAGGAAAAGATAGAAAAGATGCACACGCATCACTTGGCATATTCAGGCACTTGGCGGATAGCATCAATGAGAGGAATGGTTACCTCAACTTTCTTGAACATCTCCACCATTTTGGGATCCAACTCAACTCGCTTCTTGGTCTTCCTTGCCAATGTGGGAAATGGGATTGGAGTAACTTCTTGCAAGACATCTCCATCTTTTAGAATTTCACCCCTTGGTTGAGCAATCACTTCCTCAACTACCTCTTGGGCTTCACCCTCCTCTTCGACTTCTTTTATCTCAACCACATCCTCATCTTGAGTGACCTTTATTGGACTTGGCTCTTCACGACTCCTCTCTTGCAATTTGGTTCTGGACCTCAAGGTGATGGCATTGATGCCACCCTTGGGGTTGGGTAGAGGTTGAGAGGGTAAGGCACTTAAGCTTGAGGGTTGAGTGGTAGAGGTAGAGGTAGAGCTTGAGGGGGGGTTCCATTCGGGAAATAAGGGCTTGGAGCGTAGAAGTAAGACCGATAAGACTTGAGGCAAGTGTTGTTTGAAGCTCCTTTTGTCGTTGGAGGATGGAGCAGAGTGTCTCATCTTGGTTGGAAGAAGGAGAAGGATAAGTGATTTGGGGGGCTTGTGGTTGGTTAGGTGGATGTGCTTGCCTTTGATGTGGTGCTTGGTAGGTTTGGTAGGCTCTTCCTTGGCTTTGGTTTTGGTATGAAGGGTTTTGTTGGTACTGGTTTTGTTGGTTGTTGTTATTCCATCTTTAGTTCCCACCGTTGTCTCTTCCTCCTTGATTATAGTTGTCCCTCCATCCTTGGTTGGAGTTATCTTGCCAACCTTGATTAAAATTACCCCCTTGATTATAGTTGCCTCCTTGTTGATGATAACCTTGGTTTAGATGGTTGTAGTAGGCATTAGTAGCCGCCAAGGTATTATCTTCTTGGAGGTTTGGGCATTCATCGGTGTAATGGGTGTAATAAGAGCAAATTCTGCACACTCTTTGGGGGACCAATTGTTGACTTTGTTGTGGTTGAGGAGGTGGAGATTGTTGTTGATTGAGTTGGAGTTGCTGTAGAATGTTTGTCATTTCTCCCAAGGTTTTGTTAAGGGCGGCGGTATCACCACTAGTAGAAACTTCATTTATAGCTCTTGGATGGTTGTTTCTTTGTCTAGCATGTTGGGTGGACTCACCCTGATAAACCCCAATTTTGTGATTTATCTTGTGCTTAATTTAGGGGATTTTATCACCTTTTCTCACATTTATTCAATGAAATAGCATGGTTTTGTAATTCTCCCTTAATTTGTGCTTAAGTGTAAAAACATGCTTTTTAGGCCCTTAGATTGGTGATTTTAATTCACTTTAATTCCATTCGATGCCTTGATATGTTTGTTGAGTGATTTCAGGTTCATAAGGTAAGTATTGGATGGAAGAAATGAAGAGAAAAGCAAGCAAAATGGAGAATTCACAAAGAAATGAGCATTTGGAGAATTGAGCGCTACGTGCACGCGTCATGCACCCGTACACGTGCATTGAAGATTTTCAAGCCACGCACACGCGTCACCCACCCGTACACGTGACACTCAGCACGTGACTCACTTAAAGTGAAATCACTGGGGGCGATTTCTGAGCTACCCAGGCCCAAATCCAACTCATTTTTGAGGGTATTTTATGCATAATTCAAGCTTGAGCAAAGGGGGAGCACTTAGGTTAATTTCTCTTAGATCTAGATTTGATTACTTGATTTCATCTTGTTTCCTCTACAATTCCTTGTTCTAATACTTCAATTCTTCTTGGTTCATTTGATTGTTGATTTGAGTTGTGATCTCACTTTTCTTGCAATTGGTAGTTGGTAGATTTTACTATTTCTTGCAATTTATTATGCTTTCCTTTTATGCCTTCCAAGTGTTTGACAAAATGCTTGGTTGGATGTTAGAATAGATTTTGAGCATTCTTGGCTTGGAAAGAGAAATTAGGTGATCTTGAGTCATGGATACCCAACCCATGTTGGTGATCTAGAGTTGTTAGCTAGTATTGTTTCCATTGACACTAATCTCTTGCTAATTCAATTAGTGAGTTGATTAGGACGTTTGGATTGAGATTAGCTAGTCTTGTTAGACTTTCTCCGAGTGTGAAGATAATATGTTACCTTCTTCCATCGTTGGGGATGATGTAATAAGATAAATTCTTGTTAATTATTGTTATTAGTGACTAGGATAGAAAGCTTATATTCTCAACCCTTTCCATGAATGTCTCTCTTTATTACTTGCTTTCTTGACTTGCTTGAATTACTTTTCTTGTCATTTAATTTCTTGCCCCTTTTATCAATCAAACCCCCTCTTGTACCTTTATAGCCAATAATTAACCACTTCATTGCAATTCCTTGTGAGACGACCCAAGGTTTAAATACTTCGGTTAATTCTTATTGGGGTTTGTACTTGTGACAACCAATATTTTTGCATGTGAGGATTCTTTGCTGGTTTAGAACTATACTTGCAACGAGATTTCATTTGTGAAATTCTAAACCGTAAAAGAAAACCGAGCAACACGGCCAAATCGGTGATCAATTGCCATGCCTCCTCTGCCATTCTATACTTTGTCAAGGAACCATTGCATAAGGCATCCAAGAGGATTTTGTCTTGTGGTTTCATTCCTTGGCAAAAATAGCTAATCAACACTAGAGTGTCAATCATATGGTGGGGGCATGAATCAAGAAGCCTCCGAAACCGTTCCCAATACTCGTATAGAGTTTCCATTTCACTTTGGACAATGCATAAAATTTCTTTCCTCAATTTATCCGTCACTTCCGGATGAATGAATTTGTCTAAGAACTCCTTGTTAAGCAAATTCCAATCACCAACAATCTCAACGGGCAAAGTGTAAAACCACTCTTTGGCTCTTCCCTCAAGTGAGAATGGGAAGGCAAACAACCAAATAGCAACCTCATCGGAACCCTCCGGCTTAGTTATTGAACATACACCTTGAAAGTCTCTAAGGTGTCTAATAGGATCTTGGGCAGAGAGTCCATGAAACTTGGGTAGAAGATGAATCAATGAGGTCTTGAGTTCAAAATTAGCATTTAACTCCGGATAACACACTTGAAGCGGTTGAAGAACAAAGTCCGGAGCACCGGCTTCCTTAAGAGTGACTCTCCTTGGAGCGGCCATCATTTCGGTACCTAGATCAATAGAAGAAGAATTAGTAGTATTGATGAGCGGATAATTTACGCTTTTTGGCATTATTTTTAGTATATTTTTAGTATGTTTTAGTTAGTTTTTATTATATTTTTATTAGTTTTTAAATAAAAATCACATTTCTGGACTTTACTATGAGTTTGTGTGTTTTTCTGTGATTTCAGGTATTTTTTGGCTGAAATTGAGGGACCTGAGCAAAAATCTGATTCAGAGGCTGAAAAAGGACTGCAGATGCTATTGGATTCTGACCTCCCTGCACTCAAAGTGAATTTTCTGGAGCTACAGAAGCCCAATTGGTGCGCTCTCAATTGCGTTGGAAAGTAGACATCCTGGGCTTTCCAGCAATATATAATAGTCCATACTTTGCCCATGATTTTGACAGCCCAAACCGGCATTCAAAGTCAGCATAGAAATTCTGGCGTCAAAACGCCAGAACTGGCATAAAAGCTGGAGTTAAACGCCCAAACAGGCACAAAAGCTGGCGTTTAACTCCAAGAAAAGTCTCTACCCGTGAAAGCTTCAATGATCAACCCAAGCACACACCAAGTGGGCCCGGAAGTGGATTTCTGCATCATTTACTTATTTTGTAAACCCTAGGCTACTAGTTCTCTATAAATAGGACCTTTTACTATTGTATTTTAGACACTGGATCATACTTTTCATCTTGGAACTTGTATGTTCACGCTTTGGGAGGCTGGCCATTCGGCCATGCCTAGACCTTTTGTTCTTATGTATTTTCAACAGTAGAGTTTCTACACACCATAGATTAAGGTGTGGAGCTCTGCTGTTCCTCATGAATTAATGCAAAGTAATATTGTTTTTCTCTTCAATTCATGCCTACTTCTGTTCTAAGATATCCATTCGTTCTTTAACATGATGAATGTGATGATCCGTGACACTCATCATCATTCTCACCTATGAACGCGTGCCTGACAACCACTCCCGTTCTACTTGCAATAGCTTGAATGTGTATCTCTTAGGTTTCTAATCTAAGATTAAAACCTTCATGGTATAGGCTAGAATTATTGGCGGCCATTCCTGAGATCCGGAAAGTCTAAACCTTGTCTGTGGTATTCCGAGTAGGATCTGGGAAGGAATGACTGTGACGAGCTTCAAACTCGTGAGTGTTGGGCGTGTGACAGACGCAAAAGGATCAATGGATCCTATTCCAACATGATCGAGAACCGACAGATGATTAGTCGTGCGGTGACAGCGCATTTGGAACATTTTCACTGAGAGGACGGGAAGTAGCCATTGACAACGGTGATGCCCAACATAAAGCTTGCCATAGAAAGGAGTATGAATGATTGGAAGAAGGCAATAAGAAAGCAGAGGTTCAGAAGGAACAAAGCATCTTCATACGCTTATCTGAAATTCTCACCAATGAATTACATAAGTATCTCTATCCTATTTTATGTTTTATTCATCTTTTAATTATCAATTCTCCATAACCATTTGAATCCGCCTGACTGAGATTTACAAGGTGACCATAGCTTCCTTCAAGCCGACAATCTCCGTGGGATCGACCCTTACTCACGTAAGGTTTATTACTTGGATGACCCGGTGCACTTGCTGGTTAGTTGTGCTGAGTTGTGACAAAGAGTTGAGATTACAATTGTGTGTACCAAGATGTTGGCACCATTGATGATCACAATTTCGTGCACCAAGTATCGATGGAAGAATAGATGGTTTCCTCCTCAAATGACGTTTCCGATTCAACCTCGGATAAGTTTGGTGAATTGGTAGGAACCCTTTCACTACCTCTAAAGGCTAACCATCTCCGAGCTTGCCTAAGATGAAATAAAGTTCTCTCAATTTCGGTATCAAAAGTGGCTAAGCTTGGATCCGGTATTGATCGCATCATTCAATGAAAGAGGCATAGAGCTCATGACAATAAGATGCACTAAACAAAGATTAATCCTAACTAACAATTGAACTAGCAAACAATCAATGAAAATGTAAGTATTCACATATCCACATATTTACATTAACCAACAACATGGCACACATATGCAAACTCCTCGGTAATGGCGCCATTTTTAAGAGCTATATTTTGTCGGTATAGAATTTCCAATAGGACTATGTCGTGAGTATAGTCTAAACCAACAAGCTATAACACATTAAACATAGCAAATGTGTGTCCACAATTCAAAATCAATAACCGAGAGTATTAGTCCCGAGTCCTTCTCCTTACGAGTTGCCCTAAGATATGCACATCATTGGTTAGGAGTTCTCTTGTTGTTTAAGGTTGAATACGAGAAATGCAAACAAGCTTGCATAAAAGTAACGAACGAATAACAAGTATGCTAAGGGACACAAGAAATTGAACTATACAAGGGTGTAATCAATCAATGTAAAGGCCTTGGCTAGGGTTGGAAATTGGAATTCCTATCCTTATTGCCTCCAACGATTGTGATAAGAATTGGTTATTGCTCCACTTAGTTAACATCTAGCTATGAAGGAAAGTCAAGTGGAAGTAATCAATTTGAATCCACAAGTCCTAGCCAAATCCTAAGGAAAGACTAGAGTTAGTGTCATCCAAATCAATACAAAAGCTTTGACAATTCAAGTGTCTCCAATTGTTCAACCCCTATGACAAGAGTGAAAAATTACTCCATAGCTATAGTTGACATTTTCTCAAATAATTGGTGAACAAGAATGAAAGATATTGTGAAATTGAGAAGAGAAATTGAATTCAAGCTATCTAAGACAAGCAATCAACAACAATAAAGCAATTCACAACAATGAACATGAAATTCCTCAATGCATTAATAGAAATCAAAGTAACAAGATCCAAATCCAAGATCTACAATGCTAGAGTAGCAAAAACTCTAAATTGAGAGTAGAAGAGTGAGATCTACAAACTAGAACAATGAAGAATTGAAATTGAATTCAGATCTAACCAAAGGATCCAAGTAAAATTGAGATTGAGAACGCCAAAACCTAGAGAGAGGTTAGAGTTTCTCTCTCTAGAAACCTCCAAAACTAACTACCCAAAATATCTAAAAGTGTGTAATGCTTTTAATCCCCTTCAACCCTTGGTCCTTTTAATCTTTTTCCGCCGAAATTCAGCTCAAAACTGTGCCAGGAGCTCCTCTGAAATCGCCAGGCATGATTTCAATAAAGAAGTCATGTGCCGATCGTCACGCGTACGCGTGGGTCACACGTACGCGTGGGTCACACGTACGCGTGGGTCACACGTACGCGTCGTATGGGTTTTTGCGATCTACGCGTACGCATCAGGCGTGTGTACTCGTCGATGAGAATTATGCCCAGCCCCGCGTATGCGTCCATGTTTTCGCGCCTATCCCAAATTTCAGCTCCCACGCGTGCGCATTGTCTACGCATGTGCGTCGATACCAATACTACAAAGCTCCATTTTTCATTCTCCTTCCACTTATGCATGCTTTCTTCCTCTCTTCTAGACCATTCTTACCCCTATAAATTGTGAAATCACTCAACAAACAGATCACGGTATCAAATGGCAATAGAGGTAGATAAAAATATAGCTTATTTAGGGCCAAAAAATCATGATTTCAACCATCAAGCGAAATTAGGAAGGAGACATAAAGTCGTGCATTTTATATGGATAAATGTGATAGAATGTTGATAAAATCCTCTAAATTCTACATAAAGTAAACCCTCAAATTGGGATTCATCAGGCCTTGCACGCGAACGCTTGAGTGACGCATACGCGCAAAAACCTATTTGACGCGTCGCCCACGCGTGGAATTGCAAATTTGACCATCGACGTGTACGTGTGAGCCACGCCCACGCGTGACTGCACGAACGTTGCTGCACCAACATTGAGTCAAACGTTTCTCGCAACACCCATAATTCATTCTTTTCAGTAACGTTTGACCCAACATTTTTATACAAACGTAATCACCAACGTTAAGGCTAATTTCAATCCAAAATGCACCAATACAGAACATGAATGTTAGTTGCCAATGTCCATCATCAAAGAATCACTCCTAACTGCTTCAATCAAGGCCAAGGCCCACATCTAAGTATTTGAAGATCCAATTGAAGATGAGAAGAAGATATAAATAGAAGAGTTTTTGAAGATTGAGTGAGCTCTCGGGAGGCCCTGAAGAGGGGCTCTGGGAGTTCCAAACTCTGATTCCATCGGTTTTGCACTTTTCCTTTAGTTTTATGTACTTTCTTTACTTTTCTGCACTTTTCTTTCTTTTTGGAATTGAATTGAGCTATGAACAACTAAACCCTTCTTCATTGGGTTAGGGAGCTCTGTTGTAATTCAATGGATCAATAATAGTTTTCATCTTCTTCTTCTATCTTTTCTCTTGATTTTGTTAGAAAGCTTTCGATCTTAATTCAATTGAAGAGTTGTCTTCACAGAGAAGCTATTCATAATTGGATTTCCTCTGATCCTTGAGAGAGGGATGAGGAAATCATGATGGATATCGTGACATGTAATCCTACCAATACTTTGATCTATGAATTTGTGTGGTATAATCAGTGACCAAACTTCATCTCTTCCCATGAGCAATTAAATCAAGACATTGGGCAATTGTTCAAGCTTAGAGAGATTAGTGAGCCAAGACATTGGGATCCAATCACCTAAGATTGCCAAGCAAAGTCAATGAATGCATTGATTGAGGAAGAGATGAAAATAATTTGATCTGGAGAATTCATATCTCCTAAAACCCAATGAATCCCTCCATTCTGATCTTACCCATTCTTTTACATTCTGCTGTTTAATTTGATGCTCAATCCCCGTTCCCATTTAATTTCTTGCAATTTATGTTTCTGCACTTTAATTTCCTGAATTCTACTTTCTTCTCTCTAGATTCTACAATTTAAATTCTTTCATTTACATTTTTTGCTCTTTAAGTTTTCTGGCAATGTACATTCTACAATCATTCAATTCTGATTCAGTTCAACTAGAACAATCCTTCAATTAAAATTGCTCAACCAATCAATCCCTGTGGGATTCGACCTCACTCTTTTTTGAGTTTTTACTTGACGACAATCCGGTGCACTTGCCGGTGAAAATTTGTTGAGAGACAAGTTTTCGTGTATCAAGTTTATGGCGCCATTGCCGTGGATTGATTTTGTATTGACAATGATTAAATTGAAGCATAACTAGATTGAACATTTTTCTTTTCTTTTGTTAATTAGTTTCAATTTCAACTGTTTATTGTTATACTCTGCACTTTAAGCTGTTTTTTCTTTGTTTGTTTACTTGTTACCACACTAATCACTAGCTGTTTGTGATATTGCCTCACTAAGAATCTTTCGTTAATGACAATGGAGATTCTAATTTCTTTTGGTGATTATTGTTTGAGACAGAGCATTTTGCAAAAAAAGAAGGGCATCCATCACATTTGGGTCAATCAAATTTCATGGGAGACTTTCCACCACCATAGAATGATTCATGTTATTATGCTCATAGTGGGTAGGAGTATCAAGAACATGATATGGGGTACTTTCCAGAGCCATAAAACGGTCCATCTTTTGGTGGAATTGATCACTACTCAAGTTGTGGCTGGGAAGATCAAAATCAAAGAGATTTCACTCATTCATACCCATTCATCAAGAGCCATCACCTCTCAACTATCCAACCTCACCTCCAAGTTTTACATGTCTAAATTCTTCATCACTTGAGTATGCCACATCACATGATTCTGTCCCAAATCCATATAATTCATTTTACCATCCACAAAACTCATTCCATTACCCACAAGAGTCATACCACTTTCAGGACACACAACCACAAAACAACCAATTCCATTCACAAGCCATCCCCAACAAACCATCACAACCTACTCGACCTCCTTTAGATAGACTTTCTAGGATGAAACTCATCATTAAAGAACTCAGAAAAAAGAGAGAAGAAGATAGACTTGCTAGGATAGAACTCCTCCTTGAAGAAATGATAAAGATAAACGAAGAGGAGAAAATAGCAAAAAGAGAGCATGAAGAAAAAATGAAACAGATAGCACAATCATATTCTGAAGAACAATTCATTGAAGAGCTGAGATCACAAAGAGAGACCACTTCACTCTCTCCAGAAATAGAGGAGTTCATTCAAGGGTCAAGAACAAGGGAGGAATCATAAGAACAAGAAAAAGAGGCACCCATACCAAGTGAGATTCATATGAAGAAGGAGGAGGTTGTGAGAGTATATAAGCCTAAGGCTTCATACCCACAGAGGCTACTAGGGGTGACAAAGGATCATGCAAACTCACTCCCAAAAGATTTAATGCAACGTCATGTAGAAGAAAGGGAGAAAGTCAATTAAGTGAGTCCACACTCCAATGAAACTGAGAGTTGCATAGAGAGTGAGTTCACTGAACCACCAATTTAAGAAGCTCTTGATGAAATCGATGCTCCAACTATCCAACAATATCCAAGTTCTGAGATCAAAGATATGAAGGCAGTAGAAACAAGCACCAAAAGGAGGATTGTGACCAAAAAACAAAGGATCATATCCATGAAAAAGAGACGGTCAAAGAACAATCCAACTTCTGATCCAACAAGCAAGTTCACTCAAGCCAATCACAAAAGAAAGCTTGCTGGAAAGAGACACTCACAACAAGGGGCATTAACTGGCTCCTTTTTTCACTTGAGGTCATTCCTCTTAACAAACTGGAAGAAGAGGAAGAAATTCATGAACAAAATGTCAAGCTAATGACAGTAAAAGAGCGCTTGTTGGGAGGCAACCCAACTAGAGGTAGTTTTCTTTTCCTAGTTAAATTCAATAAAAGAGTAAAGTAGATTCTCTGTATTGCAAGGAGCTAAGTTTGGTGTTGCACACCAAAGCAATTCAAAGGGTGAATGTGTGATGCTAAGTTTAGTGTTCCACCATTAATTTCATTTAAAAACACATTGTAACCCTTCAATGACAAGTCACTGACTCCAAACAATAAGAGAAATTGCTTAACACGTGTTTAGTTTCTAGTTTATAGTTTGTTTTTCTAGTTCACAATTTGTTTTATTAATAAAAGCACATGAGGTTCTCTGCATGTATTCAATCCACTACATTAGGCAAGGAACTAAGTTTGGTGTTCACACACCAAATTAAGTTTAGAAAATCACAAACATACATGCATGCTAACCATCTCTCAAGTGCTTGGAGAACAAGCCACTTTCAATATCTTTGCAGGAAGACACTCAATTTCTTGGAAGAAATGGACACCATCATCTAAAGAGAAAGGGCACAAAAGCTAAAGATGGTGATGACAAGGAGGAAACAAGTGAACTCAAAGAGGTTGTACTGTTACTTGACTATCTTGAGCTTAAATCTGTTAATTGGAAGTGCAATTGTACCCCCGTTGAATTGTGTCCTGTTAGTTATAAGTCAATTGCTGTTTGTTTGTTTTTATGCTGTTATGGCTTGCTGGCCTAAGTACATGCCTCATTTTCATCATGCTTGAATTGTATGATGTGCCTTTGAGCTTAATAAAAGGAATTATGAGAATTTGCTGTGAAAGACAAGAGTGAAATCCAATATGCAGAATAAAGTCCTAGTGTTGTGGTGGTATTTGCTAGCTAAGTTGGTTTATCAATAAGGTACAAGACTAAGATATCTCTTGAATTATGACATTGAAGTTCATTCTATGAGGCGTAAATGAAGTAATAAGATCCTAAAAAGAGAAAAAGAAAATGAAAACGAAAGAAAAGAGCAGAAAATAAAGCTAGGCACCCATAGTTTGAATCTTGAGGCATGTGTCTGTGGTGTTTTTGTGCAAGGATCTGCTTGGATGAGTAAGTTCTTAGGAGTGCTTCATCACTTGACAACTTGGGTTAACTAACCCAGGATTGTCAACAGAAAGTCCACTATCAAGAGCAACCTTGTCACAAAATACCCAAAAAGGTGTTGGACACCAAGGTCTAAGGAATGAATGACAAACCATGTGCCTGTGGTGTATATGTGCTGAGGAAAAACTTGGGTGATTAAGTCTTTAGGGGTGTTTCAACACGTAGCACCTTGAACCAACTGGTTCGAGAGTGTTGGCTGAAAGCCTACCCTAAAGAGTTGTCTCAGCACAAAATACTTAGTTGCAGAAAGCAATAAGCTCTAAAGAAGAAAACAAAAACAGAGAAGTTATGGATCAAGAATAAGAGTCTCATTGAAAGCAATAGAGTGAGAATTCAAGAGCATATAAGAGCCTAGAAACCAGTAGGAACATGAACCTAAATTGCCATGCATGAAACTCCATGAACCAAGGATTTGAATTCTCTGAATAAGGACTTGTATCTCTTGTATTTTCATTTCATTCTTCTTATGTTCCATCACTTGCTTGAGGACAAGCAAGATTTAAGTTTGGTGTTGTGATGCCAGAGCATCTTGGCTAGTTTCACAAGCTATTTTTATTTTATTTTAGAGTAGTTTCATGCACTTCTTAGGCAATAAGTAAGTATTTGGATGAGAATTATATACATGCCTTGATTCAATCAAACATTGTTAATTTGATGCATTTTCATGAGATTTATGCCATAATTACTTGTGTGTTAAGAATAATGCAATTTCTTGTGAATTTAGCAAGGCTTTGATGCATGTGTTTGGTTGATGATAGGTGGAAAGAAGCAGAGGAAGAGCAAGGAAAGGGGAAAATGAAACGTTCTGCAAGAATCTAGTGCCAACGTTAGAGGGAACGTTGGTGAGCCAACGTTTCCTCCAACGTTTTTCAAAATAGTTTGCTTTCTGGAAATTGGAAAAAAATTAGATGCGACGCGTACGTGTGAAGCGTGGAAATTTTACAATCCACGCGTACGCGTGAGTGACGCGCACGTGTGAAAAGGCCAACGTTGGTGAGCCAACATTGAGTCCAACGGCTGCAATAAGAATTCAAAATCTAGAAGTTGGAACATTTGAGGCGACGCATACGCGTCCATGACAAGTACGCGTGGAAGCGCATTTTGGCCTTGCACGCGAACGATTAAGTGACGCATACACGCAAACGCATGGGAGACGCGCACGAGTGACTGCACGAACGTTGGTGCACTAATGTTGATTCAAACATTGTTGGCAACACCCAGAATTCTTTCTTTTAATTAAAGTTTGACCCAACGTTTTTATACAAACGTGATCACCAACATTAAGGCTAATTTCATTCCAAAATGCACCAATACATAACATGAATGTCAGTTGCCAACATCCATCATCAACGAATCACTCCTAGCTGCTTCAATCAAGGCCAAGGCCCACATCTAAGTATTTGAAGATCCAATTGAACATGAGAAGAAGATATAAATAGAAGAGTTGTTGAAGATTGCGGGAGCTCTCGGGAGGCCCTGAGGGGGGCTCTGGGAGTTCCGAACTCTAATTCCATCTGTTTTGGACTTTTTCCTTTAGCTTTATGTTCTTTCTTTACTTTTCTACACTTTTCTTTCTTTTTGTAATTGAATTGAGCTAAGAACAACTAAACCCTTCTTCATTGGGTTAGAGAGCTCTATTGTAATTCAATGGATCAATAATAGTGTTCATCTTCTTCTTCTATCTTTTCTCTTGATTTTGTTAGAAAGCTTTCGATCTTAGTTCAACTGAATAGTTGTCTTGACAGAGAAGCTATTCATAATTGGATTTTCTCTGATCCTTGAGAGAGGGATGAGGAAATCATGCTAGAAATGCTTTCTCACATTGGATTAGTGATGAGCGGATATTTTATACACTTTTTGGGGTTAATTTCATATAGTTTTGAGTATGTTCTAGTTAGTTTTTAGTCTATTTTCATTAGTTTTTAGGAAAAATTCATATTTCTGGACTTTACTATGAGTTGTGTGTTTTTCTGTAATTTCAGGTATTTTTCTGGCTGAAATTGAAGGAGCTGAGCAAAAATCTGATTCAGGCTGAGAAAGGGCTGCTGATGCTGTTAGAGTCTGACCTCCCTGCACTCAAAGTAGATTTTCTGGAGCTACAGAACTCAAAATGGCATGCTTCCAATTGCGTTGGAAAGTAGACATCCAGGGCTTTCCAGCAATATATAATAGTTCATACTTTGCACAAGGATAGACGACGTAAACTGGCGTTCAACGCCAGTTCTCTGCCCAATTCTGGCGTCCAGCGCCAGAAAAGGATCAAAAGCTGGAGTTGAACGCCCAAACTGGCACAAAAACTGGCGTTCAACTCCACAAATGGCCTCTGCACGTGAATTTCTTAAATCTCAGCCCAGCACACACCAAGTGGGCCCCAGAAGTGGATCTCTGCATCATCCATCATAGTTTACTCATTTTTTGTAAACCTAGGCTACTAGTTTAGTATTTAAACAACTTTTAGAGACTTATTTTGCATCTGATGACATTTTTAGATCTGAACTCTGTACTCTTTGACGGCATGAGTTTCTAAACTCCATTGTTGGGGGTGAGGAGCTCTGCTGTGTCTCGATGAAGTAATGCAAGTATTTCTGTTTTCCATTCAAACACGCTTGTTCCTATCTAAGATGTTCATTCGCGCTTAACTGTGATGAAGGTGATGATCCGTGACATTCATCACCTTCCTCAAACCATGAACGTGTGCCTGACAACCACCTCCGTTCTATATCTGATTGAATGAGTGTCTCTTAGATTCCTTAATCAGAATCTCCATGGTATAAGCTAGAACCGATGGCGGCATTCATGAGAATCCGGAAAGTCTAAACCTTGTCTGTGGTATTCCGAGTAGGATTCAATGATCGAATGACCTTGACGAGCTTCAAACTCGCGAGTGCTGGGCGTTAGTGACAGACGCAAAAGGATGAAGAATCCTATTCCAGTATGATCGAGAACCGACAGATGATTAGCCGTGCTGTGACAGAGCATGTGAGCATATTCTTCACTGAGAGGATGGGATGTAGCCATTGACGACGGTGACCCCCTACATACAGCTTGCCATAGGAGGACGTGCGTGGGCGAATTAGAAGACAGAGGAAAGCAGAGATTCAGAAGACAAAGCATCTCCAAAACTCCAACATATTCTCCATTACTGCATAACAAGTAACCTTTAATTTATGCTCTCTTGGTTATTCGCAATTCAACTGATAAACATATTTGACTTCCTGACTAAGATTTACAAGATAACCATAGATTGCTTCAAACTAACAATCTCCGTGGGATTCGACCCTTACTCACGTAAGGTATTACTTGGACGACCCAGTGCACTTGCTGGTTAGTGGTACGAGTTGGGAAAAGTGTGATTCACAATTCGTGCACCAAGTTTTTGGCGCCGTTGCCGGGGATTGTTCGTGTTTGGACAACTAACGGTTTTTTTTGTTGCTTAGATTAGGAAAAATTTCTCCATTTTTTTTTGTTTAGAGTATCATACTATTGTCGTGTTAAAAATTTCAGAATCCTTATTTTCTTATTAAAACCTTTTTCAAAAATAATTTTTCTATTAAATCCTGTGCCTGATGACATGTCACCATGTCATGTTTTTTCTATGCTTTTTCATTTGTTTTCAATAGGTTTTATGCACTTTCTTGAGCCATAAGCAAGCCAATTGGGTAGACTTTCATGTTTCCTTTGATTTAATCAACCATGTATGAATTAATGCAATTTTATGAGGTTTTATGATATAATTATCACATATTATGAAAGAATGAATATTTCATGATTTTGAGCATAGCTTTGATGTGTTTGGTTGATTAATGATAGGTAAAGAAGGCTTGGAGAAAGGTTGAAGCAAGAAGGAATGGCTAGGAGGAAGAGAGGACAAAAAGTTTGAGCAAAAGTTTGCCTCAAACTTTAGCTCAAACTTTTGGATTAATTGAAAACAAACCAGGGAGCAAAAAGCTGGAGCAAAAGTTTGCCTCAAACTTTTGGGCAAACTTTTGGCATCACAAATCAACACCCTGGAGAGCAAAAGTTTGCGCCAACGTTTGCCTCAAACTTTTTGGCAAACGTTGGCGCCACACCAACACACCCAAGGGAGAAAAAGCTTGCGCCAACGTTTGCCTCAAGCTTTTTGGCAAACATTGGCGCCACAAGGCATACAAGGGGTATACTTCCAACAAGAATAACTTGAGCTACAGAGCTCCAAATGAGGTGATTCAAAAAGCAATGGAAAGTAGGAATCAAGGGCTTTCCAGGCATATATGGCACTGCATGGTGGACACTAAAATTGAGGAAGAAAACTACCCCGCAATGAGCATAAACGAACATGGTGGCAACTTGATGCTACGATTTAAGGAAATTGCACGATCGGCAAAAATTCCTTCCGGAAAGTGCACCGGTTATCGTCAAGTAAAAACTCACAATAGAGTGAGGTCGAATCCCACAAGGATTGGTTGAGTGAGCAATTCGGATTAGAAGTGTGTTCTAGTTGAGCGGAATCAAGATTTAGATGAGAATTGCGGAATGTAAAATTGCATGAATTAAAGAGCGAGAAGCTAAATTGCTGAAATTAAAAAGGGATCGGGGTGATTGCATGAATTTAATTGCAGAATGTAAAGAGAAGTGATAGGTCAGAAATGGGGAATTCATTGGGTTTCAGGAGATATTGAGATCTCCGAATCAAACATTTTTTTATCCCTTCCTCAACCAATGCATTCATTGAATTTTGCTTGGCAATCTTATATGATTGGATCCCAATCCCTTGGCTCACCAATTCTCTCTAAAAACAAACAAATTCCCAATCCCTTGGTTTAAATGTTCATAAGAAGAGATGATGCTCGATCACTGATTATACCACACAGTTTCATGAACCACAATTTGGTAGGATTACATGTCACAATATCCATCCAAACCCCAATCCAATTCACTGTGAGAAAGCTTCTCTAGCATGAATCCTCCATTCCTTTCCCAAGGTTCCGAAGGATTCCAATTATGGATAGTTTCTTTCCCAAGACAACTAACCAATGGAATTAGATCGAGAAGCTTTCTAACAAAATTCAAGAGAAAAGATTGAAGAAGAAGATAAAAACTATTATTGATTCATTGAATTACAATAGAGCTCCCTAACCCAATGAAAGGGGGTTTAGTGAGTCATAGCTCTGAATTCAATTACAAAAAGTATGAAAACTAGAAAAAGTGATCCCCCAAATTCCCCCTTGTGCCAACCAACTTAAATTCTATCCTATTTATACACTTTCTAAATTGAGCTTCTGTTGTGTTTCTTGGGCTTTGAGGCCTTTCCCTGATTTCCTTTTGCTTTGGGTTTATGATCCATAATCCTGATGAGGCTGCTGATCCAATTCTGTAACATTCATTGAGCCAACTTAGTGATAATCAAGTAATGACACATGACTCAACAATTTGAAATTCCAGACTCATCAATTCTTCAGGCCCAATCCCATAAACCATGATATTCAATTGGGTTTCATACCAGAGTACGTTTAAGTTAATGTTTGTGCTCAAATGCTAACTTAAACTGCAATATCTTTGGCCCAGAAACCTTTTCCATTAGTGGCGTTTAAGTTGCAGTTTAAGCTTAAACTGCAACTTAAACGTTGGAAACTCCTGGAGGTGGTATAATTCAAGCACGATTAAGCTTCAGTTTAAGGTTAAACTGAAGCTTAAACGTGGAAATGGAAGAAGGCAAGTCTGGAGTGTGGAGTTGTCGAACACGTTTAAGCTTCAGTTTAAGGTTAAACTGAAGCTTAAACGTGGAAATGGAAGAAGGCAAGTCTGGAGTGTGGATTGTCGAACACGTTTAAGCTTCAGTTTAAGGTTAAACTGAAGCTTAAACGTGGAAATGAAGAAAGCACCCCTGGAGGAGAATGGTCGAACACGTTTAAGCTCCAGTTTAAGCTTAAACTGGAGCTTAAACGTGAAAATGGCTCCCTGGTGCATTTCTCATTTCTGGCGTTTAACTTCCAGTTTAAGGTTAAACTGGAGGTTAAACGCCACTTTCAGCTTTTCCTCAGCCTTCATGATTTTGGCGTTTAAGCTCCAGTTTAAGCTTAAACTGGAGCTTAAACGCCACTGATAGTTCCCAGCATTATATGGCTTGGTAGTTTGAGTTCCAGTTTAAGCTTAAACTGGAACTTAAACTCCATATGTGATATTCAAGCTTCCTTTATTGATTTTGTTGCTTCCTTGCCTAGCCTCTTCTTCCCTGAAATCATCCAAACAACTACATCAAAGTCTTGCAAAATTTCATGAGAAATCTTCCATTCATAGCATTCAAGTAATATAACTAAAAACTCATGGAATTTGCATCAAAATCATACTGTTTGGATGGTTCATTGCTTTGTTATTCATTTAACCATTCTTGGTTACTTTAAGCTCAAGAAAATGCATAAAACAACTAAAACTAACAGAAAAATGCTAGTGAAACTAGCCTAAGATGCCTTGGCATCAGCAACCTGCAGTGAGGCCAACTGACCTCTGCATCTTCGACGGTGTATAACTCGAGCTGTAGAGATCCAAATGATGTGCTCCCAACGGCATTGGAAAGTAGACATTCAGGGCTTTCCAACAATATATAATAGTATGGGGTGGACAATATGTTTGAGCCTCCAGAACCGGCGTTTTCTACCACGTTTGAGGCAAACTTTACCTCAAACGCTGCACACCAAGGCCAGCGACCTTGTCCTCTTCAAATGAGCATAACTTGAGTTGTAGATGTCCAATTGAGGTGATTCCAATTGGGTTAGAAAGCTGACATTCAGAGCTTTCCAACCATATATAATAGTTTATAGTGGGCATAAAATTGGCAACGTTGACAAGAGGACAAAGTAGCGCCACATATATGTACTAGGGGGCCAACGTTGGAGCAAAAGTTTGACCCCAAACTTTTGCCCCAACGTTGGTATCAGCAAGAATGGGGCAGCTGATGTGAAAAGTTGGAGTAAAAGTTTGCCTCAAACTTTTACTCAAACTTTTAAGATTCACAACCCAGTTCACATTGGTTCTCTCTCTAACTCCAAGAGCAATCAACCAAGGCCTCTATCAACCCAATTTCATCAAGAGCAAGGCCCAATTGACACCACTCAAAGGCACAAGAGATAGTTAGAATAGAAATTTCATTTTAATTGTAATTTGTTTTGAATTTCATTTTCATTTTGTAAAAATGCCTATATAAGGCATCATTCTCATTTTAGAAAGTAAGCCCGAATAGAGAGAATAGGAGGCGAGCTCCACTAGGGAGCATTAGGAATACAGAGCTCTCTCTCTTTAGTTTTTCTTTTTGTTTTAAATCTTGGGTTGAGAATTGAAGAAATTCTGTTTCAATCTCACCTTGAGAATTCTCTCTGTTTTCTTCTTCTGCAAACTTTCAAGTGAATTGAGATTTGAATCAAAGTTCGTTTCATCGCTTTCATCTTTAATTTTCCTGCATCTTGTTTGCTAACGGATCAAGGAAGGAATTGAGATCTAGACTTGTTTTCTAGTCTCATTGATTTCCTGAGATCTTCAACCTCTCATTTAGATTTTGCAATTGAGCTGCATTTCATTTTCTGTTCGATTCCTCAATTCAATTTACATTAAACCTGCTGCATCTTTTACTTCTCTGTTTGATTGTTATTTACACTTCCGTGTTTGATTTCATGAATCCCAATACCCAATTTCCTTTATTCTTCTTGCAATTTAACTTTTCAGTTACTTGATCTACTGCTTCCTTTTAATTTCTAGCACCTAC
This sequence comes from Arachis ipaensis, assembly GCF_059453495.1. Classification (NCBI taxonomy): domain Eukaryota; kingdom Viridiplantae; phylum Streptophyta; class Magnoliopsida; order Fabales; family Fabaceae; genus Arachis; species Arachis ipaensis. The sequence goes on from NC_142444.1 coordinate 88,331,651, forward strand.
TCCCCTTTAATTTCATGCAATTTACATTTCTTGCAATTTAAGATTCTTGCAATTTACATTTCTTGCCCCTTAAGTTACTTGCTAATTTACATTCTGCAACTTTAAATTCATTGTCCTTTACTTCCTGTTGGTTACAATTTCACCCAATCTCACTTAAATGATAGCTTGACTAAACTAATCACCCACTAAAGTTGCTTGATCCATCAATCCCTGTGGGATCGACCTCACTCCCGTGAGTTTTATTACTTGATGCGACCCGGTGCACTTGCCGGTGTGATTTGTGTGTTTTGGAAATTAGTTTTTCCGCAAAAACACCATCAGTGCCTAACTTTAAGTTTGGTGTTTTCTTGTTGATTTTTCTGTGTTTTTCGAAAATTTATTTTGGTTTTTTAAAAATTTTAAGTTTGGTGTTCCTTGGTGTTTTCCCCCCCCCCCCAAAATTTTCGAAAATAAGGAACCTCAGATCTAAAAATTTTAAATCCTGTGTTATCTTATTGTTTTTCTCTCTCCTTTAAAAAATTCATATTTTTATTTCAAAATTTAAAACCTTTTTCAAAAATCATCATATCTTTTTCAAAATCTCCTAACCACTCTCTTTCTCCTCACTTTTTCGAAAATCTTTTACTCATTTTTATTTATTTTATTTTGATTTATTTTATTTTCGAAATAAATAAATAAAAATATTTTTTCTATTTTACATCATCTCCCTTTCTCCATCATGGACCTAAGCGGAAATGAACAGTCCAAGAGAACTCTGGGGTCATATTCTAACCCCTCTACTGCTTCATATGGGAGTAGTATCTGCATACCCTCCATTGGAGTCAGTAGCTTTGAGTTGAATCCTCAGCTCATTATCATGGTGCAGCAAAGTTGCCAGTATTCCGGTCTTCCACAGGAAGAACCTACAGAGTTTCTGGCACAGTTTTTACAAATTGCTGACACAGTACATGATAAAGAAATAGATCAGGATGTCTACAGACTATTACTGTTTCCATTTGCTGTAAAAGATCAAGCTAAGAGGTGGTTGAATAACCAACCTAAGGCCAGCATAAGGACATGGAAACAGCTGACAGAAAAATTCCTGAATCAATATTTCCCTCCAAAAAGGATGACACAGCTAAGGCTGGACATCCAAGGCTTTAAACAAGGAGATAATGAATCTCTTTATGATGCCTGGGAGAGATACAGAGAGATGCTACGAAAATGCCCCTCTGAAATGTTTTCAGAGTGGGTTCAGTTAGACATCTTCTACTATGGGCTTGCAGAAGGAGCTCAGATGTATCTAGATTACTCAGCTGGTGGATCTATCCACATGAGAAAGACAATTGAAGAGGCTCAAGAGCTCATTGATACAGTTGCCAGGAATCAGCATCTGTACCTAAGCAGCAACCCTTCCATGAATGAAGAGGTTAAAACAGTAACTGCTGAACTCAGTCCTGTAAAACAAGCTGCTGAATTCAATCAGCAATTGGACTTTCTAACAAAGCAGCTAGCCGAATTTAAAGACAGGTTACAAGAGACAAGGATGGCTAATATACATATGGACGAACAGTTTAAGCAAACAAAGCAGCAGCTGTCAAGGCAAATAGCAGAAGAATGCCAAGCAGTTCAACTAAGAAGTGGGAAAACATTAAATACCCCACCTCAAGGCAGCAAAAAGCTAAGAAATGAGCAAACCACCCAAAATTCACCTGAGGACAGTAAGAGCCCAGGGAAAAATAATTCTGGCGCTAAAATACCAGAAAATTGGTGGAAGGCTGGCGCTGATCGCCCAGACCATGGCCAAAACTGGCGTTCAACGCCAGAAACAAAGCAGGACTGGCGTTCAACGCCAGAAATGGGCAAGGGTCTAGCGTTGAACGCCCAAAATGGGCAGGATCTGGCGCTGAACGCCCAAAATGGGCACAATTCTAGCGTTCAAACGCCAGGAACAGACAAGGAGTTGGCTTCTCACGTCACTCTAGCTTCGAACTCTGGCACTCAATTGCCAGTGAGGGATCAGACACACACAAGTGCTGATGACAACCCCTCTAAAAAGGCTTCTTCAACCACTTCTGTAGCCAATAAACCTACAGCAACTAAGGTTGAAGAATATAAAGCCAAGATACCTTATCCTCAAAAACTCCGGAAAGAGGAGCAGGATAAGCAATTTGCTCGCTTTGCAGATTATCTCAGGACTCTTGAAATAAAGATTCCATTTGCAGAGGCACTTGAGCAAATACCTTCTTATGCCAAGTTCATGAAAGAGATCTTGAGTCATAAGAAGGATTGGAGAGAAACAGAAAGAGTTCTCCTCACTGAAGAATGCAGTGCAGTCATTCTGAAAAGCTTTCCTGAAAAGCTTAAAGACCCCGGGAGCTTTCTGATACCATGTATATTGGAAGATAATTGTACCAAGACAGCTTTATGCGATCTTGGGGCAAGCATCAATCTAATACCTGCATCCACTATCAGAAAGTTTGGTTTAACTGAAGAAGTTAAACCAACCCGGATATGTCTTCAACTTGCTGATAGATCCACTAAATACCCATCAGGCGTGATTGAAGACATGATTGTCAGGGTTGGGCCATTCGCCTTTCCCACTGACTTTGTTGTGCTGGAAATGGAGGAGCACAAGAGTGCTACTCTCATTCTAGGAAGACCCTTCCTAGCAACTAGACGATCCCTTATTGACGTCCAACAGGGGGAAATAACCCTGAGAGTCAATGATGATGAGTTCAAGTTGAACGCTGTCAAAGCCATGCAGCATCCAGACACATCAAAAGACTGCATGAAAGTTGATCTTATTGACTCTTTGGTAGAAGAGATCAACATGGCTGAGAGTCTTGAATCAGAGTTGGAAAACATCTTTAAAGATGTTCAGCCTGATTTAGAAGATTCAGAGGACATGAAAGAGTCTATGAAATTTCTTCTGGAAGAGGAGAAACCTCCTAAACCAGAGCTCAAGCCATTACCACCATCCTTGAAATATGTATTTCTGGGAGAAGGTGACACTTTTCCAGTGATCATAAGCTCTGCTTTAAATTCACAGGAAGAGGAAGCACTTATTCAAGTGCTAAGGACACACAAGACAGCTCTTGGGTGGTCCATAGGTGACCTTAAGGGCATAAGCCCTGCTAGATGCATGCACAAAATTCTATTGGAGGATAATGCCAAACCAATGGTTCAACCACAGAGGCGGCTAAATCCAGCCATGAAGGAAGTGGTGCAGAAAGAGGTCACCAAATTACTGGAGGCTGGGATTATTTATCCTATTTCTGATAGCCCCTGGGTGAGCCCTGTTCAAGTCGTCCCAAAAAAGGGAGGCATGACAGTGATTCATAATGAAAAAAATGAACTGGTTCCTACAAGAACAGTTACAGGGTGGCGCATGTGTATTGACTACAGAAGGCTCAATACAGCCACCAGAAAGGATCATTTTCCTTTACCATTCATAGACCAGATGCTAGAAAGACTAGCAGGTCATGATTATTACTGCTTTTTGGAGGGCTACTCAGGCTATAACCAGATTGCAGTAGATCCCCAGGATCAAGAGAAAACAGCATTCACATGTCCATCTGGAGTGTTTGCTTATAGAAGGATGCCATTTGGGCTATGTAATGCGCCTGCAACCTTCCAGAGATGCATGCTCTCTATTTTCTCTGATATGGTGGAAAAATTTCTAGAAGTCTTTATGGATGACTTCTCAGTATATGGAGACTCATTCAGCTCCTGTCTTGATCACCTGAAACTTGTTCTGAAAAGATGCCAAGAGACCAACCTAGTTTTAAACTGGGAAAAATGTCACTTCATGGTGACTGAGGGGATTGTCCTTGGGCATAAAATCTCAAACAAGGGAATAGAGGTAGATCAAGCAAAAATAGAGGTAATTGAAAAATTACCACCACCTGCCAATGTTAAGGCAATCAGAAGCTTTCTGGGGCATGTAGGATTCTATAGGAGGTTTATAAAGGATTTTTCAAAAATCGTAAAACCTCTGAGCAATCTGCTAGCTGCTGACACGCCATTTGTGTTTGACACAGAGTGCCTGCAGGCGTTTGAAATGCTGAAAGCTAAGCTGGTTACAACACCAGTCATTTCTGCACCAGACTGGACATTACCATTTGAGCTAATGTGTGATGCCAGTGATCATGCCATTGGTGCAGTATTGGGACAGAGGCATGACAAGCTTCTGCATGTCATTTATTATGCCAGTCGCGTTCTAAATGATGCCCAGAAAAATTACACAACCACAGAAAAAGAATTACTTGCAGTGGTTTACGCCATTGACAAGTTCAGATCATACTTAGTAGGATCAAAAGTGATTGTGTACACTGACCATGCTGCTCTTAAATATCTACTCACAAAGCAGGATTCAAAACCCAGGCTCATCAGATGGGTATTGCTTCTGCAAGAGTTTGATATAGAAATAAGAGACAGAAAAGGGACAGAGAACCAAGTGGCTGATCATCTGTCCCGGATAGAGCCAGTGGAAGGGACGTCCCTCCCCTTTCTTGAGATCTCTGAGACGTTTCCTGATGAGCATTTATTTGCCATTTAGGAAGCACCATGGTTTGCCGATATTGCAAACTATAAAGCTGCAAGGTTCATACCCAAGGAATACAACAGGATACAAAAGAAGAAATTAATTACTGATGCAAAGTACTACTTGTGGGATGAACCTTATCTCTTTAAGAGATGTGCAAACGGAATTATCCGTAGGTGTGTGACTAGAGAAGAAGCACAAAGGATCCTGTGGCATTGCCACGGATCTCAATATGGAGACCATTTCGGAGGTGAGCGAACAGCCACCAAGGTCCTCCAATGTGGCTTCTATTGGCCCACACTCTATAAAGATTCCCGAGAGTTTGTACGTAACTGTGACAGTTTCCAAAGAGCTGGTAATCTGCCTCATGGTTACGCCATGCCTCAACAGGGAATCTTGAAAATTGAGTTGTTTGACGTATGGGGAATTGACTTCATGGGACCTTTCCAACCGTCATACTCAAACACTTATATTCTGGTAGTAGTTGACTATGTATCAAAATGGGTTGAGGCCATTGCCACACCCACCAATGATACTAAAACAGTGCTAAAGTTCCTCCAGAAACATATCTTTAGCAGGTTTGGTGTCCCTAGAGTACTAATCAGTGATGGGGGCACTGATGTGCGGAAAACGATCCGACACAAAACTCACCGGCAAGTGCACCGGGTCGCATCAAGTAATAAAACTCACGGGAGTGAGGTCGATCCCACAGGGATTGATGGATCAAGCAACTTTAGTGGATGATTAGTTTAGTCAAGCTAACATTGAAGTGAGATTGGGTGAAACTTAAAGCAACAGAATATAAATAACAAGGAATTATAAAGTGCAGAAAGTAAATTGCATTGAAACTTAAATTGCAAGAAAAGTAAATTGGAAAAATCTTAAATGACAAGAAAAGTAAATTGCATCAAATGTAAAGGGAATTGGGTGCAGAGAAATTAAAGAAAGCAAACAAGGAAGTGTAAATAGCAATCAAACAGAGAAGTAAAAGATGTAGCAGTTTCAACAGATTTGGAAAATCACTTGAAAAATCAAAACAGAAAGCAACTTGGCTCAATTGCAAAATCTGAATGAGAGGTTGAAGATCTCAGGGGTTGGATGAGACTAGAGACCAAGTCTAGATCTCAATTCCTTCCTTGATCCAACAGAGAATAATTGCAGAAGAAAATAGAGAGGAAAGCAGTAAAGAGAGTTTTGATTCAAATCACAATTCCTTCAAATTATGCAGCAAGTAAACAGAGAGAAATCTCAGAGGGAGAATGAAACAGAACACCTTCAATTCTCCACCCAAGACTTAAAAACAAAGAAAAGAAAACTAAAGAGAGAGAGCTATGTATTCCTAATGCTCCCTAGTGGAGCTCCCCCCCCCCCAAATAAAATGAAACAGATACCTATTTATAGGCATTTTTATAAAATAAAAATGAAATTCAAAACAAATTACAATTAAAATGAAATTTCTATTCTAACTATATCTTGTGCCTTTGAGTGGTGTCAATTGGGCCCTTACTCTTGATGGAATTGGGTTGATAGAGGCCTTGGTTGATTGCTCTTGGAGTTGGAGAGAGAACCAATGTGAACCGGGTTGTGAATCTTAAAAGTTTGAGTAAAAGTTTGAGTAAAAGTTTGAGGCAAACTTTTACTCAAACTTTTTATACCAGCTGCCCTTATTTGCTACTACCAACGTTTGGGCTAAAGTTTGAGGTCAAACTTTTAGCCAAACGTTGGGCCTTCTTGCATGCATGTTGGGGTACTACTTTGTCTGCTTGTCAACGTTGCAAATTTCATGCCCACTATAGACTATTATATATGGTTAGAAAGCTCTGAATGTCAGCTTTCTAACCCAATTAGAATCACCTCAATTGGACATCTACAACTCAGGTTATGCTCATTTGAAGAGGACAAGGTCGCTGGCCTTGGTGTGCAGCGTTTGAGGTAAAGTTTGCCTCAAACGTGGTCGAAAACGCCAGTTCTGGAGGCTCAAACATATTGTCCACCCCATACTATTATACATTGTTGGAAAGCCCTGAATGTCTACTTAACAATGCCTTTCGAAGCGCATCAATTGGAGCTCCACAGCTCGAGTTATACTCCGTCGAAGGTGCAGAGGTCAGTTGGCCTTACTGCAGGTTGCCACCATGTTCGTTTATGCACATTGCGGGGCAGTTTTCTTCCTCAATTTTAGTGTCCACCATGCAGTGCCATATATGCTTGGAAAGCTCTTGATTCCTACTTTCCATTGCTTTTGGAATCACCTCATTTGGAGCTCTGTAGCTCAAGTTATTCTTGTTGGAAGTATACCCCTTCAGGCTGTGAGGTGTGTGGCGCCAACGTTTGCCAAAAAGCTTGAGGCAAACGTTGGCGCAAGCTTTTGCTCCCTCCAGGGTGTAGTCAAGCTCCTCCAAAAGTTTGAGCTAAAGTTTGAGGCAAACTTTAGCTCAAGCTTTTTTGTCCTCTTTTGCTCTTTGTTTTGAGCCACGCTTTTCTTCCTTTGGGCCACGCTTCTCTTACTTGATTTGGTCATGGGTCACGCTTTTAGAAGCGTGGCCTAAGCCTCCAAAGTGTGCTCCAACTTCAAAGTGTGCCCAAAATTCCTCTTTTCTTCTTTTTAGCTTATTTTGTGCCCTTTTTGCTTCTTTTTCTTCTTATTTCCTACAAAGTTTATCAAATCAAAAGATCAAAGAAATATACCATTTAAGCACCAAAGAATGCAATATTTAAGCACTAATCATAAATTTCTTGTATGAAAAAGCATAGAAAAACATGACATGATGACATGTCATCAGGAACTCACTTCTGCAATAAACAGCTTTACTCTGCCATGGTTCGGTATGGAATTTGCCACAAGGTGGCCACTCCATATCATCCACAAACCAATGGGCAAGCTGAAGTCTCTAACAGAGAATTAAAGAGAATCCTGGAACGGACAGTAAATACCCATAGAAAGGATTGGGCACGGAGCTTGGATGATGCTCTGTGGGCTTACAGGACAGCATTCAAGACCCCTATAGGGACCTCTCCATACCAACTCGTGTATGGTAAGGCATGTCACCTGCCCGTGGAACTGGAACATAAGGCCTACTGGGCAACCAGATTCCTAAACTTTGATGCCAAATTAGCAGGAGAAAAACGATTGCTCCAGCTAAATGAGCTAGAGGAATTCAGATTCACAGCTTTCGAAAATGCCAAGCTTTATAAAGAAAAATAAAAAAAATGGCATGACAGAAAGCTGTCATCTAGAATCTTTGAACCAGGACAGAAGGTCCTGTTGTTTAACTCTAGACTCAGGCTATTCCCCGGGAAACTGAAATCCCGGTGGAGGGGACCATACGTGATTACAAGTGTATCACCATATGGTTATGTGGAGCTTCAAGATATTGATTCTGATAAGAAGTTCATTGTCAATGGACAGAGAATCAAGCACTATCTTGAAGGCAACATTGAGCAAGAATGCCCAAGGCTGAAGCTAGATTAAAAGCTCAGTAAGGTCCAGCTAAAGACAATAAAGAAGCGCTTGCTGGGAGGCAACCCAGCCATGGGGCAACAATCCTCTAAGCATTTTGCCCTATTTCTTTTATTTGTTATTTTTATTTATATAAAGTTCACTGACACTAAGGTGAGGAATCATTTACAGAAGACCTCGGCACACAAAACAGAGAAAAAGAGCTCACTGGCAAGAAAACGCCAGTAAAAGTGTATTTTGGGCGTTCAACGCCCAAAATGGGCATCCGCTGGGCGTTAAACGCCAGTAATGGTAGCAATCTGGGCGTTCAACACCAGAAACGGGCACCCACTGGGCGTTGAACGCCAGTAATGGCAGCAGCTGGGCGTCGAACGCCCAGGAGAGCAGTATTTGGGCGCTGAACGCCCAAAACAGGCAGTGTTTGGGCGTTCAAACGCCAGGATAGCAAGGAGGAGCCAAATTCATTTTTCCACATGTATTTCCATTCTAATTTCAAATTTTATGTTTTAATGCATGATGTTTACATGAACATGTTAAGAACCCTGATTTCTAAAATCCTTAATTTCTAAAAATCCCTCTTTCCAAATTCAATCCAACTCTTTTCAAATCTTTTCTGAAAACAAATCTATCTTTTTCACTCTAAAATCTTTTCAACTAATCCATATCTTTTTCAAATCTCCATATTACCTTTTACAAAATTCAGATTTATCTTTTTCAAAAATCTATCATATCTCTTCAAAATTAAACTATATCTTCTATCTTATCTTTTTCAACTCAATCTTTTTATCTTATCTTTTCCAATTTTTCGAAAACCCACCCCCTTATCCCTTTAAATTTGGGTTCGGCCTCCCTCCTCCTCCATCAACAATTGCACCTAGCTCTCCTTCTATCCCTCTCCTTTCTTTTCTTTTGCTTGAGGACAAGCAAACCTCTAAGTTTGGTGTGTTTATCCGAGATCACTAAGATCATGGCTCCTAAAGGAAAACAACCCACTCCAAGAGGCAAGAAAGAGAGCGTTCCAAAACCACTTTGGAATCAAGGGAAGTTCTTATCTAAAGAACATTCAGACCATTATCTTAAAATAATGGGTCTGAGATCAGTGATCCCGGAAGTTAGATTCGATCTGAAAGAAGATGAATATCTGGAGATCCAGGAGCAAATTCGAATCAGGAACTGGGAAGTCCTAGCTAATCCTGAAACGAAAGTGGAAAGGAACATGGTCCAGGATTTCTATGCTAATATGTGGCAAACTGACAAGCAGAAACTATCTGGAACTGCCTTCTATGACTATCGGACCGTGGTCAGAGGAAAGATTGTTCATACCCACCCTGACAGAATCAGGGAGATCTTAAAGCTACCTTAGCTAAAGGATGATCCAGACTCCTTCAACAGGAGGATGACGAGAGCAGACTTTGACCTGGATAAGATTCTAGAGGACATATGTATCCTTGGAGCCAGGTGGACCACCAACACAAAGGGTGTCCCAATTCAACTCAAGAGAGAGGATCTCAAACCAGTCGCCAGAGGATGGCTAGACTTCATTGGGCATTCTCTGTTGCCTACTAGCAACCGTTCTGAAGTCACAGTTAAAAGAGCAGTGATGATCCATTGCATCATGATAGGAAAGGAAGTGGAGGTTCATCAACTGATTTCAGCTAAACTCTACAAAATTGCTAACAAAAATTCTAAAGAGGCCAAGTTGGCTTATCCAAGCATGATTTCTCTACTCTGCAAGGACGCTGGAGTAAGAATGGGAATAACTGAGTATATCTCAATTGAGAAGCCAATCACCAAAGCATCAATGGAAAAACAACAAGCACAGGATGATCCCATCAAGAAGAGAGCACAGGAATTCCTCCCAGAGATCCCTCAATCTGAATACTGGGAGTATCTTGAGACGTCTGTTACTAAGATACGGGAAGCTATGGAGCAAATAATAAAAGAATAGAAGGAACACAGTCAAATGCTGACCTATATGTTTAAAGAACAAGAGGAGCAAGGGCGTGACTTAAGAGAATTGAAGCGCCAAAAGTCTTCTCTTGCAGGACCAAGCACCCCAAGAATCAGAGGAACCCTCGTTCCCCCAGAATAAAGGTTGTTAATTTCCAATTCCTGCCTTAACTCTGTGACAGTGTCCTTATAGAAGTTTACCTTAGGAGTCATATAGTAGTAATTAGTATCTATTTTGATTTTATCTCCAATTAAGCTATAGTTTATTTTTCTCATCATCAGCAAACATGAATAAAGTAGTAGATCTTTTGAATAAGAGGCAATAAAATTTCGAGTTTTAATAAGAGAAATTCTAATTAGTTAAATGTGGTGGCAATGCTTTCTGTCTTCTAAATGAATGCTTGAACAGTGCATATGTCTTTTGAATTTGTTGTTTAAGACTGTTAAATATGTTGGCTCTTGAAAGAATGATGAACATGAGACATGTTATTGATAATCTGAAAAAGCATAAAAATGATTCTTGAAGCAAGAAAAAGCAGCAAAGAACAAAGCTTGCGAAAAAAAAAAGAAAAAGCAAGCAGAAAAAGCCAAAAGCTCTTAAAACCAAAAGGCAAGGGCAAATAAAAAGGATCCCAAGGCTTTGAGGATCAGTGGATAGGAGGGCCTAAAGGAATAAAATCCTGGTCTAAGCGGCTAAACCAAGCTGTCCCTAACCATGTGCTTGTGGCGTGAAGGTATCAAGTGAAAACTTGAGACTGAGCGGTTAAAGTCATGGTCCAAGGCAAAAAGAAGAGTGTGCTTAAGAACTCTGGACACCTCTAATTGGGGACTTTAGTAAAGCTGAGTCACAATCTAAAAGGTTCACCCAATTATGTGTCTGTGGCATTTATGTATCCTGTGGTAATACTGGAAAACAAAGTGCTTAGGGCCACGGCCAAGACTCATAAAATAGCTGTGTTCAAGAATCATCATACTGAAATAGGAGAATCAATAACACTATCTGAATTCTAAGTTCCTATAGATGCCAATCACTCTGAGCTTCAATGGATAAAGTGAGATGCCAAAACTGTTCAGAAGCAAAAAGCTACTAGTCCCGCTCATCTAATTAGAATCTGAGCTTCACTCAAAAAGTCTGAGATATTATTGCTTCTCAACCTATTAGTCTTCTATTTTATTTGTCTAGTTGCTGGAGGACAAGCAACAGTTTAAGTTTGGTGTTGTGATGAGCGGATATTTTATACGCTTTTTGGGGTTAATTTCATATAGTTTTGAGTATGTTCTAGTTAGTTTTTAGTCTATTTTCATTAGTTTTTAGGAAAAATTCATATTTCTAGACTTTACTATGAGTTGTGTGTTTTTCTGTAATTTCAGGTATTTTTCTGGCTGAAATTGAAGGAGCTGAGCAAAAATCTGATTCAGGCTGAGAAAGGGCTGCTGATGCTGTTAGAGTCTGACCTCCCTGCACTCAAAGTGGATTTTCTGGAGCTACAGAACTCGAAATGGCATGCTTCCAATTGCGTTGGAAAGTAGACATCCAGGGCTTTCCATAAATATATAATAATCCATACTTTGCACAAGGATAGATGACGTAAATTGGCGTTCAACGCCAGTTCTCTGCCCAATTCTGGCGTCCAGCACCAGAAAAGGATCAAAAGCTGGAGTTGAACGCCCAAACTGGCACAAAAACTGGCGTTCAACTCCACAAATGGCCTCTGCACGTGAATTGCTTAAATCTCAGCCCAGCACACACCAAGTGGGCCCCAGAAGTGGATCTCTGCATCATCCATCATAGTTTACTCATTTTTTGTAAACCTAGGCTACTAGTTTAGTATTTAAACAACTTTTAGAGACTTATTTTGCATCTGATGACATTTTTAGATCTGAACTCTGTACTCTTTGACGGCATGAGTTTCTAAACTCCATTGTTGGGGGTGAGGAGCTCTGCTGTGTCTCGATGAAGTAATGCAAGTATTTCTGTTTTCCATTCAAACACGCTTGTTCCTATCTAAGATGTTCATTCGCGCTTAACTGTGATGAAGGTGATGATCCGTGACATTCATCACCTTCCTCAAACCATGAACGTGTATCTGACAACCACCTCTGTTCTATATCTGATTGAATGAGTGTCTCTTAGATTCCTTAATCAGAATCTCCGTGGTATAAGCTAGAACCGATGGCGGCATTCATGAGAATCCGGAAAGTCTAAACCTTGTCTATGGTATTCCGAGTAGGATTCAATGATCGAATGACCTTGACGAGCTTCAAACTCGCGAGTGCTGGGCGTTAGTGACAGACACAAAAGGATGAAGAATCCTATTCCAGTATGATCGAGAACCGATAGATGATTAGCCGTGCTGTGACAGAGCATGTGAGCATATTCTTCACTGAGAGGATGGGATGTAGCCATTGACGACGGTGACCCCCTACATACAGCTTGCCATAGGAGGACGTGCGTGCGCGAATTAGAAGACATAGGAAAGCAGAGATTCAGAAGACAAAGCATCTCCAAAACTCCAACATATTCTCCATTACTGCATAACAAGTAACCTTTAATTTATGCTCTCTTGGTTATTCGCAATTCAACTGATAAACATATTTGACTTCCTCACTAAGATTTACAAGATAACCATAGATTGCTTCAAACCAACAATCTCCGTGGGATTCGACCCTTACTCACGTAAGGTATTACTTGGACGACCCAGTGAACTTGCTGGTTAGTGGTACGAGTTGGGAAAAGTGTGATTCACAATTCGTGCACCAATTAGATTGGGGGTTGGATGGATATCGGGACATGTAATCCTTCCAATACTTTGATCTATAAATTTGTGTGATATAATCAGTGACCAAACTTCATCTCTTCCCATTAGCAATTAAATCAAGACATTGGGTAATTGTTCAAGCTTAGAGAGATTGGTGAGCCAAGACATTGGGATCCAATCACCTAAGATTGCCAAGCAAAGTCAATGAATGCATTGATTGAGGAAGAGATGAAAATGATTTGACCTGGAGAATTCAATATCTCCTAAAACCCAATGAATCCCCTCATTCTGATCTTACCCATTCTTTTACATTCTGCTATTTAATTTGATGCTCAATCCCCATTCCCATTTAATTTCTTGCAATTTAAGTTTCGACACTTTAATTTCCTGAATTCTACTTTCTGCTCTCTAGTTTCTGCAATTTAAATTCTGTCATTTATATTTCTTGCTCTTTAAGTTTCCCATGAATTTACATTTTGCAATAATTCAATTCTGATTCAGTTCAACTAGAACACTCCTTCAATTAAAATTGCTCAACCAATCAATCCCTGTGGGATTTGACCTCACTCTATTGTGAGTTTTTACTTGACAATAATCTGGTGCACTTGCCGGTGGAAATTTGTTGAGAGACAAGTTTTCGTGTATCACTAGGCATTGAACGCCCTACCATGCTGCCATTCTAGCGCTGAACGCCAGTGAGCAACTCCTCATTGGGTGTTCAATGCCCACCGACCCAGGAAAGCTGGCGTTGAATGCCAGCAAGGACATCCATGCTGGGCGTTCAATGCCTAGAACGCTAGAGGGACTGGCGTTCAGGGTGGACAGCAAGGGCGTTCAACACCAAATAAGTTGACAGAGCTTGCGTTGAACGCGAGTGAAATCAAACCCCTTGAGAGCTTAAAGCCCACTCAAGAACCCTCTATCTCAGAGCCAAAGGAAATCATAAAGACCAGTGAGGTTCCTTTGAATGCACTTCTGCAGTGTATAAGTTTTGATGACTACTCATCCTCAGGTGAGGATGAAGACACTAAGGAAGAGCAAGTTGCTCGGTACCTAGGAGCTCTCATGAAGCTGAATACCAAACTGTTTGGTACAAAGCCTTTGGAGGAAGAACCTTCATTGCTTTCCAAAGACCTTAATGCTTTGGTTCAGCAGAAGCTACCTCAGAAGCCTCCAGATCCTGGACGCTTTCTGATTCCTTGCACCATAGGCACCATGACCTTTGAGAAGGCTCTGTGTGCCCTAGGGTCAAGTATAGTAATGGAGAAGCTGGGAATCCAAGAGGAAACAAGGATTACCTTGTATAAGGACTGGATGGTATTCAAGGTTATTGACATTCCATTACCCCCTGACAAGGGAGGCACTTGCATAAAGGATTAAGCATCCAAGCCTCCTCCCTTGGATGGAACTAATTCAATCCCTCCTAAGACCAAACGTAAGTTTGGTGTCGCATGTACACTATCCACAAAGGAGGAAGGCGCCAAAAGGAAGATACCTTGGGGTTGGAAAAACAAGAATATCCCTACTGAGAGCTTTTCACCATGGAAGAGGAAAGGGACAAAAAGGGACCCCAGCATACTACTGTAAGCCCAACCCTGCCTCAGGCAGTGTGATAAATCCCAATTTTTTGGTTTATTTTATGCTTATTTTAGGGGATTTTATCACCTTTTCCCACATTTATTCAATGAAGTAGCATGGTTTTGTAATTCTCCCTTAAATTATTCTTAAGTGTAAAAACTTGCTTTTTAGGCCCAAAAACTGGTGATTTTAATTCACCTTAATTACATTCGATGCATTGACGTGTTTGTTGAGTGATTTCAAGTTCATAAGGCAAGTATTGGATGGAAGAAATGAAGAGAAAAGCATGCAAAAGGGAGAGTTCATGAAGAAATGAGCTTTTGAAGAATTGAGGGCCACGCGTACGCGTCATGCACGCGTACGCGTGCATTAGAGATTTTGCAAGCGACACGCACGCGCCCTGCACGCTTACGCGTGGATATGAGTTTTTGCCATCGACGGGCACGCGTCACCCACGCGTACGCGTGATGCTTGGCACGTGACCCACTTAAAGTGAAATCGCTGGGGGCGATTTCTGAGCTTCCAAGGCCCAATTCCAACTCGTTTCTGATGGTATTTGATGCTGAATTGAAGATTGAGCAAAGGGGGAGCAATTGTTTGGAGTTTTTGCATCATGTAGCTTAGTTTCTAGAGAGAGAAGCTCCCTCTTCTCTCTAGAATTAGGGTTCTTAAGCTTATTTCCATCTTAGATCTAGGTTTTGATTATTGTTCTAATCTTGTTTTCTTTGGTAGCGTTTGTTTTGAGGTACTGAGACAGAGACTGAGAGACTGAGACTCAGTATCGTGTTTGTTAGTTCAGACACTGGTACTAAAATTTCTGTCTCTGTCTCTAAAATTTCAGTATTTCAGTACCTCCAAAAAGTAGGGACACAGGGGACTGAAATTTTTAGAGATGGAGACTGAAACTTTAATAACATTTTATACCTAAAATACTAATATTTCAATTAATTAATTCCAATTTTACCCTATGTGCAAATTAAATTAGAGTTTCATTCTTGTTTCAACTCTTGTCTCCCATTTTGCACCAAACAGAATACTGAGATTTATTTCAATCCCTGTCTCTTAGTCTCTGTCTCTCAGTCTCAGTCTTTTCGTCTCTGTCTCTCCACCAAACGCTACCTTTAGAATTTCATGCTTCTACACTTTGATTCTCTTAGTTTTCTTGTTAATCTCCCCTTTCATGCCTTTTTGTTTAGGATTGATGTACAGTTGTTGGATTTGAATTTTCTACTAATGCAATTGATGTTTGATGTTCTTTTATTGATGATTTGAGCTGTGAATTTACTTTCCTTGCAATTGGTAGTTGTTAAATTTTATTCTTCCTTGCAATTTATTATGCTTTCCTTGTATGCCTTCCAAGTGTTTGACAAAATGCTTGGAAGGATGTTATAGTAGATTTTGAGCATTCTTGACTTGGGAAGAGTAATTAGGCAATCTTGAGTCATGAACAACCGATTTAGATTGGTGATCTAGAGTTGTTAGTTAATATTATTTCCATTGACTCTAATCTCTTGCTAATTCAATTAGTGAGTTGATTAGGATTTTTGGATTGAGATTAACTAGTCTTGTTTGACTTTCTCTCATGTGAAGATAACATTATACCTTGTTCCGTTGTTAGAGATGACGAAATAGGATAAATTCTTGTTAATTATTGTTATTGTATGACTAGGATAGAAAGCCTATGTTCTCAATCTTTGCCATGAATGTCTCTCTTTATTACTTGCTTCCTTTAGACACTTGCTCGATTTACTCTTCTTGTCATTTAATTTCTTGCTCCTTTTATCAATAAAAACCCCCTCACACCTTCATAGCCAATAATTGACTACTTCATTACAATTCCTTGTGAGACGACCCGGAGTTTAAATACTTCGGTTAATTCTTATTAGGGTTTTGTACTTGTGATAAAACCAAACCAATATTTTTGTATGTGAGGATTCTTTGTTGGTTTGGAACTATACTTGCAACGAGATTTCATTTATGAAATTCCATATCAACTAAGGTTCTCACATCACAGTGAACAAAATCCTATCTCTTGAGTGTATTACGCTACTCCATCAGAGCACACGAAGGAAGCTCCCAGTAAGGAGTGAGGATTTATTCCTCTATGACTATCTTCCTTCTTGAAAGGAGTTGTCCGTCAAGCTAATGACATTAAAGAAGCGCTTGTTGGGAGGCAACCCAACCTTACTCAACCATGTTTATTTTCTTTCATTTCGTTTTTATTTTAGTTGTTAGAGTTATGATCATATGCACTAGTCAAGAGACGGAATTCACAGCAGTGAAAACAGAACACTCCGAAAAGAGTGTTAAAGTTGAACGCCAGCCAGGGTGTCCCTGCTGGGCGTTCAACACCCCAAGAGGGGAGCATTGCTGGTGTTGAACACTAGCCAAGGAGCAGCCCCTGGGCGTTCAAATGCCAGTACAGAGAAACAGAGAATTTGAATTCTCTAGCCTCTCAGGACCAAGAGGTCCCATAGAAGCTCCACCTATCCCACCTTCTTCTTCCCTATTGATCATATTTACTCGAGGACGAGCAAAACTCTTAAGTTTGGTGTTGCAAAAGCTTTGCTTTGTGATTTCTACCACTCTTAAATATAGAGAAAAGGATGGAGCAAACTAGAGAGCATGAACATAAACTTGTGTAGCTGGTGCAGAATTTATAACCACAAACTAACCGACAAGTACACCGGGTCGTACCAAGTAATACCTCAGGTGAGTGAGGGTCGATCCCATGAGGATTGATGGATCAAGCAACAATGGTTAAGTGATTGGCTTAGTCAGACAAATAGAAAATGGTGTTTTGAGTTCAAATGCATTAAACAGTAAATTCAGAATATCAAAAAACAAGCAGTAAACAAGTTATGAATAATATATGGAGAAACAGTTAAGGATTCAGAGTTATCTATTTTCCGGATTGACTTTTCTTACTAACTATTTTAATCATGCCAGATTTAATTCATGGCAAACTATATGTGACTAAACCCTAATTCCTTAGACCTTTTTAGTCTCCTCTAACTCTCATTAACCGCCAATTCCTTGGTCACTTAATTCCAATTAGAGGGTGAAGTTATATGCCACAGAAATCTTAATTACCCAAATATAAGAGGATTATATGTCATGTATCCCATTAAGTCCAGATAATTAGAAATTTAGGAGAATATGTTTTCAAGCTGTTGTTCAAGTAAAGGGCTTTTCCAAGTTATACAAGAACTCAATTAGAAAGAGGGTCATACTTCCGTTCCACCTGAATTCATAAGATAAAGAACCAAAACAATTCTTGAATTATAAATCAGTACATGAATTAAAATATAAAAATAATAGTATCAATCCATACAATAGACAGAGCTCCTAACCTTAACAATGGAGGTTTAGTTGCTCATGTTTCAGAGAGAAAATAAGGATTCTGAAAAACTGTAAAGTGCGGAATCAGGTTGAAGAGAAGAGAAGAGATTCCCGAAGGGCTGATTCTTTTTCCTTTTATATCTAATCCTAATTAATGTAAAAATATAATTCCTAAACTAAATAATATCTTTTCCTAATTATAAATAAAATAAAAGTTTAAATCAAAATTATTTTAAATTTATTCGTGCAGCTTTGGATGAATTGGGGACCACTTGATTCATTAAGGTCCACGCTAAACTTGGAAATTCTCAAGTTTAGCGTGGATGAGACAGTGTTGCAAACTTTGTTTTCCTTGAAGCCACGCTAAACTTGAGAATTTCCACATTCAGCGTGGAGTAATGCGTGCAGCTTCCTTGATGCGTTGGGCTCCACGCTGAACTTGAAAAAGCTCAAGTCCAACATGGAGAAGGCCGTGTGGAATGGAAAAAAAAAGGGTATACTATTATATATCCTTGGAAAGATCTGGAAGTTAGCTTTCTAATGCCACTAGAATCAGATCAATTGGACCTCAGTAACTCACGTTATTTATGTTTGAGTGAAAGGAGGTCGGGGTTGACAGCATCATTCGCTTTCTTCCTTTTCTGCTACAAAACTCCGTCAAATCCATCCGAATGCTACCTGAAATAAACAGAAATTGCAAACAACTCAAAGTAGCATTCATAGTTGCTAAAAGATATTTAAATCTTGATTAAACTCCATAATTTGAATGCAAATTCACTAGGAAAATATAGAGAAGATGCTCACGCATCACAACACCAAACTTGAATTATTGCTTGTCCTCAAGAAAGCAAAACTAATATAGGCCTAGGATATGAATTTGCATGAGAGTTAGAGTTCAATTAAGCTCATGTCTCTTCTTAAAGTAGGGTTTACAACTACAATCCCGAATAGGTTTGGCATCTCACTATCCTTTAAATCAGAAGAATGTTACTGTCATTCGGAATTAGAATCCGGATAATATTATGAATTCTCTAATATTTTATGCTTCAGTTTAATCCTTGAACACAACAAATTTCCTTTAATTCTCTTTTCTTGGGTGCTTTGCACCCTGAGCCTAGCCGTGTCTTTAAATATTTTGTCTCAAGCTTTACTTGACACAAAAACACCACAAGCAATTAACTGGGGAACTCTCTTTAAGTTCTGATTTTTCTTTCAGTTACTCCCAGACAGTAGTGCTCAAAGCCTTGGGCATACTCTGCTAAATGCACTTGATCTTGACTCTTAGTGCTCTATCTCAAGGATTACTTGACACAATTATACCACAAGCATATGACTAGGAAAACAACTCTTTGAGCTTTTAATCATGTCAGACCTCCCTAGTCATTGATGCTCAGAGCCTTGGACCTTGCTCTTATTTTTCTTTTGTTGTTTCTTTTGCTTTAAGGATTAAGCTTTTGTTTACTTCAGAGAATTCATAATAGTTCTCTAAATTCCTGTTCCTTATACATCAACATCCTTTGATTCAAATTCAAATATGTACTATTCATGTCATGCATTCAGAATCACAAATAATACCACCATATTTAAGTAAATAAGATTACTTTTAAATATAAACTCAATTTCTCATGCAATGCATCACTTCTTTTTCTTTTGAATTCAAGCTCAGTGAGCAATACATGAGATAATTATTTTTTAACTAAAAGCAAATTACAGAATGAAACTAAATCTAAGAACTGAAAGTACTAAAGATCATGCAGGCAATCAAAGCAATAGAAAATAGAAGACAACAAAATAAGAACGAAAGAGAAATAGAATGAAAGGAACTCAACCACCTCAGTTATGCTAGTGGCCATCTCATTCCTCTATGAAGAACATTCATCTCCCTTTGGTGCTATTAAAATAAACAGAAAAGGCCAAAAGCGAAGTGATAACACCAAACTTAAAAGTTTGCTTGTCCTCAAGCAAAGAAAATCTAAAAATAGGGTGTCAAAAATTCTTCTTAATTGCTCCTATTCCTATTCTAATCATTCTGCATGACCAAAACACATGTAAAACAAGAAAAATTCTAAAAAAATAGATAAAGTAATTTAAAACCAAAACTAAAATAAATATAATGCTAAAATCAAAATAACTATAAAATTAAAACCAAAGCAACTGCAAAATCAATGATACTAGTAGTTGGGCTGCCTCCCAATAAGCGCTTCTTTAATGTCACTAGCTTGACACTTGATTGTTGAATTTTCTTCCTCTTCTTCCAGTTGGTTAAAAGAAATGACTCCAAGGGGGGGAGGTGAAGATTAGTGCCCCCTGATATAAAGTCCTCCTAACAAGCTTTCTTTTATTGTGATTAGCTTGATTCACTTTGCTTGTTGCGGTAGAGGTTGGATTATTTTTTGCTGACCTTTTCTTCTTCATATATATTTTCTTCTATTTCTTGGTCACAATTCCCTTTTCAGTGCTTTCCTTGGTTGCCTTCACTTCTTTGATTTCAAAATTTGGGTGTTGTGTGATGGTTGGAATGTACCCTTCATCAAGAATTTCTTGAATTGGTGGTTCAATAAACTCACCTTCTATGCCACTTTCTGCTTCATTAGGACCAAGGAAAGCATATTTAAGTGTTGGGGGGAGAAGACTTCAATTCAAATGTGGGTAGTGCATTCATATTTTTCTTCTCAGGAGCTTGCATGCATAGAATTATAGGGACTTGTATGGCTTCCTCCGAAATTATTGGAATGTGCACGCATGGAGTGTGCATGGCTTCCTCCTTTGTTTGTGTATCATCCTCCTTTATTTGTGCATCTTCCTCCTTTGTTTTTGCATCTTCCTCTTCTTCCATGTGTGAGGGTGGAAAATTCTCTAATTCACTAAAGTATGAACTCCTTTGATTGATTCCCTCACTTTCTTCCATAGGATCTTGCATTATATCTCTTGGGAAGGAATTTGCTTGTTCCTCTTCCTGGGACTTGATAATCAACTGCACATATTTCTCTACATTTTTGACACTCGTCCTTATATCATGTATGAATTCTTTATTGAGAAGCTCAAGAGCTGATGGTTCTTGATATGAATAAGGAGATGGTGGCTCTTGATATGAATAAAAAGAGGAGGATGGTTCTTGGTATGAGTAGGGAGATGTTGGCTCTTGGTATGAATAAGAAGGAGGTGATGGTTCTTGATAAGAGTAAAAAGATGATGGTTCTTGGTAAGAATAGGGAGATCGTGGTTCTTGATATAAATATGGAGATGGTGGTTCTTGATGGATAGGATATGGGACATTGAAATCTTTTTGCTCTTGACCTTGCCAACCAAAATCCGGGTAGTTATTCCATCCACAATAATATGAATCACTCCTTGGGTGTGAGTAGTAACCCATGTGATCTCTCTCCATTATTTTTCTTAGCATAAAACACCAAATAGAATTAAACGCACCATGTGGTAAACAGGCAAGTAAAGAAGAAAGAAGATAAAGAAAAATAAAAATAATAAAAAATAAAAATAAAGTAAAATATAAAAGAAAACAAAAATAAAAGAAAAATAATATAAAGAAAATAAACTGAATAATTAAGAAAATAAAACAACTAATAAGCAAAAAGGAGTGTAAAATTTAAACTCAATAAATAAAATACTAGGAAGAATAAAACAACTAAGGGGACACCAAACTTAATTTCAGAAATTAGGAGAAAAAAAATTAAATAAAATAAATCTAAATATTTTTTTTTAAATTTAAAGAAATAGGTTAAATGAAATTAAAGCAAAAATGCCTAATCTAAGAAATCAAACAACCAGTAGTTGTCAATCACAGTCAATCCCCGGCAACGGCGCCAAAAACTTGGTGCGGAATTTATAACCACAAACTAACCAGCAAGTGCACCGGGTCGTACCAAGTAATACCTCAGGTGAGTGAGGGTCGATCCCACGAGGATTGATGGATCAAGCAACAATGGTTAAGTGATTGGCTTAGTCAGACAAACAGAAAATGGTGTTTTGAGGGTCGATCCCACGAGGATTGATGCATTAAACAGTAAATTCAGAATATTAGAAAGCAAGCAGTAAACAAGTTGTGAATAATATATGGAGTAACAATTAAGGCTTCAGAGTTATCTATTTTCTGGATTGACTTTTCTTACTAACTATTTTAATCATGCAAGATTTAATTCATGGCAAACTATATGTGACTAAACCCTAATTCCTTGGACCTTTTTGGTCTCCTCTAACTCTCATTAATCGCCAATTCCTTGGTCACTTAATTCCAATTAGAGGGTGAAGTTCAATTCTAGTTATATGCCACAGAAATCTTAATTACGCAAATATAAGAGGATTATATGTCACGTATCCCGTTAAGTCTAGATAATTAGAAATTTAGGAGAATATGTTTTCAAGATGTTGTTCAAGTAAAGAGCTTTCCCAAGTTATACAAGAACTCAATTAGAAAGAGGGTCATACTTCCGTTTCACCCAAATTCATAAGATAAAGAACGAAAACAATTCTTGAATTATAAATCAGTACATGAATTAAAATAGAAAAACAATATTATCAATCCATACAATAGACAGAGCTTCTAACCTTAACAATGGAGGTTTAGTTGCTCATGGTTCAGAGAGAAAATAAGGATTCTGAAAAATTGTAAAGTGTGGAATCAGGTTGAAGAGAAGAGAAGAGATTCCCGAAGGGCTGATTCTTTTTCCTTTTATATCTAATCCTAACTAATGTAAAAGTATAATTCCTAAACTAAATAATATCTTTTTCTTATTATAAATAAAATAAAAGTTTAAATCAAACTTATTTTAAATTGATCCGTGCAGCTTTGGACGAATTGGGGACCACTTGATTCATTAAGGTCCATGCTGAACTTGGAAATTCTCAAGTTCAGCGTGGATGAGGCAGTGTTTTAAACTTTGTTTTCCTTGAATCCACGCTGAACTTGAGAATTTCCAAGTTTAGCGTTGAGTAATGCGTGCAGCTTCCTTGATGCATTGGGCTCCACGTTGAACTTGAAAAAGCTCAAGTTCAGCGTGGAGAAGGCCTTGTAGAATGGAAGAAAAAGGTATACTATTATATATTGTTGGAAAGATCTGGAAGTTAGCTTTCTAATGTCACTAGAATCACGTCAATTGAACCTCTGTAGCTCAAGTTATTCTTATTTGAGTGCAAGGAGGTCGGGGTTGACAGCATCATTCACTTTCTTCCTTTTCTACTACAAAACTCCGTCAAATCCATCCGAATGCTACCTAAAATAAACAGAAATCGCAAACAACTGAAAGTAGCATTCATAGTTGCTAAAAGATATTTAAATCTTGATTAAACTCCACAATTTGAATCCAAATTCACTAGGAAAAGATAGAGAAGATGCTCACGCATCAGCAGCCGCATCAACAGAGACAAAGGAGTGACATAGAAGAGATCAAGCATTACATTGGATCCTCAAGGAGGAGTAGTAGCCATCATCATCCAGGTGGATTCGTTCTCTTTATCTCCTTGTCTATTATTTTTCTATTTTCTATCTATTTTATTTCCTGTTCTCTTGTTCTAGTTGCATGATCATTTGCATTTGATGTCCTTAAGTTGTAAAATGTTCCATATATCTCTCACCTTGCTTAAATAAAAATTTTTTATTTGAAAAGAATTGAGAGATGCATGAATTTCAAGTTTAAAATAAGACTAGTTTAATTAGTTTGATGTGGTGTCATTTGCTTTTATTTTCTGATTGTATGAAATAAACAATGCATATTTGAAGTTGAAATTTATGAATATTGGCTCTTGAAAGAATAAGGAAAAAGAAAAAATATTATTGATAATCTGAAAAATCTGAAAATTAATTCTTGAAGCAAGAAAAAGTAGCAAAAAGCAAAAGAAAAAGCATGTTGCAAAAGAAAAAAAATTATATGCATGCGAAAAAGAAAAAAAATTATATGCATGCAAAAAAGAAAAAAAATTGCAAACAAAATGATAAAGCAGAAAAATCCATTACTACCCAAAAATGCAGGAAAAGGAGGGCAAATTGAAAAAGCCAGTAACCCTTTAAACCAAAAGGCAAGGGTAAAAGGACCCAAGGCTTTGAGCGTTAATGGATAGGAGGGCCCAAAGGAATAAAATCCTGGCCTAAGCGGCTAAACCAAGCTGTCCCTAACCATGTGCTTGTGGCGTGAAGGTGTCAAGTGAAAAGCTTGAGACTGAGCGGTTAAAGTCGTGGTCCAAAGCAAAAAGAGTGTGCTTAAGAACTCTGGACACCTCTATCTGGGGACTCTAGCAAAGCTGAGTCACAATCTGAAAAGGTTCACCCAGTTAAGTGTCTGTGGGATTATTGTATCCGGTGGTAATACTGGAAAATAAGGTGCTTAGAGTCACGGCCAAGACTCTGAAAGCTGTGTTCAAGAATCAAAATAAGCTTAACTAGGAAAGTCAATAATATCATCTGGACTCTAAGTTCCTAAGGATGCCAACATCTCTGAGTTTCAATGGATAGTGAGATACCAAAACTGTTGACAATCTGATTTCTTCCGGTAAAGAATTTTATAAGAATAATCGCGTTGTAAGTATAGCTTCTAGACCGACAAGAATCCTTTCGTACAAAAGTTTCGTTGTCACAAGTAACAAAACCCAATAAAATTTATAATCGAAGTATTTAAACCTCGGGTCGTCTCTCAAGGAATTGCAGGGAAGTATGAATTATTATTGGTTATGGAAAAAGGTATGTTTTTGGGTTTTTAAAAATAAGGAACAAGAAAATAAATTGGCAAGGAAAATAAATTAATAATTAGAAAAACTCTTAGTAAGGTATGAGAATTGGAAATCCCATCCTAGTTATCCTTATCAGGTGCGATGAGAATTGTTTATCGCTCCCACTTAGTTAACCCTTACTAAATAAAGGAAAGTCAAGCGGACTAATTAACTTGATTCCTCAAGTTCTAGTCAACTCCTGTGGAAAGACTAGCTTTAGAGGGATCTAAATCAATCAGCAATTTCCAATTTTCAATCACCAGCTGAGTTTGACAACTCAAGTGTCACCAATTACTCAACCAGAGCTAAAAGGGGAAGAAAATCTACTCGAATAAAAATGCCTTCAGATTGGAAGCAGCAGTAACATAAATAAAAGAAATAAATCTTAAATCTGAAATACCTCAAATTATATTAAATAGAATATTCAAATCTTAACATGAAGAGTTCATAAGCCAAATAGGCTAAATAAATAATTACCAAGTGAAATAGAGCAACTAAAGTAATAGAATAAATAAAAGTAGAAGAGAACATAAATTAAAGGAACATTGAACCTGGGATGAAGAAGCGATCCTAAAATTAAGAGAAATTCTAAATCCTAAATCCTAAATCCTATGAGAGAGGAGAGAGCCTCTCTCTCTAGAAAACTATATCTAAATACTAAAATTGTGAATATGAATGTTGTATATGTTGTGTGAATGAATGGATTGATTCCCCCACTTTATAGCCTCTAATCTATATTTTCTGGGCTGAGAACTGGGCCAAAAATAGCCCAGAAATTGCCCCCAGCAATTTCTGGTACGTACAGGTCGCTGCAAAGTCACGCGGAAGCGTCGTCCACGCGTTAGCGTGGATTGGGTTTTTGCCAGGTCACGCGTCCGCGTGATCCACGCGTGCGCGTCGCCTGGCTTCGGGGCAGCTATGGCAAAATATATATTTTTGCGAAGCCCCAGATGTTAGCTTTCCAACACAACTGGAACTGCATCATTTGGACCTCTGTAGCTCAAGTTATGGTCGATTTAGTACCAAGAGGTCAGGCTGGACAGCTTTAGCAGTTCCTTTAGTTTCTTGTATTCCTTCCACTTTTGCATGCTTCCTTTCCATCCTCTAAGCCATTCCTGCCCTATAATCCCTGAAATCACTTAACACACATATCATGGCATCGAATGGTAATAAGAGAGGATTAATAATTAGTAAATTTAAGACCAAAGAAGCATGTTTTCAATCATAGCACAAAATCAGGAAGGGAAACGTAAAACATGTGATTTCTATGAATAAGTGTGAGAATAATGGATAAAATCCACTGGATTAAGCACAAGATAAACCCTAAAAATGGGATTTATCAACTATTCAGAAGAAAAAAGCTACTAAGTCCCGCTCATCTGATTTTTAACTAAGCTTCATTTGAAACTTAGAAATTTATTGTATCTTAATTTTCTTTTTATCCTACTATGTTTTTTAGTTGCTTGAGAACAAGCAACAGTTTATGTTTGGTGTTGTGATGAGCGGATATTTTATACGCTTTTTGACATCATTTTCATATAGTTTTTTGTAGTTTTTATTTAGTTTTTATTAAGTTTTTATAGCTTTTAGTGTTAAATTCACATTTTTGGACAATTTTTTTACCTAATATAATGATTCGATTATAAACTCTTAAACTATAAGAACCTAACAAGTACTTAAACCAATAAATTATTAATATATTTTATATATTTTATCCCAATTGTCAAATTTTCTAGATCCGTAACTATTCTAAAACTTCTTGGTGAAGACGAACAGATTCAAAATTTTATGTTGTGGGACAAATATATAACACGTGACAATAATAAAAATTTATTTATAAACATATCAAATTCTGTTGAATTAAATAACGTCAAAAGATTAATTATTGAATAATTTTTCATCTATATATATATATATATATATATATAGCTACGTACTAATGTGATGATTAATTCATTTTTTTATAACATAAATACATAGTAAATGTAAAATTAATCAACATGGTAAAGAAATTATCTTTAGAGCAAGATGTTTTTTGTTTCATGATAAACCTCAATTTTGTGGTTTATGTGTGCTTAATTTAGGAGATTTTATTAACTTATCTCACATTTATTCAATGAAATAGTATGATTTTGTAATTCTCCCTAAATTTGCGCTTAAGAGTGAAAGCATGCTTTTTAGACCTTAAAATAGCCAAATTTAATTCACCTTAATTCCATTTGATGTCCTGATATGTTTGTTAAGTGATTTCAGATTCATAAGGCAAGGATTGGATGGAAGAAGTGAAGAGAAAAGCATGCAAAGTGGAAAATTCATGAAGAAATGAGCATTTGGGGAATTGAAGGCCACGCGCACACGTCATCCACGCGTACGCATGAAGAGGACATTCAAGCCACGCGCACGCGTCACTTATGCGTACGCGTGAGGAGGGAATCTGCCAGCGACGCGCACGCGTCGTCCACGCGCACGCGTCGTCCACGCGCACGCGTCGTCCACGCGCACGCGTGACGCTGATCACGTGACCTCACTAAAGTGAATTCGCTGGGGCGATTTCTGAGCTTTTCAGGCCCAAATCCAACTCGTTTCTGAGGCTATTTCATGCATAATTCAAGATGGGTCAAAGGGGGAGCAATTAGTTAGCTTAGGACCATACTTTAGGTAGTTTCTAGAGAGAAAAACTCCCTCTTCTCTCTAGAATTAGGGTAGATTAGGTTAAATTCTTCTTAGATCTAGCTTTAATTTCTTGTTTTCATTTACTTTCCTTTGCAATTTCTTATCGCTACATCCTTACCCTCTTAGTTTTATTTGCTATTTCTTTTTTTGTTGCTTTTATGTTCATGACTCTTGTTGATTTTAATTTTCTTTAATGTTTCATGTTTAATGTTGCTTTCCTTAGTTGTTATTGTTACCTTTCTTGTATTGGGTAGTTGTAGATTTATTATTCTTGCAATTTAACATGTCTTCCTTTTATGCCTTCTAAGTGTTTGAAAAAATGTTTGGTTGGATGTTAGAGTAGCTTTTTGAACATTTTTGGTTTGGAAAGAGAAATTAGGCAATCTTGAGTCATCAATACCCAATTTAGATTGGTGATCTAGAGTTGTTAGTTAATATTATTTCCATTGGCTCTAATCTCTTGCTAATTCAATTAGTAAGTTGATTAGGACTTTTAAAGTGAGGTAACTAGTCTTATTTGACTTTCTCTTATGTGAAAATAATATTGTACCTTCTTCCAATGTTAGAGATGACTAAATAAGATTAGCTCTTGATAATTATTGTAATATGATTAATGACTATGATAGAAAGCCTATATTCTCAATCATTGCCATGAATGTCTCTCTTTATTACTTGCTTTGTTTAGTTGTTTGCTTTACTTCCTTGCCCTTTTATCAACCCAACCCGTAAAACTCATAATCAATAATGTGCATACCTCACTGCAATTCCTTTGAGAAGACGATCCGAGACTAATACTCTCGGTTACTTTTATTGGATTGGACTTGTGACAACCAAAAATTAAACTTTGATTGAGCATTACTTGTCGGTTTGGAACTATACTTGCAACGAAGTTATTTTCCTCTAACCGAGAACAAATTCTAAACCGACGGGTTTTACTCTTTCATTCTAGTTTAGAAATAGGAAGCATACTTTTATAAATTTGTTATTACGAAAGATTAATACATGCACTGAAATTAGTACCATGTTAAACAAATTATCCTTAATCTTTACACTTTACACAAATTATTCAGGTTTATTAGCATCTTGATTCTTCACATGGAGAAGACAACGAAGATGGTTGCTCTACTCGATTACTAGAACTTACAAGCATTGACACAACTTTGCGCATACTCGGGCGCCTTGAAGCACACGTATCAGTGCAGATCACAGCAATTTTCAAGACATCACATATCTGAGCAACAAGTATTTTATCCAATAGATGCAGGTTCAATCGAGTATCAAAAATGTCCAGTGATAAAGAATGTTTGTGTATATGATTTTTCACCCATGACACGAGATCACCACCTTGATCTATTGGTTGCACTGCCTTCTTGCCAGTCAGTAGCTCCAAAAGGACAACACCATAGCTATATACGTCACATTTTTCAGTCACTTTCACGGTATATGCATACTCTGTTAAGATGTCAGAACCATCAATTATACAACAGAATTTATATCTTGAAAGATGTTAAACAAGATATCCAGAATCATAAGCTGTGAGTTAGTTATAATGAAAAAGAATCAAGGTTCCAACAATTTTTAATTAGATTTCTATAGCTTAAAAATTTGTAATCAAGTCCTTAACGTTGAGTAGAATAATAGCAACCATGTTCCGATGGTGTAAACATTTCTAATAAATCGTTACATTACAAATATTTTCAACACCTCTCTCTAATTTGAAAATTTTGTGATAAGACATTTTCTTCTTAAATTTTTTATACACGTATATATCACAAAATTTTAAAACCATATAGACTATATAATGAACTTAGTTAGAAATTGCTAAACTATAATGAACTTAGTTTTTGTACAATATAAGGACTGATTACCAAACTTTTAAACCATATAAACTAAATTGAAAGGATAACGGAATCAAGTACAGTGGAAGATTGACTAATAAGTGGAAAATATGTTTGGATGAATATTACTCACCCGGGGCAATGTAGCCATAAGAACCTGCAACTGCAGACACTGATTTAGACGTTGACACATCAATCAGCTTTGCCAAGCCAAAGTCACCAACATGAGCTTCAAATTCATGATCAATGAGTATGTTACTAGGCTTAATGTCACGGTGGATTATCCTAGGCTTGCAATCATGGTGCAAATAAGATAGTCCTTGTGCAGTTCCAAGGGCAATCCTAAATCTTTTATGCCAATCAAGACTACAAGTTGCTCCTTGCAATAACTCCCCCAAGCTACCCTTAGCCATGTACTCGTAAAGTATTAGTTTTGAGCCACGATAGGTGCAGAAGGCATGCAATTTCACAATATTTCTGTGACGTATTTTTCCCAAGGTAGAAATTTCAGCGCGGAAGCTGTCATTTAAGACCACGCCTTCCCGACTCGAATCTAGCTTCTTAATAGCAATTGTGTCACTGGTTGATATATCTGCTCTGTACACAGTACCAGTGCCACCTTTCCCAATGATATACTTGGAGTGGAAATTTTCAGTGGCTTCAACCACGTCTTGGAATGTTAAGAACTCCTTTGGGAAGAAGTACATGTCTGAAACAGGTGGAGCATGTGATGTGTCGACGTCTAGCTGTGGCGAAACGGAATCCACCGGACGTATCATGAGATATATAATTACCACAATCAGAACTAAAGAAACAGCACTAACGACAGCTGCAGCTATAGCCAGTACCTTCCCTAGTTTATTTGGAGAGGGCGAAGCATTTTTCGGGCAAGGGCGAAGAATTCCACCGCATAGTCCTTTATTTCCAAAGAAGCAGCTGGATGTGGAGTTCTGGAAGAAGGGTAAGGAAGGTAAAGGCCCAGAAAGATCATTGTTTGAGAAGTTGCAGGCCAACAAACTTGATAGTTGCACAAAGGTGGATGGAATTTGACCACTCAAATGGTTGTTGTTGAGTTGGAGGGATTCTAGCATGTTAAGTTTCCCAAGCTCAAAGGGGATTTGGCCTGTGAGTTCATTATGACTGAGATTCAATGTGATCTGTAAGGCCGAGAGGGCACCCAACTCGGCCGGTATGCAACCACTGAACGAGTTTTCACTCATTTGCAATTCAGTCAAACGCACAAGTTTCCCTATTGACGCTGGAATTTGCCCTGAAAAGTTATTTCCTGTGAACCTCAGAAGCTCCAACTGAGAAAGAGTTCCTATCTCACCTGGAAAAGGACCTACAAATTTGTTATGGTTTAGATCAAGCCGTTGGAGCTTCTTGCAATTGAATAGTTCCAAAGGTAATCTACCGTAAAGATAATTTGTTGAGACATTAAAGGTCACTAACTGCGATAGGTTACCGATTTCTTTTGGCAGCTCAGACGAAAAACGATTGTTGGAAAGGTGAAGTCTCTGCAAGCTTATGCAGTTACCAATTTGTGGAGGAAGAGGACCAGTGAAGTCATTTTGATCCAATTCCAGTGCAGAAAGATTAACAAGTCTGCACAAAGTGGAAGGAAACCTGCCTCGAAAGTTGTTAGCAAAGAGACGAAGTTGCACCAAAGACTTGCATCTTGAAATCCCATAAGGGATACTTCCACTGAGCTTGTTTGAACCCAAGTTCAACAGCATCAACTTAGAATTTTGGCATAGATGAACTGGAATTCTTCCCACCAAGTTGTTGAATGATACATCAAGCACCCAGAGTGGACTGTTGGCTCCGAGCGCTCGAGGAATAGAACCACTTAGTGAGTTGTTGAAGAGTTGCAAGGTGGTCAAGTTGAGCAAGTCCTGAAATCCAATAGGAATAGTACCTCTGAGATAATTGATAGAGAGATCAACATCAGTCAGGTTCTTCAAAGTTGTGAGCTCATTTGGGATGACACCGGTTAGCACATTCTGGAAGAGATGAAGCAATTGTAGCCCTGGAATCTTAGCCAACTCTGCTGGTATTCTTCCGGTCAACATGTTCTCTGAAAAGTCAATCTCAGTAGCAAGAGTAAGGTTCCCAATTTCTCTTGGAATTTCTCCTGTCAACTCATTGTGGTAAAGGTACAACTTCTTTAGGAGCACAAGGTTTCCCAGCTCCCTGGGGATTGATCCCACAAGCATGTTCCTATATAGAGCCAGAACCTCCAAATTTGTGCAGTTTCCAAGCTCCTTGGGTATGGCCCCATTGAAGTTGTTTTCCCTAAGGACCAAAAATTTTATGTTCTTGAGCAGCCCAAGTGCTTTTGGAATTTCACCACTTATCTGATTCTGAGTTAAACCAAGATACTCCAAGCTCTGACATCCACCTATCTCTTGGGGTAGACTTCCTGATATCATGTTTTGACCGGTTCGGAAGCGTCGCAAGCTCTTAAGGTTGCCGAAAGAACTTGGCAAAGATCCAGTGAGATTATTGGTGTATGCAGTAAATACTGTGAGTGAAGAAAGGTTACCAATTTCCACTGGAAAATGCCCAGACAGTCTGTTGTTGTGAACATACAATTCTGTTAAATCCAAAAGCTGGCCGATTTCAACAGGAATTCGGCCTTCTAAAAGATTGTTGTTGAGAGCAAGAACTTGCAAGCTTGAGCAGTTTCCAATTTGTTTGGGTATAATCCCAGTCAAGGAATTTCCAGAGAGGTTAAGGTGAGACAAGTAAACCAAACTACCAATGCTGGGAGCCAAGGATCCGGAGAGGTTCATCGAATGCAAGTCAAGAGACACCACCACTGGATTGCTTACCATGCTGCAGTTCACACCCTTCCACCCACAAGGCGTGGAATCACTTGAGTTCCAATTCTCCAGGTGCCTGTATTTGTCGGAAAATTTCCTTTTCATTTCAAGAAGGTATTCACCCTCTGCATTGAGTCCTTCTGAAGGACAATATAACACAACAGTTGAAAGAGTAAATATCAGCATCAAAAACAAAGCACGTGAATTATTCTCCATATGCTGATCTACTAGGAGCACTTGCAGATGCAAACTATGTACACGTTTCTATACTAAAGGTGCATACTTTCTTCTGCTCTAAGTAGAAATGGGAAATGAAGCAAATTATAAGATTCACAAAAGGATTCAAATTTTTGTAATGGACAATACAGCTAGAGTGATACTTGCCATAATAACGGGAACATACATTCTAGCATAATAGTGGATAAATTAAGGACTCAAAGACACCACTTTCTTTGAACGACAAGTTCATCTGAGAGACTAAGAGATCCTTTACATATGTTAAGGTTTGTGATGGCCGACAAAGGATGAATGAATAGATTTGGTATTCTTTCCACACACTCCATAATAATATTATAGAGCTTCTCCATCCAGTAGTCTTTGGAATTTCAAAATTTCAAATGGTGCCTCTTTGGTTTGATACCAACTGGTTCCAATCAAAATCAAAAGGGAGAAAATATAGAATTGATAGAAAAAAGAAAAGTAAAGTAAAAGGACAAAGCCTTGGTTGACTGTGGGAGTGGCTGTTAACAAAATGATGGGATGGCACGCTTAGCTTTTCAAGATATATATGATATGATATATGATATAAGAGGACGACATAAACTCATTCCATAAAGTTGAAATGGAATCTCTATTATACACCAATTAACCTGAAGATAAGTGGGGTTTTAACTAGCGGCACATCCTCATTCCTCAACCTGAATTCTACCTAAAATGGCCGGTAGGTACATGCTTGATGGTACATAAACAATTGAACCACAAAATTTGTCTCCTTTTGTCAAACTACTTTTTCAAATTTCCCCACCTTATTATATTGTCTACAATTTCCAAATTTTTGTTGTACAAAATATAGTTATCATTCTCTTTATTTCGTTTGGCCGAATTTGAATTCTCTCCTAGAACGCTATGTTATGTGTTAACTTACAGAGCGAGGAAAATGTCTATGGAGGAAAAGTGTATCATACTTGTGGACAAATTATTATTATAATTGGTATGGGACTGTCAAGTATTATGGACTTATCGAAATTTACCGTGAAGATCGACGAATACTTCTCCTTATAAATTAGTTTATGGTCATGATACAGTATTATCCTTAGAAATTAATCTCAATGAGGCAAAATGAGTTGCCAATTGAAGATTATTGAAATGCAATGTTCGA
This sequence comes from Arachis ipaensis, assembly GCF_059453495.1. Lineage (NCBI taxonomy): Eukaryota > Viridiplantae > Streptophyta > Magnoliopsida > Fabales > Fabaceae > Arachis > Arachis ipaensis. Next base: position 88,364,696 of record NC_142444.1, read on the forward strand.
TGAATTAAATGAGTTAGATAATGAACGTATTTTGGCACTTGAAAATCTCATTCATAAAAAAAAGAAGTATTGCTCGTATTTACAATCAACGAGTAAAAGAAAAGTGTTTTCAAGTGAGTGAATTAGTTCTCAAAGTTATATTACTGATGGAAAGAAAGTAAAATTTTATGATAAGTGGTCCTATAATTGGGAAGGCCTTTTTCAGGTAATCAATTTATACTCCGGAAATGCATATCATCTCCCATATTTCTGGGCATATTCATCCCATCCTCTTGATTCAAATGCAAATTTTGATCTCCCTCATGATAATCAACAATTCGAGTAATTCTCTCCACTTGCCTAGCAAGGCGCTCGAATTTTAGTTTGTAATTAGTTATCATAGGGTTGAAAGTTGTAGTCATCTGCTGGATCAATAAATTGACCAGATCGTGATGACTTTTATCAACATGTTGTCGAAAAGCAGCCATTGAACTAGAAGCATTCTATGTAGAACCCAATTGATAATTCCAAGAAAATTCAGAATATAATGGAGGGCATTGGGTTACCACCAAAACTTGATGAATTCTCAAAACTATTTGGTGGAGCATACCCACTATTGGTGGAGTATAACCTAGAGGAAGGCCATAAGTAGGCTAACCAGCAGTTACTGGTGTAAGACCTCGAATTTTTTAAAGTTAAATAATAAATTATTTAATTATTTATTTTATTTATTCAAAAATATATTTTCAAAGATGTTTATACTAATTGAATACTTTCTTAATATTGATTTAAAACATTAGTGATTGAAAAATAATGAGAGTTTTATCCGTTTTAATTTGAATAATTAGATTTTAAATTTTATTTTATAATTTAAAAAAATTAATTTAATTATCTCTAGTTATTAAATTAGAGTGTTTATTTAAAAATAAATTTGTAAATTGATAATTAAATAGTATTTTTGTAGATATTATTAATGGATTAAAATTTGTTTTCAATAACTTTATTACCCTAATTTTATTAAAATTACTAAACTACTAAAAATTCCCAATTTCATACACAAAACTCTAATTCCCAAATCAAACCCTAACCCTTTTACGCTAATCGCCATTTCCTTTCTTAAAAGAAAAACACAACACACGCACCCAGGGGAAGAAAAAGTCGAACGGAAAAGCGGGGACCAAGGAAGAAGAAAGAGAGAGGTGGAAGGAAAGGAAAACGGCGCCGGTATACGTCACTATCACTTTCACCACCACTGTGTCACCGGCAAGAAGAAAAGCCAAACGAAAGAGAGAGACCAATGGAGGAGAGGAAGAAGGGCGCCGATGTTATCACTGAGAGGGAGACGCGAGAAGTTTCTGACAGCTGGCCAGCCCCGAATCGGTCACCTGTGCCGTTCGTCCTCATCGCCGCCAGCTGCGCCGTCGTGGAAGAGAGATGGGTTGGAGAGAGGGAGGGTCCGCGGAGGGTTGTCACCGTGCGTGGAGTCCGAGCCACAACAGCCGCTATCAAAGCTCCTGTCGCCGTTGCCACTGTTGGGTCATCATCAGAGTAAGTCAACACCGCTGGAGCTCGCCGGAACTGCTTGGGGTTGCTGCCACTTCTCTTGGTTTAGTTCAAACCGCACCACCGCACCTCTGGATGCTGGGAACGGCGTGATGGCCGCTGTGACCACCGATTGAGCAGTTGCTGTTCGGTTCAGTCGATTTTCCTCAGTTAGGTAAGCATTTCGTTCTGGAACCCTTGAAAAGTCAGCATTCTATTAGGTTTGATTAAAGATTCTGAGGTTTTGGTAACGTAGGGTTGAGTTACGGTCTTTGCATGTTTTGATTAAAGCTGCCGCTGTTGCCGCAGAAATAAGATGAAGTTGTGGTTGCGGTTGCCGCTGTTGGGGCTAGGGGGAAAAGATGTTTTGTGCGTTTTATAGCTTTCGGATTTCGATTAGTTGAGGTTAGGTTTTTTCTTAAAAATTTATTTTATATTATAGAATTGTTTAAATTGATATAGTCGTGAAAGACGTATTCTTGTGATTAAGTTTATCTTATAGACATGGTTGTTTGTTGAATTGAATTACCGATTGCTTGAGTGGTATGCGGTTGTTGATAAGAAATTAATTTGGTTGAATATTATGAAAAAATATTTTTTTGGTTTTGGAATTAATTTGATATTGAAAATGAATCGGCATTGGAAAATGGTATATTGAAAATGAATTGAGATATGAAAATGATTTGATATTGTAAGCAGTTTGATTTTGAATTAGTTTAATTTTATAAATAATTTAATATTAGAGCTGGTTTGGTTTTGAAAAAGATTTAGTATTGGAATTGGTTCGATTTTGAAAATGATTTGACATTATAATTGTTTGATATTGAAGCTAGTTGAGAATGGGTTGGAAAATGTGGTTTTGATGGGACCCGTAAAAGTGGCATACTCTAAATTTAGAGGAGATGTTGTACAAATTTTTATAAAAATTAGAGACATCGTTTAATGTGGTTTTTTAGAAAGATTGAGATTTAAGGATTATATGACTTGTTTCTGAGTTATTAAGAAAAGAATATGTTTTGAGTTTAAATTATTAATGAACGGATGGGAGGAATCAAGGTTGTCAAACTCGCGAGTCTAGGTAAACTCGTGGAGCTGACCTAGACTCGACTCGTAAACTCGACTCGTAGACTCGTACGAGTTTACCTGTTATAAATTTTTTATAAAAAATATATATATCATGTATAATATATATATTTACTCAAATATAGGCACTCAAACTTAACAATTTTAACATAATAAATTAACATAATACTACAATTATAACAAGTACTCTAGATCACACATTCAAATCCTTCACAAATCACAAATATGCATCTAGTTCAACATAAAACACACAATCACACAATCAAAACTTCATATAACACAACCAAAAAACAAAAAAAAATAACAAAGCAACAATTAAATGTTCTAATAAAATAAAAGACTAAAACTGAAATCCTCCAACATCTTCATCTTCCATGACATCAACATCATCACCTTCACCATCTTCATCAGACATTTTGTATTTTTGTCCCTAAATCAACATTCAGATTCAGTTGCAAAGTTATCAAAGTTGATAAAATGAATAAATGATAAATAACAAATTCAGATTTCAGGATTCAATTGCCAAGTTATCCACTAGTCCACTATCAAAGTTGATAAATTTATAACCAACACAGCTATTAAAAACAAACTAAACTACAAATTAAATATAATACAATTGGTGTTAGCTGAAACTATCTCATTTCTTTTAAGTATTGTAATATAATACAATTCATGTTAGCTTCCTTCCAATCATTAACTATCTACCAACAATTGATGCTTATATGGATTAGCATCTGCATCTATGTGAGGCATGTGCACTGACAACCTGCAATACAAACATAGCTTAGCATATCAATTCACAAGAAAAAAGAAAAGAGAAACTTCAAAAATAAATAAATTCCATAACAGAAGGAACAAAGTCATATAAAACTTGGTATATTTTTAAGGTAGAAACTTATAAACAGTTATTTTTATGTGAAATTAATAATTGAGAATCAGTAAATAAAAATTTAGTTAAACTTGTCAAATTATCTAACAATTCTTAGTTATGAATTTTATATGAAAATAAATGCACGTGAGCCTTCATATTTTAGTATGCTTTTGTAAAACTGATTCTACGTAGAATCAGTTATATGAGTTACACAAACATGCTTTGATTGGGAATGAGTAATGACAAGTAAAAAGATTGAGCAACTGTACTTAAAGCAAACTGACATCTAAACTCTAAACACGAATCTATGCATCCTCCAAATAAAGTTCTTCTTTCCACCTCATTTTCCATAAAAGCAAAGCAAATTCAGCAACTAGAAGCATGATGAGTGCAATGATAAGGAATATGAGACAAACATTATCTAAGAACTCAACCAATTGGATTTGGAAGGACCATTGTGCAAGCACAGTCAAATTTGCACACCCCAACAAGGTTAAGAGCTAATAAACAAGTTAAAATATTGAAAAGCTCAAAGCTTTCAAAATCATGAGCCAACTTTACAACATGTACATCGAAAAACAAGTAACAAAATACAAATTACAAGAAGCAGCTATTAAAAACAAACTAAACTAACCCTAACATTTCAGAGTTTCAGTATTTCAGTTTCAGATATTCAAATTCTTCAACAAAAAATAACTAATTAAATAACTAACAGTCTAAGTATCTAACACTAATTAAACTATTAAAGCATCAATTTAATTTTTGATACATTATTAACTTATTAAAGCATGTTTAATTTTTTTTCCATCAAATTTCAATAACCAATTTCATCATTCATCACACCATATGACCAGAATTTAAACTAAAAAATTAAACTATTAATATCAGAAGTCAGAACCAAAATGGCAAAACCGATGAAAGCTTAGGCAGAACCGAAATTATTGATATTTAAATTTGCGGAACAAAATTACCTTGGAAAAGGAAGCTCAGATAGAACCAAAGAAGAAGAGAGGCAGCTCAGGCAACCTTCAGCTCAGGCAGAACAGAGGGCGAGGAACACAAACCAAAGGTGAGGAACGAGGGGAAGAACAGAAGTGCCGTGAAGCGTTGAGGAACCTTCAGCGTCGTCGTCAGCCTTCAGCTTCACCGACGAAGTGAGGACTGAGAAGTGGACATGAACGACGGTGGCAGTGCTGCACCACGAGGAAGAAGATGGCGTGGGATCCGTCCAGCCTCTGACGTGGTGGCGCAGACAATGGTGGATGGCGGCACGATGGGCTTGGAGAAGAGAGTGAGGGCTTGGAGTCTTGGAGAAGATAGTGTTTCTCTGTTCTGTGTGTTAGTGTGGTTTGATCGTTTGGGATTAGGGTTTCCTTACATGAACGAAGCCCTTTCCCATTTTTTTGGCCCAAAACGACGTCGTTTTGGCGAAAATGGGCTCCTAAATCAAACTCGCTGACTCGCCCTCAAACTCGCAAGTTTGACCGATTCTGTCCGAGTCTAGCCGAGTCTACCCGAGTCTACCCAGAAATGAGTTTGTGTCCGAGTTAACTTGATTCTACTACCTAAACTCGTAAACTCGTACGAGTTTACGAGTTAACTCGCGAGTTTGACAACTATGGGAGGAATGATGATGATTGAATTTAAATGAAAGATGATGAGATTTGATTTTTAAAAGTATGATTTTTGAATGAATTCAATGATATTGTGAAATGGATTTGAAAATGAAATTGAGTTTGATTAAGAATTAAGACCCCGGGTAAGAGGCAGTGTCGTTGTCCACTTGCTCCGGAAAAGAGATGAGGAAGAAGAATGAGAAAACTAAGTTTGATTATAAAATTGAATGAATATGATAAATGAGACATCGTTTAGGATGATTGATGACAAGTATGTCTGTGTTTTCTCTTTGGTTGTAAGGGTGACAAGGCACCTATTCCCTCCAATGGTGACAGCAGGGTATATAATTCCTCTAATGGTGATAGGGCACATAATCCCTCTAATGGTGACAGGGCACGTATTCCCTCTAATGATATTAATGCGCAACAAAGAGACAGTGTCAGGATTAGCTACCAGACATGTCAGATTTGGCTATATGGTACGCAAATTATGAACTCCACAGCTTAACCCGTAAGTGCACCGGGTCATCCAAGTAATAACTCAGGTGAGTGAAGGTCGATCCCACGAGGATTGTGATGATCGGAATTTTTGACAGTTTAGAATTTCACAAATGAAGTCTCGTTGTAATGTATAGTTTCTAAACCAAGCAATAATCCTCTCATACAAAAATTTGTTTGTCACAAGTACAAACCCCTAAATTTATAAACCGAAGTATTGGAATCTCGTGTCGTCTCTCAAAGAAATTTCAGGGTAGTGTTCTTGTTATTGGTTATGAGTTGTATATTTTGGGGTTTTGATTAAGGAACAAGAAAAGTAAATGACAATGGAAATGTAAATGATAAAGCGGTCTTGACAAGGTTTGGTGGTCAAGGATCTCTATCCTTATTGCTAACCACAACATGAGAATTGGCAAGGATCAATCCCACTAAGTCATCCTCTAACTAATAGTAAAGGAAAGTCAAGTGAGCTATATCAATCCAAGTCCATAAGTCTTAGTTCTCCACCAATTCAATTAATGAGATCTAGCGTTAATGGCTCCCAATCATCAATTACTTGGACATTAGTAACTCAAGAGTTCCTAAGTTACCTTCCCAAGCCAAGAGCATAAAATTCTTCTCTAACATCCTTCCAAGCATTTCATCAAACACTTGGAAGGTACAAAAGGAAAACATAGTAAATTGACAACAAGAATAGAATCTAACAACAATTATTGCAAGGAATTAATAACAACAATAAAAAGAAACACAATTATCATGAATTACCTCAAATTGAATTGAAAAAAAATAGAATGAACAAAAGTAGATCTATAACAAAGCATAGAAACAACATAAAGGAAATTGCAACAAAAGAATAGAAGAATGATGAATGTAACAACAAGAAATTGAAGAGTAGAAGTAGATGAGAGCATGAATTAAAACCTAGATATAAGATTATTGACCTAAACCTAATCCTAATCCTATTCCTAATCCTAGAAAGAAGGGAGAGCTTCTCTCTCTAAAACTAACTAAAACTAGATCTAATGTGTCATGTGTGAAGTGATGATCATGCCTTCCCCTTCATTCCTTAGTCTATTTAGCCTTTTTCCGCCAAAAACTTAGCTCCAAATGAGACCAAAAACCCTCCAAAATCGCCAGGCACGAGTTCTTCTTTAAAAATCACGTGCGACCTTCGGCGCGTACGCGTACAGTGCGCGTACACGTACAGTGCGCATACGCGTCCCTGGAGCATTTTGCAATCCGCGTGTAGGCGCATAGTGCGCGCGTGCGCCCATAGGCTTTTTCCAAATCTTTGGCTTTTCATGATTTCTCCATTTTGTATGCTTTCCTTCCACTTCTTTGATCCTTTCCTAGCCCTTTTCAATCTGAAATCACTAGCAAACACATCAAGGCATCTAGTGGAATTAAAGGAAGATAACAATCATCAAATTAAAGGTCTAAAAAGCATGTTTTCACATCTAAGCACAAATAAGGAGACAATCCCAAAATCATGCTATTTCATTGAATAATGTGAGGAAAGGTTATCAAAATGCTCTAAATTTAACACAAGATAAACCCTAAAAAGGGGTTTATCAACCTCCCCACACTTAAACCTTAGTATGTCCTCATGCTAAACCAAGAAGGATAAGAGAAGGGGTTTGGACATTTATTCAATGCAAATAACCTAAATGCATCTATCTATATGAGTGCAACTAAATGCAAAATGATTCTACCTACTTGGTTAAAAATAAATCAATCTCTAAGACATACATGCAAAAGTAGGGCCAAGATCATATAACGGTTCATGAATCCTACCAATTCAAGTATAAAAATAAAGTTCAAGTAGACTTGCAAGAAGAAAGCTCATGAAAGCCGAAAATCGAGGAATTGAGCGTCGAACCCTCACCGGAAGTGTTTGCACTCTAGTCGCTCAAGTGTATAGGGTCGATTCTTTCAATTCTCCCCAATCATGCTTTCCAAGGTTTGTTTTTCATCTAACAATCAACAATTATTCGATGCATGCATACATTCATCATGAGGTCTTTTCATAGGTTGTAATGGGGTTAGGGTCAAGGTAAGGATACATATTTGGTCAAGTGGACCTAAAATTTGAATCTTTGATTGCCTCAAACTTCCCACCTTACCTATATAGCAACCTATACAATTCTAAACAAACCTAACCACCCATTCTTCACTTTTTCACATACTCATGCATTTTTTTTCTTAATCATAACACATATGCATTGATTATTATTGAGCTTCACTTGGGGCATTTTGTCCCCTTTTTATTACTTTTCTTTTCTTTTTATTTATTTTTCTTTTTCTTTTTCTTTTGATATCTACATATATTTTTTCTTTCTTTTTTTTCTTTTTATTTTCTCATTTTTTTCTTTTTGCAATAAAGTATATACAAAAGTATCAATGCATATGGTTTTACATTTAATTAACACATGAGCATGTACCCAATTCCCAATATTACCAACAACAATACAATACACCCTTTTATCCCAACCAATGTCCCAAGTTTTTCCACACTTGAATGATACACACACACACTAGCCTAAGCTAATCAAAGATCCAAATTAAGGACATTTATTGTTTTCCGCTTTCAGGCTTGTAATGTTCTAAAATTATGAACAAGTGGGTTAATCGTAGGCTCAAAGTTGGTTAAAAATGGATGATAAGAGGTAAGGCTATTTGGGTAAGTGAGCTAGTGAAACGATGGCCTTAATCATATAAATGCATGAATACACAAAATAATGGACATAGAGAATCAAACAAATCAAAGATTACAATCATAGAAAGAGAATAATGCACACAAGAAGGAAAATAAGTGGTTATAAGATGTAACCACACAATTAGGCTCAAATCTCACAAGCTTGTGTTCTTAGCTCAAAAACCATGTTCCAAAATAAATTCTTCAAGCAAGTTCAACAAAAAGTTTTTTCACATTGGTAGGTTACCCTAAAATAGTTTCTTGAAAAAGAAATCATCACCATAACCAAGTAGTCCTAATGAGAAAGAAGTGGTAAAAATATGTACAAATTCTAACTAACATGCAACCTATCATGCAATGCAACAACTAATCTAACACTGGTGTTGAAAATGGAAATTGTTACCCATGGAGATCGGTCGGACAATCTCCCCACACTTAAAGATTGCACCGTCCTTGGTGCATGCAAAGAAGAGCAAGGTGGATGGGTTGTTACAACTGATGAGTTCCTGATGTCTCTAATTCACACCCCATTCAAAATTGGTGAATTAGTTCTTTTGGCAAGCGCACCAAAATTATCGTCAAGTAATAACCCACAGTGGAGTGGGATCATATCCACAGAGATTGGCAAATTCGAGCAGTTTTAATCAATTGATGAATTAGTCAAGCGGATCAATAAGATTGTGAAGTGCAGACTTGTAAATGACATAAATGTAAATGGCTAGAATATAAAGAAAAGCAATAAAGTGCAAGAATATAAATGGCAGAATGTAAAGTGCAGAATCATAAATGACTTGAATGTAAATTGGAATGGGGAATTGCTGAATGTAAAAATAACCTGTAAAGAAATGGATAGATAAGAATGGGGAAATTCATTGAGATTGGGAGATGTTGTCTCTTTGGATCAAATCTAGCTTATATTCTCTTCAATCATGCAACTCATTGACCTCTTGGCAATCATGATTGATTGAACCCCAATCCCTTGGTGACTCAATCTCTCAGATCTTGATCAATAGCCAATTCCTTGGTCTAATTGCTCATGAAGAGAGATATGCTTGGTCCCTGATTATACCACACACCATTATAGGTCCAAGTAGAGGGAGGATTATATGTAACATATCCAAACATCAAAACCCAGATTTTACTCAAGTGTGAGAAGGGATTTCAAGCATGGTTTCATGTTTCCTTTCCCAAGGTTCCCATGAAACCCAATTGCATTCAATTTCTTTCCCAAGATAATTGAATACTAAGCATTAAGAACGAAATTCCTTCTAGCAAATCAAAGAGAAAATGAAGAGAAGAAGAATTTCACTATTATCAATCCATCAAGTACAACAGAGCTCCCTCTCTCAATGAGAGGGAAGTTAGCTACTCATAGCTCAAAAAGTACTCAAAAGTGAAGTGTAAAAGTGGATCTAAAACTGACTACTTAACCCCCTTCTTCAGTACTCCTTGGGGGTATTTATACTACTCCTAGTAAAATAAAAGAATTAAAAAAGTGAAAAGGGAAAATTACATTTTGGAGGAAAAAGAAAACACTCAATAAGAGTGACTTCTCAGCTGGCGTGTGGCTGGCGCTTTTCTGGCGTGTCACGTGCCCTTCATTTCTAGCTTGGCGTGCCACACCCAGCCCTTCAAGTGGCACGCTTTGTCCCTACAACAACCTTGGCGTGCCACGCCTTCAAACTCAAGTGGCACGCCCCTTGCCTTTCTCACTTCTCTTTGCCTCTAGAAACTTGAACTGGCGTGCCACGCACTTGCTCTATGCTTGGCTAAGCTTCTCTGGAAAGTTACACTAGCGTGGCACGCCCAGGGTCTGGCGTGCCACGCCCATTTTGTGAGTGAGTGGTTCCTCTGTTTGGTGTGCCACACCATGAACTCAAGTGGCACGCCCCAATGCTTCTTTGCTCTCTGAATGACACTGGCGTGCCACGCCTGGTTGCTGAAGTGGCACGCCTAAGTGAAGAATGGTGAGTGGCGTGCCACGCCTTCGATACCAAGTGGCACGCCCCATGTAATTGGCCTCCTTCATCCTCTCTGGAAACTTATACCAGCATGCCACGCCTAAAGGCTGGCGTGCCACGCCCATGATCTTATCTTGGTTCCAGTAGTTGCCGTGCCACGCCTTCGATACCAAGTGGCACGCCCAATCCTTGCTTTTGGTCCTTTGTGCATTGGCGTGCCACGCCTGGTTGCTCAAGTGGCATGCCCAGTCTTCAATTGCCTTTAGCCCCTTTCTCTGGATTGTTGTATGATGACAAGTCATCTTAGCCTAGTTTCACTAGCCTTTTTCTTTTGTTTTCAACTGAATTATGCACTTTCTTGAGCCATAAGCAAGACAATTGGGTAGATTTTCATGTGTCCTTTAATTTAATCAACCATGTATGAATTAATGCAATTTCATGAGGTTTTATGCTATAATTGTCACATATTATGAAAGAATGAATATCTCATGATTTTGAGCATAGCTTTGATGTGTTTGGTTGATTAATGATAGGTGAAGAAAGCTTGGAGAAAGGTTGAAGCAAGAAGGAATGGCTAGGAGGAAGAGAGGACAAAAAGTTTGAGCCAAAGTTTGCCTCAAACTTTCGCTCAAACTTTTGGATTAATTGAAAATGAACCAGGGAGCAAAAAGCTGGACCAAAAGTTAGCCTCAAACTTTTGTATAAACTTTTGGGCAAAAAGCTGCAGCAAAAGTTAGCCTCAAACTTTTTGGCTAACTTTTGGGCAAAAAGCTGGAGCAAAAGTTAGCCTCAAACTTTTTGGCTAACTTTTGGCATCACAAATCAACACCCTGGAGAGCAAAAGTTTGCGCCAACGTTAGCCCCTAACTTTTTGGCTAACGTTGGCGCATGAAAAACACACCCTGGAGAGCAAAAGTTTGCGCCAACGTTAGCCTCTAACTTTTTGGCTAACGTTGGCGCCATGAGTATGCAAGGGGAGGCCAACGTTGGAGCAAAAGTTTGATCCCTAACTTTTGCCCCAACGTTGGTATCAGCAAAGAAGGGTGGCTGATGTGAAAAGTTGGAGTAAAAGTTAGCCTCAAACTTTTACTCAAACTTTTACTCAAGCTTTCATGATTCCAAACCCGTTCAATTCAGTTCTTCTCCAAACTCCAAGAGCAATCAACCAAGGCCTCTATCAACCCAATTCCATCAAGAGCAAAGGCCCAATTGAAGGCTTGAAGACCATTTGAAGAAAGTGTATAAATAGCATAGGATTTAAGTTTTTCGGGGAGCTTCCCTTTTTAGTTTTCATATAGAGCTTTCTTTTCTGGTTTTGATTGGGAATTCACTTTTACATTCTAGCATTGTTGTTTTAATTCAAGAGAATTGGGGAGGAGAATTGATCTCTCTTCTTCCTTGTTCTTGCCCAGCACTCTTTAATTTTCTTGCTTCAGATCTTGGGTGGAGAATTGAAGAACTTCTGTTTCAATCTCACCTTGGAATCTTGTTTAATTCTCTGCTTAATTAAATTTCAGTTTCGGTTAATTGCTTCTTCATCTACTTTTTTTGCAATTTACAATTTCTTTGCAATTGTTCTTGTTGGATCTAGGAAGGCATTGAGATCTAGACTTGGTTATCTAGTCTCTTGGGTCCTGAGATCTGAATTCCAATTTTACATCATCTGTTTACTGTTTTCAAGCTCATTTACATTTCTGTCTTAAGACCCGGTTCAATTCCAGTCATCCTTTACTTTTCTGCTTGTTGCAATTTTACTTTTCCTTGTTTAATTTCTGGAAATCCAATTCCCAATTCCCTTTACAATTCAAGCCATTTACATTTCTTGCACTTTAAGATTCTGCAATTTACATTTCTTGCGTTCTAAGTTTCTGCCATTTAATTTCTTGTTCTTTAAGATTCAGCACTTTAAATTTCAGTTCTCTTTAATTTCATGCCAATTACCCATTCCCTTTACTTTCTATGCAATTTAAATTCTGCAAATCACAAATCTCTCAACCAAATCTTGATTCGCTTGACTAAATCAACGACTAAACTAAAATTGCTCAATCCTTCAATCCCTGTGGGATCGAACTCACTCCCGTGAGTTATTATTACTTGATGCGACCCGGTGCACTTGCCGGTTAGTTTTGGGTGTTTTGGAGAAATTCGTTTTTCCACAAAAATATCCCATCAAGTTTTTGGCGCTGTTGCCGGGGATTGATTAGATTGACAATGATTAAGTGAGGTGGTGATCTAGATCTAGCATTTTTATTTTCTGTTTCTCTAATTTTCAATTAACCCGCTAACTGTTTGAATTTTTGCTTAAGCTAACTAAAACTTCATTCTAGCAGTAGATTGAAGTGTCACTGGTTTGTGTGTTTCTTATGTTCTGCTTGTATGTCAGGTACAAGAAGAACCACACCCACCTTTCATGAACAGGACGAAAGAACTCTCAGGAGGTTAAGAAGAGCTGAAAGAGGGAAAAATATTGTTGGAGAAGAGGAATCAGAAGAAGAATTCCAAGATATGGAGGAACATTCAACCAATCCACCTGGTGGAGCAGACAATAACAACAACAACCCACCCCAGAGGAGAGTTTTGGCCTCATATACCTTTGCAAATGCTAGACATTGTGGAAGCAGCATTCTCACCCCTAATGTCAATGCAAATAACTTTGAATTGAAGCCACAGCTCATTACATTGGTCCAAAACAACTGCTCGTTTGGGGGAGGACCATTGGAGGATCCAAATCAACATCTATCTACCTTCTTAAGGATTTGTGACACTGTCAAGTCCAATGGCGTGAATCCTGAGACCTACAAGCTTCTGCTGTTCCCGTTCTCATTAAGGGACAAGGCCGCACAGTGGCTTGAAACTTTTCCTCAAGGAAGCATCACTAGCTGGGATGATTTGGTGACTAAATTTCTAGCCAAATTCTATCCACCTCAAAGAGTCATCAGGCTGAAAACTGAGGTGCAAACATTCACACAATTGGATGCTGAAAATCTGTATGAAGCATGGGAGAGATACAAGGCTCTGCTGAGGAAATGTCCACCAGAAATGTTCACTGAGTGGGACAAGCTACAGAACTTCTATGAAGGACTCACTCTAAAGGCTCAAGAATCACTTGACCACTCAGCTGGAGGATCATTGCAACTGATGAAAACAGCAGAAGAAGCTCAAAATCTTATTGACATGGTGGCCAACAATCAATATTTCTTTGCTCACCAAAGAAATCGCCAACCATCACAAAGGAGAGGAGCAATGGAGCTAGAAGGAGTGGACTCAATCTTGGCTCAAAACAAGATGATGCAGCAGCAAATTCAACAACAATTTGAGCAAATGGCCAAGAGGATTGATAGCCTCCAAGTTGCAGCAGTTAACACAAGCCAACCATCATCCACATGGGGGCAGAATGAAGAAACTCAAGAAGAACAACAACAAGAGCAAGTACAGTATATGCACAACCAAGGACCAAATGAAGTGTATGGTGATACATACAATCCATCCTGGAAGAACCACCCAAACCTCAGATGGGGAGATAATCACACCCAAAACCAACAACCATGGCAGAGAAACTCAAACCAAAACAACCCAAGAAACAACCAAAACCACAACCAGCAGCAAACTAACCAGAACCCCTACAGAAAAACTCAAAACAACTACCCCAACCCCAACCAGTACCAATCCAATAACCAACCCACCAACCAAAATGCCTACCATCCACCACCCACATCTCATAACCCACCTCAAGTATCACCTGAATCTCAAAGACTCACTAACTTGGAGACCTTGATGGATAAAATGTTGAAACACCAGGAAATGACAACCAAGAACCATGAAGCCTCCATAAAGAGCCTAGAGAGGCAGATGGGGCAAATCTCCAAGCAGATCTCTATTGAGAGACCTTCAAGCTCTCTGCCGAGTGACACAATTCCAAATCCTAAGGAAGAATGCAAGGCAATACAATTAAGGAGTGGGAGAACATTGGTGAGCAACAATGACACTACAAAGAAGCAAGCAGAGAGCAGCAAAAGACCAATAGAAGATGAGGAGCAAACAAAGGAAGATGAAGCCAAGAATCAAGTTGTGATGCCAAACAAGAGCACTGAGAAACTCAAAGAGAAGGACAACCAACCACACGGTTCAAAAGAAGTAACTCAGGGACAGCAGCAAATAGGAAAGAGCATCACACCTCCACTGCCATATCCCCAGAGGTTCAACAAAGAAACTAAGGACCAGCATTTTCTTAAGTTCCTTGAGATTTTCAAAAAGCTGGAAATCAATATTCCCTTGGCTGAAGCACTTGAGCAAATGCCTCTGTATGCCAAGTTTTTGAAGGAGCTTATCAACAAGAAAAGAAGTTGGCTTGAGAAGGAAACCGTGTTACTCACCGAGGAATGCAGTGCTTTGATTCAAAGGGGCATTCCACCAAAACTCAAGGATCCAGGAAGCTTTGTAGTCTCATGCACCATTGGCAGAATAATTCTCAACAAAGCTCTCTGTGACCTTGGTGCCAGCATCAACTTAATGCCTCTCTCAATGATGAGAAAACTTGCTATAGAAGAGCTTAAACCCACCAGGATGTCATTGGTCATGGCTGACAGATCAATCAAAACACCCACTGGAATTGTGGAAAATCTGTTGGTGAAGGTTGGGGAGTTTATTTTCCCAGCAGATTTTGTGATTTTGGATACTGAAGAGGAAGGAAACAATTCAATCATTTTGGGAAGGCCATTTCTAGCCACAGCAAGAGCCACTATTGATGTAGAAAAAGGAGAAATGATCTTCAGGATCCACAATGAACAAATGGTCATAAACGTCTTCAAGTCAATGCAACACATTCCTGAGCAAGAGGATTATGTGAGAATGGACATGATAGAGAGTTTGGTGGAAGAAATGCTGGAAGAAAGTCCTCAAGAGCAAGAAGGAAATCAAAAGGCAACAGAGGAACAAGTAGCTGAGACTTCTATTGAGCAAGATGAAAAACAAGACAAGAAGGAAGAAGTACGAAAACAAGAATTGAAACCATTACCCACCCATCTCAAATATGCATTCCTTGGAACATCGGAGAGCTTCCCAGTAATCATTAATTCATCCCTGACAAAGAAGGAAGAAGGAGAACTTCTTTATGTACTCAAAGCTCACAAAGATGCTTTAGGATGGACCATTGATGACCTGAAAGGAATCAGCCCTGCAGTGTGTATGCATAAGATCCTCTTGGAAGATAATTCCAAACCAGTGGTTCAACCACAAAGAAGGCTAAATCCCACAATGAAGGAAGTTGTCTAGAAGGAAGTAATGAAGTTGTGGAATGCAGGGATAATCTTCCCAATATCTGACAGCCCATGGGTAAGCCCGGTTCAAGTTGTACCAAAGAAAGGAGGAATGACGGTCATCACTAATGAGAAGAATGAGTTGATCCCTACTAGAACAGTGACTGGGTGGAGGATGTGCATAGACTATAGAAGATTGAATGATGCCACCAGGAAGGACCATTTCCCTCTCCCATTCATTGATCAGATGCTGGAAAGGTTGGCCGGCCATGCCTATTATTGCTTTTTGGACGGATATTCTGGGTATAATCAAATCGTGGTGGACCCCAAGGACCAAGAGAAGACTGCCTTTACATGTCCATTTGGAGTCTTTGCATACCGGAGGATGCCCTTTGGGCTTTGCAACGCCCCTGCCACATTTCAAAGGTGTATGCTCTCCATTTTCTCTGATATGGTCGAAAAGTTTTTAGAAGTCTTCATGGATGACTTCTCTGTGTTTGGTGATAATTTCAATGCTTGCCTAAACCATTTAACCCTTGTTTTGAAACGGTGCCAAGAAACTAATTTAGTTTTGAACTGGGAGAAATGCCATTTCATGGTACCCGAAGGGATTGTTCTTGGCCATAAAGTTTCAAGAAAAGGGATAGAGGTTGATAAGGCAAAGGTTGAAATCATAGAAAAACTCCCTCCACCAATTAATGTGAAATCTGTTAGAAGTTTCTTGGGGCATGCCGGATTCTACAGAAGGTTTATCAAGGATTTTTCAAAAATAGCTAAACCTTTGAGTAATCTATTAATGCTTGATAACCCTTTTGTTTTTGATGAAAACTGCCAGCAAGCCTTTGAAACTTTAAAAAACAGACTCACAACAGCACAAATCATCACACCTCCAGATTGGGAGTTACCCTTTGAACTCATGTGTGATGCAAGTGACCTTGCAATTGGTACTGTACTTGGGCAAAAGAAGGGAAACTTACATCATGTCATATATTATGCAAGTAAAGTGTTGAATGAGGCCCAAAGAAATTACACAACAACGGAGAAGGAGTTGCTAGCTGTAGTTTATGCTTTTGATAAGTTTAGATCATACTTGATAGGATCCAAAGTTGTGGTTTATACTGACCATGCTGCACTTAAGTATTTGATGTCAAAACAGGATGCTAAACCAAGACTTATCAGGTGGATATTGCTCTTACAAGAGTTTAACATTGAGGTAAGAGACAGGAAGGGCACTGAAAACCGGGTTGCTGACCATTTGTCGAGGCTACCACATGAAACAATTCAACAAGCATCTCAGCCCATGAACGAAAGCTTCCCAGATGAGCACCTTTTGCAGATCCAGCAAGCACCTTGGTTTGCTGACATAGCAAACTACAAAGTGGGAAGAAAGATACCTCAAGACTTTTCTAAGCAACAAGTGAAGAAGTTAATCAATGAGGGAAAGAAATTCTTATGGGATGAACCCTTCCTGTTCAAGAGATGTTCTGATGGAGTAATTAGAAGGTGTGTCCCTGAGAGTGAAATGAGGGATATCCTGTGGCACTGCCATGGTTCAGCTTATGGTGGACACTTTGGCCCAGAGAAAACAGCTGCAAAGATATTGCAGAGCGGCTTCTATTGGCCAACTATCTTCAAGGATGCCAGAGAATATGTTCACCAATGTAATGAATGCCAGAAAGCAGGAGGATTAACAAGAAGGAATGAGATGCCTCAAAACTTCATCTTGGAACTGGAATTGTTTGATCTATGGGGAATTGATTTCATGGGGCCCTTTCCCCCTTCCTATTCTTTCAAATATATCTTAGTCGTAGTGGAGTATGTCTCAAAGTGGGTGGAAGCCATAGCTATGACCACCTGTGATGCACAGATTGTCCTCCAATTCCTTAAAAAGCACATTTTCACAAGATATGGAGTGCCCAAGAGTCTTGTCAGTGATGGTGGTAGTCACTTTTGCAACAAACAGATGGAGAAGCTCCTCCACAAATATGGAGTAATCCATAAAGTGGCTACACCTTACCACCCTCAGACTAATGGCCAGGCTGAACTAGCAAATAGGGAATTAAAGAAGATCCTAGAGAAAACAGTGGAAAGCACAAGAAAAGATTGGGCTAGGAAGCTAGAAGATGCATTATGGGCATATAGGACAGCTTTCAAAACTCCTATTGGCAAGTCACCCTTTCAGCTATTGTATGGCAAATCCTGCCACCTCCCTGTAGAGCTTGAACACAGAGCTTTTTGGGCCACTAAACTCCTCAACCTTGATTCCCAAGCTGCAGGAGAAAAAAGGTTGTTGCAACTGAATGAGTTAGATGAATTCAGGATAGAAGCTTATGAGAATGCTAAGATATACAAGAAAAGAGCTAAGAGGTGGCATGACAAGAAGATCACAAAGAAGGAATTCAAGCCAGGGCAGCAAGTGCTCCTATATAACTCAAGGCTTAAGATCTTCCCTGGCAAACTTAAGTCTAAATGGACTGGCCCATACTTGGTGACAAAGGTTTTTCCTCATGGGAGCATTGAACTGCTAGATGAAGCAACAAAAAATCAATTCACAGTAAATGGTCACAGAGCAAAGCTGTACTTGGGAGGACGATGGGATAAGGAAAAAGAGGTCCAGAATCTACAGCCTTCCTGAAGGGAATTGAAGGATGTCAAGCTAGTGACAATAAAAGAGCGCTTGTTGGGAGGCAACCCAACCTGAGGTAGTTTTCTTTTCATAGCTTTTTCAATAAAAATGTTGAATAATTGACATGTATTGCAAGGAGCTAAGTTTGGTGTTGCACACCAAAAACAACTTAAGGGAGAATGGAGGATTCTAAGTTTGGTGTTCCACCAAAACCTCATTCAAAAGCACATTCTAAATTCCTGCACATTGTTAGTTCCAAGCAATCGAACAGATTATTCAACCACTTAACTGCTTTTTAGTCTTAACTTCATAACCTTTAGCAAGGACACCAGATTTTGCCTAGAGATAACCTGCTGTATCCAGAGAAGTGGCAAGAACTCAAGTTTGGTGTTCCCACACCAAATTAAATCCACAAGCCACACTCAATTCATGCATACTAACTGGTCATCTAAGGGCTTGAGAAGCAAGCAACTTTTGAGAATTATGCAGGGAATTCACCACCATTTAAAGACACTATGCATCATAACATAAAAGGGCACAACAGAAGGAAGGACAAAGGAATTGCAAACCAATAGGTTGTATTTATACTTAACTCTTACTGTTGAAAAATGTTTTGACTTGTGTTTTGATAAAGTGTTCATCTAATACAAGTAGAATTTCTCTTAGAATAAGTAAGCTAGTCTATGTGTGTGCTTGTATGTTTACTTTCACTGAACAAAACGCATGCTTTGTCCCCTGCATTTTCAATTCAATAAAAGAAATGTTTGAATGTGAAGTGAGATAGTTCTCTGTTAGATAGAAGTACAAAAAAAAAAGTAAGTGGTGGTATGTATGTGTGATTGTATGATAGCTCACTTTTAGTGAATAAGAGAACTAGGATGTCTCCTTCTAAGTAGAAAGTGGCCTACTGTCTATGAATCTCAATCAAATAAAAATCCTTGGTTAGAAAGAAAAACAAAAAGAAAGAAAAAAAGTGGAGAAAAAGAAATAGCCAAAGAGTGGCAGAACAAAAGAAAACAAAAAGAAACAAAGCTGGACACCAATAGCTTGAACCTTAGAATATATGCCTGTGGTGTCTTTGTATTAGGATCTGCTTGGACTACTAAGTTCTTTGGAGTGCATCAACACTCGGTGACTTGGGTTAACTAACCCGGGATCATCAGCTGAAAGTCCACTATCAAGAGCAACCTAACTACAAGGCATTTAGTAGCCCAAAGAGGTGCTGGGCATCAATGTTCTAAGAAGGAATGTGAGCCAAGTGTCTATAGTGAATAATGTGTCAAGTATAAAGAAAAGGAAATGAACTTGCTACACATGACACTCAAATAAAGCTTATGAACAAGATAATAGCCAAAGGAATAATGAGAGGTCATAGCAGTATGTTACTTGAAGCTTGAAGGAGGCTTTCTAAGCTTAAGAATCAATAAGAGGTGAGTGTGTACATGTCCACATAAAACCCCATGAACTACCAATAACACTCTACTAGCATGAACATCCTCTTCCATTTCATTCTTTCTTCTCAATAAATCATTTCTTGCTTGGGGTTGTGATGACAAGTCATCTAAGCCTAGTTTCACTAGCCTTTTTCTTTTGTTTTCAACTGAATTATGCACTTTCTTGAGCCATAAGCAAGCCAATTGGGTAAATTTTCATGTTTCCTTTGATTTAATCAATCATGTATGAATTAATGCAATTTCATGAGGTTTTATGCTATAATTGTCACATATTATGAAAGAATGAATATCTCATGATTTTGAGCATAACTTTGATGTGTTTGGTTGATTAATGATAGGTGAAGAAAGCTTGGAGAAAGGTTGAAGCAAGAAGGAATGGCTAGGAGGAAGAGAGGACAAAAAGTTTGAGCAAAAGTTTGCCTCAAACTTTAGCTCAAACTTTTGGATTAATTGAAAATGAACCAGGGAACAAAAAGCTGGACCAAAAGTTAGCCTCAAACTTTTGTACAAACTTTTGGGCAAAAAGCTGGAGCAAAAGTTAGCCTCAAACTTTTTGGCTAACTTTTGGGCAAAAAGCTGGAGCAAAAGTTAGCCTCAAACTTTTTGGCTAACTTTTGGCATCACAAATCAACACCCTGGAGAGCAAAAGTTTGCGCCAACGTTAGCCCCTAACTTTTTGGCTAACGTTGGCGCATGAAAAACACACCCTGGAGAGCAAACGTTTGCGCCAACGTTAGCCTCTAACTTTTTGGCTAACGTTGGCGCCATGAGTATGCAAGGGGAGGTCAACGTTGGAGCAAAAGTTTGACCCCTAACTTTTGCCCCAACGTTGGTATCAGCAAAGAAGGGTGGCTGATGTGAAAAGTTGGAGTAAAAGTTAGCCTCAAACTTTTACTCAAACTTTTACTCAAGCTTTCATGATTCCAAACCCGGTTCAATTCGGTTCTTCTCCAAACTCCAAGAGCAATCAACCAAGGCCTCTATCAACCCAATTCCATCAAGAGCAAAGGCCCAATTGAAGGCTTGAAGACCATTTGAAGAAAGTGTATAAATAGCATAGGATTTAAGTTTTTCGGGGAGCTTCCCTTTTTAGTTTTAATATAGAGCTTTCTTTTCTGGTTTTGATTGGGAATTCACTTTTACATTCTAGCATTGTTGTTTTAATTCAAGAGAATTGGGGAGGAGAATTGATCTCTCTTCTTCCTTGTTCTTGCCTAGCACTCTTTAATTTTCTTGCTTCAGATCTTGGGTGGAGAATTGAAGAACTTCTGTTTCAATCTCACCTTGGGATCTTGTTTAATTCTCTGCTTAATTAAATTTCAGTTTCGGTTAATTGCTTCTTCATCTACTTTCTTTGCAATTTACAATTTCTTTGCAATTGTTCTTGTTGGAGCTAGGAAGGCATTGAGATCTAGACTTGGTTATCTAGTCTCTTGGGTCCTGAGATCTGAATTCCAATTTTATATCCTCTGTTTACTGTTTTCAAGCTCATTTACATTTCTGTCTTAAGATCCGGTTCAATTCCAGTCATCCTTTACTTCTCTGCTTGTTGCAATTTTACTTTTCCTTGTTTAATTTCTGCAAATCCAATTTCCAATTTCCTTTACAATTCAAGCCATTTACATTTCTTGCACTTTAAGATTCTGCAATTTACATTTCTTGCGTTCTAAGTTTCTGCCATTTAATTTCTTGTTCTTTAAGATTCAGCACTTTAAATTTCAGTTCTCTTTAATTTCATGCCAATTACCCATTCCCTTTACTTTCTATGCAATTTAAATTCTGTAAATCACAAATCTCTCAACCAAATCTTGATTCGCTTGACTAAATCAACCACTAAACTAAAATTGCTCAATCCTTCAATCCCTGTGGGATCGACCTCACTCCCGTGAGTTATTATTACTTGATGCGACCCGGTGCACTTGCCGGTTAGTTTAGGGTGTTTTGGAGAAATTCGTTTTTCCACAAAAATATCCCATCATTGTACCAGCATGCCACGCCATGCTGCTCAAGTGGCACGCCCATGGATTTGTGAACTCTTCAAGCTTGGCGTGCCACGCCTGGGTTCTCAAGTGGCACGCCCAAGTGACTTCTTGGGGCTGGCGTGCCACGCCTTCGATACCAAGTGGCACGCCATAGTGGAGGTACTTCTTGGAATGGTGAGTTGGCATGCCACGCCCCTTTGCTCAAGTAGCACGCCCATAGTAATTGATGGGACAGGCGTGCCACGCCCAGCTTGGCGTGCCACGCCCCTTTTGTGTCCTCCTTTATAGCTCTCTGGAAAAATGCATTAGCGTGCCACGCCCAGTTCCTGGCGTGCCACGCCCTGATGCATGCTTGGAATTCTTCTCTGGACTTTAGTACTGGCGTGCTACGCCTAGCTCCTGGCGTGCCACGCCAGTGCATTTTTGTGGCGTTTGCTCCCAAGTGGCACGCCAGTTTCACACGCCCAGCTTCTTGTTTGTCTTCTACCCATTTTTGATGCCTTCTTCACCTGAAATTCAGCACAACTCATTTCAAAGTAGTGTACCATAATATTCATCAAATAATGCATGAATTGTACTGACCAAATGAGATTTATGCTCCTTTATGGTCTTCTTTATACAAGAAAGAAGGGTAGATGATGCAAGTCATCACAACGCCACACTTAAGTTTTGCTTGTCCCAAGCAAATTAATGTGAGTAAACCTTTATAACTTGAGGCCTTGGCTTTGAGTGATTGCAATACAACTAAGAGTAAGACTAAGTGTTCAACACATGTATGAATATTTTAATGTCATGAAAAGCTCTTAGATCCTTGAGGGTTCTTTCAGGTATAGGCTTTAGGGGTCCTTTCTATTGATTGTCACCTTGAAGTAGTAAGGGTTGTTTTGCTTTCTTGACCACGAGTCTAAGTGTTTTGTCTCAAGACAACCCTTTAATTAAGCTTTCAATTAGCACTCCCAAACCAGTTGGTTTTAGGGTACTAGGTGTTGAGACACCCCTAAGAATTTACTTGCCTAGGTCTCTTCTTGACACATCTTCACCACAAGCATCAACTAAGATCTTTAATTCTTTTTGAGCTTTTTAATGTTTCTTTTTTTATCCCAGTAGTTGATGCTCAGAGCCTTGGGCCTTTATTGCTTACTACATCTTGGTTCTATGGATATTCAAGGAACACCCCTTAACCTTCCCCTTGTTGTACCTTCTAGGACTAGTTGCTCTTCCATGACTCATTTTCTTTTTAGTTCATCCAAGGTCCTACACTTGGTTACTTATTTCTTAGTTTGTTTGATGATCTCTCTTGGCCTTGGTCTCTCTCATTGTTTTTGCACAACTCACAGTGACTCTTATGGAGACAAACTCTATTTTTATTTATGTTGAAATGAAGACTTAGAATACATGGCATTTTCTTTCTTGAAAAAAAACTCATAAAGACTTCAAACAAGAATTAAAACTAAACATAAAATATAAACTATCCTAGCATGATTATTTTTTCAAAAAGTAAATAAAGCAAAAGCTTAAACAAGATTTCAGAATTTAGAAAATGTCAACCATGGGACTCAACAACCTTGAGCAGCTTCATCTTTAGTGCCCCTTTCCTTTGTCCTTCTTCTTGGAAAGGGAGGAGCCACCTTCATCTGGCTTGGAGGAACCTTCTTGTGCTTTGGCATCCTTGGGCTTTCAAAATCCTACCCTCCTCATATAATTCCTTTCATCTTTCTTATGTTTGGCTAGGATTTCCTCTTGTCTTGCACTTAGCTCTTCCATTCCTTGCATGAAGGTTGGGTATCCTGGGTTTAGAACGGCCACGGTGTTACACAAGTGATTCAGCTTTGCTTGTGTATTGATGTCATACTGCCTCCTGGATATGGTTCTGGCATCATAGTGATGTCTGAATTCGGCCAAGTTCCTCTGTTGCCATTTGCCTTGCTCTACTATTTTGTCCAGTGCACTTCGCACCTCTCCCCAGTCAAATTGTTCTTGTTGTTCCTTCCTAGTTGAAACCTAACTTCTGAAATGATTTCCCTCTCACTCACCCAACCATAGAATTGATTTTGCTTAAATGCGGAGAGGAACTTGTAGTCATTAAAGGAGCTTGAGGATCCAGAGGTTGGTTCCATGATTTTTCTTTTCTTTGAGGCTGAGCTTTTTGGTGGTGCCATTAGGTTGAGAGAGTATGTATGGGATTGTGAAAACGTGTGGTGGTTGCAAGAAAGAACGAGCAAAACAATATTTTTCTCCAACACCAAGCTTAGGACTTCATTGTCCCAATCAAGAAAAAGAAAGAAAGAAAGTAGGAAAAGAGATGGTAAAAGATGAAAAGAGAAAGGAAGGCGAGGGTTATATGCTCTTCGTGTGTGATTGGGGTTGTTGAAGTGGAAGAGGAGATGGGGAGGTGAGGCTTTTATAATGGGTGAATAGTGTGGTACGAAGGGTGGGAAATAAAAAGGGTTAAATGTTTTCCCACTTGGGGAGTGGCGCCTAGCATGGGAAGAGGCGCCAACTCTTTTCTCACATGTCTTCTGCGTGTGTTGAGTTCCAAAGTGCAAGTACACTTTGACTTCCTTGTTTTGTGATTTGTTTCCATGTGGGCCCCATCTTCTCTCCTGAAATTGAAACTGAACCCATTAGTAATGACAAAAGAACCCTTGACAATCCTTCTCATCAAGAGTTAATTGGATTGCAACTGATGGGTGTCCCTTGGGACACCAAACTTAATTCTTTAGCATCTCAATAAATTGGTTTCATCATTGTGTATTTAATGTGTTTATAAGAGTGGAATAACATCAATCTTTTCATTTTCTTTTGATTCTAATTCCTCTGAACTCATTAAATCACATTCATGTTCTTACCCAAAGCATTAAGTGCTTTCAAATAAGGTGACTTAGGCTGCTAGGTGATTCTTGGTGGTGGCCACACTAAACTTAATCTTTGGGCTTACTCTTCAAGATCAGGCTATTAATTGTTTGTAAGCCTAGATTAAGTGGGTGGAAGGCCACACCAAACTTAGTAGTTTAGCTAGTTCTCAGCCCATTCACTCATCATGATTTATGCCTTCATCAAGTTGCAATTCCAGAATAGAAAGAAATAAAAGAGTGTAAAAAAAATCTAGCTACCAAAGTTAATATCAAACTTTCTAACCTACAATTGTAAACTAATCCTAATTTGATACTGTAACCTCAAAGTGAGACTGAAAATTAAACTATCTAAAGTAATAGATTTTAAACTACTTCTAAGAAAAGCAATTAAATCAAAAAAGGATAAAGTGTTGGGGTGCCTCCCAACTAGCGCTTTTTTATTGTCATTAGCTTGACATTCCTTCATCTTCAGCTGAGCTTGTAGCTCACTCTCTGCTCCTCTAAAAAGCCTCCCAAGTAGTGTTTGAGTCTATGGCCATTGACAGTAAAAGTTCTCTGAGTCTTGTCCTCCAAGAGCTCCACATGACCATAGGGAAACACCTTGAGTATGGTGAAAGGTCCTGACCATCTAGACTTCAGTTTTCCAGGGAAGAACTTGAGTCTTGAGTTGTAGAGTAACACCTTCTGTCCTTCAGTGAACTCCCTTCTTGCTATCTTTTGGTCATGCCACCTTTTTGTGTTCTCTTTGTAGATTTTTGCATTCTCATATGCTTGATTTCTAAACTCCTCCAGCTCATTGAGTTGCATTAATCTCTTTTCTCCAACAGCTTGCTCATCATAGTTTAACATCTTTAGAGCCCAAAATACTCTATGCTCAAGCTCAACTGGTAAGTGACAAGCCTTACCATATACCAGTTGGTATGGAGACATCCCAATGGAAGTCTTACAGGCTGTTCTGTAGGCCCATAGTGCATCATCCAGCTTCTTATACCAATCCTTTCTTGAACTTCCAACAGTTTTTTCAAGGATTCGTTTTAACTCTCTGTTGGAGATTTCAGCTTGCCCGTTGGTTTGTGGGTGGTATGGAGTTGCCACTTTGTGCTTTACTCCATATATGAGAAGGAGTGTCTCAAGTTGTTTGTTGCAGAAGTGTGTCCCTCCATCACTAATGAGAGCTCTGGGGATTCCAAATCTTCTGAAGATGTTCCTTCTCAAGAAGCTTATCACAACCTTGTTGTCATTTGTTGCAGTGGCTATGGCTGCTACCCACCTTGAGACATAATCAACAGCCACCAATATGTAGCTATTTGAGTAGGAAGTTGGGAAGGGTTGATAAACCACTATTTTATGGTTTATCTTGTGCTCAATTGAGTAGATTTCATTAACTCTTTACACACTTATTCATAATATTTGCATGGTTTTATATTTCCTTCCTGATTTTGTGCTATGATTGAAAACATGCTTCTTTGATCTTATATTTACTTATTATTAATCCTCTCCTATTACCATTAGATGCCTTGATATGTGTGTTAAGTGTTCTCAAAGATTACAGGGCAGGAATGGTTCAGAGGATGGAAAGAAAGCATGCAAAAGTCGAAGGAATACAATAAGTTGGAGAAATTGCTAAGCTGTCCAGCCTGACCTCTTCGCACTGAAACGGCTATAACTTTAGCTACAGAGGTCCAAATGACGCAGTTCTAGTTGCATTGGAAAGCTAACGTCCGGGGCTTCGATTTAATATATAATATGCCATAGTTGCTCTGACGCTAGGCGACACGAACGCGTCGCATTTGCGAATTTCAATCCGCGCGGCCGCGTGGACGACGCCTCCGCGTCACTTGTCCGCGACCTGAACGTACCAGAATATGCAGGGGGCGATTTCTGGGCTGTTTTTGACCCAGTTTTTGGCCCGGAAAACACAAATTAGAGGTTATAAAGTGAGGGAATGCATCCATTCAGAGAGAGCTCGCTACTTTTCACTTTCCATGATTTAGATTTAGTTTTGAGGGAGGTTCTCTCCTCTCTCTCTTAGGATTAGGATTTAGGACTTCTCTTAGTTTTTAAGAGTGACTCTCGATCCAGGTTTAATATTTACTTTAATCTATGTTTCTATCTACTTTTACTTTAATGCTTTTATTCGTATCTATAAATGATGCCAAATTGGCTTATGAACCGTTTCCATGTTATGATTTGAATTAATGATTATTTGAGGTATTTCAGTTTATTATTGTTCTCTTTGAATTAAGATATTTTCGCTTCCCATCTAAGGATATTTTTATTCTAGCAATTTTACTTTTTCCCCTTTTGGTCTTGGTTAAGAAATCAGTAACTCAACATTATCAAACTCAGCATAATTGATAATCGTTATCTTACTAATTGAACTGAACTTCAATAATCCCAACTTTTTCTTAGGAAATAAATAGGATTCGAAGGTCAAACTAATTAGTCCCTTGACTTTCTTTTGCTTTAAAGGTTGACTAAGAGGAATTAAGATTCAACTTTCATTATTGTTGAGAGGGATAACCAAGTTGGACTTCCAATTTCTCTTACCCTGCCAAAAGTTGCTTTACAATTATTTATTAATGTTTATTGCCATTTAAATCACTTGCTTCTCATCTTCTAAACCCCGATTACAAGCTTTATAGCCAATAATAAGAACATACTTCCCTGCAGTTCCTTGAGAAGACGACCCGAGGTTTGAATACTCGGTTAACAATTTTTAAGGGGTTTGTTACTTGTGACAACCAAAACGTTTGCACGAAAGGGATTTTTGTTGGTTTAGAGACTATATCTACAACGCGACTGTTTTTATGACATTCTTTACTGGCAAAAATCCTGTTCGTCAAAATGGCGCCGTTGCCGGGGAACTGCTAACGTGTGCCTTATTATTGGTTATTGTAAATATTTTTCTTTTGCTTGTTTATTCATTTTTATTTTTTCTTTTTAATTTTATCTGCTACCATGAACTCTCACCCCTCTCGCTTTGAGTTTGGTTCTAACTTTGTTGAAGGAAATAGAAGTTACAGCAGGAATATGCATCAAGGTCAGACCAATCAAGGATGGATGGAGCCAAGAGGATATAATCAACCCTTTAGGCAACAGCACCCTCCGAGATATCATGGACAAGGACCATTCCACAATGCATACCCAGCTGGGAAAAATGGTGGACAACCTTGTAACTACCAACAAGCCCCACCCCGTGCCTATAGACCATCCTCTCAAGATAACCTCGAACCACCACACTCACAAGCTTCTTTTCACCATTCGCCACCGTATGATCCGTCCCTATCCCAATTCCAATCCACTCACTCCCAAGCACCACCACTTCCCCATGTTTCATATCCAAATCCATCACCCCGAGAATCAGAGGTTCACCTGAAGGAAACAGTAAATAAACTTCAAACAACCATTCGACAACTGGAGCAAGCAGTAATCCAATGGGTTTCTAGACGCTCAAACATTCAAGGACCAACCACAGGCCCATGTGGACAATTTCATGAAGAGGGTAGCATGAAGGAGATACTAGAGACTCCAGTGGACAAGACAGAGCATGAATCCATACTAGAACAAGTAGAAGAAGCTGTCATTGTTCAAGAAGAAGAGTTGGTTGAAGATCTAGGAGATGCTGAACCTCCATGGGAATGCAGAGCTGAAGAGAACTCCGTCAAGGACGTTACAGTTGATGCTAAGGAGGATAGCGCACAACCCCCAAGGCAAGTCGTTTATGAAGAATCAGACGGAATAATCCAAGAAGCAAATTCCCTTGATAGTGATAGTCACAAGTCTAGCTCTCTTAGTAATGAACTTGTATCCGCAAGTGAATTCTCTGAGATCGAAGAATCTTCCCCAGATGAATACGAAGATGATGCAGAGGTAGATTTCTCTCAACCTCCAATCTATGACTCGAGTGATGAGGAAAACATAGAAGACTTTGACCAGGGTGATACTACATTTGAAGACACTTGCAAGGAAATGGAGAAATTCACAGAAGAACCCAAGGGAGAAGAACTTACAAAACCACTAGAAACACCTACCCCAAGGCCATTGCCACTCAATACAAGCTTCAAGTGGGTACAATCCTTAACCTATAACTTTACTTATTCACTTGAATATGGTTTGCTTGAAATAGATGGCCAGCTTAGAGCTCTCTGCGGCTTTAAGAGTAAGAGGGAAATGGCTCGTACTCAAAGCTGGTGCACAAGGTTCAATAAGGTTCCACGCTTCACCTCAAAGTACACGGATTGGTATCATGCTCAATTGCATGGATCACGGAGAACGTTTGGTCACCATGGTGAGATTCTACTTTTTAAACCGCTCGGATGGAAACATGTAAATCAAGACGGAGGCGGATTTAAAAACAAAGCTTGGGATCATGGATTCTGTTCTGACATTCGTCATCCCGGGAGCCTGAAAATCTGCTTGAAGCTGATCGGAAGCTTCACATGCCTAGTTTGGGACCCCGGAGGCTATTGGCATTCCATGCATTGGTGGAGATTTCTGGATGAATTTAAACACAAGCCACCATAACAGGAAGCTCATCTAATGTCCAACTAAAGGACTTTAACTAAAAGTGCTAGGTGGGAGACAACCCACCATGGTATGATCGTTCCTTTTACAATTTTAATTTTATTTAGTTTTGTTTGTTTTTAAATTTTATTTTTATTTTATTGAACCTAGAATCATGCATAGCATTCACATTAAGCACTGCATTCTGCATTCTACATAAAAAAAAATTTATGCGACGCGACCGCCTCATTGACGCGTCTGCGTCGCAGATGTGGGAGACAATAATAAAATGAACAGAGAGTCACTCGAGAGCGTGGCTGGAGGTGTGCCAATGGCACAAATCATCCCACGCGACCGCGTCGCCGACGCGACCACGTCATGTGGGAATAATGGCCTCCCACGCGACCGCGTGCCCCACGCGGCCGCGTGACCAGGATTTCGGCGTAATAATGGTGCACAGCCGAAAGTTGTGCTAGAGTGGTGCTGGACTGGCGCTGGACGCGCAGTCCATCTCACGCGACCGCATGCCCCACGCGGCCACGTCACATCCTACTAAGTGGCCACTCGCGCGATCGCATGCCCCATGCGATCGCATCACCCAAAATTTGGCACTAATATGATTTTGAACAGAGAGTTGTGCAAGCGCGAGGCTGCCCTTGCGCTAGCAGCATAAAAAGTGTCACGCGACCGCGTAACCGACGCTACCACGTCGATTAACTTAAAGCGCAGGTCACGCGACCGCGTGCCCCACGCGTCCGTGTCGCTTGCGCCGCACAGCTTATCCTAATTTGCCAAATATCTTATCTTTTCTCCCCCAATCTTAATTTTTCCTCCCTTCTTTCTTACATACCTCTTCTTCCCTTCTTTTCCTTCTCATTCTTCTTATCTTTTATTTTATTTTACTTATTTTGTTTGCATATTTCATTCATTGCATTTTAATTTTGTGCATATTTTTTCTTTTCTTTTCTACATTTATTATTTTTCCTTTGCTGTTGATTTTCTTATTTAACTGTTGCAACTTTTCTGGTATTATTTGGTGCTTAGTGACTTATTTACACTGTTGGGTAATATTATTTAAATCAATTCTATTCTTTTATGATATTTGTATTCCTTTTTGCATTGACATGAGCTTATACTATCTTTCATTACCCACACTTTCCTCCCCTATGTTTCAAATCTTGCACCACTGCTATGCCATGGCTTCTATTGTTTTCTCACGTACATGTTGAAGCTTCCATGTAAATGAGACCCTTATCATTTGGCATTAACCCACCCATACTTCATTTATTTTCTTATCTTTATTACTGGGTTACCTTTCTTCCCTTTTTCTTTCAGGATGGCCACCCGGAAGGGAACTGGAAGACGTTTACATGGGGAGATAAGACAAGTCCATCTGCACAATCTTTGGAGAAAAGCATCAGTTATAGCAGCCCGTCCACCGCACATCTCAGCATGCACCGAGGACGGTGCAATCTTTAAGTATGGGGAGGTCGATACCGATCTCCATGGGTTAGCTATTCTCCTCCTTTCAACACCATTGTCTTATTTTCTTTGTTAATTCATTGTTGCATTTACATATTTGATTGCATGTTTATTTGATTTTGTGCATTTAGTTTCTACTTGGTTGAAGTAATATTTTGTTTTTCAAGAAATTTTTATAGTACTTCACTATTTTAAATTAAAAAAAAAAATTTCTATTAAAACTTGTTTGAAGTTGTATTTGGAACAAGGTTTTTGAGCTAAAGAACACACAACCTGTGAGATTTTGAGCTTATTTACATGGTTACATTATTTAACCATAAATTTTTATTCTTGTGTGTTTTCTTCACTATGATTGCAATCTTTGCTTTGTTCCATTCTATATGTCCAATATTTAGTGTATTTACATGCTTGCATATGATTGAGGCCATTACTTGTTATTAGCTCACTTATCCCAAATAAGCCTACCTTTTACATCACCTTTGTTAGCCCCTTGAGCTTAATCCCCTCTTGTTCTATAACCACATTACTAGCCTTAAGCAGAAAAACAAATTAAAAATCCCAAGTGAATCTTTGGTTAGCTTAAGATAGAAATTGTGCATCAACTAAGTGTGGGAAAACTGTGGGAACATGGATTTATAAGGGAATGTATCATGTTTCTAATTTATTTGAATATTGGAAATTTGGGAAACCTACTCATGAAAAAAACCAAAATAGAAAAATAATGGAAAATCCATGTGCATTGATAAGTTATGTTTGCTTATATGATTCAAAAAAAAATTTTCAATAAATAATTAAGGGGACAAAATTACCCCAATGCTAAGTTAATAAAAGATCAATGCACATGTGATAAAAGTAAAGAAATATAAAAAATTTGGTACATGAGTATGGGAATCATACAAAAGTGGGAATTATGGGTAGTTAGGCATGAATTTAAAAGTATATAGAGTATATGTATATTAGGTGAGAGCTTAGGTTAGTCAAAGATTTATATTATAGCTCACTTGACCATACATATATCTTTACCTTTACCTTAGCCCCATTACAACCCTGAAAAGACCTCATGATGTTTGCATTGGTATGCTAAATATTTGTTGATTGGTTAGATGAAGAACAAAGTTTAGAAAGCATGATTATGGAAGAGTAGAGTGATTGACCCTAGACACTTGAGAGTTTGAGTGATATACACTACCAGTGAGGGTTCAATGCTTAATTCTATGTTTCCTGCTTTCATGAGCTATCTTCTTACAAGTTTACTTGTCTTTTATTGTATAATTTGAATTAGTGAAATTTGATTTGCGTTTTTCTTGAAAAGCTTATTTACCTTTAACCAAGTAGGTAGAAACATTTTGCATTTAGTTGCATTCATATAGATAGGATTGCATTTCATACTTTCTACCATTCCTCTTCATCTTTATAGCTTCTCTTGAGCTTAGCATGAGGACATGCTAGTGTTTAAGTGTGGGGAGGTTGATAAACCACTATTTTATGGTTTATCTTGTGCTCAATTGAGTGGATTTCATCAACTCTTTACACACTTATTCATAATATTTGAATGGTTTTATATTTTCTTCCTGATTTTGTGCTATGATTGAAAACATGCTTCTTTGATCTTATATTTACTTATTATTAATCCTCTCCTATTACCATTAGATGCCTTGATATGTGTGTTAAGTGTTCTCAGAGATTACAGGGCAGGAATGGTTCAGAGGATGGAAAGGAAGCATGCAAAAGTGGAAGGAATACAATAAGTTGGAGAAATTGCTAAGCTGTCTAGCCTGACCTCTTCGCACTCAAACGGCTATAACTTTAGCTACAGAGGTCCAAATGACGCGGTTCCAGTTGCATTGGAAAGCTAACGTCCGGGGCTTCGATTTGATATGTAATATGCCATTGTTGCCCTGACGCTAGGCGATGCGAACGCGTGATCTATGCGAACGCGTCGCATCTGCGAACTTCAATCCGTGTGGCCGCGTGGACGATGCCTCTGCGTCACTTGTCCACGACCTGAACGTACCAGAATACGCAGGGGGCGATTTCTGGGCTATTTTTGACCCAGTTTTCGGCTCGGAAAACACAGATTAGAGGCTATAAAGTGAGGGAATGCATCCATTCAGAGAGAGCTCGCCACTTTTCACTTTCCATCATTTAGATTTAGTTTTGAGGGAGGTTCTCTCCTCTCTCTCTTAGGATTAGGATTTAGGACTTCTCTTAGTTTTTAAGAGTGACTCTCGATCCAGGTTTAATATTTACTTTAATCTATGTTTCTATGCTACTTTTACTTTAATGCTTTTATTCGTATCTATAAATGTTGCCAAATTGGTTTATGAACCGTTTCCATGTTATGATTTGAATTAATGATTATTTGAGGTATTTCAGTTTATTATTGTTCTCTTTGAATTAAGATATTTTCGCTTCCCATCTAAGGACATTTTTATTCCAGCAATTTTACTTTTTCCCCTTTTGGTCTTGGTTAAGAAATCAGTAACTCAACATTATCAAACTCAGCATAATTGATAATCGTTATTTTGCTAATTGAACTGAACTTCAATAATCCCAACTTTTTCTTAGGAAATAAATAGGATTTGAAGGTCAAACTAATTAGTCCCTTGACTTTCCTTTGCTTTAAAGGTTGACTAAGAGGAATTAAGATTCAACTTTCATTATTGTTGAGAAGGATAACAAAGTTGGACTTCCAATTTCTCTTACCCTGCCAAAAGTTGCTTTACAGTTATTTATTGATGTTTATTGCCATTTAAATCACTTGCTTCTCATCTTCTAAACCCCGATTACAACTTTTATAGCAGTTCCTTGAGAAGACGACCCGAGGTTTGAATACTCGGTTAACAATTTTTAAGGGGTTTGTTACTTGTGTCAACCAAAACGTTTGCACGAAAGGGATTTTTGTTGGTTTAGAGACTATATCTACAACGCGACTATTTTTAGACATTCTTTACTGGCAAAAATCCTGTTCGTCAAGGGTCCCATGAAATCAATCTCCCATACATCAAATAGCTCTAACTCTAGTATGAATTGCTGTGGCATCTCATTTCTCTTGGTTTGATTACCAGCTCTTTGGCATTCATCACACCTTGACACCATTTCCTTGGCATCCTTAAACATTGTTGGCCAGTAAAATCCGGATTGAAGCACTTTTGCTGCTGTTCTTTCTCCACTGAAGTGACCTCCATATGCGGATCCATGGCACTGCCACAATACTTCCTGCCCTTCTTCATGGGATATACACCTTCTTAGGATTCCATCAGCACACTTTTTGAACAAATAAGGATCATCCCAGATGTAGTGTTTGATATCCTTAATTAGCTTCCTCCTCATGTGCCTATTGATGTTGGTTGGTAGTTCTCCAATAGCCTTGAAGTTGGCTATGTCTTCAAACCAAGGGGCTACTCGAATCATCATCAATTGTTCATCAGGAAAGCTTTCATTGACTATTACTTGCTGCATTTCTTCTTCTTGTGGGATCCTTGAGAGGTGGTCAGCTACCTTGTTCTCTGCTCTGCTCCTATCTTTAATCTTAATATCAAATTCTTGGAGCAACAAAATCCACCTTATTAGTCTGGGCTTAGATTCTTGTTTGGTAAGCAAGTATTTGAGTGCTGCATGATCATTGAACACAATTACTTTTGAGCCAATAAGATATGATCTAAACTTATCAAAAGCAAAAACTATGGCTAAAAGTTCTTTCTCTGTGGTGGTATAGTTCCTTTGATTCTCATTAAGAACCTTGCTAGCATAGTAAATAACATGTACTAGCTTGTCTTTCCTCTGTCCTAGAACAGCACCAACAGCAAAATCAGATGCATCACACATTAGTTCAAAGGGAAGATCCCAGCTTGGTGGTGCTATAATAGGTGCAGAGGAGAGTTTCTTCTTAAGTTCATCAAAGGCAACCATGCACTCTCTATCAAAAACAAAGGGAGTATTTGAGACAAGTAGGTCGCTAAGGGGTTTTGCAATCTTTGAAAAATCTTTGATAAACCTCCTATAGAACCCAGCGTGTCCCAAAAAACTTCTGATTGCTTTGACATTGCAAGGTGGAGGTAATTTTTCAATTACTTCCACTTTTGCCTTGTCTACTTCTATGCCATCTTTTGAGATCTTGTGACCAAGAACCACCCCTTCAGTCACCATAAAATGGCACTTCTCCCAGTTTAAAACTAGGTTTGTTTCTTGACACCTTTTTAGCACAAGAGCAAGATGGTATAGGCAATCAGAATATGAGTTCCCAAATACAGAGAAGTCGTCCATGAATACTTCTATGAACTTCTCAATCATGTTTGAAAAAATGGAGAGCATGCACCTTTGGAATGTTGCAGGTGCATTGCACAATCCAAAGGGCATTCTCCTATAAGCAAAGAAACTATATGGACAAGTAAATGAAGTTTTTTCTTAATCCTTGGGGTCTACAACAATTTGGTTGTAGCCTGAATACCCATCCATGAAGCAATAATACTCATGTCCTGCCAATCTTTCAAACATCTGGTCCATGAAAGGTAGGGGAAAGTGGTCCTTCCGGGTGGCTTCATTAAGTTTCCGGTATTCAATGCACATACGCTATCCGGTCACTGTCCTTGTGGGTATCAATTCATTCTTCTCATTTGCCACAACAGTGATCCCTCCCTTCTTAGGGACTACTTGTACCGGGCTTACCCAAGGGCTGTCTGAGATGGGGTAGATCACCTCTGCTTGCCACAATTTCAGCACTTCTTTCTGAACCACTTCATTCATGGTTGGGTTCAGCCTCCTTCTTAGGGAGGTGTATTTATTATTGGTTATAGAAGATTATCTTTTTGGGGTTTTTTTGAATAAGGAACAAGAAAAGTAAATTGCCAGAAAGTAAATTAATAATTAAGAAAACTCTTGGCAAGGTATGAAAACTGGACGTCCAATCCTAGTTATCCTTATTAATTGTGATGAGAATTATTCATTGCTCCAACTTTGTTAACCCTTACTAAATAAAGGAAAGTCAAGTGGACTAATCAATTTGATTCCTCAAGTCCTAGTTAACTCTTAAGGAAAGACTAGCTTTAGAGGGATCCAAACCAACCAGCAAATTCCAATTATCAATCAACAAAGGAGTTTGATAACTCAAGTGTCTCCAATTACTCAACCATAGCCAAAAGGAGAGAAATCTAAATTAAATTGAAAGCATCAATAACATAAAAACAATCATAAATCTGAAATACCTCAAATTGCATTAATATAGAAAATCAAGTCTAACAAGAGAATCCATAAATTCAATTGGAAAGTTAAATAAACTAGAATGCTAAGACAATTAAAAAGAAAAGAGAAACTAAATTAAAGGAACATTGAACTTGGAATTGAGAAGAAATAAACCTAAAACTAAGAGAAATCCTAAAACCTAGAGAGAGGAGAGAGTCTCTCTCTAGGAAACTACATGTAAAACCTAAAATTATGTGAATGAATGTTGTCTGTTGAGTCTCTGCTTGTCCCCTGGCTTTAGTCTGCGTTTATGGGCCGAGAACTGGGTCAAAAACTGCCCAGAAATTGCCTCCAGTGATATCTGATACGTCTAGCACGTGGCTCTGTCACGCGTACGCGTCATCCACGCGTATGCGTGGATTGAACTTTCGCCAGGTCACGTGTATGTGTGCGCGTCGCCTAACAGCATGGCAACTATGACAAATTATATATCATTTCGAAGCCCCAGATATTAGCTTTCCAACGCAACTGGAATCACCTCATTTGGACCTCTGTTGCTCAAGTTATGGTCAGTTCAGTGCGAATAGGTCAGGCTGGACAGCTTAGCAATTCCTTCAACTTCTTGTATTCCTTCCACTTTTGCATGCTTCCTTTCCATCCTCTAAGCCATTTCTGTCCTGTAAACTCTGAAATCATTTAACACACATATCAAGGCATCGAATGGTAGTAAGAGAGGATTAAAATTAGTAATTTTAAGGCCAAA
This sequence comes from Arachis ipaensis, assembly GCF_059453495.1. Taxonomy (NCBI): domain Eukaryota; kingdom Viridiplantae; phylum Streptophyta; class Magnoliopsida; order Fabales; family Fabaceae; genus Arachis; species Arachis ipaensis. The sequence goes on from NC_142444.1 coordinate 88,401,045, forward strand.
GAAGCATGTTTTCAATTAAAGCACAGAATTAGGAAGAAAAATGTAAAACATGCGAATTATACGAATAAGTGAGCAGAGAGTTGATAAAAACCACTCAAATTAGCACAAGATAAACCTTAAAATAGTGGTTTATCAATCTTCCCACACTTAAACATTAGCATGTCCTCATGCTAAGCTCAAGGAGATATAGAGAATGAATAGGGGAAAGTAAGACTCATGAGATGTAACCTATGTATGCAAATGCAACTATATGCTAAGATGTATCTATCTACTTGGTTAATAGTAAATAAGTTCTCCAAGACAAACATAAATCAAATTCCACTAATTCAAATCATAGAATAAGGAAGAAGTAAACTTGTAAGAAGATAGCTCATGAAAGCAGGGAACATAGAATCAAGCTTTGAACCCTCACTGGTAGTACATATGCACTCTAATTGCTCAAGTGTCTAGGGTCAATTCACTCTACTCTTCTCTAGTCATGCTTTCTAAAACCTTGTTCTTCATCTAACCAATCAACAAATATTTAGTATACCAATGCAAACATCATGAGGTTTTTGTAAGGTTGTAATGGGACTAAGGTAAGGGTGAGGATATATGTTTGGCCAAGTGAGCTATAATATGAATCTTTGACTAACCTAAGTTCTCACCTAACACACACACACTCTATGTAACTCTAAAATCATGTCTAGCTACCCATAATTTCACTTTTGTATCACATACTCATGCATCAACTTTTCTTTAATTTTATCACATATGCATTGATCTTTCATTAAACTTATATTGGGGTAATTTTGTCCCCTTATTTATTTATTTATTTATTTATTTATTTATTTGAATATTTTTTTATTATTTTATCTCTTTTTTTTAATTAAAAATATAAAAGTAAGCATAACAAGGAAAATTAAACATTAGTGTTGAAATAGGAAATGACTAACCCATGGAGATCGGTATCGACCTCCCCACACTTAAAGATTGCACCGTCCTCGGTGCATGCTGAGATGTGCAAGTGGACGGGCTGCTACAACTGATGCCTTTCTCTAAAGATTGTGCAGATGGACTTGTCTGTCGCCCAATGTAAAAGGTTTCTGTTTTCCTTCCTCGGTGGCCATCCTGAAAGAAGAGGAAAAAGAAGAAAAGTAACCCAAAAACAAATATAGGAAACAAATAAAATATGGTTGGGTTAATACCAAATGATGAGAGTCTCAACTACATGGTAGCTATAACATGCAAGTGAGAAAACAGTATAAGCACATGGCATATCAATAGTGCAGACATTGCAACAAAGGGGAAGAGGTAGTGGGTCATGAAAGACAATATAAACTCATGTCAATGCAAAAGGAATACAAGTATCATAAAAGATTAGCATTGACTGAAATAAAATCACCGAACAATTTAAAACAAGTCACTAAGCACCAAAATAATACCAGAAAGGATACAACAGTTGAATAAGAACATTTGACACCAATGGAAAAAGAATAACTTTAGAAAAGAAAATAAAAATATGCACAAAATTAAAATGCTATGAATGAAAGTATGCAACTAAATTAAGGAAAATAGAATCGAAGTGAAGAAGGATGAGACGTTAAAGAGATGATGAAGAAGAAGAAAGTAAGAAAGGAGAAAGAAAGAAGTAGAAAGGGAAGAAGAACGTTGAAGGGAATGAAAAACGGGGTGCGACGCTCGCGTGCGCATCACGCGGACACGTGAAAACCGAACTAGCCATGCGACGTGTAAGCGTCGCGCACAGGTACGCGTGGGTGGCCATAAAGGGAAAATGACGCGCACGCGTCAGGGACGCGTACGCGTGATGGGGGTTGTGCTGCTAGCACAGTTCCAGCGCGAGGGCAGCACAACTCTCTGGTCAAACACCAATTTACGCCGATTTTCATGCCCACGCGTACGCATCGCTGACGCTTACACGTGGGTTGAACTTTCTACAGAGGATGCGTACGTGTGCGGTACGCGTACACGTGGTGTGGCTTAGGCGCCACGCACCCCTCTCGTGCGTCTCTCGCGGAACTCTCTGTTCAATTGCGCATACACATACGACGCGCGCATCGTGGACGGTTGCGCGTCGATCCCTCTTTTTTTTTATGAAATATGCATAATGCAGATGCAGATGATTATGTAGAAATTATAGATGAACATTGATAAAAATCAAAATAAAATAAAATTAAGAATAAAATTGAAAGATCATACCATGGTGGGTTGTCTCCCACCTAGCACTTTTAGTTAGAGTCCTTAGGTTGGACATGTGGTGAGCTTCTTGTCATGGAGGCTTGTGCTTAAACTCATCTTGGAATTCCCAGCAGTATTTGTAATTTTGATAGCCTTCGAGATCCCACACTAGTTTCATAAAGCCTTCAAGCAAGTTAAAGCAAGTGACAAGGCCCCAAGAGTGTTGATTGCTAGAATGTATTCCGGAGTCCCAAACCTTGCTTTTGCACCCGTCTTCTTGTTGATAATCATTTTTCCACTTGGGTGGTGAGCAATTGGAATTCTCACTGAGATATCCAAACAACCGCCTAGACCGATTCAATTGAGAATTATACCAACCCTTATACTTCAATTTGGAGCATGCAACCATATTGAACATTGCATGACAATTCTTACCACTAACCATCTCCCTCTTACTCTTATAGTCACAAAGAGCTCTAAGTTGCCCATCCGTCTCAAGCAAAGCATATTCAAGTGGGCTAATTAAGCTTAGAGATGAAAGATTTACCCACTTGAATGAAGGAATGGATGGTGATGGCTTTGGGGGAGAGGTTTCTAACAACTTAGGCAAGGTGACTTCCAGCTCCATTCCCTTGAGCTCTTCTTTGACAACTTCCACCTCTTTGCAAGCTTCTTCAATTTCAACATCTTCCTCTTGGTAGCATTCTTCCAATTTAGTCCCTTCTTCATTACTTACCAAGGGCATGGGAGGTTGTTCTTCTTCTTCTTTAATCTCCATGTCTAGTCCAATGGGAGAGGATTCAATTGTAGATAAGGCTTCATCAATGCTTGAATCCATCTCCTGATCAACCTCTTCAAAGTCTTCAACCAGGATATGTCTTGGAGGTTGTGCACCCTCCTCAACATCAATTGCAAACGTCTTAGAAGGAGGCTCTATGACTTGAGTTTCCCATGGAGGTTCTGCATCTCCTAAGTCTTCAACCACTTCCTCTTCTTTGATACTTCCGGCTTCCTCCACTTGTTCCAATACAAAGTCATGCTCCTCACTATCCACCGAAGTTTCTAGTGTCTCCTTCATGCTACGTTCTTCATTAGATTCTCCACATAAAGCCATGGGGGTTCCTTGAGTGTCAAAAAGTTGGGAAGCTAACTGATTTATCGCTTGCTCCAGTTGATGAAGAGCTGCATGAAATTGATCCACTGTTTTCTTGAGACGGTCCCTTGGCTCTTGTTCCTCTTGGGAAACGTGATTGGGATCATATGGCTCTTGGGTTGATGGATGTGGATATGGTGTAAATGGAGATGGTGGTTCTTGGGAGTAAGTGGGTTGGAATTGGGGTGGTTCTATGTATGGTTCATATGGCTCATAGGGTGGTTGATATGGTGGATATGGGTTAGGATCATATGAGGGTGTTTGGTAGTAGGGGGCTTGTGAGTTTGGTGGTTCAAACCTATGTTGAGGAGGGGGGTCATAGGCATATGGTGGGGTTTGTTGGTAACTACAAAGGGGTCCACCATATTCATCACCTTGGTACGCACCCTGGAATGGCTCTTGACCATAGTAATTTGGTGGAGGTTGGTTGTCACAAAGAGGTCCACAATAACTATTGTCTTGGTATGCATCATAGAATGGTTGTTGGTTATAGCGCATTGGAGGGGATTGTTGCTAAGAGGGTTGATCAAATCCTTGTGGCTCCTTCCATCTTTGATTGTTCCAACCTTGATGCATGTTCTCATCATAGCTTCCATTCCCAACAACATAATTGGAACCAAACTCATAGCGACATGGGTGAGAATTCATAGTAGCTAATAAAAATTAAAAACAAAAACAAATAAACAAGCAAAAAGCAAATATTTACAATAACCAATAATAAGACACATGTTTGCAATTCCCGAGCAACAGTGCCATTTTGACGAACGGATTTTTGAAGGTAAAGAATTTCAAAAATAAACTCTCGTTGCTAGTATAGTTTCTAAACCAACAAAGAATCCTTTCATATAAAAACTTGTTTGTCACTTAAGCAAACCCAATAAAAATAAACCGAAGTATTTAAACCTCGGGTCGTCTCTCAAGGAATTGTAGGGAGGTGTATTTATTATTGGTTATGGAAGATTATCTTTTTGGGGTTTTTTTTGAATAAGGAACAAGAAAAGTAAATTGCAAGAAAGTAAATTAATAATTAAGAAAACTCTTGGCAAGGTATGAAAACTGGACGTCCTATCCTAGTTATCCTTATCAATTGTGATGAGGATTATTCACTGCTCCCACTTAGTTAACCCTTACTAAATAAAGGAATGTCAAGTGGACTAATCAATTTGATTCCTCAAGTCCTAGTCAACTCCTAAGGAAAGACTAGCTTTAGAGGGATCCAAACCAACCAGTAAATTCTAATTATCAATCAACAAAGGAGTTTGATAACTCAAGTGTCTCCAATTACTCAACCATAGCCAAAAGGAGAGAAATCTAAATTAAATTGAAAGCATCAATAACATAAAAACAATCATAAATCTGAAATACCTCAAATTGCATTAATATAGAAAATCAAGTCTAACAAGAGAATCCATAAATTCAATTGGAAAGTTAAATAAACTAGAATGCTAAGACAATTAAAAATAAAAGAAAAACTAAATTAAAGGAATATTGAACTTGGAATTGAGAAGAAATAAACCTAAAACTAAGAGAAATCCTAAAACCTAGAGAGAGGCTCTAGAAAACTAGATCTAAAACCTAAAATTATGTGAATGAATGTTGTCTGTTGAGTCTCTGCTTGTCCCCTGGCTTTAGTCTGCGTTTTTGGACTGAGAATTGGGTCAAAAAACAGCCCAAAAATCACCCCCAACAATTTCTGATATGTCCAGCATGTAGCTCTATCACGCGTACGCGTGGATTGAACTTTCGCCAGGTCACGTGTACACGTGATCCACGCATGCGCGTCGCCTAACAGCATGGAAACTACGGCAAATTATATATCATTTTAAAGCCCCAGATGTTAGCTTTCCAATGCAACTAAAACCGCCTCATTTGGACCTCTGTAGCTCAAGTTATGGTCAGTTAAGTGAAAAGAGGTCAGGCTGGGCAACTTAGCAATTCCTTCAACTTCTTGTATCCCTTCCACTTTTGCATGCTTCCTTTCCATCCTCTAAGCCATTGCTGCCCTGTAAACTCTGAAATCACTTAACACGCATATCAAGGTATCGAATGGTAATAAGAGAGGTTTAAAATTAGTAATTTTAAGGCCAAAAAAGCATATTTTCAGTCAAAGCACAGAATTAGGAAGGAAAATGTAAAACATGTGAATTATACGAATAAGTGAGCAGAGAGTTGATAAAAACCACTCAAATTCGCACAAGATAAACCATAAAATAGTGGTTTATTAATGCCTTGGCATCACTCTTCTTAGTGATTGGGCTGTCAACTGCAATCAGTATATCTCTATCAATCTTGACCTTGGCCGCCTCACATAAGCGAAAAATAAGATGAGGGAACGCTAGCCTACAGAGGGTTGAGTTCTTTGTTGCAATATTGTAGATCTCCAAAGGGATCACTTGATGAACTTCCACCTTATTGCCAAGCATAATGCAGTGGATCATCACAGCTCTTTGAAAGAGCAGATTTATACCGGTTCGGAATTCAACAAAATAATCTCGTTGTGAGCATAGCCTAAACCGACAATCGATCCTCAAATCAAATTTTAATTTTGGTTGTCATAAGGTCAACCCAATAAAAATAACCGAGAGTATTATTTCTGGGTCTTCTTCTCAAAGGAATTGTAGTAAGGTATGCATATTATTGGTTATGGTATCTAAGGGATGGGTTGGTAAAAGTGCAAGAAATTTAATGACAAGAAAATAAAACAAACAACTAAAGAAAGTAATTACTAAAGAGAGACATTCATGGAAAGGATTAAGAATATACTCTTTCTATCCTAGTCATTAATCATAATACAATAATTAACAAGAGCTAATCCTATTTAGTCATCTCCAATAATGGAAGAAGGTTCCATATTATCTTCAACATAAGAAGAAAGTCAAATAGGACTAGTTAATCTCAATCCAAAAGTCCTAATCGACTCACTAATTGAATTAGCAAGAGATTAGAGTCAATGAAAATAATATTAACTAACAACCCTAGATCACCAACATAAGTTGGGTATTAATGACTCAAGTTTGCTTAATTCCTCTTTTCAAGCCAAGAATGCTCAAAAAGTTACTCTAACATCCAACCAAGCATTTTGTCAAACACTTGGAAGGCACAAAAGGAAAGCATGGTAAATAAGCAAGAATAATAAAATCTACAACTACCCAATGCAAGAAAGGTAAGAATAACAACTCAATTAAACAATAAAGGAACATAAAACATAAATTGCATTAATAGAAAATCCAAATCCAACAAGACTTCATCAACATAAAAAAAGGGCATAAAAAGGGAAATTAACAAGGTAAACTAAGAGAATGAAGATGTAGGAACAAGAAATTGTAAAGACAACAAGATAAAAACAAGAATTAAACCTAGATCTAAGAGAAAAATTAACTTAAGAACCCTAATTCTAGAGAGAAGAGGGAGCTTCTCTCTCTAGAAAACTACCTAAAGCATCATCCTAGCCTATCTAATTGCTCCTCCTTGACCCATCTTGAATTCTGCATCAAATAGACTCAGGAATGAGTTGGATTTGGGCCTAGAAAGCTCAGAAATCTCCCCCAGTGAATTCACTTTAATGAGGTCACGTGACCAACGTCATGCATGCTCGTCACTAGCGAATTTCCTCCTTACGTGTATTGGTGGGTGACGCGTGCGCGTGGCTTTGCAAATGTCCTTCTCACCCGTACGCGTGGATGACGCGTGCGCGTGGACCTGAATTCTCCAAATGCTCATTTCTTTATGAATTCTCCACTTTGAATGCTTTTCTCTTCACTTCTTCCATCCAATACTTGCCTTATGAATCTGAAATCACTTAACAAACATATCAAAGTATCAAATGGAATTAAAGTGAATTAAAATTAGCTGTTTTAAGGCCTGAAAAGCATGTTTTCACTCTTAAGCACAAATTAGGGAGAATTTCACAAAACATGCTATTTCATTAAATAAATGTGAGATAAGTTGATAAAATCCCCTAAATTAAGCACAAGATAAACCACAAAATTGGGGTTTATCAAACCTCTCCACACTTACACTAAGCATGTCCTCATGCTAAACTCAAGAAAGAGACCAAGGGTATTAAAATTTATTTAATGTAAACTATCTACATGCACTCTATCTATATGCATGCAACTACTTGGTCAAAATAAATCAATTCCCAAGAATACATATATGAACATGAGGGCTAAAGGTATTAACAACCAAGTCAAACCCACCATTGAATTGAGTTATTAAAAAGAATTTGCAAACTTGCAAGAAGAGAGATGATCATAGGTGAACACATATAATTAAGCAAACGAACCCTCACCGGACGTGTATCCGCTCTAGTCAATACATGCATACAAATATCATGAGGACTTATTCATAGGTTGTAATGGGGCTAAGGTCAAGGTAGGATTGTATTTGGTTAGGTGGACTAGAATTTGAATCTTTGTTTAACTTAAACTTCCCACCTAACCTATGACAACCTATGCTATTTAAAGCAAACCTAACTACCCATTCTTCACTTTTTCACACACTCATGCATTCTCTTTTTGATCAAACACATATGCATTGGTTATTATTACTTCATTTTGGGGAATTTTGCCCCCTTTTTATTGGTTCCTTTTTCTTTTTCTTTTCTTTTTATATAATTTTTTTCTTTTCTTTTTCTTTTTTCTACATTTTTATTTATTTTTCTTTTGTTTTCTCTTTCTCTTTATGTTGAATTATATACAAAGGTACCAATGCATATGGTTTAAACATTTAATGCATGAGTATGTACCCAATTCCCATGATTTTCACAAAAATATAAAACCACACTTTTATCTCAACCAATGTTCCCAAACTTCCCAAACTTGAATGATAAGTACTCTTACTTGCCTAAGCTATTCAAAGATCCAAATTAAGGACATTTATTGTTTTTTGCTTTAAGGCTTATAATGTGCTAAAATTAAGAACAAATGGGTTTAGCATAGGCTCAAAGTTGGCTAACAATGGAAGATAAAAGGGTAGGCTATTTGGGTAAGTGAGCTATTTGAAACGATGGCCTCGATCATGTAAGTGCATTCATACACTAAATAATGGATATAAAGAATCAAACAAATTGGTGCGTGTGTACGCAAAACCCACACTATTTCGTACATCACCAGTACCAGCAAGTGCACTGGGTCGTCCAAGTAATACCTGAGTGAGTCAGAGTCGATCCCACGAGGATTGTGGCTTGAAGCAATCTATGGTTATCCTGCAGATCTTAGTCAGGCAGATCAGAAAGAGTCAAATTTAATGTGTTCTAATATTGTATAAATTACTTTTTATATCAAATATTTGGATGTTAAATAGGAATAAGGAATTAAATGGAATAAAGGAAAAGAGTAATCAGAACTCAGAAGTTGTGTAAACTGTGAAAAGAGCGATAGGAATATAGTTGAGGATTGGAGTTGCTTTGTCTTTCTGAATTAACTTTGGTATTACTGCTTCCTTTTCTTGTGAGTGATTTCTTCAATGGCAAGCTGTATGTGATTGACACTAGTTTGAGCAACTGCCAATACTCTTCTAGATCTAAACCCCAGGTTTAGTGCGGATCCATTCTGATTGAGGGTGAAGCTTCTGCAGTTCATTCTCCTTGATAATCCTATTCAAAATGCCACACACAAGGTCGAATCTTCCGGATCGGAGGATGCTGCACCTTAGGTTCTAGCCTCTACCACAGAGACTATAATCTCCCCGTAAAGCAGCTGAACTGATGTCTCGAGAAGTCCCCAACGAAATCATAGATTAGCCGTCTGAAAGACGTATATTCAAGCTGGTAGTTTATCATTGTCCGATGAAAGACGCACTCTAAACCCATGTAGAATGTGATAACCTTATGCCAGTTCAACGCATTCATATTGATGAAGAACAAATATACATCTTTGAGATAGACCAAACACGGATCGAAGAAGAAATAGTAATACTTTTATTAATTCATGGGACTCAGTAGGGCTCTTCCCCTCAACCTAGAAGGTTTAGAAACTCATACTGATGTGAAAATAATGGTGTAAATGTGTATGGTGTATGATGTCTCCCGGAATCATGTAAAATACACTTTAAATACTAAACAGATAACTAGTAAGGGTAAAATAGTCTATTTAGTGCTAAAGTCTACTTCTGGAGCCCACTTGGTGAGTATTTGGGTTGAGCTTTGATGAGATACACGTGTTATAAGGTATCTTGGGCATGGAACGCCAGCTAGGGGTTCCTCTTTGGGCCTTTGGACGCTGGGCTCTGCTCTTTGGGTGCTAGACGCTTGGAAGAGGGTAGGAAGCTGGCGTTGGATACCAGTTTTGGGCCTTCTAATCTGAAGAAAAATATAGACTATTATATATTTCTAGAAAGATCTGGAAGTCAGCTTTCCACAGCCATTGAGAGCACTCCATTTGGACTTCTGTAGCTCCAGAAAAGCTCTTCCGAATGCAAGCAAGTCAGATTCGGACAACATCTGCAGTGCTTTCTCTGTCTCAAAATCAGACTTCTGCTCCAGCTCCTTAATTTCATCCAAAAAATACCTGAAATTGACCAAAAATACAAAAACTCATAGTAGAATCCAAAAATGTGAATTTAACACTAAAACCTATAAAAACTTAATAAAAACTAAATAAAAACTACTAAAAACTCTATGAAAGTGATGCCAAAAAGCGTATAAAATATCCGCTCATCACAAATCAAAGATTGCAATCATAGAAAGAGAATAATTCAAACAAGAATGAAAATTATGGTTAAATGATGTAACCACACAATTAGGTTGAAAACTCACATGCTTATGTGTTCTTAGCTCAAAGCATGTTCCGCAATATATAATTCAAGCAAGTTCAATGAATTTTTTTTTAATCAATTGGGGTGCTCTATAGATAAAATCCTTAGAAAATTTTATTATTTTGACTTAGCTTATTATGTATGTATGCAAATCAAGAAAATGCAACTAAAAATCCTAAGTGACATAAAAATGAAATGCGAAAGTGTTAAGATTAGAAATTTGTCACCCAAAAATGGCCGATCGGTCCTTGGTGCATTCAAAGATGAGAAAGGGGGTACGACGACTTTCCAGATTGCCACCTTCAGCTGGAGGATCAATCGGTTGCAGCGTGTTCTTCCTTCTGCTTCTGTTTTTTGCTTATGATGACTCACCCATGAAAAATACAAAATAACACAGTAAGTTGAGAAGATGCAAAAGCCAGGAAGCATATATTGTTGGAATGAGGTAATGATCACTAGAATGAAGTGAGTGAATTAGTGTGTGACATTGAAGAAAATGGTGTGTGGGTTCTAAGTTGCGCACAGTTTAGAAAACACACACACACACACACTAGTATAAAAAGCTATGTCACAATTACACAAAAGAAGTATGCACTTCACTCATCCTAGTGTGCTTGAAATACTTCAAAGAAAATGGTGCACGAAATTGTGATTCACACTTTTTACAACTCCGCAAAACTAACCAGCAAGTGTACTAGGTCGTCCAAGTAATACCTTACGTGAGTAAGGGTCGATCCCACGGAGATTGTCGGCTTGAAGCAAGCTATGGTTATCTTGTAAATCTTTGTCAGGAGATTAATGATAAAAATGATTTTGTTTATGAAAAGTAAATAACATGAAATAAATGGTACTTTTGATTCAGTAGTGAGGAACAGGTTGAGGTTCCGGAGATGCTCTGTCATCTGAATCTCTGCTTTTCTACGGTCTTCTTCTCCAGACACGCATGGCTTCCTTCAATGGCAAGCTGTATGATCCTCTCGGATGAAAAATACCAGGTACGATGTCTGCACGGCTAATCAACTGTCGGATTTCTCGTCTCGGATGAAAAATACCAGGTACAGCTACCGCACGACTAATCATCTGTCGGTTCTCACTAGCGTCGGAATAGGATCTCTCTATCCTTTTGCACACTATCACTGCGCCCAACATTCGCGAGTTTGAAGCTCGTCACAGTCATCCCTTTCCAGATCCTACTCAGAATACCACAGGCAAGGTTTAGACTTTCTGGATCCTAGGAATGCTGCCAATTGGTTCTAGCCTATACCCCGGAGGTTCTAATCTCACGGACTCGGTCCGTGGATCAGAGACCCAAGAGATACACACTCAAGCTGTCGCCCAATGACTACGTTGAGCTCAGATAGAACGGGAGTGGTTGTCAGGCATGCATTCATAGATTTGAGAATAATGATGAGTGTCACGGATCATCATGTTCTCTATATTGAAGTACGAGTGAGTATCTTAGAATAGAATCAAGCGTGATTGAATAGAAAAAAGTAGTAATTGCATTAATCCATTAAAACACAGCAGAGCTCCTTACCTCCACCTATGGGGTTTAGAGACTCATGCCGTAAAAATACAATAAGAGATGTAAAATGTCATGAGTTATCAAATGAATCTCTAAAAGTAGTTTTTATACAAAACAAGTAACTTAGGTTTACAGAAAATGAGTAACTAAGTGCAGATAGTGCAAAAATCCACTTTTAGGGACCACTTGCTATGTGCTAGGGCTGAGCATTGAAGTTTTCATATGCATAAGCCATTCTTGGAGTTAAACGCCAGTTTTGGTGCCAGTTCTGGCGTTTTACTCCAGAAAAGGGTCTCTAGCTGGCGTTTAACGCCAGTTTGGGCCATCAAATCTCAGGCAAAGTATAAAGTATTATATATTGCTGGAAAGCCCAAGATGTCTACTTTCCAACGCAATTGAGAGCGCGCCAATTGAGTTTCTATAGCTCCAGAAAATTCATTTTGAGTGAAGGATGGTCAGAATCCAACAGCATATGCAGTCCTTTCTCAGCCTCTGAATCAGATTTTTGCTCAGGTCCCTCAATTTCAGCCAGAAAATACCTGAAATTATAGAAAAATACACAAAATCATAGTAAACTCCAGAAATGTGAGTTTTGCATAAAACTAATAAAAAAATAATAAAAAGTAGCTAAAACATACTAAAAACTACCTAAAAATAATGCCAAAAAGGGTATAAATTATCCGCTCATCACAACACCAAACTTAAATAGTTGCTTGTCCCCAAGCAACTAAAAATAAAATAGGATAAAAAGAAGAGAATATACAATAAATTTCAAAATATCAATGAAGCTTAGTTCCTATTAGATGAGCGGGACTAGTAGCCTTTTTGCTTCTGAACAGTTTTGGCATCTTAATTTATCCTTTGAAGTTCAAAATGATTGGCATCCATAGGAACTCAGAATTCAGATAGTGTTATTGATTCTCCTAGTTCAGTATGTTGATTCTTGAACATAGCTACTTTATGAGTCTTGGTCGTGACCCTAAGCATTTTGTTTTCCAGTATTACCACCGAATACATAAATGCCACAGACACATGACTGGGTGAACTTTTTCGGATTGTGACTCAACTTTGCTAGAGTCCCCAGTTAGAGGTGCCCAGAGCTCTTAAGCACAGTCTTTTTGCTTTAGACCACGACTTCAACCTCTCAGTCTCAAGCCTTTTCACTTGACACCTTCATGCCACAAGCACATGGTTAGGGACAGCTTGATTTAGCTGCTTAGGCCAGGATGTTATTCCTTTGAGCCCTCCTATCCATTAATGCTCAAAGCCTTGGATCCTTTTACCCTTGCCTTTTAGTTTAAAGGGTTACTGGCTTTTTCTGCTTGCTTTTTCTTTTCTTTTCTTTTTCTTTAATTTTTTGCCATTTTTTTCGCAAGCTGTGTTTTTCACTACTTTTTCTTGCTTCAAGAATCAATTTTATGATTTTTCAGATTATCAATAACATTTCTCTTTTTTCATTATTCTTTCAAGAGCCAACAATTTTAACATTCATAAACTTCACTATAAAAAATATGCACTGTTTAAGCATTCATTCAAAAAACAAAAAGTATTGCCACCACATCAAAACAATTAGACTAATTTCAAGATAAATTTTGAAATTATGCACTTCTTGTTCTTTTGCAAATAAAAACATTTTTCTTTTAAGAAAGGTGAGGGATTCATGGAATCATTCATAGCTTTAAGACATAGACTCTAAATATTAATAATCATGTAATAAAAAAAGACAGAAACTAAACATAAAAGCAGACGAATAATAATAAAAGAAAGGAAATTAAAGACATAAAAATAAATGACTCTAATACTAATGCTCATGTAACTCTTAAAATAGGTTTCTAATAACAAAAGTTATCACAGAGTTAGGACTCAACAACCTTTATTTTGGGAGATACTTGCTCCTTCAATCTGTGGGACGTTTAGCTCTTTAAAGGGCAGCTTCTGGCGCTTTAGCTCCTGTATCTCACGTCCTTGTTTCTCTTGTTCTTTGAGCAGTTTGCAGAGCATGCTATTTTGATTCTGCTGCTCTTCTTTGAGTTGATCCATAGCTTCTTGCAGCTTGGTGACAGATGCTTCTAAGCGGGACCAATATTCAAATTGAGGAATTTCTGGGAGGAGCTCATGCGCCCTCCTCTTGATGGAGTTGTCTTGAACTTGAGGTCCATCCATCACCTTTTTGGTGATTGGGCGTTCAACTGGGATATATTCATCCATGCCTATCTGTACCCCTGCATCTTTACATAATAGACTGATCAAGCTTGGGTAAGCCAATTTAGCATCAGTGGATTCCTTGTTTGCAAATATGTAAATTTTACTAGGAATCAGCTGATGAATCTCTACTTCTTTCCCCAGCATAATACAGTGAATCATCACTGCTCTCTTGACAGTGACTTCAGAATGGTTGCTAGTTGGGAGTATAAAACGCCCAATGAAATCCAGCCAACCTCTAGCAACTGGTTTGAGATCTCCTCTCTTTAGCTGGTTTGGGACACCTTTTGTATTGGTAATCTACTTGGTTCCAGGGAGGCATATGTCCTCTAGAACTTGATCTAGCCTTTTATCTTTGGCCATTCTCCTATTAAAGGATTCTGGATCCTCCTGTAGTTGAGGAAGCTTGAGAACTTCTCTTACCTTGTCAAAGTGCAAGTAAATAATCTTCCCTCTGACCATGGTCCGAAAGGAGTAGAAAGCAGTTCCCTCTAATCTTTGCTTTTCCATCATCCACAGATTTTCATAGAATTTCTGGATCATGTTTCTTCCAACATATATCTCAGGATTTGCCAGGACTTCCCAACCCCTGTTTCGAATCTGCTCTTAGATTTCCGGATATTCGTCTTCTTTTAGATTAAACCTAACTTCTAGGATCACTGATCTTTTTCACACAATTTTGAAGTAATAGTCTGCATGTTCTTTGGTGCAGAAATTCTCATGCATCTAAAGTGGCTTTGGATTGCTTTCTTTTTTGCCTCTTGAAGTGGTTTATCTTCCTTTTGGAGCCATGAGATTCGTTTGTTTTAGCTCAGAGATCACGGAAATCACACCAAACTTAGAGATTTCCTTGTCCTCAAGCAAAAAGAAAAAGAGAGAAGAGGAATAGATGGAGAGAAGTGTTCGAATGATGGGTGAAGAGGGGCTGGCCGAATGTGTATTTAAAAGGGAGGGAGGGAATAGGTTTCGAATTATTTTTGAAAAAGATAAGATAGGAAGATATGATTGATGAAATATACAATTTGTAAAATATGAAAGATTTGAAAAAGATATGAGGAAGTTAAACCTGAATTTTCGTTTATGCATCTAAGAAATAAAAGATAACATGAATGTATTAAAAAGATTTGAAAAGAAATTGGAAAGATAAATGAGTTTTCAAAAACATTTTGAAAAAGAATTGAAAAGAATTGAAAAAGAATTAACAAGAATTTATAAGATTATTAATTTTTGGGAATGGAAATTAAAAGTGAATGTTTGTAATATTTTGAAACATGAAAATTCGAAAAAAAAAATTAAATTGGAAACGAAATTACCTCCCCCTGCTGTTCTGGCGTTAAATGCCCAGAATGATAGCCATTCTGGCGTTTAACGCCCATCTGGTGGCCATTTTGGGCGTTTAACGCCCAGCTAGGTACCCTGGCTAGCGTTAAACGCCAGAAATCCTTCTTTACTGGGCATTTTTCTGAATGCCCAGAATGCTGCCTATTCTAGCGTTTAACGCCCAGAATGATACCTTTACTGGCGTTTTAACGCCAGTGAGCTCTTTTTATCTGTGATTCCTCTGCTTTATGTTCTGAACCTATATTTCTTTGACTTGTTCACTAAAAAGCATTAACAAACATGAATAACAAAATTAAATGGACTTATATAATTGTTATAAACATCTAATTTTTTATCATGGCTGGGTTGCCTCCCAGCAAGCGCTTCTTTACTGTCTTTAGCTGGACTTTTACTGAGCTATTAATTTAGTCTCAGTTTTGAGCACTCTTGCTCAACATTGCCTTCAAGATAATTTTTGACTCTCTGTCCATTAACAATGAACTTTTTGTCAGATTCAATATCTTGAAGCTCCATATATCCATATGGTGACACACTTGTAATCACATATGGTCCTTTCCACCGGGATTTCAATTTCCCAGGAAACAATCAGAGTGTAGAGTTAAACAGCAGAACCTTCTGCCCTGGCTCAAAGACTCTAGATGACAACTTTTTGTCATGCCATCTTTTTACTTTCTCTTTGTAAATTTTTGCATTTTCGAAAGCATTGAGTCTGAACTCCTCCAGCTCATTTAACTGGAGTAATCCTTTCTCTCCAACTACCTTAGCATCAAGGTTGAGGAATTTGGTTGCCCAGTGGGCTTTGTGTTCCGGTTCCACTGGCAGATGGCAGGCTTTTCCATACACAAGCTGGTATAGAGAGGTCCCTATAGGGGTCTTGAATGCTATTCTGTATGCCCACAGAGCATCATCCAAACTTCTTGCCCAATCCCTTCTACGGGTACTTACAGTCCATTTCAAGATTCGTTTTAGTTTTCTATTTGAGACTTCAACCTGCCCATTTGTCTGTGGATGATATGGAGTCGCCACTTTGTGGTTAATTACATATCGGACCAGAGCAGAGTCAAGCTGTTTATTGCAGAAATGAGTGCCTCCATCACTGATCAGTATCCTAGGGACACCGAGCCTCCTGAAGATATGCTTCTAGAGGAACTTCATCACTGTCTTAGTATCATTAGTGGGTGTTGCAATTGCCTCCACCCATTTAGATACATAGTCTACTGCCACCAGAACATAAGTGTTTGAATATGATGGTGGGAAAGGCCCCATGAAATCAATACCCCATACATCAAACAACTTAATCTCTAAGATCCCTTGCTGAGGCATGGCATAACCGTGAGGTAGATTACCAGCCCTCTGGCAACTGTCACAGTTACGTACAAAATCTCGGGAGTCTCTATAAAGAGTAGGCCAGTAAAGAGATATAGTTCATCCATGGCAATGCCATAGGATCTTCTGTGCCTCTTCTCTAGGCACACTTCTACGGATTACTCCGTCTGCACATCTCTTAAAGAGATATAGTTCATCCCACAGGTAGTACTTTGCATCAGAAACCAGTTTTTTTGTTTGCTGCTTACTGTACTCCTTGGGTATGAATCTCATAGCTTTATAGTTTGCAATGTCTGCAAACCATGGTACTTCCTAAATGGCAAAGAGTTGCTCATCCGGAAAAGTTTTAGAGATCTCAGTAAGAGGGAAGGATGCTCCTGCTACTAGTTCTATCCGGGACAAGTGATCAGCTACTTGGTTTTCTGTCCCTTTTCTACCTCTTATTTCTATATCAAACTCTTGCAGAAGCAACACCCATCTTATGAGTCTGGATTTTGAATCCTGCTTTGTGAGAAGATATTTTAGAGCAGCATGGTCAGTGTACACAATCACTTTTGATCCTACTAAATAAGATCTGAACTTGTCAATGGCATAAACCACTGCAAGCAACTCCTTTTCTGTGGTTGTGTAATTCTTCTGCGCGTCATTTAAAACACGGCTAGCATAATAAATGACATGCAGAAGCTTGTTATGCCTCTGTCCTAATACTGCACCTATGGCATTGTCATTGGCATCACACATTAGTTCGAATGGTAATGTCTAGTCTGGTGTAGAAATGATTGGTGCTGTGACCAGCTTAGCTTTCGGAGTCTCAAACGCCTGCAGACACTCTGTGTCAAAGACAAATGGTGTGTCAGCAGCTAGTAGATTGCTCAGAGGTTTTGCAATTTTTTAAAAATCCTTTATAAACCTCCTATAGAATCCTGCATGCCCCAGAAAGCTTCTGATTGCCTTAACATTGGCAGGTGGTGGTAATTTTTCAATTACCTCTACCTTAGCTTGATCCACCTCTATTCCCTTATTCGAAATTTTGTGCCCAACGACAATTCCTTCAGTCACCATAAAGTGACATTTCTCCCAGTTTAAAACCAGGTTAGTCTTTTGGCACCTTTTCAGAACAAGTGCTAAATGGTTAAGACAGGAGCTGAATGAGTCTCAAAATACTGAGAAGTCATCCATGAAGACTTCCAAAAATTTCTTTACCATATCAAAGAAGATAGAGAGCATGCACCTCTGAAAGGTTGCAGGTGCATTGCACAGACCCAATGGCATCCTTCTGTAGGTAAATACACCATTATAAAAAAAAGGTTATTTACATCTTAAAGTTGTTTAAAAAAAAGTAAGTTTATCCAAAGAACTACTAGCTATTACAAAAATAAATTGTTCATCAAAGACCCACAACTCAGGCCGTACAAGATAAAAACAGAACTACAAAGAAGGACCTATTAAAGGGTTGAGTTCATGTCCGGTCACGACATCCTTGCCTCAGACCGAAGGGGTTGGGTCATACTCAGAAACCGTAATGGCCGGGATGGCCTCAGGAGAGGAAGGAGGAAGCTTGTTATTAACAACTTCAGGTCGGGCAAAACCTCCTCCTCTTCATCTTCAGGGGCCAGGACGATCTTCCTGTCCACTACAATGCTATCTTGACTGAATAAGGACAGATCGGCCTCAAGTGCGAGGACTTGGACTTGAGCCTTTAGGTTAGCAAACATATCATCCATCCCCTTGGCCACAGACTTCTCAAGGATATGACGTGAAAAAAATCATCGGTTAGGAATTTTCACAAAATAATTCCGTTGATAGTATAGTTCAGAACCAACAACCAACCCTCAATCAAAGTTTAACTTGTTTGTCACTTAAGCAAACCCAATAAAAATCGAGAGTATTTAAAACTTGGGTCGTCTCTCAAGAAATTGCAGGAAAGTGTGCATAATATTGGTTATGGGAAAGTATTTTTGGGGTTTAGGGTTGATAAACAAGAAAACAAGTAACAAGAAAGTAAGGCTACAACTAAGAAAGGTCTTAACAAGGACCGAGAATTGGAATTCCTATCCTTATTATCATCATCAATTGGGATGGTAAATGTCTATTGCCCTTTCTCTTGTAATCTGGGATCCCAAACCTTATTTTCACACTCGTCTTCAAGTTGACCATTGTAATTCTCTCTGGGTGGTAAGCAAGATGAATTCTCACTAAGGTACTAAACTATCCTCCTAGACCCATCCATTTGAGCACTAGTCCAACCCTTGCTTGATACAAAAAAAAATTATCCGTAATAACTACCGGCAAGTATACCGGGTTGTATCAAGTAATAAAACTAACAAGAGTGAGGTCGATCCCACGAGGATTAAAGGATTAAGCAATCAATAGTAAATTGATTATTCTAGTTAGACAAGAATGATTGAATGATGAGTGAACATGAAAAGTAAATTACATAAAAGTAAAGGAAAGCAATAAAGTGCAAGAAAAGTAAATTGCAAGAATATAAAGTGCTGGAAAATTAAAGAGCAAGAAAAGTAAAGTGCAAGAAATAAAAGTACACGGAAATAAAGTGCAAGGAAATAAAGTGCAAGAAGGTAAATGATGGAAAGTAAAGATAGAAAACATAAGGGATTGGAAATGTTGATTCCTCTTGAATCAATGGGTCCCACTCCTTCTCAATCATATGAAGTAGATCTGTGGCGGATTGTCAATAATTGAGTTCCAATTCCTTGGCAACCCAATTTCTCTTAACACAATCAATTGCTAATTCCTTGATCTAATTATTCATGAGAAGAGGTTAAGCTCAAATTTCTAATCGATGAGCCATACAACCCTTAGGATCTCAATTTAAAGAGGTTATATGTCACATACCAACTAAAAATGTGTTAATCAAAAGACTTATGAGGGAGAAGCTTCAAACTGAATCCTATGATCCCTTTTCCAAGGATCACATAGAGATTCAAGTAGATCCGAACCCCCTTATGGTAGTGAATGGATCTATGAATCACAAAAGCTTTTTCTTAGCTACATCTAGCAGATTGAGAAGAAGAAGAGTTACATTTATTCATTGGAATTACAATAGAGCTCCTCCCCCTAATGAGTGGGGGTTAGTTGATCATTGCTCTAAGAACAATCAAAAGAAATTGAAAGTGCATGAAAGTAAAAGTGAAAATTAAAGATTCATAACTACAATGAAAATTGAAGACTCAAAACTAAAATGAAAATTAAAGATTCCCAACTAAATTGTCTACAAATTAAGAAAGGAAGTGGAAGAGAAGAAGAGTGTATGAGGGGAGGGGTCCAAAGATCCACTCCCAGTAGAGTGTGCCAATTCATAGAATTCTGAATTGGTCTCCACCCAATGTCTTCTTTTTCTTTTTTCCTATGAACTAAGGCATTTATATAGGCTTTCCTAAATTACAAACTTAAATGAAATTGAAAGTAAACTACAATGAAATGAAAACAAACTACTTCTAGATGCTTCTTGTGACTTTGATTGAGAGGAAATAGTGGGCTTTGCTTGCTTGAAGTTGGACCAACAATCAAGCATCAAGGTCATTTGGTGTGTGTTGGCACTTTCTTTAGGCGCTGCTTGGTGAGCTTGCACGAGAGCGCGTCAGGCCCAGGAGAGTGCTGCGTTCTTTCACGAGCGTGCTCGATAATATGAGAGTAAGCGCCCGTTACGCGTACACGTCACCCACGCGTACGCGTCACCCTTGTATTTTCGCTTGGTCACGCGTACGCGTCGCCCACACATATGCATAATCCTTGATTTTGGCGCTCCCTAGAAAACTTGAACGAGAGAGTTGCAACGAGCGCTATGTTATGATGCTCTTTGGTGCGAGCATTGCAACGAGCGTGGCGCTGTCAGCCTTGTCACGTATAACCGTCGCCCCCGCGTACGCGTGACCCTTGCATTTTCACCCTGTCACGCGCACGTGTCACCCATGCATTCGCATGACCCTTATCGAAGGCGCTCTTTGGTGAGCGCTCTGCACAAGCGCTGAGGTATGGACTCTTATGCGCGAGCTTTGTTGGGTCTTTCTGTCACACGTACGCGTCGTCCATTGGTGCGTGGCCGAAAGCGGGTTAGGAATTTCTCTCAAAATTAGAATTTCTCCGTTGCAAGTATAGTTCAAAATCCACAATCAACCAACACCAAAGTTTGAATTCAAAGATATCACTATTCAAAACCAATTCAATTCCAAGAGTTTTCAATTCCCGGGTCGTCTCCCAAGGACACTTGAGACCAATGAGTGTGCAATTTCAGTTGTGAAGCTCAGGGAGTTTTCAATGAAGAGATGAACATATAAAGAAATGAAAGAACAATCAAAATTGTAATAAATGAACTTATAAAGGAATTAAAGAACTAGCTATGGGAGATAGACAAGTAAGATATAAAAATGATTGATGTAAATGTGTGTGAATTTAAAGCATAAATGGAATCTTGGCTTGGAATGAGCTAAGGGTCCTTTCCTTATTGAAACCACAACTATGACAATTATGATGGGTTAGTCTCACTTGGTTAACCTCACATCAAAGAGTAAGTTAAATGAGCATAAGTGTTCTTAACCCACAAATCCTAACTTGCTTGCTAATTGCCTTAGCAAAAAATTAGTGTTAGTGGGAACAAGAACAATTAACAACCCAAGAATTATCACTAAATGTTAGACATTCCAATTCTAGGAATCCAATTACTCATTTTTCCCAAGCCAAGAGATAGAGAATTAGCCCATAATCACAATTGACATTTTGTCAAACACTTGGTGGGCAAAAATACTAAACATAGGAAAAATGAGAAAATGCTTGAAACTTATGAGCACAATTAATCACAATCACTATACTAGCTCGAACAAGCATATAACAATCATCAAAATCATCAACAAGAATTCAAAATTTCAAAAAGGTATATCTAATTGAACTATGACTTTAATTACATGAAAGATTGTAGAAGATATAACTATAAAGAATAGTAATAAAGAGATACTTACAATGAGAGCTAGCAAAATCCAAGATCAAAAATAAAAATGACACTTGAATGTAAAATCCTAATATAAACCCTAGTAGAGAGAATGGAAAACTTAGAGAAAAACTACTCTAAAACTTTCAACTACTCCTCCTAAAACTATCCTCATGATCCTCTATGCTACGGTGTTGTTTTCCCCCTTCATTATGAGCTATTGGCTTTAGAATTAGGCCTCCAATCCATCAAAAATGCGAGTCACGTGCATTTTTAATGAAGGCATGTGCGGGTACCTGTGCGTACGCACAGACGTGTGCGTACGCACACTCTACCGAAAATTTTGGTTGTGCACACGCACACTGGGCGATGCTCAGGATGGTCGTGCGACGCGTAAGATGCAGCACATGCGCACGCTTCGCTTTGCTTAGACACTTGTGCGTATGCACGCAGGTCTGTGCGTACGCACACGTCGCTTTGCTCTTCTCCTTTGATTCTTCATGCTTCCTCCTCTTTGCATGCTCTTCTTCCATTCTCACCAATCCACTCCTACCTTGTACATCTGAAATCACTCACAAACAACATTAGGTATCGAATGGAAGGTAAATGGAATAAAATAGGATAAACTAGCATATTTTCATAATTAAGCACAAATTAGAAGGAAAGATCAAAAGCATGATATTTAAGGGAATAAGTGCAAGTTTACATGATGAAATCCACTCAAATTCAACCAAAAATCATCATCAAATATAGATTCATCACCCATGCATACGCGTGACCCTTGATTTTGGTGCTCTTTTGTGAGCGTGAAAGTGAGCATTGAAAGCGAACGTAGGCCTCCTAGGACAGCGCTATAGTTCCTTGTGAGCGCCACTTTTTTTGGTCAAGTTGCTCCTTTTTTCATCATGCTTGTTTTGTGCTTTTTTTACTTTCTTTTTCTATCATTTTCTACAAAATAAATCAAAATAAAGAATTGGAAGTAATCTATGATATAAGCTCGAAAATACTCAATAATTAAGCATGATTAACTAAATTCTTGTATGAAAAAGCATGGAAAAATATAACATGATGCACCGTCATCATTGCTCCTCAATTTTGAGCTTCCAACCATAATGAGCCTAGATTTACAATGCCAACCACTAAGCATCCTTCTCTTACGCTTCATTCCATAAAGCGCCCTAAGTTGGCCTTCCGTTTCAAGCAAATAAAATTCAAGTGGGTTAGTAAAGCTAAGGGATATAAGTTTTACCCACTCAAATGAAGGAATAGATGGTGACTTACGTAAAGGAGCTTCCAATGAACTTGACAAAGCGAATTCCACTCCTGTCCGTCCTCTTGTAGGGGCTTTCACCACTTGACAAGGTTCTTCAAGCTCTATCTCTTGCCAAGCTTCCTCAAGTTCAAATGCTTCCTCACCAATTTCTTCTAGCTCTTCCCCATCACTCAAATCATATCTTGGAGGTTGAGTGAAATCTACCTCAACATCAACTTCAAATTCAATGAGGAAGGATTCATCAAGCATAAAAGGTTCATATGTTGATGCAGAATCATCATAGATAGGAGGACTTATAGCTTGTACCATCTCTTCCAATTCTTCACTCATAATATGCCTTGGAGGTTGTGCACTATCCTCCTTAACATCACTTTCAAAATCTATAGGAGAAGGCTCTACAACTCTAGATTCCTCTTTGCATTCAACATCTCCTAAATCTTCAACCAATTTTTTTGGTCCAATTATCTCTACTGCCTCCTCTTGTTGCACTTCATAATCCTCCACATTTAACAATAAGGGTGTCTTGGACAGTTGAGCACAATGATGCTAACTGGCTCATCACTTCGGTTAAGCTAGCCACGACTTCCCCTTGCTTTTGTCAACGAGTTAGAAGTTCTTGTTGTTCTTGCATTAGGGTTGGAGAGATTC
The DNA here is from genome assembly GCF_059453495.1 of Arachis ipaensis. Classification (NCBI taxonomy): domain Eukaryota; kingdom Viridiplantae; phylum Streptophyta; class Magnoliopsida; order Fabales; family Fabaceae; genus Arachis; species Arachis ipaensis. The sequence goes on from NC_142444.1 coordinate 88,424,392, forward strand.
TTCCAATGAAAGTGGTGGTGGAAGACATGGTTCATTGTTTGGAGGAAAAATGTCATAGTTGGAAGGTGGTTCATATTGGTGAAAATCTTGAGGTGGTGTATAAGGAAATGGTGGTTCTTGTTAGTAATTGTGTTGGAATTGTGGTGGCTCTAAGTATGGTTCATATATTGGTTGATATGGTGGATATGGGTTAGGATCATATGGAAGTGAATGGGGGTATGAGGCTTGTGAGTAGGGTTTTTGGGGGGCTATAATGAGAAAGAGGGTCATATGCATATGGTGATTGTGGTTGACAACCACAATGAGGGTCACCACATCCATTAGGTTGATATGCATTAGGAATTGGATTATACCCATAAGAAATCGGAGGAGGTTGTTTCTAAGAAGGTTGTCTATATGCTTGAGGCTCCTCCCATCTTTGACTTCTAAATCCTTGATGCACATTCTTATTGTAGCTTCTATTCCCTACAACATAGTTTGAACAAACTCATAGCCAAAGGGATGAGAATTCATAGTGAAAAGGAAAAACAAAAAAAAAAACAAAACTATCAAGAAATAAAGAAATCAAACTCCTACAACTAGCAAAACTAGAAAACAAAACAAAAATCAAGCTATTTACAATATTGACATATATACAATAACCAACAACAAGCACACATTGCAATTCCCCGGCTACGGTATCAAAAACTTGATAGAAAGATTTTTATGTTGATCCAGAATTCCTTAATAAAATTGAATTGCTTCGTTGCAAGTATAGTCTAGACCAACAACCAATCCTCCATCAAACTTTAATTTTTGGTTGTCACAAGTCCAACCCAATAAAAATAACTGAGAGTATTAGTCCCGGGTCGTTCTCCCTAAGAATCACAATCGAGTGCTCAATTATTGGTTATGAGGTTCAAGGGGTTGGGTTGATAAAAGGACAAGAAAATAAATGGCAATAAAGTAAAGGAAACAACTAAAGATAGCAAATACTAAAAAGTGGCATTCATAGCAAGGATTGAGAATCTGGGCTTTCTATCCTAGTCATTAATTATCATACAATGATTAACAAGAGCTAATCCTATTTAGTCATCTTTAACATCAGAAGAAAGTATAATGTTATCTTCAACATAGGACGAAAGTCAAATAGGCCTAGTTAATCTCAATCCAAAAGTCCTAATCAACTCACTAATTGAATTTTGAAGATATTAGGGCCAATGGATACAATATTAACTAACAACTTTAGAACACCAACATGAGTTGGGTATTAATGACTCAAGATTGCCTAATTTCTCTTTTCAAACTAAGAATGCTCAAAAGCTACTCTAAATCCCAACTAAGAATTTTGTCAAACACTTGGAAGGCATAAAAGGAAAGCATCACAAAATTACAAGAATAATAAATCTACAACTACCCAAAGTAAGAAAATAATAATAGAAGCTCAATTAAACATCAATGACATGAAAACATAAAATTTCATTAAAGAAAATCCCAATCCAACAAGAGTGCATCAACATAAAAAAAAAAGGCATAAAAAGGGAAATTAACAAGAGAACTAAGAAGAACAAAGATGTAAGAACAAGAAATTATAAAGAAAACTAGATGAAAACAAGAATTAAACCCTAGATCTAAGAGGAATTAACCTAATTCTAGAGAGAAAAGGAAGCTTCTCTCTCTAGAAAACTACCTAAAGCATGATACTAAGCTAATCTAATTGCTCACCCTTTGTCCAATCTTGAATTCTGCATCAAATAGCCTTCGAAATGAGTTGGATTTGGGCCTCGAAATCTCAAAAATTGCCTCCAACGTATTCAATTTAATGAGGTCACGTGATCAGCGTCACGCGTGCCTGTGCTCGACGCGTGTGCGCCGCCTTGAAAATTCCCTCCTCACGCATACGCGTGCGTGACGTGTGCGCGTCGATGGCAGATCTCCTCCTCACGCATATGCGTGCGTGACGCGTGCGCGTCAATGGCAGATCTCCTCCTCATGCATACGCGTGGGTGACGCGTGTGCGTGGCCTTGAGTTCAGCAAATCCTCATTTCCTCAAGAATTCTCCACTATGCATGCTTTTATCTTCCCTTCTTCCATCCATCCCTTACTTTATAGACCTGAAATCACTCAACAAATACACCAAGGCATCGAATGGAATTAAAGTGAATTAGGGAGAAGTACAAAAGCATGTTTTCACTCTTAAGCACAAAATTAGGGAGAAGTACAAAAGTATGCTATTTCATTGAATAAATATGAGATAAGTTGATAAAATCTCTTAAATTTAACACAAGATAAACCACAAAATTGGGATTTATCAGGGTCTTTCGCACCCAATTTGGAAGTCCCAGCCCCATATTTTGGTCCCCTTGGGGCGTTAAAGGTCCCAATTGGGCGTTTAACGCCACCAAGGGAGTAAAAAAAGGGGGGGGGGGAGCTGGGGGCGCTAAACGCCAGGGAGGGCGTTTAGCCCCACCAAGGGGTAACTTCCATATCAAATCTTCTAAATCCCATACCATATCTCCTTATTTTCATATCATATCTTTTTCACACCACATTTTTTCTTTTATCCTCCATTTTCTCTTCAATTAGTCATTCCCCCCATAATCCAAATAGTTTTCCTATCACTATATATTTTACTCATATCTTTTCTTATCATCCACCATTAATACAAAATTCACTCCATAATTCTTCTTTCCCTACCTCATGACCAAATTCACATCTCCCAACCCGATGAATAGCACTTCAATTATCACCTCTCCTTACATCTTCACTCTTCTCTTCTCTCTCACTTTTGTCTCCTGCCTTCTCTTTTTCTCTTCCCTCTGCTCTTTGCTTGAGCACAAGTAAAAGTCTTAAGTTTGGTGTTGGACCACTCCGCTTGGCACTCTCCTCAAACTCTCCATGGCACCAAAAGTTGGGAAATCATCTTCAAAAAAGAGGAAGGAGAAAGCTCCCACATCAAGACATATGAGCTCCACCGGCAGTTCTACACAAAGCTTCATTTGGTACATTACTATAACATCATTAGCAAAAAGAAGGTGATATCATAAGTGAAATTCGAATTGAAGGCTGATGAGTACCCAAAAATTCAAGAGCAAATTCGAATTAGGGGTTGGAAAGTTATGGCCAACCCTATAACTGAAGTGGGAGTTCTAAAGGTCCGAGAATTTTATGGAAATCTATGGATGACGGACAAACATAAGAGGGAGCACACCAAATTTAAGACTTGGCGCACGATGGTCTGAGAAAATTCTCTGCAGTTTGACTTGGAAAGAGTGAGGGAGATACTTCAGTTGCCTCCATCTAGAGATGACCCTCATTCTTACAATAGGAGAGTCCAAGCTGATCCGAGGTTAGATCAAGTCCTCAAGGACATATGACTCCCCGGAGCACAATGGAAGAAGGATGCTAAGGGCCAGCAATATCAGCTGAGAAGGAATAATCTCAAGCCAGTTGCTAGAGGATGGCTGGAGTTTATTCAGCGCTCCATCCTCCCCAATAGCAACCGATCTAAGATCACTGTAAGGTGAGTGATAAACTCCAATTTTTTGGTTTATCTTATGCTTAATTTAGGGGATTTTATCAATTTATCTCACATTTATTCAATGAAATTGTATGTTTTGTGAAATTCTTCCTAATTTGTGCTTAAGAGTGAAAACATGCTTTTTAGGCTTTAAAATAGCTAAATTTTAATTCACTTTAATTCCATTCAATGCCTTGATATATTTGTTAAGTAATTTCAGATTCATAAGGCATGTATTGGATGGAAGAAGTGAAGAGAAAAGCATGCAAAGTGGAGAATTCATGAAGAAATGAGCATTTGGAGAATTCAGGGCCACGCGTACGCATCATTTAGCCGTACGCGTGAGAAGGATATTTACAAAGCCACGCGCACGCATCACCCACCCATACGCGTGAGGAGAAAATTCGCCAGCGACGGGCACGCGTCGACCACGTGCACTTGTGATGTTAGTCACATGACCTCATTAATGTGGATTCGGTGGGGGAAATTTCTGAGTTTTCCAAGCCCAAATCCAACTCATTTCTGAGGCTATTTGATGCAGAATTCAAGATGGGTCAAGGGGGAGTAATTAGACAGGATAGGATAATGCTTTAGGTAGATTTCTAGAGAAAGAAGCTCCATATTCTCTCTAGAATTAGGGTTCTTAGGTTAATTTTTCTCTTAGATCTAGGTTTAATTCTTGTTTTCATCTTATTGTCTTTACAATTTTTTGTTCCTACATCTTCATTCTCTTAGTTTACCTTGTTAATCCCTTTTTATATCCTTTTTTATGTTGATGAACTGTTGTTGGATTTGGATTTTCTATTAATGCAATTTATGTCTTATGTTCCTTTATTTTTTAATTGAGTTGTTATTCTTACCTTTCTTGCATTGGTTAGTTGTAGATTTTATTATTCTTGCCTATTTATCATGTTTCTCTTTTGTGCCTTACAAGTGTTTGAGAAAATGCTTGGTTGGATGTTAGAGTAACTTTTTGAGCATTCTTGGCTTGGAAAGAGGAATTAGGCAATCTTGAGTCATTAATACCCAACTTATGTTGGTGATCTAGGTTTGTTGGTTAATATTGTTTCCATTGACTCTAATCTCTTGCTAATTCAATTAGTGAGTTGATTAGGACTTTTGGATTGAGATTAACTAGTCTTATTTGACTTTCTTCCTATGCTGAATATAATATGGTACCTTCTTCCAATGTTGGAGATGACTAAATAGGATTAGCTCTTGCTAATTATTGTATTATGATTAATGACTAGGATAGAAAGCCTGTATTCTTAATCCTTGCCATGAATGTCTCTCTTTAGTAATTGCTTTCTTTATTATTTGTTTTATTTTCTAGTCATTTAATTTCTTGCACTTTTACTAACCTACCCCTTGGATACCATAACCAATAATATGCATACCTTACTGCAATTCCTTTGAGAAGATGACTAAGGACTAATATTCTTAGTTATTTTTATTGGGTTGACCTTGTGACAACCAAAATTAAACTTTGATTTGAGGATCGATTGTCAGTTTGGGCTATGCTCACAACGAGATTATTTTGTTAAATTCCGAACCGGTATAAATCTATTCTTTCAAGTTTTTGGCGCTGTTGCCGGGGAATTGCAATGTGTGCTTGTTATTGGTTATTGTTCATATGTGAATATTGTGAATAATTTGATTTTGGTTTGTTTGCTAGATTGTGTTAGTTGTAGCATCTTGTTTTTCTTATTTCTTGTTAGTTTTTGTTTTCATTTTCTCTTGCTACTATGAATTCTCACCATTTTGGCTATGAGTTTGGTTCAAACTATGTTGTAGAAAATGGAAGCTTTAATGGAGATTTGCATCAAGGATTTGGAAATCAAATATGGGAGGAGCCTCAAGCATATAGACAACCTTCATGGCAACAACCTCCTCTAGCTTCTTATGGGTATAATCCAACTCCTAATGCATATCAACCTAATGGATGTGGTGAGCCTCATTGTGGTTGTCAACCACAACAACCATATACATATGACCCCTTTCCTCAACATAGCCCTCAATAACCCTACTCACAAGCCACATACCACCATTCACCTCCATATGATCCTAACTCATATCCACCATACCAACAACCATATGAGTCATACCTAGAGCTATCACCATTACAACATCAATATTCTCAAGAACAATCAATTCGATATACCTCACCTCCATACCCTTACCAAGATGAACCACTTTCCAATTATGAACTTTTTTCCCCAAACAATGAACCCTCTCTTCCACCACATCCTTCAAGGGATGAAGCACTCCATACCTTCTTACAAGAATAACGAAGAGATATTAGCTCTTATATCCAAAGGCAAGAAGAGCAACAAAAGGAGATAAAGAAGATAGAAATCATGGTGGCTACCATGACTGAAGCCCCTAACCACATGGCTTCCTACCTAAGCTCATATATTCAAGACACTCCCATTGATGAATGTAGAGGATCAACCAAGGAGCATAGTGAGGGAGTGAATTTGGAGCTTCAAGGTGAAGAAGAGGAGTTGAAGCAAGAATTGCAACCAATGAGGGAAATTGAGACAATTGAGCCGGAAGGAGTGGTTGAAGAATTAGGAGAGGTTGATCAAGAATTGGACTTAATCATTGATGAGTTCTTGTGCACACTAACGAATCACCTCAAGGATCCCATTGAGCCTTCATCCATTGAGCTTGAAAAAAATGTCAAGGAGGGTGCGCAACCTCCAAAGCATATGGTGAATGATGAAGAATTGGAAGAAGTGAAGCAAGTAACAAATCTTCCTCTTGAAGATGATCCCATACCAACACATGAGCCTTTTAAATTGGAGGAGTCTTCTCCCATTATATATTTCTGGAAAGCCCTGGATGTCTACTTTCCAACGCAATTGAAAGCGCACCAATTGGGTTTCTGTAGCTCCAGAAAATCCATTTCGAGTGCAGGGAGGTCAGAATCCAACAGCATCTGCAGTCCTTCTTCAGCCTCTGAATCAGATTTTTGCTCAAGTCCCTCAATTTCAGCCAGAAATTACCTGAAATCATAGAAAAACACACAAAGTCATAGTGAAGTCCAGAAATGTGATTTTTATTTAAAAACTAATAAAAATATACTAAAAACTAACTAAATCATACTAAAAACTATGTAAAAATAATGCCAAAAAGCGTACAAATTATCCGCTCATCACAACACCAAACTTAAATTGTTGCTTGTCCCCAATCAACTAAAAATCAAATAGGATAAAAAGAAGAGAATATACTATAAATTCCAAAATATCAATGAAACTTAGCTCCAATTTAGATGAGCGTGGCTAGTAGCTTTTTGCCTCTGAACAGTTTTGGCATCTCACTTTATCCTTTGAAGTTCAGAATGATTGGCATCTATAAGAACTTAGAATTCAGATAGTGTTATTGATTCTCCTAGTTTAGTATGTTGATTCTTGAACACAACTACTTAATGAGTCTTGGCCGTAGCCCTAAGCACTTTGTTTTCCAGTATTACCACCGGATACATAAATGTCACAGACACATAACTGGGTGAACCATTTCAGATTGTGACTCAGCTTTGCTAAAGTCCCCAATTAGAGGTGTCCAGGGTTCTTAAGCACACTCTTTTTTTTTTTTGCTTTGGACCTCGACTTTAACCACTCAGTCTCAAGCTTTTCACTTGACACCTTCACGCCACAAGCACATGGTTAGGGACAGCTTGGTTTAGCCGCTTAGGCCAGGATTTTATTCCTTTGGGCCCTCCTATCTTCTGATGCTCAAAACCTTGGATCCTTTTTATCCTTGCCTTTTGGTTTTAAGGACTATTGGCTTTTTCTGCTTGCTTTTTCTTTTTCTTTCTCTCTTTTTTTTGCCCCTTTTTTTTCTGCAAGCTTTTGTATTCACTGCTTTTTCTTGCTTCAAGAATCAATTTTATAATTTTTTAGATTATCAATAACATTTCTCCTTTTTATCATTCTTTCAAGAGCCAACAAATTTAACATTCATAAACAACAAATTCAAAAAATATGCACTGTTCAAGCATTCATTCAGAAAATAAAAAGTGTTGCCACCACATCAAAATAATTAAACTAAGCTCAAGGATGAATTCAAAATCATGTACTTCTTGTTCTTTTATTTTTAGAATATTTTTCATTTAAGAAAGGTGATGAATATAGGACATTCATAGCTTTAAGGCATAGACACTAGACACTAATGATCATGTAATAAGACACAAACATAAATAAAAATAAAGCATAGAGAAAGAAAATAGAAAAATTAATTAGACAAGGAGATTAAGGAACGGGTCCACCTTAGTGAGGGTGGCGTCTTCTTCCTCTTGAAGAACCAATGGTGTTCTTGAGCTCCTCTATGTCTCTTCCTTGCCTTTGTTGCTACTCCCTCATAGCTCTTTGATCTTCTCTAATCTCATGGAGAATGATGGAGTGCTCTTGGTGCTCCATCCTTAGTTGTCCCATGTTGGAACTTAATTCTCCTAGGGAGGTGTTGATTTGCTCCCAATAGTTTTGTGGAGGAAAGTGCATCCCTTGAGGTATCTCAGGGATTTCATGATGAGAAATTTCCTCATGCTCTTATTGAGGTCCATGAGTGGGCTCTCTTGTTTGCTCCATCCTTTTCTTAGTGATGGGCTTGTCCTCATCAATGAGGATGCCTCCCTCTATGTCAATTCCAGCTTAATTACAGAGGTGACAAATGAGGTGAGGAAAGGCTAACCTTACCAAAGTGGAGGACTTATCAGCCACCTTGTAGAGTTCTTGAGGTATAATCTCATAAACTTCCACTTCCTCCCCAATCATGATGCTATGGATCATGATGGCCCGATCCACAGTTACTTCGGATCGGTTGCTAGTAGGAATATGGGGCACAAAATTGTGATCATCAACAATGGCGCCAAAGGACTTGGAGCTCTTAAACGTGAATCACACTTTGTCACAATTCCGCATAACTAACCAGCAAGTGCACTATGGTCACCTTGTAAATCTCAGTCAGGCTAATTCAGATGGTGATGGAGAATTGATAATTAAAAGATAAACAAAACATAAAATAAAGATAGAGATACTTATGTAATTCTTTGGTTGGAATTTCAGATAAGCGTATGAAGATGCTTTGTTCCTCCCGAACCTCTGCTTTTCTATTGCCTTCTTCCAATCATTCATACTCCTTTCCATGGCAAGCTTTATGTTGGGCATCACCGTTGTCAATAGCTACTTCCCGTCCTCTCAATGAAAACGTTCCAAATGCGCTGTCACCGCACGGCTAATCATCTTTCGGTTCTCGATCATGTCAGAATAGGATCCATTGATCCTTTTGCGTCTGTCACACGCCCAACAATCGCGAGTTTGAAGCTCGTCACAGTTATCCCTTCCCAGATCCTACTCAGAATACCACAGACAAGGTTTAGACGTTCTGGATCTCAGGAATGGCCGCCAATAATTCTAGCCTATACCACGAAGGTTCCAATCTTAGATTAGAAACCCAAGAGATATGCATTCAAGCCATTGCTAGTAGAACAGAGGTGGTTGTCAGGCACATGTTCATAGGTGAGAATGATGATGAGTGTCACAGATCATCACATTCATCAAGTTGAAGAACGAATGAATATCTTAGAAAAGAAATAGGCGTGAATTGAATAGAAGAACAATAGTAATTGTATTAATTCATGAAGAACAGCAGAGCTCCACACCTTAATCTATGGTATGTAGAAACTCCACCGTTGAAAATATAAAAGAACAAGAGGGTCTAGGCATGGCCGTGAGGCCAGCCCCCAAACGTGAAAAGGTCTATCAGAGTATGAAAAGTATGAAAAGTATTAAAATACAATAGCAAAAGGTCCTATTTATAGAAAACTAGTAGCCTAGGGTTACAGAAATAAGTAATTAATGCAGAAATCTTCTTCCGGGCCCACTTGGTGTGTGCTTGGGCTGAGCATTGAAGCTTCCATGTGTAGAGACTTTTTTGGAGTTAAACACCAGCTTTTGTACCAGTTTGGGCGTTTAACTCCAGCTTTTGTGCCAGTTATGGCGTTTTGATGCCAGAATTCTTAAGCTAACTTGGATCGCCAGTTTGGGCCATCAAATCTTGGGCAAAGTATAGAATATTATATATTGCTGGAAAGCCCAGAATGTCTACTTTCCAACGCAATTGAGAGCGCGCCAATTGGGCTTCTGTAGCTCTAGAAAATCCACTTTGAGTGCAGTGAGGTCAGAATCCAACAGCATCTGCAGTCCTTTTTCAGCCTCTAAATCAGATTTTTGCTCAGGTCCCTCAATTTCAGCCAGAAAATACCTGAAATCATAGAAAAATACACAAACTCATAGTAAATTCTAGAAAAGTAAATTTTATTTAAAAACTAATAAAAATATAATAAAAACTAACTAAAATATACTAAAAACATACTAAAAATAATGCCAAAAAGCGTATAAATTATCCGCTCATCAGAATGATAGAGCGTTGGATGAACTCCAACCATCCTCTAGTTATATGCTTAAGGTCTGGTCTTCTCAATTGAACCGGCTTGCTTCTTGAGTCAACTTTCCATTGAGCTCCTTCCACACATATGTCCATGAGGACTTGGTCCAACCTTTGATCAAAGTTGACCCTTCTAGTGTAGGGGCATGCGTTTTCTTGCATCATTGGCAAGTTGAACGCCAACCTTACATTTTCTGGACTGAAATTTAAGTATTTTCCCCGAACCATTGTAAACCAATTCTTTGGGTTTGGGTTCATACTTTGATCATGGTTCCTAGTGATCCATGCGTTTGCATAGAACTCTTGAACCATTAAGATTCCGACTTGTTGAATAGGATTGGAGAGTACTTCCCATCCTCTTCTTCTAATCTCTTGTCGGATTTCCAGATATTCGCCCTTTTTGAGCTTAAAAGGGACCTCAGGGATCACCTTTTTCTTGGCCACAACTTCATAGAAGTGGTCTTGATGGACCTTTGAGATGAATCTCTCCATCTTCCATGACTCAGAGGTGGAAGCAATTGCCTTCCCTTTCCTCTTTCTTGAGGTTTCTCTGGCCTTAGGTGCCATTAATGGTTATGGAAAAACAAAAAGCAATGCTTTTACCACACCAAACTTAAAATGTTTGCTCATCTTCAAGCAAAAGAAGAAGAAAAATTGTAGAGGAAGAAGAAAATTAAGGAGATGGAGGGGAAGAGTGTATTCGGCCAAGTGGGAAAGAAGTGTTTGTGATCTGTGAAAATGAGGTAGGGTTGAGGGGTTTATATATGGGTGGGGGGAGGGTTTGGTTTCGTGTATTAGGGTTGGGTTTGTGAGGGAAAGGATTTTTGAATTTGGAGGTAGGTGGGGTTTTTGGGTAAGAGTGGATGGATGTGAGTGGTAAGGAGTATTTGGGGAAGAGATATGGATGTGATTGGTGAAGGGTATTTGGGGAAGAGTGTTATGAAAGGGTGTGAAGAGGTGGGGTAGGTGGGGATCCTGTGGGGTCCACAGATCCTGAGGGGTCAAGGACTTAGCATCCCTAATCCGTTTAGGGCATGGAAAACACCCTTAGATTGTACTTTTGGTGTTAAATGCCAGGTTGCTGCTTATTTCTGGTGTTTAACGCCAGCATTTCTCCCATTTCTGGTGTTAAACGCCAAGTAGATGCTCTGTTCTGGCGTTAAACGCTAGTTTGGTGCTTGTTTCTGGCATTAAACGCCAGCTTGATGCTTCTTTCTGGCGTTAAACGCCAGTCTGCTGCTTCTTACTGGCGTTTAAACGCCAATAAGCTCTTCCTCCAAGGTGAGCTATTTTTCATTCTGTTTTTCATTCTGTTTTTTATTTTTCAGTTATTTTTGTGACTTCACATGATCATCAACCTAAAGAAAACATAAAATAGCAATGGAAAATAAATAGATATAGTTAAATAACATTGGGTTGCCTCCCAATAAGCGCTTCTTTAATGTCAATAGCTTGACAGTGAGCTCTCATAGAGCCTCACAGATAGTCAGAGCAATGTTGGGGCCTCTCAACACCAAACTTAGAGTTTGGTTGTGGCCTCCTAACACCAAACTTAGAGTTTTATTGTGGGCGTTTTGTTTGACTCTGTACTGAGAGAAGCTTTTCATGTTTCCTCTCCATGGTTACAGAAGGAGAACCTTGAGTTCTGAATACAAGGTAGTCCTCATTCAACTGAAGGACCAACTCTCCTCTATCAACATCAATCACAGCTTTTGCTGTGGCTAGTAAGGGTCTGCCAAGGATGATGAATTCATCCTCATCCTTCTCAGTGTCTAGGATTATGAAATCAGCAGGGATGTAAAGGCCTTCAACCTTTACTAGCACGACCTCTACTAGTCCATAAGCCTGTTTTATTGATTTATCTGCCATCTCTAGTGAGATTCTTGTAGCTTGTACCTCAAAGATTCCCAGTTTCTCCATTATAGAGAGTGGCATGAGGTTTATCCCTGACCCCAGGTCACACAGAGCCTTCTCAAAGGTCATGGTGCCTGTGGTACAAGGTATGAAGAATTTTCCGGGATTCGGTTTCTTCTGAGGTAATGTCTGCCTCATTAATGCATTCAGTTCATTAGTGAACAAGGGGGTTCATCCTCCCAAGTCTCATTACCAAATAACTTGGCATTCAGCTTCATGATTGCTCCTAGATACTTAGCAACTTGCTCTTCAGTGATGTCTTCATCTTCTTCAGAGGAAGAATATTTATCAGAGCTCATGAATGGCAGAAGGAGGTTCAATGGAATCTCTATGGTCTCTGTATGAGCCTCAGATTTCTTTGGTTCCTCAAAGGGAAACTCCTTTCTGTCCAGAGGACGTCCCATGGGGCTTTTCTCACTGAGACTCACGTCCTCCTTACTCTCCCCAGGTTCGGCCATGTTGGTCATGGTTATGGCCTTGCACTCTCTCTTGGGGTTTTCTTCTGTATTGCTTGGGAGAGTACTGGGAGGAGTTTCAGTAATCTTCTTACTCAGCTGACCCACCTGTGCCTCCAAATTTCTAATGGAGGACCTTATTTCGTTCATGAAATTTAGTGTGGTCTTGGATAGATCAGAGACTATGGTTGCCAGGTCAGAATGGCTCTGTTCAGAATTCTCTGTCTGTTGCTGAGAAGATGATAGAAAAGGCTTGCTATTGCTAAACCTATTTCTTTCACCATTATTATTGAAGCCTTGTTGAGGCTTCTGTTGGTCCTTCCATGAGAAATTTGGATGATTTATCCATGAAGGATTATAGGTGTTTCCATAGGGTTCTCCCATATAATTCACCTCTGCTATTGCAGGGTTCTCAGGATCATAAGCTTCTTCGTCAGAAGATGCTTCTTTAGTACTGTTGGATGCAGCTTGCAATCCATTCAGACTCTGAGAAATCATATTGACTTGCTGAGTAAATATTTTGTTCTGAGCCAATATAGCATTCAGAGTATCAATTTCAAAAACTCTCTTTTTCTGAGGCGTCCCATTGTTCACAGGATTCCTCTCAAAGGTGTACATAAACTGGTTATTTACAATCATTTCATTGAGTTCCTGAGCTTCTGCAGGGGTTTTCACGTGAAGAGATCCTCATGCAGAATGGTCCAATGACATTTTTGACAACTCAGACAGACCATCATAGAATATACATATGATGCTCCATTCTGGAAGCATGTCAGTAGGACACCTTTTGATCAGTTGCTTATATCTTTCCCAAGCTTCATAGAGGGATTCTCCTTCCTTCTGTCTGAAGGTTTGGATTTCTACTCTGAGCTTGCTCATCTTTTGAGATGGAAAGAATTTGGCCAGGAAAGACTGACCAGGTTTTCCCAAGAGTTCAGGCTTTCCTTAGGTTGTGAATCCAACCATGTTCTAGCTCTGTCTCTTACAGCAAAAGGGAAAAGCGTAAGCCTGTAGACCTCGGGATCAACTCCATTGGTCTTGACAGTGTCACAGATTTGCAAGAATTCAGCTAAGAACTGATGAGGATCTTCCAATGGAAGTCCATGAAACTTGCAATTCTGTTGCATTAGAGAAACTAATTGAGGCTTAAGCTCAAAGTTGTTTGCTCCAATGGCAGGAATTGAGATGTTTCTTCCATAGAAGTCAGAAGAGGGTGCAATGAAGTCACTAAGCATCTTCCTTGCATTGTTGGCATTGTTATTGGGTTCAGCCATGTCTCCTTCTTTTTCAAAAATTTCTGTCAGGTCCTCTCCAGAGGGTTGTGCTTTAGCTTCCCTTAGCTTCCTCTTCAGAGTCCTTTCAGGTTCAGGGTCAGCTTCAACAAGAATGTTCTTATCCTTGTTCCTGCTCATATGAAAAAGAAGAGAACAAAAAAGAAGAGGAATCCTCTATGTCACAGTATAGAGATTCCTTTATGTGAGTAGAAGAATAGGAGAATAGAAAAAGGAGAAGAGAAAAATTTGAACACAGAGGAGAAGAGTGGGTTCGAATTATGAGTAGAAGAGGAATGTTAGTAGATAAATAAATAGAAGGAGATGAGAAAGGGGAGAGAATTCGAAAATTAAATAAAATAAACTAAAAATATTTTTCTTTTTATTTTTAAAATCAGTTTGTATTCAAAAATTAAGAGAAGGAGTAAAATTCAAATTAAAAATTAAAACAATTAGTTAATGAAAAGAAATTTTGAAAAAGAGGTTAGTGATTTTCGAAAATAAGAGAGAAAAAAGAAGTTAAGTGGTTTTGAAAAAAGATAAGAATTTTGAAAATCAAACAAAAAGTTAAGTGGTTAATTGAAAAGGATTTTGAAAATCAATTTTGAAAAGATAAGAAGTTAGAAAAGATTTTGAAATTAATTTTTGAAAAAGATATGATTGAAATAGAAAATGGTATGATTGATAATCATTTTGAAAAATATTTGAATTGGAAATTAAAAAGATTTGATTTTGAAAATTAAAGTTGTTTACTTGACTAACAAGAAACTAAAAGATATGATTCTAAAATTTAAAGATTGAACCTTTCTTAATAGGCAAGTAACAATCTTAAAAATTTTTTGAATCAATCACATTAATTGTTAGTAAAGATTTTGAAAATATGAAACAAAATAAGAAAAAGATTTTTGAAAATCAATTTGAAATTTTCAAAAATATGAAAGAAAAATGAAAAAGATTTTATTTTTGAAAAAAATTTGAAAAAGATAGAATTTTTAAATTGAAAATTTGATTTGACTCATAAGAAACAACTAAATTTTGAAAAAGTCAACTCAAATATTCGAAATTTATGAGAAGAAAAAGGGAAAGATATTTTTTTTTATTTTTGAATTTTTAATGAAGAAAGAGAAAAATAATAAAAAGACTCAAAACATGAAAATTATGAATCAAAACACACAATGCATGCAAGAACACTTTGAATGTCAAGATGAACACCAAGAACACTTTGAAGATGAAGATGAACATCAAGACTTATTTTTGAAAATTTTTAAGAAAAGAAAGAAAATACAAGACACCAAACTTAGAAATTTTCAAACTTTAGACACTAACAAATTGAAAATGCATATGAAAAATAAGAAAAGACACAAAACATGAAAATGCAAAGATCAAACAAAGAAAATCATCAAGAACAACTTGAAGATTACGAATGACACATGCATGAATTTTCGAAAATTTTAATGAAAATTAAAAAGATGCAATTGACACCAAACTTACAAATTGACACTAGACTTAAACAAGAAATATCAAATTTTTTTTGGTTTTTATGATTTAATTAAAAAAAATTTTTGTATTTTTCAAAAATTGTTTGGAAAAAGAAAAATAAGGATTTCAAAATTTTTAATGAGAATTCCAGGAATCATGCAATGTTAGTCTAAAGCTCCAGTCCAGGAATTAGACATGGCTTAGTAGCCAGCCAAGCTTTCAGTAAAAGCTTCGGTCCAAAACACTAGACATGGCCAATGGCCAGCCAAGCTTTAGCAGATCATTACATACAACAGCTAATTTGCTGAGAAAGACAAAGAAGCTCTTCTAAGGATAGTTGAAACCTCGGTCCAAAAGATTAGACATGGCTTAACAGCCAGCCAGGATTCAACGTATCTCATGAAACTCTAGAATTCATTCTTAAAAGTTATGAAGAACATAGAATAATTTATTTTTTTTTGAAATTTTTTTTCGAAAATAAAAATAATAAAAACAAAAAGCTTAAAATTAAAATAAAATTACCTAATCTGAGCAACAAGATGAACCGTCAGTTGTCCAAACTCGAACAATCCCTGGCAACGGCGCCAAAAACTTGGTACGCATGTTTATAATCTCAAATTCTTTTTCACAACTCCGATACAACTAACCAGCAAGTGCACTGGGTCATCCAAGTAATAAACCTTACGTGAGTAAGGGTCGATCCCACGGAGATTGTCAGCTTGAAGCAAGCTATGGTCATCCTTGTAAATCTCAGTCAGGCGGATTCAAATGGTTATGGGATTTTGATAATTAAAATATAAAATATAAAATAGGATATAGATACTTATGCAATTCATTGGTGAGAATTTCAGATAAGCGTATGGAGATGCTTTTGTTCCTTCTGAACCTCTGCTTTCCTACTGCTTTCATCCAATCCTTCATACTCCTTTGCATGGCAAGCTGTATGTTGGGTATCACCGTTGTCAATGGCTACTTCCCGTCCTCTCAGTGAAAATGGTCCAAATGTGCTGTCACCGCACGATTAATCATCTGTCAGTTCTCACTCATGCTGGAATAGGATCCAGTGATCCTTTTGCGTCTGTCACTACGCCCAACACTCGTGAGTTTGAAGCTCGTCACAGTCATCCCATCCCAGATCCTACTCGGAATACCACAGACAAGGTTTAGACTTTCCGCATCTCAATAATGGCCGCCAATAATTCTAGCTTATACCACGAAGACTCCGATCTTTCGGAATGGAGGCTAAGAGATAAACGCTCAATCCAGGGTAGAACGGAAGTGGTTGTCAGGCACGCGTTCATAGGTTGAGAATAGTGATGAGTGTCACAGATCCTCATATTCATCATGTTAAAGTGCAAGCGAATATCTTATAATAGGAATAAGATTGAATTGAATAAGAAAACAATAGTACTTTGCATTAATTCATGAGGAACAGCAGAGCTCCACACCTTAATCTATGGTGTGTAGAAACTCTACCGTTGAAAATACATAAGTGATGAAGGTCCAGGTATGGCCGAGTGGCCAGCCCCCTAAACTTGATCTCTGAACATAAAATTATTCAAAGACTAACCAGAGATATAAAATAAATCACTAAAAGTACTTTTTATACTAAACTAGTAGCTGTGGTTACATAAGATTAGTAAATGATGTAGAAATCCACTTCCAGGCCCACTTGGTGTGTGCTTGGACTGAGCATTGAGCTTTCATGTGTAGAGACTCTTTTTGTAGTTAAACGCCAGGTTGTAGCCTATTTCTGGCATTTAACTCTGGTTTGCAACCTGTTTTTGGCATTTAACTCCAGAATAGGGCAGGAAGTTGGCGTTTGAACACCAGTTTGCGTCATCAAAACTCGAGAAAAGTATAGACTATTATATATTTCTGGAAAGCCCTAGATGTCTACTTTTCAACGAAATTGAGAGAGCACCAATTGGATTTCTGTAGCTTCAGAAAATCTATTTCGAGTGCAGGGAGGTCAGAATCCAACAGCATCTGCAGTCCTTCTTCAGCCTCTGAATCAGATTTTTGCTCAAGTCCCTCAATTTCAGCCAGAAATTACCTGAAATCACAGAAAAACATACAAACTCATAGTGAAGTCCAAAAATATGATTTTTATTTAAAAACTAATAAAAATATACTAAAAACTAACTAAATCATACTAAAAACTATGTAAAAATAATGCCAAAAAGCGTATAAATTATCCGCTCATCAATGAACTAAATAGCAAAACCAGAATTAGAAAACAAACAACTTTTGAGTAATTTCTCTGATTGTTTGGAGCTGACAACTAATTATGCCAGGGTGTATTGTGTCCTTCATGCATTCCATGGTGGAACACCAAACTTAGAATTACGCATTCACCATGAGATTTCTTTGGTGTGTAACACCAAACTTAGCTCCTTGCAATACAGAGAATTTGCTTACTCTTATTGACAAGCTATGAAAAAAAGAATTACCTTTAGTTGGGTTGCCTCCCAACAAGCTCTCTTTTATCGTCACTAGCTTGACGTTCCTCTCTCTCAAGTGAGTTTGTATTTCATCTTGGACTCTTCTACCATGTCACCCAAGTAGTGTTTGAGTCTTTGTCCATTCACAGTGAAGGTCCTTTATGAGCTTTCTTCCATGATCTCTATGTATCCATAAGGTGAAACTTTAGTGACAATAAGAGGACCTGACCACCTTGATCTTAACTTTCCAGGGAACAGTTTCAGTCTGGAGTTGTAGAGTAGCACTCTCTGTCCTTCCTCAAAGCTTCTTGGTGCCATCTTAAGGTCATGTCTTTCCTTTGCCTTTTCCTTGTACATTTTTGCATTTTCATAGGCTTGGAATCTGAATTTCTCTAATTCTTGCAGTTGCAAGAGCCTCCTTTCACCAGCAGCTTGGCCATCAAAATTCAACAACTTGAGAGCCCAGAAAGCTTTGTGTTAAGCTCTAATGGTAGGTGGCAAGCCTTGCCATACACCAGTTGATATGGAGACATTCCAATTGGTGTTTTAAAGGCTGTCCTGTATGCCCAAAGAGCATCATCCAGCTTTTTCGACCAGTCTTTTCTTGAAGCTCCCACGTCTTTTCCAAGATTCTTTTCAGCTCCCGGTTGGATACTTCTGTCTGGCCACTTGTTTGGGGGTGATAGGGTGTGGCAACCTTGTGCTTCACCCCATATTTCAGGAGTAGGGTCTCTAGTGGTCTATTGCAAAAATGGCTTTCTCCATCACTGATGAGTGCTCTGGGAACCCCAAACCTGCTAAAGATATTATTTCTGAGGAAGTTCAGGACCACCTTGTTGTCATTTGTAGGGGTTGCAATGGCCTCCACCCATTTTGATACATAGTCCACTGCCACCAAAATGTAATTGTTTGAGTATGAGGTTGGAAATGGTCCTATGAAATCAATCCCTCACACATCAAACAGCTCATGTTCCAAGATGAATTGTTGTGGCATCTCATTTTTCTTGGGCAAATTTCCAGCTCACTGACATTCATTGCAGTTCTTCACTAGCTCTCGTGCATCTTTGAAGATGGTGGGCCAAAAGAACCCGCACTGCAAGACTTTTGCTGCGGTTCTTTCTCCTCCAAAATGACCCCCAGAGCAGGAACCATGACAATTCCATAAGACTTCTCTTCCTTCCTCCTTTGAAACACACCTTCTGAGCAACCCATCCGAGCATTTTTTGAATAAGTATGGCTCATCCCAATTGAAATACTTTGCATCATTGATGAGTTTTCTCTTTTGGTGCTTGTTGATCATTGAAGGAAATTCTCCATTTGCCTTAAAATTAGCAATGTCTGTGAACCAGGGTGTCTTATGAACCAGCATCAATTGCTCATCAGGGAAGAATTCATTGACACTTGATTTGTGGATGCTACCTTCCTCATAGGGGATTCTGGACAAATGATCTGTTACTTTGTTCTCCACTCCCTTCTTGTCTTTAATCTCAATGTTAAATTCCTGTAGTAGTAAAATCCACCTTATCAATCTTGTTTTTTACTCTTGTTTTGCAAGCAAATATTTTAGTGCTGCATGTTCAGTGAAAACAACAACTTTAGATCCAATGAGATACGATCTAAACTTGTCAAATGCAAACACTATTGCAAGTAGTTCCTTCTCAGTAGTGGTATAATTCCTTTGAGTTTCATTCAAAACCTTGCTAGCATAATAGATAACATGCACTAAATTTCCTTTCCTCTGTCCAAGCACTGCCCTAACAGCAAGGTCTGATGCATCACACATTAGTTCAAAAGGAAAATTTCAATCAGGTGGGGCAATGATAGGTGCTGAGGAAAGCTCTATTTTCAGTGTTTCAAATGCTAGTGTGCATTTTTGATCAAATACAAAAGGTGTATCAGAGACTAATAGGTTGCTCAAGGGCTTTGCAATTTTAGAAAAATCTCTGATAAACCTCCTGTAAAAACCAGCATGGCCTAAAAAACTCCTAATTTCCTTGACATTACTAGGTGGAGGTAATTTCTCAATTAATTCCACCTTAGCTTTGTCCACTTCTATGCCTTTTTCTGAAATTTTATGGCCAAGGACAATCCCCTCTGTTACCATAAAATGGCATTTCTCCTAGTTTAGAACTAGGTTTGTCTCTTGGTACCTTTTTAACACTAAGGCAAGATGATTAAGGCAATTAGGAAAGAAATTTCCAAAAACCGAGAAATTGTCCATGAAGACTTCAATGAATTTTTCAATCATGTCTGAGAAAATAGACAACATGCATCTTTGGAAAGTTGCAGGGGCATTGCACAATCCAAAAGGCATGCGCCTGTAAGCAAAAACTCCATATGGACAACTGAATGATGTCTTTTCTTGATCTCTTGCATCAACCACTATTTGATTATAACCCGAATATCCATCAAGAAAGCAATAATATGCATGTCCTGCCAATCTTTCCAGCATCTGGTCCATAAAGGGAAGTGGAAAATGATCCTTTCTAGTTGCCTCATTGAGTTTCCTATAGTCAATGCACATCCTCCAGCCTGTTACCGTTCTTGTGGGTATGAGTTCGTTCTTCTCATTGGGTACAACTGTGATCCCTCCTTTCTTTGGAACCACATGGACAGGACTCACTCATGGGCTGTGGAAAATTAGATATATGACTCTTGCTTGCCATAGCTTCATCACTTCTTTTTGGACCACTTCTTTCATGACAGGATTCTATCTTCTTTGGGCTTGAATGGAGGGTTTGGAGTCATCTTCCAGCAAGATCTTATGCATGCATATGGATGAGCTTATTCCTTTTAAGTCAGCAAGTGTCCATCCAATGGCATCTTGGTGCTTTCGTAGCACCTTGATTAATTCTTCTTTCTGTTCTTGGCTGAGGGCAGAATTGATGATCACTGGGTAACTTCCATCCCTTCCCAAGTATGCATACTTAAGAGTGGGAGGCAGTGCTTTCAGTTCCAAT
Source organism: Arachis ipaensis (assembly GCF_059453495.1). Taxonomy (NCBI): domain Eukaryota; kingdom Viridiplantae; phylum Streptophyta; class Magnoliopsida; order Fabales; family Fabaceae; genus Arachis; species Arachis ipaensis. The sequence goes on from NC_142444.1 coordinate 88,444,862, forward strand.
TTTGGTGCTTCTTTCTCCTTTTTCCTCTCCTCCAATTTGCTTGGAATAGGCATTTCAGCTGCGTTAACATCAGCAACCTCAACATTTAACATGGAGTTACCCTTTTTCAATTCTCCAAGATCTTTTTCAAAGGTTTCTTGCACCACAATTTCCATTGCATCTAGCCTCATACACTCTCCCAGGTACTCTGGTGGATAGCTCATGGCTTTGAATACATTGAACACCATCCTCTCCTCATGTAGCCTAAGGGTAAGTTCATCCTTTTGGACATCAATGATGGCTCCAGCAGTGGCTAAAAATGGCTTTCCCAAGATTATTGAGGCCTTAGCTTCTTCCTCCATGTCCAATATCACAAAGTCAGCAGGGAATTTGAATTGTCACGTTCATCACATTCAGGTTGAAGTGCGAATGAATATCTTAGAAGCGGAATAAGTTGAATTGAATAGAAAACAGTAGTACTTTGCATTAATCCTTGAGGAACAGCAGAGCTCCACACCTTAATATATAGAGTGTAGAAACTCTACCGTTGAAAATACATAAGCGATAATGGAGTTCATTGGTCTCGGCCCCAGAGGGGAACTGGAGTAACCAAGTCTTCGGATACAATCATAAAAAGTTCTATTTATAATAAACTAGCTACTAGGGTTTACAGAAGTAAGTAATTGATGCATAAATCCACTTCCGGGGCCCACTTGGTGTGTGCTTGGGCTAAGCTTGAATTCTACACGTGGAGAGGTCATTCTTGGAGTTGAACACCAGTTTTTGTGCCAGTTTGGGCGTTGAACTCCACTTTGCAACTTGTTTCTGGCGCTGGACGCCAGAATTGGGCAGAAAGCTGGCGTTGAACGCCAGTTTGCGTCATCTAAACCTGGGCAAAGTATGGACTATTATACATTGCCGGAAAGCCCCGGATGTCTACTTTCCAACGCAATTGGAAGCGCGCCATTTCGAGTTCTGTAGCTCCAGAAAATCCACTTTAAGTGCAGGGAGGTCAGAATCCAACAGCATCAGCAGTCCTTCTTCAACCTCTGAATCTGATTTTTGCTCAAGTCCCTCAATTTCAGCCAGAAAATACCTGAAATCATAGAAAAATACACAAACTCATAGTAAAGTCCAGAAATGTGAATTTAACATGAAAACTAATGAAAACATCCCTAAAAGTAACTAGATCCTACTAGAAACATACTAAAAACAATGCCAAAAAGCGTATAAATTATCCGCTCATCACAACACCAAACTTAAATTGTTGCTTGTCCCCAAGCAACTGAAAATCAAATAGGATAAAAAGAAGAGAATATACTATAAATTTCAAACCATCAATGAAACAGAGCTTCAATCATATGAGCGGGACTTATAGCTTTTTGCCTCTTGAATAGTTTTAGCATCTCACTTTATCCATTGAAGTTCAGAATGATTGGCATCAATAGGAACTCAGAGTTTAGATAGTGTTATTGACTCTCCTAGTTTAGTATGATGATTCTTGAACACAGCTATTTTATGAGTCTTGGCCGTGGCCCTAAGCACTTTGTTTTCCAGTATTACCACCGGATACATAAATGCCACAGACACATAATTGGGTGAACCTTTTCAGATTGTGACTCAGCTTTGCCAAAGTCCCCAATTAGAGGTGTCCAGGGTTCTTAAGCACACTCTTTTTTTGCTTTGGACCTTGACTTTAACCGCTCAGTCTCAAGTTTTCACTTGACACCTTCACGCCACAAGCACATGGTTAGGGACAGCTTGGTTTAGCCGCTTAGGCCAGGATTTTATTCCTTTAGGTCCTCCTATCCACTGATGCTCAAAGCCTTGGGATCCTTTTTATTTACCCTTGCCTTTTGGTTTTAAGGGTTATTGGCTTTTTGCTCTTGCCTCTTGATTTTAAGAGCTTTTGGCTTTTTCTGCTTGCTTTTTCTTTCTATTTTTTTTTCGCTTATATTTTTTTTTTCGCTTATATTTTTTTTTCTGCAAGCTTTGTTCTTTGCTGCTTTTTCTTGCTTCAAGAATCATTTTTATGATATTTCAGATTATCAAATAACATGTCTCCTAGTCATCATTCTTTCAACAGCCAACATATTTAACATTCTTAAACAACAACTTCAAAATATATATGCACTGTTCAAGCATTCATTCAGAAAACAAGAAGCATTGTCACCACATCAATATAATTAAACTAAGTTCAAGGATAAATTCGAAACTCATGTACTTCTTGTTCTTTTGAATTAAAACATTTTTCATTTAAGAGAGGTGATGGATTCATAGGACATTCATATCTTTAAGGCATAGTTACTAATTACTAATGATCATGTAATAAGACACAAACATGGATAAGCACATAACATAGAAAACGAAAAATAGAAGAAATAAGAACAAGGAATGAATCCACCTTAGTGATGGTGGCGTTTCCTTCTTGAGGAACCAATGATGTCCTTTAGCTCTTCTATGTCTCTTCCTTGTCTTTGTTGCTCCTCCCTCATTGCTTTTTGATCTTCTCTAATTTCATGAAGGATGATGGAGTGCTCTTGATGTTCCACCCTTAATTGTCCCATGTTGGAACTTAATTCTCCTAGGGAGGTGTTGATTTGCTCCTAAAAATTTTGTGGAGGTAAGTGCATCCCTTGATGTATCTCAGGGATTTCTTGATGAAGAGCTTCTTCATGTGCCTGTTGAGATTCATGAATGTGCTCTCTTGTTTGCTCCATCCTTTTCTTAGTGATGGGCTTGTGAGATAAATCTTTTCATCTCCCATGACTCAGAGGTGGAAGCATTTGTCTTCCCTTTCCTCTTTCTTGAGGTTTCTCTGGCCTTAGGTGCCATTAATGGTAATGGAAAAACAAAAAGCTTATGCTTTTACCACACCAAACTTAGAATATTGCTCGCCCTCGAGCAAGAGAAGAAAGAATAGATGAAGAAGAAGAAGATATGGAGGAGATAGAGGGATGTGTGTATGGATGTGAGTGGTGAATGGAAAATAGAAGGGATGACCATGAATGGAGAGAGAGAGGGTGAGGTGGGTGGGGATCCTGTGAGATTCACAGATCCTGAGATGATCCTGTAGGGTCTACAGATCCTGAGATGATCCTGTGGGATCCACAGATCCTGAGGTGATGGGGAAGAGAGATTGAGGTGATTAGTGAAGGGTTTTGGGGAAGAGTGTTTATGGGATTGTGTGAAAGAGGGGTGAGAAGAAGTGAGTGGAGGTAGGTGGGGATCCTGTGAGGTCCACAAATCCTGAGGTGTTCAAGGATTTACACCCTTGCACCAAATTGGGCATGCAAAATGCCCTTGCACACAACTCTGGGCGTTCAGCGCCAGGTTGGTGCCCATTTTGGGCGTTCAACGCCCATTTGTTGCCCATTTCTAGCGTTGAACGCCAGAACCATGCTTGTTCTGGGCGTTCAGCGCCAGCTCCTCTCCAGGGTGCAATTCTGGTGTTCAGCGCCCAGATGATGCCCATTTTGGGCGTTCAGCGCCCAGATACTGTCCATTTTGGGCATTTAGTGCCAGAACCATGCTCTGTTCTGGCGTTGAACGCCAGGCAGATGCTTCCTCCAGGGTGTGATTTTTCTTCTGCTGTTTTTGATTCCGTTTTTAATTTTTACATTTATTTTGTGACTTCACATGATCATGAACCTATAAAGACATCTAACTAAGAAAAATATAGTTAGATAAATAAAAATTGGGTTGCCTCCCAACAAGCGCTTCTTTAATGTCAATAGCTTGACAGTGGGCTCTCATGGAGCCTCACAGATGTGCAGAGCTTTGTTGAAACCTCCCAACACCAAACTTAGAGTTTGGATATGGGGGTTTGACACCAAACTTAGAGTTTGGTTGTGGCTTCCCAACACCAAACTTAAAGTTTGACTGTGGGGGCTTTGTGTGACTCTGCTTTGAGAGAAGCTTTTTATGCTTCCTCTCCATGGATGCAGAGAGAGATCCTTGAGTTGTAAACACAAGGTTGTTCTTATTTAATTGAAGGATCAATTCTCCTCTGTCCACATCAATCACAGCTCTTGCTGTGGCTAGGAAAGGTCTTCCTAGGATGATGGATTCATCCTTTTCCTTTCCAGTATCCAGGACTATGAAATCAGCAGGGATGTAAAGGCCTTCAACCTTTATTAACACGTCCTCTACTTGTCCATAAGCCTATTTTCTTGAATTATCTGCCTTCTCTAATGAGATTCTAGCAGCTTGCACCCCATAGATTCCCAGTTTCTCTATTACAGAGAGGGGCATGAGGTTTATCCCTGAACCAAGGTCACACAGAGCCTTAAAGATCATGGTGCCTATGGTACAAGGTATTATGAACTTTCCAGGATCCTGTCTCTTCTGAGGCAATGTCAGTTGATCCAGATCACTTAGTTCATTGGTGAACAAGGGAGGTTCATCTTCCCAAGTTTCAATACCAAATAATTTGGCATTCAGCTTCATGATTGCACCAAGAAACTTGGCAGTTTGCTCTTCAGTAACATCCTCATTCTCTTCAGAAGAGGAATACTCATCAGAGCTCATGAATGGCATAAGGAGGTTCAATGGAATCTCTATGGTCTCTAGATGAGCCTCAGAGTCCTTTGGTTCCTCAGAGGGAAGCTCCTTATTGATCACTGGACGTCCCAGGAGGTCTTCCTCCTTGGGATTCACGTCCTCTCCTTCCCTTACAGGTTCAACCATGGTGCTTATGTCAATGGCCTTGCACTCTCCTTTTGGATTCTCTTCTGTATTGCTTGGGAGAGTACTAGGAGGGATTTTAGTGATCCTTTTACTCAGCTGGCCCACTTGTGCTTCCAAATTTCTAATAGAAGACCTTGTTTCATTCATGAAACTCAAAGTGGCCTTAGATAGATCAGAGACTAAGTTTGCTAAGCTAAATGGATTCTGCTCAGAATTCTCTATTTGTTGCTGAGTGGATGATGGAAAAGGCTTGCTATTGCTAAACCTATTTCTTCCACCATTATTAAAGCCTTGTTGAGGCTTTTGATCCTTCCATGAGAAATTTGGATGATTTATCCGTGATGAGTTATAGGTGTTTCCATAAGGTTCACCTAAGTAATTCTCCTCTGCTATTGCAGGGTTCTCAAGATCATAAGCTTCTTCTTCAGAAGATGCCTCTTGAGTACTGTTGGATGCAGCTTGCATTCCATTTAGACTCTGGGAAATCATATTGACTTGCTGAGTCAATATTTTATTCTGAGCCAATATGGCATTCAGAGTATCAATTTCAAGAACTCCATTCTTCATAGGCGTCCCATTACTCACAGGATTCCTCTCAAAAGTGTACATGAACTGGTTATTAGCAACCATGTCAATGAGTTCTTGAGCTTCTGCAGGTGTTTTCTTTAGGTGAATGGATCCACCTGCAGAAGTATCCAATGACATCTTTGCCAATTCAGACAAACCATTATAGAAGATATCCAGGATGGTCCATTTTGAAAGCTTGTCAGTAGGATACTTTTTGGTCAGTCCTTTGTATCTCTCCCAAGCTTCATAGAGGGATTCACCTTCTTTCTGTCTGAAGGTCTGAACGTCCACTCTAAGTTAACTATGCTTTTGAGGAGGAAAGAACTTGGCTAAGAAAGACGTGACCAGCTTATCCCAAGAGTTCAGGCTATCTCTGGGTTGAGAGTCCAACCACACTCTAGCTCTGTCTCTTACATCAAAAGGGAAAAGCATGAGCCTGTAGACTTCAGGATCTACTCCATTAGTCTTAACAGTATCACAGATCTGCAAGAATTCAGTTAAGAACTGAAAGGGATCTTCAGATGGAAGTCCATGAAACTTGCAGTTTTGTTGCATTAGAGAAACTTGCTGAGGTTTCAGCTCAAAGTTGTTTGCTCCAATGGCAGGAATGGAGATGCTTCTTCCATGTAAATTGGAATTAGGTGCACTAAAGTCACCAAGCATTCTCCTTGCATTATTATTATTTTCGGCTACCATCTCCTCTTCTTGTTCAAAAATTCCTGACAGGTGCTTACTGGTTTGTTGTAATTCAGAGTCCTTTCAGGTTCTGGATCTGCTTCAACAAGAATATCCTTGTCCTTGCTCCTGCTCATATAAAAAAGAGGGACAAAAAAATAATAATAATAGGGATCCTTTTTACCACAGGTATAGAGGTTCCCCTGTGTGAGTAGAAGAAAAGAAGGAGATGAGAGAGAAAGAGAATTTTCGAAAATAATTTTTGAAAAAGAGTTAGTGATTTTCGAAAATAATTTTTGAAAAGTGTTAGTAATTTTCGAAAATAAAAATCAAAAATTAAAATAATTAGTTAATTAAAAAGAAATTTTGAAAAAGGGGGGAGATATTTTCGAAAATTAGAGAGAGAGAGTTAGTTAGGTAGTTTTGAAAAAGATAAGAAACAAACAAAAAGTTAGTTAGTTGGTTGAAACAAATTTTGAAAAGATAAGGAGTTAGGAAGTTAGAGAAGATATTTTGAAATCAAGTTTTTGAAAAAGATATGATAAGAAGATATTTTGAAAAGATATGATTCAAATTAGTTTTGAGAAAGATTTGATTTTTAAAATCACAATTAATGACTTGATTCATAAGAAATCACAAGATATGATTCTAGAACTTAAAGTTTGACTCTTTCTTAACAAGTAAGTAACAAATTTGAAATTTTTGAATCAAAACATTAATTGATGATGTTATTTTCGAAAATATGATGTAAAATTAAGAAAAAGATTTTTGAAAAATATTTTAGAAATTTTCAAAAATAACTAAAAAAAATTGAAAAAAGATTTGATTTTTGAAAAAGATTTTGAAAAAAGATAAGATTTTTTTTTTAAATTGAAAATTTGATTTGACTCATAAAAACAACTAGATTTTAAAAATTTTTGAAAAAGTCAAATCTAATTTTCGAAATTTTAAGAGAGAAAAAGGGAAAGATATTTTTTTGATTTTTGAATTTTTATGATGAGAGTGAAAAACAAGAAAAATGATGCAATGCATGAAAGTTATGGATCAAAACAATGAATGCATGCAAGAATGCTATGAATGTCAAGATGAACACCAAGAACACTATGAAGATCATGATGAACATCAAGAACACATTTTTGAAAAATTTTTAATGCAAAGAAAACATGCAAGACACCAAACTTAGAATTCTTTAATGCTTAGACATAAAGAATTCAGGAATGCATATGAAAAATAAGAAAAGACACAAAACATGCAAATGCAAAGATCAAACAAGAAGACTTACCAAGAACAACTTGAAGATCATGAAGAACACTATGAATGCATGAATTTTCGAAAAATGTAAGATGAGTATGCAATTGACACCAAACTTATAACATGACACATGACTCAAGCAAGAACACAAAAAATATTTTTGATTTTTATGATTTTCTGATTTTTTTTTTGTATTTTCTTTTAATTTTTCGAAATTCATTTTAAAAAAAGAAAAATAAGGATTCAAAATTTTTAATATGAATTCCATGAATCTTATACTCTAAAGCTCCAATCAAAAGGTCAGGCATGGCTTAATAGCCAGCCAAGCTTTAGTATGTAACTTAGACATGACACGTCTAACATGCCCTACAGTCGTAGCTTTACAGCCAGCCAGGCTTCAACATGCTTTATGAAACACTAGAATTCATTCTTAAAAATCCTGAAGAAAAATATATTTTTTTGAAAACATTTTTAATTTTTTATTTTTAAAAAAAATTTTTTTCGAAAAAAAAGGAGAAAATTTTTGAAAGATTTTTGAAAAATTTTTGAAAAGAAAACAAAAAGAAAATTACCTAATCTGAGCAACAAGATGAACCGTTAGTTGTCCAAACTCAACAATCCCCGACAACGGCGCCAAAAACTTGGTGCGCAGAAATTGTGATTACACTTTGATTATGTAAAATTTATTGCTCTTTCTTTCCCTAGCAATGGCACCAAAAATACGATGCCAATACCATGGTTCACAACTTCGCACAACTAACCAGCAAGTGCACTGGGTCGTCCAAGTAATACCTTACGTGAGTAAGGGTCGAATCCCACGGAGATTGTTGGTATGAAGCAAGCTATGGTCACCTTGTAAATCTCAGTCAGGCAGATATAAAATAGTAATGGGGTTTTCGAAAATAGTACTAAAATAAGGATAGAAATACTTATGTAATTCATTGGGTAAAATTTCAGATAAGCGTGTAGAGATGCTTTCGTTCCTCTGAACCTCTGCTTTCCTGCTATCTTCATCCAATCAATCTTACTCCTTTCTATGGCTAGCTTTATGTAAGGATGTCACCGGTGCCAATGGCTACTTTCGATCTCTCTCAGGAAAATGATCCAAATGCTCTGTCACAGCACGGCTAATCGTCTGGAGGCATCACCTTTGTCGTTGGTTGCATCCTATTCCTCCTTGTGAAAATGGTCCGATGCGTTGTCACTGCATGGCTAATCATCTGGAGGTTCTCAATCATACTGGAATAGGATTTACTATCCTTTTGCGTCTGTCACTACGCCCAGCACTCGCGAGTTTGAAGCTCGTCACAGTCATTCAATCCCAGAATCCTACTCGGAATACCACGGACAAGGTTTAGACTTTCCGGATTCTCATGAATGCCGCCATCAATCTAGCTTATACCATGAAGATCCCAATATCTCGGACTCGGTCCGCTGTATTAGTAATCTAAGAGATACTCATTCAGTCTAATGTATTCATAGGGAATGATGATGATTGTCACGTTCATCACATTCAGGTTGAAGTGCGAATGAATATCTTAGAAGCGGAATAAGTTGAATTGAATAGAAAATAGTAGTACTTTGCATTAATCCTTGAGGAACAGCAGAGCTCCACACCTTAATCTATGGAGTGCAGAAACTCTACCATTGAAAATACATAAGTGATAATGGAGTTCATTGGTCTCGGCCCCAGAGGGGAACCGGAGTAACCAAGTCTTCGGATACAATCATAAAAAGTTCTATTTATAATAAACTAGCTACTAGGGTTTACAGAAGTAAGTAATTGATGCATAAATCCACTTCCGGGGCCCACTTGGTGTGTGCTTGGGCTGAGCTTGAAGTCTACACGTGGAGAGGTCATTCTTGGAGTTGAACGCCAGTTTTTGTGCCAGTTTGGGCGTTGAACTCCACTTTGCAACTTGTTTCTGGCGCTGGACGCCAGAATTGGGCAGAAAGCTGGCGTTGAACGCCAGTTTGCGTCATCTAAACTTGAGAAAAGTATGGACTATTATACATTTCTGGAAAGCCCTGGATGTCTACATTCCAACACAATTGGAAGCGCGCCATTTCGAGTTCTGTAGCTCCAGAAAATACACTTTGAGTGCAGGGAGGTCAGAATCCAACAGCATCAGCAGTCCTTCTTCAACCTCTGAATCTGATTTTTGCTCAAGTCCCTCAATTTCAGCCAGAAAATATTTGAAATTACAGAAAAACACACAAACTCATAGTAAATTTCAGAAATGTGAATTTAACATGAAAACTAATGAAAACATCCCTAAAAGTAACTAGATCCTACTAGAAACATACTAAAAACAATGCCAAAAAGCGTACAAATTATCCGCTCATCAAGGTCGAGTCGATGAATTGAGTCCTATTATTTGTGGTGATGGAGTGGAGAACCCCAAATCTTGTGACAATGTTCTTATAGAGGAACTTCCGACTTTTCCAAGCAGTCATGGTTTCCAGTATGAGGTATTTGACTTGTAACGGAGCTTAGAGAAATGCTCCGAGGAGATCGAGTCCCCATTTTGCAAATGGCTAGGGGGAGGTGACGCTAATAAGCTGTTTGAGAGGCACAACATGGAAGTTGGCATGCTTCTAGCAAGGCAGAAAATTTTTAACAAACTCGGCCGCTTCTCTTTGTAAGGTCAGCCAGAAAAAACCGGCCCGGATCACCTTCTTGGCTAGTGATCAGGATCCGAAGTGGTTTCCATATATGCCATTGTGTACTTTTTCTAGGACCTCCTTTGTGTTAGAGGTCGGGATGCACTTTAAGAGAGATATTTATATGCCTCTTTTATATAGGATATTATGGACCAATGTATAATTTTGTGCCTCCTTTATAAGTCTTCGAGCCTCTTTTTCGTTCTTAGGGAAGACATCGAATTTAAGACAGTTGACTATAGGGGTCATCCATCCTAAATTTTGCTTAGATATAGTCATCAAATCCAAGCTGTCACCTCCTTTAGATATTGATGGTGTATGGGGAGTCTCCTGGATGAGGCTTCTATTGTTTTCCCCTAACTTGGTACGGGCTAGCTTGGAAAGTGCATCAGCTCGGGCATTTGATTTCCGAGTTATATGTCAAATCTCTCCTTCCGAGAACTGTTCTAGTTGTTCTCATGTTTTATCTAAGTATTTCTTCATGTTAGGATCTTTGTCTTGATACATGCCATTAATTTGTAAAGTTACCACTTGAGAGTCACTGAACACAATCAACCTTTCTACCCCTACTTCTTTAGCTAGCTTTAGGCCAGTAAGCAAGACCACATACTCTGCTTGATTATTAGAAGTAGGAAACTCGAACCATAACGAGAGTTCTATCTGAGTTCCTTGCTCGCTTTCCAAGATGACGCATGCTCTGTTGATAGCTTTATTGGATGAATCGTCTACGTACAGGGTCCATATTGTTGGGCTTCCCCGACTTTTAATGTATTCAGCTACGAAGTCGGTGAGATATTGAGATTTCATTGCTGTCTGAGCTTCATATCTCAATTTGAACTTGGATAGTTCTATAGCCCATTGTAACATCCTTCCCACTAGGTTTGTCTTTTGCAAAATGTGTTGCATTGGTTGTTTGGTACGGACCTTTATAGTATGATCTTAGAAATAAGGTTGGAGCCTTCGAGAACTGAGGACAAGAGCATACACAAAATTTTCTATCTTTTGATAGTTTAGTTCTGCTCCTTGTAATACTTTGCTGATGAAGTAGATGGGTTGTTGTCTGTGATGACAAGTCATCTTAGCCTAGTTTCACTAGCCTTTTTCTTTTGTTTTCAATTGAATTATGCACTTTCGTGAGCCATAAGCAAGCCAATTGGGTAGATTTTCATGTTTCCTTGGATTTAATCAACCATGTATGAATTAATGCAATTTCATGAGGTTTTATGCTATAATTGTCACATATTATGAAAGAATGAATATCTCATGATTTTGAGCATAGCTTTGATGTGTTTGGTTGATTAATGATAGGTGAAGAAAGCTTGGAGAAAGGTTGAAGCAAGAAGGAATGGCTAGGAGAAAGAGAGGACAAAAAGTTTGAGCAAAAGTTTGCCTCAAACTTTAGCTCAAACTTTTGGAATAAGTGAAAATGAACCAGGGAGCAAAAAGCTGGACCAAAAGTTTGCCTCAAACTTTTGTGCAAACTTTTGGGCAAAAAGCTGGAGCAAAAGTTAGCCTCAAAATTTTGTGCAAACTTTTGGACAAAAAGCTGGAGCAAAAGTTAGCCTCAAACTTTTTGGCAAACTTTTGGCATCACAAATCAATACCCTGGAGAGCAAAAGTTTGCGCCAACATTAGCCCCTAACTTTTTGGCAAACGTTGGCGCATGAACAACACACCCTGGAGAGCAAAAGTTTGCGCCAACGTTAGCCTCTAACTTTTTGGATAACGTTGGCGCCATGAGTGTGGAAGGGGAGGCCAACGTTGGAGCAACAGTTTGACCCCAAACTTTTGCCCCAACGTTGATATCAGCAAAAGAGGGTGGCTGATGTGAAAAGTTGGAGTAAAAGTTTGCCTCAAACTTTTACTCAATCGTTCATGATTCCAAACCCGGTTCAATTCGGTTCTTCTCCAAACTCCAAGAGCAATCAACCAAGGCCTCTATCAACCCAATTCCATCAAGAGCAAAGGCCTAATTGAAGGCTTGAAGACCATTTGAAGAAAGTGTATAAATAGCATAGGATTTAAGTTTTTCGGAGAGCTTCCTTTTTAGAATTTTCAATACTTGCAGTAGAGAGTTTTCTTTTCGGTTTGATTAGTGCACTTAGTGCAGAGCTCATTTTACATTCTAGCATTGTTGTTTTAATTCAAGAGAATTGGGGAGGAGAATTGATCTCTCTTCTTCCTTGTTCTTGCCCAGCACTCTTTAATTTTCTTGCTTCGGATCTTGGGTGGAGAATTGAAGAACTTCTGTTTCAATCTCACCTTGGGATCTTGTTTAATTCTCTGCTTAATTGAATTTCAGTTTCGGTTAATTGCTTCTTCATCTATTTTCTTCGTTTCCTTTGCAATTGTTCTTGTTGGATCTAGGATGGCATTGAGATCTACACTTGGTTATCTAGTCTCTTGGGTCCTGAGATCCGGATTTCCCATTTTCAATTCTCTGTTTACTGCTTTCAAGCTCATTTACATTTCTGTCTTAAGATCCGGTTCAATTCCAGTCATCCTTTACTTCTCTGCTTGTTGCAATTTTACTTTTCCTTGTTTAATTTCTGCAAATCCAATTCCCAATTCCCTTTACAATTCAAGCCATTTACATTTCTTGCACTTTAAGATTCTGCAATTTACATTTCTTGCGTTCTAAGTGTCTGCCATTTAATTTCTTGTTCTTTAAGATTCAGCACTTTAAATTTCAGTTCTCTTTAATTTCATGCCAATTACCCATTCCCTTTACTTTCTATGTAATTTAAATTCTGCAAATCACAAATCTCTCAACCAAATCTTGATTCGCTTGACTAAATCAACCACTAAACTAAAATTGCTCAATCCTTCAATCCCTGTGGGATCGACCTCACTCCCGTGAGTTATTATTACTTGATGCGACCCGGTGCACTTGCCGGTTAGTTTTGGGTGTTTTGGAGAAATTCATTTTTCCACAAAAATACACATCAAGTTTTTGGCGCCGTTGCCGGGGATTGATTAGATTGACAATGATTAAGTAAAGTGGAGATCTAGATCTAGCATTTTTATTTTCTGTTTCTCTAATTTTCAACTAACCCACTAACTGTTTGAATTTTTGCTTAAGCTAACTAAAACTTCATTCTAGCAAGTAGATTGAAGTGTCACTGGTTTGTGTGTTTCTTATGTTCTGCGTGTATGTCAGGTACAAGAAGAACCACACCCACTTTTCATGAACAAGATGAAAGAACTCTCAGGAGGTTAAGAAGAGCTGAAAGAGGGAAAAATATTGTTGGAGAAGAGGAATCAGAAGAAGAATTCCAAGATATGGAGGAACATTCAACCAATCCACCTGGTGGAGCAGACAATAACAACAACAACCCACCCCAGAGGAGGGTTTTGGCCTCCTATACCTTTGCAAATGCTAGGCATTGTGGAAGCAGCATTCTCACCCCTAATGTCAATGTAAACAACTTTGAATTGAAGCCACAACTCATTACATTGGTCCAAAACAACTGCTCGTTTGGGGGAGGACCATTGGAGGATCCAAATCAACATCTATCTACCTTAAGGATTTGTGACACTGTCAAGTCCAATGGCGTGAATCCTGAGACCTACAAGCTTCTGCTGTTCCCGTTCTCATTAAGGGACAAGGCCGCACAGTGGCTTGAAACTTTTCCTCAAGGAAGCATCACTAGCTGGGATGATTTGGTGACTAAATTTCTAGCCAAATTCTATCCACCTCAAAGAGTCATTAGGCTGAAAACTGAGGTGCAAACATTCACACAATTGGATGCTAAAAATCTGTATGAAGCATGGGAGAGATACAAGGCTCTGCTGAGGAAATGTCCACCAGAAATGTTCACTGAGTGGGACAAGCTACAGAACTTCTATGAAGGACTCACTCTAAAGGCTCAAGAATCACTTGACCACTCAGCTGGAGGATCATTGCAACTGATGAAACCAGCAGAAGAAGCTCAAAATCTTATTGACATGGTGGCCAATAATCAATACTTCTTTGCTCACCAAAGAAATCGCCAGCCATCACAAAGGAGAGGAGTAATGGAGCTAGAAGGAATGGACTCAATCTTAGCTCAAAACAAGATGATGCAGTAGCAAATTCAACAATAATTTGAGCAAATGGCCAAGAGGATTGATAGCCTCCAAGTTGCAGCAGTTAACACAAGCCAACCATCATCCACATGGGGGCAAAATGAAGAAACTCAAGAAGAACAACAACAAGAGCAAGTGCAGTATATGCACAACCAAGGACCAAATGAAGTGTATGGTGATACATACAATCCATCCTGGAAGAACCACCCAAACCTCAGATGGGGAGATAATCACACCCAAAACCAACAACCATGGCAGAGGAACTCGAACCAAAACAACCCAAGAAGCAACCAAAACCACAACCAGCAGCAAACTAACCAGAACCCCTACAGAAAACCTCAAAACAACTACCCCAACCCCAACCAGTACCAATCCAATAACCAACCCACCAACCAAAATGCCTACCATCCACCACCCACATCTCATAACCCACCTCAAGTATCACCTGAATCTCAAAGACTCACTAACTTGGAGACCTTGATGGATAAAATGTTGAAACACCAGGAAATAACAACCAAGAACCATGAAGCCTCCATAAAGAGCCTAGAGAGGCAGATGGGGCAAATCTCCAAGCAGATCTCTAGTGAGAGACATTCAAGCTCTCTGCCGAGTGACACAATTCCAAATCCTAAGGAAGAATGCAAGGCAATACAATTAAGGAGTGGGAGAACATTGATGAGCAATAATGACACTACAAAGAAGCAATCAGAGAGCAGCAAAAGGCCAATAGAAGATGAGGAGCAAACAAAGGCAGATGAAACCAAGGATCGAGTTGTGATGCCAAACAAGAGCATTGAGAAACTCAAAGAGAAGGACAACCAACCACACGGTTCAAAAGAAGTAACTCAGGGACAGCAGCAAATAGGAAAGAGCATCACACCTCCACTGCCATATCCCCAGAGGTTCAACAAAGAAACTAAGGACCAACATTTTCATAAGTTCCTTGAGACTTTCAAAAAGCTGGAAATCAATATTCCCTTGGCCGAAGCACTTGAGCAAATGCCTCTGTATGCCAAGTTTTTGAAGGAGCTTATCAACAAGAAAAGAAGTTGGGATGAGAAAGAAACTATACTGCTTACTGAGGAATGCAGAGGCTTGATTCAAAAAGGACTTCCTCCTAAGCTTGAGGACCCAGGGAGCTTTTTGCTACCTTGCACCATTGGGGAATTAACCATCACTAAAGCAATGTGCGATCTAGGAGCAAGTATCAACTTAATACCATCCTCCTTGGTAAAAAAGTTGCATATAGAAGAAGTTAAACCAGTACAGATATCTCTAGAGCTAGTAGATAAGTCAACAGTATACCCCAGGGGTATGATTGAAAACCTTCTGGTCAAGGTGGACAATTTCATATACCCTGCAGATTTTGTGGTTCTGGATTCAGATGGGGATGATGGTGATTCTATTATACTGGGAAGGTCATTCTTGGCCACTACTAGAGCTATCATAGATATAGAGCAAGGAGAACTAACTCTCAGGATGCATGATAAGAGTGTCACTCTGAAAGTATTACCAGAAGCCCAGTTTAGTAATAGGAGGAGGGACTCTATGGAAATTGACAAGGTGATTTACAATAATATCCCAAGGCAGAAGATTGTGTAGAAGGATAAAAAAGTCCAAGAGGATATTGGAGTATTAGTTACTGAAGAGAGAAATCCCCAAGGTAAGTCTACAGCCGTAAAAGAAAGATCAACAAAAAAGGGGATAAAACGCAGAAACAAAACAAAAAGGGGTTGGAAGGATAGGAAGATTCCAACAGAGGGGCTTTCCAAAGGTGACAAAGTGCAATTGATATATCAACAACTGGGAGCAAGCCAACAGACTGATGACTATTACAATGTCAGCAACATACTCTCGTTGGAACATGCTAAAATTGAACACCAGAGAACAAAGAGGAGGATCACAGTCAGGGGAGACAAGTTGAGGCACTACAATCCTCAACCACCATAAAAGAAAGCTCCAATGTCAAGCTAGTGACAATAAAAGAGCGTTCCATGGGAGGCAACCCATGATTTAAGATTTATGTCATTTTAAATTCAATAAGCTATGATCATCTGAGCATGAAATTTATTTTCATAGACGTACTTAATGAATGCATGCAATTTTTTTTTACATATGCTAAGACTTCTAAAGTTTAGTGTGCCTTCAAGCACACCAAACCAGTGTTACAAACCTTTTCATACTATATGCCTAGCATATGACCAAACACTAAGTTTGGTGTTTCTCTTTTCATGAAAATAAAAAAAAATCATGCATCAATGATCATACATTATCTCTTACTGAGACTTTTCAATTAAAAAGAAATCATATTCTGTGATGAAGGCATCAATTGTGATTTACTACTAGAATCTCACATTTACCCCTTAAGCAAGATACAAGTTTGGTGTTCACCAAACTTTGATGCACGGATTTAGGGACACAATTGATCTTTCATGAAAAAAAAAAGAGAGAAAAAGGAAAATTATGATGAAAACATTTCTTATAAACATTTGACCAAGAATGACATTGGGATTTCAATTTCACTAGTTGGAGGAAGAAACACATATTTTCAACTATATGACCAAACATTAAGTTTGGTGTCCTCCAAGAAAAGCCACGGTTCAAATGGATATAAGGAATGATGATTCATGTAGTGTTAATGAAAAAAAAAAAGCACCATTGCCACGGTTTGATAAAGCTAATGTGTGTTGTCTTGTTGTGATGACTAGGTGGTCAAAGAACACTCTATGAAAGAGACAAGACAAAGGAAAGCATAGCATGAGGACAAAATCTCATCACATGCCTCAAAAAGAGAATCTGCCACTCCTTGAGATGATCACGGCAAAGACAATTGAAGAAGCAAGCTTTGTCTTCATTCATCCTTACATGCACACCTTTGATTCACATAGTATCTAATTGCATCCTAGCCCTTCATTGTTCATTTAAATAACATACCACCTCCAAGCCATGCATGTGACCGAACCCTTGCACTCCAACCATTTAAACTTCTCTTCATCATTTCTCATCATAACAAGCTCGGCCTCAAATTTCATCTTTTTCCAAACACACATCAAAATCTCTAACATTCTTCACACTCCCTTTAACCTCAAGAGTCTCAAACAACCAAGTGATCATGGCCTCTTCCTCAAGAACCAAACGAAGAAGAGGGAAAGATCCCATGGTGGAGGAGAGCACCCCTGAATATGACCGATGGAGATTCAAATCTCGGTACCATCAAATGCAAATTGAATGGATGAATGAGAAGAAGATATATCCAGAAATTCCACTCTTGCTGCCGGATGATGGATGCCAAGAAATGAAGGACAAAATTCGAAAGAGGAGGTGGGAGGAACTCATATCACCAATCACCCGAATCAATGCTAATATCATAAGAGAGTTCTATGCCAATGTCTCAAGACTTGACATGAGTGAGGCCCCAACATACAAGAGCTATGTGTGGGGAGTTGAAGTAGATTTTAGCTCGGATGCAATCAAAAAAGTCTTGGGACTAAAATCAGTCCGCTTTAGTGAACCAGGATACCACCAAAGGGTAAATGGTGATCCGGATTATGATGGGATTGCTAGAGATATTTGTATGGAGAACTCAGAGTGGGAAGGAAATGACAAGAATAAATACAAGTATTTGAAGAGAGTTAACCTTACCCCGGAAGCAAAGGGATGGTAAGAGTTGCTGAAAAGATCAATTATGGGCACAGTAAACACCTTAGAAGTTAACAGGAATAGAGCTATTATGTTGCTTTGCATAATTGTGGGAGGAGAGGTAAAAGTTCATGAAATCCTAGCAAAAGACATTCAAAAGCTTGCTGAGAAGAACTCGGCCGGGTCTTGGTTATACTATCCAAGTACCATTTGGAGGTTGTGTGCAAAAGCTAAAGTGCCAATGGAAGAGGAGAATCCAATGTGGTTAAGCCAAGGCATGCCTATAACCATTGAAAGAATGATGATGGCTCCTGAAGCACATCAAGGCCGAAGACCACATGGAAGAAGGCAGAGAGAAGAACCAATGGAGGGAGAAGAATTACAAGAGGAAGAAGAGCCACAAGAGGAGGAGGAACAGCAGCACATTCCTCTACATAACAATCTGAACATGACTCAAATGCAGGAAGCAATTGGAAGATTATCACAACAGTACATGAGAATTCAAGAAAGGCAAGAGGAATACCATTCACTATACATGAAAAACCAACAAGAACAAGAAGAACGGGAGCTAAGAATGATGAACAAACAAAGTGAATTCGAGTCAAAATTCCTTGTGATGCAAGAAGAGCATGCTTTTCAATCTCATGAATCATTTGGAAAGTTGGAACAAATGCAAGCCGAAAATTTAAAGGCTCTCAAAGAGTTCACAACACTCCAAGATGCAAGATATGAAGTCCAAGCCGACTACAACATAAATAGTCAAATCAAGCTGAACTATATTGGAGAGCATCTGCACAACATGGATCCAGCTTTTCCAACTTTTGATGAATTCTTCAAAAGAAGAAGTGAGATAGAAGTAAGCAATGCAATGAAGCTTGAAGATAGAGTAGAGGAAGCGATGAATAGAGCTGGTTTCTGGCGGGATCAACAGACAACAGACATGGACACAGGAAACACCAGCAACCAGGTGTATGAAAGAAGAAAGAAAAAGCATGACAAATGAAAGGTGGACTTGCTCCTTGTTCATCACTACAAAGAAAAAAGCTTGCATTGTGTCTGTTTTAAGTGGTCCTTGCATCTTTAAGTAGTTATCATAATTAATAATCTTTGCATCATGTTTGTTTCTCTTAGAATAAGTAAGCTAGTCTATGTGTGTGCTTGTATGTTTACTTTCACTGAACAAAACGCATGCTTTGTCCCCTGCATTTTCAATTCAATAAAAGAAATGTTTGAATGTGAAGTGAGATAGTTCTCTGTTAGATAGAAGTACAATAAAAGTAAGTGGTGGTGTGTGTGTGTGATTGTATAATAGCTCACTTTAGTGAATAAGAGAACTAGGATGTCTCCCTCTAAGTAGAAAGTGGCCTACTGTCTATGAATCTCAATCAAATAAAAATCCTTGGTTAGAAAGAAAAACAAAAAGAAAGAAAAAGGGGAGAAAAAGAAATAGCCAAAGAGTGGCAGAACAAAAGAAAAACAAAAAGAAACAAAGCTGGACACCAATAGCTTGAACCTTAGAATATATGCCTGTGGTGTCTTTGTATTAGGATCTGCTTGGATTATTAAGCTCTTTGGAGTGCATCAACACTTGATGACTTGGGTTAACTAACCCGGGATCATCAGCTGAAAGTCCACTATCAAGAGCAACCTAACTACAAGGCATTTAGTAACCCAAAGAGGTGCTAGGCATCAATGTTCTAAGAAGGAATGTGAGCCAAGTGTCTATAGTGAATAATGTGTCAAGTATAAAGAAAAGGAAATGAACTTGCTACACATGACACTCAAATAAAGCTTATGAACAAGATAATAGCCAAGGATAAAGGAATAATGAGAGGTCATAGCAGTATGTTACTTGAAGCTTGAAGGAGGCTTTCTAGGCATAAGAGTCAATAAGAGGTGAGTGTGTACATATCCACATAAAACCCCATGAACTACCAATAACACTCTACTAGAATGAACATCCTCTTCCATTTCATTCTTTCTTCTCAATAAATCATTTCTTGCTTGGGGACAAGCAAGCTTTAAGTTTGGTGTTGTGATGACAAGTCATCTTAGCCTAGTTTCACTAGCCTTTTTCTTTTGTTTTCAATTGAATTATGCACTTTCTTGAGCCATAAGCAAGCCAATTGGGTAGATTTTCATGTTTCCTTTGATTTAATCAACCATGTATGAATTAATGCAATTTCATGAGGTTTTATGCTATAATTGTCACATATTATGAAAGAATGACTATCTCATGATTTTGAGCATAGCTTTGATGTGTTTGGTTGATTAATGATAGGTGAAGAAAGCTTGGAGAAAGGTTGAAGCAAGAAGGAATGGCTAGGAGGAAGAGATAACAAAAAGTTTGAGCAAAAGTTTGCCTCAAACTTTAGCTCAAACTTTTGGAATAAGTGAAAATGAACCAGGGAGCAAAAAGCTGGACCAAAAGTTTGCCTCAAACTTTTGTGCAAACTTTTGGGCAAAAAGCTGGAGCAAAAGTTAGCCTCAAACTTTTGTGCAAACTTTTGGACAAAAAGCTGGAGCAAAAGTTAGCCTCAAACTTTTTGGCAAACTTTTGGCATCACAAATCAACACCCTGGAGAGCAAAAGTTTGCGCCAACGTTAGCCCCTAACTTTTTGACAAACGTTGGCGCATGAACAACACACCCTGGAGAGCAAAAGTTTGCGCCAACGTTAGCCTCTAACTTTTTGGCTAACGTTGGCGCCATGAGTGTGGAAGGGGAGGCCAACGTTGGAGCAAAAGTTTGACCCCAAACTTTTGCCCCAACGTTGATATCAGCAAAAGAGGGTGGCTGATGTGAAAAGTTGGAGTAAAAGTTTGCCTCAAACTTTTACTCAAACTTTTACTCAAGATTTCATGATTCCAAACCCGGTTCAATTTGGTTCTTCTCCAAACTCCAAGAGCAATCAACCAAGGCCTCTATCAACCCAATTCCATCAAGAGCAAAGGCCCAATTGAAGGCTTGAAGACCATTTGAAGAAAGTGTATAAATATCATAGGATTTAAGTTTTTCGGAGAGCTTCCTTTTTAGAATTTTCAATACTTGCAGTAGAGAGTTTTCTTTTTGGTTTGATTAGTGCACTTAGTGCAGAGCTCATTTTACATTCTAGCATTGTTGTTTTAATTCAAGAGAATTGGGGAGGAGAATTGATCTCTCTTCTTCCTTGTTCTTGCCCAGCACTCTTTAATTTTCTTGCTTCGGATCTTGGGTGGAGAATTGAAGAACTTCTGTTTCAATCTCACCTTGGGATCTTGTTTAATTCTCTGCTTAATTGAATTTCAGTTTCGGTTAATTGCTTCTTCATCTATTTTCTTCGTTTCCTTTGCAATTGTTCTTGTTGGATCTAGGAAGGCATTGAGATCTAGACTTGGTTATCTAGTCTCTTGGGTCCTGAGATCCGGATTTCCCATTTTCAATTCTCTATTTACTGCTTTCAAGCTCATTTACATTTCTGTCTTAAGATCCGGTTCAATTCCAGTCATCCTTTACTTCTCTGCTTGTTGCAATTTTAATTTTCCTTGTTTAATTTCTGCAAATCCAGTTCCCAATTCCCTTTACAATTCAAGCCATTTACATTTCTTGCACTTTAAGATTCTGCAATTTACATTTCTTGTGTTCTAAGTGTCTGCCATTTAATTTCTTGTTCTTTAAGATTCAGCACTTTAAATTTCAGTTCTCTTTAATTTCATGCCAATTACCCATTCCCTTTACTTTCTATGCAATTTAAATTCTGCAAATCACAAATCTCTCAACCAAATCTTGATTCGCTTGACTAAATCAACCACTAAACTAAAATTGCTCAATCCTTCAATCCCTGTGGGATCGACCTCACTCCCGTGAGTTATTATTACTTGATGCGACCCGGTGCACTTGCCGGTTAGTTTTGGGTGTTTTGGAGAAATTCGTTTTTCCACAAAAATACACATCAGTCTGTCCTCATCTTCTCCCTGTAGAGTTTGGGTAAGTATAAGAGATTGACCCAGAAAGGCCTTGAAGTCTTGAAAGGGTTGTTCACATTCTTGAGTCCACTCAAATTGCTTCCCCTTTATGAGAATTGAGTATAGGCGTAGTGATTTCAATGCTGATCCTGCTAAGAATCTGGATAGAGCTGCCAACCTGCTAACACTTGTTCGGGTTTGCTTTTATGCCTCTTTGCGTTAGCATGAAACCTAAGAATTTTTTCGCCTCTACTACGAAGGTGCATTTCGAGGGGTTTAGGCTCGTGTCATGTTTTCTTATTGTAAAAAACACGTCGGAGAGGTCGGACAAGAGTAACGAGTCGGTCTTGCTTTTAACAAGCATGTCGTCCACATATACCTCCATAAGCTTTCCTAAGTGGGAAGAAAATACCTTGTTCATCAGTCGCTGGTATGTGGCCCCGACGTTCTTTAACCCAAAAGCATTACTATGTAATAATGGTTAGCCTTAGGAGTTATGAACGAGGTCTTTTCTTGGTCTGGTTTGTACATCGGGATTTAATTATATCCCGAGTAAGCATCCATGAAGGATAAGTACCAATAACCTGAGGCTGAATCGACCAGAGTGCTGATACTTGGAAGAGGGTAGGGATCCTTGGGACAAGCCTTATTGAGGTCAGTGTAATCTACACACATCCCCTATTTTCCATTTTTCTTTTTCAATAGAATTACGTTCGCTAGCCACAGTGGGTATCCAGCATCCAACAATGCTTGCACTTGTTCCTCCACGACCTGTGTCCTTTCTGGCCTAAGTTTCTGATGCTTTTGCTGGACAGGTCAGGAGCCTGGATACACGGCAAGCTTATGAGACATTAGGTCGGGATCTATACCAGGCATCTCGATGGTTTTCCAAGCAAAGGGGTCGTAATTTCTTCTAGGTTGGCTGGTGCACGAATTGTGAATCACACTTTTCACAACGCGTACCACTAACCAGCAAGTGCACTGGGTCGTCCAAGTAATACCTCACGTGAGTAAGGGTCGAATCCCACGGAGATTGTTGGTTTGAAGCAATCTATGGTTATCTTGTAAATCTTAGTCAGGAAGTCAATTATGTTTATCAGTTGAATTGCGAATAAACAATAGAGCATGGATTAAAGGTTACTTGTTATGCAGTAATGGAGAATATGTTGGAGTTTTTGGAGATGCTTTGTCTTCTGAATCTTTGCTTTCCTCTATCTTCTTGTTCACGCACGCACGTCCTCCTATGGCAAGCTATGTGTTGGTGGATCACCGTTGTCAATGGCTACCTTCCATCCTTCCAGTGAAAACCACGCTCACGCGCTCTGTCACAGCACGGCTAATCACCGGTTGGTTCTCGATCCGGTTGGAATAGGATTTATTATCCTTTTGCATCTGTCACTAACGCCCAGCCTTCAGGAGTTTAAAGCTCGTCACAGTCATTCAATCCTTGAATCCTACTCGGAATACCACAGACGAGGTTTAGACTTTCCGGATTCTCATGAATGCCGGCATCAATTCTAGCTTATACCACAGAGATTCTGATTAAGAGATCTCAGAGATACTCATTCAATCGGATATAGAACGGAGGTGGTTGTCAGGCACACGTTCATGGTTTGAGGAAGATGATGAATGTCACTGATCATCACCTTCATCACAGTTAAGCGCGAATGAACATCTTAGATAGGAACAAGCGTGTTTGAATAGAAAACAGAAATACTTGCATTAATTCATCGAGACACAGCAGAGCTCCTCACCCCAACAATGGGGTTTAGAGACTCATGCCGTCGGAGAATACAAAGTTTAGATCTGAAATGTCATGAGATACCAAAAATAAGTCTCTAAAAGTTGTTTAAATATTAAACTAGTAGCCTAGGTTTACAAAAATTGGATAAACTATGATGGATGATGCAGAGATCCACTTCTGGGGCCCACTTGGTGTGTGCTGGGCTGAGACTTAAGCAATTCACGTGCAGAGGCCATTTGTGGAGTTGAACGCCAGTTTTTATGCCAGTTTGGGCGTTCAACTCCAGCTTTTGATCCTTTTTTGGCGCTGGACGCCAGAATTGGGCAGAGGACTGGCGTTGAACGCCAGTTTACGTCGTCTATCCTTGTGCAAAGTATGGACTATTATATATTTCTAGAAAGCCCTGGATGTCTAATTTCCAACGCAATTGGAAGCACGCCATTTCGAGTTCTGTAGCTCCAGAAAATCCACTTTGAGTGCAGGGAGGTCAGAATCCAACAGCATCAGCAGTCCTTTTACAGCCTGAATCAGATTTTTGCTCAGCTCCTTCAATTTCAGCCAGAAAAATACCTGAAATTATAGAAAAACACACAACTCATAGTAAAGTCCAGAAATATGAATTTTTCCTAAAAACTAATAGAAATACACTAAAAACTAACTAACACATACTCAAAACTATATGAAATTAACCCCAAAAAGCGTATAAAATATCCGCTCATCACAACACCAAACTTAAACTGTTGCTTGTCCTCAAGCAACTTAGACAAATAAAATAGAAGACTAATAAGTTGAGAAGCAATAATATCTCAGAGTTTTTGAGTGAAGCTCAGATTCTAATTAGATGAGCGGGACTAGTAGCTTTTTGCTTCTGAACAGTTTTGGCATCTCACTTTATCTATTGAAGCTCAGAGTGATTGGCATCTATAGGAACTTAGAACTCAGATAGTGTTATTCATTCTCCTAGTTCAGTGTGATGATTCTTGAACACAGCTTCTTTATGAGTCTTGGCCGTGGCCCTAAGCACTTTGTTTTCCAGTATTACTACCGGATACATAAATGCCACAGACACATAACTGGGTGAACCTTTTCAGATTGTGACTCAGCTTTGCTAAAGTCCCCAATTAGAGGTGTCCAGAGTTCTTAAGCACACTCTTCTTTTTGCTTTGGACCTTGACTTTAACCGCTCAGTCTCAAGTTTTCACTTGACACCTGCACGCCACAAGCACATGGTTAGGGACAGCTTGGTTTAGCCGCTTAGACCAGGATTTTAGTCCTTTAGGCCCTCCTATCCACTGATGCTCAAAGCCTTGGGATCCTTTTTATTTGCCCTTGCCTTTTGGTTTTAAGAGCTTTTGGCTTTTTCTGCTTGCTTTTTTTTTTTTTTTTTTGCAAGCTTTGTTCTTTGCTGCTTTTTCTTGCTTCAAGAATCATTTTTATGATTTTCAGATTATCAATAACATCTCTCGTGTTCATTATTCTTTCAAGAGCCAACATATTTAACAGTCTTAAACAACAAATTCAAAAGACATATGCACTGTTCAAGCATTCATTCAGAAGACAGAAAGCATTGCCACCACATTTAACCAATTAGAATTTCTTTTATTAAACTCGAAATTTTATTGCTTCTTATTCAAAAGATCTACTATTTTATTCATGTTTAATGATGATGAGAAAAATAAACTATAGCTTAATTGGAGATAAAATCAAATAGATACTAATTACTATTATATGACTTCTAAGGTAAACTTTTTATAAGGACACTGTCACAGGGTTAAGGCGGAAATTGGAAATTAACAACCTTTATTCTGGGGGTATGGGGGTTCCTCTGATCCTTGGGATGCTTGGTATTACAAGAGAAGACTTTTGGCGCTTCAGTTCCCTTAAGTCACGTCCCTGCTCCTCTTGTTCTTTAAACATATGGGTCAGCATTTGACTGTGTTTCTTCTGTTGTTTAATTATTTGCTCCATAGCTTCCTGTATCTTGGTGACAGACGTCTCAAGATATTCCCAATATTCCGCTTGAGGAATCTCTGGGAGGAATTCCTGTGCTCTCTTCTTGATAAGATCCTCCTGTGCTTGTTGTCTCTCCATTGATGCTTTGGTGATTGACTTTTCAATTAGGATATATTCAGTTATTCCCATCTTGACTCCAGCGTCCTTGCAGAGCAGAGAGATCACGCTTGGATAAGCCAACCTGGCCTCTTTTGAATTTTTGTTCGCAATCTTATAGAGTTCAGTGGAAATCAGCTGATGAACCTTCACTTCCTTCCCCGTCATGATGCAATGAATCATCACTGCTCTTTTAACTGTGACTTCAGAACGGTTGCTAGTGGGCAACAAAGAACGCCCAATGAAGTCCAGCCATCCTCTGGCAACTGGTTTGAGATCCTCTCTCTTGAGTTGATTTGGGACGCCCTTTGTGTTGGTGGTCCACCTGGCTCCAGGGATACATATGTCCTCTAGAATCTTATCCAGGCCAATGTCTGCTCTCATCATCCTCCTGTTGAAGGAGTCTGGATCATCCTTTAGCTGAGGTAGCTTTAATATCTCTCTGATCTTGTCAGGGGTGGTATGAACAATCTTTCCCCAGACCATGGTCCGAAATTCGTAGCAGGCAGTTCCAGATAGTCTTTGCTTGTCAGTCTGCCACATATTAGCATAGAACTCCTGGACCATGTTCCTTCCTACTTTCGTTTCAGGATTAGCTAGGACTTCCCAGTTCCTGATTCGAATTTGCTCCTGGATCTCCGGATATTCATCTTCTTTCAGATCGAATCTAACTTCCGGGATCACTGATCTCAGACCCATTACTTTAAGATAATGGTCTGAATGTTCTTTAGATAAGAACTTCCCTTGATTCCAAAGTGGTTTTGGAACGCTCTCTTTCTTGCCTCTTGGAGTGGATTGTTTTCCTTTGGGAGCCATGATCTTAGTGACTTCGGATAAACACACCAAACTTAGAGGTTTGCTTGTCCTCAAGCAAAAGAAAAGAAAGGAGAGGGATAGAAGGAGATCGAGGTGCACTTG
The DNA here is from genome assembly GCF_059453495.1 of Arachis ipaensis. Taxonomy (NCBI): domain Eukaryota; kingdom Viridiplantae; phylum Streptophyta; class Magnoliopsida; order Fabales; family Fabaceae; genus Arachis; species Arachis ipaensis. The sequence continues at coordinate 88,471,108 of NC_142444.1, forward strand.
GTAATGGAGGAGGGGGGAGGCCGAACCCAATTTTAAAGGGGTGGGGGGGTGGGTTTTCGAAAGATTGGAAAAGATAAGCTAAAAAGATTGAGTTGAAAAAGATAAGATAGAAGATATAGTGTAATTTTGAAAAGATAGGATAGATTTTTGAAAAAGATAAATTTGGATTTTGAAAAAGATAATATGAAGATTTGAAAAAGATATGGATTAGTTGAAAAGATTTTTGAGTGAAAAAGATAGATTTGTTTTCAGAAAAGATTTTGAAAAGAGTTGGATTGAAATTGGAAAGATGGATTTTTAGAAATTAAGGATTTTAGAAATCAGGGTTCTTGACATGTTCATGTAAAAATCATGCCTTGAAGCATAAAATTTGAAATTAAAATGGAAATACGTGTGGGATAAATGGATTTGGCTCCTCCCTGTCTTCCTGGCGTTTGAACGCCCAAACACTGCTTGTTTTGGGCGTTCAGCGCCCAAATGCTGATCTCCTGGGCGTTCAGCGCCCATTTGCTGCCATTCCTGGTGTTCAACGCCCAGTGGGTGGCCATTTCTGGCGTTGAACGCCCAAATTGCTACCATTACTGGCGTTCAGCACCCAGTGGATGCCCATTTTGGGCGCTGAACGCCCAAAATGCCCCTTTACTGGCGTTTTCTTGCCATTGAGCTCCCTATCTCTGTTTTGTGTGCAAATTCCTTCTGTAACCCTGTAAACTTATGCAAATGATTCTTTACCTTAGTGTCAGTAAACTTTATATAAACAAATAAAAAAGAAAAATAGGGCAAAATGCTTAGAGGATTAATGCCCCATGGCTGGGTTGCCTCCCAGCAAGCGCTTCTTTATTGTCTTTAGCTGGACCTTGCTGAGCTTTTAATCTAGCTTCAGCCTTGAGCATTCTTGCTCAAAGTTGCCTTCAAGATAATGCTTGATTCTCTGTCCATTGACAATGAACTTCTTATCAGAATCAATATCTTGAAGCTCCACGTAACCATATGGTGACACACTTGTAATCACGTATGGTCCCCTCCACCGGGATTTCAGTTTCCCGGGGAATAGCCTGAGTCTAGAGTTAAACAACAGGACCTTCTGTCCTGGTTCAAAGATTCTAGATGACAGCTTTCTGTCATGCCATTTTTTTTATTTTTCTTTATAAAGCTTGGCATTTTCGAAAGCAGTGAATCTGAATTCCTCTAGCTCATTTAGCTGGAGCAATCATTTTTCTCCTGCTAATTTGGCATCAAAGTTTAGGAACCTGGTTGCCCAATAGGCTTTATGTTCCAGTTCCACGGGCAGGTGACATGCCTTACCATAAACAAGTTGGTATGGAGAGGTCCCTATAGGGGTCTTGAATGCTGTTCTGTAAGCCCACAGAGCATCATCCAAGCTCCGTGCCCAATCCTTTCTACGGGTACTTACTGTCCGTTCCAGGATTCTCTTTAATTCTCTATTAGAGACTTCAGCTTGCCCATTGGTTTGTGGATGATATGGGGTGGCTATCTTGTGGCGAATTCCATACCGAACCATGGCAGAGTAAAGCTGTTTATTGCAGAAGTGAGTGCCCCCATCACTGATTAGTACTCTAGGGACACCAAACCTGCTAAAGATATGTTTCTGGAGGAACTTCAGCACTGTTTTAGTATCATTGTTGGGTGTGGCAATAGCCTCAACCCATTTTGATACATAGTCAACTGCCACCAGAATATAAGTGTTTGAGTATGATGGTGGGAAAGGTCCCATGAAGTCAATTCTCCATACATCAAACAACTCTATTTCCAAGATTCCTTGTTGAGGCATGGCGTAACCATGAGGCAGATTACCAGCTCTTTGGCAACTGTCACAATTACGTACAAACTCTCGGGAATCTTTATAGAGTGTGGGCCAATAGAAGCCACATTGGAGTACCTTGGTGGCTGTTCGCTCACCTCCGAAATGGCCTCCATATTGAGATCCATGGCAATGCCATAGGATTCTCTGTGCTTCCTCTCTGGGGACACACCTACGGATAATTCCGTCTGCACATCTCTTAAAGAGATAGGGCTCATCCCACAAGTAGTACTTTGCATCAGTAACTAATTTTTTCTTTTGTATTCGATTGTACTCCTTGGGTATGAACCTTGCAGCTTTATAGTTTGCAATATCGGCAAACCATGGTGCTTCCTGAATGGCAAATAGATGCTCATCAGGGAACGTCTCAGAGATCTCAAGAAAGGGGAGGGACGTCCCTTCCACTGGTTCTATCCGGGACAGATGATCAGCTACTTGGTTCTCTGTCCCTTTTCTGTCTCTTATTTCTATATCAAACTCTTGCAGAAGCAATACCCATCTGATGAGCCTGGGTTTTGAATCCTGCTTTGTGAGTAGATACTTAAGAGTAGCATGGTCAGTGTACACAATCACCTTTGATCCTACTAAGTAGGATCTGAACTTGTCAATGGCGTAAACCACTGCAAGTAATTCCTTTTCTGTGGTTGTGTAATTTTTCTGGGCATCATTTAAAACGCGACTAGCATAATAAATGACATGCAGAAGCTTGTCATGCCTCTGTCCCAACACTGCACCAATGGCATGATCACTGGCATCACACATTAGCTCAAATGGTAATGTCCAGTCTGGTGCAGAAATAACTGGTGCTGTGACCAGCTTAGCTTTCAGTGTTTCAAACGCCTGCAGGCATGCTGTGTCAAACACAAATGGCGTGTCAGCAGCTAGCAGATTGCTTAGAGGTTTTGCGATTTTTGAAAAATCCTTTATAAACCTCCTATAGAATCCCTGCATGTCCTAGAAAGCTTTTGATTGCCTTAACATTGGCAGGTGGTGGTAATTTTTCAATTACCTCTATTTTTGCTTGATCCACCTCTATTCCCTTGTTAGAGATTTTATGCCCAAGAACAATTCCTTCAGTCACCATGAAGTGACACTTTTCCCAGTTTAAAACTAGGTTGGTTTCTTGGCATCTTTTCAGAACAAGTTTCAGGTGATCAAGACAGGAGCTGAATGAGTCTCCATATACTGAGAAGTCATCCATGAAGACTTCCAGAAATTTTTCCACCATATCAGAGAAAATAGAGAGCATGCATCTTTGGAAGGTTGCAGGCGCATTACATAGCCCACAGGGCATCCTTCTATAAGCAAACACTCCGGATGGACATGTGAATGCTGTTTTCTCTTGATCCTGGGGATCTACTGCAATCTGGTTATAGCCTGAGTAGCCATCCAAAAAGCAGTAATAATCATGACCTGCTAGTCTTTCTAGCATCTGGTCTATGAATGGTAAAGGAAAATGATCCTTTCTGGTGGCTGTATTGAGCCTTCTGTAGTCAATACACATGCGCCACCCTGTAACTGTTCTTGTAGGAACCAGTTCATTTTTTTCATTATGAATCACTGTCATGCCTCCCTTTTTTGGGACGACTTGAACAGGGCTCACCCAGGGGCTATCAGAAATAGGATAAATGATCCCAGCCTCCAGTAATTTGGTGACTTCTTTCTGCACCACTTCCTTCATGGCTGGATTTAGCCGCCTCTGTGGTTGAACCACTGGTTTGGCATTGTCCTCCAATAGGATTTTGTGCATGCATCTAGCTGGGCTTATGCCCTTAAGGTCGCCTATGGACCACCCAAGAGCTGTCTTGTGTGTCCTTAGCACTTGAATAAGTGCTTCCTCTTCCTGTGAATTTAAAGCAGAGCTTATGATTACTGGAAAAGTGTCACCTTCTCCCAGAAATGCATATTTCAAGGATGGTGGTAGTGGCTTGAGCTCGGGTTTAGGAGGTTTTTCCTCTTTCAGAAGAAAGTTCAGAGTCTCTTTCATGTCCTCTGAATCCTCCAAATCAGGCTGAACATCTTTAAAGATGTCTTCCAACTCTGATTCGAGACTCTCAGCCATGTTGATCTCTTCTACCAAAGAGTCAATGAGATCAACTTTCATGCAGTCTGTTGATGTGTCTGGATGCTGCATGGCTTTGACAGCGTTCAACTTAAACTCATCATCATTGACTCTCAGGGTTATTTCCCCCTGTTGGACGTCAATGAGGGATCGTCCAGTTGCTAGGAAGGGTCTTCCTAGAATGAGAGTAGCACTCTTGTGCTCCTCCATTTCCAGCACAACAAAGTCAGTGGGAAAGGCGAATGGCCCAACTCTGACAATCATGTCTTCAATCACTCCTGATGGGTATTTAGTGGAACCATCAGCAAGTTGGAGACATATCCGGGTTGGTTTAACTTCTTCAGTTAAGCCAAGCTTCCTGATAGTGGCTGCAGGTATTAGGTTGATGCTTGCCCCAAGATCGCATAAAGCTGTCTTGGTGCAATCACCTTCTAATATGCATGGTATCAGAAAACTCCCAGGGTCTTTAAGCTTTTCAGGAAAGCTTTTCAGAATGACTGCACTGCATTCTTCAGTGAGGAGAACTCTTTCTGTTTCTCTCCACTCCTTTTTATGACTCAAGATTTCTTTCATGAAATTGGCATAAGAAGGTATTTGCTCAAGTGCCTCTGCAAATGGAATCTTTATTTCAAGAGTCCTTAGATAATCTGCAAAGCGAGCAAATTGCTTATCCTGCTCCTCTTTCCGGAGTTTTTGAGGATAAGGTATCTTGGCTTTATATTCCTCAACCTTAGTGGTTAAAGAAGCCTTTTTAGAGGGGTTGTTATCAGCACTTGTGTGTGTCTGATCCCTCACTGGCAATTGAATGCCAGAGTCAAAAGCTGGAGTGACGTTAGACGCCAGCTCACTGTCTGTTCCTAGCGCCTGAACGCCAGAAATGTGCCCATTTTGGGCATTCAACGCTGGATTCTACCCCATTTGGGCGTTCAACGCCAGATTCTTGCCCATTTCTGGCGTTGAACGCCAATCTTGCCTTGTTTCTGGCGCTGAACGCCAGTTTTGGGCATGGTCTGGGCGTTCAGCGCCAGCCTTCCACCCATTTTCTGGCGTTTTAGTGCCAAAATTATTTTTCCCTGGGCTCTTACTGTCCTCAGGTAAATCTTTGGTGGGTCGCTCATTTCTTGAATTTTTGATGCCTTGAGGTGGGGTATTTAGTGTTTTCCCACTCCTCAATTGAACTGCTTGACATTCTTCTGCTATTTGCCTTGATAGCTGCTGCTTTGTTTGCTTAAACTGTTCGTCCATATGTATATTAGCTATCCTTGTCTCCTGTAGCCTGTCCTTGAATTCAGCTAACTGCTTTGTTAGAAAATCCAATTGCTGATTGAATTCAGCAGCTTGTTTTACAGTACTGAATTCAGCAGTTACTGTTTTAACCTCTTCATTCATGGAAGGGTTGCTGCTTAGATACAGATGCTGATTCCTGGCAACTGTATCAATGAGCTCTTGAGCCTCTTCAATTGTCTTTCTCATATGGATAGATCCACCAGCTGAGTAATCTAGAGACATCTGAGCTCCTTCTGCAAGCCCATAGTAGAAGATGTCTAACTGAACCCACTCTGAAAACATTTCAGAGGGGCATTTTCGTAGCATCTCTCTGTATCTCTCCCAGGCATCATAAAGAGATTCATTATCTCCTTGTTTAAAGCCTTGGATGTCCAGCCTTAGCTGTGTCATCCTTTTTGGAGGAAAATACTGATTCAGGAATTTTTCTGTCAGATGTTTCCATGTTCTTATGCTGGCCTTAGGTTGGTTATTTAACCACCTCTTAGCTTGATCTTTTACAGCAAATGGGAACAGTAATAGTCTGTAGACATCCTGATCTATTTCCTTATCATGTACTGTGTCAGCAATTTGTAGAAATTGTGCCAGAAACTCTGTAGGTTCTTCCTATGGAAGACCGGAATACTGGCAACTTTGCTGCACCATGATAATGAGCTGAGGATTCAACTCAAAGCTACTGACTCCAATGGAGGGTATGCAGATACTACTCCCATATGAAGCAGTAGAGGGGTTAGAATATGACCCCAGAGTCCTCCTGGACTGTTCATCTCCATTTATGTCCATGATGGATATATGGATATAACTTGGACTGATTTACCTTTTTAATTATTTTATTTTATGGAAAGAGGACAACTTAACCAAAAATAAAAATAACAAAAATTATGATTTTCGAAAAAGTGAGGGGAGAAAAAGTGGTTAGAAAGTTTTGAAAAAGATATGATTTGGAAAAGATTTTAAAAATTTTTTTTTTATTTAATTTTCAAAAATTTGTTTTGAAAGTAGAGAGAAAAGATATTTTTGAATTTAGTGAGGAAAGAGAAAAACAATAGGATAGCACAAGATTTAAAATTTTTAGATCTAGTGTTCCTTGTTTTCGAAAAATTTGGAGGGAAAACACCAAGGAACACCAAACTTAAAAATTTTAAGATCAAGACCAAACCAAAATTTTCGAAAATCAAAGGAAATCAACAGGAAAACACCAAACTTAAAGTTTGGCACAAAATTTAATAGAGAAAATATTATTTAGGAAAAAGAAGGTTTTGAAAAGAATATAAAAGATTCTAACCCAATTACCAAGAACACAGATTAACGCTCTAGCCAAATGAGTTATGGAAATTTTCAAAAAATTTTAAGAAAAATCAACAAGAAAACACCAAACTTAAAGTTTGGCACAGGATTTAACAGAAAAATGATTTTTGAAGAAGGTTTTAAAAATATGATAGCCAATTACCATGAACATAAACACCACGTTCTAACTAACTGAGCTATAAATTTAAAGTGTTTTAACAAGGGATAAATAATAAAAGACTCTAAACCAAAAAGAAAGAATTTTTTCCTAATCTAAGCAACAAAATAATCCGTCAGTTGTTCAAACACGAACAATCCCCGGCAACGGCGCCAAAAACTTGGTGCACGAATTGTGAATCACACTTTTCACAACGCGTACCACTAACCAGCAAGTGCACTGGGTTGTCCAAGTAATACCTCACGTGAGTAAGGGTCGAATCCCACGGAGATTGTTGGTTTGAAGCAACCTATGGTTATCTTGTAAATCTTAGTCAGGAAGTCAATTATCTTTATCAGTTGAATTGCGAATAAACAATAGAGCATGGATTAAAGGTTACTTGTTATGCAGTAATGGAGAATATGTTGGAGTTTTTGGAGATGCTTTGTCTTCTGAATCTTTGCTTTCCTCTGTCTTCTTGTTCACGCACGCACGTCCTCCTATGGCAAGCTATGTGTTGGTGGATCACCGTTGTCAATGGCTACCTTCCATCCTTCCAGTGAAAACTACGCTCACGCGCTCTGTCACAGCACGGCTAATCACCGGTTGGTTCTCGATCCGGTTGGAATAGGATTTATTATCCTTTTGCATCTGTCACTAACTCCCAGCCTTCAGGAGTTTGAAGCTCGTCACAGTCATTCAATCCTTGAATCCTACTCGGAATACCACAGACGAGGTTTAGACTTTCCGGATTCTCATGAATGCCGCCATCAATTCTAGCTTATACCACGGAGATTCTGATTAAGAGATCTCAGAGATACTCATTCAATCGGATATAGAACGGAGGTGGTTGTCAGGCACACGTTCATGGTTTGAGGAAGATGATGAATGTCACTGATCATCACCTTCATCACAGTTAAGTGTGAATGAACATCTTAGATAGGAACAAGCGTGTTTGAATAGAAAACAGAAATACTTGCATTAATTCATCGAGACACAGCAGAGCTCCTCACCCCCAACAATGGGGTTTAGAGACTCATGCCGTCGGAGAATACAAAGTTTAGATCTGAAATGTCATGAGATACCAAAAATAAGTCTCTAAAAGTTTTTTAAATATTAAACTAGTAGCCTAGGTTTACAAAAATTGGATAAACTATGATGGATGATGCAGAGATCCACTTCTGGGGCCCACTTGGTGTGTGCTGGGGCCCACTTGGTGTGTGCTGGGGCTGAGACTTAAGCAATTCACGTGCAGAGGCCATTTGTGGAGTTGAACGCCAGTTTTTATGCCAGTTTGGGCGTTCAACTCCAGCTTTTGATCCTTTTCTGGCGCTGGACGCCAGAATTGGGCAGAGGACTGGCGTTGAACGCCAGTTTATGTCGTCTATCCTTGTGCAAAGTATGGACTATTATATATTTCTGGAAAGCCCTGGATGTCTACTTTCCAATGCAATTGGAAGCACGCCATTTCGAGTTCTGTAGCTTTAGAAAATCCACTTTGAGTGCAGGGAGGTCAGAATCCAACAGCATCAGCAGTCCTTTTTCAGCCTGAATCAGATTTTTGCTCAGCTCCTTCAATTTCAGCCAGAAAAATACCTGAAATTACAGAAAAACACACAACTCATAGTAAAGTCCAGAAATATGAATTTTTCCTAAAAACTAATAGAAATACACTAAAAACTAACTAACACATACTCAAAACTATATGAAATTAACCCCAAAAAGCGTATAAAATATCCGCTCATCATTGGCCCCTATATTTGTTATTTTTTCAGGGTGATCTCTAATTTGCACTTCTTCCACCATTCCTCCAGGTTGAGGGCGCAATTTCTCTTGAGATCGAATACCACCAAGTTCAATAATGTTGACTTCTTTTCCCCCGGACTGCCTTTTAAATTGAGGCTTTTATTGTAACATTTGTGTGCTAGCTTTTAACCTCCCTTTATGGTAGCAATTAGTTCTATAATTGGAAACTTCATGCATAGATGAGGCATAGAGACAACTGCTACAAGTTAGTTCAAGGTTTTCCAACCTATTAGGGCATTATATGCCGAAGTGGCATCAACTACGATGTAGTCGATGCTTAATGTCTTTGAGCTCATACCCTTTCCAAAAGTAGTGTATAGAGAGATATACCCAAGAGGTCGGATCGATGTGTCCCCCAATTCGAAGAGGTTATTTGGGTATGCCTTTAGATCCTTTTCTTTCAGCTTGAGCTTATCAAAAGCGGGTTTAAACAATATATCTTACGAGCTACCTTGATCCACTAGTGTTCTATGAAGGTTTGCATTAGCAATAATAATTGTTATCACCACAGAGTTGTCATGGCTAGGCATTTCCCCTTGAGCGTCTTCTTTAGTGAACGAGATGGTTGGCAAGTCGGAGGATCTGCTATCTTCCCCGACTTGGTACACCTCTAGCGAATCCCCCATTAATCATGTGTATATGTCACTCAGGGGTTTGAGGTGTACGTTGGTACACGGAATTGTGATCACACTTTTCACAACTCCGGTACAACTAACCAGCAAGTGCACTAGGTCGTCCAAGTAATAAAACCTTACACGAGTAAGGATCGATCCCACAGAGATTGTCAGCTTGAAGCAAGCTATGCTCATCCTGTAAATATTAGTTAGGCAGATTCAAATGGTTATGAGGTTTTGATAATTAAAAGATAAATAAAACATAAAATAAAATAAGATACTTATGTAATTCATTGGTGGGAATTTCAGATAAGCATTTGGAGATGCTTTGTTGCTTCTAAATCTCTGCTTTCCTATTGTCTTCATCCAATCATGCGTGCTCCCTTCCATGGCAAGCTGTATGATCCTCTCAGTGAAAATGGTCCAAGTACGGTTTCTGCACGGCTAATCAACTGTCGGATTTCTTGTCTCGGATGAAAAATACCAGGTACAGCTACCGCACGGCTAATCATCTTTCGGTTCTCACTTGTGTTGGAATAGGATCTCTCTATCCTTTTGCACACTATCACTGCGCCCAACAATCGCGAGTTCGAAGCTCGTCACAGTCATCCCTTCCCAAATCCTACTCAGAATACCACAGACAAGGTTTAGACTTTTTGGATCTCAGGAATGCTGCCAATTAGTTCTAGCCTCTACCACGAAGGTTCTAATCTCACGGACTCGGTCCGTGGATTAGAGACCCAAGAGAATATACTCCGGCTATCGTCCAATGACTACGTTGAACATCATGTAGACCGCTTGTAGTTGTCAGGCACGCGGATCTTGGCTAAGCGAGTAACGAAGATAGTGGGTGATTGTCACGGGTCACCCCTTCATTCTGACTTAACAGAATTAAGTACGATAGTATATCTTGGAGAAAAAGTAAGCGTGAATTGAAAGAGAAACAATAGTACTTGCATTAATTCATGAAGAATAGCAGAACTTCACACCTTAATCTATGACATGTAGAAACTCCACCGTAGAAAATACCTAAGAGAAAAAGGTCTAGGCATGGCCAAATGGCCAGCCTCCTTAAAATGATCCAAAATTCCCAAGATCTCTGTGAATACAATAGTAAAACGTGCTATTTATACTAAACTAGTTACTAAGGATTATAGAAAATAAGTAACTAAGTGCAGATAGTGCAGAAATCCACTTCCGGGGCCTACCTGGTGTGTGCTTGGGCTGAGCATTGAGTTTTACACGTGCATAGGCCTTTTCTAGAGTTAAACACCAGCTTGGATACCAGTTTGGGCGTTTAACTCCAGTTCTGGTGCCAGTTCTGGCATTTTTACGCCAGAAAAGGGTTTCTGGCTGGCGTTTAAATGCCAGTTTGGGCCATCAAAAATTTGGCAAAGTATGGACTATTAAACGTTTCTGGAAAGCCCAAGATGTCTACTTTCCAACGCAATTGAGAATGCGCCAATTGGGTTTCTGTAGCTCCAGAAAATCTACTTCGAGTGCAGGAGGGTCAAAATCCAACAGCATCTGCAGTCCTTTCTGAGCCTCTGAATCAGACTTTTGCTCAGATCCCTCAATTTTAGCCAGAAAATACCTGAAATTACAAAAAATACACAAACTCATAGTAAAGTCCAAAAATGTGTTTTTTCCATAAAAACTAATAAAAATATAATAAAAAGTAACTAAAACATACTAAAAACTACCTAAAAACAATGCCAAAAAGTATATAAATTATCCGCTCATCATACGTTCTTGTCGTCCTCCTTCTTCATCTTTTTTCCTTTTCCTTTAATCATCTGACCTATCTACCAAGTACCTATCTAGTCGATCTTCTCTAACCAATTTTTCAATGACATTCTTTAAATCATAACAATCATTGGTAGAATGCCCATAGAGTTTGTGATATTCGTAGTATTCTATCCGACTTCCTACCTTTTTGTGTTTGATTGGACAAGGAGGTAGAAGCATCTCCGCTTGACGTATCTCTTTGTAAACATCTAAACGAGAGACCCGGTGGGGAGTGAAGTTATGAAATTTTAATATTTTTGGTTGTCACAAGTACAAACTCCAATGAAAATTAACTGAAGTATTTAAACCTTGGGTCATCTCAAAAGGAATTGCAATGAAGTGCTCAATTATTAGCTATGAAGGGGCAAAGGGGGTTTAGTTTGCAATTGACAAGAAAAGTAAATAATAAGACAGTAAATGACAAGAACAAATAAACACAGGGGAAGAACTCTTGGCTAGGCAAAGGAATTGAGATCACCATCCTTGTCTACAAACTATATATTGACAATTATGAGGGACCAACCCATTTAGTCAACCTCTATGCTTGAAGTACGTACAATATCTACTTCAGGATTGAAGTATGTCAAATAGGCTTGATCAACATCAATCCATAAGTCCTAACCTAGCTACTAATTGACTTAGCAGTAGGCTAGTGTCAATGTTTATCAAATTGACCACTAAGGATTCTCAAATCACCAAATCAATAAGACCTAATAACTCAAGGTCACTCAATTCCCTTAGCCTAGGCCAAGAGTAAAGAAAACTACTCTACAACTAGTGAAAACATTTCATCAAACACCTAGAGTGCAAGACCAGGTAGGGTGTCACGAAATTAATCTTGATTATTTTTGTTTGAGTTGTGTGAATTTTGTATGATTTGGCTGTGCTAAAAAGTGGTTGCATACATAATTGATTCTTGGTGAAAATTTGGTGAAATTTCGATGAAATTTGATGAAATTCAAGCTTTAAAGTTCATGTTCTTGGGGCAGCTGGAAAAATGAAACCCTAGGCTTAAATTGAGGTTCAATTTTTGTTAAAATCATGTAGAAATGATGGGGTTTTAGTGGATGCTAATTTATTTTGAATTTTGGTAAAAATCGGTTGCTAAAAAGATTGAAAAACGGGTAAAAACAAACAAAGAATCTGAAGAATTTATGAAGAACACGAAGAACACTTTGAGTGTGATGAATAACATTGAAGAATAGGCTTTAGATCCTTAAAAGGGCAAGGGAGTAAAATTTTTGGTGTTTAAGGGGTTATTTGGTAATTTCTGAAAGTTAGGGTGGTAAAAGTAGAAATATTAAAAGTTACGGGTAGTAAAAAGTGAATTTTAAAGGTTAAAAGTAAAAGGTAAGTTAATTTTCGAAAATTAATAATAAAATAATAAATAATAATAAAATATTAGATAATAATATTTAATTAAAAATAATATTTTAATAAAAATAATAAAATATTACGGAAAAGGCAGTTTTCTGTAAAAGTTTTAGAAAGACAATTTTAAGTGTAGAATCTCATAATTACCTTCATAAAACACTTAGGGAGTGGTAAGAACATATTAGTGAGGCAAAGATAAATAAAAGATAAAAAGTTGAAGAAAAGATAAAAATCAAAGAAAAAGTCTGTAAAGTTTTAATGACAGAAAAACAGACAAAGGCTAGTGAACGAACTCAAGCAACATAGTTAGTCTTTGAGTTGCGACTAGAGTTAGGTATTATATGAAAAGTTAAACTGTTTCGGTATAGACTTAATGAGCCTATACTTGGGACAGGCTAACTATTCATACCAAAATTTACATAAGCTTTAAATACACATGTTAAACAGAGAAATCAGAGCAGGGTAAAGAGACTAAGAGCAAAAGGCTTATTGAAAAGTTATTTGTTGCTTGCGGCGACCCAAGAGATATTATATATATATTTGTTGCTTAATGCAACCCAAGAGATATTAATTATTTGTTTGTTGCTTAATGCAACCCAAGAGATGTTTGTTTATTTATCTATTGCCCTGAGGCAACCCAAGAGTAATTTTCCGTTCCCAAGAGTATATATTTCCTGCGAGTAGAAAGCAGAGGCTGTCTCAATAGAGGTGCTAATAATTATATGCGCATTTATTTGAACGGAAAATCGTATCCGGAAAATCGTGAACTCGTGACCGGATAAATGTCGGGAATGCAGGTGCTAACCGACACATGAGCTCATGGCCTGTATTAGGACTAGACATGCATCATTCTTGTCTGCGCATCATTCTCTGTTGCATTCCTACTTGTGTGCGATCTATTTCTTTATGTTTGTTTGCTCGAGTGCTATGTCTGAGCTTTATCTTCTTGTATTCTTCTGTTTATGTTCTGTTCTTTGTTTTTCTATCTATTTTTAACTTCTGTTTACTACTTTACTGTATTCTATTATCCATCTGCTAAATGAAAATGAATAAATGAATGTAACTAAAAACCCCGACCCTACTAAGAACTCCCCAGTTCTTACCCCTTCTCTCCCTTCCTCCCCCTCAGATGGAGATGGGCGTGATCTTCTATGAGTTCGAGGACCCTTATATCTACGAGGATCCAGTACATCACAGTTACTTTATTATGGGTTTGGAGCCTCGTTTTAGACGATATGCGTTACCTAATCATGCTTTTCAAAATCCTCTGTCTAGCCCACATTTTGACCCCGATGCTCCTTACAACTTTCCCTTATCCTGGTTACATCCTGACGCACCTGGACATCCTTTTCCTAATGATCCCGGACACCCTATACCAGCTCAACCTTTGAATGAGGCGATACCTGAGCCTATCATTCCTGATGACCCCGAGTTAGCTGGTGACTACGTACCTGTGATACCACCAGAGTGGGATTTTCCCCTGAGCCGATCCCCGACTTTCCACAGCCTGATGAGTCGGCACAACCGGACGGTGGGACAGCTCCTATATACGCGAACGGACCTGTGCTCGTGAATGATTTTGTACATAGTGACAGTAGTGTTTCTGGTGGATCTGAGGATATAGTTGTAGCTGCAGATGATGAGGAGGAGGAGGATCCTGAGATAGAGAAAGAGTAGGATGAGGAGATAGACGAGCCTCACGGCGATCCTCCGAACGGCCACATGTAGATATAGTTTGACTGCGGAAGGGGCACTCTTTTGATGACAGTCTAGTCTGACATTATCTGATAGTTAGTCTCTGACTTGTGTTAGTACACCCGAGGCTAGGAGCTATGTAGTGGTTAGGCTAGCCTGGCTGCCAGTTTAGCGGCTTTTTGTATAGGCCAGGCCCTGGGAATGTCATGTATATATTAGCTATGTAGGTTGACGAGGATGTAAACTGACTTAATCTTGTATAAAAGCTACATGTTTTGCTATAGTGTACATGATGTATATTATCTGCTATATTTCTATATTTCTCTATGCTTGCTTTTATTGCTCTCAATGTATGCTTGTTTATTTTTACATTATCATCCGCAGCGAATAAAAAAAACGTTACTCGTAAAATTGGTAATGTTCTAACAAGGCGCAGGCTCATATATTAAATAATAGATAATAGTTAGGAAGGACAAGTTAGTAACACTTAGCTTCTTATATGGCCATGGCATATTGGGAGTTGGGTCGTTACAATTTGGTATCAGAGCAGTTCGTTCCTAATAGAGCCCAGGGAGTGGACTGACTATGCTTCATTGCATACTCTGCTTGTGTGTCTCATGCTGTTAGGGTATCTTTTGATGCCAGGGCATTTTGGCCAGTTTCACTGACCTTTTCTTTACTGTTTTTAGGGTAGTTTCATGCATTTCCTTAGAAAATAAGCTAGTTTTGGGTAGATATTCACTTACATCTTGATTCAAGCATACATTGTGCACTTTACATGATTTCATGAGGATTTTGCATGAATTTAATGACAAATTGGATGTTATACTTCCCATGACTTGGACTAGAACTTTGATGCACTCTATTGCTTGATTTCAGGACAAAGGAAGCAAGGAAGAACCACGTTAGCAGCCACGTTAATCTAATTAACGTAACTCCTAATGTGGAATGGGAGTAACTTGCAAAGTTAATGAGAAAAGTAATCGCCAATAATGCTCTCGAAGCCATCATTGCCCACGTTAAGAGTCACGTTAACTAAGTTAAGGTGAACTCTAACGTGGAGGAAAGGAAATGGAGCCAACGTTAGTGACACTTACCTTTGTCACTAACGTTGGACCAAGCTCATAAGTGGCCACGTTAGTTTCCACGTTAACTTAGTTAACGTGGCCTCTAACGTTAATAAGTAAAGGGGAAGCCAACGTTAGTGACATTCAACTTTGTCACTAACGTTGGCCAAGTCACAATAAGCCACGTTAACTCCCATGTTAACCTAGTTAACGTGGAAGCTAACGTGAAGAAAGTAGGTGATCGACAACATTAGTGACACCAAACATTGTCACTAACGTTGGGATTAACCCACACAAGCCCCAATAAGCCACGTTAAAGCTAACGTGAAGAAGGAAGGTGATCACCAACGTTAATGACACCTAACATTGTCACTAACGTTGGAAGGAGTCCACACAAGCCACAATGAGCCACGTTAACTCCCACGTTAACTTAGTTAACGTGGAAGCTAACATGGATAAGGGAATGATGAGCCAACGTTAGTGACACTCAACTTTGTCACTACGTTGGAGATGGCTAGCATGGCCACGTTAGAAGCCACGTTAACCTAGTTAACGTGGACTCTAACGTGAGAAATAGGGGCACATTGGAACGTTAGTGACAAAGGTAAGTGTCACTAACGTTCTCGAAGGTTGGCAAGCCTACGTTAAAAGAGCCACATTAACTAAGTTAACATGGACTCTAACGTAGGAAAGGGGGAGACTTCTCAACGTTATTGGGAAAGGTAAGTCCCAATAACGTGTGTGAAGGACAAAGAGGCAACGTTAGTAGCAACGTTTGTGCCACTAACGTTGGAGTTAACGTGGCTCTTACTTTGGTGAGGAACTGATGCACGAATTATGAATCACACTTTTCACAACTCGTACCACTAACCAGCAAGTGCACTGGGTCGTCCAAGTAATACCTTACGTGAGTAAGGGTCAAATCCCACGGAGATTGTTGGTTTGAAGCAATCTATGGTTATTTTGCAATTCTTAGTCAGGAAGTCAATTATATTTATCAGTTGAATTGCGAATGAACAAGAGAGCATGGGTTAAAGGTTACTTGTTATGCAATAATGGAGAATATGTTGGAGTTTTGGAGATGCTTTGTCTTCTGAACCTCTGCTTTCCTTTGTTCTCTGATTCACGCACGCACGTCCTTCTATGGCAAGCTGTGTGTTGGGGCATCACCGTTGTCAATGGTTACATCCCCTCCTCTTGTGAAAATGATCCAAATGCTCTGTCACAGCACGGCTAATCATCTGAGGTTCCCGATTGTGCTGGAATAGGATTTACCCTCCTTTTGCGTCTGTCACTACGCCCAGCACTCGCGAGTTTGAAGCTCGTCACAGTCATTCAATCCCTGAATCCTACTCGGAATACCACAGACAAGGTTTAGACTTTCCGGATTCTCATTAATGCCGCCATCAATCTAGCTTATACCACGGAGATTCTGATTAAGGAATCTAAGAGATATTCATTCAATCTGATGTAGAACGAAGGTGATTGTCAGACACACGTTCATGGATTGAGGAAGGTGATGAGTGTCACTGATCATCACCTTCTCCATAGTTAGGCGCGAATGGATATCTTAGATAGGAACACGCATGTTTGAATGGAAAACAGAAATACTTGCATTAATTCATTGAGACACAGCAGAGCTCCTCACCCCTAACAATGGAGTTTAGAGACTCATGCCGTCAAAGAGTACAAAGTTTAGATCTAAAATGTCATGAGATACAAAATAAGTCTCTAAAAGTTGTTTAAATACTAAACTAGTAGCCTAGGTTTACAAAAAGTGAGTAGACTATGACAGATGGTGCAGAGATCCACTTCTGGGGCCCACTTGGTGTGTGCTGGGGCTGAGATTTAAACATTTCACGTGCATAAGGCTGTTTTGGGCGTTCAACGCCAGGTTTGGATCCATTTCTGGCGTTGAACTCCAACTTTTAATCCTTTTCTGGCGCTGGACGCCAGAATTGGGCAGAAAACTGGCGTTGAACGCCAGTTTACGTCATCTATCCTTGAGCAAAGTATGGACTATTATATATTGCTAGAAAGCCCTGGATGTCTACTTTCCAACGCAATTAGAAGCGTGCCATTTAGAGTTCTGTAGCTCCAGAAAATCCACTTTGAGTGAAGGGAGGTCAGAATCCAACAACATCCGTAGTCCTTTTTCAGCCTGAATCAGATTTTTGCTCAGCTCCCTCAATTTCAGTCAGAAAAATACCTGAAATTACAAAAAAACACACAACTCAGAGTAAAGTCTAGAAATATGAATTTTTCCTAAAAACTAATGAAAATAAACTAAAAACTAGCTAAAACATACTAAAAACTATATGAAATTAACCCCAAAAAGCGTATAAAATATCCGCTCATCACAACACCAAACTTAAACTGTTGCTTGTCCTCAAGCAACTAGAAAAATAAAATAGAAGACTAATAGGTTGAGAAGCAATAATATCTCAGAGTTTTTGAGTAAAGCTCAGATTCTAACCAGATGAGCAGGACTAGTAGCTTTTTGCTTCCGAACAGTTTTGGCATCTCACTTTATCCATTGAAGCTCAGAGTGATTGGCATCTATAAGAACTTAGAATTCAGATAGTGTTATTGATTCTCCTATTTTAGTATGATGATTCTTGAACACAGCTATTTCATGAGTCTTGGCCGTGGCCCTAAGCACTTTGTTTTCCAGTATTACCACCGGATACGTAAATGCCACAGACACATAATTTGGTGAACCCTTTGGATTGTGACTCA
This sequence comes from Arachis ipaensis, assembly GCF_059453495.1. Lineage (NCBI taxonomy): Eukaryota > Viridiplantae > Streptophyta > Magnoliopsida > Fabales > Fabaceae > Arachis > Arachis ipaensis. The sequence goes on from NC_142444.1 coordinate 88,488,803, forward strand.
GCTTTGCTAAAGTCCCCAATTAGAGGTGTCCAAAGTTCTTAAGCACACTCTTCTTTCTGCTTTGGACCTTGACTTTAACCGCTCAGTCTCAAGTTTTCACTTGACACCTTCACGCCACAAGCACATGGTTAGGGACAGTTTGATTTAGCCGCTTAGGCCAGAATTTTATTCCCTTAGGCCCTCCTATCCACTGATGCTCAAAGCCTTGGGATCCTTTTTATTACCCTTGCCTTTTGATTTTAAGGGCTATTGGCTTTTTCTGCTTCCCTTTTTTTTTTGCTGCTTTTTCTTGCTTCAAGAATCATTTTTATGATTTTTCAGATTATCAATAACATGTCTCATGTTCACCATTCTTTCAAGAGCCAACATATTTAACAATCTGAAACAACAAATTTAAAAGACATATGCACTGTTCAAGCATTCATTCAGAAGACAGAAAGTATTGCCACCACATGTAACTAATTAGAATTTCTCTTATTAAAACTCAAAATTTTATTGCCTCTTATTCAAAAGATCTACTATTTTATTCATGTTTGCTGATGATGAGAAAGATAGACTATGGCTTAATTGGAGATAAAATCAAAATAGATACTAATTGCTACTATATGACTCCTAAGGTGAACTTCTCTAATGACACTATCACAGAGTTAAGGCAGAAATTGGAATTTAACAACCTTTGTTCTCGGAAATGGGTGTTCCTCTGATCCATGGGGTGCTTGATTCTTCAAGAGATAACTTCTGGCGCTTCAATTCCCTTAAGTCACGCCCTTGCTCCTCTTGTTCTTTAAACATATAGGTTAGCATTTGACTGTGTTCCTTCTGTTCTTTTATTATTTGCTCCATAGCTTCCCGTATCTTGGTGATAGACGTCTCAAGATACTCCGAGTATTCAGATTGAGGGATTTCTGGGAGAAATTCCTGTGTTTTTTTCTTGGTGGGATCATCCTGTGCTTGTTGTTTTTCCATTGATGCTTTGGTGATTGGTTTCTCAACTGAGATATACTCAGTTATTCCCATCCTTACCCTAGCATCCTTGCAGAGCAGAGAAATCACGTTTGGATAAGCCAACCTGGCTTCTTTAGAATTTTTGTTAGCAATTTTGTAGAGTTCAGCTGAGATCAGCTGATGAACTTCCACTTCTTTTCCCATCATGATGCAATGGATCATCACTGATCTTTTTACTGTGACTTCAGAACGGTTGCTAGTAGGCAACAGAGAATGCCCAATGAAGTCCAGCCATCCTCTGGCGACTGGTTTGAGATCTTCTCTCTTGAGTTGATTTGGGACACCCTTTGTGTTGGTGGTCCACCTGGCTCCAAGGATACATATGTCCTCTAGAATCTTATCCAGGCCCTTGTCTGTTCTCATCATTCTCCTGTTGAAGGAGTCTAGATCATCTTTCAGTTGAGGTAGCTTTAAGATCTCTCTGATCTTGTCAGGGGTGGTATAAACAATCTTTCCTCTGACCATGGTCCGATATTCATAGAAAGCAGTTCCAGATAGTTTTTGCTTGTCAGTCTGCCACATATTAGCATAGAACTCCTGGATCATATTCCTTCCCACTTTCATTTCAGGATTAGCTAGGACTTCCCTGTTCCTGATTCGAATTTGCTCCTAGAACTCCGGATATTCATCTTCTTTCAGATCGAATCTAACTTCCGGGATCACTGATCTCAGACCCATTATTTTATTATAATGGTCTGAATGTTCTTTATATAAGAACTTCCCTTGATTCCAAAGTGGTTTTGGAAAGATCTCTTTCTTGCCTCTTGGAGTGGGTTGTTTTCCTTTAGGAGCCATGATCTTAGCGATCGCGGATAAACACACCAAACTTAGAGGTTTGCTTGTCCTCAACCAAAAGAAAAGAAAGGAGATAAAGATAAAGATATGATAAAAATATTGATTTGGAAAAGATAAGATAGAAGATATGATAAGAGAGGATATAGTTTAAAACTGAAAAGATATGAAAGATTTTTGAAAAAGATAAATCTAGATTTTGAAAAAGATAATGTGGAGATTTGAAAAAGATATTAGTTGGAAAAAAATTAGATTTGTTTTGAAAATAGGATTTGAAAAGAGTTGGATTGATTTTGCAAAGAGGCTTGGTGCTTATGGATTAAGATACATTTGATATTTTTAAAGTAGGGTTTTTAGAAATTAGGGATTTTAGAAATCAGGGTTCTTAACATGTTTATGCAAGAAATCATGAATTGAAGTATGAAAATCAAGATTAGAATGAAAAAAATATGAAGAAAAATGAGTTTGCCTCCTCCCTGCCATCCTGGCGTTTAAACGCCCAAATGCTGTTCTCCTGGGCGTTCAATGCCCAGTTGTTGCCCTTTTCTGGCGTTGAACGCCAGATTGCTATCCTTACTGGCGTTCAGCGCCCACTGGCTGCCCCTTTTGGACGCTGAACGCCCAGAATGGGCTCTTACTGGCGTTTTCTTGCCAGTGAGCTCTTTTTCTCTGTTTTGTGTGCATATTTCTTCTGTAACCATGTGAACTTATGCAATTGATTCTTTACCTTGTTATCAATGAACTCTATATAAACAAATAAAAATAAAAATAGAAATGGGGCAAATTGCTTAGAGGATTGATGCCCCATGGCTGGGTTGCCTCCCAGCAAGCGCTTCTTTATTGTCTTTAGCTGGACCTTGCTGAGCTTTTAGTCTAGCTTCAGCCTTGAGCACTCTTGCTCAATGTTGCCTTCAAGATAATGCTTGATTCTCTGTCCATTGATAATGAACCTCTTATCAGAATCAATATCTTGAAGCTCCGCATAACCATATGGTGATACACTTGTAATCACGTATGGTCCCCTCCACCGGGATTTCAATTTCCCAGGGAATAGTATGAGTCTAGAGTTGAACAGCAGAACCTTCTGTCCTGGCTCAAAGATTCTAGATGACAGCTTTCTGTCATGCCACTTTTTTTATTTCTCTTTATAAAGCTTGGCATTTTCGAAAGCTGTGAATCTGAATTCCTCTAGCTCATTTAGCTGGAGCAATCTTTTTTCTCCTGCTAATTTGGCATCAAAGTTTAGGAATCTGGTTGCCCAGTAGGCTTTATGTTCTAGTTCCACGGGCAGGTGACATGCCTTACCATACACAAGTTGGTATAGAGAGGTCCCTATAGGGGTCTTGAATGCTGTTCTGTAAGCCCACAGAGCATCATCCAAGCTCCGTGCCCAATCCTTTCTATGGGTACTTACTGTCCGTTCTAGGATTCTTTTTAATTCTCTGTTAGAGACTTCAGCTTGCCCATTAGTTTGTGGAGGATATGGAGTAGCTACCTTATGGCGAATTCCATACCGAACCATGGCAGAGTAAAGCTGTTTATTGCAGAAGTGAGTGCTCCCATCACTGATGAGTACTCTAGGGACACCAAACCTGCTAAAGATATGTTTCTGGAGGAACTTCAGCACTGTTTTAGTATCATTGGTGGGTGTGGCAATGTTCTCAACCCATTTTGATACATAGTCAACTGCCACCAGAATATAAGTGTTTGCGTATGATGGTGGGAAAGGTCCCATGAAGTCAATTCCCCATACGTCAAACAACTCAATTTCCAAGATTCCTTGTTGAGGCATGGCGTAACCATGAGGCAGATTACCAGCTCTTTGGCAACTGTCAAAGTTACGTACAAACTCTCGGGAATCTTTATAGAGTATGGGCCAATAGAAGCCACATTGGAGGACCTTGGTGGCTGTTCGCTCACCTCCGAAATGGCCTCCATATTGAGATCCATGGCAATGCCACAGGATCCTCTGTGCTTCTTCTCTAGGCACACACCTACGAATTATTCCGTCTGCACATCTCTTAAAGAGATAAGGTTCATCCCATAAGTAGTACTTTGCATCCGTAATTAATTTCTTCTTTTGTATCCTGTTGTACTCCTTGGGTATGAACCTTGCAGCTTTATAGTTTGCAATATCGGCAAACCATGGTGTTTCCTGAATGGCAAATAAATGCTCATCCGGAAAGGTCTCAGAGATCTCAAGAGAGGGGGGGCGTCCCTTCTACTGGCTCTATCCGGTACAGATGATCAGCCACTTGGTTTTCTGTCCCTTTTCTGTCTCTTATTTCTATATCAAACTCTTGCAGAAGTAACACCCATCTGATGAGCCTGGGTTTTGAATCCTGCTTTGTGAGTAGATATTTAAGAGCAGCATGATCAGTATACACAATCACTTTTGATCCTACTAAGTATGATCTGAACTTGTCAATGGCGTAAACCACTGCAAGTAATTCTTTTTCTGTGGTTGTGTAATTTTTCTGGGCATCATTTAGAACGCGACTAGCGTAATAAATGATGTGTAGAAGCTTGTCATGCCTCTGTCCTAACACTGCACCAACGGAGTGATCACTGGCATCACACATTAGCTCAAATGGTAATGTCCAGTCTGGTGCAGAAATAACTGGTGCTGTGACCAGCTTAGCTTTCAGCGTTTCAAACGCCTGCAGGCACTCTTTGTCAAACACAAATGGCGTGTCAGCAGCTAGCAGATTGCTTAGAGGTTTTGCGATTTTTGAAAAATCTTTTATAAACCTCCTATAGAATCCTGCATGCCCCAGAAAGCTTCTGATTGCCTTAACATTGGCAGGTGGTGGTAATTTTTTAATTACCTCTATTTTTGCTTGATCCACCTCTATTCCCTTGTTTGAGATTTTATGCCCAAGGACAATCCCTTCAGTTACCATGAAGTGACATTTTTCCCAATTTAAAACTAGGTTGGTCTCTTGGCATCTCTTCAAAACAAGTTTCAGGTGATCAAGACAGGAGCTGAATGAGTCTCCATATACTGAGAAGTCATCCATGAAGACTTCCAGAAATTTTTCCACCATATTAGAGAAAATAGAGAGCATGCATCTCTGGAAGGTTGCAGGCGCATTACACAGCCCAAATGGCATCCTCCTATAAGCAAACACTCCAGATGGACATGTAAATGCTGTTTTCTCTTGATCCTGAGGATCTACTGCAATCTGGTTATAGCTTGAGTAGCCGTCCAAAAAACAGTAATAATCATGACCTGCTAGTCTTTCTAGCATCTGGTCTATGAATGGTAAAGGAAAATGATCCTTTCTGGTGGCTGTATTGAGCTTTCTGTAGTCAATACACATGCGCCACCCTGTAACTGTTCTTGTAGGAACCAGTTCATTTTTTTCATTATGAATCACTATCATGCCTCCCTTTTTTGGGACGACTTGGACAGGGCTCACCCAGGGGCTATCAGAAATAGGATAAATAATCCCAGCCTCTAGTAATTTGGTGACCTCTTTCTGCACCACTTCTTTCATGGCTGGATTTAGCCGCCTCTGTGGTTGAACCCCTGGTTTAGCGTTATCCTCCAATAAGATTTTGTGCATGCATCTAGCTGGGCTTATGCCCTTAAGGTCACCTATGGACCACCCAAGAGCTGTCTTGTGTGTCCTTAGCACTTGAATAAGTGCTTCCTCTTCCTGTGAATTTAAGGCAGAGCTTATGATCACTAGAAAAGTGTTACCTTCTCCCAGAAATGCATATTTCAAGGATGGTGGTAATGGCTTGAGCTCGGGTTTAGGAGGTTTTTCTTCTTCCAGAAGAATTTTCAGAGGCTCTTTCATGTCCTCTGACTCTTCTAAATCAGGCTGAGCATCTTTAAAGATGTTTTCCAACTCTGATTCGAGACTCTCAGCCATGTTGATCTCTTCTACCAAAGCGTCAATAAGATCAACTTTCATGCAGTCTGTTGATGTGTATGGATGCTGCATGGCTTTGACAGCGTTCAACTTAAACTCATCATCATTGACTCTCAGGGTTATTTCCCCCTGTTGGACGTCAATGAGGGATCGTCCAGTTGCTAGGAAGGGTCTTCCTAGAATGAGAGTAGCACTCTTGTGCTCCTCCATTTCTAGGACAACGAAGTCAGTGGGAAAGGCGAATGGCCCAACCCTGACAATCATGTCTTCAATCACGCCTGATGGGTATTTAGTGGAGCCATCAGCAAGTTGAAGACATATCCGGGTTGGTTTAACTTCTTCAGTTAAACCAAGCTTTCTGATAGTGGATGCAGGTATTAAGTTGATGCTTGCCCCGAGATCGTATAAAGCTGTCTTGGTGCAATTATCTTCTAATATGCATGGTATCAGAAAACTCCCAGGGTCTTTAAGCTTTTCAGGAAAGCTCTCCAGAATGACTGCACTGCATTCTTCAGTGAGGAGAACTCTTTCTGTTTCTCTCCAATCCTTTTTATGACTCAAGATCTCTTTCATGAACTTGGCATAAGAAGGTATTTGCTCAAGTACTTCTGCGAATGGAATCTTTATTTCAAGAGTCCTGAGGTAATCTGCAAAGCGAGCAAATTGCTTATCCTGCTCCTCTTTCCGGAGTTTTTGAGGATAAGGTATCTTGGCTTTATATTCCTCAACCTAAGTTGCTGCAAGTTTATTGCCTGCAGAAGTGGTTGAAGAAGCCTTTTTAGAGGGGTTGTTATCAGCATTTGTGTGTGTCTGATCCCTCACTGGCAATTGAGTGCCAGGGTTAGAAACTGGAGTGACGTTAGATGCCAACTCCTTGTCTATTTCTGGCGTCTGAACGCTAGAAATGTGCCCATTTTGGGCATTCAGCGCCAGATCTTGCCCATTTTCGGCGTTCAACGCCAGATCCTTGCCTATTTCTGGCATTGAACGCCAGTCCTGCCTTGTTTCTGGCGTTGAACACCAGTCCTGAGCATGGTCTGGGCGTTCAGCGCCAGCCTTCCACCAAATTTCTGGCGTTTTAGTTCCAAAATTACTTTTCCCTGGGCTCGTACTGTCCTCAGGTGAATTTTGGGTGGTTTACTCATTTCTTAACTTTTTGCTGCCTTGAGGTGGGGTATTTAATGTTTTCCCACTTCTTAGTTGAACTGCTTGGCATTCTTCTGTTATTTGCCTTCATAGCTGCTGCTTTGTTTGCTTAAAATGTTCGTCCATATGTATATTAGCCATCCTTGTCTCTTGTAGTCTATCTCTGAATTCGGCTAACTGCTTTGTTAGAAAGTCCAATTGCTGATTGAATTCAGCAGCTTGTTTTACAGGACTGAGTTCAGCAGTTGCTGTTTTAACCTCTTCTTTCATGGAAGGGTCACTGCTTAGGTACAGATGCTGATTTCTGGCAACTGTATCAATGAGATCTTGAGCCTCTTCAATTGTCTTTCTCATGTGGATAGATCCACCAGCTGAGTAATCTAAAGACATCTGAGCTCCTTCAGCAAGCCCATAATAGAAGATGTCTAACTGAACCCACTCTGAAAACATTTCAGAAGGGCATTTTCGTAGCATCTCTCTGTATCTCTCCCAGGCATTATAAAGAGATTCACTATCTCCTTGTTTAAAGCCTTGGATGTCCAGCCTTAGCTGTGTCATCCATTTTGGGGGAAAGTATTGATTCAAGAATTTTTCTGTCAGCTGTTTCTATGTCCTTATGCTGGCCTTAGGTTGGTTATTCAACCACCTCTTAGCTTGATCTTTTACAGCAAATGGAAACAGTAATAGTCTATAGACATCCTAATCTATTTCTTTATCATGTACTGTGTCAGCAATCTGTAGAAACTGTGCCAGAAACTCTGTAGGTTCTTCCTGTGGAAGACCGGAATACTGGCAACTTTGCTGCACCATGATATTAAGTTGAGGATTCAACTCAAAGCTACTGACTCCAATGGAGGGTATGCAGATGCTACTCCCATATGAAGCAGTAGAGGGGTTAGAATATGACCCCAGAGTCCTCCTGGACTGTTCATTTCCGCTTAGGTCCATGATGGAGAAAGGGTGATGATGTAAAATAGAGAAAATATTTTTATTTATTTATTTATTTATTTATTTATTTTTTGAAAATAAGATAAAGATAAATAAAAAATGGTGAAGATTTTCGAAAAATTGAGAAGAGAGGAAGTGGTTAGGAAATATTATTTTGAAAAAGATATGATTTGGAAAAGATTTTAAATTTTGAAAAAAAAAATCTGAATTTTAGAAATAAATTTTGAAAATTTGTTTTAGAAATAGAGAGAAAAGATATTTTTGAATTTAGTGAGGAAAGAGAAAAAACAATAAAATAGCACAAGATTTAAAATTTTTAGATCTAATGCTCCTAGTTTTCGAAAAATTTGGAGGGAAAACACCAAGGAACACCAAACTTAAAAATTTTAAGATCAAGACACAAGGAAAACTCAAGAACACTTCGAAGACTCACAAGAACACAAGAACATGAAGGAAGAACACCAAACTTAAAATTTTTAGAAAACCAAACTAAAATTTTCAAAAAACACAGAAAAATCAACAAGAAAACACCAAACTTAAAGTTTGGCACAGGATTTAATAGAAAAATTATTTTTGAAAATGATTTTAAAAAAGAAAATAAGGATTCTAAAATTTTAACACGACAATAATAAGAGACTCTAAACCAAAAAGGGAAATTTTCCTAATCTAAGCAACAAAATAAACCGTTAGTTGTCCAAACACGAACAATCCCCGGCAACGGCGCCAAAAACTTAATGCACGAATTGTGAATCACACTTTTCACAACTCGTACCACTAACCAGCAAGTGCACTGGGTCGTCCAAGTAATACCTTACGTGAGTAAGGGTCGAATCCCACGGAGATTGTTGGTTTGAAGCAATCTATGGTTATTTTGCAATTCTTAGTCAGGAAGTCAATTATATTTATCAGTTGAATTGCGAATGAACAAGAGAGCATGGGTTAAAGGTTACTTGTTATGCAGTAATGGAGAATATGTTGGAGTTTTGGAGATGCTTTGTCTTCTGAACCTCTGCTTTCCTTTGTCCTCTGATTCACGCACGCACGTCCTTCTATGGCAAGTTGTGTGTTGGGGCATCACCGTTGTCAATGGTTACATCCCCTCCTCTTGTGAAAATGATCCAAATGCTCTGTCACAGCACGGCTAATTATCTGAGGTTCCCGATCGTGCTGGAATAGGATTCACCCTCCTTTTACGTCTGTCACTACGCCCAGCACTCGCGAGTTTGAAGCTTGTCACAGTCATTCAATCCCTGAATCCTACTCGGAATACCACAGACAAGGTTTAGACTTTCCGGATTCTCATGAATGCCGCCATCAATCTAGCTTATACCACGGAGATTCTGATTAAGGAATCTAAGAGATATTCATTCAATCTGATGTATAACGAAGGTGATTGTCAGACACACGTTCATGGATTGAGGAAGGTGATGAGTGTCACTGATCATCACCTTCTCCATAGTTAGGCGTGAATGGATATCTTAGAATGGAACACGCATGTTTGAATGGAAAACAGAAATACTTGCATTAATTCATTGAGACACAGCAGAGCTCCTCACCCCTAACAATGGAGTTTAAAGACTCATGCCATCAAAGAGTACAAAGTTTAGATCTAAAATGTCATGAGATACAAAATAAGTCTCTAAAAGTTGTTTAAATACTAAATTAGTAGCCTAGGTTTACAAAAAGTGAGTAGACTATGACAGATGGTGCAGAGATCCACTACTGGGGCCAACTTGGTGTGTGCTGGGGCTGAGATTTAAACATTTCACGTGCATAAGGCTGTTTTGGGCGTTCAACTCCAGGTTTGGATCCATTTCTGGCGTTGAACTCCAACTTTTAATCCTTTTCTGGCGCTGGACGCCAGAATTGGGCAGAGAACTGGCGTTGAACGCCAGTTTAAGTCGTCTATCCTTGAGCAAAGTATGGACTATTATATATTTCTGGAAAGCCCTGGATGTCTACTTTCCAACGCAATTGGAAGCGCGCCATTTCGAGTGCAGAGAGGTCAGAATCCAACAGCATCAGCAGTCCTTTTTCAGCCTGAATCAAATTTTTGCTCAGCTCCCTCAATTTCAGCCAGAAAAATACCTGAAATTACAGAAAAACACACAACTCATAATAAAGTCCAGAAATATGAATTTTTCCTAAAAACTAATGAAAATAAACTAAAAACTAACTAAAACATACTAAAAACTATATGAAATTAACCCCAAAAAGCGTATAAAATATCCGCTCATCAGGAACGTTAGTGAAAAAGGTGATTGTCACTAACGTTCTCGAACCCACATTTCCACTTAAACGTTAACACCACTAACGTCCTGAGCTAAAGTCTCTGCCCACTTCACACTCTCTCTGCAAGTAAAACTAAGCCCAATGAAGAAGATAACTGCTTCAAACTCAAGATCCAAAGGCCCATACCCAAGACTTGAAGAGCCAACTAGAAGATCAGAAGAGTAGTATATATAGGAGTAGCTTTGAATTAAAATAGGAGTTAGAAATTATAGGGAGCCTCTTGGCATAGAACTACTCTCTATATTTTACTTTCTCTGCACTTCTAGTTTCATTATGTATTCTCCATCTTTGTTTTCATTTTCCAGAGCTATGAACAACTAAACCCCTTTCATTGGGTTAGGGAGCTCTGTTGTAATTTGATGGATCAATACTAGTTTTCATTATTCTTCTTCTATCTTTTCTCTTGATTTTACTTGAAAGCTTTCGATCTTCATCCAATTGGGTAGTTATCTTGGAAAAGAAGCTATTCAAACTTGGATCTCTTCTGAACCTTGAAAGAGGAATGAAGAGATCATGCTAGAAATGCTTTCTCATGCTGGACCAAATTGGGTTTGGATGGATATGTGACTATAATCCTCTCAACACTTGATTTGGGAAATGCATGTGGTATAATCAGTGACCATACTTCGTCTCTTCTCATGAGTAATTGACCAAGGAATTGGCTATTGATCAAGATTTAAGAGATTGAATTACAAGGAATTGTAATTCGATCACTTAAGATTGCCAAGGAGATCAATGAGTGCATTGATTGAGGAAGAGATGAAAATAAAATTGATCCGGAGAATGCAACATCTCCTGAGCCCAATGAACTCCCCATTTCTGATCTTACCCATTCTCTTTAATTTCTGTCATTTACTTTTATGAGCAATTACCCCATTCCCATTTAAGATTCTACAATTTACTTTCCGTCATCTACATTCAGCTCTTTATTTCTAGCATTTACTTTTCTATTATTTACTTTCCCGCCATTTAATTTTCTGCAATTCTCAACTCAAATTCTGATTCGCTCAACTAGAACATTCCTCTAATTAAAGTTGCTTGATCAATCAATCCCTGTGGGATTCGACCTCACCCTATTGTGAGTTTTTACTTGACGACAAATTCGGTACACTTGCCGAAGGAAATTTGTTATGAGACAAGTTTTCCGTGCATCAAGTTTATGGCGCCGTTTCCGGGGATTGATTGTGCATCAACAATGATTAAATTGGAGGGCAACTAGATTGAACATTTTATTTTTGTTTGATTTAATTTTCTGTTTGAGTAATTTACTTTCAGTTTTAGTTAATTTCTTCCCTTCCCCCTACTTTTTCAATTTTCTTTGTTATTTACAATTCAGTTCACTAACCCACTAACTGTTTGATATATTGCATCACTCACACTAACAGTCATTCTGACAGAAATACTTTCTGCATCTATTTTCCTTGCTTATACTTGTTGGTTGTATGACAGGGAGAAGAAGCAGGGCTTCAACTTCCTTTGATTCTGAACCTGAGAGGACCTTCTTTAGATTAAGGAGGGAAGCAAGAGGAAAAATAGTAGTTGGTGCTGAAGAAGAGAAGGAATACTTTGAACCAAACATGGAAGAAAACATGGAAAACCATCATGAAGAAGAGACTCACAACCATGGCGGAGGAGGTCGAGCAAATCATGCTGGGGAGGATAGAAGAATTTTAGGCTCTTATATCAATCCAAACCCAGAAAACTGCGGAAGTAGCATTCAAAAGCCAACCATCCATGCCAACAATTTTGAACTAAAGCCACAGCTCATCACCCTTGTTCAGAACAACTGTTCGTTCGGAGGAGGTGTCCAAGAAGACCCCAATCAATATGTAACCACCTTCCTGAGAATATGTGAGACAGTGAAGTCTAATGGTATTCATCCTGATGCCTATAGACTGCTCTTATTTCCATTCTCACTCAAGGATAAGGCAACCAAGTGGCTGGAGTCTTTCCCAAAGGAGAGCTTGACAACTTGGGAAGATGTGGTGAACAAATTCTTAGCAAGATTTTACCCCCCTTAACAAATCAGTAGGCTGAGAGATGAGGTCCAAACTTTCAGGCAACAAGATGGTGAGACTCTGTATGAAGCATGGGAGAGGTTTAAAGACCTAACAAGGAAGTGCCCACCAGATATGTTCAATGAATGGGTGCAGCTGCACATTTTCTATGAAGGCCTGTCATATGAATCAAAGAAGGCTGTAGACCATTCATCAGGAGGATCTTTGAACAAGAAGAAGACTATTGAGGAAGCCATAGATGTCATTGAAACAGTAGCAGAGAATGACTATTTCTATGCTTCTGAAAGAGGCAACACGAGAGGAGTGATGGAGCTAAACAATGTAGACGTTCTGTTGGCTCAGAACAAGCTCATTGCCAAGCAGCTGGCTGACCTAACCAAGAAAATGGAGAGAAACCAAGTAGCAGCAATCACCACTTCATCAACAACCCAAGAAGGAGTGAATGAAGAAGCAGAAGGTAGTCAGGAGCAAGCCAACTACATTGGGAATTCACCTAGACAAAACCATGATCCATACTCTAAGACCTATAACCCTGGATGGAGGAATCACCCAAACTTTGGGTGGGAAAATCAACAAGACCAAGGCATAGATCAAAGACGTTCAAATCCCAACAACAATGCAGCCTACCAACATTTCACATCTAGACCATATCAGCACCCACATAACCAACCCTCTCAACACCTTTACCAAGGCCAAAATAACCCTCCCCATCCTTCCACCTCTAATCCCAATCTACCATCATTTGATGACAGACTCTCAAGGATTGAGAATCTACTTGAAGGCATAGGCAAAGAGATTCAAGACAACAAGGCATTCAAGGAGGAAGTGCGAGCCAATTTCAAGAACCAGGGAGACACAATCAAGAGGTTGGAATCCCAAGTGGGGTATCTCTCTTAGCAGATTCCCAAACCTACAGATGGATTCCCAAGTGACACAGAGAAGAATCCGAGAGATGAAACAAAGAAAGTAAGATGGGAAGATTGCAAGATGGTCACTATAAGTGATAAGGAGACTGAGGACAAGCCAAACAAGTCGGCAGAACAACCTGGAGACACCTCAACAGAGAAGGAGGAAAAAGATCACCAAGAACCAGAAATCTCACAACAGGAGCTGCTGAGACTTTATGCACCCTTTCCCCAACTACTCAAGGGTGCTGTTGAGAAGAGAATATACTCATGATTTCTTGACTTGTTTGCATCTCTGAATGTCAACATACCATTCATCAAGACCATCTAACAAATGCCTGCATACATCAAATACATGAAGGAACTGCTCCCTAGGAAAAGCTCACTCAAAGGAGGCCAAACTATAGTAATGAACAAGGAGTGCAGCGCCCTCATTCAACCAGAGTTGCCTATAAAAAGAAAGGACCTAGGGAGTTTTCACATCCCCTGTGCCATAGGAGAAATAATGTTTGATAGAGCATTCTGCGATTTGGGAGCAAGCATCAACTTAATGCCCTTATCCCTGGTGAAGAGGCTGCAGATCAATGAGATAATGCTCACAGATGTAGTCATCAGGCTGGCTAACAAAACTCAAAAACAAGCAATAGGAGTGGTGGAAAATGTGTTGGTAAAGGTTGGGAAATACTTTCTTCCCACAGACTTTGTCATCCTGGACATGGAAGAGAGTCACACTCACCCAATCATATTGGGAAGACCATTCCTAGCTACAGCCAGAGCACTCATAGATGTTGAGCGAGGGGAGCTAATATTGAGGATCCATGATGAACGACTCAGTTTTAATGTCTTCAAACTCTCACAAGAAGCAGACCAAGAGAACAAAGAACCAAGCAAAGATCATAATGAGATACTGAAAGAGGAAGCAAGCATTGAAGCACAACCAGCCCAGCTGGGAAAGCCTTTGCTTGATGAACAAGGAAATAAGCAGTTGTCACAGCTCAAGGAAAAGCTGGAGGAACCTAAACCACCAGAGACATGTGAAGACAACAACAAAATTCCCTTAGAAGAAGAAGTCACAAAGAGCAAGGCAACATCAAAAGGAACAAAGAAGAAGGTACCAAGGAGGTGGAGGAACAAGAAGATCCCTACCGAGGACTTCTCTCTAGGGGATAAAGTGATCTCAGCTTACTTCCCAGATATCCCCCTGATCTCCCCACTGTACCATCTCAGTTACCTAAGGTCTTCACTATCAACAGAGTTCTCTCCTTGGAACATGTAGAGATCATTGATACAACCAATGGATATAAGTCCAAGGCAAGAGGGGAGGACTTGAATCACTATCAACCTCCTTGATGAAGAAGAAACGCAAAGCTAGTGACGCTAAAGAAGTGCTTCATGGGAGGCAACCCATGTTTTATATGCCTTTAATAGTGAATAAGTCAATATTCATGAATTCCAACCCAAACTTGACAAACACTTGGTGAAATCCTTATTATGCAGTATATAGTGAAGAACAAGTTTGGTGTTCAAAGCATGCCAAGAAAGCATGGATGCAACTCAGAGCATGCTAGTCTTGGAGCTTTGAACAAAACTTTTCATCACAGTGCTCCAAACTAAGTTTGGTGTCACCCCAGGGTGCCACGAATATGCATATAAGGACGCACAGTTAGTTAGTTAGTTGGTGTTCATGAATAAACAACCTAATCCTTTTTCTTTACTATACTAGCCGTAAAGTTTAATTTTTATGATATTGATTTTTCTTATTTTATTTTTATAGGGAAAAAGAGAGGATCATTGAAGGGGATTGATTGGACAATTAAATGAAAAAGGTTCGGCCACTCCATGAAGAGAAACTACACCCTTGTCTCAAGAAGGAATGCATTGGAAATTGTTGCAACATTGAAAAAAGGAGACCCTTGGAGACCGAACCAATAACCTTCATAAAGTGATGATCCTTGTCCTTTCTCCATGCACAACCCCAACCGTCCATCAAGCAACCATTCCATCAATCCACACCCTCCACTCACTCATAATCTCCCTATATAAATGGGTCCTAGTGCATACTTACCCCTTACATTCAAATTCCCACTCTCCATACTTCACACTTTCGGCATCCAAAACCCCTTCATCACACCTCGTCTTAACCAACCAAATTCCTCATCTATCCTTACCATCCAATCCCCTCACACAGTAACTCAAATTCATGGCATCTTCAAGCTCCAAGAGGCAAAAGAGGAAGGAACCAATGGAGAATATTCCTTTCAATGAGAAGAGATTCAAAACTGCCTTTCATGAACAAGAATTTGAAAGGATCAAGATCAAGAAGATATTGCCTGAGTTAACCTTCCAAATCAATGAAGACGAGTGCCCACAGATTCGGGAGAAAATTGAAAAAGAGGGTGGCAAAGGCTCACTAATCCAGAGGGGAAGATCAATGCAAACCTCATCAAAGAGTTCTACGCAAATGTGGTTAGAGAAGACAAAACCAGGGCCCCAACCTTCAAAAGCTATGTAAGAGGAAAGGAGGTAGACTTCAGCCCAAATGCTATAACAAGAACTCTTCACTTGAAATCACCACATTTTGATGAGCCTAGTTATCATGCAAGGATAAGTAAGAGCCCTGACAATGGTGAGCTCATAGAAATCGTGACTGACATCTGTGTTATAGCAGCTGATTGGGAGAGGTATGCAGATGGAAGACCTCGGTTCATCAAGAGGGGAGACCTTAGCCCGGAAGCCAAAGGGTGGTTTGAACTCATAAGGAGATCCATCCTCCCAGCTGCAAATAATTCAGAGATCAATATTAATTGAGCAACTATGGTACATTGCCTAGTACAGGGTGGAGAAATCAATGTGCATGAACTCATAGCTGAGGGGATTCAAGAGTCAGCTGAGAAGGCTGATTCGGGTGCCAGGCTTTGGTACCCCAGCACTATTCTCAGACTATGTACAAAGGCTAAGGCGGTCTTCGAGGATAGCAATCCAGACTGGGTGAATCCTGGAAGGCTAGTTACAATCCAACGTCTTGTCTATACTACACCTGCTCAGCAACAATGAAGGCCACAAATAGAGAAGCTAAAAGTGAAACAAGGAGCTCACCAAAAGGAGCCTCATCAAGAAGAATATCAACAAGAAGAGTATCATGACCCAGCCAACTTGAACATGAATCACCTTCTAAGGGCCATTGAAGATCTGGGGATGAGACATATGGAAGGACAAGAGCAAATACTAAACCTTCAGTCCAATTGGATGAGGCAACAAGAAGAGTGGCAGAAACAACAAATGGAGCAGCAACAGGAACAATACTCCCAGCTCACTCAAGCCATCCACCAAGTTACTGAGAGGCAAGAACGTCAAGATAAGCATTTGTAGGAACTCAATCAGCGGCAAATAGCTCAGATGAAAGCATTCAATGAGTTCACTGTACTTAATGAAAGACGGCAACTACATAGGGAGGAGTTCAACGTAAAGACTCAAGCCAAGTTGAACTACATGTCTAGTAATATACATCATCTACACTATGCCATCCCTACATATGATGAGGTCCAAAAAGATTTTGTAGAACAAGAAGAGAGGAAGGTGAAACAGCAGAAGGAAACACTCAAGAAGAAGATGGAAGATGGTGGTTTCTAGAAGAAGCTGATTGGAAAAAGCAAAGGGAGTGGGAGTACGAGCAATCAAGAGGGACACAATGAGGACAAGCAAGGAGGAGAGCATGGGCAACCACATGAGTAAAAGGTGGTGGAGTTCCTTCTTTGGTTCATCCCTTTCTATGTTTTAAATAAGGAAGATCTTGTATGAAATAGAACAGGCTTCCATGATAGTTTGAACCTTTTAAATGCTGTTTTTTAAGTTCGTGGTTGAATAAGTCTATGATTGCTAGCCTTTATGTCACTACATCCTTACTTTGCTTACTTGTATGCTTGTCCCTTTGAATCAAATGAAAAGAGAATGAGTGTTTTGCAAAAGACCAGAGTGGAGTTCATACTATGGAGTAAGTTCATGAGTTTATGGTGTGGTCATAAGTTAGCTAAGTTGGTTCAACCACAAGGTGGGAGGACAACTATCTGTCATGAATACTATGCTTGAGACACACCCCATGAGACTAGCTAAATAAGAAGATCCTAATAAGAAAAAGGGAAAGAACAATAAAGGTTGAAAAATAAAAGAAAAAGAGTAAGCAATGAGGCTAGGCACCAATGATTTTAATCTTAAGGCATGTGTCTGTGGTGCTCCTGTGTGAGGGATCTACTTGGATGAATAAGCTCTTAGGGGTACCTTATCACTTGGTAACTTGGGTTAACTAACTCGGGATTATCAGCTGAAAGTCCACTATCAAGAGTAACCTTCACCACAGAGCATTTAGTAATCTAAAGAGGTACTGGACACCAAGGTCTCAAGAAAAGAAAATAAATAAACTATATGCCTGTGGTGTGTATGTATGGGGGAAAGAGACTTGAGGGAGTAAGTCCTTAGGGGTGTCTTAACACCTAGCACCTTGAACCAACTGGTTCGGGAGTGTTGGCTGAAAGCTTATCTTAAAGAGTCGCCCCCTTATAGAGCACTTAGCCTAAGAACACAAATAAGCCCTGAAATAACAATAAAAGGATCAATGAATAAAAGTCTCATGGGATGCAATCACAGTGAGTATTCTAGGACATGATAAAGGTCTGAAAGCCAGTAAAGGAATGAATCTAAGTTGCTATGCATGAAACCACCATAAAACCAAGGACATGACCTCCACAAGAATGACTCATTTCTCTTGGCATTCCATTCATCATTCTCTTGTTCCAGTACTTGCTTAGGGACAAGCAAGCTTTAAGTTTGGTGTTGTGATGCCAGGGCATTTTGGCCAGTTTCACTGACCTTTTCTTTACTGTTTTTAGGGTAGTTTCATGCATTCCCTTAGAAAATAAGCTAGTTTTGGGTAGATATTCACTTACATCTTGATTCAAGCATACATTGTGCACTTTACATGATTTCATGAGGATTTTGCATGAATTTAATGACAAATTGGATGTTGTCACTACAACATTTTGGATCTATGGCCACGGTTTTTTTGGTCACAGTAAAAAACCGTGACCATAGACCCTCTATGGTCACGGTTTTTTAGGGTGACCAAAAAAAAAAAGCTATGGTCACGGTTTTTTTGGAAAGGGTGACCATAGAGTACCTATGGTCACGGTTTTTTAAAAAATGGTGGCCTAAAAGGGTCTATGGTCACGGTTTTGAGGGGTGACCTAAAGGGGTCTATGGTCACGGTTTTTTACAGTGACCAAAAAGGGACTATGGTCACGGTTTTTCAAAAAAGGGTAACCTAAAAGGGTCTATGGTCACGGTTTTCGGGGGTGGCCTAAAGGGGTCTATGGTCACGGTTTTGGGGGGTGGCCTAAAAGGGTCTATGGTCACGGTTTTTGAGGTGACCTAAAGGGGTCTATAGTCATGGTTTTTTACAGTGACCAAAAAGGGGCTATGGTCACGGTTTTTTAAAAAGGGGTGACCTAAAAGGGTCTATGGTCACGGTTTTGGGGGGTGACCTAAAGGGGTCTATGGTCATGGTTTTGAGGGTGGCCTAAAAGGGTCTATGGTCACGATTTTGGTGGGTGGCCTAAAAGTGTCTATGGTCACGGTTTTTGGGGGTGGCCTAAAAGAGTCTATGGTCACGGTTTTTCAAAAAGGGTGACCTAAAAGGGTCTATGGTCACGGTTTTGGGGGGTGACCTAAAACGGTCTATGGTCACGGTTTTAAGGGTGGCCTAAAAGGGTCTATGGTCACAGTTTTGGAGGGTGGCCTAAAGGTGTCTATGGTCACGGTTATTTACAGTGACCAAAAAGGGTCTATGGTCACGGTTTTTCGGAAGGGTGGCCTAAAAGGGTCTATGGTCACGGTTTTGGGGGTAGCCTAAAGGTGTCTATGGTCACGGTTTTTTACAGTGACCAAAAAGGATCTATGGTCACAGTTTTTCGGAAGGGTGGCCTAAAAGGGTTTATGGTCACGGTTTTGGGAGTGATCTAAAGGAGTCTATAGTCATAGTTTTAATCATTTGAGTTTTAATTAATTAAAATTTTTAAGTATTTTTTATTATTTTAAATATTTTTTCTTTTTAAAATTAAAAAGTTTTAATAATTAAAAACTAATAATAATTTTATATAATTTACTTTAAATATTAAAATTTTATATCTAATTTTATAAATATAAAACTAGGTTGAATACTATTAATAATTTTAAATTAAAAAATAATTTAAAACTTTTTAAAATGATTGTAGAATATTAAAATAAAAGATTCATCATATCGTAATTAATTTAAATTATTTGAGTGGTTAATTTTATTTGTTTATTTAAATGCGTATGATAAATTAATTCTTGGTATGTTAGATAAAATAAATTTGTAAAAAATAAAAATATAAGGCTCATTATATATAATATATCAATTTTATTATCTTAATTTTAAAAAATTAAAATAAACTCATTTTCTTAACCTATGCTATAGTGGGAAACTGAAGGAAATTGAACCGCGTGAACTTAAGGAAATTGAAACAAACCCCCCCTTCTTTCTTTCCCCAATTCATAACCCTAGCCCCCATTGTCGCCGCCGTCGGAAGCTTGTTGGCGCCGCCGCCGTCCCGAGCTCTAAGGACATCGTCTTTATCTTCCTTGGCTTCTCCGTTCGTCGAAGGTTAGTGGCGTGGCGTCCGCTCTTGGGGTACTGCGCTCGTTAAGATCTCTCCTTACACCTTCTCCGCCGTCGCCATCGGTGTCTCAGTTCTCATTGCTGCTTGGTACGCCGTTTTCCTTTTCCGTTTTAGATTTTGTTAATTTATTTTCCTGATAATCTTCTTTTTGGATTGCGAAGGGGGAATTACGTGCTGCAATCAAGGCTCCCCGAAGCACTTCCACGAATCTCATTAGGTACGAGCCATATATGAAATAAAATTGTTGCTGAGGCATCTTCTTCTTGTTGCTATTAGCCTTCTGTTGTGCTGATTTCACATGGTTCTTGGCACCTTGAGCTACTGATTTCATGAATCTCGGTGCATTTCAGTTCATTAATTAGTAATGGATTTGAAACTTAATTATAAAACTCGAATAATAATGTTAAGACATACTTGGCAAAATTTGAAGATATAGGTAAAGGAATTGCGTTTCATGAGTAAATATTCTCTTGATAAGCAAGCTTTTGAGAGTTCCCATTTTGCCACTCCATACTTGTGTTTTGCCAAAGTAGCAGGGTGGCTTTTAGACTTGTCAAATTCAGTAGCAAGTTCTTCACCAAGCCTTCTACCAATGTGAAATGACCGAAATTCCTCTGCAAACTCTTTGGCTGTCACAATTATAATTTTAGCTCTTTTAAAGTTCAATATTATATTGTTTATTATTATTGCTAATTGATCTCTGATAATAACTAATATTGATTTAATTTTTTATGATTATATAATTATTTGCAGTGTTAGAGGAACTATCGAAAGGTATAAGAAAGCAAGTGCTGCTTCCTCAAACACAGAATCTGTATCTGAAGCTAATACACAGGTAAATTATATTATTAATTATAGTATAATGATGTTATATATGTATGGGACTATAGAAAATTAAGTTTTAGTTAATTAATATTAGCTAAATTTTCTTTTAAGTTCATAATTTAGGATTTAGATTTAAAGATTTGTAATTTAAAGTCTAAAATTTAAGATAAATAATATAATTAAAAAAAAACTAAAAAAAATTTGAACACATGATATAAAAAAAAATGCACATTATTATTAATTAGTTTTGAAATATAGAAGTCCATCCTTTTTAATGGGGCTCAAGGCCTAGGTAGGTTATCTTTTTTTTAATCACTATTCCTTTCAGTTAGTGATTTATATTTTATATTTCTAGGTCTTTATTTTGTCATATATATTTAACATTGTTTATGAATATCATTAGTTTTATCAGCAAGAATCATCCAAATTAAGAAGACAGATTCGTGATATTCAAAATCTAAATAGGTGAGTTTTATTTCTTTGTTCTTTTAAGAAAACTAACTATCTCAATTCTATATTAATGTATATGCATCCATGTTATTAATTAATAATTAATGATGTTTAATTTGTTTTGATTTGCAGGCACATCCTTGGTGAAGCTCTTAGCTCTCTGAGCCTCAAGGAACTAAAGAACCTTGAGAGTAGATTGGAGAAAGGTTTAAGCAGAGTTCGATCTAGAAAGGTATAGATATTATATATAATTAATAACTAATGATCACAATTAATTTAGGCCATTCTAATACATAAACATAATATATGTTTTGTTAAAGAACTTGCTAATAATTAATAAGTACAATCAATTTGGATTTATCGAATGGTCAAATCAATCGTCTATTTAGATAAGTATCGAGAGTTTGAATTCTGTTTTATATATGCAATAATTTATTAGTCAATATCAAACTCTTAAATAAAATTTAAATTTACAACAAATTAATTTTTTATCTATCAAATTAGAAATACGTTGAGAAATAAAAAAAAATAATTAATAAATACTTTAATTTGAATTGTTACATGTGGTTTAATTTGCCTATTCCTTTAACATTATTGTCCTTGTTCCAAATCCAAGTTGTAGATTTGTTTTTGATCCCTGGTCTGACGTACGCATTCAAATTCTTGCTTGCATTTAAACTCTTATACCAAGCCTTCTACCAATGTGTTCAATGTCTCAATCCTAGTTCAATTTATCTTATACCAATTTTTTTCTTTAACTATCTATGATTCTGAGTACCTTTTAACAGTCATATTCAAATTTTTCCAGGTCTTATTTTTCTATCCTCCATAAAAAAGTGGCTGCTTAAATGCTTGGATCTTCTCTCTTTTTGCTTCCCTGGAATATTGGAGGTTAGATGTATGGTTAATGAACTTTTATTTTTCCCATATTCAAATCAATAGCTAATGATATTCTTACTTGTATTTAAACTCTTGTCAATAGTAGTTTACATATGTATTTGTACAGTGAGCAGGAATAAATTCTTCTACTTGTTTCTCTTACAATTTAAATTTATGTTCATACGATCATTTAGTTAAGTTTCAATGTTTTTGGTTTCAATTATGGTCCATTGAGTGAACCCCTTCGATGAGTGAGTTGAATGAAAAAAAAAATACTTGTAAATTGACTTTAATATAAAAATACTAATTTTTGTGTTTGATTCTTAAGACTAAATGATACATTTCTAGCATAAAGCCCGTATCATAGTTCCAACTAAATGATTTTTTATTTTTCAAAGGCTACAATTGAATTTGAATCCAGATCACTAGACCCAAGTTCACTAGACCCAAGTTCTGCAAAAGAAAAAAAAAATATATATATATATATATATATATTGTGTAAATTGGCCACAGTCACCGTGGATAACATGGCCTTCAAATTGGAGAACTCTTAATATAATAGCCTTATATATATATATATATATATATATATATATATATTGTGTAGATGGGCCACAGTCACCGTGGATAACATGGCATTCAAATTGGAGATTTCTTATAATAGCCTTCTTACAAATAACTTTATTCTCCAAAACCCAAAAAGAAAAAAACGATTCTTAATATTAGCATTACTTTCAACTTTTAAAATTTTTGTAAGCTTGAAAATATTTTTATATGCACACTCTAATAGATAGTTTACACAAAATAAATAAAGTAATAATAAAATGTTGATTAGTGACTTGTTAAGCTGCGATTTTGTTATAGACTTATGGCACTGAGTGTTTTGAATTTTGAATTTATGACAAGTGATTTGTGATTTGTGATTAGTGATTAGTTATCTTGTTATGCTACTGGATTGATTTAATTTAGAGGTGATTATTTTGACTTTGTTTTGTGTACAGGATAATTTTTTCGTACTGGTAAAGACAACAGAAGTTGCTGCGGTACCGTTTATAACAACTTCATATGGCATCTCAAAATGAAGGAACTAAGCAGTAAGTTTATCTCGTAATTGCCATATATAATAATTTGATAGCACATTTAACTAGGGTAGTAAGCGGATATATGGTAGCTAGATTGTCTCTATAATTGACCTATTAGATCATGTTTAGTAAGTTCAGATATTTGCATTCTTAGGTTTAATCATGTTTTGTCAAAAGATTGGATGGATTTACCAAGATTTGAGAACGAGTACATAGTTGGTGTAAATAATTTTTTAGAGTTTGCCTTCGTAATTGGAAAACCGGTTGGAAAAGAAATCCAATGTCCTTGTGCAAAGTGTGGAAATACTTATTGGCGTGAACGAGAAGACGTACATGAGCATCTTATTTGCTATGGGTTTGTCGAAGGTTATAAACGATGGATTAATCATGGGGATTAATCATGAGCATCTTACCTTGATTACTTGATTTGTTTGATGGGTTGGAAGCTAATAATAGTATTTCGGTATTACCTTGTTTTTTAAGCTTCTATTTTGGTTGCGGTTGTTTCTTTGTGCTGGATTTTTTTCAGTTTTAAGCGACTTCAACAGGGGAGTTGAAGTTCCACTCAAAGATAGATTAAAAACATATAAACATTACCAAATGGCTCAAAACCACATGCAAATGCTCCTTGTTATTTAGTGGTTGAAATTTTCATATTGATTGACTTACTTAACTTGTGCTCCATATTCATTACTCAACTGCACTGCATGCATCATCAAAAATATTTTTGTTCTGTTCTAACTTCTTTATTTCTTTTGCTAGCAGGAGGATATGATGTGAAGAAAATATGTTCAATACAAATATAAGATGGGATGGGTCTTATAATGATTTTGGTTATCTAAATGTATTATTTTGATGTCTTCTTTACATTTTGATAAGAGATTTTATTCGATAATACATGTAATGGATAAATTACACTCTATTTTGATTAGTGTTGTAATGGATATCTACTTTTTAATGAAACTTTTATGATTTACATTTATTGAATTTCTCATTCTTAGATTTATTTTGTGATTATCATCATTTTGGAATGTGATTATGCTTTAAAAAAATTTATAAAATAAAACAGGTTACCATAGATAAGTTATGGCCACCGTTTTAAGGAGGGGTGACCATAGATAAGCTATGGCCACGGTGAAAACAGTGACTATAGATAAGGTTATGGTCACTATTTTAATGCGGGGTGACCATAGACGCTATGGTCACGGTAAAAAACCGTGACCATAGATAAGGCTATGGTCACGGTTTTCATGTGGGGTGACCATAGAGGCTATGGTCACGGCCAAAACTGTGACCATAAATAAGGCTATGGTCACGGTTTTGGGAAGGGGTGACCATAGAGGCTATGGTCACGGTCAAAACCGTGACCATAGGTATGGCTATGGTCACGGTTTTAGGTAGAGTGACCATAGATAGGGCTATGGTCACGGTTTTGGGAAGGGGTGACCATAGAGGCTATGGTCACGGCCAAAACCGTGACCATAGATATGGCTATGGTCATGGTTTTTGGTTGAGTGACCATAGAGGCTATGGTCACGGCCAAAACCGTGACCATAGATATGGCTATGGTCACGGTTTTGGGAAGGGGTGACCATAGGGTCACGGCCAAAACCGTGACCATAGATATGGCTATGGTCACGGTTTTGGGAAGGGGTGACCATAGAGGCTATGGTCACGGCCAAAACCGTGACCATAGATATGGCTATGGTCACGGTTTTGGGTGGAGTGACCATAGAGGCTATGGTCACAGCCAAAACCGTGACCATAGCCTTATCTATGGTCACGGTTTTGGGAAGGGGTGACCATAGAGGCTATGGTCACGGCCAAAACCGTGACCATAGATGGGCTATGGTCACGGTTTTATCGCGTGACCATAGATTAACCTATGGTCACGGTAAAAAAACGTGGCCTAAAGTGCCAGAATTTGAACATTACAACCGTGGCCATAGAAACCGTGACCATAGATAAAAAAACCGTGACCATAGGTCTATGGCCACGAGAGAATAGGCCACGGCAGAAAAACCGTGACCATAGGTCAAAAACCGTGACCATAGACCTATGGTCACCCTTTTCACTAGCTATGGTCACGGTTTTTCACCGTGACCATAGACCATTTTTTTTGTAGTGTGTACTTCCCATGACTTGAACTAGAACTTTGATGCACTCTATTGCTTGATTTCAGGACAAAGGAAGCAAGGAAGAACCACGTTAGCAGCCACGTTAATCTAATTAACGTAACTCCTAACGTGGAATGGGAGTAACTTGCAAAGTTAATGAGAAAAGTAATCGCCAATAACGCTCTTGAAGCCATCATTACCCACGTTAAGAGTCACGTTAACTAAGTTAACGTGAACTCTAACGTGGAGAAAAGGAAATGGAGCCAACGTTAGTGACATTTACCTTTGTCACTAACGTTGGACCAAGCTCATAAGTGGCCACGTTAGTTGCCACGTTAACTTAGTTAACGTGGCCTCTAACGTTAAGAAGTAAAGGGGAAGCCAACGTTAGTGACATTAAACTTTGTCACTAACGTTGGCCAAGTCACAATAAGCCACGTTAACTCCCACGTTAACCTAGTTAACGTGGAAGCTAACATGAAGAAAGTAGGTGATTGACAACGTTAGTGACACCAAACATTGTCACTAACGTTGGGATTAACCCACACAAGCCCCAATAAGCCACGTTAACTCCCACGTTAACCTAGTTAACGTGGAAGCTAACGTGAAGAAGGAAGGTGATCGCCAACGTTAGTAACACCTAACAATGTCACTAACGTTGGAAGGAGCCCACACAAGCCACAATGAGCCACGTTAACTCCCACGTTAACTTAGTTAATGTGGAAGCTAACGTGGATAAGGGAATGATGAGCCAACGTTAGTGACACTCAACTTTGTCACTAACGTTGGAGATGGCTAGCATGGACACGTTAGAAGCCACGTTAACCTAGTTAACGTGGACTCTAACGTGAGAAATAGGGGCACATTGGAACGTTAATGACAAAGGTAAGTGTCACTAACGTTCTCGAAGGTTGGCAAGCCTACGTTAAAAGAGCCACGTTAACTAAGTTAACGTGGACTCTAATGTAGGAAAGGGGGAGACTTCTCAACGTTATTGGGAAAGGTAAGTCCCAATAACGTGTGTGAAGGACAAAGAGGCAATGTTAGTAGCAACATTTGTGCCACTAATATTGGAGTTAACGTGGCTCTTACTTTGGTGAGGAACGTTAGTGAAAAAGGTGATTGTCACTAACGTTCTCGAACCCACATTTCCACTTAAACGTTAACACCACTAACGTTCTGAGCTAAAGTCTCTGCCCACTTCACACTTTCTCTCTGCAAGTAAAACTAAGCCCAATGAAGAAGATAACTACTTCAAACTCAAGATCCAAAGGCCCATATCCAAGACTTGAAGAGCCAACTAGAAGATCAGAAGAGTAGTATATATAGGAGTAGCTTTGAATTAAAATGGGAGTTGAAAATTATAGGGAGCCTCTTGGCATAGAACTACTCTCTATATTTTACTTTCTCTGCACTTCTAGTTTCATTATATATTCTCCACCTTTGTTTTCATTTTCCAGAGCTATGAACAACTAAACCCCTTTCATTGGGTTAGGGAGCTCTGTTGTAATTTGATGGATCAATACTAGTTTTCATTATTCTTCTTCTATCTTTTCTCTTGATTTTACTTGAAAGCTTTCGATCTTCATCCAATTGGGTAGTTATCTTGGAAAAGAAGCTATTCAAACTTGGATCTCTTCTGAACCTTGAAAGAGGAATGAAGAGATCATGCTAGAAATGCTTTTTCATGCTGGACCAAATTGGGTTTGGATAGATATGTGACTATAATCCTCTCAATACTTGATTTGGGAAATGCATGTGGTATAATCAGTGACCATACTTCGTCTCTTCTCATGAGCAATTGACCAAGGAATTGGCTATTGATCAAGATTTGAGAGATTAAATTACAAGAAATTGTAATTCGATCACTTAAGATTGCCAAGGAGATCAATGAGTGCATTGATTGAGGAAGAGATGAAAATGAAATTGATCCGCTCCTGAGCCCAATGAACTCCCCATTTCTGATCTTACCCATTCTCTTTAATTTCTATCATTTACTTTTATGAGCAATTACCCCATTCCCATTTAAGATTCTGCAATTTACTTTCCGTCATCTACATTCAGCTCTTTATTTCTAGCATTTACTTTTCTGTTATTTACTTTCCCGCCATTTAATTTTCTGCAATTCTCAACTCAAATTCTGATTCGCTCAACTAGAACATTTCTCTAATTAAAGTTGCTTGATCAATCAATCCCTATGGGATTCGACCTCACCTTATTGTGAGTTTTTACTTGACGACAAATTCGGTACATTTGCCGAAGGAAATTTGTTATGAGACAAGTTTTCCGTGCATCATCTTTAAGATACATTTGGCATGAATGTCTATGAGCGCTCATTTTGGAAATGTTTGTACCTTGAGATATTAAGACTAATCACCTTAATGTTGATTGTTTGGTGCATATAGGACCTTAATGACTGCGAATAGGCATAGTTTAATCGAGCTCCGAACGACGAATCGATGCAAGACACAGCTATCCTCATAGCTGTTATGATCTCCATGGCTATGGCTTTGTGAGATTTGGATGCTGTAAGGAATGAACGCTTGTTTTACTTGTGAGGAATCTGGACATCCAGCTAGGATCTACCCAAGAAAGTTTGTTCGGAATCCAGTACGAACCTAGCAACAAGGTCGAGTGTTTGCTATGACTACTGATGATGCTATGCAATCAGACGCCCTGATCCAAGGTCAGTGTTATGTCAGAAATTAATTTCTAACTGTACTGTATTACTCGGGTGCATCATATTCCTTTATCTCTTTAAGAGTTGCTCGTGAGTTGGGACTAGATTTCTCTGAGTTAAATTTTGATTTAATTGTCCATACACTTGCATCCTAGAATACTTTGACCAGTTTAGTGTGCCTACAAGTACCATTTACTACTAGGAACAGGACTTTTATACATGATTTAATCTGTTTGCCTCTATATGGTTTAGAAGTTATTTTAGGATTAGATTGGTTGTTCAAGTATCATGTTTTCCTTGATTGTTTTGAAAGAACTGCTATTATTCCGTCTGATAGTTTAGATATTAAACCATTTCTGTCTCATACTTTATATCTGAATTCTGTAAGAGTTACATTAGACGGGAGTGATTGTGAGGGGTACGTTCTGTTAGCGGCTAGCTCGAGTGACAGTGAACTAAGCTTAGAACGAATCCGAGTGGTGAAGGAATTTCCTGATATTTTCCCGGACGACATAACTGACTTTCCTCCTCAGCGAGAGATAGAATTCAGTATTGAACTTGTACCTGGAACCGGACCGATTTCCATAGCACCGTACCAGATGTCACCACTGGAACTTGCAGAGTTGAAGAAGCAGTTGGATGAGCTACTTGGAAAGAAATTTATTCGTCCCAGTGCATTACCTTGGGGAGCTCCGGTATTACTAGTAAAGAAGAAGAATGGTGGAATGAGACTTTGCGTAGATTACCGACAGCTAAATAAAGTCACTATCAAGAACAAGTACCCACTTCCACGGATAGATGTTTTGATGGATCAGTTAAAAGGTGCAACTGTGTTCTCGAAGATTGATTTACGATCGGGCTATCACCAGATTCGAGTGAAAGAGTCAGATACACTGAAGACTGCATTTAGAACTTGATATGGTCACTATGAGTATACGGTTATGTCGTTTGGACTAACTAATGCTCCCGCAATTTTCATGGATTACATGAATTGTATTTTTCGTCCGTACCTTGATCAGTTCATAGTAGTTTTCATAGACGATATTCTCATCTATTCGAAGACAGAAAGAGAGCATGAAGAGCATCTAAGGACTGTATTGCAGATACTGAGGACTCGGAAGTTATATCCTAAACTATCAAAGTGCAAATTCTGGACAGAGGACTCGGAAGTTATATCCTAAACTATCAAAGTGCAAATTTTGGACAGAGAGGGTAGCATTATTGGGACATGTTATATCACAGGGAGGAATTGCAGTGGATCCTTCAAAAATTGAAGCAGTAGTGCAATGGGAACCACCTACGACCGTTATAGAAGTTCGGAGTTTCCTCGGACTTGCTGGCTATTACCGGAGGTTCATCAAAGGATTTTCACAGATAGCCTTACCTTTGACTTACCTTACACGAAAGGAAGTTCCATTTATCTGGATGGCTGAGTGTGATAGAAGCTTCAAGATGCTTAAAGAAAAGCTAACAACTGCACCTGTACTAGTACTACCCGATCCGCAGAAACCTTTTGAAGTATACTGTGACGCCTCTCATAAAGGACTTGGATGTGTGCTGATGCAAGACAAAAATATGGTGGCTTATGCTTCCCGGCAGCTGAGACCTTATAAACGAAATTATCCGATGCATAACTTGGAATTGGCTGCAGTAGTGTTTGCTCTGAAGATCTGGAGGCACTATTTGTATGGTGCTCAACTAGAAGTTTTCTCTGACCACAAAAGTTTAAAGTATATCTTTGACCAGAAGGATCTTAATATGCGACAGCAAAGGTGGATGGAGTTCCTAAAGGACTATGATTTTAAGTTAAGTTATCACCCAGGAAAAGTGAATGTGGTGGCAGACGCCTTGAGCAGGAAGAATTTGAGTATCTCTTGGATGATGATAAAGGAAGAGAAGCTACTTGCGGAATTTGAGGACCTTAAGTTGGCTATGACTGAGACGTCAAGTGGAGTCCGTTTGGCGCAGTTGCACATAACACCAGATTTTAAGATTAGTATTCAGCAAGCACAAGCACAGGACTCAGAAATGATGATGATGCTGAGACGGATGAAAGCAGAGGAACCAGAATCTGTAAAACAAGATCATAGCGGTCTATGGAGGTATAAGAATAGGGTTTGTGTGCCTAGCTCTGGAGATTTACGACGAAGGATTCTTACAGAAGCTCATCAAAGTAGATTTTCTATGCATCCTGGAGTAACAAAGATGTATCAGGATTTGAAACAAATGTTCTGGTGGCCGGGCTTAAAGAAAGAGGTAGCTGATTATGTCTCAAAATGTTTAACCTACCAGAAGGTGAAGGTGGAACACCAGAAATCGTTAGGAACCCTACAACCCTTAGAAATACCACAATGGAAATGGGAGCAAATCACTATGGATTTTGTCACGGGATTGCCAAAGACCGCAACAGGACACGATGCCATTCGGGTGATTATGAACAGGTTGACAAAATCGACGCACTTCCTTATGATCCGAGTTGACTGTACTTTAGAAAGGCTGACGCGGATATATATTCAAGGAATCATACGATTGCACGGGATACCTTCGTCAATTGTTTCAGATCGAGATCCGATGTTTACTTCCAGATTCTGGGAAGCTTTTCAAAAAGCATTGGGGACAGAATTGCACATGAGTACAGCATACCATCCTCAGACAAACGGATAATCAGAGCGGACAATCCAGACATTAGAAGACATGCTGAGATCTTGTGTGATGGATAACCAAGGCAGTTGGGATAAATATTTGCCATTGATTGAGTTCGTCTACAACAACAGTTACCAAGAAAGTATCGGGATGGAACCATATGAAGTTCTCTACGGAAGAAGATGTCAGACACCATTATGTTGGAATGACAACAGAGAAGCTAGTTTCTTAGGTCCAGACTTAGTGCAAGAAACTACTGAGAAGATAAAGGGGATTCGTCAGAAGATCCAGACAGCACAGAGCCGTCAAAAGAGCTATGCCGATAATAGACATAGCCCTTTAGAGTTTAGTGAGGGAGACCATGTCTTTCTTAAAGTAACCCCGACTACTGGAATAGGTAGAGCCCTTAAGACTAAAAAGCTTAACCCTCGATACATAGGACCTTTCCAAATACTTAAAAGAGTCGGTCTAGTAGCTTATCAAGTAGCCCTTCCTCCATATCTGTCAAACCTTCATGATATTTTTCATATCTCGCAACTTAAGAAATATATTCCCGACGAGAGTCACGTTTTACAACCAGAGACAGTACAGTTACAAAATAATTTGACATATCAAGCATCACCAGTTCAGATCGTAGAAAGAAGTGATAAGCAGCTGAGAGGCAAGACTGTTCGCTTAGTCAAAGTAGCATGGGGACCAAGAGGAGTAGAAGAGCACACTTGTAAACTGGAAGATAGAATGAAGGCTGATTACCCACGTTTGTTCTCAGGTAACTGAAATTTTGAGGGCAAAATTTTCTTTTAGGAGGGTAGAATGTAACAACCCCGATTTTCGAGTACGCGAGATCTTTTCTGAAAGTACGGATTTCTCTGGAGGATCAGTAAGGGGAGAACCTTGAATATATCATCAAGTATCTCAATCCTCATTGTTATTATGTTATCTTTAAGCTAGAACCTTTTCTAAGGCAAGCTCGATAACGCGGTCACGAAGAACCTAGTTTTTGAACCGTATCGGTTAGGAGTTTTGATTCGGTTTTTCGTAAATAGTCTCAATTTGACAAACTAGACTCGATTTATGAGAGAAGAGAGATAATATGATGATATTATCATTATATTAGTATTAGAAGCTTCTTGAATAATATTATAAGGTTACCTGGTCATTTTTAGTTAAAAATAGAAAATCGGTTTAACCGGGTTCACAGTTTACTGGTGCAGCTTAGCACCAGCACTCTCTGATTACTTTAGCAATGCTAAGGCCTCATTATACATGTTTTATTCTCATAATAAATATGTTACTAGTGTCATTTATGCTAGTAGCTCAGAAAATAATTTTTAGAGATGTTTTTACAAGTGTTGCGATACATCTAGTTTTAGTAGTTATACACCTGAGATATTTTAATATTATTTTAATCCACCTCCAAGCCAACCAATCACAACTCACCCTACACCCCCAAAACCCCCAAGGCTGGCTCATTTCCACTTTGTGGCCGAAAATAGGAAGAGAGAAAAAGAGAGAAAAGTTCTTAGTTCAAAATCTTTAAAGCTTGATTTCTGCTGAACTAAAACTCAAATCAAAATTCCAATTCGACCAAAATGATCCTCTCTTCTTTCTCTACATGATCATATGACTTATCAAGGCTGGAATCAAGGTGAGTTGGCTGCACCATCTCTCTTTTGATTCGGTTTCAAGGAAACATGCTTAAACATGTGTTTTCTTGATGTTCTTCCTTAGGAATCATGCTTAACTTGACTTGAGGGCCAAGAAATGTGAACTTCCAGCAAGTCTAAGGTTAGAAATCAACTCCTAACATGCTGAGGGAGATATGTTTAGTTGAGGATTTTTGGATTTAAAGTTGTTCTTCATGTGATTTAGGAGGAAAAAGTGCTTAAGGACTACCTGAAAGTCTAACTGAATTAGGAGCAGCAAAACTAGGTAGGGTGTCACGAAATTAATCTTGATTATTTGTGTTTGAGTTGTGTGAATTTTGTATGATTTGGCTGTGCTAAAAATTGGTTGCATACATAATTGATTCTTGGTGAAAATTTGGTGAAATTTCGATGAAATTTGATGAAATTCAAGATTTAAAGTTCATGTTCTTGGGGAAGCTGGAAAAACGAAACCCTAGGCTTAAATTGAGATTCAATTTATGTTGAAATCATGTAGAAAAGATGGGGTTTTAGTGGCTGATAATTTTTTCTGAATTTTGGTAAAAATCGGTTGCTGAAAAGATTGAAAAACGGGTAAAAACAAAGAAAGAATCTGAAGAATTTACGAACAACACAAAGAACACTTTGAGTGTGATGAAGAACATTGAAGAACAGGCTTTAGATCCTTAAAAGGGAAAAGAAGTAAAATTTTTGGTGTTTAAGGGGTTATTTGGTAATTTCTGAAAGTTAGGGGGTAAAAGTAGAAATATTAAAAGTTACGGGTGGTAAAAAGTGAATTTTAAAGGTTAAAAGTAAAAGGTAAGTTAATTTTCGAAAATTAATAATAAAATAATAAATAATAATAAAATATTAAACAATAATATTTAATTAAAAATAATATTTTAATAAAAATAATAAAATATTGCGAAAAAGGCAGTTTTCTGTAAAAGGTTTAGAAAGACAATTTTAAGTGCAGAATCTCATAATTACCTTCATAAAACACTTAGGGAGTGGTAAGAACATATTAGTGAGGCAAAGATAAATAAAAGATAAAAAGTTGAAGAAAAGATAAAAATCGAAGAAAAAGTCTGTAAAGTTTTAATGACAGAAAAACAGACAGAGACTAGTGAGTGAACTAGGGCAACATAGTTAGTTTTTGAGTTGCGACTAGAGTTAGGTATTATATGAAAAGTTAAACTGTTTCGGTATAGACTTAATGAACCTATACTTGGGACAGGCTAACTATTCATACCGAAATTTACATAAGCTTTAAATACACATGTTAAACAGAGAAATCAGAGCAGGGTAAAGAGACTAAGAGCAAAAGGCTTATTGAAAAGTTATTTGTTACTTGCGGTGACCTAAGAGATATTATATATATATTTGTTGCTTAATGCAACCCAAGAGATATTAATTATTTGTTTGTTGCTTAATGCAACCCAAGAGATGTTTGTTTATTTATCTGTTGCCCTGAGGCAACCCAAGAGTAATTTTCCGTTCCCAAGAGTATATATTTCCTGCGAGTAGAAAGCAGAGGCTGTCTCAATAGAGCTGCTAATAATTATATGCGCATTTATTTGAACGGAAAATCGTATCCAGGAAATCGTGAACTCGTGACCGGATAAATGTCGGGAATGCAGGTGCTAACCGACACATGAGCTCATGGCCTGTACTAGGACTAGACATGCATCATTCTTGTCTGCGCATCATTCTCTGTTGCATTCTTACTTGTGTGCGATCTATTTCTTTATGTGTGTTTGCTCGAGTGCTATGTCTGAGCTTTATCTTCTTGTATTCTTCTGTTTATGTTCTGTTCTTTGTTTTTCTATCTATTTTTAACTTCTGTTTACTACTTTACTGTATTCTATTATCCATCTGCTAAACGAAAATGAATAAATGAATGTAACTAACAACCCCGACCCTACTAAGAACTCCCCAGTTCTTACCGCTTCTCTCCCTTCCTCCCCCTCAGATGGAGACGGGCGTGATCTTCTATGAGTTCGAGGACCCTTACGTCTACGAGGATCCGGTACATCACAGTTACTTTATTATGGGTTTGGAGCCTCGTATTAGACGATATGCATTACCTAATCAAGCTTTTCAACATCCTTTGTTTAGCCCTCATTTTGACCCCGATGCTCCTTACGACTTTCCCTTATCCTGGTTATATCCTGACGCACCTGGACATCCTTTTCCTGATGATCCCGGACACCCTATACCAGCTCAACCTTTGAATGAGGCGGTACTTGAGCCTATCCTTCCTGACGATCACGAGTTAGCTGGTGACTACGTACCTGTGATACCACCAGAGTGGGATTTTCCCCCTGAGCCGATCCCTGACTTTCCACAGCCTGATGAGCCGGCACTACCGGACGGTGGGACAGCTCCTATATACGCGAACGGACCTGTGCTCACGAATGGTTTGTACATAGTGACAGCATTGTTTCTGGTGGATCTGAGGATATAGTTGTAGTTGCGGATGATGAGGAGGAGGAGGATCTTGAGATAGAGATAGAGCAGGATGAGGAGATGGACGAGCCTCACGGCGATTCTCCGAACGGCCACGTGTAGATATAGTTTGACTGCGGAAGGGGCATTCTTTTGATGACACTCTAGTCGGACATTATCTGATAGTTAGTCTCTCACTTGTGTTAGTACACCCGAGAGCTAGGAGCTATGTAGTGGTTAGGCTAGCCTGGGCGCCAGTTTAGCGGCTTTTTGTATAGGCCAGGCCCTGAGAATGTCATGTATATATTAGCTACGTAGGTTGACGAGGATGTAAACTGACTTAATCTTGTGTAAAAGCTACATGTTTTGGTATAGTGTACATGATGTATATTATCTGCTATATTTCTATATTTCTCTATGCTTGCTTTTATTGCTCTTAGTGTATGCTTGTTTATTTTTAAATTATCATCCGCAGCGAATAAAAAAAAAGTTACTCGTAAAATTAGTAACGTTCTAACAAGGCACACGCTCATATATTAAATAATAGATAATAGTTAGGAAGGACAAGTTAGTAACACTTAGCTTCTTGTATGACCATGGCATACTGGGAGTTGGGTCGTTACATCAAGTGACATAGAAACATAAAATTGTATTAAAAAGAAATTGAAATCAACAATAGTGCATGAACATAAAAGAGAGTAAAATAAAGGAAATGACAAGTAAAACTAGAAGAATAAAGATGTAACAACAAGAAATTAAATGGGAAAACTAAATCAAAACAAGAATTAAAAGTTGGATCCAAGAAGATTTGACCTAAACTACCCTAAATTCTAGAGAGAAAAGAGAGCTTCTCTCTCTAGAATTCTACCTACAACATGATGAAAACTACTCTATGATTGCTCCCCCTATTCCCTTGCAATCCTTGGGTTCAAAAGCATAAGAAATGAGTTGGATTTCTCCCCAACGTTATGCCTTTAAGTGAGTCACGTGACCAACATCACCCGTGTGCATGGATGATGCGTGCTCGTCGCTTGATGATTCTCTGGTCATGCGTCCGCGTGGGTGACGTGTTGATGAACTGAAGATTGATGGTTTAGAATTCACAATAAATTCTCGTTGCAAGTATAGTTTCTAAACCAAGCAGTCATCCTTTTATACAAAAGTTTGGTTGTCACAAGTAACAAAACCCAATAAAAATAATAACCAAAGTATTTAAACCTCGGGTCGTCTTCTTAAGGAATTGCAGGGTGGTATCATTTATTATTGGTTATGTAAAAATTAATATTTTTGGGTTTTTGAAATAGGGAACAAGGAGAATAAATTAGTAATAAATTAAATTAATAATAATAATAACTCTTGGCAAGGTATAAGAAATTGGAGTCCTATCCTAGTTATCCTTATCAGGTGTGATGAGAATTGAATTCTGCTCCCACTTTAATTAACCTCTAACTATGAAGGTAAGTTAAGTGGATGAATCAATTTGATTCCTCAGTTCCTAGTCAATTCCTAAGAAAAGACTAGAGTTATTGGAATTCAAATCAATCAGCAAAGAATTCCAATTTTCAATCAACAAGGAGTTTGATAACTCAAGTGTCTCCAATTTATCAATTCATCAATTAAAACCAAGAATATTAAAAGCTAAATAAAAATCATAAATCCGAAATACCTCAAATTGTATAAATAAAAGAAATCAAATCTAACATGGGAATTCATAAATTAAATTTGGAAAATAAATAAAAGAAGGAACATTGAACCTGAAATTGAGAAATAACAATAAACTGAGAGGAATCCTAATTCCAAAAATCTAAATCCTAAATCCTAAGAGAGAGGAGAGAGCCTCTCTCTCTCTAAAACTACATCTAAATCCTAATAATTGTGAATGTGTATGTCTTGATTTCTAAATGAATGGATTCTCCCACTTTATAGCCTCTAATCTGTGTTTTCTGGGCCGAAAACTGGGCCAGAAACAGCCCAAAAATTGCTGGGGGCAAAATCTGCCACGCTGATTTTCGTCATTGCGACGCGTCCGCGTGGAGCACGCATTCGTGTCGCCTATCTGTATGGCCACTTTGGCAAATTAAATATCAAATCGAAGCCCCGGAGGTTATCTTTCCAACGCAACTAAAACCGCATCATTTGGACCTCTGTAGCTCAAGTTATGATCGATTTAGTGCGAGAGGGTCAGGCTGGACAGCTTAGCAATTTCTTCAACTTCTTGTATTCCTTCCACTTTTGCCTGCTTCCTTTCCATCCTCTAAGTCATTCCTGCCCTGTAATCTCTGAAATTATTTAACGCACATATCACAGCATCGAATGGTATTAAGAGATGATTAATATTAGCAAATATAAGGCCAAAGAAGCATGTTTTCAATCATAGCACAAAATCACGAAGGAAAATGTAAAACATGCGATTTCTATGAATAAGCGTGAGAATAATGGATGAAAAACCACTCAATGTAGCACAATATAAACTATAAAATAGTGGTTTATCACACGTGTGCGTCGCTAGCAAATCTCCTTCTCACGCGTACGCGTGAGTGACGCGTGCGCGTGGCCTTGAGTTCAGCAAATCCCCATTTCTTCATGAATTCTTTATTTTTGCATACTTTTTCTTCATTCCTTCAACCCAATCTTTGCCTTCTAATCTTGAAATCACTTAACAAACATATCAAAGCATCGAATGGAATTAAAGTGAATTAAAATTAGCGATTTAAATCCCTAAAAAGCATGTTTTTATTTTTAAGCAGGTGTTACTTAGGTGGAATCAGAAAGAGTTGGATTATTAGTGATATAAACATAACATTTTCATAAGTTGTGAAAGGAACAAGTGATAGGATTAGATTGAGAGTTGGAGTTGCTTTGTCTTTCTGAAGTAACT
The DNA here is from genome assembly GCF_059453495.1 of Arachis ipaensis. NCBI lineage: Eukaryota > Viridiplantae > Streptophyta > Magnoliopsida > Fabales > Fabaceae > Arachis > Arachis ipaensis. Next base: position 88,526,127 of record NC_142444.1, read on the forward strand.
CTGGTACTACCGTCTTCTTTGCTTGTGAATGATCTTCTTCTATGGCAGGCTGTAAGTGATCAAAGCCACGCCAATGGTCTTTGATCTCCTTTGCTACAGAATGAACGCCAAGGCCCTTAGTATTCAATCCAATGGAGGATGAAGCGCATAGCAATCCAATCTCTTGGCGATCCTATTCAAAACTCCACAGACAAGGTAGAATCTTTCGAATCAGAGAACGCTGCTTCTTGGATCTAGCCTATACCACAGAAACCTTAATCTCCCTAGAGATCGGCTGAACTGATGTCTCGAGAAGTCCCCAATGAAATCGTGGATTAACCGTCTGAGATATGTAAATCCATAGCTGTTGGTTCATGCTTTCTGGCCAAGTATTCAAACGAACCCAAGTAGATGCGGGTGTTTGTCTGGCACGTTTGTCTTAATGTGATGAACAGAGCCAATTTGTCAGATCGTCCTGTTCATCACGATGAAGATCGGGATATACATCTTAGAAATAGATCAGACACGGATCGAAGAAAAATAAATAGTACTTTTATTAATTCATAGGACTCAGCTGGGCTCCTCCCCTCAACCTAGGAGGTTTAGAAACTCATACTGAAAGTAAGAACACGATGGAGAAAATATGGCAGACCTCCCTTCCAGAGGAGGAGGAAGGTGCCCAAGGTCAAAGATGATGTAAAAGGTGATAAAGATGTCTAAATTACATAAGTTTAATCCCTTAAATAGATGACTAGTAGGGTAAAACAGTCTAATTAGTGCTAAAATATACTTAAGGGGCCTACTTGGTGAGTGTTTGGGCTGAGCTTTAATGAGATCCATGTGCTGTGAGGCTCCTTGGGCGTGGAATGCCAGCTAGGGAGTCCACTCTGGGACTTTGGATGTTGGGCTCTGCTCTTTGGGCGCTGGAAGTCTGGAAGAGTGCAGGTAGCTGGCGTTAGACGCCAGTTTTGGGCCTTCTAATCTGAAGCAAAGTATAGACTATTATAAATTGCTGGAAAGCTCCAGAAGTCAAATTTCTATAGCCGTTGAGAGCACGCCATTTGGACTTCTGTAGCTCTAGAAAAGCTCTTTCGAATGCAAGAAGGTTAGATCTGAACAGCATCTGCAGTGCTTCCTCTGTCTCTGAATCAGACTTCTGCTCCAGCTCCTCAATTTTAGCCAAAAAATATCTGAAATTTCCCAAAAACACAAAAACTCATAGCAGAATCCAAAAATGTGATTTTAACACTAAATCCTATAAAAACTTAATAAAAACTAAATAAAAACTACTAAAAACTATATGAAAGTAATGTCAAAAAGCGTATAAAATATCTGCTCATTAGGGGTCAACCTTAATGAGCCTAACATCAAATTGCCAACCACTACACAACTCTCTCTTACTCTTCAATCCACAAAGAGCTCTAAGTTGACCATCTATTTCAATCAAACCATATTCAAGTGGGAAAGTAAAGCTTAGAGATAAGAATTTTACCCACTTGAATGTTGTGTTGGATGGTGACTTAGGAAGGGATGTCTCCAATGGTTTTGCAAGTATCATTCCCTTGTTCTCTTCCTTGACTACCTCCACCTCTTGGCAAGCATTTTCAATGTCAATTCCTTGTTCACCAACTTCTTCTATACATTCCTCAATGCTCAAATCATGTGTTGGAGGTTGTGCTCTAGCCTCCTCAACATCAATTTCAGAACACAATGAGGAAGGTTCAACAATCTCAAATAGCACATTAGTTGGTGTGGAATCAACTTCAATAGTAGGACTTGGTGCTTGCTCAGCTTCTTCCAATCATTCATCATCCATAATATGCCTAGGAGATTGCACATTATCCTCCTCAACATCAAATTCATGCTCAAGGGAAGAAGGTTTAACAACTTCCACAAAATCATCAACAACATTGCTTGGTGTGGAAGTGTCATCAAGCTTGAAATTCACCTCTTATTCAACTTTGCCTAGGTCTTCAACCACTTCTTCTTCTTCAACAATCTTCATCTTTTCTACTTGTTTCACAACACACTCCACTTCCTTGTTCTCATGTTGAGATTCTAAAATCTACTTCATGCTCCTCTCTTCGGTTGATTTTCCACATTCATCCGTGGAATTGCTTTGCTTGTTGCATGAGTCCCATAAGTCCAAGGTGGCTTTAATCTTGGCAAGGTTAGCCATGATATCTTCATGGCTCTTTTGGGCTTTCTCTTGCTCTTTTTGATGGATGATTGTTTGAAGCCGATCTATTGCTTCCTTGAGATAATCCATTGGCTCTTGTTCCACTTGATTAACATAAGTAGGATCATATTGCTCTTGGATGGGTAGATATGGATATTCTTCCATGGAGGGTTGTGGTGAAAAGGAGAATTCATATTGTGGTTGAAATTTCTCATACATGGGAGGTGGTTCCTCTTAGTAATGGTATGGAGGTGGTGGTTCTTGAGGGGATTGGTGTTGGAATGGTGGTGGTTCTAAGTATTGTTCATATGGCACATGAGGTGGTTGGTATGGTGGATATGGATTGGGATCATATGGAGGTGTTTGGTGGTATGAGACTTGTGAGTATGGTGGTTGAGGACTATATTGAGGAGGGGGTTCATAGGCATATAGTGGGGGTTGTTGGTAATCACAAGGAAGTCCACCATAGCCATTGGATTTGTATTCGTTATGGAATGGCTCTTGCTCATAGCACATTTGGGAAGGTTGTTGCCAAGAAGGGTGATCAAATCCTTAAGGCTCTTCCCATCTTTGATTGTTCCATCCTTGATGCATGTTGCCATTGTAATTTCCATCTCCTACAACATAGTTGTAACCACACTCATAGACAAAGTGATGAGAATTCATAATAGCAAAAGAAAAAAAAATAAAAACTAATAAGAAACAAGAGAAACAAATTCTACAACTAGCAAATAAAGCAAAAATCAAACTATTCACAATATTCACATATGAACAATATCCAATAACATAACACCATTGCAATTACCCAGCAACGGCACCAAAAATTTGATAGTGAAAGATTTATACTGGTTCGAAATTTAGCAAAATAATTTTGTTGTGAGCATAGCCCAAACCGATAATCGATCCTCACATCAAATTTTAATGTTTATGGTTGTCACAAGTACAAACCCCAATAAAAATTAATCAAAGTATTTAAACCTCGGGTCGTCTCATAAGAAATTTCAATGAAGTGCTCAATTATTGGCTATGAAGGGGCAAAGGGGGTTTGGTATGCAATTGACAAGAAAAGTAAATAATAAGAAAGTAAATGACAAGAACAAATAAAGACAGGGAAAGAACTCTTAGCTAGGCATAGGAATTGAGATCACCATCCTTGTCTACAAACTATATATTGACAATTATGAGAGACCAACCCATTTAGTCTACCTCTATGCTTGAAGTACATACAATATCTACTTCAAGATTGAAGTACGTCAAATAGGATTGATCAACATCAATCCATAAGTCCTAACCTAGCTATTAATTGACTTAGTAGTAGGCTATTATCAATGGTTATCAAATTGACCACTAAGGATTCTCAAATCACCAAATCAATGAGACCCAATGACTCAAGGTCACTCAATTTCCTTAGCCTAGGCTAAGAGTAAAGAAAACTACTCTACAACTAGTGAAAATATTTCATCAAACACCTAGAGTGCAAGAAAAGTAAACTTCACAAAATGGCAAGAATTAATGAAAACTATAACTAACAAAAGCAAGAAATCAACAATAGCAAGTGAGGTAAACATCAAGAGACATAGAAATATAAAATTGCATTAAAAAGAAATTAAAATCAACAAGAGTGCATGAACATAAAAGAGAGTAAAATAAAGGAAATGACAAGTAAAACTAGAAGAATAAAGATGTAACAACAAGAAATTAAAAGGGAAAACTAAATCAAAGCAAGAATTAAAAATTGGATCCAAGAAGATTTGACCTAAACTACCCTAAATTCTAGAGAGAAGGGAGAGCTTCTATCTCTAGAATTCTACCTACAACATGATGAAGACTACTCTATGATTGCTCCCCCATTCCCATGCAATCCGTGGGTTTAAAAGTATCAGAAATGAGTTGGATTTGGGCCTTCTTGAGCTCAAAAATCACCCCCAGCGTTTTGCCTTTAAGTGAGTCATGTGACCAACATCACGCGTGCGCGTCGCTTGATGATTCTCTGGTCATGCGTGCACGTGGGTGACGCGTGCGCATCGCTGGCAAATCTCCTTCTCACGCGTACGTGTGAGTGACGCGTGCACGTGGCCTTGAGTTCAGCAAATCCCCATTTCTTCATGTATTCTCCTTTTTTTCATACTTTTTCTTCATTCCTTTAACTCCATCTTTGTCTTCTAATCCTGAAATCACTTAACAAACATATCAAGGCATCGAATGGAATTAAAGTGAATTAAAATTAGCGATTTAAAGCCCTAAAAATCATGTTTTTACTTTTAAGCACAAATTAGGAGAAATTCACAAAACTATGCTATTTCTTGAGGTGGGAAGGGGAGGCTGAGCCTCGGGAGGGGTTCTCTAAGTCAGAAATTCTCCTCCATGTTAATGTATTTTTCTACCTACTCTTGTACTTCGTACAAGGAAGCCGGGTGTCACTTGGATATGGATTGAGAAAACGACCCTTCTTTAAGGCCATTAACCAATCCCATTATCACTACCTCAGTAGGTAGGTTTTGAATCTCCAATAATGCTTTGTTAAATCTTTGCATGTAATCGCGAAGTGTATCCCCGACCTCTTGCTTAACACCGAGCAAGCTCGGGGCGTGCTTTACCTTATCCTTCTGAATTGAGAATCTCGTAAGAAACTTCCTTGTCAGGTCATCAAAACAAGTCACCGACCTGTGGGGTAAGTTATCAAACCACTTCATCGCGGCTTTGGTCAGGGTCGTCGGAAATGCCTTACAGTGAGAAGCATCAGAGCAGTCGGTCAAGTACATCTGACTTTTAAAGTTACTAAGTGGTGCCTCGGGTTGGTTATTCCGTCATAGAGATCCATATCGGGGGGGTTATAATTTCTTGGAACCTTGGCCCGTATGATCTCTTCTACAAACGGATCTTCACTCCCTATAGGACTTTCATCCCGATCTACTCGATCGCCCTGTCTTCGGAGGTAAGCTTCCAATCTTAAGAGCTTTTCTTCCAGCCCTTTTCGTCGTCCTACCTCTCTTTGATGTTCCTGTTTTGCTTCCCATTGGCGTTTAGCTTCTTGTCCGAGTTGTTCTAGCCGTCCACCGTGGCCGTGGACTAGTCCTAATATCTCCGTTGGATGGGGAGGGTCTTCATCTTCCGTCGGATGCACCTTTGATTGTATTTCCCTCGGTTGGGGTTTCCTAATGTCCCTTCTCCGTGAGGAACATGAGTTCTTTCCCGTGGTGGAGGTATCGCGAGAACGAGGCCATCCTGATGAGGCTTAGGTTCTGATTCATAATAGTTGTTTGCCATTTTTAAGGGTCGAATTCCAGGTCCCTGAAAATGACGCCAATGTTCCGATGGTTACCTGAAACATTGATTTTTGCTTGAGCGTGAGGCCCAGACTCCTATTGAGGCAGTGTTGATGACATGTCATCATGTCATTTTTTTCTATGCTTTTTCATACAAGAAATTGATGATTAGTACTTAAATATTGAATGCTTTTGTACTTAAATGGTATTATTTTTTTGATCTTTTGATTTTATAAACTTTGTAGGAAATAAGAAAAAAAGAAGCAAAAAAGCACAAAATAAGTTAAAAAAGGAGAAAAGAGAAATTTTGGGGCACATTTTGGAGTTTGGGCACGCTTTAGAGCCTTAGGCCACGCTTTTAAAAGCGTGGCCCATGACTAAATCAAGAAAGCGTGCTCTGTTTTCACAATCAGCGCTCATTTGCAAAGAGAGCGCTAAGTTAACTAAAGGAGCATTTTCGGGCAAATTCAAAATTGGAATTGGAGTTTTGCAACCGACGCGCACGCGTACATAATGTCCACGCGTCGATGGAGAATCTGGAAGGAAGCACGCAAACGCGTGGGTGGCGCTAAAGCATGGAATTAACATTTTCCCACCCACACGCAAGCGCATAGGACGCGCATGCTTGGGGTAGCGTTCATTGCGCGAACGCTACGTTCTCAAGGGGAACGCTGCAAGGGACGCGCACGTGTACATGATGCGCATGGCTCGATGTGACAGATTGCCAAAGCATGCGTAAGCGTGAGGGACACGTACGCATAAAAGGCCCAAAACGCAAAAAGGACGCGCATGTGTGCAGGACGCGTATGCGTGGGTGAATGAACGCTGCGCTCAATTTGAAAATGCTCCGTTCTCCTAGAAGTGAATTTCTGCTCAAATGAAATCTGATTCCAAGCCTAATTGAAACTCCAAAGCAAGCAGAGTTCATTGACATCACTCAAAGGCACAAGAAACAGTTAGAGTAGGAATTTCTTTTGAGTTGTAATTTGTTTTCAATTTCAATTTCATTTGTAATTTAGGAATGCCTATAAAAAGGCTTTAGTCCACAGTTAGGAAAGAGAGCGCTGGAGTAGGCTGCAGTAGTAGTAGGCAGCAGTAGGAGTAGGAGTAGGAGTAGAATAGAAGGCTCTCTTGAAATACTTTTACTTTTCTGCACTTTTACATTTCAGTATTGGATTCAATTTGGCTTATGCAATTTCAGTTTTTGATAATTCTCTTCTGCAAATTTTCCTTTCTGCAATTTTACAATTCAGTTTACATTGAGCTTGATTTACCTTCCTGCAATTCTGTTCCTCTGTAATTTTACATTTGAGTTTGCTGTGAGCTTGATTTACATTTCAATGCAATTTAAATTTCCCTGCACCCAATTTCCTTTAGAGTTGATGCAATTTACGTTTCTTGCTCTTTAAGTTTCTGCAAATCTACATTCTGCACTTTACATTCTCTACAATTTACTTTCTGTCGCTTCATTTTCACCTAATTCCCCAGTGTTAGCTTGACTAAACTAATCACCTCACTAAAGTTTCTTGATCCATCAATCCCTGTGGGATCGACCTCACTCTCGTGAGTTATTACTACTTGATGTGACCCGGTACACTTGCCAGTAAGTTTTTGGCGCCGTTGCCAGGGATTAATTTAGATCGACAATGATTAAGTGGGTGATAAGTTTAGATTAAGCATTTTCTTTGTTTTTGTTCTTTTAATTTTCTGTTTTAGGCTGATACTAAGGTGTTTGAGTTATTGCCTCACTAAGAAATTCTCATCTGTGACATGAATTTCGATTTTTAATGGTGATTGTGTTTTACAAAATGTAAATGGAGTTCAACTCATCTTTTGATCAAGCAAATTTCATGGGATATTACCCACCATCACAATATGATTCAAGTCATTATCCTAATGGTAGATGGGAATATCACCAAGAAATCACATATTCTGAGCAACCCAATCAATTGAGATATGCTTCAGAGCCACAAGATGAGCAAGACAATTCCATGGGATACTACCCAACACCATAAAATGATTCATGTCATTATGCTAATGGTGGATGGGAGTATCAACAAGGAATGAAAGAGTATGAACAATTAAGTGAAATGAGCTACCTCCTAGAGCCACAAAGTAACCCATATTGTTATGATACTTACTTAAATTATGGCCGGAAAGGGAATTTCAATGATACATATTCTATTCATCAAGAGACATCATCACTCGATTATGCTTTCAATACTTTCATGCAAGATTGCTCCCCAGAACCACAAAATGACCCATATTGTAATGAATTCAATAATTATTCATGTTGTGGGTGGGAGGATCAAAACCAGAGAGTATTTGACAGTTCATACTCCACTTATCAAGAGCCAGCATCACGTGAGCAAACCTTTAATTCAATTATGAAAAATTGTCCATCCTCACCTCTCAGCTTCTCATTTGAAAATTCTTAATCACTTGATTATGCCTTAACACAAAGTTTCCTCCAAGATCCAGACAACTCATTTCACCAACCACAAAATTCATTCCACAATTCACAAAATTCATTCCATACCCCTTAAAACAACTTCACCACAACACATCCATGTCCACAAAATTACTCTCAACCTTCATCTCTTGAGCTAGCAGAGAATGTCCTTCAAAAGTCCAGAGAATTATTGAAAAGACAAGAACAATCCTGGAAAAGGCAAGAAATTCTCTTCAAGAAGATGGATGGGCACTTAAAGCAAATAAGGAGAAACTTAGAACTATCAAACATTGAGGATGAAGACCAATTTGTGGGTAAGGAAACGGAAGAACAAGAAAAAGGGTCCCTGTGTCAAGTGAAATTGCAATGAAGGATAAGGTGGTGAAGGTATATGAGCCAAGAATTTTATATTCACAAAAGCTACTTGAGGTGACAGAGGAACTTGAAGACTAACCCCCAAAGGATTTAATGGAAGATCATGAAAAAGAAAGAGAGGAAGATCATCAAGGGAGTTCACACTCAATTGAAGCAGAGAGCTACATAGATGAAGGGCTCATTGAACCACCAATGCAAGAAGCTTCTGAGAAAGAAAACAATCCAACAATCACACAACCACCAAGTCTTGATATCCAAGAAGTGAAGGCAACTAACAAAAGCACCGAGAAGAGGATTGTGACCAAGATACCAAGGACAACATTCAAGAAAAGGTCAACTACAAACAATCCAACCCCTGATTCAGCAAGCAAGTTCAATCAAGAAAATGACAAAAGAAAGCTTGCTGAGAAGAGGCCAAGACAGGAGATACTGACTGGCTTTTCTCTTTCATTGAGGTCATTCCTATTAACAAACTGGAAGAAGAGGAAGAAAGTAAAGAACAACATGTCAAGCTAATGACACTAAAAGAGCGCTTGTTGGGAGGCAACCCAACCTTAGGTAACATTTCATTTCTTTTCTTTGTTTATTTTCTCTGTCAGTTTTGTTTAATTGCAAATAAAATTGGCATATGGTTACATTCTAAGTTTGGTGTTGCCCTGCAACAATCTGTTTTCAATCCCTCTGGATGATTGCATTAATTCTAAATGGAAGTGTCACACTAAGTGTCTGAGTTTGGTGTGCCACTTAATTTACTATGCAATGAATCCAGCAACACCACTTGTCTGCATAATCATAATGCCTTAGCAGTGTTAGCTTTCTTTTGGTTTGACATTTTTTTATATTCTCTTTGTTTTAGTCATTTCTTTGTTTTTAGTGTTGTCTTTTAGTTTGCTCATTAACTGTTTTTGTTAATACCTCACCAAGAAATCCTTATTTGTGATAGATTTTTCATTTGGTGATTGTATTTAACACATAACAGTTTCATTTGCTTAGTTTTATTTCAAATAAATTGACATGTGATTGTATTCTAAGTTTGGTGTTTCTATGCAACAAAATTTTTTTACAATCTATACTGCATACTTGCATCAATTCCAAGTGAAAGTGTCACACTAAGTTTGGTGTGCCACTTATTATTTATACAATATATCATGCACACCCTCTTATTTTTGCAATCACAATGTCTATATTTTCTGTGCCTTCACTGTTATTTTTCATTTTTCTTGCTTAAACACATGTATTACTAACATTTCATTGTGTAAGACACTCATGATCCATCATAAACCCCATCACCACTGTACCAATTGTTGCTTGAGGATAAACAAATACTCTAAGTTGGTATGGAAAGGGGATGAATGGAAGGAAAAGGACAACAACAGTGAAGATGAACTACAAGGTGATAAAGTTCTTTTTCCTCTTATTTGTTTCCAGTATTTTAAATTGCATGATTGTCTTTATCTTCTCTGTATGCATGTGTGTTGTGAATAATCATAGTTTGATTTCTAAATTGTAACATGTTGTTGTGATATTATGACTACCATCTTGAATTTTGTAAGTTTAAAGCAATAAAGTATCATGATCATAAACAAACAAGGCATTAAAGAAGAACTTAGCATGGGCATACAAGTATTGGAAGGCTAGTATGATTAATTATTGCTCAATTGCATTAGATTTTATTTAATTGAAGTTTTCATCTAGGACATTTTATGAAAGTTTTGAAATCATGAAAACCTTGAAGAAGCAAATGCAATTAAGGCAAGAAAAGTAAAAGGGAAAGAATGAGAAAGCTGAAGGCTCTGAGTACCAATGACAATTCAATTGTTAAGTACTTGTGGTGTTTATGTATCAGGCAAAAAGCTTGAAAACAAAACACTTAGATTCAAGGCTAGGCTCAAGTGCAAAAACACTCCCTCAAAGCTCAAGGCTCTGAGCATCAATGATTAGAGAGTCAAGAAAAGAAACAAATGAGCTTAATGAAGTCCTCTAATTAAATGCTTGTGGTGCTTATGTATCAAGTGGTAATACTTGAAAACAAAGCATTTAGAATCATAGCTTTGTAATCAACTCATGGGGCAAAGCACCCAAAAGGAGAACCTAATAAGAAAATCAAAAGCTTGTTTCAAGGAAGAAATATAAGGAAAAGATTTCCTAAAATGAGCTAGATAGAAGCATCAATCATTTACATTTCTTTTGTGATTGTGGTGTTTATAGAAAACTAGCCAACCATGAACATTAAGTTGCTATTCTTCTTACCTTGGATTGTCAATCTTTATTGCATGATTCTTTTCTTGCTTGTGGACAAGCAATGTTTAAGTTTCGTGTTGTGATGACATGTCATCATGTCATGTTTTTCTATGCTTTTTCATAAAAGAAATTGATGATTAGTGCTTAAATATTGAATGCTTTTGTACTTAAATGGTATATTTCTTTGATCTTTTGATTTTATAAACTTTGTAGGAAATAAGAAGAAAAAGAAGCAAAAAAGCACAAAATAAGTTAAAAAAAGGAGAAAAGAGAAATTCTGGGTCACATTTTGGAGTTTGGGCACACTTTGGAGCCTTAGGCCACGCTTTTAAAAGCATAGCCCATGACTAAATCAAGAAAGCGTGCTCTGTTTTCACAATCAGCGCTCATTTGCAAAGAGAGCACTAAGCTAACTAAAGGAGCATTTTCGGGCAAATTCAAAATTGGAATTGCAATTTTGCAACCGACGCGCATGTGTACATAACGTGCACGCATCGATGGAGAATCTGGAAGGAAGCACGTAAATGCGTGGGTGGCGCTAAAGCATGGTGATGAGCGGATAATTTATACGCTTTGTGGCATTGTTTTTACATAGTTTTTAGTATGATTTAGTTAGTTTTTAGTATATTTTTATTAGTTTTTCAATAAAAATCACATTTCTGGATTTTACTATGAGTTTGTGTGTTTTTCTGTGATTTCGGGTAATTTTTTGCTGAAATTGAGGGACTTGAGCAAAAATCATATTCAGAGGCTGAAGAAGGACTGCAGATGTTGTTGGATTCTGACCTCTCTGGACTCAAAGTGGATTTTCTGGAGCTACAGAACTCTAAATAGCGCGCTCTCAATTGCGTTGGAAAGTAGACATCCAGGGCTTTCCAGCAATATATAATAGTTTATACTTTGCCGGAGTTTAGACGATGCAAATTGGCATTCAACGCCAGTTCCATGTTGCATTCTGGAGTTAAACGCCAGAAACAGGTTGCAAAGTGGAGTTAAACGCCAGAAACAGGTTACAAACTGGCGTTCAACTCCAAGAGAAGCATCTACACATGTAAAGCTCAATGCTCAGCCCAAGCACACACCAAGTGGGCCCCAAAAGTGGATTTATGCATCATTTACTCATTTATGTAAACCCTAGTAACTAGTTTAGTATAAATAGGACTTTTTATTATTGTATTCAAAGTCTTGGTTACTCCGGTTCCCCTCTGGGGCCGAGACCAATGAACTCCATTATCACTTATGTATTTTCAACGGTAGAGTATCTACACACCATAGATTAAGGTGTGGAGCTCTGCTATTCCTCATGAATTAATGCAATGTACTATTATTTTTCTATTCAATTCAAGCTTATTCCTATTCTAAGATGTTCATTCGCACCCAAGAACATGATGAATGTGATGATTATGTGATGCTCATCATCATTCTCACTTACGAATGCATGCCTGACAAACACTTCCGTTCTACATGCAAACAGGCTAGAATGAATATCTCTTAGATATCTAATACAGAGGACCGAGTCCGAGATACTAGAATCTTCGTGGTATAAGTTAGAACCCATGGATGGCCATTCCTGAGATCCGGAAAATCTAAACCTTGTCTGTGGTATTCCGAGTAGGATCTGGGAAGGGACGGCTGTGATGAGCTTCAAACTCGCGAGTGATGGGCGTAGTGACAGACGCAAAAGGATAGTAAATCCTATTCCAGTATGATCGAGAACCGACAGATGATTAGCCATGCAGTGACAGCGCATTGGACATTTTCACAGAGAGGACGGTATGTAGCCATTGACAACGGTGATGCCCAACATACAGCTTGCCATGGAAAGGAGTAGGAATGATTGGATGAAGACAGCAGGAAAGCAGAGGTTCAGGAGGAACGAAAGCATCTCTATACGCTTATCTGAAATTCTCACCAATGAATTACATAAGTATCTCTATCCTAGTTTATATTTTAATTATGTTTTAATTATCAATTCTCTATAACCATTTAAATCCGCCTGACTGAGATTTACAAGTTGACCATAGCTTGCTTCAGGCCGACAATCTCCGTGGGATCGACCCTTACTCACGTAAGGTTTATTACTTGGACGACCCAGTGCTCTTGCTGGTCAGTTGTGCGAAGTTGTGACAAAGTGTGATTCACGTTTGAGAGCACCAAGTCTTTGACGCCATTGTTGATGATCACAATTTCGTGCACCAAGTTTTTGGCGCCGTTGTCGGGGATTGTTCGAGTTTGGACAACTGACGGTTCATCTTGTTGCTCAGATTAGGTAATTTTATTTTATTTTTAAGCTTTTTATTTCTTATTTTCGAAAATAATACAAAAAAAATTTCTTCTTTTTTGTTTTTCCCAAAATAATTTTCGAAAGAACCAAAAAAATTCTTATAAAATCACAAAAAAAGTAAAAATTTTATATTTCTTGTTTGAGTCTAGTGTCAATTTTTAAGTTTGGTGTCTTGCATGTATTTTTTTCTTTTCTTAAAAATTTTCAAAAAAATATGTTCTTGATGTTCATCTTGACATTCAAAGTGTTCTTGGTGTTCATCCTGACATTCAAAGTGTTCTTGCATGCATTAGTTGTTTTGATTCATAATTTCTATGTTTTGTGTCAATTTTGTGTTTTTCTCTTTCATCATTAAAAATTCAAAAATAAAAAAAATATCTTTCCCTTTTTCTCTCATAAATTTTCGAAAATTTGAGTTGACTTTTTCAAAACTTTTTAAAATTTAGTTGTTTCTTATGAGTCAAATCAAATTTTCAATTTAAAAATTCTATCTTTTTCAAATCTTTTCAAAAAAAATTCAAATCTTTCTCATTTTTCTCTTATGATTTTCGAAAATTTCACAATGATTTTCAAAAATCTTTTTTCTTATTTTTGTTTCATATTTTTGAAATTAATGCTAACAATTAATGTGATTGACTCAAAATTTTTAAGTTTGTTACTTATCTAGTAAGAAAGGTTCAATCTTTAAACTATAGAATTATATCTTTTTAGTTTCTTGTTAGTCAAGTAATCAACTTTGATTTCAAAAATCAAATCTTTTTAAATTTCTTTTTCAAATCTTTTTCAAATTAAGTCTCAATCATATCTTTTTCAAAATTAATTTCAAAATCTTTTCTAACATCTTATCTTTTCAAAATTAAATTTCAAATCCTTTTCAACTAATCCTATCTTTTTATTTCAATGATATCTTTTTCAAAACTACCTAACTAACTCTCTCTCTAATTTTCAAAAATCACCTTTCCTCTTTTTCAAAATTTCTTTTTAATTAACCATTTGTTTTAAATTTTAATTTGATTCAATTTTATTTTTCTTTTCAAATTTTTGAATTTTTATTTTAAATTCAATTTAAAAACAAAAATACTTTTATTTTGATTTATTTAATTTTCGAATTCTCTCATCTCTCCTCCCCTTCTGTTTATTTATTCATCTACTAACACCCCTCTTTCACCCAAGAATTCGAACTCATTCCTCTCCCTTGTGTTTGGATTCTTATCTTTTCCTTCCTCCATTCTTCTCATTTTATACTTACAAAAGGAATCTCTATACTGTGACATAGAGGATTCCATATTTTTTTTTCTGTTTTCTTCTTTTTCATATGAGCAGGAACAAGGATAAGAACATTCTTGTTGAAGCTGATCCTGAACCTGAAAGGACTCTGAAGAGGAAGCTAAAGGAAGCTAAAGCACAACTCTGTGGAGAAAATCTGACAGAAATTCTCGAAAAAGAAGGAGACATGGCCGAAAATAATAACAATGCAAGGAAGATGCTTGGTGACTTTACTGCACCAAATTCTAATTTACATGGAAGAAGCATCACAATCCCTGCCATTGGAGCAAATAATTTTGAGCTAAAGACTGAATTAGTTTCTCTGATTCAGCAGAATTGCAACTTTCATTGACTTCCATCAGAAGATCCTTTTTCAGTTCTTAACTGAATTCTTGCAAATCTGTGATACTGTTAAGACCAATGGGGTTGACTCCGAGGTCTACAGGCTTATGCTTTTCCCGTTTGCTGTAAGAGACAGAGCTAGAATATGGTTAGACTCTCAACCTAAAGATAGCCTAAACTCTTGGGATAAGCTGGTCACGGCTTTCTTAGCCAAGTTCTTTCCTCCTCAAAAGCTTAGCAAGCTTAGTGTAAGACCCATAATCTTTGAAAAGTCTTATTATGATCAAGTCTCAAATCATATAGTTATTTATAGCCTTAATTTCGGAAATCATTTTATTAAAGATAATTAAGGCAAGTTGTGATTTATTGAATTTGAGACAAGTTATGATTTATTATCCAATTTTACAACTATTGGATTATTTTCTATATTCAAATTATAAAGTTGGTAGTTGCGAAATAATAAGGATTTCTATATGATTTGGATTAAATAAGTAATATTTTAAATATTAATACTGCTATTTTGGAAAATGAAGAAATTGAGTATATTATTTCTAATTATTTGGTTGGGACATTTTATTGAAAATAATTTATGAAATTGATGAGCAAATAGTATTTTTATACATTATTATTAATGGATTAGAATTTATTTCTAATTACTATAATATCCCTATTTTTATTTGAAATTACCAAAATGCCCCTAACCCTAATTTTAAAAGAGAAACCCTAACCCTAAAAACCCTACCCGGTTCCCCTGACCCGGTACACCTAGAGTACCTAATGCAGCAGCAGCAGCTGCAAGCTGCTTGAAAGAAAGAAAGAAACAGGAGTAGGGAACGAATTGAGAGGGAAGGAAGAAGGAAGGTTCGCCGGCGTGGAGAGGGAAGGGAGCTCACAGTGCCGCCGTTGCCCTCACCGCGTCGCGCCGCCGCGGCAGTCCACGCGTCCTTGTCACCGTCGCGAGCCTCCTTGCCGTCGCCACCATGAAGCCGCCGATCTAGTCCGAGTAAGAGAGAGATCCGAGAGGGGAGGAGGCCAACGCAGCCGCCGAGCCCGTCACTGTGCCGATTCGTCGCGCGAACCATAACCACCGATGGAGAAGGAGGAGCGAGCGCGGAGAAGGTGAAGTCGCCGCTGTCGCCGGCACCTCCATCCCGCGTCACCGCCGAACGCGCCGTGACCTCTGCCGTCGCCAGTCTGGTTTGCTCTGCCGTCGTGCCGTTGAGGAGAAGGCCGTCCAGTCACACCGAACAGGAGAGACAGAGAGATTTGAGGCTGAGCTGGGGGTTCAACCACCATGCCCAACCGTGCTTGCGTCGCCGGCGCCGCCTCGGTTGGAATTGTCGCCGTCAGAAAAGGGTCCAGGCCACCGCTAATGGAGCTAGCCGGAACTGTTCCAAGGTTTTGCCGCTTATTTAGATCCTGCTCTGTTTTGGTTAGTGGCGTTATCATTGTTCTGGCCGCCGGAAAACCTTGCTGCCGTCGCCGGAAAAGTATGCCGGTAAGGGTTTCAAACTTGGTTTTCATTTCTTGTGAGATTATGGGAGTCTTATTGTCGCGGCATGTTGGTTTCAGGCACCATTGCCGGAGTCCGGTCGCCGCTGCAACTTGAGATGGCTGCCGGGATGCTGCCGAACCGGTTCGGAGACCGCTGCTGTTTCGGTTCAGTCGTTCCTTCTTCGGTTCGGTAAGCGTTTCGATTTGAAAGTCCTTTTGTTACTGTTCTGTAATCTCACGCTGAGGTTTGTGACGTTAATTGCTATACGATTGAGTTTCAGTTGTTATATGTTGCGATTAGAGTTGTTGAGACTGTTGCGAAAGTGGCGTGGAGCCGAGGTTTTGGCTGACGGGATTTTGATTGTTGATCTCGGGTCAAGGCGGAAAGGATTTTGTGACGCGTTTGGGCTATGGTTTTGCGTTTCGAGGTAGGGGCGCTTTCCAAAAACTACAGTTTATTGTTGGAATTATTACATATGGGTACTGATGTGAGATATGGTGTAATTAGTGATTGTATCTGCCTTATGTATTATTTGATTGACTCGAACGATTATGGATGTTGGCTTGGCTGAATTGTTGTGTGGCTTGTGAAATGTAATGTTTGGAGTTGATTCTTTAAATATTTGAAATGAGTTTAATCCGTTGAGGATTGGTTTGAATTGAGTCAATTATTTGATGATGTGAAAGATAGAATACTCTTGAAATCCAGCCTGGGTTACTTTAATTAATTTGGTTTTGATAAATGATTTGTTAGTGAACCGATTCTTTAAAGATTTGGAAATGAGTTAAATTGGTTGATATTGAGTTGATTTTGAAATGGTTTTCTTGAGATATGCCACTGAGGCAACTGTTGGATTTAGCTTGCTGTTGAATTGATTTCTGGTTTGAGCTGTTGAAAAGGAATGAGAAAACGGTTTAGTTGGGACCCGAACCGGGTGGCAAAAGTCCAAGTTTTAGGGGAGGTGCTGCCGAAATTTCTATAAAATCTAAGTCTTGTTTGAAAGGCTATTTAAAAGATTTGGATTTGAGAAATTGTATTATTTGATTTATTAAGAGGATAATTATGCTTTCCAGCTTAATTTATTTGATGAACCTTATACGTTGAGTTCGGTTTATTTAGAACTGAACTATGTTTACCGTTTGAATCACTGAAGGAAAGAATGATGCTATAACATCGATTTCAATATAAAAAGGAGTTTTTTAGTGATTTTAAAGGAACCTAGATTTTTGATTGAGTAATCAAGTTTGAGGCATTTTAAAAGAGTTGGAAAAATGGGTTCCAAAAAGAAATCTGAAAGCGGTTTGATTCAAATAAACCGGTTCCGTTTCAAATGAGTTGATTTTTGGACCGGGTTGGAACTTGTGATTTCGTATGGTTCAGTTTCATAATAAATTCAGTTTTATTTACTTGAACTGAGAATCTATGATTTTAAGAGTTTCAATGAGTTTTAAAGAATTGATGTAAGATGACCTTCCCTAAAGACTTGGGACTCTGCCGAAAAACTTTTGTTATAAAATCCCATCGTTGGATGGATGATTTTGAATACTGTGAAACAAATCCTTAACTTGCCATGGTTTTGGAAGTTTTGGAAAGAGAATGCCGAGAGTGGCTTTGCTTTAAAAAAGGGAACTCACTTTGAGTAAATTCGGCTTATGAGCCTGAGATGATTTGAGAAATGAGATTTCTAAAGCCAGGGCTGAAAAGAGTTGAAACTCGATTTCAAAGTGAAATGAATTGAGAAAATGATTTATGGCTTAAATGCCGACTTTATGAATTTAATGATGTTGAATGGTGGAAGTGCTGTTTTGTTGTGAGCCGGAATGGCTGTGTATGATTATACATATTGGTTGGTTCTGGATTGAACCGTGAGCCGGAATGGCTGTGTATGATATGAGTATTGGCTGGTTCTAGACTGAACCGTGAGCCGGATGGCTGAGATGGATGTTGATCCATGGATGAGATTGAATGCATGTTTATGCTGAATCATTGATAAATGTAAATGTTGCACTTCCACTATCTGAGATACGAGTTTCCCTGGGTAGTAGCAGTGGCTAGCCACCACGTGCTCCAGGTTGAGACTTGATACTCTGTTGACCCTATGTCGTAAGTGTGGCCGGGCACTGTGAAAGTCCCGGATGAGCTCGCCCCCGTATATATTCACCAGTGAGGGTGATGGATATGGATCATGATTATGATCAAGTTTATGATGAGTATAACTCGAGTTGGGGATGCACGACAGAGGGACAGTCCAATGGTTAGCTACCAGGACTTGTCGGGTTGGCTCTATAACCGACAGATGATATCATCAGCCACTAGGGACAGGCATGCATCATATGCATTTGTGTGACATTGGTTGGGTGTGCATATTATACTTGGTTTGCCTATGTGATTAATTGCTAACTGCTCTACTTGTAATAACTGTTTGTTTGTGCTTGCATCCTTCTATTTGTGTTTGCTACTGGGACTCTGTTGGACTGTGGTGATTGGTTGCTGGTTGGATTGTTTGGGCCTAGGGCCGTGGTTGGAATGAGGTGAACCGATGGTTGATTTCACTTTTGTGTTTCTGGTTTGGAATAAATTATGAAAGACTATTTTGGTTCCGCATAGATAAACCGTTTTGAAAGGCTTTTGAGTTTTTGAAAATTGAACCGTTCTTCTTTCCGAAAAGATTTCCGACTTTACTTTCATTGTAAACTGTTGTTTTTGAAAAGAGGCATGAGACGGTTATTAATCACTGGTGCGGTTATCTTCATGTATCCTATTACAGTAATTCCCAAAAACCCTCTACTGAGAACCCTTTCGAGGATGATGTTCTCACCCCCCTACATTTTTCCCCTTTCAGGATATGGGCGCAGAAGTTATGAAGAGCTTATTTGATTGTTGTTGTGATGCTCTGTATTGTTTTAGTTATGGTTTATTGTACCCTCGCCTTTATCTTGATATAATATGTAAGAGGGATAGGAATTGTATTGTATTATGTTATTAATATTATTTATATATCTTTATGTATATATATGGATGTACTCTTTATGAGTTTTTGTAAGTTGTATGGTATTTATGGATGTATGTCATCGGATGAAAGTATTTTTGGGAGCGGTATTGCGGTTTAAAGTTTTAAACAGGCTCATACTTTAGTATTAAATAGTATAAGTGTCGTCGTAATGTCCGAGCTATCAGAGTAACGCAGCCGGAAGCGTGAGCTTTGGTAGTTAGGGTATTACACTTAGAGTGGATGTCCAAACCTTCAGACAGAAAGAAGGTGAATCCCTCTATGAAGCTTGGGAGAGATACAAGGAACTGACCAAAAAGTGTCCTTCTGACATGCTTTCAGAATGGACCATCCTGCATATATTCTATGATGGTCTGTCTGAATTATCTAAAATGTCATTGGACCATTCTGTAGGTGGATCCATTTACCTTAAGAAAACGCCTGCAGAAACTCAAGAACTCATTGACATGGTTACAAATAACCAGTTCATGTACACTTCTGAAAGGAATCCTGTGAGTAATGGGATGCCTCTGAGGAAGGAAGTTCTTGAAATTGATACTCTGAATGCCATATTAGCTCAGAATAAAATATTGACTCAGCAAGTCAATATGATCTCTCAGAGTCTAAATGGATTGAAGGAATCATCCAACAGTACTAAAGAGGCATCTTCTGAAGAAGAAGCTTATGATCCTGAGAACCCTGCAATAGCAGAGGTGAATTACATGGGTGAACCCTATGGAAACACCTATAATCCCTTATGGAGAAATCATCCAAATTTCTCATGGAAGGATCAACAAAAGCCTCAACAAGGCTTTAATAATGGTGGAAGAAACATGTTTAGCAATAGCAAACCTTTTCCATCATCCACTCAGCAACAGACAGAGAATTCTGAGCAGAACACATCTAGCATAGCAAATATAGTCTCTGATCTATCTAAGGCCACTGTGAGTTTCATGAATGAAACAAGGTCCTCCATTAGAAATTTGGAGGCACAAATGGGCCAGCTGAGTAAAAGGGTCACTGAAACTCCTCCTAGTACTCTCCCAAGCAATAAAGAAGAAAATCCAAAGAGAGAGTGCAAGGCCATTGATTTGACCATCATGGCCGAACCTACAAGGGAGGAGAAGGATGTGAATCCTAGTGAGGAAGACTTCCTGGGACGTTCAGTGGCCAATAAAGAGTTTTTCTTTGAGGAACCAAAGGAATCTAAGGCTCATCTAGAGACCATAGAGATTCCATAGAACCTCCTTCTGCCCTTCATAAGCTCTGATGAGTATTCTTCTTCTAAAGATAATGAAGACATTACTGAAGAGTAAGTTGCTAAGTACCTTGGTGCAATCATGAAGCTGAATGCCAAATTATTTGGTAATAAGACTTGGAAAGATGAACCTCCCTTGCTCACCAATGAACTGAATGCATTGGATAGGCAGAAATTACCTCAAAAGAAATAGGATCCTGGCAAATTCTTAATACCCTGTACCATAGGCACCATGACTTTTGAGAAGGCTCTGTGTGACCTGGGGTCAGAAATAAACTTAATGCCACTCTCTGTAATGGAGAAACTTGGGATCTTTGAGGTGCAAACTGCCAGAATCTCATTAGAGATGGTAGACAACTCAAGAAAATAGGCTTATGGACAAGTAGAGGATGTGTTAGTAAAGGTTAAAGGCCTTTACATCCCTGCTGATTTCATAATCCTAGACACTGGGAAGGATGAGGATGAATCCATCATCCTTGGAAGACCCTTCCTAGCCACAGCAAGAGCTGTGAATGATGTAGACAGAGGAGAGTTAGTCCTTCAACTGAATGAGGACAACCTTGTGTTTAAAACTCAAGGATCTCCTTCTGTAACCATGGAGAGGAAGCATGAAAAGCTTCTCTCACTGCAGAGTCAACCAAAGCCCCCACAGTCAAACTCTAAGTTTGGTGTTGAGAGGCCACAACCAAACTCTAAGTTTGGTGTTGAACCCCCACATTCAAACTCTAAGTTTGGTGTTGGGAGGTTCCAACAATGCTCTGAACATCTGTGAGGCTCCATGAGAGCTCACTGTCAACCTATTGACATTAAAGAAGCGCTTGTTGGGAGGTAACCCAATGTTATCTAATTATATTTATTTATTTTCTATTATTATTTTATGTTTTCTTTAGGTTGATAATCATGTGAAGTCACAAAAACTAGGCATGTAAAGCTTCTGAGCAACTTTAAATAGATTCTCAGGTTCCCGGGGTGGCGAATGTCAGAATAGATTCCAGGATCCCAAACCTTGCTTTTAAATCCGCCTCCGTCTTAATCTATATTTTTCCATCCGTGCGGTTTAGAAAGTAGATTCTCACCATGGTGACCAAACGTTTTCTGTGATCCATTCGATTGATCATGATGCCAATCCGTGCACTTCGAGTTGAAGCGTGGAACCTTATTGAACCTTGTGCACCAGCTCTGAGTACGAGCCATTTCCCTCTTACTCTTAAAGCCGCAGAGAGCTCTAAGCTGGCCATCTGTTTCAAGCAACCCATATTCAAGTGGAAAAATAAAGCTAAAGGTTAAGGATTGTACCCACTTGAAGCTTGTATTGGGTGGTAATGGCCTTGGGATAGGTGTTTCCAGTGGTTCTGTAAGTTCTACTCCCTTGTGCTCTTCTGTGAATTTCTTCACTTCCTTGCAGACTTCTTCAAATGCATCCATGTCCTGATCAAAGCCTTCTATGTCTTCCTCGTCACTTAAGTCATAAACGGGAGGTTGAGAGAAATCTACCTCCGCATCATCTTCGTATTCACTTGGGGAAGATTCTTCGATCTAAGAGAATTCACTTGCGGATGCAAGTTCATTACTAGGAGAACTTGACTTGAGATTATCATCATCAAGAAAACTTGCTTCTTGGATTATTCCATCTAGTTCTTCATAAAATACTTGCTTTGGGAGTTGTGCACTATCCTCCTTAGCATCAATTGTAACGTCCTTGACAGAATTTTCCATAATTCTGGATTCCCATGGGAGTTCAGCTTCTCCTAAGTCTTCAACCAACTCTTCTTCTTTTACAATGACAGCTTCTTCTACTTGTTCCAGTACGAAGTCATGCCCTGTTCTATCCACTGAAGTTTCTAGTATCTCCTTCATACTACGCTCTTCATTAGATTGTCCACATAGGGCTGTGGGAGGTCCTTGAATGTTCGAACGTCTAGAAGATAATTGACTTACTGCTTGCTCCAGTTGATGAAGGGTTGTTTGAAGTTGATCTACTGTTTCCTTGAAGTGAACCTCTGATTCTCGGGGTGATGGACTTGGATGTGGTACATGGGGAAGTGGTGGTGTTTGGGAGTAATTGGATTGGAATTGGGGCAAATGAGGATCATATGGTGGTGAATGGTGAAAAGGAGCTTGTAAGTGTGGTGGTTCGAGGTTACGTTGAGAGGATGGCCTATAAGCACAGGGTGGGGCTTGTTGGTATCTACAAGGTTGTCCACCATGTCTATTGGCTTGGTATGCATTGTAGAATGGTCTTTGTCCATGATATCTTGGAGGGTGTTGTTGCCATCTTTGATTGCTCTGACCTTGATGCATGTTCCTGTTATAACTTTCACTCCTTTCAAAAATATTAGAACCAAACTCAAAGCGAGAGGGGTGAGAATTCGTAGTAGCTAATGGAAATAAAAGGAGAAAATAAAGACAAATAAAAAAGTAAAAGAAAAATATTTACAATAACCAGTAATAAGGCACACGATTGCAGTTCCCCGGCAATGGCGCCATTTTGACGTTAGGTTTTTTTGCTAGTAAAAAATTTTATAAAAATAGTCGCGTTGTAGATATAGTTTCTAAACCAACAGAAATCCTTTCATACAAACGTTTTGGTTGTCACAAGTAACAAACCCCTTAAAAATTGATAACCGAAGTATTTAAACCTCGGGTCGTCTTCTCAAGGAACTGCAGCGAAGTATGTTCTTATTATTGGTTATGAAGATTGTAAATTGGGGTTTTAAAGATGAGGAATAAGTGATTTAAATGGCAAGTAAAATAAATAAATAACTGTAAAATAAACTTTTGGCAAGGTATGAGAAATTGGAAGTCCTATCCTAGTTATCCTTATCAATAATGATGAAGATTGAATCTTAATTCCACTTAGTTAGCCTTTACTTAAAGCAAAGAAAGGTCAAGTGACTAATTAGTTTGATCTTCAAATCCTAGTTAATCCCTAAGGAAAGATTGGGATTATTGAAGTTCAATTCAATTAGCAAAGATAACAATTATCAATCATGTTGAGTTTGATAACTCCTGAGTTACTGATTTCTTAACCAAGACCAAAAGGGGAAAAGTAAATCTACTTGAATAAAAATGTCTTCAGATTGGAAGCAACAGTAACATAAATAAAAGAAAGCAATCATAAACTGAAATACCTCAAATAACATTAATTCAAAGAATAATCTGTAACATAGAAGAATTCATAAATTAAATTGAGAAAATAAGTAATTAAAAAGGAATATTGAACCTGATAAAAAGAGATAATCATGAAAGCAAAAGAAATCCTAATTCTAAATCCTAAAAGAGAGAGGAGAGAACCTCTCCCTCAAAACTACATCTAAATCATGAATAGTGAATAATTGGAGACTCTCTTTTGAATGGATGCATTCCCCCACTTCATAACCTCTGATCTGTGCCTTCTGGACTTGGATTTGGGCCAAAAAGGGCTTCAGAAATTGCTAGGAGCGTTTTCTGTAATTTCTGGTGCGTGGCCTCTGTCACGCGTCCGCGTGGATCACGCGGTCGCTTCAGTCATGCGTCTGCGTCATATGCGTTTCGCTTAAGGCATGCGATCGCGTCAATCACGCGGTCGCGTCACTGCCATTTCGCGCTGGCATGCGGCCGCGTCGTCCATGCGATCGCGTCACTGCCAGTTTCTCCAAAAACTCTGTTTTGTGCTTTCCTTCAATTTTTGTATGTTTCCTTTCCATCCTTTAAGTCATTCCTGCCTTAGAAGATCTGAAACTACTCAACACACAAATCACGGCATCGAATGGAAATAAAGGGTAATTAAAATAAATTTTTTTACATACATCACATAATAAGGAAGGGAAAGTAAAACCATGCAATTTTCATGAATAAGTGAGTGAAGGATTGAATAAATCACTTAATTTGAGCATAAAATATATCATAAAATATGGGTTTATCAACCTCCCCACACTTAAACAATAGCATGTCCTCATGCTAAATCCAAGATAAAGAGTAAGGTAAGGTTAAAGTGGTGGAATCTCATGCAATGCAATCTATTCTAAATGCAACTACCTAAATGAATCATGCAATTCTAATTTTTTATTCACTTGTATATAAAACTTACATGTAGTTAAATTAATTCACATTCTCAAGGAATCATATATGCATAGCCAAACCTTAGATAATGATAAAGCACTTTTACAATTGAGATGGGAAAGAAAAATATTTTACAAACTTACAAGACAATTAACAATTTAAGCAGAGATATATGTTGATGAGCTATTGAACCCTCATTGGATTTTGTGTTTACTCTCTAGTCACTCAGTGTTTATTGGGTTAATCACTATATTCTTCTTTTTATCCTTACTTTCTATAACTTTGTTCTTCATTTAACCAATCAACAATTATAGAATATAGGTATACAAAAATCATGAGGTCTTTAATTAAGGTTGTAATGGGGCCAAGGTAAAGGTAAGGGTATATGTATAAGGTTAAGTGAGCTAATAAGTGAATCCTTGATTAGTCTAAGATTTCACCTAACATACATACTTTGTAAAGAAAGAATTTATTTACCTATTCACCCAAATTTTCCCACTTTTGATGTTACATGCTCATGCATTAGTTTTAATTTTGTCCCATGTGCATTGCTTTATTTTGCATTTGGAGAATTCTTTTGTATCCCCTTTATTCAAATACTGAAAAATAAAATTTTTTTTAATGCACATGGTAATTCAATTATTTTGATTTCACATGAGCATGCTTCCCAAAATTTTTATTTTGAATTATTTTATTCTTTTTAACTTTCTACCCTTTGTTTTTATCATCCATGTTCCCAATAGGTTTCCCACACTTAAACAATACACACTTTCTATCTTAAGCTAACCAAGGATTCAACTTGGGATTTTTATTTTGTTTTTCTGCTTAAGGCTAGTATTGTGGTTTATAGAATAAGAGGGGATTTAAAGGCTCAAGGGGGCTAAACAAGGGTGATGTAAAAGGTAGGCTAATTTGGGATAAGTGAGCTAGAATCAAACAATGGCCTCAATCACTTTCTTGGTATATATCTATATTCTATAATCGGACATATAGATTAAAACAAAGTAAAGAACACCAGAATAAAAAAGAAGGGCGGAACACACAGGAATAAAAATTATGGTTTGAATATAACCATATAATTAAGCTCAAAACTCACAGGCTGTGTGTTCTCTAACTCAAAAATCATATATCAGTTATATATGTCATGCAAATAAAAATTAAGAGTTCCCATTATTCTCAATGTAAATCATAAGGTGGCTTTAAAGTTTTAGTGTTTCTCCTTGATGAAATGTTGTTAACTAACTAACATGTAATGCTATATATAGGGTGTGTGGATTGTTTTTATTATGTTAAAGTCTCTAGTTTACTTCCTTTTTATATTTTTAATTTAAACTAAGTTATCTTATGCTAAAAAGGGTAAACTATACTAATTAATCCACAATTTCTATAACTAATAAGTTAGAATTGCAACTAAACTAAATGGCTAAAATATGAACTAAAGTGCAACATGCAGAAATACAGTAAAAATACATGAAAATAGCAATGTATAAGTACTGAGAAAATAAAAAAATAAAAAGAAAAATACAGAAAAGTAGCAAAATAAAGTAAAAGAGTCTGTAGTGGTTCACCAAAAAATACGCCAGAGATGGCGACCTCCTCACACATAAAATGAAGCATCGTCCCTGATGCTCACTCAAGTAGGGTGTGAAGGGGTGTCATCACTGGAAGGATGGGTAGCCGGAGTCTCTGTGGTGGTGGTCTGAGGATCTGCCTACTGCAGAGGAGGTGCTGACTGAATAGGAATCTCTGGGTCTGCAGCCTGAATCTGAGGCGGGGCCTCCTGCTATGATGCAGCCTGCTCCGTGCCTGCCTGCGCAGCCTCTCTCTGTGGATGGGTCTCCATCTCGTGATCATCTGTCTCTTCCTCAGATGGCTCTGATCGTGTGTCAGGCTCAGAGGGGATGTCACTGCCAGAACGGATCATCAGCTTCAGGTGCTCATAGCGTCGGTTGCTACGACGCTCAGATCTCTCATATCGGCACCGGTTGCGGCGCTCCATCTGGTCTAGCTGCTGAAATAGGCGGTGTACTAGGTGATAAACTGGCTCTGAGGTAGGTGGAGGTGCAGTGGTGGTAGCAGGGGTTGCTGGGGTAGCTGTAGAGGAAGAGGGGCCAGCACATAGTGTGGCTGTCTCACCAGGAGCTGTGAGGAATGGAGGTCTGTAGCCCAAAGCCAGAAAGTTCCTGCTGTGAGGGATAATCTTCTTGCATTCTGCAGTTGGTGGCTTCTCATCAGCATCCTCCCAAGGCACGTCAGCTCAACAGCTTAGCTGTGTAATCAGATATGGAAAGGGGAGAGTGCCTCGGACGTGGACCCTGGCCATGTAGTACCGGATGAAGCGTGGCAGGTACAGGTCCTTACCCTCCATCACACACCATATGAGGGTGATCATAGCGGCAGGTAGCTCCGTCTCATGGGTACTCGGCATAACAAAGTTGCTCAGGATCTGATGCCATAGCCGAGCCTCATCATTTAAGTAAATCTGCTTGATTCCCTTAGGCATGGTGGTGTTTTGACCCATGACCCATGGAACAGTCGGGTCAAGGGCTGTCTGTGCCTTGACGTCATCCCAGTCAAATTTCATGAAGCGCATGTCCTCCTCAGCCTTTTGATAACCATCTGGCTTATCAGATTTAGGCAGAAGCTTCAAAATATCCTCAATGACCTCTTCAGTGACCAGTATCTGCTTTCCTCTTAAGTTCACTGCATCTAGGGAAGTTATGAAGTAATTGTAGTAAAACTCTCTTACCCAAGAAGCATTGACCTTAGTCAGGTTTCTCTCCAGGAAGAACCAGTCTCTTTGTTTGATCTGATCAGAGGTGTATTGCTGGAGTTCTTCCGGAATTTTCAGAGTTCGCTCCAGGTACAGGTTCCTGGAGGTTGCAAACACCGAATACTTTAACTCGCAGTATTTGTTTGCAAACTTGATGGGATCAGTAGCATGGAGTAGCTGGTCAGCCTTCTCCTGCGGGGTAAAGTGTTTCTCCCGCCAGGAGTCATCATGCATGATGTCCAGGATGGACATAGAGGATTCTCCTCTTTTTCGTTTGCCAATTGTTGCCTTTTCTTTTCCTTTTCTTTGGGTGTCAGACATCCTGAAAAACAGAAATCAAGGATATAATAAAAATAGGAAAACAAGTAGGCAAATAACAAAAGAAGCACATAATGGCAAAAGAGCAGTAGAATGATGAAAATGAGTTAAGTAAATGTGCATTAAGGATTGTATAGGAATTAGAAAACTGAAAAGAAAAATTCACAATCCAAAATGTAAGATCCATAGAATTCATGTTAATTAGGAAAAATTATCATCATGCCTTAGTTAGAAGGTTAAAGAGAATAGTGAAAGAAAAAAAACAGAAGAGATGTTTTAAAAGGTAAGTAGGTTAGGAATGAAAAAGAGGTAAGGAAGTTAAAATCAGTGAGTTAGTAAAAAGAAAGTCAGAGTAAGTGGCATGATGATCATTTTCTAAGTAACAAGCATTCACAATTAGAAGCTACAGTTAACTCATATCCAAACAAGGAAATCAGGTTGATGATGATTCAAATAGATATAGAAATAGCAAAAATTGGAATCTAAACATCAAAAATGCAGATTATGAACCAAAAAATCAAAAAGAATAAGATAGCTAGCCCTGGTATTCATGAATTGGTTTGGTAAAAGCAGAGTAAAGCAGAGTTTAAAGTGCCAAACCAAGACATGAATGGAAACAAAACAGTTTACAGAAAATTGGGCAGCATTCCGGCTAAAATTGGATGTTCCCGGAAAATAAACAGCAACAGAATAGTTCATATAAAATAAAACAAACTGCAATTAGGTATGAACAAGAAAGAACATTCACAATAGCAGCATGAATAGTAAGAACAGCATATGAACAATACTAACATCACAACAACAGCAGAATTGTGAAAATTATAAAGCAAGTAGCATGAACAGCGCAATTAATCAGGCCTAAATTCACTAACCACATCCTAGGCTACCTAACCACCTAGAATCCACTACAACATGCATATCTAACTAGCCTAATTATGAACATAAACAAAAAATTATGGTATTAACTATGAATTGAAAGAAGGGTGGCGTTCGGCGGAACCTGGTAGGCGTATGAATGAAAGTGGGGCAGAGAGATGATAGGGGGTGGTGGTGGTGGCGGCTGACGCGGCTGTTGAGGGTGGTTGGTGCGGCGGTGGTGGCTGTTCGGACGTAGGGGGTTTCGGGTAGGGTAATGGGGGTAGGGTATAAGGGGGAAGGAAGGGAACGGAGGCGTGGGTGGTGGGTGGAGGCGCGGCGGTGATGGCGGCGCGGTGGGGGTGGTGGTCACGGAGGGGGCAGCGGTGGTGGAGGGAAGAAGAGGAAAGAAGAAGAAGAAAGAGAGGGAAGGAAGAAGGTGGTGGTATTGCGGTGGGGTTTGGGTGGTCGACGATGGGGCGGTGGTCGGTGGTGGTGGCTGGAAGTTGGTGGTGGTTGGTTGTAGAGAAGAGAGGAAGGAGAAGGGGGTTAGGGGGGCACGAATGGGTAGGGTTTCGCGTGGCTGGGTGTTATCGAATTTGAATCCACGCGATCGCGTGGGGAACGCGGTCGCGTGGCTGGGGTGGAATGGGGGTTGACGCGATCGCGTGAGTGATGCGATCGCATGGAATGGGTAAAAGGATGAATGACGCGGTCGCATGAGGCATGCGACCGCGTTGCTGGAAATTGTGCTAAACGCATAATTCCATCGTCGTTTCAGTGCAACTCTCTGTCTCCTTTGAGGTGTTGTGCAATCCATGCGACGCGATCGCGTCGCTCACGCTTTCGCGTGGGATGGGTGTTCTGCAAGTGACGCAATCGTGTCAGAGACGCGACAGCGTGGGTCGTTTTGTGCGAAACGCGCAACAGCCGCATGATTCCAGCCCAACTTTCGGGGCGTTGGATCTTTATGCCGATTTCTAGATCATGAGGCCACGTTAGTGACGCGGACGCGTGGGAAGTGTTTTTCGCAACTGACGCGATCGCATGAGTGATGCGGTCGCGTCGCGCGCCCTTTCTTCTTTTTTTTTTATGCAGGTATGCATTTATGCAGTATGCAATGCGAGTGAATAATATTCAGGTTCAATTGAAAAGGAAATAAAAATAAATAACACGAAATAAAACTATAAAAGAAACGACCATACCATGGTGGGTTGTCTCCCACCTAGCACTTTTAGTTAAAGTCCATAAGTTGGCATTGGATGAGCTTCCTGTTATGGCGGCTTATGTTTAAATTCATCCAGAAATCTCCACCAATGTTTGGAATGCCAATGGCCTCTGGGGTCCCAAACTAGGCATGTAAAGCTTCTGAGCAGCTTTAAATAGATTCTCAGGTTCCCGGGGTGGCGAATGTCAGAATAGATTCCAGGATCCCAAACCTTGCTTTTAAATCCGCCTCCGTCTTGATCTATATTTTTCCATCCGTGCGGTTTAGAAAGTAGATTCTTACCATGGTGACCAAACGTTTTCCGAGATCCATTCGATTGATCATGATGCCAATCCGTGCACTTCGAGTTGAAGCATGGAACCTTATTGAACCTTGTGCACCAGCTCTGAGTACGAGCCATTTCCCTCTTACTCTTAAAGCCGCAGAGAGCTCTAAGCTGGCCATCTGTTTCAAGCAACCCATATTCAAGTGGAAAAATAAAGCTAAAGGTTAAGGATTGTACGCACTTGAAGCTTGTATTGGGTGGTAATGGCCTTGGGATAGGTGTTTCCAGTGGTTCTGTAAGTTCTACTCCCTTGTGCTCTTCTGTGAATTTCTTCACTTCCTTGCAGACTTCTTCAAATGCATCCATGTCCTGATCAAAGCCTTCTATGTCTTCCTCGTCACTTAAGTCATAAACGGGAGGTTGAGAGAAATCTACCTCCGCATCATCTTCGTATTCACTTGGGGAAGATTCTTCGATCTAAGAGAATTCACTTGCGGATGCAAGTTCATTACTAGGAGAACTTGACTTGAGATTATCATCATCAAGGAAACTTGCTTCTTGGATTATTCCATCTAGTTCTTCATAAAATACTTGCTTTGGGAGTTGTGCACTATCCTCCTTAGCATCAATTGTAACGTCCTTGACAAAATTTTCCATAATTCTGGATTCCCATGGGAGTTCAGCTTCTCCTAAGTCTTCAACCAACTCTTCTTCTTTTACAATGACAGCTTCTTCTACTTGTTCCAGTACGAAGTCATGCCCTGTTCTGTCCACTGAAGTTTCTAGTATCTCCTTCATACTACGCTCTTCATTAGATTGTCCACATAGGGCTGTGGGAGGTCCTTGAATGTTCGAACGTCTAGAAGATAATTGACTTACTGCTTGCTCCAGTTGATGAAGGGTTGTTTGAAGTTGATCTACTGTTTCCTTGAGGTGAACCTCTAATTCTCGGGGTGATGGACTTGGATGTGGTACATGGGGAAGTGGTGGTGTTTGGGAGTAATTGGATTGGAATTGGGGTAAATGAGGATCATATGGTGGTGAATGGTGAAAAGGAGCTTGTGAGTGTGGTGGTTCGAGGTTACATTGAGAGGATGGCCTATAAGCACAAGGTGGGGCTTGTTGGTATCTACAAGGTTGTCCACCATGTCTATTGGCTTGGTATGCATTGTAGAATGGTCTTTGTCCATGATATCTTGGAGGGTGTTGTTGCCATCTTTGATTGCTCTGACCTTGATGCATGTTCCTGTTATAACTTTCACTCCTTTCAATAATATTAGAACCAAACTCAAAGCGAGAGGGGTGAGAATTCATAGTAGCTAATGGAAATAAAAGGAGAAAATAAAGACAAATAAACAAGTAAAAGAAAAATATTTACAATAACCAGTAATAAGGCACACGATTGCAGTTCCCCGGCAACGGCGCCATTTTGACGTTAGGTTTTTTTGCTAGTAAAAAATTTTATAAAAATAGTCGCGTTGTAGATATAGTTTCTAAACCAACAGAAATCCCTTCGTACAAACGTTTTGGTTGTCACAAGTAACAAACCCCTTAAAAATTGATAACCGAAGTATTTAAACCTCGGGTCGTCTTCTCAAGGAACTGCAGCGAAGTATGTTCTTATTATTGGTTATGAAGATTGTAAATTGGGTTTTGAAGATGAGGAATAAGTAATTTAAATGGCAAGTAAAATAAATAAATAACTGTAAAATAAACTTTTGGCAAGGTATGAGAAATTGGAAGTCCTATCCTAGTTATCCTTATCAATAATGATGAAGATTGAATCTTAATTCCACTTAGTTAGCCTTTACTTAAAGCAAAGAAAGGTCAAGTGACTAATTAGTTTGATCTTCAAATCCTAGTTAATCCCTAAGGAAAGATTGGGATTATTGAAGTTCAATTCAATTAGCAAAGATAACAATTATCAATCATGTTGAGTTTGATAACTCCTGAGTTACTGATTTCTTAACCAAGACCAAAAGGGGAAAAGTAAATCTACTTGAATAAAAATGTCTTCAGATTGGAAGCAACAGTAACATAAATAAAAGAAAGCAATCATAAACTGAAATACCTCAAATAACATTAATTCAAAGAATAATCTGTAACATAGAAGAATTCATAAATTAAATTGAGAAAATAAGTAATTAAAAAGGAATATTGAACCTGATAAAAAGAGATAATCCTGAAAGCAAAAGAAATCCTAATTCTAAATCCTAAAAGAGAGAGGAGAGAACATCTCCCTCAAAACTACATCTAAATCATGAATAGTGAATAATTGGAGACTCTCTTTTGAATGGATGCATTCCCCCACTTCATAACCTCTGATCTGTGCCTTCTGGACTTGGATTTGGGCCAAAAAGGGCTTCAGAAATCGCTAGGAGCGTTTTCTGTAATTTCTGGTGCGTGGCCTCTGTCACGCGGTCGCGTCATCTGGAGTTTTCCTTATCATGCGGTAGCTTCAGTCATGCGTCCGCATCATACGCGTTTCGCTTAAGGTGCGCGATCGCGTCAATCACGCGGTCGCGTCACTGCCATTTCGAGCTGGCATGCGGCCGCGTCGTCCATGCGATCGCGTCACTGCCAGTTTCTCCAAAAACTCCGTTTTGTGCTTTCCTTCCATTTTTGTATGTTTCCTTTCCATCCTTTAAGTCATTCCTGCCTTAGAAGATATGAAATTACTCAACACACGAATCACGGCATCGAATGCAAATAAAGGGTAATTAAAATAATTATTTTTACATACATCACATAATAAGGAAGGAAAAGTAAAACCATGCAATTTTCATGAATAAGTGAGTGAAGGATTGAATAAATCACTTAATTTGAGCACAAAATATATCATAAAATATGGGTTTATCAAGGGAGGAGCAATAAAGGCAAGGAAGAGACATAGAGGAGCTCAAAAGCACCATTGGTTCTTCAAGAAGAGGAAGACGCCACCCTCACTAAGGTGGACTCATTCCTTAATCTCCTTGTCTCTTTATTTTACTATTTTTTTATTTTTGAGCTTTATGTTTTATCTATGTTTGTGTCTTTACTACATGATCACTAGTGTCTACGTGTCTATACCTTAAAGTTGTGAATGTCCTATGAGTCCATCACCTCTCTTAAATGAAAAGTGTTTTAATTACAAAAGAACAAGAAGTACATGGTTTCGAATTCATCCTTGAAACTAGTTTAATTATTTTAATGTGGTGACAATACTTTTTGTTTTCTGAATGAATGCTTGAACAGTGCATATGTCTTTTGATATTGTTGTTTATGAATGTTAAATATGTTGGCTCCTGAAAGAATGATGAAAAAGGAGACATGTTATTTGATAATATGAAAAATCATAAAATTGATTCTTGAAGCAAGAAAAAGCAATGAAGAACAAAGCTTGCAGAAAAAAAATTGCAAAAAAAAAAGAGGAGAAAAATGCGAAAAAAAAGGAAAAAGGAAAAAGCAAGCAGAAAAAGCCAAAAGCTCTTTAAACCAAGAGGCAAGAACAAAAAGCCAATAGCCCTTAAAACCAAAAGGCAAGGGTAAAAAGGATCCAAGGCTTTGAGCATCAGTGGATAGGAGGGCCTAAAGGAATAAAATCCTGGCCTAAGCGGCTAAACCAAGCTGTCCCTAACCATGTGCTTGTGGCGTGAAGGTGTCAAGTGAAAACTTGAGACTGAGCGGTTAAAGTCAAGGTCCAAAGCAAAAAAAGAGTGTGCTTAAGAACCCTGGACACCTCTAATTGGGGACTTTAGCAAAGCTGAGTCACAATCTGAAAAGGTTCACCCAATTATGTGTCTGTGGCATTTATGTATCCGGTGGTAATACTGGAAAACAAAGTGCTTAGGGCCACGGCCAAGACTCATAAAGTAGATGTGTTCAAGAATCAACATACTGAACTAGGAGAATCAATAACACTATCTGAATTCTAAGTTCCTATAGATGCCAATCATTCTGAACTTCAAGGGATAAGGTGAGATGCCAAAACTATTCAAGAGGCAAAAAGCTAATAGTCCTGCTCATCTGATTGGAGCTAAGTTTCATTGATATTTTGGAATTTATAGTATATTCTCTTCTTTTTATCCTATTTGATTTTCAGTTGCTTGGGGACAAGCAAAAATTTAAGTTTGGTGTTGTGATGAGCGGATAATTTATACGCTTTTTGGCATTATTTTTACATAGTTTTTAGTATGATTTAATTAGTTTTTAGTATATTTTTATTAGTTTTTCAATAAAAATCACATTTCTGGACTTTACTATGAGTTTGTGTATTTTTCTGTGATTTCAAGTAATTTCTGGCTGAAATTGAGGGACTTGAGCAAAAATCAGATTCAGAGGCTAAAGAAGGACTGCAGATGCTGTTGGATTCTGACCTTCCTACACTCAAAGTGGATTTTCTGGAGCTATAGAACTCCAAATGGCACGCTCTTAATTGCGTTGGAAAGTAGATATCCAGGGCTTTCCAGCAATATATAATAGTCCATACTTTGCCCGAGTTTAGATGATGCAAATTGGCGTTCAACGCCAGTTCCATGTTGCATTCTGGAGTTAAACGCCAGAAACAGGTTGCAAAGTGGAGTTAAACACCAGAAACAGGTTACAAAGTGGAGTTCAACTCCAAGAGAAGCATCTACACGTGTAAAGCTCAATGCTCAGCCTAAGCACACACCAAGTGGGCCCCGGAAGTGGATTTCTGCATCATTTACTCATTTCTGTAAACCCTAGTAACTAGTTTAGTATAAATAGGACTTTTTATTATTGTATTCGAAGTCTTGGTTACTCCAGTTCCCCTCTGGGGCCAAGACCAATGAACTCCATTATCACTTATGTATTTTCAACGGTAGAGTTTCTACACACCATAGATTAAGGTGTGGAGCTCTACTGTTCCTCATGAATTAATGCAAAGTACTATTGTTTTTCTATTCAATTCAAGCTTATTCCTATTCTAAGATGTTCATTCGCACCCAAGAACATGATGAATGTGATGATTATGTGACGCTCATCATCATTCTTACTTACGAACGCGTGCCTGACAAACACTTCCGTTCTACATGCAAACAAGCTAGAATGAATATCTCTTAGATATCTAATACAGAGGACCGAGTCCGAGATACTAGAATCTTCGTGGTATAAGTTAGAACCCATGGATGGCCATTCCTGAGATCCGGAAAGTCTAAACCTTAGCTGTGACGAGCTTCAAACTCGCGAGTGCTGGGCGTAGTGACAGACGCAAAAGGATAGTAAATCATATTCCAGTATGATCGAGAACCGACAGATGATTAGCCATGCAGTGACAGCGCATTGGACCATTTTCACAGAGAGGACGGGATATACCATTGACAACGGTGATGCCCAACATACAACTTGCCATGGAAAGGAGTAGGAATGATTGGATGAAGACAGCAGGAAAGCAGAGGTTCAGGAGGAACGAAAGCATCTCTATACGCTTATCTGAAATTCTCACCATTGAATTACATAGGTATCTCTATCCTAGTTTATATTTTAATTATGTTTTAATTATCAATTCTCTATAACCATTTGAATCCGCCTGACTGAGATTTACAAGGTGACCATAGCTTGCTTCAGGCCGACAATCTCCGTGGGATCGACCCTTACTCACGTAAGGTTTATTACTTGGACGACCCAGTGCACTTGCTGGTCAGTTGTGCGAAGTTGTGACAAAGTGTGATTCACGTTTGAGAGCACCAAGTCTTTGGCGCCATTGTTGATGATCACAATTTCATGCACCACATGGAATTAACATTTTCCCACCCACGCGCAAGCGCACAAGACACGCACGCGTGGGGTAGCGTTCATTGCGCGAACGCTATGTTCTCAAGGGGAACACTGCAAGGGACACGCACGCGTACATGACGCGCATGCGTCGATGTGCCAGATTGCCAAAGCACGCATAAGCGTGAGGGACGCGTACGCGTGGAAGGCCCACAACGCAAAAAGGACGCGAATGTGTGTAGGACGCGTACGCGTGGCTGAATGAACGCTGCGCTCAATTTGAAAACGCTCCCTTCTCCAGGAAGTGAATTTCTGCTCAAATTAAATCTGATTCCGAGCCCAATTGAAACTCCAAAGCAAGCAGAACCCATTGACATCACTCAAAGGCATAAGAAACAGTTAGAGTAGGAATTTTATTTGAGTTGTAATTTGTTTTCAATTTCAATTTTATTTGTAATTTAGGAATGCCTATAAAAAGGCTTTAGTTCACAGTTAGGAAAGAGAGCGCTGGAGTAGGCTGCAGTAGTAGTAGGCAGCAATAGGAGTAGGAGTAGGAGTAGAATAGAAGGCTCTCTTAAAACACTTTTACATTTCAGTATTGAATTCAATTTGGCTTATGCAATTTCAGTTTCTGATAATTCTCTTCTGCAAATTTTTCTTTCTGCAATTTTACAATTCAGTTGACATTGAGCTTGATTTACCTTCTTGCAATTCTGTTCCTCTGTAATTTTACATCTGAGTTTACTGTGAGCTTGATTTACATTTCAATGCAATTTAAATTTTCCTGCACCCAATTTTCTTTACAGTTGATGTAATTTACGTTTCTTTCTCTTTAAGTTTCTGCAAATCTACATTCTGCACTTTACATTCTCTGTAATTTACTTTCTGTCGCTTCATTTTCACCCAATTCCCCACTGTTAGCTTGACTAAACTAATCACCTCACTAAAGTTGCTTGATCCATCAATCCGTGTGGGATCGACCTCACTCTTGTGAGTTATTACTACTTGATGCGACCACGTACACTTGCCGGTGAATTTGTGTGGAATCGTTTTTCCCTCATCAAGTGTCCGTCTTGTTCCAATGACAAGGTGCCGCTGTTTGAGTTCCATGTGAGGAAGTAGGGGTGGTACCTGCAAGAGACTCCATTGTTTAAGTTAGCAAGGGTTTTAGACAGGATTTAGTAGAATAGAACGTGAATATACCTTAGGGGTGTTAGTGTATTTATAGTAAAGATGTTTGACCACCTTTGCTGAAGTAGTTCCACCTTAATTGATGGATAACTATTTCTTTAATTTTGGTAGTTTGTTAGGATCTATCTTTAAAAGAAGATAGAGATAATTAGAGACATTTGAGGATACAATTATTTATTCGAATGAGTAATGTCGGTCTTTATTGCCGTATCCGACCTCATTAAAAAAGTCGAATAATAATAAAAAATACTCTTTTTAGATAGATATTTTTGTGTTTATTGAGTCTGACTCTATATTTTGGCTCAGATTATAAACAGTATTATGTGATGTTATATATCATTCTTGCACTAGGTTCATTATATTTAAATTTCTAATGATTACACCCCAACTCTCTATTGATATTCTTCCTATTATCTTTCCACATGTACCGAAACTACCTAATGTACATAATTTTAAATAGTTTATTCCTCTTTCTTCATTCATTATTGTCATTCGTTGAGTTCATTTTTATTCAAATATTGACAAAAAGAAAAATAGAAGTCGTCTTAATGGTAACGAGTAACGAAACCGCATGCACATATATATAATACATGGGCTGGTATTAATTAGATTTAAATTTATCGGAGACAATATGAAGAAATACAGGAAATAAACATTTAATTAGTCAATATTAATTAATTTTTTTTATAAAATTACTTTTTGTTTTGCTCTTTTTTAGAATATAAAATTTGATATTTAAAATTTAAGATAAAATAATAATTTCAAAAAAGATTAGCTAATATTCACTAAAAAAATACTTGAACTCTAAAAGCATTTATAACCTCGGGCTTGCATTGCTTTGCTTGCCTTCTTTGCAGCGCTCACAGATTGTGTCTAGATACAATGCACCTTTGGATACTTTCTAATAATATAATGCTAATTAATCAAACTCATCGTACGAGATTCAAATTAGATTTAGGAATCTTTTTATTATAAACTGGTACGAATGCTAAGTGATCATGCACACCAAGAACACATTTTAATAAAATAAATAGCCTAGTGCCTACAGCTTCCCTTAGTTTCTTTGTTTTATCGTATTCGTATAGTATGATATGTGTAACATTCTGGTTTTTTGCAATAAATTTGTGTAGCCGAGTTTTACGTTTTGTTCCCGTAATATTTATGATGAATGTTTTTGCAATTTTTAAATAAAATGAATAATAACGTAATATTAATATTATGTTATTATTTAATTTT
This sequence comes from Arachis ipaensis, assembly GCF_059453495.1. NCBI lineage: Eukaryota > Viridiplantae > Streptophyta > Magnoliopsida > Fabales > Fabaceae > Arachis > Arachis ipaensis. Next base: position 88,563,875 of record NC_142444.1, read on the forward strand.
ATTTGACGAATGACGGTCATTTGATATTGAGTCTGAAAGATTATAAAAGCTTGACTTTACTAATGTCATTTACATAGTAATTTACTCAATTTTTATTTTAATTAAGTACCACTACTTGAAATAATCAATTGAGTTTTTACTATGCTCAATTACCTTAATTACTTTTCAAGATATTTAAAAGTTAACTTTGCTGACTCAACAGTTTAAAATCGCGACATGCAGCACTTAATGCGCCACGTGTCGCGATCATGCCTCCTTCCCCTTGATTAAGTGATACTTAGTCACTAATCAAGCTATATAAAAGCACAAAATTCTCTCTCTTTCCTCAAGGAACAGCCAAAGCATGCATCGAGAGAAAAGGGAGAATTTTGGTTGATTTCTAACTTTCTGAGCTTGATTTTTTGAGATCCGTGACCCCACCAAAATTTTGATCTGAGAGAAGTGACCATATCTTCCTCCTCTATGTGGTGACGTGCGTTTAGTTTGGTGGAATGACGAAGTGGAGCTGCCCCTGCCAGGAACCAGTTCAGCCGAACCAAGGTAGGGGAAGAACCACTGAGTTTTCTACATTTTCGCTCTATTTGATAGATCAAAAACCTCCTCCAGTATCTTGTGTGTGTTCTGCACTTTATAGAGGTAGGGTTTGACTTTTTAAATCTGTGATTGCAAGGTGTTGAAATTTTAGCTGAATTACTGCTGAAATTGGTGTTATGATTAGGCCATGTTGTGGAATGTCGAATTGAGATGTTGTTGAATAATTGGCTAAAATTTGAGCTATATAATAGAATATAACTGAGTTCTGTCGATCGGATGTTGATTTTAGATTAAATATAACTAAACATGAATTTTATTGAAATTAATTGAGATTGGTTTTTGAAGAAAATAATTGGTTTGCAAAAAATAAAAAAGGCTTTAAAGTAGAAGACGACTTTGGGAAAAATATGACCCTAATTGAACGAAAAATGTAACGACCCAACTTTCAGTATGCCATGGTCATACAAAAAGTTAAGTATCACCAACTTGTTATTCCTAATTATTAACTATTATTTAATATATGAGCATGTTCCTTGTTAGAGCGTTGCCAATTTTACGAGTAACTTTTTTTTTATATCGTTGCAAGCGATACGAGAATATAAATAAGCATACATTGACAGAAATATAAAGGAAACTTAAAGAAACATAGAGCACAACTAATAATATACATCATGTACACTATCAGAAAAACATCTAGTGTTTATAAAAGATCATGTCAGTTTACATCCTCGTCAACCCGACGTAGCTAATATATATACACGACACTCTCCCAGGGCCTAACCCATATAAAAAGCCGCTAAGCTAGCACCCTGGCTAGCCTAACCACTCTATAGCTTCTAGCTCTCGGGTGTACTAACATAAGTGAGAGACTAACCAAAAGTCAATATCAGACTGGAGTGCCATCAAAAGAATGCTCCTACCACTGCCAAACTATATCTACACGTGGCCGTTTGGTAGATCATCATGTGGCTCATCCATATCTTCATCCTGCTCTATCTCTATCTTTGGTTCCTCTTCCTTCTCCTCGTCAACAACTAGAGCTATAACTTCGGAACCACCAGAGGCACTACTATCACTTTGTACAAATTCATTTGCGAGCACAGGTCCGTTCGCGTGTATAGGGTCTACTCCATCATTCGGTAATGCCGGCTCATTGATAGTGAGAATTTATACTGGTTTAGAATTTAACTAAATAATTTCTTTATGAGCATAGCCCCAAACCGATAATCGATCTTCACATGAAATTTTAATATTATTTTGGTTGTCATAAATACAAACCACAATGAAAATTAACCGAAGTATTCAAACCTCAGGTCGTCTCACAAGAAATTGCAATGAAGTGATTAATTATTGGCTATGAAGAAACAAGGGGGGTTTGATTTGGTATAAAGGACAAGAAAATAAATGGCAAGAAAATAATGGTAACAACTAAAGAAAGCAAGGAATAAAGAGAGACATTCATACCAAGGATTAAGAATCTAGGCTTTCTATCCTAGTCACTAATCATATCAATAATTAACAAGAATTTATCCTATTTCGTCAACTCCAACAATGGAAGAAGGCACAATGTTATCTTCACAATTTTGAGAAAGTCAAATAAGACTAGTTAATCTCGATCCAAAAGTCCTAATCAACTCACTAATTGAATTAGCAAGAGATTAGAGTCAATGGAAACAATATTAACTAACAACTCTAGATCACCAACATAAGTTGGGTATTAATGACTCAAGATTGCCTAATTTTCTTTCCAAACCAAAAATGCTCAAAAAGCTACTCTAACATCCAACCAAGCATTTTATCAAACACTTGGAAGGTATAAAACGAAAGCATGATAAATTGCAAGGAATAATAAAATCTACAACTACCTAATTGCAAGAAAACAATAACAATAACTCAATTAAATAATAAGAAACATAAAACATAAATTGCATTAAAGAAAACCCAAATCCAACAAGATTTCATCAACATAAAAGAGGCATAAAAAGGGAAACTAACCAGAAGAGACTAGGAAATTAAACTACTAAAGCATGAAAATGTAGAAGAAACAAGATGAAAACAAGAAATTAAACCTAGTTCTAAGATGCAATTAACCTAAGTACCCTAATTCTAGAGAGAAGAGGGAGCTTCTCTCTCTAGAAAACTAACCTACATGATGCTATCCTAAAACTAATTACTCCCCCGTATTTTCACTTTAATGAGGTTACGTGCTAGTTGTGACGCGTATGCATGGGTCACGTGTACGCGTTGTCTGGCATTTTCTTCTTACGCGTACGTGTCATGTCACGCATACGCATCGCCTGGACGATGCGTCTCTATGCGTGCGAGTCTGTCACGCGTGCTGTAAAACCCGGTTAATTAGTAAATAATTAACCCACAAATTAGATATTTTTCTCGAAAGTGAGGAATGAGGTTTTTATGGTTTAATGTGGTAGAAAAATTTAAAACGAGAATTTTGACACCAATTTTAAAAAAATCAGCCCAAGATCGGGCCGAACAGGTCAAATCAGGCCAACTAGACCCAAGTTGGGCCCAAGGGCCCAGCCAACTCTCATTTAATGAGAGAGCTCAGCTCTCTCTTCCCTCTTGAACACACACACACACGCCGGAAATTAAAGAAAGGGGGAGGGGGAAGATTGAAACCCTTGCTACTGTTCACCTCAAACGTCCATGGATCATAACTTTTGATCCGGAGCTCTGATTGACGCATTGTTTGCGGTCACACGACCGCGGTGTTGAGCTCTACAAAACCCATAAGCCACATTTTATTCTTCAAAATTCCAGCCTTAAGTTTTGAGTTTCTTGGGTAATAATTTTGAGATTTTGAGCTCTTTTGTGTTATAGGATCAAATTAGCTTGAGGGGAAGGCCTTGATCCTTGGATAAGGTGAGATTCTCAACCCTAAGCTAAAGAATTGGAATTTTGTGATTTAGTGATTGAGTTATTGTGTTTGGGTGTGATATTGTGGCTTAGGCATTGTATATGTGTGTTTTGGAGCTTGATTCGTGGTTTTGGAAAGCTTGGCAATGAGCTTTTGTGGTTGGAAATCTGTTGGTGAGGTTTTGGAGACCTTAAGAGTTGTATTAAAGAGTGTTCCGGGTTAAGCGAGAATCGACCAAGGTATGGTTTTGGTTTTCTGTATCTAAAATGTAACGTGGTTGTGAAAACGTAGGCTAGTGGCCTTAGGATAAGATCTTTGGAGCTATTGATGTGGTTGATGAATGATATATGTTGTGTAGTTATGTATGTATTTGATGGATTATGAAATGTTGATATAATTTTGGGGTGATTTAGATTTGGATTGGATATATGAATTATGATGATAATGGTTGGCAAGCATGTAATGTTATATGTGATGTGCATTAATGTGTTTAATTGATGATCATGTGGAGGCTCTTGTTGATGAGATGGTGGGAATATAAAATTGATATGTGAGAATATATGGTAATTGGTAAATTTGAATGTTGATTGGGATTTGTTGAATTGAAATTTGGTTAAATAATGGACAATTTAGTGGGTCGATGATTGAATGAGTGGATAGAAGTATTTGGTGTTGAATAACTGAGTTTGGCTGGTTTTTGAATGAGTTCGGTAAGTGTATGCTTTACAATGGGGAGTTTATAAATTTTGGTAAAAACAGAATTTTGATGAACTTCAACGGACCATATCTCGAGCTATTGTTTTTGGAATTTGATGATTTTTATATCAATTAAAAGATAATTTCATAAGCTTTAAAATGATTTAAATTTGGTTGAAATCGAAATTTTGTGGAAGGAAATATGATCGTTGGAAGTTCGGGCCAAAAATCTGAATTCTGCAACTTCTGCAGAATTTGTGATTTCTGGTTTGTGTGCGCATACACAGCCCTGTGCGCATGCACACTCCGCGAAATTTTGAGCCTGTGCGCATGCATAGCCCTGTGCACATGCACACGCGGGTATGGAGCTGTTGCTGGGAGCGCTAGCACGCTCTGTGCGCGCACATGGCCAAGGGAGTCTTGCAAGCTGTGCGTATGCACAGACCTGTGCGCACGCACACGTTGGGAATGGCACAATGGTGGTGGCGCTAGCACACGTTGTGCGCGCGCTCCACCATGGAAATTTTGCTTTCTGTGCACACTTTTAAAAAATGCTTCTAGGTGTGCGCACGCACACCCTTGTGCGTACGCACGCGACCCAGTTCTTTTCTAAAGCTACTATTTTCAAGTTTTTCACATTTCCAACACGCTTGTAACCTTCCGAGATGTTGTTTCATACTTATAAACCCCCATTTTCATCCCATAAATCTTAAATTAATGTAAAACGCCTAGGGAATGAGAGTAGGCTAGGGAAGAGGGTACTTGTGGAGGAAGACAGGGGATATTATGATGATTTGTGAGTAATAATAATGACATGAGTTGTGGAGAAGGGTGGTGGAGTACTGTGTATTAGATGAGCCGAGAAGGGCTGAGTATGATATACGCCGAAAGGGCGGAATGTGAAATGAGCCGAATGGCTGTGTATGTTGATGGTTTATGGATGTTAATGAACTATGAATTTAAGCCGGATGGCTAAGGATAAATGCATGTGTAATCCATGAATGAATATCATAAATGAACAATGAATGGAAAGGGTTGGATGTGAGTATGTTTGTATGCCTTCTCTCTGGTTGTAAGGGTGACAGGACACCGATACCCTCTAATGGTAAAGTGGCGACAGGGTGCAGATACCTTCTAATGATATTAACGCGCAATAGATAGATTGTGCCCGGGTTGGCTACCGGACACGTCGGGTTGGCTTGATAACCGATAGATGAGACTCATCAGCCACTAGGACTGGCATGCATCAAAAGTATTATATGTGAATTGTCTGGATTGCCCAATTGTCTTATTTTCTTCCTACTTGTGCATCTCTCGTTTGATATACTTGTGTTTGCTTTTTAATTGTTGTTGGCGGTTAGGAGGTTTGCAGGATTTGGAATGGGGTCTTGTAGTTAGAATGAAGACCTTTAGTTAGTCTCCTGTTTTTTATTCTTATAGTCTAGACTTGTTTGTATGCTTTGATTATAATCTGGAAGTTCTAGGATTGCCTTCGGCTTTCCCACGACATTACATGCTAGATATTTGGGCACTGTTACCATGCTGATAACCTTTGGTTCTTACCCATGTGGATTTTGTGGTTTTCAGATGCAGGACGTGAGGCTCCTCGCTGAGGCATGCTGGAGACTTCCTTTTGGCGGAGATCCTTAGCATTTTAAGGATTTTATTTTGGTTGTTATATATACCTGTTTAGATACTATATTCTCCACTGTATATGAATTTTGTATTTACTCCTCTTAGAGGCTATTTTGAAGAAACAAGTTTTTGTATTTTGTCTTTTGGGTTCTTTTAGGTAATTCTTCTATACATGTATATATACTTATATGCTCGGACCGGTTATCTTCGCAAGCCGAATCCCGAGTCTTGATATATGTATCTTGGCACTCTTTTGAATATCTCTTAGCGTCAGTTTGCTCTTTATCTGTTTCGTATACGTTATCGATCGGAGTGTTGCGCTTCTCGATTTATCGGTTTTTTATTACCCCTTTTTCTTCAAAGGCTCCTAGTTATGAACATCTTTGCACTACTATACGTACAAAATTTTATCTTTAGAGGTTGTAATACCTCGCCACCTCTGTCTTATGACTTAAGCATAAGACTCTGCACCGCTTTAAATGCTCCATATCCTTATTTTTCCATGAATTCTCCACTTTGCATGCTTTTCTCTTCACTACTTCCATCCAATTCTTGCCTTATGAATCTGAAATCACTCAACAAATATATCAAGGCATCAAATGGAATTAAAGTGAATTAAAATTAGCAAATTTAAGGCCCAAAAAGCATGTTTTCACATTTAAGCAAAAATTTAGGGAGAATTACAAAACCATGCTATTTCATTGAAAAAATGTGAGATAAGTCGATAAAATCCCCTAAATTAAGCACAAGATAAACCACAAAATTGGAGTTTATCAAACCTCCTCACACTTAAACCAATCATGTCCTCATGCTAAACTCAAGAAAGAAATAAAGGTTATCAACATTTATTCAATAGAAACTGTCTATATGCACTCTATCTAAATGCAATCTATCTAAATGAATGCATCTACTTAGTCAAAATAAATCAATTTCCGAGAAAGCATATATGAACATAAGGGCTAAGGCAATAGCAACCAAGTTAATACGTGAAAATTAATTTTTTTACGTATCAAGTTTCTCTATGCTTTTTCATATCAAAAATTAGTTTTTCTATGCTTTCTCATATGCAATAAATGTTGTGATGACTGCGCATCATGTTATGTTTTTCTATGATTTTTCATATCAAAAATTAGTTTATAATGCTCAATTACTGAGTATTTGTTGTGTTTAAGTTGTATATTGCTTTGATCTTTTGATTTGATGAATTTTGTAGAAAATAGTGGAAAAAGCACAAAACAAGCTCAAAAGAATAAAAGAGCTTAAAGGGTGAGGCAGTAAAGATAAGAAATAGGGGAGAGCGCCTTTGGCGCTACGCTTTGCCCAGAAGCGTTTTTCAGCATCAAGAGAACGCCTTTGGCACTACGCTTGTCCCAAAAGCGTCCCTCACATCACGAGAGTGCCTTTGGCGCTCCGTTCTCCTCAAAGGTGCTATGAAATCCAAGAAGAGCACCTTTGGCGCTACGTTCTCACCAAAAGCGACTGCGATAGAAGTTGGAAAATTTCGGCGGTGACGCATACGCGTGAGTGACATGTACGCATGAGAGTGATATTTTTGCCAGTGACGCGTGCGCATGGGTGACGTGTACGCGTGAAAGTGTTATTTTTGAAAGGCCACGCGCACGCATGGATGAAGCGTACACGTGGAAGAGCGCCTTTGATGCTAACGATACGCCTTTGATGCCAACGCTGAAGATGACGCGCACACGTGGGTGACGCGTACGCGTGACAAGGGCCAAAAACAGTGATGACGCGCACGCATGGGTGACGCGTATGCGTGAGTGCACGAGCGCTATGCTTCCCTCAAAAACGCTATGCAAGCCTGGAAGCATCATTCTAGCTCACTTAATCTCATTCCAAGTCCATTTAAACTTCAAGCAATCAAGCCCACAATTGTCAACAAATCAAGGACACAAGAATCATCTAGAATAGTTAATTTTCACTTGATTGTAATTTGATTTCAATTTCATTCCAATTTGTAATTTAGGATAGCCTATACAAAGGCCTTAGTTTCATAAAATTAGGAAACCCGGGAAAGAGGAGGATATTAGGCTGGACACAATTGGAGGAGGGGTCTTCAGACTCCCACTTCTCACCCACACGTCTGTCCTCTTCCACTTTCTTACTTGTAAATATTTTTTTGTTATGAATTACTAACTCTTTCCATTGGGAAAGAGAGCTGTATTGCTATTTGATGGATTGATTATTTTTATTCTTCTTCTTCTATTCACCTCTCTTTGATTTACTAGAAAGAATTTCGTTCTTCATTCTAGCATTCAATCATCTTGAGAAAGAGGTTGAATGAACTTGGGTTTTATGTGAACCTTGGAAGAGGAATCATAAAATCATGCTTAAAATTCTTTCTCACACTTGAATAGATTTGGGTATGGGTTAGATATTGTGACATTTAATCTTTTCAATACTTGGATTTAGGAAAGTGTGTGGTATAATCAGGGAACAAGCTTCATCTCCTCTCATGAGCAACTAGACCAAGGAATTGGCTATTGATCAAGATTGGGGAGATTGAGTTACCAAGGAATTGGGACTCAATCACTCATGATTTCCAAGAGGTCAATGAGTTGCATGATTGAAGATGGAATGAAATCAATTAATCCGGAGAATGCAATATCTCTTGATCCCAATGTTTATTTTATCTTTCTTTTTTTATTTACTTTATGGTTATTTACATTTTTTGCACTTTACATTTCCAACACTTTACTTTCATGTACATTTATGCCATTTACTTTCTTACACTTTATTGCTTTCCTTTACTTTTATGTCATTTATAATGTTTGTCTAACTAGAATAATCAGTCAATTATTGTTTACTTAATCCGTTAATCCTCATGGGATCGACCTCACTTATATGAATTATTATTTGACGACAATTCGGTAAACTTGCCGAAGGAATTTTAGTAGTGATACATTAATTCCCATGATCATTTTTTTGGCGCTGTTGCCGGGGATTAATTGTGATTAACAAACCACCGGTGGTTGGTCACCTAGATTAAACACTTTCTTTCTTTCTTTTTGTTTTTGTCATTTAATTTATTTTAATTTTCTCTTGCTACTAAGGTGTTTGTGTTATTGCCTCGCTAAGAATTCCTTATCTGTGACACAAGGAATTTTAATTTCTCTTGGTGATTATGTCTAAAACAAAGTATCTTCAAGTAAGAATGGAGTTTACCTCATCTTTGAATCAAGCGAATTTCATGGGATATTACCCACCACCACAAAATGATTCAACTCATTATCCTAAGAGTAGATGGGAACATCACCAAGGAATGAGAGAGTATGAGCAATAAAATAAAATGGAATACCTCCCAGAGCCACAAAATAGCTCATACTGTTATGACAACTACTGAAATAGCTGGGAAAGGAATTTTAATGCTGCATACCCCATTCTTCAAGAACCATCATCCCGTAATTGTCCAACCTTGAACCTCCATAAACTCTTCTAGCATTTGCAATAGAAGAACTCTCCAAGAGATATCTCTTCATTGCTCAACTCAGTGAGTTCTTAAGGCAAAATGTGAGAGAGGTGATTGAAGAAATGGAAGCCTCAATGAAGAGTCAAGAAGAGCAAATGAGACAATTAGAACAACATTTTGTTGTTAAACCAATCAATGTCTTTCCTTGGCCAGGGAAAGAATATCATGCCATCACTCTAAGGAGTAGAGTAGTGCTTAATGTGGGTGAAAATGAGGAATTGGTAGAACAAGAGAAAGAGATCCTTATACCAAGTAAGCTACTATTCCAAGAAGTTCTTGATGAAGAGTACACTCCAACCATCACACAACACCTAGGTTTTGAAAAGAAAGAAGAGAAGGTAATCAACTAAAGCACTGGAATAAGGATTGTGACCAAGAAACAATTGCCTATAACCATGAAAAAGAGAAGGTCAAAGAACAATCCAACCCCTGCTCCAACAAGCAAGTTCACTCAAGCTAACAACAAAAGAAAGCTTGTTGGGAGGCACTCAAAATAGGGGACATCAACTTACTCTTCTTTCCACTTGAGGTCATTCCTCTTAACCAACTGGAAGAAGAGGAAAAAAGTTGAGAACATGTTAAGCTAATGACATTAAAAGAGCGCTTGTTGGGAGGCAACCCAACCGTAGGTAACATTTCCTTTCTTTGCTTTGTTTATTTTCAATAATTTTCCATATGATTGCATTCTATGTTTGGTGTTGCCATGCAACAATTTGATTTTCAATATTCACTAGGTACTTGCATCACTCTAAAATGAAAGTGTCACACTAAGTTTGGTGTTGCCACTTATTTTTCATGCTATGTACCATGCACGCCACTTATTAATGCAATCACATTGTCCCTGTTTTTACTTCTTGTGCCCTTATTGTATCTTTAACTTTGCCTGCTTAAGCATATCCATTACTCAGATTTCATTGTCAAAGACACTCATGACCCATCATAAACCCCATCACCACTGTTTTATTTGTTGCTTGAGGACAAGAAATCATTCTAAGTTTGGTGTGGAAAGGGGAAGAATAGGAGGAAAGTGACAACAACAATGAAGATAAACTACAAGGTGGTAAAGTTCCTTTTCCTCTTATTTATTTCCAGTACTTTAAATTGCATGATTGTCTTCTATTCCTTTCGATGCATGTGTGGTTGCTCCTTGTGAGTAAGCATAGCATAATATTTGAATTGTAATATGTTGCTGTGACATTATAACTACCATCTTGAATTTTTGTGAGTTCAAAGTGATTAAGTATCGTGATCATAAACAAATAAGGTAATTAAAGAAGATGTTAGCATGAGCTTATAAGTATTGGAAGGCTAGCATGATTATTGTTGTTCAATTGCATTTGAATTTGTTTAATTGAAGTTTTCATCTAGGACATTTTATGAAATTTTTGAAATCATGAAAACCTTGAAGAAGCAAATGCAAATAAGGCAAGAAAAAGAAAAGGGAACGAATGAGAAAGCTGAACGCTCTGAGTACCAATGACAATTCATTTGTTAAGTACTTGTGGTGTTTATGTATCAAGCAAAAAGCTTGAAAACAAAACACTTAGAGTCAAGGCTAGGCTCAAGTGCAAAGCAACCCCTCAAAGCTCAAGGCTCTGAGCATCAATGATTAGAGAGTAAAGAAAAGAGACAAATGAGCTTAAAAGTCCTCTAATTAAATTCTTGTAGTGCTTATGTATCAAGTGGTGATACTTGAAAATAAAGCATTTAGAGTCATAGCTTTCAACACTTGGTGCAAAGCACCCAAAAAGTTAAGCTAAGAAAAGAATGAAAAGCTTGTTTTAAGGAAGGAACATAAAGAAAAAGATTTTATAAAATGAGCTAGATAGAAGCATCAATCATTTGAATCTCTTTTGTGATTGTAGCATGCATAAGAAACTAGCCAACCATGAACATAAAAATTGCTACTCTTCTCACCCTAATTTGTCAAAATTTATTGCATGATTCTTTGTTTTCTTGAGGATAAGCAAAGTTTAGGTTTGGTGTTGTGATGACTGCGCATCATGTTATGTTTTTCTATGATTTTTTATATCAAAAATTAGTTTATAATGCCCAATTACTGAGTATTTGTTGTGCTTAAGTTGTATATTGCTTTGATATTTTGATTTGATGAATTTTGTAGAAAATGGTGGAAAAAGAAGCAAAAAGCACAAAACAAGCTCAAAAGAAGAAAAGACCTTAAAGGGTGAAGCAGAGAAGATAAGAAACAGGGGAGAGCAACTTTGGAGCTACGCTTTGCCCAGAAGCGTTCTTCAGCATCAAGAGAACGCCTTTGGTGCTACGCTTGTCCCAAAAGCGTCCCTCACATCAGGAGAGCGCCTTTGGCGCTCCGTTCTCCTCAAAGGCGCTATACAATCCAGGAAGAGCACCTTTGGCATTACGTTCTCACCAAAGGCGCCTGCGATAAAAGTTGGAAAATTTTTCCAATGACGCGTATGCGTGGGTGACGCATACGCGTGAGAGTGATATTCTAGCCGGTGACTCGTGCACGTGGGTGACACGTACGTGTGAAAGTTCTATTTTTGAAAGTGCTATTTTTGAAAAGCCATGCATGGATGAAGCATACGCGTGGAAAAGGCCCTTTGACACTGACGCCAACGCTGAAGATGACGCACACGCGTGGGTGACGCGTACGCATGACAAGGTCCAAAACCTGTGATGATGCGCACATGTGGGTGATGCGTACGTGTGAGTGCACGAGCGCTACGCTTTCCAGAAAAACCCTATGCAAGCCTGGAAGCATCATTCTAGCTCAGTTAATCTCATTCCAAGTCCATTTAAACTTCAAGCAAGCAAGCCAACAATTGTCAACCAATCAATGCCACAAGAATCATCTAGAATAGTTAATTTTCATTTGATTATAATTTGCTTTCAATTTCATTTCAATTTGTAATTTAGGATAGCCTATATAAAGGCCTTAGTTTCATAGAATTAGGAATCCCGGGAAAGAGGAGGACACTAGGCTGGACACAATTGGAGGAGGGGTCTTCGGACTCCCTCTTCTCACCCACACTTCTCTCCTCTTCCACTTTCTTACTTGTAAATATTTTTTGTTATGAATTACTAACTCTTTCCATTGGGAAAGAGAGCTCTATTGCTATTTCATGGATTGATTGTTTTTATTCTTCTTCTTCTATTCATCTCTCTTTGATTTACTAGAAAGAATTTCGTTCTTCATTCTATCATTCAATCATCTTGGGAAAGAGGTTGAATGAACTTGGGTTTTATGTGAACCTTGGAAGAAGAATCATAAAACTATGCTTGAAATTCTTTCTCACACTTGAATAGATTTTGGTATGGGTTGGATACTATGACATTTAATCTTCCCAATACTTGGATTTAGGAAAGTGCATGGTATAATCCGGGAACAAGCTTCATCTCCTCTCATGAGAAAATACACCAAGGAATTGGCTATTGATCAAGATTGGGGAGATTGAGTTACCAAGGAATTAGGACTCAATCACTCATGATTGCCAAGAGGTCAATGAGTTGCATGATTGAAGATGGGATGAAATCAATTAATCCAAAGAATGCAATATCTCTTGATCCCAATGTTTATTTTATCTTTCTTTTTTATTTACTTTATGGTTATTTACATTTTCTGCATTTACATGTCCAGCACTTTACTTTCTTGTACTTTACATTTATGCCATTTACTTTCTTGCACTTTATTGTTTTTCTTTACCTTTATGTCATTTATATTTCTTGTTAATTATCTCTCCTTAATGTTTGTCTACCTAGAATAATCAATCAACTATTATTTGCTTAATCCGTTAATCCTCGTGGGATCGACCTCACTCATGTGAGTTATTACTTCACGACAATTTGGTATACTTACCGAAGGAATTATGGTAGTGATACATTAATTCCCATGATCAAGTTTTTCAAAAACTTGTTCTGTAAAAAATTAATTTCACGTATTAGCTACCGGCAAGTATTCCGGGTCGTATCAAGTAATAAAACTCACTTAGAGTGAGGTCGATCCCACGAGGATTAAAGGATTAAGCAATCAATAGTTACTTGATTATTCTAGTTAGACAGTTTATTTTAGAGTGATAAGCAACAAGAAATGTAAATGACTAGAAATTAAAAGAAAGCAATAAAGAGCAAGGAAAGTAAATGACGTAAAAGTAAAGTGCAAGAAAATAAAGTGCTAGAAAGTAAAATTGCAAGGAATAAAAAGTACAAGAAAGTAAAGTGCAAGAAATTAAATGACGGAAAGGTAAATAACTATAAGTAAAAATAAAAGAAAAGCATTGTGATCAAGAGTTATTGCTTTCTTTGTTTTCAAGTATTACCACTTGATACATAAGCACCACAAGCATTTAGTTAGAGGACTCTTTAAGCTCATTTGTTTCTTTTCTTTACTCTCTAATCATTGATGCTTAGAGCCTTGAGCTTTGAGGGAGTGCTTTGCACTTGAGCCTAGCCTTGAATCTAAGTGTTTTGTTTTCAAGATTTTTGCTTGATACATAAACACCACAAGTACTTGACAATTGACTTGTCATTGATACTCAGAGCCTTCAGCTTTCTCATTCTTTCCTTTTTCTTTTCATGCCTTAATTGTATTTGCCTTCTTCAAGATTTCATGATTTCAGAAATTTCATAAAATGTCCTAGATGAAAACTCCAATTAAACAAATTCAAATGCAATTGAGCAACAAGTTAATCATACTAGCCTCCCAACACTTATAGCTCATGCTAGCTTCTTCTTTAGTTACCTTGTTTGTTTATGATCATGATTAATTAATTACTTTGACTCACAAAAATTCAAGATTGTAGTTATAATGTCAGATCAACATGTTACAATTCAAAACTCAAGCTATGCTTATTCACAAGGAGCAACCACAAATGCATAGAAAGGAATAGAAGACAATCATGCAATTTAAAGTATTGGAAATAAATAAGAGAAAAAGAAACTTTACCACCTTATAGTTCATCTTCATTGTTGTTGTCACTTTCCTCCTATTCTTCCCCTTCCCACACCAAACTTAGAATGATTGCTTGTCCTCAAGCAACAAACAAAACAGTGGTGATGGGGTTTTTGATGGGTCATGAGTGTCTTACACAATGAAATGTGAGTAATGCATGTGCTTAAGCAAACAAAATTAAGGATACAATAAAGGCACAAGAAATAAAAACAAAGACAATGTGATTGCATTAATAAGTGGCGTGCATGGTACATAGCATGAAAAATAAGTGGCAACACCAAACTTAGTGTGACGCTTTTATTTTAGAATGATGCAAGTACCTAGTGAAGATTAAAAATCAAATTGTTGCATGGCAACACCAAACTTAGAATGCAATCATATTCCAAATTATTGAAAATAAACAAAGCAAAGAAAGAAAATGTTACCTAGGGTTGGATTGCCTCCCAGCGAATACTCTTTTAATGTCATTAGCTTGACATATTGTTCGTGACTTTCTTCCTCTTCTTCCAGTTTGTTAAGAGGAATGACCTCAAGGGGAGAGAAGAGCAAGTTGATGTCCCCGGTTTCAACCTCTTCCCAACAAGCTTTCTTTTGTTATTTGCTTGATTTGCTTTGCTTGTTGGGGTAGAGGTTGGATTATTTGCAGTTGACCTTTTCTTCTTCATGAATGTTGTCCTTCGTATCTTGGTCACAATCCTCTTTTTGGTGCTTTTGTTGGTTGCCTTCACTTCTTTGATATCAAGCATTGGGTTTTATGTGATGGGTGGAGTGTCCTCTTCATTAAGAATTTCTTGAATTGGTGGTTCAATGAATCTATCCTTCATGCAACTCTCTGCTTCAAGGGGATGTAGACCCCCTTGGTTGTCTTCCTCCCTTTCTTTTGTAAGATCTTGCGTTACTTCCTTTGGGAGTGAGTTTGCATGTTGCTTTGTCACCTCAAGTAGCCTCTGTGGATATGGAATCCTTGGCTCATATACCTCCACAACCTCATTCTTCATTGAAGTTTCACTTGATACAGGGGCCTCTTTTTCTTATTCTTCCACTTCCTCCTTTGCATCCACAAATTGATCTTCATCCTCCTTGCTTAGCAATCCTAAGATTTTCCTTATTTTCTTTAAATGCCCTTCCATCTTTTTGTAGAGAATTTCTTGTTCTTTCCAGGATTGCTCTTGTCTTTGACAAAATTGCTCGACTGTTAGCTCAAGGGATGAAGGCTGAGAATGATTTTATGGACATGTATGTATTGTGGTGAAGTCATTTTGAAAAGTATGGAAGGAGTTTTGTGAGTTGTGAAATGAATTTTGTGGGTCCTGGAATGAGGTTTCTGCATAGTGAAATGACTTTTGTGGTTGGTAAATTGAATTGTATGGATTTTGGAAGGAATTTTGTGCTGAGGCATACTCAAGTGATGAAGAGTTTTGATATGAAAAATCATGAGGTGGAGTTGGACAATCTTGCATGAATGTATTTGAGGCATAATCAAGTGATGATATCTCTTGATGATTAGAGTATGGAGCATTAAAATTCACCCCCAGCCATAATTTTTGTAGTTGTCATAGCAATATGAGTCATTTTATGACTCTGGGAGATACCCCATTTTACTTGATTGTTCACACTCCATCATTCCTTGTTCATATTTTCAGCCACCATGAGGATAATAACATGAATCATTTTGTGGTGGTGGGCAATATCCCATGTTATTTTCTTGATCATTTTGCGGCCCTGGAGCATATCCCATTTGGTTTGATTGCTCATACTCTATCATTCCTTGGTGATATTCCCAGCCACCATTAGGATAATGACTTGAATCATTTTGTGGTGGTGAGCAATATCCCATATGATATGATTGATCAAAATATGAGGTAAACTCCATTTGAATTTTCTAAAACACAATCACCGAAAAATTGAAATTCCTTATGTCACATATAAGGAGTCCTTAGTGAGGCAATAACACAAACACCTTAGTAGCAAGATAAAATAGAAAATTAAAAGAACTTAAATGACGAAAAAAAGAAAAAAAAATGTCTAATCTAGGTAATAACCACCAGTAGTTTGTTAATCACAATTAATTCCTGGCAACGGCGCCAAAAACTTGATATGTAAAAAAATTAATTTTCACGTATTAACTACCAGCAAGTATATCGGGTCGTATCAAGTAGTAAGACTCACAAGAGTGAGGTCGATCCCACGAGGATTAAAGGATTAAGCAATCAATAGTTAGTTGATTATTCTAGTTATACGGTTCATATTGGAGTAATGAGCAAACATGAAATGTAAATGACTAAAGATTAAAAGAAAGCAATAAAGTGCAGAGAAAGTAAATGACGTAAAAGTAAAGTGCAAGAAAATTAAGTGCTGGAAAGTAAAATTACAAGGAATAGAAAGTACAAGAAAGTAAAGTACAAGAAAATAAATGACAGAAAGGTAAATAACTAGAAGTAAAAATAAAAGAAAAGCATTGGGATCAAGAGATATTGCTCTCTTTGGATCAACCATTTTCATCACCTCTTCAATCATACAATTATTGATCTCTTGGCAAATCATAAGTAACTGAACCCCAATCTCTTAGTGATTTGATTTCTCTTAACATAAATAATTGCCAATCTCTTGATCTAATTGGTCATGAGAAGAGACAAAGTTCAATTTCTGATTCAAAAGCCACACAAATCTCAAGATCAATTCAAAGTGGTTACATCTCACATACCAACTAAGAATGTATTGATCAAGAGGATTATGAGAGAAAAGCCTCAAACTGAATTCCATGATCCCTTTCTCAAGGCTCACATGTAATTCAAGTGGATCCAATCCCCCTCTCGGTAGTAATTGGATCTATGAAACACAAAGACCCTCTCTAAAGCAAGAATAAAAGAAGAATTGAAGATGAAGAATGAAAATACATCAACCCATTGAATTGCAATAAAGCACTATTTCCCAATGGAAAGCGTTAGTAATTCATAACTATAATTTTTACAAAGTAAGAAAGTGGAGGAGAAGAGAAATGTGGAGAGAATGTCCGAAGACCCCTCCAAAATGTGTTTCAAGCCAAGAGTTCTCCCTTCCTTTTATCAATGAAGAACTAAAGCCTATTTGTAAGCTAGCGTAAATTACAAATTGAAATGAAATTGAAAACAAATTATAATCAAATGAAAATCAACTATTCTAGATGATTCTTGTGGCCTTGATTGGTTGACAATTTCGGGCTTGCTTGCTTAAATTTATAGTGGACTTGGAATGAATTTGACTGAGCAAAAGTGAATTAGCGTTAGTGGGTTGAGCGTAGCGCCAAAGGCGCTGCAAAAAAATTCTGCTTCCAGGCTTGCGTAGCATTTTTCTTCAGCGTTAGCGCTCGTGCACTAACGCGTATGCGTTACCCACGAGTGCGCATCATCAATGATTTTGGTACTTGTCACACGTACGGGTCACCCACGCGTGCACGTGGTATTCAGCGTTCGTGTCAAAGGCGTAGTGTTAGTGTAAAAGGCGCTCTTCCACGCATACCCTTCGTCCATGTGTGCGCATGGTCTTCAAAAATATTACTCTCATGCATACGCGTCACCCACGCGTACGCGTCACCGACTAAAAATATCACTTTCACACGTACGCGTCAACCACGCGTGCGCGTCACCGGCAAAAATTTCCAACTTATCGTAGGCCTTTTGAGAAAATTGTAACGTCAAAGGCACTCTTCTAATGCTGAGGAACGCTTCTGGGCAAAGCGTAGCACCAAAGGCGCTCTCCCCTGTTTTTTATCTTCTCTGCTTCACCCTTTAAGCTCCTTTCTTCTTTCATGCTTGTTTTGTGCTTTTTACTTCTTTTTTCACCATTTTCTACAAAATAGATCAAAATCAAAGAGATGAAAGTAATCTATGATTTAAGCACAAAAAACCTCAATAATTAAGCATGAATAATTAAATTTTCATATGAAAAAGCATATAAAAATACAATATGATGCGCACGCATCAACTTCTCAATCTCTTCTCCGGATCTCTCTTCGGATTTCCAGATACTCATTCTTCTTGAGCTTGAAAGGGACCTCAGGGATTACTTTCTTCTCTGCCACTACTTCATAGAAGTGGTCTTGATGAGCTTTGGTGATGAGTCTCTCCATCTCTCCAGATACAGAGCAGGTGGCTACTGCCTTTCCTTTCCTCTTTCTAGAGGATTCTCTAACCTTGGGTGCCATGAATGGTAATGGAAAGAAAAAAGCTAGGCTTTTCTAACACCAAACTTAAAACTTTGCTCATCCTCGAGCAAAAATAAAGAAAAGAGAAGAATGCAGTAGAAAAAGAAGAAAATAGAGGAAGATAGAGGGAGAGAGAGGGCTCGGCCTTGTGGGGTGTATAAGGGTATGAGAGGTGTATGTAAGAAGGGTTATGAAGAGGGGTATTTATAGGATGGGAGAAGGGGTAGGTTTGGCCATGGGTGGGGTTTCGGGTGGGAAATTTGATTTAGAAGTAGGTGGAGGTTGGTGGGAGTTATGATGGGTTTGGAGAAGTGATATGGATGTGATTGGGTTAGGGTTTATAGGGAAGTGTGTATAGGGAAGTGTGAAAGTAAGTGGGGGTAGGTGAAGATGTTGTGGGACTGATAAACCCATATTTCATGATATATTTTGTTCTCAATTTAAGTGATTTATTCAACCCTTCACCCAATTATTCATGTGAAATTGCATGGTTTTACTTTTCCTTCCTTATTATGTGATATATGTCAAAAACATGTTTCCTATGCTTTAAAAATAATTATCTTAATTACTTTTTATTACCATTCGATATCGTGATTTGTGTGTTGAGTATTTTCAGATCTCCTAAGGCAGGAATGATTTAAAGGATGGAAAGGAAACATACAAAAATGAAAGGAAAGCACAAAATGGAGTTTTTGAAGAAACTGGCAGCGACGCGAACGCATGGACGACGCAGCCGCGTGCCTAGCGCGAAAAGGCAGTGACGCGAACGCGTGACTGACGCGGACACGTGCCTTGAGCAGAACACAGATGACACGTACGCATGACCGAAGCTAACGCGTGATAAGGAAAACTCCAGATGACGCGATCGCGTGATCCACGCGGACGCGTGACAGACACCACACACCAGAAACTGCAGAAAATACTTCCAGCGATTTCTGAAACCCTTTTTGGCCCAGATCCAAGTACAGAAAGCACATATTAGAGGTTATAAAGTGGGGGAATGCATCCATTCAGGAGGAGGCCTTTGATTATTCGCTTTTCATGATTTAGATGTAGTTTTTAAAGAGAGGTTCTCTCCTCTCTCTTAGGTTTTAGATTTAGGATTCCTCTTAAAGGAGTTAGGATTTCTTATTATTTCAATTTAGGATTTCAACTCTTCATCAGGTTCAATATTTCTTTTACCTTATATTTCTCTTTTACTTTCAGATACTTTAAATGCTCTCATTTAATTACTTATGTTGCCAAATTGGCTTATGAACTCTCTATGTTTAGATTGATTTTCTCTTATTAATGCAATTGAGGTATTTCAGATTTATGATTCTTGTTTAGCTTTTTATATTCTTGGCTTTAATTGATTAACTGGAGGCTCTTGAGTTATCAACTTATCGTGATTGATTGTTATGTCGGCTAATTGACTGGAATTCCACTAACTCTAGTCTTTCCTTAGGAGTTGGCTAGGACTTGGAAATCTAACTAATTAGTTCACTTGACTTTCCCTTGCTTTTGCAAAGATTAACTAAGTGGGATTAACTTCAATTCTCATAGGAGTAACTAGGATAGGACTTCCGAATTTTCATACCTTGCCAAGAGTTTATTTTACAGTTATTTATTTATTTTACTTGTCATTTAAATTACTTGTTCCTTACTTTCAAAACCCCCAATTTACAAAACTCATAACCAATAATAAGAACACCTCCCTACAGTTCCTTGAGAAGACGACCCGAGGTTTAAATACTTCGGTTATCAATTTTAAAGGGGTTTGTTACTTGTGACAACCAAAACGTTTGTGCGAAAGAATTTTCTGTTGGTTTAAAAGCTATACTTACAACGCAATCATATTTTTATATTTCTTTACCGAGAGAAAAAACGATCGTCAAAATGGCGCCGTTGCCGGGGAATTGCGAACGTGTACCTTATTATTGGTTATTGTAAATATCTTTCTTTTAATTGTTTATTTGTTTTTGTTTTTCCCTTTTATTTCTATTAGCTACTATGAATTCTCACCCCTCTCTCTTTGAGTTTGGTTCTAATATTGTTGAAGGGAACGAAAGCTATAGCAGGAACATGCATCAAGGTCAGAGCAATCAAAGATGGATCGAGCCACGAGGACTTGATCAACCCTTTAGGCAACAACACCCTCCACAGTATCACGGACGAGGACCACTCTACAATGCATACCAAGCTAATAGATATGGTGGACCACCTTGTAATTACCAATAAGCCCTACCCTGTGCTTATAGACCATCCTCTCAACGTAGATTTGAACCACCACACTCACAAGTTCCTTTTCACCATTCACCACCGTATTATCCTTATCCACCACAATCCCAATCCAATTACTCCCAAGAACCACCACATTCTTATTTTGAACCCTCTCTCCCAACCAATGAACCCTCATACCCACCCCAACCTCCAATGAATGACAAACTTCGTGTTCTTCTTCAAGGGCAAGCGAGGATGCAAAAGGGCATACTGGAACTCACTACTGCCTTAACTGAGGTAGTAAATATAATAGCCTCCCGACATCTGAGCGCTCAAAATACTCCCATAGCTGCATGTGGAGAATCAAAAGAAGAGCGTAGCATGAAAGAAACACTAGAAACTCCGGTGGACAATGAGGAGCATGGCTTTGTATTGGAAGAAGTGGTTGAAGATTTAGGAGATGCTGAACCTCCATGGGAATCGAGAGCTGTAAAGGATTCTCCTGAGAAGTTCGAAATTGATGCCAAAGAGGACAGTTCACAACCTCCAAAGCATATACCTTGTGAAAAATTGGATGGAACAAACCAAGAAGTTGATTCCATAGGCAGTGATGATCATGAATAAAGCTCTCCTAATCACGAACTCACATCCGCAACTGAACTCCTTGAGCCTGAAGAATCTTTTCCAAGTGAATACGAAGATGATGTTGAGGTAGACTTCTCTCAACCTCCAACGTATGACTTGAGTGACGAGGAAGACATAGAAGACTTTGATTAGGACGCAGTTGCAGTTGAAGATTTTTGCAACAAAGTAGAGGAATTCACAGAAAAATACAAGGGAGTAGAGCTTACAGAACCACTGGAAACACCTATCCCAAGGCCATTACCACCTAATATAAGCTTCAAGTGGGTACAATCCTTAACCTTTATCTTTACTTTTCCACTTGAATATGGTTTGCTTGAAACAGATGGCCAGCTTAGAGCTCTCTGTGACTTTAAGAGTAAGAGGGATATGGCTCGTACTCAGAACTGGTGTGCAAGATTCAATAAGGTTCCATGCTTCAATTCGAAGTGCACAGATTGGTACCAAGTTCAATTGAATGGGTCTCGGAAGACGTTTGGTCATCTTGGTGAGAAGACAATTTCTAAACCGTCTGGATGGAAGAATATAGATCAAGACGAAGGCGGATTTAAAAGCAGAGTTTGGGATCCTGGAAAATATTATGACATTCAATACCCTGGGAGCCTGAGAATCTGTTTGAAGCTGCTCAAAAGCTTTACATGCCTAGTTTAGGACCCCGGAGGCTGTTGGCATTCCAAACATTGGTGGAGATTTCTGGATGAATTTAAGCATAGGCCACCATAACAGGAAGCTCATCAAATGTCCAACTTAAGGACTTTAACTAAAAGTGCTAGGTGGGAGACAACCCACCATGGTATGATCGTTCCTGTTTCAGTTTTATTTCGTTTTGTTTATTTTAATATTATATTATTTTCATTGAACCTGAATATTATTCATTAGCATTGCATACTGCATAATTGCATAATTGCATAATTACTTTAAAAAAAAGCGCACGATGCGACCGCATCGCTAACGCGTTTGCGTCGGTCGCGAAAAACACCTCCCACGCGTCCGCGTCACTCACACGAACGCGTGATCTGAAAATCAGAGTAAAAATCCAACGCCCAGAAATCTGGGCTGGAATCGTGCGGCTGGTGTGCGTTTAGCACAAAACGGCTCACGCGTTCGCGTCTCTGACGCGAACGCGTCACTTGCAAAACACCCATCCCACGCAAAAGCGTGAGCGATGCGTCCGCGTCGCGTGGATAGCATGGCACCCTAAATAGAGACAGAGAGTTGCGCTGAAACGACGCTGGAAGTGTGCGTCTAGCACAATTTCCAGCGACGCGGCCGCGTGCCTCACGCGTCCGCGTCATCTATCTTTTATCCATTCCACGCGATCGCGTCAACCACGCGACTGCGTCGACCCCATTTCACCCTAGTCACGCGAACCCTAATGCCATCGCGCCCCATACCCCCCCATTCTCCTTCCCTTCTCTGCAACTCCCTCCTCTGCAAACCATCACCACCGCCAACTACCTCCGGCCGCTGCACCACCCCCAACCACCCAGACCCACCGCGACGCCACCCCCTCCTTCTTCCTCCCCTCTGCATCTTCTTTCTCTTCTTCCCTCCACCACCGCCTCCCCCCACCGCAGCCAGCCACCACCACCACGCCACCAGTGCCGCCTCCCATTCCAACCCCCTCCCACCCTCACAACCCCTCACCCAACCCAAACCCCACCCTCCAACCCAACCTGCTCCACCACCGCACTGCCCTGTTCTGCCACCGCGCCGCCGTGCCCCCTCCCAGCACCGCCACTTCACCACCACCTTAGTTCATACACATACCAGGTTCAGCCGAACGCCACTTTTCTTTCATTTGTAGTTAGTTACTTATTTTTCCGATTATGTTCAAATTAGGCTAGTTAGAGATGCATGTTTGTAGTGGATTCTAGGTGGTTAGGTAGCTAGGATGTGGTTAGTGGATTTAGGCCTGATAATTGCGCCGTACTTGTTGCTTGTTTTACCTATTCTGCAATTTTGGTCTGGTTGTGTTGTTAATACTGTTCATATGCTGTTCTTCACTGTTTCATGTTGCTGTTACACTGCTCTTTCATGTTCATATTACTTATGTGTATTTGCAGCTTTATTTTACTTTATATGAACTGTTCTGCTTGCTGTTTATTACTCGGAACATCCAATTTTTGCCGGAATGCTGCCCAATTTTCTACAAATTGTTTCATTTTTACATTCCGGAATTGGTTTTGGCAATTTTTAATTTTGCACTACATAGCTACAGCTAAACCAATTCATGAATGCACGGGCCAGCATTCTTTTTCCTTTCAATTTCCTGGTTCATAAATTACACTTTTGATGATTCGATTTCAATTTTTGCTATTTCTATATCTATATGAATCATCATCAACCTGTTATCCTTGCTTGAATATGAGTTGATTATTCTTTAAATTTGTAAATTTCTTGTTACCTAGGAAACAGTTATCATGCCACTTACTTTAACTTTCTTTCTCCTAACTCATAGCTTTCCACTTTCTAACCTCTTTTTCACTTTTAACCACTTTTAACTTTCTAACTTCTCCCTTTGTTTTTCTTTTACTAACTCCTTCAACTTTTCAACTCATGGCATGATTATTGTTTCTCCTAATTAACAGGTATTCTACTTATAATATATTTTGGATTGTGATTTCTCATCTCAAATTTTTAACTCCGAAACAATCCAAAATGTACATTTATTTGACTCATTTCATTATTCTACTGCTCTTTTGCCACTATGTACTTATATTGCTATTATTCTATTTGCCTACTTGTTTTTCTGCTTTGTTCTTCATTTATATCCTGGAATTTCTGCTTTTCAGGATGTCTGACCCTCAACGAAAAAGAAAAGGCAAGGCAACCACTGGTAAAAGGAAAAGAGGTGAATCCTCTATGTCTATCCTGGACATTATGCATGATGATTCCTGGCGGGAAAACCACTTTACCCCGCAGGAGAAGGCTGACCAGCTCCTCACTGCCAATGATCTGGTGAAATTTGCAAACAGATACTGTGAGCTGAAGTATCCAGTGTTTGCCACCTCCAGGAACCTGTACCTGGAGAGAATTCTGAAAATTCCAGAAGAACTACAGCAGTACACCTCTGATCAGATAAACCAGAGAGGCTGGTTCTTCTTGGAGAGAAACTTGACAGAGGTCAATGCTTCCTGGGTCAGAGCGTTTTACTGCAACTATTTCAAGACTACCCTGGATGCAGTGCACCTCAGAGGGAAACAGATATTGGTCACTGAGGAAGCCATTGAGGATATTCTGCAGTTTCAGCCTAAGTCAGATCAGCCTGACGGTTACCAAAAGGCTGAAGAGGACATGCGCTTTCTGAGATTTGACTGGCTTGCTGTCAAGCAAAGGATAGCCCTTGATCCTACTGTCCCATGGGTCATGGGAAAGAACACAGCAATACCTAAGGGAATCAAGCTGATGTATCTGAATGATGAGGCTCGGCTCTAGCACCAGATCTTGAGTAACTTTGTTATGCCGAGCACTCATGAGACGGAGCTGCCTGCTGCTATGATCACCCTCCTCTGGTGTGTGATGGAGGGTAAGGACCTGTATCTTCCACGATTCATCTGGCATTACATGGCCAGGGTCCATGTCCGAGGCACTCTCCCTTTCCCTTATCTGATTACACAGCTTGGCCGTCGAGCTGCCGTGCCTTGGGAGCTGGCTGATGAGAAGCCACCTGCTGCAGACTGCAAGAAGATTATCCCTCACAGCAGGAAGTTTTAGGCTTTGGGTTACAGACCCCCATTCCTCACCGCTTCTGATGAGACAGCCACACCTTCAGCTGCCCCTTCTTCTTCCACTACTATACCAGCCCCACCCACTGCACCTCCACCTTCCTCAGAGCCCGTTTATCACCTCGTGCAGCGCTTATTTCAGCAGTTGGACCAGATGGAGCACCGCAACCGGCGGCAATATGAGAGATCTGAGCGTCGCAACAAGCGATGCTATGAGCACCTCAAGTTGATGATCCGATCTGGCGGCGACATTCCCTCCGAGCCTGACACACCATCAGAGCCATCTGAGGAGGAGGCGGACGAGCATGAGGATAAGACACATGTACAGAGAGAGGCTGAGTAAGCTGGACCAGAGCAGGCTGCACCACAGCAGGAGGAGCCACACCAGATTCAGGCCGCAGACCCAGAGATCCCTCTCCAGTCAGCACCTCAACTGCAGCAGACAGATCCTCCTACACTTATCCAGTCTGCAGATCCTCAGGCCACCACAGAGACTCCAGTAGCCCATCCTTCCAGTGATGACACTCCTTCACACCCAGCTTGAGTGAGCATCGAGGACAATGCTTTACTTTAAGTGTAGGGAGGTCGCCATCCCTGGCGTATCTTTTTGGTGAACCACTACAGACTCTTTTATCTTATTTTGTTCTTTTGCTGTATTTCTACCCTATTTTCCGCATTTTGCACTTTAGTTCATATTTTAGCCATTTAGTTTAATTTACAATTCTAAACTTATTAATTATAGAATATGTGGATCCATTAGTATAGTTTACCCTTTTAGCATATAATAGTTTGATTTAATTGAAAATAAAAGGAGTAAACTAGAAACTTTAGTAAATTAAAACAATCTACACACCTTGTATATATAGCATTACATGTTAGTTAGTTAACAACATTTCATCAAGGAACAACACTAAGATTTTAAGGGCCACCCTAAAAAAATTACATTAAGAATAATGGGAACTCTTAATTTTTACTTGCATGACATGTATAACTGATATATGATTTTTGAGCTGGAGAACACACAGCCTGTGAGTCTTGAGCTTAATTGTATGGTTGCATTCAGACCATAAATTTTATTCCTGTGTGTTTTACCCTTCTTTTTCATTCTGATGCTCTTTACTTTGTTTTAATCTATATGTCCAATTATAGAATATAAATACATACCAAGAGATGATTGAGGCCATCATTTGAATTTTTCCTCACTTATCCCAAATTAGCCTACCTTGTGCATCACCCTTGTTAGCCCCCTTTGAGCTTTTTAATCCCCTCTTGTTCTATAAACCACATTACTAGCCTTAAGCAGAAAAACAAAATAAAAATCCCAAGTTGAATCCTTGGTTAGCTTAAGATAGAAATTGTGTACAATTTAAGAGTAGGGAATTTTATGGGAACATGGGATGATAGAAACAAAGTAGGAATTTAAAAAGAATAAGTTGTTCCAAAAACAAAAAATTTGGGAAGCATGCTCATGTGAAATCAAAACGATTGAATTACCATGTGCATTGATTTAAAAAAATAAATAAATAAATAAATAATATATTTTCCAGTATTTAAATAAGGGGATACAAAAATTTCCCAAATGCAAAATAAAAAGAATCAATGCACATGGGTCAAAATTAAACACATGAGTTTGCAATACAAAGAGGGAAAATTTGGGCAAATAGGTTAAGAAACTTTGATTTATAAAGTATGTATGTTAGGTGAGATCTTAGACTAATCAAGGATTCGCTTATTAGCTCACTTAGCCTTATACATATACCCTTACCTTTACCTTGGCCCCATTACAACCTTGAATAAGACCTCATGATTTTTGTATGTATGTATTCTATAATTGTTGATTGGTTAGGTGAAGAACAAAGTTATAGAAAGTAAGGATAGAAAAAGAATAGAGTGATTAACCCAATAAACACTAAGTGACTAGAGAGTAAACACAAAATCCAGTGAGGGTTCAATAGCTCATCACCATATATCTCTGCTTAAATTGTTAATTGTCTTGTAAGTTTATGAAATATTTTTACCCATCTCAATTGTAAAGGTGCTTTAACATTATCTAGGGTCTGGCTATGCATATATGATTCCTTGAGGATATGAATTAACCTAACTACATGTAAGCTTTATATACAAGTGAATAACAATTAGAATTGCATGATTCATTTAGGTAGTTGCATATAGAATAGATTGCATTGCATGAGATTTCACCACTTTAACCTCACCTTACTCTTTATCTTGGATTTAGCATGAGGATATGCTATTGTTTAAGTGTGGGGAGGTTGATAAACCCATATTTCATGATATATTTTGTGCTCAATTTAAGTGATTTATTCAACCCTTAACCCACTTATTCATGTGAAATTGCATAGTTTTACTTTCCCTTCCTTATTATGTGATATATGTGAAAAACATGTTTTCTATGCTTTAAAAATAATTATTTTAATTACCTTCAATTACCATTCGATGCCGTGATTTGTGTGTTGAGTATTTTCAGATCTCCTAAGGCAGGAATGATTTAAAGGATGGAAAGGAAACATACAAAAATGGAAGGAAAGCACAAAATGGAGTTTTTAAAGAAACTGGCAGCAACACGAACGCATGGACGATGCAGCCGCGTGCCTAGCGCGAAAAGGCAGTGACGCGAACGCGTGACTAACACGGACACGTGCCTTGAGTAGAACACAGATGACGCGTACGCATGGCCGAAGCTAACGCGTGATAAGGAAAACTCCAGATGACGCGATTGCGTGACCCACGCGGACGCGTGACAGACGCCATGCACCAGAAACTGCAGAAAACGCTCCCAGCAATTTCTGAAACCCTTTTTGGCCCAGATCCAAGTACAGAAAGCACATATTAGAGGCTATAAAGTGGGGGAATGCATCCATTCAGGCGGAGGCCTTTGATTATTCGCTTTTCATGATTTAGATGTAGTTTTTAGAGAGAGGTTCTCTCCTCTCTCTCTTAGGTTTTAGATTTAGGATTCCTCTTAAAGGAATTAGGATTTCTTATTATTTCAATTTAGGATTTCAACTCTTCATCAGGTTCAATACTTCTTTTACCTTATATTTCTCTTTTACTTTCAGATACTTTAATGCTCTCATTTAATTACTTATGTTGCCAAATTGGCTTATGAACTCTCTATGTTTAGATTGATTTTCTCTTATTAATGCAATTGAGGTATTTCAGATTTATGATTCTTGTTTATCTTTTTATAATCTTGGTTTTAATTGATTAACTGGAGGCTCTTGAGTTATCAACTTATCGTGATTGATTGTTATGTCGGCTAATTGACTGGAATTCCACTAACTCTAGTCTTTCCTTAGGAGTTGGCTAGGACTTGGAAATCTAACTAATTAGTTCACTTGACTTTCCCTTGCTTTCAAAAAGGTTAACTAAGTGGGATTAACTTCAATTCTCATAGGAGTAACTAGGATATGACTTCCGAATTTTCATACCTTGTCAAGAGTTTATTTTACAGTTATTTATTTATTTTACTTGTCATTTAAATTACTTGTTCCTTACTTTCAAAACCCCCAATTTACAAAACTCATAACCAATAATAAGAACACCTCCCTGTAGTTCCTTGAGAAGACGACCCGAGGTTTAAATACTTCGGTTATCAATTTTAAAGGGGTTTGTTACTTGTGACAACCAAAACCTTTGTGCAAAAGGATTTTCTATTGGTTTAGAAGCTATACTTACAACGCAATCATATTTTTATATTTCTTTACCGATAGAAAAACCGATCGTCAGGGACCCACGGTCCTGAGAGGCCAGGGAATTCAAATTCCTTGGCCTCTGCACTGGCATTTCAATGCCCAGGGACTGCTCCCAAGCTGGCATTCAACGCTATCAATGCTGTCCATTAGGGGCGTTGGACGCCCAGCCAGAGCTCCCTGGCTGGTGTTCAACTTTTAATAACACTCCATCCAGAGTGTTCTGTTTTTACTGCTGTGATATTTCTGTCTCTGTTCTGACTGCTGCATATGATCATGACTCTAAAAGAAAAACAAAAGAAAATAAAAGGAAATAAATAATTAATTAAGGTTGGTTTGCCTCCCAACAAGCACTTCTTTAATGTCATTAGCTTGATGGTTAGCTCCTTACGGAGGTGAGTATGGGCTCAGATTTTCGCCCCTTATAGTGAACTTTCTTCCTGTCTTCTCATGAATGAGCTCCACATGCTCTAAAGACAAGTTACGACTCACTGTATGTGGTAAGACTAGTTTCTTGGTGAAGACAACTCTCTTGCCAGGTGAGAGGCCTTCAGTTGGAACTTTCTTGTCCCTCCAGCCGTTAGGTAATTTCTTCTTAGTACCTTTGTGCTTAGAGCTTGTTGGTGGCTGCCCAACACCAAACTTAGAATTGATGTTTGGGGGCTCTGTAAAGTTCTGCACAGTAAAAATTGATGTTGGAATACTAAGTATTGCACAATTATCTCTCTTTTATCAGAAGGAGAATTGGGATGAGGCATCTTGAACAAGATGTGATTCTCCCCTAGTTGTAGAGTCAGTTCTTCCTTAGCCACATCAATGATAGTATTGGCAGTGGCTAGGAAAGGTCTTCCAAGGATGATAGAATCATCCTCATCCTTTCCAATATCCAAGACTATGAAGTTTGCAGGGATGTAGTAGTTTTCAACCTTTACCAAGACATCCTCTACTAATCCATATGAATTCTTCATTGTCTTGTCTGCCATCCCTAATGAGATGTTTGTAGCTTGAACCTCAAGGATTCCCAGCTTCTCCATTACAGAGAGTGGCATAAGGTTGATGCTTGACCCTACATCACACAGAGCCTTTTCAAAGGTCATGGTGCCTATGGTGCAAGGAATCAGAAAGCGTCCAGGATCTCGAAGCTTCTGAGGTAGCTTCTGCTGAACCAAAGCGTGGAGTTCTTTGGAAAGCAATGGAGGTTCTTCCTCCAAAGGCTTTGTACCAAATAATTTGGAATTCAGCTTTATAAGAGCTCCTAGGTACCAAGCAACTTGCTCTTCCCTAGTGTCCTCATCCTCATTAGAGGATGAGTAGCCATCAGAACTTATACACTGCAGAAGTACATTCAAAGGAACCTCTTTGGTTTTTACATGAGCATGGGCTTCCATGAGTTCAGGGATAGAGGGTTCTTGAGTGGGACTTAAGCACTCAAAGGGTGTGCTTTTACTAGTGTTCAATGCCAGCTCTGATAGCTCTTTGGGCATTGAACGCCCTTACTGTCCACCCTTACTGGTGTTAAATGCCAGTCCCTCTAGTATTTTAGGCATTGAACGCCCAGCAAGGGTATCCTTGTTGGCGTTCAATGCCAGCTTCCGTGGGTGTATGGGCATTGAACGCCCAGTGAGGGGTTCCTCACTGGCGTTCAGCGCCAGAGTTCCTGGGTGTTTGGGCGTTGAACGCCCAGCCAGTGCTCCCAAGCTGGCGTTCAACGCCAGCTCTACTGCCAGGATGGGCGTTGAATGCCCAGTGAAACCTTCTTCACTGGCGTTCAACGCCTTCCCAGTCTTCTCAGATTTGGCCTCTACCTCCATGGTTATGGCCTTGCACTCTTCTCTTGGATTCACCTCAGTGTTACTAGGAAGAGTTTCAGGAGGAGTCTCAGGGATCCTTTTACTCAGTTGACCAACTTGTACCTCCAAATTTCTAATGGAGGATCTTGTTTCATTTATAAAACTATGAGTGGTATTAGAGAGGCTAAAAACTAAAGTTACTAAGTCAAAAAGGCTCTGCTTAGAGGTTTCCATATTCCCTTGAGAAGATGGGAATGGTGGCCTGTTATTGAACCTATTCTGGAACCTTCCACCTTGATTATTGTTGAAACCTTGCTGAGGTTTCTATTGATCGTTCCATGAAAGATTCAGATGGTTCCCCCATGAAGGATTATAGGTGTTTCCATAAGGTTCTCCCATGTAATTCACCTCTTCCATGGTAGGTTGATCAGGATCATAAGCTTCTATTTTAGAAGATGCTTCCTGAGTACTGCCAGCTGCAGTTTACATTCCAGTCAGATGCTGGGAGATCATATTGGCCTGTTGGGTCAAGATCTTGTTCTGAGCCAAAATGGCATTCAGAGTATCAACTTCAAGAACTTCTTTCTTCTGAGAAGTCCCATGGTTTACAGGATTCCTTTCAGAAGTATACATGAATTAGTTGTTTGCAACTATCTCAATGAGTTCTCTAGCTTCTGCAGCCGTTTTCCTCAAGTGGAGTGATTCACTTGCAGAACTGTCCAATGAAATTTTGGACATCTCAGACAGACCATCATAGAACATGCCTATGATAGACCACTCTAAAAGCATCTCATGAGGACATCTCTTTATCAGTTGCTTGTATCTTTTCCAAGCTTCATAGAGGTATTCACCTTCTCTTTCTCTGAAGGTTGGAACTTCCACTCTAATCTTGCTCATCCTTTGAGGAGGAAAGAATTTAGCCAGAAAAGCATTAACCAGCTTTTTCCAAGAGTCTAAGCTCTCTTTTGGTTGGAAATCCAACCATATCTTAGCTTTGTCTCTTACAGCAAAGGAAAAAGTATAAGCTTGTAGACTTCAGGATTTACTCCATTAGTCTTTACAATATTATATATCTGTAAGAATTCAGCTAAGAACTTATGTGGATCTTCCATTGGAAGTCTATGGAACTTGCAGTTCTGCTGAAGAAGAGAGACTAACTGAGGCTTAAGCTCAAAATTCTTAGCTCCAATGGCAGGTACAGAGATACTTCTGCCATAAAAGTGAGAGGTAGGCATGGTGAAGTCACCAAGGACCTTTCTGGCATCACTTTCAGGTTCAGCCATGTCTCCTATTTCTTGTTCAAAATTTTCTAAAAGGTTTCTTCTGGAGTGTTGTGCTCTAGCTTGTTGTAAGCTTTTCTTCAGAGACCTTTCAGATTCAGGATCCAGATCAAAGAGGAGTTCTTTATCCCTATTCTTGGTCATAAACAAGAAGAGAAAAAAAGAAAGAAAGGAAGAAAGCTTTTTGTGCCATTGGCCAAGAGCTCCCAGTGAGATGTGAAGAAAGAAAAAGAAGATAGAAAAGTGAAGATGGAAGATGAGAGAGGAGTAGAATTCGAATAGTATAAATAGAGATGAGAAGAATTAGAAATAAAAGAGATAAATAAGAACTAAAATATTTTTGTTTTTATTTTATTTATTAATTATTTTCAAAAATTAAGTTAATAATATAAAAAGAATTAAAAATTAGTTATTGATTTTTCAAAAATAAAAGAGTTAGAAGAAGAAAGAGTTTTCGAAAATTAAGAGAGAAGAGTTAGTTAGGAAGTTTTGAAAAAGAAGAGAGAGAAGATGAGATATTAATTAGAAAAGATTTGAAAATAAAATAAGATAATAGATAAGATAAGAAAATATTTAAAAATTTGAAAAAAAAAAGATAAGAAAAGAAATTAAAAAATTTAAGAAAGATTTAATTTTAAAATTTGAGATTAGAAAAGATAAGATAAGAAACAAAAAAGATTCGAAAAAGATTTTAAAAAAATAAGATTTTGAAATTTGATTTTGAAAAAGATTTTATTTTAAAGTTTGAATTTTCAAATTTTAAAATTTTAAATTTTGAAAAGTTGAAATTTGAATTTTGAATTTTGAATTTTGAAAAAGATAAGATTTTTGAAAATTGGAAACAAAGATAAGATAGGATAAAAATTTTGAAATTAAAATTTGAATTTTTATGATGTAATTTTTGAAAATTAAGTTAAAATAAAAATAGAAAAGATATTTTTATTGATTTTTGAAGTTAATGAGGAAAGAGAAAAACACTCAAAAGACACCAAACTTAAAATTTTTAGATCTAATACCTCTAATTTTCGAAAATTTGAAGGAGAAACATAAAGGGATACCAAACTTTAAAATTTTAAAATTAAAACAAAAGGAAAACACAAGAACACTTTGAAGATTGAAAAGAACACCAAGAACAAGACTCAAAAAGTTAAAGAATACAAGAACATATAAAGAATACCAAACTTTAAATTTTTGAAAAACCAAACACAAAATTTTTGAAAATTAAAAGAAAAACAACAAGAAAACACCAAACTTAAAAATTGACACGAGATTTAACCAAAGAAAATATTTTTGAAAAATTTTTAGAAAGAAAGACTCAAAGGGAACGAAAATTTAACCAAGAACAAACACAAAAGACTCAAACTAAGAACAAAGATTAAACAAAGAAAAGAAAAATATTTTTGAAAAGGTTTTTAAAGTTTTCAAAAAATAGAGAAGAAGAAAATAAAAATAAAAGATTCAACAAAATAAAATAAATTACCTGATCTAGAGAGCAAGACAATCCGTCAGTTTGTCCAAACTCGAACAATTCCCAGCAACGGCGCCAAAAAACTTGGTGCACGAATCCCTACACCTTCGTACAGTTGTACCAGCAAGTGCACTGGGTCGTCCAAGTAATACCCAAGCGAGTCAGGGTCGATTCGATGAGGATTGTGGTTTGAAGCGAGCTATGGTTATCTTGCAGCTCTTAGTCAGGCGAATCAGAATTCAGTTGGATTGATGCAAGGGCAATCAGTAATAGGAATATGGTAAGGATTGGAGTTGCTTTGTCTTTCTAAATTAACTCTGGTATAACTGTCTTCTTTGCTTGTGAGTGATTTATTCAATGGCAGGCTGTATGTGATCAACGCCATTATTGAGAGGTCATCAATACTCCTCCAGATCTGAACCCCAGGGTTAGTGTCGATCCAGTCTACTTGAGGGTGAAGCTCGTATAGTCCATTCTCCTTAATGAACCTACTCAAAATGCCACAGAAAAGGTCAGATCTTCCGGATCAGAGAATGCTGCATCTTTGGGTTCTAGCCTCTACCACAGAGACCCTAATCTCCCTGTAAATCGGTTGAATTGGTGTCTCGAGAAGTCCCCAACGAAGTCGTGAATTAGCCGTCTGAGAGATGTATAATCAAGTTGGCGATTCAATGCTTTCCACTGAAGTATTCATATGAACCCAAGTAGACACAGGT
Organism: Arachis ipaensis; assembly: GCF_059453495.1. Lineage (NCBI taxonomy): Eukaryota > Viridiplantae > Streptophyta > Magnoliopsida > Fabales > Fabaceae > Arachis > Arachis ipaensis. The sequence goes on from NC_142444.1 coordinate 88,597,754, forward strand.
GTTTGTCAGGCACATTTGTCTTAGTATGATGAACAGAGCTGATTGTCACTAATCATCCCATTCACCATGTTAAAGAACTAATATACATCTTATAATTAATCACGCACGGATCAAAGAGAAACAATAATACTTTTATTAATTCATAGGACTCAACAGGGCTCCTCCCTTCAACCTAGGAGGTTTAGAAACTCATACTGAAAGAAAATACAATAGTAAAAACATGTAAAGTGGCTGAAGATGTACGAATTACATAAACCTAATCCCTTAAATACTAAACTAATAACTAGTAAGGGTAAAACAGTATTTCTAGTGCTAAAATCCACTTCTATGGCCCACTTGGTGAGTGTTTGGGCTGAGTTTTGATGAGATCCACGTGCTATGAGGCTCCTAGGGCGTTGAACGCTGGCTAGGGGATCCTCTCTGGGCGTTCAGACACTGGTCTCTGCTTTGTGGGCGCTGGACGCCTGGAAGGGGGCAAGAAGCTGCCATTGAACGCCAGTTTTAGGCCTTCTAATCTGAGGCAAAGTATGGACTATTATACATTGTTAGAAATCTATAGAAGTCAGCTTTCCATAGCCATTGATAATGCTCCATTTGGACTTCTGTATCTCCAGAAAATCTCTTCCGAATGCAAGGAGGTCAGATCCGGACAACATCTGCCGAGCTTTCTCTATCTCTGAATCAAACTTTTACTCCAGCTCCTCAATTTTAGCCAGAAATTATATAAAAACTAAACAAAATATACTAAAACTATATGAAAATGATGCCAAAAAGCATATAAAATATGCGCTCATCACACAGCATGGACAAAGAGTTGTGCCAGGATCGTGTTGGTGGGATGCGAGGCGCACAAGCCCACCCACGCGTACGCGTGACCCACTCGTACGCGTGACCCACGCATACGTGTCGCCCTGCAATCCTGAATTTTGAATTTTTAGTGCTGGGGCTGTGCAAACCGCATTGTCCAAACAGTGAGTTCTGCTGGGACCATGCGGGTTATGTGCGCTAGGCGCGATATGCTATCATGCGTACGCCTCCTCCACCTTTTCCTGCCATTCACTCTTACGCGTGACTAACCCGTACGTGTCACCTAGTTTTTTCTATTTTCGCACGCACGCCTGACCCACGCGTGCGCGACCTCAGTTGCCCTGCTTCTATCCTATTTCTTCTTCCCCATTCCATTCTTCTTTTTTTCTTTCTTTCTTTCTTTTCCTTTCTTCTTCTTTCTTCTTCCTTTCTTCTTCTTCTTTCTTCTTCCCTTCTCCCATTTCTTTTCTTCCCTTTCTATCTCTTCTTCTCACCTTTCTCATCCATTCTCACTTACAATTCCCCATTTTTTTCTTCTCTCACTTTTCAAAGTTTCACTTCTCATTTTTATCCTCTTTCATTTTTTTGTTTATTACATTTGCATACTTTTATTCATTGTATTTTAACTTTGTTTTTATTGCTTGTTCTTATTTTCTTTCCTATGTTTGTTATTCTACCATCGGTGTTGGATTTTCCTACTCAACTGTTGAGGATTTTTTTAGATCATTTTAGTGCTTCTTGACTTGTTTGATATTGATTGGGTGATGAAATCCTAAGCTCAAAATAACCATGGGAAAACCTCAAGCTCAAATTTATATATACATCCATGCCCATGGGAGAACCCGGGAAGTTAAAGTGTCCGATCACATTTTGCAACAAAGGGTCAACAGATAATCCAAATACATAAGCCAAATAGATTATTAATTTATCATTTATTAATGTCATCATCATCATCAATTCATGTCCCATTCAATTGCAATTCATTATTATCATCATCATATTTATCAGTTACCTCTCATTTAGTGTTAGCAATACCTCATTACTTAGTTATCCACTTCGCAAATCCTTCTCACTATCCACTTAAATTATTCAACATGTTCATCCATGTTCCAAATCTTAAAAACTCGCTAACGGATCCCAAACAAGTGTTAAAGTGGTTTGGAAAGTTAGAGAATAGGTTAAAATCTAAAAAATGCAACTTTTTCAAACAGGGTGGTCATGCATACGCATGCCACCCGCATACGCACGATTGCGAATTTTGGCAATTCTGCGTATGCGAGCACCCTCTGTGTACGTGGATTTTCAAAATAGAGGGGGTATCTCACGTACATATAGACACTGCCGCGTACGCACACATTCAAAGTTTGGCCATTCTCCCGTACGCATGCCTCATGCGTCCGCATGAACGTGAAAATTGACAAAGTCGCGTATGCATCTACCTCATGCGTACACGAGTGTGTTGGTCAGAGAGAATCCTTGCGTACACATGCATGTTTCCGTGTATGCATGCCTTATGTTTTTCAGAAAAGCTGTTAAGTCTGCAGAAATCTGTTTTATATATCCAACTTCGAATGCGCATGACTTTTTTCATGAAAAATCATTTTAGTCCGTTTTTCAAATATTATAAACTTCACAGACCCAATTTTTATTCAAGAAAGTTTGACAAAATTTGAGGGTTCGGAAGCCAAGTTATGACTTACCGAAATTGGTCAAAAATCAGTTGTTACCCAAAAATACCAAACCTCAAGTTTTCCAAAATCCTCAATTCTAAACCAATTATTTCACAACCAAAACAATTCCAATTATTCCTAAATCATATTCACATACTTCCCATTCATGCCACAACATTTCAACATACAAATTCATCCAATCCATTCAACGATTTCCAACAACAATCACTAATTCTCAACATTTCATATAATTCAACTTATCCTATGGTCAATTAGCCTAGGTTTTCACGTAACATTATACATTACTGCTACTTTTTCTTCTCCTTCTCTTTTTTCCTTATTTTTCTCTTTCATTATTGTTATTATTATCATTGTTGCCATCTTTTTATATGTATAATAGTTCAAATCCAAAATGCATCGAAATTCCTTAATGATGACGACACTCAAACAAATTTAGTTTAAAATAAGTTCAGACTAAAAGTACGCCTTATTTAAATTCAAAATGTACCGCATTTACTTAATGATGACGACACATAAACAAACTCAGTTCAATACAAGTTCAAACCAAAAGTGTGCTTTATTTTAATACAGAATGCACTGAAATTCAAAACCAAAATACTCCGAAATTACTTAATGATAACAACACCCAAACAAACTTAATTCAAAACAAACACAGACCAAAAGTTCACGTTATTTAAATTCGGAATGCACCAAAATTATTTAATGATAACTGAAAACTCCTTATCTTCCTTCTTTTTCTTGATCATTATCATCATCTTCTTTTTTTATTTATTTTTTTGTTTTACCTTTTATTTACCCTTTTAAAAAAAATAAAAACAAGAAAAATCAAACAAAGAAGAAAAAAAACACATAATGAAGTAAAATTACTAGGAAAAAGAGGAGAGAAAGAAAAAAATGTAGCGATAAGAAGGAAACATACAAAGAAAAAGAAGAAGAAATTCCCAAAAGGAAAGGAAAAAAGAAAGAGGAGGAGAAGGAGGAGCGTATATATTCATGCTCCAGTAATAAATCTGATTTTTGATGGCTATAGATCAATTTAATTGGATTTAGTTATTAAAAAGACTTAGATGTATAGCATTGCTGATATCATATTGCTATGTGACTTGGTTAAGAGCTCATATTCACCCTACTTTCTTCAAGTTCAAACGATAGACGTTATTGGCGACCTGCAGTACGATTTCAACGTATTTAAGGTGAAGAATTGGTATAGAATATTTAAATCAAGTTAATAGACCAAGAGTGACATTGATTTTTTTTTATTGTTAAACCTTGTCATGAATTTGAGTTCCATCTCAAAGTCTAGTTAATAGATTGAAGAATATATAATAAGCATTCGAATTTCTTCCACTTGTTAAATAAACGAGTTAGTTAACCACTTGATAACATTTGGTTCTTTGGTTGGTTATGAAAATTATTTGATATTTGCTTCTCTAGTCTACTCCACATACATGACCGAATATAGTGTATCAATACTAAAAGAGCTAAGAAATAAACAAGATCAAACAATATATATGGCAGCCGGCTAGTATTTGTGTGCACGTGGCTATGGTTCAATCACGTCGATAATGCTTTAAGGTGGAGATCGATGACAGTAATGGTGATGGTGAATGGTGATGATGAAAGGTGAAAAACAGTACAAGCATTCAAGCAATAGGATAGCCTTACTAATAGTAGGTGATACAGGATTTTTGAGTGACACACATGAACCGTCGTGATGTTAGCGATGACGGCATCAATAGAAGCATCATTAACAAGTTTGCCCATTTTCGATATCCCCTTAGTAAATTGTATTTGAAAAGTCAAGAGAACAAGAGAAAATTGTGAATAATCGTGAATAAATTTCAGGGAATGTGTGCCTTCCATGTGGTAAATCCTCACTATCTCACTGTGCACAGATTCTACACAACAAATTAAAATAGGGAACTAGTTGCCGAAACTTCTACAGCTTCGGTAAGAATGGAAAATTTTCAACCTTCAAGGTTGTTTGTGAAACTCCTGCAGTCCTACAAAATTATTTCTCATCTAGACTCTAGCTAACTTTTTATAGAAGAAAGTAAATAGGGTAACAAAAGTGGACGAAATGCATGACTCTGAGAAAAAAACCTCAAGTTCATGCAATGAATAATTTTGATGCCTTCAACGTCAGACCGGTAGAAAATTATAATTTCTTAAATTATTTATAATACATATATTAATTATAATCACAAATTAAACTATTCTATATTAAATAATTTATATAACGGTGATCTTATTTATTGTCATGAATATTGAATTAATTAAATCATTATAGCTTTTAATTTGGATTTAAATAAGAATAAAATTAAAGATACTATTTTATTTAAACTTTAGCGTTTAATGAGCGTCAACGCAAATATAAATAGCGAGTTTAGGATTTTGATCCTCATGCTTGCTTTGCGTCTTATAATCGGCGCTTCAATCCGGTCAGTATAATTTTATTTGCAGCTTTTGCTTGTTCATTGGCATGGAGGTTTTCTATCAACGTGAACTGATGCTTCACTAAACTTCTGAATGCTGAATTAGTGAATTGAATTTCATTATCCATGGTAATGGAGTGTGGAACTCCAAACCGGATGATAATATTCTTTTACAGGAACTTTGACTTTTTTGAACTGTGATGGTTGCTAGAGGTTCTGCCTCTATCTACTTAGTGAAATAGTCAATCGCAACAATGAGATACTTTACCCGTTCGGGTGCCTGTGGGAATGGTCAAAGGAAGTCTAACCCCCATTTTGCAAATGGCCAAGGTAAAGTAATACTAATGAGCTCTTTAGGAGGTGCCATATAGAAATTAGCATGCTTTTGATAGGACAGAGATTTTTTAGTGAAGTCGGCTGCCTCCCTTTGTAAGGTTAGCCAAAGGAAGCCAGTTCGAATCACTTTCTTAGAAAGCGACCATGTCCCTAAGTGGTTTTCACATATGCCGCTGTGGACTTCGTCTAGGACTTCTTTAGTCTTGGAAGTTGAAATACACTTTAATAGAGGTATAAATATTCCTCTTCTATAGAAAATGTTGTAGACTAAATGTAGTTTTATGCTTTCCTTATGAGCCTCATTGCTTCCCTTTCTTCTTTAGCGATGATATCGAATTTAAGGTATTTGACAATGGAGTCATCCAACCCAAACCTAGATTGGAGATGGTCATTGTACTCGACTTGTCAACTTCTTTGACTACTGATGGTGTGTGAAAGGTTTCCTGGATAAGACTTCTATTGTTGCCCCCTGGCTTGGTGTTAGTTAACTTGGAGAGGGAATCAGCTCAGATATTTGATTCCTAGGCTATATGTAGGACTTCTGTCCCAGGAAATTGAGCTAATTATGCTAATGTTTCTTCCAAGTACTTCTACATGTTGCGATCTTTGGCTTGATAAGTCCCATTTACCTGAGAGATTATTACTTGAGAATCATTATACATGATCAACCTTACTGTCCCGACCTCTTTGGCTAGCCTCATGCCAACAAGTAATGCTTTGTACTCTACTTGATTGTTGGAGGCCAGAAACTCGAATTTTAATGAAAGTTTTATCTGAGTTCCTTCTTCACTCACCAAAGTGACACTTGCTCCACTTCCAACTTCATTGGATGATCCATCCATATACAAATTTCAGACTATAAGACTTCCCTGCATTTCGGTGTACTCAGCCACAAAATCGGATAAGTATTGGAATTTGATTACTATCCGAGTTTCATACCTTAAATCGAATTCAGATAGTTCTATTGCCCATTGTAGCATCTAACCTGCAATGTCTGTCTTTTGGATGATGTGCTTCATAGGTTGATTAGTTCGGACTTTTATGGTATAATCTTGGAAATAAGATCGGAGCCTTCTGAAAGTGATCACAATGGCATATGAAAAATTTTTCTATTTTCTAATAGTTTAGTTTTACCCCCTGTAGAGCCTTGCTAACAAAATAAATTGGTTGTTGTCCATTCTCATTTTCTCATACTAAAGCCAAGGCTATGACCCTACTTGAAACTACTAAGTACAACATGAGTTCTTCCTCTGGAACAGGTTGGGTGAGTACTGGTGGCTAACTCAGGAAGTTTTTGAAGTCTTGAAAGGCTTGCTCGCATTTCGGAGTCCACTCAAGTTGGCATCCTTTCTTGAGAATTGAGAACAGGGGTAGAGACTTAAGGGATGATCCCACTAAGAATCTGGATAAGGCTACTAACCTTCCATTCAATTGTTAGACTTCATTGAGGCAAGTCAGACTTTTCATCTCGAGTATCACTTTACATTTATTCAACTTGGCTTCGATGCCCCTTTAGATGAGCATGAAGCCTAAAAACTTCCTATCTTCCACTGCATACGTGCACTTTGAGAGATTTAGTCTCATTCTGTGCTTCCCAATTGTGTTGAACACCTCAGCTAAGTCGAACAAGAGATTAGTATCTTCCTTTGTTTTGACGAGCATGTCGCAATGTAGACCTCCATTAACATACCAAGGTGTGATGAAAATACTTTATTCATTAGCCGTTGATAGGTGACTCTAGCATTCTTTAATTCAAAAGACATTACTACATAACAATAGTTAGCCTTTGGGGTGACGAAGGAGGTCTTTTCTTGTTCCGGCTTATACATCGGGATTTGATTGTACCAGAAGTATGCATCATAAAAAATAAGTATCGATACCATGAGGCTGAATCTACCAAGGTATCAATGCTGGGAAGTGGGTATGAGTCTTTAGGACAGGCTTTATTGAGGTCGGTATAATTGACACACACTCTTCACTTCCCATTCAGTTTTTTCACGAGTACCATGTTAGCTAACCATAAAGGATATTTTACCACTCTTATGAATCCATCTTCTAATAAAGCTTATAGCTGCTCTTCCATGACTTGTGCTCTCCATCAAGACCAAGCTTTTGTCATCTTTGTTGAACAAGTGGTGAGTCAGGGTAGACAGCAAGCTTGTGACTCATGAGGTCAGGGTGTATCTTGGACATGTCTGAGGCTTTCCAAGCAAAGTGGTCAGAGTTTTGTTGCAACAGCTTAACAAGATCTGTTTTTAATTCTTTATCCAAGTTAGCTCCTATGCTTGTTGTTTTCTCTGCCTGATCTCCAATTTGAACCTTGGTGCACGAAACTGACTCTGCACGTTTCACACAGATAGACCGGCAAGTATACCGGGTCATCCAAGTAATACCTCAGGTGAGTGAGGGTCGATTCCACGGAAATTGTTGGTTTGAGCAAGCAATGGATGCCTTATAGATCTTAGTCAGGCGGATAGAAAATATAATTGTCACGAGAAAACGCATAAAGCAGATAAATAAATAAAACGTTACTAGATAGGTGTGAAATCAATTGTATGAGAACGGTTGAGGCTTCGGAGATGCTTCTTCCTTCTGGATCAACTTTTCTCACCATCTACTCCAACTTCTGTTTGATTCATTCCATGGCAGGCTGTATATGATAAACGCCGGGTCAGCGGTCATCCAATCTAAACGGGGGTGAAGCTCTAGCAGTCCATTCCCTTGGTGATCCTACTCAAAATGCCATAGACAAGGTCGGATCTTCTGGATCAGAGAACGTTGCTTCCTTGGTTCTAGCCTACACCACAAAGGTCCTAATCTCCCCGCACCTCGACTGAACTGATATCTCAAAAAGTCCCCAACGAAGCTATGGATTAGCCATCTAAGAGATGTATAATCAAGTTTGTGGTTCAATACTCTCCCGTCAAGGACTCTCAAGAGCCCATGTGAATAGGGATGAGGGTCAAGTTACACTCCCAATTCGTTAGGATGAAGAACAAAGATACATCTTAGAATACAATTCATTATAGATTGAAGTAGAATAGTGATATTATTAATTCATAAGAATCAGCAGAGCTCCTAACCTTAACCTTAGGATGTTAGTGACTCATACTGTACAGAAAACAATAATGAAAGATTTGAATGGGCAAAGATCCTTAACAAGGGTGATCTTTGTTCTATATATACTAATCTAGCAACTAAGGATTAAAGAAAATAACATAGACTAGTCTTATAGTGCGAAAATCCACTTTCCGAGCCCACTTGGTGAGTGTTTGGGCTGAGCCAAGAGTGTCTTCATGTCCTAGGACTCCTTAGGGGCGTTGAACGCTCGCTTGGGACTCCCTTTTAGGCATTGGACGCCAGCTGCTCCCTTTTGGGCATCCAACGCCAGGAATGGGGTAGGTGGCTGGCGTTGAAGGCTAGTTTTGGGTCTTCATTTCCAAAGCAAAGTATAGACTATTATATATTTCTGGAATGCTCTAGATGTTAGCTTTTCATAGCCATTAAAAGCACGCCATTTGGACTTTGGTAGCTCCAGAAAGGCTCCTTCGAATGCACAGAGGTCAGATCTTGACATCATCTGCAGTACTTTCTCTATCTCTGAATCAGATTTTTTCCAAAGCTCTTCAATTTCAGCCAGAAAATACCTGAAATTATCATAAAACCCAAAAATTCAAAGTAGAATTCAAAAATATGAATTTAGCGCTAAAACCTATGAAAATATAATAAAACATAAACAAAACATAACAAAAACTATATGAAAATGATGCCAAAAAGCGTATAAGATATCCGCTCATCAAACCTCTTTGGTCTTTCCATCAGGTTGAGGTCATAGTTCTTCTCGAATTCAGACACTATCTAGTTCAATGGTGTTGACTTCTTTTCCCTTAATACTTTTCTGTAGATTCGAGCTTTCATTATAACATTTTCGCACTAACCTCTTATATTCTCTTACGGTAGTAATTCCCTCTAAAGTCGGGAATTTCATTCAGAGAGTCAAAACGACCGCAGCTAGTTGGTTCAAAGTTGTCCGACCTATCAAGGTATTATAGGCAGATGCCACGTTGACCACAATGTAGTCTATACTCAAAGTTCGGGACTTCAAACCTTTATTGAAAGTGGTATGCAAGGAGATGAAGCCGAGAGGTCATATAGGTGTGTTGATGAATCCATATTTTACGATATATTTTGTTTTGATTTAAGTGGATTCCATCACATAAACCCACATTTATTCACCTAAATAGCATGCTTTTGAGATTTCTTCCTAAATTGTGCTTGAAAGTGAAAACATGCTCTTTTGTGCTTAATTTAGTCAATTTTATTCACTTTAATCCCATTTGGTGCCTTGATGTATTTGTTAAGTAATTTTCAGGTTTCCAAGGCAAGTATGGATTGAAGAAGTGAGGAAAAGAGCATGCAAAAGGGAAGAATTCAAGAAATGAAGGATTTGGAAAGCTGCCAGCCTTGACCTCTCTATACTAAATTGGTCAAAACTTGAGCTACAGAAGTTCAAATGAGGCGGTTCCAACGGCATTGGAAAGCTAACGTCCAGGGCTTCAAAATGATATGCAATTTTCTATAGTGGAAATAAGTTTAAGTGTGTGTATGCACAGGTACTTATGCGTATGCACAAGTTAGAATTCAGCATGTGTGCAGACGCACACATCTGTGCGTCCGCATAGGTCCCTGCACGTGACCTCATTAATTACAACTTGCTGGCAGTGATTTCTGGGCCCCCAAAACCCAATCCAACTCATTTTTTGAAGCTATTTAAGGCCAAATTGAAGAAGGATGAAGGGGGGTAATTAGGTTTAGCTTTTATGATATTTTCTCTTAGTTTCTAGAGAGAGAAGCTCCCTCCTCTCTCTAGAATTAGGGTTTTATTAGTTAATTTCCTTTTAATTTCATCTTTTAATTCTTGTTTTAGTGTAGTTTAATTTATGTTTCTATGTTCTTCTATCTTATTCTTCTTCATTTCTCTTGTTATTTCCTTTATTTTGTCAATTTTATGTTTTATGACACTCATGTTACATTTAATTTTAATTAATGCAATTTTATGTATCCATGTCATTTATTACTTTCTTTAGTTGTCATTGTCACTTTCTTGCTTTGGTAGCTATAGAATTTATTTTATTGCAATTTAGTATTATTTTATTCTCATACATACCAAGTGTTTGATGAAATACTTGGCTTAGTTTTTACTTAGCTTTTTTTACACTCTTGGCTTGAAATTGATGACTTTGGTGATCCTTGAGTCATTGATGTCCATTCTTGTTTGATACATTAGAGTAGTTAGTTGATTTGGTTTCCCTTGACTCTATGTAACCTCTTAGTGTTGACATAGGACTTAGGGATTGGAATTAACTATGCCTATTTGACTTATCTTCGATGTAAGGTTGACTAAGTAGGATTAACTCTTCATAATCATCATATGTTTGTGGTCAATGGCTAGGATAGGTAGCCTTAGTTCTCAATTACTTGCCAAGAGGTTTCTTGCATTTGAAGTTTATTGCTTTGATGTTTATTTGCTTTTATTTAATTTCTTGCATGCTAAGTTACTTTCTTGCTATTTCCTTTCCTTGCACTTTATTGCCTTGACTTTTATTGCTTTGATGTTTAATTTCTTGCATGTTTAGTTTTCACACTCTTGGTTGAGAAATTGGGTGTTTGGGTGGAATTGAGTTGTGGATGTCCATTCTTCATTGTGTGAGAATAGTTAATTGGTTTGGTTTCCATTGACGCTAGTCTTTCACTAAGTAATTAGTGAGTTGACTAGAACTTATGGATTGAGACCAATTACACTCTTTGACTAATTCTCAAGGAGGATTGATTGGTTTGGATTGATTCCACACAATTGCCATGTTTGTGGTCCATAACTTGGATAGGAAGCCTAGATTACCCACTTCTTGCCAAGAGTCCTTTTTAGCATTTAATTTCCATTTTCATTACTTTTACTTGCTTTGACTTTTAATTCTTGCATGATCAATTGCTCTCTTGCTATTTACATTACTTGCTTCTCTTGCCATCCCATGCTCTCTCATAGCCAATAATTATACACTTAATTGCAACTCCTAGGGAAGAACGACCCGGGAGCTAAATACTCTCGGTTATATATTTTGATTTGAATTTAATATTTGATTGATGATCAATTGTTGGGTTTAGACTATACTTACAACGGACAATTTCTACTTTTAGTGTGAAAATCCAAACCTATACTTTTGGTCATTGTCATGTGTCTTCTAACCCGAAAAGATTGTCAAGATAGGCTCTTAGCTATCTTTCTTCTAACCCAAGCTTGTCAAATATAGGTTTGATTAGTATGTTGGCTGAGCTCCCCTGATCTGCCAGAGTTCTGTGGAGGTTTGTATTGGCGAGTACCATTGGAATTAGGACAGGATCATCATGGCAAAGGTTTATTCCATGAGCATTTTCTTTAGTGAATAAAATTATGGGTAAATAGAAAACTTCACATTCTTCACAGACTTGATAGACTTCTTTTAGATGACTTTTACTAGAAAACTTGGTTACCCTACCAAATACCATGTGGATGTGCCTATAAGGGGTTTGTGGTGGCTGATCTCATTGACTCCTATCTTCATCACCCCTCTTTCTTTTTCCTAGATCGTCCAATCTCTCTCCAAGATATCTTTCTAACTGTCCTTCTCTAGCCAGTTTTTCTATCACACTTTTCAAGTCGTAGTAATTATTGGTGGAATGCCTATATAGTTTGTGATACTCGCAGTATTCCATCCAACTTCTAGCTTTCTTGTTCTTGATAGGACGAGGGGGTGGGAGTTTTTCATTGTGACAAATCTCCTTGTAGATATCGACAATAAAAACTCAGAACGAGGTGTAATTATGGTATCTTTTGGGCTTATCCGAGTTGTATTCATCCTTTTTCTTTGCTTCTTTATCTTTATCCCGAGCTAGATAAGGAAACTTTTACTTTGAAATTGTCTATCTAAATCGGTAATTCTCCTCTATGTCGATGTATTTTTTCGCTCGTTCTTGTACTTCGTACACAGAGGTTGGATGTCGCTTCGATATAGATTGAGAAAACGGCCCTTCTCTGAGGCTGTTAACCAAACCTATTATCACTACTTTTGTGGGTAAATTTTGAATCTCAATGCAAGCTATGTTGAACCTTTCCATATAACCTCAAAAAGTTCTCCGACTTCTTACTTAACCCATAAGAGACTTGGAACATGCTTGACTTTGTCCTTTTGAATTGAGAATCTGGTAAGGAACTTCCTTGCTAGATCGTCAAAACAAGTTACTGACCTAAGTGGTAAGCTATCAAACCACTTCATCGCCGCTTTGGTTAATGTCGTCAGGAAATCCTTGCAACGGGTCGCATCGGACGCGTCAACCAGGTACATCCGACTTTTGAAGTTACTGAGGTGGTGTCTTAGGTCGGTCGTTTTGTTATAGAGGTCCATGTTAGGGCTTTTAAAATTTTTGGAGACCCTTGCTCACATGATCTCTTCTATGAATGGATCTTCTCCTCCAAAAGGGCATTTTCGAGAGCTTTTCTTCTAGCTCTCTTCACCAGCGTACCTCTTTTCGCAAATCTCTTTCGGCTTCTCTTTCTTGCTCGATCTCCTATTCGAGTTTCTCCAACCATGGTGCGAGTGGACAATTTCTATAATCTCGGTTAGATTCGGGGGCTCTTCATCATCTGATAGATGTATTTTGGAATTAATTCTCCTAGTGAAATGGTTGGTTTTCCGATGTTCCCTCCCAGTTAGGTCCATTCGATCTATCATGCCGTGTAGATATCATGAGTGCTCAGTCATCGTTATGAGGTTCTAGTTCCGACTCAGATGCCCTGTGACCGTCTTCGAACTGATTGTCCGCCATGATTGGGTGTAGACTTCTAGGTTCCTGACAACATCGCCAATATTCCGAGGGTTACCTGAAACGAGGTTGTTTTTGGGCTTGAACGTGAGGTCCAGATTCCTTTTGGGAAGCCTCCAACTTTTGTTGGTGCCGAGGTACCGCTGTCCGAGTTCCTCATCAGGAGATGAGATGTGATACCTGCAAGGGACTCCGATACTAAAGTTATCGAGGGTTTTATACCAGTTTTTTAGTAGAATGGGTTCTGAATATACTTGAGGATGTTAGCATATGCATAGTAGAAAAGATAACCACCTTTTAGAATAGTTCCTCATTTAATGGTGGATAACTATTTCATTTTCTTAGGTAAGTTATTGAGATCTCCCTTCTAGATAAGAGGGAGATATCTTAGGAGTTAGTTACTTATTCAAACAAGTAGAGCTGAATTGCTGTCGTCGTGCTTGACCTCTATGAGGTTGGATAGGTGTAGTAGTTAGATCTCTTGAGTGAACTTCTATTCATTTGGGTCTGGCTATATTTTTTAAGTCAGAATATGGACAACATTTAAGTCGCCTCCATAGCTCTTTTCCCACCTGAGGATTTGCAATTTAGCCTATCAGAATATAGAAGGCATTACCTGAGGAAAATTAAAAAGACAAACTCTCACAATTATATTCACAAATTCATGTACATTTCTGTACTCTCAACTATATTTCTTAATAATTTAATCTAGATGGTTTTGGAATTGAGAAAACAAAAAATTTTCAACACCGGTTAGATGCCATGCAAATCTAAAAGACAAAGATGCAGTGCGATTATATCACTATTTCATTACTAAATCTCGAAGCAAGGAAGTATAGGCACTTTCGGAGCCTAAAATATCTCCATAATCACATTTCACTTTCATCACAATAAAATTAGTTAACTGGTGAATGAGCCTCGGTATGAGATCTACATATGTCAAGCACATGTCAGAAGTTATTTAAATAACATATTAAGGAACAAGATTTTACTGAGAAAATAACTTCAATGAGAACCTGGAAAGAGCTACAACTGAGAAGGTTTCCTCAGCGGGGCACAGGCATGACGGAGTCTTCTAGCAGCCTTGAAGGAAAACCAAATCAGAATGCAGATGGGCAACCACAATTGCTTCACTTCACTCGGATAAGCAGAATTGGATTTTGCAAGGATGTGTAAGTGTGTAATTTCTGTGTCCCCCTCATTGTCCTTCAATGCTATTTCATGTCATTACTACAATTAAATTTACCTGTCAATCTATCATTAGATTCTTTAAATCAATGTTATCGACAATTTTTAAAGGTTATATGAAGGACTTGTTTGAATAAAGTTTTTAAAAAAATAAAATTAATTTTATATAGAATCTCGTCTAAAAAAATTTTTTTATTTGTTAAATATTTTTGGATATAAAAATATAAAAATACTTTTTGTTTATTAATTATAGAAAAATATTTTTTTAAGAAAAAATAATAAATTATAATTTCTGAAAAAGATATTTTTTATTTTTTATTGTTTTTACTTTTATTACTAAAAATTTTCTAAACAAACTTAAAAAAAAAAATCTTTTTCTATCAACTTAATAATACCAAAACAAGCACGAAATCTACTAATGTGTCACGACTCTCTTCCAACGAAATGGACTCGGTATTAACATTACATATCATCCACCATAAAATCCAAATTGGCATGACTTCCAGCTTTCTTGTTCTTGATGGAACGAGGAGGTGGGAGTTTTTCAGTGTGGCAAAACTCCCTGTAGATATCGACAAAAGAAACTCAGAGCGGGGTGTAATTATGGTATCTTCTGGGCTTATCCGAGTTGTATTAATCCTTTTTATTTGCTTCTTTATCTTTATCCTAAGCTTGATAAGAAAGGTTTTACTTTGGAATTGTCTCTCTAAATCGGGAATTCTCCTCCATGTTGATGTATTTTTTCGCCCGTTCTTGTACTTTGTATAGAGAGGTTGGATGTCGCTTGGATATAGATTGGGAAAATGGTCCTTCCATGAGGCCGTTAACTAAACCTATTATCACTGCTTCTGTGGGTAAATTTTGAATCTCCAACCAAACTTTATTGAACATTTCCATATAATCTCGGAAAGTTTCTCCGACTTCTTGTTTAACCCCTAAGAGACTTGGAGCATGCTTGACTTTGTCCTTTTGAATTGAGAATTTGGTGAGGAACTTTCTTGCCAAATAGTTAAAACAGGTTACTGACCTAAGGGGTAAGCTATCAAACCACTTCATCACCGCTTTGGTTAATGTCGATAGGAAATCCTTACAATGGGTCGCATCGGACGCATCAGCCAGGTACATCCGACTTTTGAAGTTACTGAAGTTAGCAAGGGCTTTAAATTGGTGTTTTAGTAGATTGGGTTTTGAATATACTTGAGAATGTTAGTATATGTATAATAGTTCCATCTTTAATGCTGGATAACTATTTCCTTTTCTTAGGTAAATTGTTGAGATCTCCAATCTAGATAAGTGAGAGATATCTTAGGAGTTAGTTACTTATTCAAATAAGTAGAGCTGAACTGAACTGCCGTCGTCGCACCCAACTTCTATAAGGTCGGATAGGTGTAGTAGTTGGATCTCTTGAGTGAGCTTCTATTCATTTAGGTCTGGCTATATTTTTTAGGCTAGGGTATGAACAACATTTAAGCTCCTTCCATAGTTCTTTTCCTAGCTGAGGATTTGTAATTCAGCCTATCTGAGAAAGACTTTGGTTGAGAAAAATTAAAAAAATCAAACTCTCACAATTATATTCACAAATTCAAGTACATTTCTATGCTCTTGGCTATATTTTTTAATAATTTAATATAAAGGATTTTTGGATTGAAGAAACAAAAAATTTTCAACACCGATTAGATGCCATGCAAATCTAAAAGACAAATATGCTGTTCGGTTATATCACTATTTCGTTACTAAACATCTCGAAGCAAGGAAGTGCAGGCACCTTCGAAGTCTAAAATATCTCATAATCACATTTCAATTTCATCACAATAAAATTAGTTAACTGGTGAATGAGCTTCAATATGAGATTTCCATAAGTCAAGTACATGTCAGAAATTATTTAAATAACATATTAAGGAACAAAATTTTATTGAGAAAATAACTTCAATGAAAACGTGGAAAGAGCTACAACTGAAAAAATTTCCTCGGCGGAGGACAAGCATGACAGTCTTCTAGCAGCCTTGATGGAAAACCAAATCAGAATGCAGATGGGCAACCACAATTGCTTCACTTCATTCGGATAAGCAGAATTGAATTTTGCAAGGCTGTGTAAGTGTGTAATTTCTGTGTCCCCTCAATGTCCTTCAATGCCATTTCATGTCACTACTACCATTAAATTTACCTGTCAATCTATCATTAGATTCTTTAAATCAATGTTATCGACAATTTTTAAATGTTATATGAAGTACTTGCTTGAATGAACTTTTAAAAAATATATATTTTTTGAGTTATCTTTCTTTTATAAAAAAGTAAAATTAATTTTATATAGATATCTCATATAAATTTTTTATTTATTTATTAATTATATTTAAAAATAACAATATAAAAATACTTTTGTTTATTTATTATATAAAAAATATGTTTAAGAAAAAAAATACTTTTTAAGAAAAAAATATAAATTATAATTTCTAAAAAAAATATTTTTTATTTTTCTATTACTTTTACTTTTATTACTAAAAATTTATCAAACTAACTAAAAAAAATATTTTTCTATCAACTTATTACCACTCAAACAAGCACTGAAATCTACTAATGTGTCGGGACTCTCTTCCAACGAAATGGACTCGGTATTAACATTAAATATCATCCACCATAAAATCTAGAACATTTAATATCATCCACCATAAAATCTAGATTGGCATGTCTACGCCATTAATGCTTCACATCACCATTTAGGGTAAAAAGAAAGAGAAAAGCATTGTCATCGGAACCACTAGAGCCTTCAGTGGCTTAATTTCAGACAACTCAGAGAAATAATTTACTTACCTTCCTGAGTTGCTTTAAATCTAAGCTATTTAGAAGCACGTTTTTGTAGTATATTATAGTGGACTATAAAAAATGGAAAAATAAGGAATAAGAACGCTACAGTACAACTATTGTACAAGTATATTCAAGGCCTGACATTATACATTAGGCTCGGCTCAAAATTGCAGGAATGCAATGAAAATATAGAACTACAGTACTCCAGTACAACATTAAGGTATAATTTACAGTCCTGCATCTGATTCTGCTATGCCTCCATTGGAATTATCGTCAGTCATCTGTTTAGCTGAAATCACTCTGTCCAATGTCTGGTCTGAAACCAAGATCCCTGTTGTCTCCAAGTCTGCTACTACAGCAACAGCGGCATCCAGTTCCCCAAGATCAAGGCAGAGAGAAATGACCTCATCATAGATGGGACTGCAAAATGAGTATAGCAAAGGGAAACAATGAGCTGAAATGCATAAGATAAGGAGAGGCAGACAACCAATGACAGTAGTAGAAAAAATGCAAAAGAAAAATCCAATCTACTCAACAAGCATGCCTTCAATGATGAGGTAACAAAACCTAACCGCACAGAACTCAAATAACGATAACTTGGCATTGTTCCACTAGATGAGGTTAGCTAGAAGCCTAGAACTATGCTATAATGTTCTAAATCATAACTATCTGAATATCTTTTAATAGTTTCAACTACCAATATCTGTTTATGAGTAAAGTTTCTTTTTGTCTAATGTTTTGAAGTTTCAAAAATATCCTAACTTTTAATTTGTATCATTTTTGTTTCTAACTTCTTTATTAGTTTCAAATTTACCCTTATTCTTAATTGTGTTACCCTTTTATACATCCTCCTCCTCCTCCTCTCTCTCTCCACCCATTTAAACCAACTCTACTAGTGCACCGCCGCACCCTCACCACCCCCACCCCTAACCTCGCCCCGTCCCGCCTCACTTTGCTGCACCACGCATCATGAACAACCACATAATACAGAGACAGAAAAATGATTGAAGAAAAAATCAAAATTAAGGAGAGAAGGAGAATCCCAGAGGAGGAGAAATAGGAAAAGGTAGTGGTAGTGAAGGTCATGGTTGGGTGGGGGAGATGTGGTTGTTGATGTTGATGATGCTAATGAGGAGGTTGGTGTAATCGGGTTGCAATGGTAAGGTGCGGTGATTGGGGGAGGGGTAAAAATTGGTAAAAAGAAGTTTATCACACAAAATTAAGCATAAGGATAGATTTGAAACTAATAGAAAACGTTATTGATTCAAATTAGAAGTTAGGAATATTTTTGAAACTTTTTGAAAATAATGAGGACAAAAGGCAGACTTTACCTTTTACTTATTCATTTATTTCTTGTAGCATCTATTTACAGGACTATTATGGGTTTGATCCACTCACCTTACTGGTTTGATCCACATGTACAAACCATCTACAGTAAGATTTTACCATCATCTCTATACTAGTTTGTTAAGGACTTGGGTATTATAGGGTGTCCAAAATCCCACATCGGGTACTATGAGTAGTATGGGATGCTTGATATTTTATTTAAAGATAGTTCCTCTTTCCCATTAACAGCTAGCATTTAAGGTGTGGTTTTCCACTTTTTTTTAGATACTTAGCAATGGTATCAGATCTAGGTTGTCGGTACCATAGAAAGGGCTATCTATAGATTAGATTAAGGTGAATACCGAATACTGATAGCCGATGTCGGCTCTCTTAGGGTGGTGTATTGTTAGGAACTTGGGTAGTATAGCGTCGTGGATGTTGGCTCTCTTAGGGTGTCCCACATCAGGTAGTATGGGATGCTTGATGTTGTATTCGAGGATAGTTGTTGTTCCCCCTTAATAGCTAACTTTTAAGGTGTGGTTTATCATTTTCCTTAGATACTTAACATAGTTGCTATCCCAACTCTCTCTAGTTTAAAATGATCTGCAATGCTATCTTGTTTAATGTGTCTATGCTCTTTCTGACTTAACTAAAATCTTCATAATGCAACACTTAGCATATTTTCTTACAGAGTTTTTTCGGTCAAACAAAGATAATTCTTCTCTTGGAAATCCTAGTGGTTAATAACATCTCAAAAAGGCACATAACATTTCAAGATACTGTGGCCGGCATGCATAGTTTGGAAAGAATTTTGTTACATAAAGAAAATAGATTTACCTCCCAAACTTATAACCAAGACTATGAGTTGTCTGCAAAATCGTCAAGAAATTGGAAGGTAGAGGTGCCCTTATAGCTGCACGCAATATCATGGCACAATCTCCTATAGTGGGTGTCCCTCCCAATTGTATTACCTGTATCATACAGTCCAGAATCTCATTCAGCAAAGACATTACTACTGAACATTAAAATTTAACATGTTTACTGCATTGTATATTTATTGTCCATGTAAATAAGGCCAAAAGGCCAGTTGTTATTGTTCAAAACTCCTCTTATTTTTGTAGCTAACAGCCTAAACTTCCAATACATTGTTGATTAGCTACGTAATTTCATAATAGAAATAGTTAATATAACACCATGTTTGAACAGGAATTTATAAACAGATATGTAAACATCAACCTAGTTTTGTTCCTTCTTTCTAGTAAAAGAATATCATTAGTCAGTATTTATAAATTCAGAAATGGCATGCTAAGGACACTAATATCCAAGATGGAGGAAGGAACAATCTTATTAAACCACAAATTGACAATCAAACGACTGAAAAAACAGATAAAAAATAAACTCAATATATAACCTGTGTGAATAGATCCCGACATAAGGATTTCCATAATGGTAATAAGATAATACCATCAAAATATAATTTTTAAAGCCATTCAGCAACATTTTTGGATTACATTATAAAGGGTTGACTCCATATCTATATGAAACCAAGACATCTGAACATTTCAAACCAATCGAATGAGAAGCAAGCTTGCAATGGAAAAAAGGTTCAGCTACTTGCCTTCTGCATAACTTTTATTGCCAACTCAACTTCCCATTCCTGTGACCATCTAGGCGGAGGTTTGTTCTTCAGTTCTCTCTCCCATGTCCATCCCCAAGCATCTGCTATTGTATACATGTCTGATACATCAAACACTTTTCGCTTCCTCATTTCCTTAAATGCCTCAAATGGGTCTTCAGGGAACCAATCATCGTCGTCATCATCCTGCAAAGAATCAGATTGGGATCCTCAAACTATGAAACTTTTAACATGCAATCCTGCAACAACGAAATACTGGTAAATAAAAACAAGGCTGGAGGTCTACACCTGGCTCTCATGAATTACATTACCTATGCAAAATCTCAGGCTCCTAGAACAGTTTTCACTTGTTTGCTGTTACTTTCCAAGATTTCTAGATCTTTTGCAAACCTCTCCCTCCCTTCCTCTCTCCCCAACAACCCACCAGCAAAAAGAAGCCACCAAAAAAGAAAAAGAAGAAAAACCTTGTTTTTTAAATATTAAAAATATGGGATATCGGGGGATTTTCATACCTCGGCCTGCAGTCGAGCAGAGGATCTTTTGAACTTCTTAGATCTGGTGGTAGGTTGGTCAGAATCTTTCAACAACTGAACTCCAATCATTTGAAGGGGCCGTTTAGCTTCAACTTCCTTTTCCTTTACCCTGTGTACATCTTGGTTGTCTGATGGTTCCACTTCTACTTCTACTTCTACCTCCTCTTCTGCCTGTTCTGTTTCCTCCTCATCATCTTCTGCTTCATCATCTTCAAGCTCCTTTGCAGCATCTTCCACAGCATTAACATCATCTGAGACTTCAGTGGACTCTGATTTATCTGCATCCATTGCCTTTATATGATTATTATTTAATCCTTCTCCTAAGAATCGACGTCTCCAGAACTCTGTATTTCCTTCCTCCAGCTTTATTCGCGAAATTAACACATCTAGCTCTTCATCCACCTACAATGTAGGTATAAGCATTACATATTAATGAGAGAGAGAGAGAGAGAGAGAGAGAGAGAGAGAGAGAGAGATAGAGAGAGAGAGAAGCCGTAAAATAGAACAGACAAATAATCAACCTCTTCTTCCTCCTCTTCAACAGGAGGAACCCAAAGGGGCCGACCACGAGATCGGTTTATTCTCCTTGCTTTCTGTACACGCTGATAAAGAACATTTCTTGTTCCGTCAATAGGTAAACCTTGGGCTTCTAGTTCTTCCTTTAATTCAGACACAACCATTTTACTAGCAGCTTTAGGCTTTAAAATATTCTGTGTAGGCCCCTTTATTATTTTCTTTAGCCTCTCCTCCACTCTAATATAATCAGATTCAGTAGCATCATCCCCTAAAGCTGCAAGCCCTTCATTCTGCAAGGTCGTCAAGAGCTTTTTATGGTACAACTTCAATTCCTCAAGACATCTCTGTTTGAAGGAGCTCTCTATTGGGTTTGAATATATAAATCCTTGAGCATCAGGATCTAGAGGCTCTTTACCTCTTCGAGGCACCCACCTCTTTCGTTCTCCGGTAAGGCCTCCCTCTGCAATATATCTGTTTCAATTGATAGGAATCAACATATTAAAATCTCATAGGTGAATATTGAATGTATTAGGCCATTCATAGCAAAATCCCAATTCATTTAGAAAGGAGTCAACAACTTGAAGGAATAAGTACTTCAACTATCATTTACCAGATTATTGCTACCATATCCTTGCTTAAAATAGTAAGAAAGAGACCTAAAAGAAAATTGATGTAAAATTTCCAAGTAAAAGGAGACTACAAGATTTTACTGAGATCATTATCTAGATGTAGATTGCTTATGTCAATAATATGGAAATTTAAGTACTAAAGGGATTTAACACATTAGTCTGGGCTGCACACAAGAAAGAAGTCATTGTTGGACTAAAAACTGAGCTGAAAGTCTGGAAAAATAATACAAGGAAAATTGTAATGTTGGGATTCAGTATCCTAGCCATGAATGAACAATTACTACATATAATATAAAAATATAAATAGAATAAATAATTAAATATAAAATCATAACTGTCGCCAAAATACAAGCAGTACCTAGCAATGTAATCAATTTCATAACCCAGTTCAGCCTCTTCATGTAAAGGTTCAATCCATGAACTCACTAATGTCCGGTATTTTCTGCTCAAGATCATTGCCCGTGGTGGGATTGGCTGGTTATCTTTTCCCATTGTTTCTAGAGCTTCAAGCATTTCAACTATCCTTCCTGAATTTGAAAATGACTACCAGGATCAGACAACACACAAAGTGACAATTTTGTCATCACTTTCTATAAACAATTATGGATAAAAATATTGAACTCCAAAGACAATCATTAACCATGATAATTATCTATAGTTACTACTATGATGAATCTTATTTGTAGATCCAGATCCTGCATGCAGCGACATACAGATTACCCATCAATAACTAACCTGAAAATTCTTTCCTTGTCATGGAAACCTCATTAAAACAATGGAAAGCATGGCAATATACTAACATTTGATACAGAAGATCGAACGAAGTTTTAAATTCTTTAAGAATAAAACGTCTATAAGAATGGAAAAACTAAAGAAATAAATTCTTTAAGAATAAAACGTCTATAAGAATGGAAAAACTAAAGAAACTGTTAGGTATCTAAGGAAAGTGGGAAACCACACCTTAAAAGCTAGCTGTTAAATGGGAAGAACCACTCTCCTTATATACAACATCAAGCATCCCAAACTACTTGATGTGGGACTTTGAGCACCCCATAATACCCAAGTCCCTAACCAGGCTCTGATACCATTGTTAGGTATCTAAGGAAAGTGGGAAACCACACCTTAAAAGCTAGCTAATAAGTGGTCCTTATATACAACATCAAGCATCCCATACTACTCGATGTGGGACTTTGAGCACCCCATAATACCCAAGTCCCTAACAATACACCGGCCCTGGAGAGCCGACGTCCACGGCGGCTACTCGATGTGGGACTTTGAGCACCCCATAATACCCAAGTCTCTAACAATACACCGGCCCTAGAGAGCCGACGTCCACGGCGACTTCACTCTATCGACACTGACCCAACGATATTCGGTATTCACCTTAATCCAGCCTATAGGTAGCCCTTTCCATGGCGCCAACAACCACGCTCTGATACCATTGTTAAGTATCTAAGGAAAGTGGGAAACCACACCTTAAAAGCTAGCTGATAAGGGGGAAGAACCACTCTCCTTATATACAACATCAAGCATCCCATACTACTCGATGTGGGACTTTGAGCACCCCATAATACCCAAGTCCCTAACAGAAACATAACGAGTTAACAGTATATGCTTACCTTCCTGACATAAAGCCCGAAGATACAAGGAAAGTGGATCTCCATCATTGCCTTCATTATATAGGACTTTTGTGCCTCCTTCAAAGTTTTTAAGGGCACGGAAATGCCTAATGGCTTCTTTTACTACACAGTACTTCGTAAAACACTCCACTAACAACCTGCAGAGAAACTATGCTGCTGATCAGATCAGGAGGAAATGGAAATTTCATGATTCCATATAACAAAATTTTTCGCCATTGTGAATTATTTAGTGTTGACATAACCAGCTTAATGAATGACTATCAAACCCAAAAATGAACGATAGTAAATAACTCGGTTTTCCTGACAATACAAGTATCACATAGAAAACAGAGAGGAAACGTCCATCAAAGAATTGCATACAAACCTGAAAAAGTTGATATATGGACGAGTAGAGATAATCTGGTCTAAAACAGGAAAAAACAAAAGACTTGATTGATTTTTGTTTTCATTTCATGTTTTTGTCCTCTGTCTCCTACTTTTTTGGGTTTTGTGACAAATTAGGAAATGAAACAATGAAACAGGTGTTTTTTCTGGTTTTTAGTTTTTCGTTCACAAAATTTAAAAACACAAAATATTGGGTATTTGTTTTAAAAGAAGAAATATTACTAACAAAAAAAGTAGGATAATACACAAACAGCATCTAGGATCAGACGTTCTCAATAATAAGATAGGAATAGAAAAGAGAAAAAAAGAACACAAAATGAACAAAACTTTTGAATATCTGCATATTTTAGAGAGACACCAAAAGGATTGTGCGCCTTTCACAAAATAGAAGCAGACACCTACACTATCCCATGTACAAGGTTGCCATTAAAATTGCAAGAGTTTCACTTTACTCAAATACCACAAATAATGACAGACGGCATAACATCAAAATTTGCATAAAATATGTTACAGTGATCAAGTTTATAGCCATACGCATGAGTCTTCACATTTGGCTGTATGCGCTTGTAATCTTCAACCATCATGCCAAGTAACTCTGCAACATCTTGTACTCTATAATAAGCCACACAAAAGCAAGTTGATGGGATTACAAAATAGCAAGCATAACTCAATCCAGAGAATATTCAATTTAATGAAGCCATTTTTGGAGACCTTCCAACTTTCTAAGTTATAAAAAAAGAAAGAAATAGGAAGAGTCAGATAAGTCATAGACAAACTGAGAATGTCAACTGTTGATAATTTTTTTTTATTGATCTGTTGATAAATAATAACAGATGAAAGTGTGAATAGAAAAATCCAAAGTAATATTTTATACAATAAAAGATATATGAAAGATCCTGAAGTGAAAATGTTAGCCAATATGATTCCACATATTTGTAAACCATATACTAAGGACTGAGGAAACTGTTCAAACCATTAACATAGGTAACGAGGTGATAACACAGGCTAATGACAATTATTCACATGCTATGTACAGAAAACAGATTGACCTGTCATAAGATTCAGCTCTAGTGTATGCCTGTATAACCCAATTGTACGTCTCTGTATCTGGCTTCATATAATCTGTAATGTGAAGAACAAAGATGATTTAACTTGAAGTGTTAATAATGAAGAAAGAGGACTAACAATTCAGAAAAGGGTAACTCCCCCAAACAACATACACAGAAACAGGTAAAGAAAAATGAACATACAAGTTGAACAGAGGAATTTGAAAAGCTGTAAGAAACAGAAGCAAAGCATAACTCAAGATAGTAAACCACACCATGATAAAAAAATATAAGTTTCAAGGTGAGCAAAAGAAGAAAGGGAAAGCAAGGAGAAATGTTGAGTGCAAACCTTCTCCTCCGTATTCCATGTTTTCAAACGTTGAAAATGCTATTTCTGGTATTCCACAGGTTGCCTGATTAATTGAATATAACATTTTTAAAGAATGAAAAGTATAAAAAACTGATCAGAAAAATCAACCAAGCTCATTGATGGCCCCAAAATATATACAAATGAACTGGTGTATCAGTTACCTAGACAGGTAGTATAGTCACAGAGAAAAACAAACCATGAAGCAAGGATTCAACGTGATTTCAGGATTGAATTTATCAAAACAATGCCACATTAATGGACCAAACTGATGAATAGTTGATATTGAGGAATAAGATATACATGAAAATTGTTTTCTCTAAATTTTTCACCTTCATTATCAAGATGATATCAATCTGACCCTCAGATTTGCATGTGAAATGCTTTCCGTAATAGAAAGCAAAAACTGTACACAAGTCTTCCTACATTTCTATCAGTCTTTCAGCTACTATATTGATAAATTACAAAAGCTGGCGATTAAGGAATATTACCTGCACACTGAGCAGACAATTGAAATGAAAAGTAGTTGCCATACGGCCAGCTGCCTCCATCTCATAGGCAATATCTAAGGCATTAGAATGATCCCCTGCCTTACAGTCTTCCTCAATTAGAAGATCATAAACCTCATCAGTAGCTCTAAGTCCACCCTTGGAACCCTGAAAGAACACAGTGTTGGCATCTTCCAAATGCTTGTTCCTTACAAGCTCGTCTAATGATGCCAAGTCAAGAAATACAACATATCATACAGCAGTGAGAGTGGCGAACAAATACAACAACAGCTGGGCCTCATCCGATTACATTGTTTCAACCACATGACTCATAAAATGTCATTGTCATAAACCACATCTACAGACAAGGTATTTTTAAGATAAACAGTAGCTTTTGCCTGAGGGTTTGGAATTCTAAATTCAAACATGCTCTAAGTCCGTTCAAACAATTTCTTTTTTTCACAAAAAAAAAATATATATATATATATACAACGATGATGATGATGATGACGACCATAAGAAAATTAACTGGTAGACGTATCATATGATAATGATAGGAATGAATAGTACCAATGAGAATAAGCCAAGCTTGGCGAATATCATAATCAAGCTTTTCCATGGCTGAAAGTATTTCAAGACTTCTAGTAGCCCGCCCTCTGGACCCAAACAACCTTATCAACGCGACAAACGTCTCGTGAACTGGCCTAAGCCCCGCACTCAGCTCTCTCCTCAGAGCTTCCATCTTCAATTTCAGTAAACGCAATTCTTCAGATTCCGAAATTGAAGCAGAAACTAAAAATTTCAAGAAATACAAGAGGAAAAACAAGGAGAGAAAGTGGTTACCGCAGCTTGTTCGTCACCGTTAAGGGCCTGAGAGACCACCAAGCCATGGAAGGACCTCGGGCCAGGGGTGAGGCCGGCAGCCACCATGTCGTAGATGATTCGGGAGACGCTGGCGGAGTCCCGGTTCCTTGCTCGGTACATGAGCTCCTCCATAAAAGTGAACCGAAGTCCATTCTCGAGCGCAGAATATACATCGTCACCGCCGCCGCCTACCTCCTTGGCCGACTTCTTCTTTCTACCACGCTTCTCGAGAGCTGGAACCGCGGCACGAACGGTTACCGTTCGGGGAGATGAGGTTGTGAGGTGGAACGGAAAACGGTTATAACCATAGCAGTGATAAGCGTAACTGCCGGGGAAGAGGAAGGTGGACATGAATGCATGTGCGTGTGTAAAGAGAAAAAGCGTATACAGCGGCACTTGGGTGACAGATGCAGTGATGATAAGGCAGACCGCGAACTGGAGAAGAAAATGCTAAATGTAATAAAAAAAAATTGGTTGACCAGTATCTCTCTCCAACAAGCGAGTAAATCCCATAATAATCCTGACATTCGCGTGAATACACAATGTAGTTCTCATTATGCTAATTTTTTTTTTTCAAGGCCGAAAACTTCAGACCAAGTCATATCCAAAATCTTTACACATGTGGTGATAGGTTACTCATATTTTTTTATGAAGAAGGCTACAGATAAATATGATAAAAATTCAGAATGAAATGGCAGAAGCTAAACTACCAAATTAATCTTAGAAAAATCCAAAGAATAATATTCACCAAGACCACACGATCAGAATATTCATTGATCTGAATGTGAGATTGAACATAATAATGAACATGCGGATTATACAAGATCAAGATACACAGTTAGAAGTCAAATAATTTATCCCAACAGACCAATATTTTTCTTTCTTTCTCTAATAAATTTAACTTACAAGATGCTTTGTCAAATGTGCTAAGCCCAACACCAATTGCAAAGACAGGAATATCCTAGAATTGATCACAAAGAAAGAGAGAGAAAAAAAAAAGAAACAGAGATAAGACAATTATATATAGCATAATTTGCACATGTTGACAAGAAAATACATTTAGAAGTGACCGAGATGACATGGGATACCAACAAAAAAAAAGATTGTTTCAAAATGAGCACCTCTCTTGAGTAACCTGACAATCATATTAGTTGTGACTCGCGAATTGATCTGCACAAATCAGGCGGGACTATTGGTTTCTGAAAATGAAACATCATCGAGAATAATAACCAAGTAAAAATTCATAGCCATTTGTTAAAAATAATCCTTCAAGCATTGATTGAATCCCTTTTCCTACTAAATCAATACAAATTATAAATCTCACCAAAAAGCATGCAGGAGAATAGCAGCACTAATTAGTTAATAACGTGAATGAAACATTCAAAATTACTTTAACCATCATGATTCCAAATGGCCACACTAGACACAATCCACCGAAAAGGAACTAATAGAGAATAATTTACACAGTCACACAGTACATAATGAATAATTCAAAATGTTAAAATCAGATCAGAATAAGTATCTAGAAACAATAAATAAAAAAAGATAAAAAAAAATAGATTACCTGAAAGGTTTTCTGCAATGGCTCCTCAACTAAGTATAATTACAAAAAGAGAAAAGAAGCAATTTTTTAACATGAGCATAAAAAAGGAGGAAAAAGGTGAGACCCAGATGAGAAAAAAGAGCAAAGATTAAGAGAGAGATGAAAAAGGTGAGCCTTGATCTATGAGAGATTTGAGGTTGTTGAGGGCATCCTGGGAAACATCCTCCATCCTGAAAAAATGAGAAAACCTCAACCACACTAACAACTTGCATATCATGAAGAACCAACACTATATTGAAAACCCAAGGTAAAAAGAAAATGTTACTTTGAGTCTGATCACAAAGTCGGAACCTCGTGCTTTTGGTAGAGGAGGGAAAGAACGAAAAGAGTTTTCAGTTGGATTACTTCTTCTCTCAACTTTTTTAACCCAACAAATAGAATCTTACGGTAGCGCCATTGATGAAGAGATGAAGATGAAGTGAGAGGGTAGAAGAAGAAGTGACGAAGATGAAGTGTTTGTATTGGAGACAACTGTTTTTCTAAATAACATCTAAACGGCGTCGTTATTTGTACTCAAGGGCGCCAAACCAAAACGACGACGTTTTGGAGCCCTCCAGCGTGGCAAAATATGGCCACGTCAGTGCTCTGGTGATGACTCATACCAAAAATATGTCCAGGGATTATTATGAGTACTCGGAGCTCTATGTGGAGGACTATAATGGAAAAATCAGGATCTTGAGAACTACATTGAATATTCACGCGAATCTCAGGGACTACTATGAGGATTTACTCCCAACAAGCTAAATGATTAATCTGGTGTGGATTTGATTTTTATTTTAAGAAGCATGGAGAATTCGTTGAGTGATCGTATTATCTGTCGGACATATTTTGAATATAAGACTTATTATTATTTATCAAACTAGAAAAATTTAAAACGCATTTCATCCGGCTCAACTCCACACACATAAACACAAATCACACTTAGCAAAATGTGAATTTTGCTTATTGAGAAAGAGCGCACTTAATAAATCCATATTCTACGTTTATTTTTTATTTAAAAAGAGTGGATTCTATCCACTTATCTTGTATTTATTTTTTGAAATTGTATATAATGATATGGAATTCAAAATCCCCGGTTTTTATTTATTCGAAATGTGACAATCATTTAAAAACTTTGATTAGAGTCATTTGTTAGTTTGGAACTATATTATTGATGAAGCAATTTTTTTAGAGAATTCTAAACCGACGTTTGGCCCTTATCAGGTTTTTGACACCGTTGTCGGAGAATTGTAATGTGTGCTTGTTCTTGCCTATTGTGAATATGTTAATATGTAAATAGCTTACTTTTTGGTTGTTTGCTTGTTTTTGTTAGTATTTAGGATTGTGCTTTTCTTATTTCTTGATATCTTTTTGCTTTTTATTTTCTCTCTTTTCTATGAATTCTCACCCTTTTGCCTTGTAGTTTGGTTGTAATTATGTTGTAGAAAATGGTAACTTCAATGCTAGTTGACAATATGGGACGAAAAATCAATTGAGGGATGAGCCACATGCATATAGACAACCTTCATTATAACAACCTCCTCCGTGTCACTATGAGCAAAATCCTCTCCATGATGCATATCAATCCAATAGATATGGTGGGTCTTACTATGATTATGAACCTCCACCACCATATGCTTATGAATAATCATACCCTCAATATAACCCTCAACCACAATACTCTCAAGCCCCATTCCACCATCACACACCTTCATATGATTCTAATCCATGTCCACCATACCGCCAATCTTATGTGCCTCATGAACAACCTTATGAATCATACTTAGAACCACCACCATTCTAACACCAATACTCCCATGAACCTCTTGAACAATTACCTTCATACACACCACTTCAACACTCTTACCAATATGAACCACCTTCTATATATAAAAATCTCCTCCCACATGATGAACCCTCTTTTTCTCCACAACCCTCAACAGAAGAAGCATTCCAAGTGTTTGTCCAAGAGCAAGAAGAGTACCAAAAAAGGCAAGAAAACATCATGGCTACTTTAGCCAAATCTCTATCTCACTTAGTCTCAATACACTCTTCCAATAATTCAAGCACTTCTATGGATAAAAGTGAAGAACCAACTTCAATTGAAGCATGTGGAGTGGAAGAGAGATTAGAACCTCAAGAGAAAAAAGAGGAGTTGAAACAAAACTTGCAACAAGTGGAGGAGATTGAGATGAAGGAATTGGAAGAAGTGGTTGAAGAGTTTGGAGAAGTTGAACAAGGAAACGAGATTGAAAAAGCTTGTCAAGAGGTGGAGATCATACAAGAGGAGCAAAAGGGAGTGGAACTCACATTTCTAAAGCCATTGGAAGCCTCTCTTCCTAAGTTATCACCATCGAACACACAATTTAAGTGGATAACATTATTATTCTTTAGCTTTATTAGCCCACTTGAATATGCTTTGCTTAAAATGGATGGTCAACTTAGAGCTCTTTGTGGGTTGAAGAGTAAGAGAGGGATGGGCAGTGGTTGGCAAAATCAATCAAGGCTTACTAGGGTTGAAACTTCAAGGTTTGGATTCCAAGGATGGTGCTATGCTCAATTGAATGAATATAGGAGGATGATTTGGCATGCAAGGGAGAATTTTGAATTCTTGTCACTCGGATGGAATCATGAGAATCAACTAGGAGACGGATACAAAAACAAGGTTTAGAATTTCGATATATAAAGTGAGGATCAACAATTTTGGGAGCTCACTGTTTGTTTGGATTGTCATGAAAGCTTGGTGTACTTACGTGGGAATTGTGATGAGTACTTGAACTCCAAGCATTGGTGGAGGTTCAATGATGAATTCATGCACAGACCTCCTTGATAAAGAGCTCACCAAAATATCCAACTTAAGGACTTTAAATCTCCTTTTTAGATAGTTTTGATAGGTTTAATTGATAGATTTGCATGTCTAATAATGTTTGGAATTGTCTTGGTGACTTGTTGGGTGTTTGAAGGGCTTATTTTAGTGCAAAAAGTTTGGAAAACAGCCTCTGACTCATGCGTACGAGCACTGCTATACGTATGCATCACCTTGAATTTTTATCAATTCATGCGTATTGATGAGCGGATAATTTATACGCTTTTTGGGGTTAATTTCATATAGTTTTTAGTATGTTTTAGTTAGTTTTTAGTTTATTTTCATTAGTTTTTAGGAAAAATTCATATTTCTGGACTTTACTATGAGTTGTGTATTTTTTTGTAATTTCAGGTATTTTTCTGGCTGAAATTGAGGGAGCTGAGCAAAAATCTGATTCAGGCTGAAAAAGGACTGCTGATGCTGTTGGATTCTGACCTCCCTGCACTCAAAGTGGATTTTCTGGAGCTACAGAACTCGAAATGGTGCGCTTCCAATTGCGTTGGAAAGTAGACATCTAGGACTTTCCAAAAATATATAATAGTCCATACTTTGCTCAAGGATAGACGACGTAAACTGGCGTTCAACGCCAGTTCTCTGCCCAATTTTGGCGTCCAGCGCCAGAAAAGGATCAAAAGTTGGAGTTCAACGCCAGAAATGGATCCAAACCTGGCGTTGAATGCCCAAAACAGCCTTATGCACGTGAAATATTTAAATCTCAGCCCCAGCACACACCAAGTGGGCCCCAGAAGTGGATCTCTGCACCATCTGTCATAGTCTACTCATTTTTTGTAAACCTAGGCTACTAGTTTAGTATTTAAACAACTTTTAGAGATTTATTTTGTATCTCATGACATTTAAGATTTAAACTTTGTACTCTTTGACGGCATGAGTCTCTAAACTCCATTGTTGGGGGTGAGGAGCTCTGCTGTGTCTCGATGAATTAATGCAAGTATTTCTGTTTTCCATTCAAACATGCGTGTTCCTATCTAAGATATCCATTTGCACCTAACTATGGAGAAGGTGATGATCAGTGACACTCATCACCTTCCTCTATCCATGAACGTTTGTCTAACAATCACCTCCGTTCTACATCAGATTGAATGAATATCTCTTAGATTCCTTAATCAGAATCTCCGTGGTATAAGCTAGATTGATGGCGGCCTTCATGAGAATCCGGAAAGTCTAAACCTTGTCTGTGGTATTCCGAGTAGGATTCAGGGATTGAATGACTGTGACGAGCTTCAAACTCGCGAGTGCTGGGCGTAGTGACAGACGCAAAAGGAGGGTGAATCCTATTCCAGCACGATCGGGAACCTCAGATGATTAGCCGTGCTGTGACAGAGCATTTGGATCATTTTCACAAGAGGAGGGGATGTAACCATTGACAACGGTGATGCCCCAACACACAGCTTGCCATAGAAGGACGTGCGTGTGTGAACCAGAGGACAAAGGAAAGCAGAGGTTCAGAAGACAAAGCATCTCCAAAACTCCAACATATTCTCCATTACTGCATAACAAGTGACCTTTAACCCATGCTCTCTTGTTCATTCGCAATTCAACTGATAAATATAATTGACTTCTTGACTAAGAATTGCAAAATAACCATAGATTGCTTCAAACCAACAATCTCCGTGGGATTCGACCCTTACTCACGTAAGGTATTACTTGGACGACCCAGTGCACTTACTGGTTAGTGGTACGAGTTGTGAAAAGTGTGATGCACAATTCGTGCTCCAAGTTTTTGGCGCCGTTGCCGGGGATTGTTCGTGTTTGGACAACTAACGGTCTATTTTGTTGCTTAGATTAGGAAAAATTTCCCTTTTTAGTTTAGAGTCTCTTATTATTGTCGTGTTAAAATTTTAGAATCCTTATTTTCTTTTTTTAAATCTTTTTCAAAAATAATTTTTCTATTAAATCCTGTGCCAAACTTTAAGTTTGGTGTTTTCTTGTTGATTTTTCTGTGTTTTTCGAAAATTTTAGTTTGGTTTTCTAAAAATTTTAAGTTTGGTGTTCTTCCTTCATGTTCTTGTGTTCTTGTGAGTCTTCGAAGTGTTCTTGAGTTTTCCTTGTATCTTGATCTTAAAATTTTTAAGTTTGGTGTTCCTTAGTGTTTTCCCTCCAAAATTTTTGAAAACTAGGAGCATTAGATCTAAAAATTTTAAATCTTGTACTATTTTATTGTTTTTCTCTTTCCTCACTAAATTCAAAAATATCTTTTCTCTCTATTTCTAAAACAAATTTTTGAAATTCATTTCTAAAATTCAGATTTTTTTTTCAAAATTTAAAAATCTTTTCTAAATAATATCTTTTTCAAAATAATATTTCCTAACCACTTTCTCTCTCCTCATTTTTTTTCGAAAATCTTCACCCATTTTTATTTATTTTAATTTAATTTATTTTCGAAATAAATAAATAAATAAATAAATAAAAATAAAATTTTTACTTGACATCATCTCCCTTTCTCCATCATGGATCTAAGTGAAAATGAACAGTCCAGGAGGACTCTGGGGTCATATTCTAACCCCTCCACTGCTTCATATGGGAGTAGCATCTGCATACCCTCCATTGGAGTCAGTAGCTTTGAGTTGAATCCTCAGTTCATTATCATAGTGCAGCAAAGTTGCCAGTATTCCGGTCTTCCACAGGAAGAACCTACAGAGTTTCTGGCACAGTTTCTACAGATTGCTGACACAGTACATGATAAAGAAATAGATCAGGATGTCTACAGACTATTACTATTTCCATTTGCTGTAAAAGATCAAGCTAAGAGGTGGTTGAATAACCAACCTAAGGCCAGCATAAGGACATGGAAACAGCTAACAGAAAAATTCCTGAATCAATACTTCCCCCAAAACGGATGACATAGCTAAGGTTGGACATCCAAGGCTTCAAACAAGGAGATAATGAATCTCTTTATGATACCTGGGAGAGATACAGAGAGATGCTACGAAAATGCCCCTCTGAAATGTTTTCAGAGTGGGTTCAGTTAGACATCTTCTATTATGGGCTTGCAGAAGGAGCTCAGATGTCTTTGGATTACTCAGCTGGTAGATCTATCCACATGAGAAAGACAATTGAAGAAGCTCAAGAGCTCATTGATACAGTTGCCAGGAATCAGCATCTGTACCTAAGCAGTGACCCTTCCATGAAAGAAGAGGTTAAAACAGCAACTGCTGAACTCAGTCCTGTAAAACAAGTTGCTGAATTCAATCAGCAATTGGACTTTCTAACAAAGCAGTTAGCCGAATTCAAAGATAGACTACAAGAGACAAGGATGGCTAATATACATATGGACGAACAGTTTAAGCAAACAAAGCAACAGCTGTCAAGGCAAATAACAGAAGAATGCCAAGCAGTTCAACTAAGAAGTGGGAAAACATTAAATACCCCACCTCAAGGCAGCAAAAAGCTAAGAAATGAGCAAACCACCCAAAATTCACCTGAGGACAGTAAGAGCCCAGGGAAAAGTAATTCTGGAACTAAAACGCCAGAAATTTGGTGGAAGGCTGGTGCTGAACGCCCAGACCATGCTCAGGACTGGCGTTCAATGCCAGAAACAAGGCAGGACTAGCGTTCAATGCCAGAAATAGGCAAGGATCTGGCGTTGAACGCCCAAAATGGGCAAGATCTGGCGCTGAACGCCCAAAATGGGCACAGTTCTGGCATTCAGACGCCAGGAACAGACAAGGAGTTAGCATCTAACGTCACTCCAGTGTCTAACTCTGGCACTCAATTGCCAGTGAGGGATCAGACACACACAAATGCTGAGAGAAACCCCTCTAAAAAGGCTTCTTCAACCACTTCTGTAGGCAATAAACTTACAGCAACTAAGGTTGAAGAATATAAAGCCAAGATACCTTATCCTCAAAAACTCCGGAAAGAGGAGCAAGATAAGCAATTTGCTCGCTTTGCAGATTATCTCAGGACTCTTGAAATAAAGATTCCATTTGCAGAAGCACTTGAGCAAATACCTTCTTATGCCAAGTTCATGAAAGAGATCTTGAGTCATAAAAAGGATTGGAGAGAAACAAAAAGAGTTCTCCTCACTGAAGAATGCAGTGCAGTCATTTTGAAAAGCTTTCCTGAGAAGCTTAAAGACCCTGGGAGTTTTCTGATACCATGCATATTAGAAGGTCAATGCACCAAGACAGCTTTATGTGATCTTGGGGCAAACATCAACCTAATACCTACATCCACTATCAGAAAGCTTGGCTTAACTGAAGAAGTTAAACCAACCCGGATATGTCTCCAACTTGCTGATGGCTCCACTAAAAACCCATCAGGCGTGATTGAAGACATGATTGTCAGAGTTGGGCCATTCGCCTTTCCCACTGACTTTGTTGTGCTAGAAATGGAGGAGCACAAGAGTGCTACTCTCATTCTAGGAAGACCTTTCCTAGCAACTGGACGATCCCTCATTGACGTCCAACAGGAGGAAATAACCCTGAGAGTCAATGATGATGAGTTTAAGTTGAACGCTGTCAAAGCCATGCAGCATCCTGACACATCAAAAGACTGCATGAAAGTTGATCTTATTGACTCTTTGGTAGAAGAGATCAACATGGCTGAGAGTCTCGAATCAGAGTTGGAAAACATCTTTAAAGATGTTCAGCCTGATTTAGAGGATTCAGAGGACATGAAAGAGCCTTTGAAAATTCTTCTGGAAGAAGAAAAACCTCCTAAACCCGAGCTCAAGCCATTACCACCATCCTTGAAATATGCATTTCTGGGAGAAGGTGACACGTTTCCAGTGATCATAAGCTCTGCCTTAAATTCACCGGAAGAGGAAGCACTTATTCAAGTGCTAAGGACACACAAGACAGCTCTTGGGTGGTCCATAGGTGACCTTAAGGGCATAAGCCCAGCTAGATGCATGCACAAAATCTTATTGGAGGATAATGCTAAACCAGTGGTTCAACCACAGAGGCGGCTAAATCCAGCCATGAAAGAAGTGGTGCAGAAAGAGGTCACCAAATTACTAGAGGCTGGGATTATTTATCCTATTTCTGATAGCCCCTGGGTGAGCCCTGTCCAAGTCGTCCCAAAAAAGGGAGGCATGACAGTGATTCATAATGAAAAAAATGAACTGGTTCCTACAAGAACAGTTACAGGGTGGCGCATGTGTATTGACTACAGAAGGCTCAATACAGCCACCAGAAAGGATCATTTTCCTTTACCATTCATAGACCAGATGCTAGAAAGACTAGCAGGTCATGATTATTACTGCTTTTTCGACGGCTACTCAGGCTATAACCAGATTGCAGTAGATCCTCAGGATCAAGAGAAAACAGCATTCACATGTCCATCTGGAGTGTTTGCTTATAGGAGGATGCCATTTGGGCTGTGTAATGCACCTGCAACCTTCCAGAGATGCATGCTCTCTATTTTCTCTTATATGGTGGAAAAATTTCTGGAAGTCTTCATGGATGACTTCTCAGTATATGGAGACTCATTCAGCTCCTGTCTTGATCACCTGAAACTTGTTTTGAAGAGATGCCAAGAGACCAACCTAGTTTTAAATTGGGAAAAATGTCACTTCATGGTGACTGAAGGGATTGTCCTTGGGCATAAAATCTCAAACAAGGGAATAGAGGTGGATCAAGCAAAAATAGAGGTAATTGAAAGATTACCACCACTTACCAATGTTAAGGCAATCAGAAGCTTTCTGGGGCATGCAGGATTCTATAGGAGGTTTATAAAGGATTTTTCAAAAATCGCAAAACCTCTAAGCAATCTGCTAGCTGCTGACACGCCATTTGTGTTTGACACAAAGTGCCTGCAGGCGTTTGAAATGCTGAAAGTTAAGCTGGTCACAGCACCAGTTATTTCTGCACCAGACTGGACATTACCATTTGAGCCAGTGATCACGCCATTGGTGCAGTGTTGGGACAGAGGCATGACAAGTTTCTGCACGTCATTTATTACGCTAGTCGTGTTCTAAATGATGCCCAGAAAAATTACACAACCACAGAAAAAGAATTACTTGCAGTGGTTTACGCCATTGACAAGTTCAGATCATACTTAGTAGGATCAAAAGTGATTGTGTATACTGATCATGCTGCTCTTAAATATCTACTCACAAAGCAGGATTCAAAATCCAGGCTCATCAGATGGGTGTTGCTTCTGCAAGAGTTTGATATAGAAATAAGAGACAGAAAAGGGACAGAGAACTAAGTGGCTAATCATCTGTCTCGGATAGAGCCAGTAGAAGGGACGCCCCCCCTCTCTTGAGATCTCTGAGACCTTTCCGGATGAGCATTTATTTGCCATTCAGGAAACACCATGGTTTGCCGATATTGCAAACTATAAAGCTGCAAGGTTCATACCCAAGGAGTACAACAGGATACAAAAGAAGAAATTAATTACTGATGCAAAGTACTACTTGTGGGATGAACCTTATCTCTTTAAGAGATGTGCAGACGGAATAATCCGTAGGTGTGTGCCTAGAGAAGAAGCACAGAGGATCCTGTGGCATTGCCATGGATCTCAATATGGAGGCCATTTCGGAGGTGAGAGAACAGCCACCAAGGTCCTCCAATGTGTTTTCTATTGGCCCACACTCTATAAAGATTCCCGAGAGTTTGTACATAACTGTGACAGTTGCCAAAGAGCTGGTAATCTGCCTCATGGTTACGCCATGCCTCAACAAGGAATCTTGGAAATTGAGTTGTTTGACGTATGGGGAATTGACTTCATGGGACCTTTCCCACCATCATACTCAAACACTTTTATTCTGGTGGCAGTTGACTATGTATCAAAATGGGTTGAGGCCATTTCCACACCCATCAATGATACTAAAACAGTGCTGAAGTTCCTCCAGAAACATATCTTTAGCAAGTTTGGTGTCCCTAGAGTACTCATCAGTGATGGGGGCACTCACTTCTGCAATAAACAGCTTTACTCTGCCATGGTTCGGTATGGAATTCGCCATAAGGTGGCTACTCCATATCATCCACAAACTAATGGACAAGCTGAAGTCTCTAACAGAGAATTAAAGAGAATCCTAGAACGGACAGTAAATACCCATAGAAAGGATTGGGCACGAAACTTGGATGATGCTCTGTGGGCTTACAGAACAGCATTCAAGACCCCTATAGGGACCTCCCCATACCAACTTGTGTATGGTAAGGCATGTCACCTGCCCGTGGAACTGGAACATAAAGCCTACTGGGCAACCAGATTCCTAAATTTTGATGCCAAATTAGCAGGAGAAAAAAGATTGCTCCAGCTAAATGAGCTAGAGGAATTCAGATTCACAGCTTTCGAAAATGCCAATCTTTATAAAGAGAAATAAAAAAAGTGGCATGACAGAAAGCTGTCATCTAGAATCTTTGAGCCAGGACAGAAGGTTCTGCTGTTTAACTCTAGACTCAGGCTATTCCCCGGGAAATTGAAATCCCGGTGGAGGGGACCATACGTGATTACAAGTGTATCACCATATGGTTATGCGGAGCTTCAAGATATTGATTCTGATAAGAGGTTCATTATCAATGGACAGAGAATCAAGCATTATCTTGAAGGCAACATTGAGCAAGAGTGCTCAAGGCTGAAGCTAGACTAAAAGCTCAGCAAGGTCCAGTTAAAGACAATAAAGAAGCGCTTGCTGGGAGGCAACCCAGCCATGGGGCATCAATCCTCTAAGCAATTTGTCCCATTTCTATTTTTATTTTTATTTGTTTATATAGAGTTCATTGATAACAAGGTAAAGAATCAATTGCATAAGTTCACAGGGTTACAGAAGGAATATGCACACAAAACAGAGAAAAAGAGCTCACTGGCAAGAAAACGCCAGTAAGAGCCCATTCTGGGCGTTCAGCGCCCAAAAGGGGCAGCCAGTGGGCGCTGAACGCCAGTAAGGATAGCAATCTGGCGTTCAACGCCAGAAAAGGGCAACAACTGGGCGTTGAACGCCCAGGAGAACAGCATTTGGGCGTTGAACGCCCAAAACAGGCAGTGTTTGGGCGTTCAAACGCCAGGATGGCAGGGAGGAGGCAAACTCATTTTTCTTCATATTTTTTTTCATTCTAATCTTGATTTTCATACTTCAATTCATGATTTCTTGCATAAACATGTTAAGAACCCTGATTTCTAAAATCCCTAATTTCTAAAAATCCTACTTTAAAAATATCAAATGTATCTTAATCCATAAGCACCAAGCCTCTTTGCAAATTCAATCCAACTCTTTTCAAATCCTATTTTCAAAACAAATCTAATTTTTTTCCAACTAATATCTTTTTCAAATCTCCACATTATCTTTTTCAAAATCTAGATTATCTTTTTCAAAAATCTTTCATATCTTTTCAATTTTAAACCATATCCTCTCTTATCATATCTTCTATCTTATCTTTTCCAAATCAATCTTTTTATCATATCTTTATCTCTTTTTTCGAAAACCCACCCTCCCTCCCTTTAAATTTGAGTTCGGCCTCCCTCCCCTCCCATCAACAATTGCACCTAACTCTCCTTTTTTCCCTCTCCTTTCTTTTCTTTTGCTTGAGGACAAGCAAACCTCTAAGTTTGGTGTGTTTATCCGTGATCACTAAGATCATGGCTCCTAAAGGAAAACAACCCACTCCAAGAGGCAAGAAAGAGAGCGTTCCAAAACCACTTTGGAATCAAGGGAAGTTCTTATCTAAAGAACATTCAGACCATTATAATAAAATAATGGGTCTGAGATCAGTGATCCCGGAAGTTAGATTCGATCTGAAAGAAGATGAATATCCGGAGATCCAGGAGCAAATTCGAATCAGGAACTGGGAAGTCCTAGCTAATCCTGAAACGAAAGTGGGAAGGAATATGATCCAGGAGTTCTATGCTAATATGTGGCAGACTGACAAGCAAAAACTATCTGGAACTACTTTCTATGAATATCGGACCATGGTCAGAGGAAAGATTGTTCATACCACCCCTGACAAGATCAGAGAGATCTTAAAGCTACCTCAGCTGAAAGATGATCCAGACTCCTTCAACAGGAGAATGATGAGAACAGACAAGGGCCTGGATAAGATTCTAGAGGACATATGTATCCCTGGAGCC
Organism: Arachis ipaensis; assembly: GCF_059453495.1. Taxonomy (NCBI): domain Eukaryota; kingdom Viridiplantae; phylum Streptophyta; class Magnoliopsida; order Fabales; family Fabaceae; genus Arachis; species Arachis ipaensis. Next base: position 88,637,783 of record NC_142444.1, read on the forward strand.
AGGTGGACCACCAACACAAAGGGTGTCCCAAATCAACTCAAGAGAGAAGATCTCAAACCAGTCGCCAGAGGATGGCTGGACTTCATTGGGCATTCTCTGTTGCCTACTAGCAACCGTTCTGAAGTCACAGTTAAAAGAGCAGTGATGATCCATTGCATCATGATGGGAAAAGAAGTGGAAGTTCATCAGCTGATCTCAGCTGAACTCTACAAAATTGCTAACAAAAATTCTAAAGAAGCCAGGTTGGCTTATCCAAACGTGATTTCTCTGCTCTGCAAGGACGCTGGGATAAGGATGGGAATAACTGAGTATATCTCAATTGAGAAACCAATCACCAAAGCATCAATGGAAAAACAACAAGCACAGGATGATCCCACCAAGAAGAAAACACAGGAATTTCTCCCAGAAATCCCTCAATCTGAATACTGAGAGTATCTTGAGACGTCCATCACCAAGATACAGGAAGCTATGGAGCAAATAATAAAAGAACAGAAGGAACACAGTCAAATACTGACCTATATGTTTAAAGAACAAGAGGAGCAAGGGCGTGACTTAAGGGAATTGAAGTGCCAGAAGTTATCTCTTGAGGAATCAAGCACCCCACGGATCAGAGGAACACCCATCTCCTAGAACAAAGGTTGTTAAATTCCAATTTCTGCTTTAACTCTGTGATAGTGTCATTAAAGAAGTTCACCTTAGGAGTCATATAGTAGTAATTAGTATCTATTTTGATTCTATCACTAATTAAGCCATAGTTTATTTTTCTCATCATCTCAAACATGAATAAAATAGTAGATCTTTTGAATAAGAGCTAATAAAATTTCGAGTTTTAATAAGAGAAATTCTAATTAGTTACATGTGGTGGCAATACTTTCTGTCTTCTGAATGAATGCTTGAATAGTGCATATGTCTTTTGAATTTGTTGTTTAAGACTGTTAAATATGTTGGCTCTTGAAAGAATGATGAACATGAGACATGTTATTGATAATCTGAAAAATCATAAAAATGATTCTTGAAGCAAGAAAAAGCAGCAAAAAAAAAAGCCAATAACCCTTAAAACCAAAAGGCAAGGGTAATAAAAAAGGGATCCCAAGGCTTTGAGCATCAGTGGATAGGAGGGCCTAAGGGAATAAAATCCTGGCCTAAGCGGCTAAATCAAACTGTCCCTAACCATGTGCTTGTGGCGTGAAGGTGTCAAGTGAAAACTTGAGACTGAGCGGTTAAAGTCAAGGTCCAAAGCAGAATGAAGAGTGTGCTTAAGAACTCTGGACACCTCTAATTGGGGACTTTAGCAAAGCTGAGTCACAATCCAAAGGGTTCACCCAATTATGTGTCTGTGGCATTTATGTATCCGGTGGTAATACTGGAAAACAAAGTGCTTAGGGCCACGGCCAAGACTCATGAAATAGCTGTGTTCAAGAATCATCATACTAAAATAGGAGAATCAATAACACTCTCTGAATTCTAAGTTCTTATAGATGCCAATCACTCTGAGCTTCAATGGATAAAGTGAGATGCCAAAACTGTTCGGAAGCAAAAAGCTACTAGTCCCGCTCATCTGATTAGAATCTGAGCTTCACTCAAAAACTCTGAGATATTATTGCTTCTCAATCTATTAGTCTTCTATTTTATTTGTCTAGTTGCTTGAGGACAAGCAACAGTTTAAGTTTGGTGTTGTGATGAGCGGATAATTTATACGCTTTTTGGGGTTAATTTCATATAGTTTTTAGTATGTTTTAGTTAGTTTTTAGTTTATTTTCATTATTTTTTAGGAAAAATTCATATTTCTGGACTTTACTATGAGTTGTGTATTTTTCTATAATTTTAGGTATTTTTCTGGTTGAAATTGAGGGAGCTGAGCAAAAATCTGATTCAGGCTGAAAAAGGACTGCTGATGCTGTTGGATTCTGACCTCCCTGCACTCAAAGTGGATTTTCTGGAGCCACAGAACTCGAAATGGTGCGCTTCCAATTGCGTTGGAAAGTAGACATCCAGGGCTTTCCAGAAATATATAATAGTCTATACTTTGCTCAAGGATAGACGACGTAAACTGGCGTTCAACGCCAGTTCTCTGCCCAATTCTGGCGTCTAGCGCCAGAAAAGGATCAAAAGTTGGAGTTCAACGCCAGAAATGGATCCAAACCTGGTGTTGAACGCCCAAAACAGCCTTATACACGTGAAATGTTTAAATCTCAGCCCCAGCACACACCAAGTGGGCCCCAGAAGTGGATCTCTGCACCATCTGTCATAGTCTACTCACTTTTTGTAAACCTAGGCTACTAGTTTAGTATTTAAACAACTTTTAGAGACTTATTTTGTATATCATGACATTTTAGATTTAAACTTTGTACTCTTTGACGGCATGAGTCTCTAAACTCCATTGTTGGGGGTGAGGAGCTTTGCTGTGTCTCGATGAATTAATGCAAGTATTTCTGTTTTCCATTCAAACATGCGTGTTCCTATCTAAGATATCCATTCGCGCCTAACTATGGAGAAGGTGATGCTCAGTGACGCTCATCACCTTCCTCTATCCATGAACGTGTGTCTGACAATCACCTCCATTCTACATCAGATTGAATGAATATCTCTTAGATTCCTTAATCAGAATCTCTGTGGTATAAGCTAGATTGATGGCGGCCTTCATGAGAATCCGGAAAGTCTAAACCTTGTCTGTGGTATTCCGAGTAGGATTCAGGGATTGAATGACTGTGACGAGCTTCAAACTCGCGAGTGCTGGGCGTAGTGACAGACGCAAAAGGAGGTGAATCCTATTCCAGCACGATCGGGAACCTCAGATGATTAGCCGTGCTGTGACAGAGCATTTGGATCATTTTCACAAGAGGAGGGGATGTAACCATTGACAACGGTGATGCCCCAACACACAGCTTGCCATAGAAGGACGTGCGTGTGTGAACCAGAGGACAAAGGAAAGCAGAGGTTCAGAAGACCATAGATTACTTCAAACCAACAATCTCTGTGGGATTCGACCCTTACTCACGTAAGGTATTACTTGGACGACCCAATGCACTTGCTGGTTAGTGGTACGAGTTGTGAAAAGTGTGATTCACAATTCGTGCTCCACGTATGCGCACTATTGTGCGTACACATCCCAAAAATACATCACTCTGATGTGTGCGTACAAACCCAATTGTGCGCGCGCACTCTTGAGGTCTTTTAAAAAAATTCTTTTGTGCGTACGCATCCAGTCGTGCGTACGCATCCCCAATTCAATAGCCTCTGGTGCGTACTCGTGCATGGTACTTTGCTTACACACCCTTCCCTTTTTCACCTTTTGTGTGTACACACAACCATGTATGCGTACACATGACTGCTCTTGTGTGTGTGGGTTTTAAAGGAAACCCTAGCCATGCACGCGAACCTCTTTCTTCTTTCTTTCTTTCTTCTTGCATGTGCCACCCTCACCCCTTCTCCTCACCTTCTCCTTCTTTCTTCTTGTTGGGCCGTTTCGTATGAGAATTGGACTGGAGGCCGTAATAGCATGAGGTATCCCCTATTTGGTAAGTTACGGTAAGTTGGATGACCGCCATTGTTGTGATTGGTTGTGAATTGATGATGTTTAATTGAATGATTGATTTTGTTGATGGAAAACTTTGGAAAGTAGGTTAATTATAGGAATTGATAAATGAGTGTTGAGAATGTTAAAAAATGGTTTTGGAGTGGTTTGAAACTGAATTGGATTGTGTTTTGGTAAAAATTGGCAATTTGGTAAAATTGGTAAAAGCAGAATTTTGAACAACTTCGACGGGCCAACTTGGTGCTCGGAGCTCGGATTTAGGTAAAATTTATCATAAATTGAAGCTAGTGAAAAGAGCTTTAAAAGATATGAACATTGAAAAATTGGGGTTTAAAATTGAAATGTAGTAGATTATGCAGAACTGGAACAAATCTAGGTTCTATGTGTATGTATAGGTTATGCGTATGCATGAGTTAAAAATCCAATTGGGACAACGGGAGGTTCTGCGCGTACACACCATGTGTACGCATGCATGACTTGCGAAACCCCATTTACCTGAGTCAGGTTCTACGTGTATGCACAACTGTCCTGCTTTAGCCAAATTGCTGTTTTTGAACTACTTAACCTTCCCAACCTGTTTATAACCCCTGTAGAACTCCATTTGAAGTTAGCATTAAATACATCAGGAAGGATTATAATGAATTGAGTTAAATTATTTCCGGATTTAACACTTGGTTAACCAGATGAAATATTGTGGGGATGAAGGTTTTATCCGGCTTGCGGTGAGGATGGAGGATTCACCATGCTCATTAATGTGTTCGCATCTTTTGTTGTTTTCTTGCTTTCAGTTCTTATTTTCTTAGGTTTAATTATAGTTTCAACTTCTAATCTCATTACTTTTATCTTTCTTTTGATACTAAGGTGCTTGCTATGTGTTTTCAAGAAAATATAGTTAAAAGGAAGGTAAATCAAGTAGTAAAGGAAGGTTAATCAGAGGCAAAGCATTGCATGAAGAGTCAAGAGCCAAGAATTTAAGATCAAACCATGCAAGTGATGCAGGAGAGAAGGGAGACTGAGGCGTGACATGCCTTTCAAGGCCAAGCAGAGGTATGCCATGCCCTAAATGTGGAGACATAGGCATGCCACACCTAGGCAGGGTCATGCCACACCCTGGAGCACAATGCAAGGGCGTGCCATTCCCTATGAAGAAGAAACAAGCGCGTGCCATGCCCCTCTGAAGAACAAGCATGGCGTGCCACACTAGAGGAGAAGCAAGATTCCTAGGAGCAACCTCAAACCAAGCATGCCACATGAAATACAAGGTGTGCCACATCCTGGCTCAGCCCAAGTGGTTGTGCAACAAAGTGAACAGGGCGTGCCATGCCCTAGCCCAAACACAAGAGGGCGTGTCATGCCCTATCCCAAACACAAGAGGGCGTGCCATGAGCAAGAGTGGGTGTTCCATGTTCTAACAAAAATGCTTAGCCCAGTATGCTTCCAATGCTGAATTCTTAAGGCCCAGCTTCAAGGATTTGATTTCAATTGAAGATTGAATAAGATTCTGTAGTTAATTAGTTTAGAATTTGATATGATTATGTTTTGAATTCTAAGATTTAAATTAATTAGAGCTTTTCTTAATTATTCTAATTAAGATAAGATTAGGTTTTAAGATTTGAATTAGAGAAAACCTAGGTATAAATAAATGAATTACATTCACAGCCGTAACCTAGTTCCTTGGTAACAAGTCATTGTTGATTTTGTACCCACCATGAGTCACTAATCCTTTGTCAAAGAGTTAGGACCTCTGTTCATGTTTCAATGGTTTATTAATCTAAGTTTTCTTTTGTTTTAAAACTTTGCATTAATCTATTTATGATTGAGAATTTCATTCTACATCACTAAAGGATTAGTAGTATCGACAGGTGTGCTAAGCCCATTTTGGATTTGTTTACTGATTTGACAGAACTAATATTCAAATTGTGCTTTAAAACTCTTTCACACGGCTTTTTAAATCGACTAGACATAGTGGTTTTCTAAGTGTGCGACTCAATACATGATTTTTAATTACCCTAGTTTTGAATACGTGATATATAATCGGATTAGGACAATTCTTGAAATTGTGTTTTCTCATAAGATTCAATCGGACAAAACTCGCTTGGATACGTGATGTATAATCTGACCTAAGGACTATTTTTAAATCTTACAAGGAACTAAATTGGATTTTTGCACTTAACGTTTTCAATTAATTGATTGACCAAGATATTGGTAGTTAGTTAATTGAGAAAAAATCGAGGAGCCGAGACATCAGAAATTGATTATTTAAGATTTGTCATGAACAGAGATTTACAAGCTTTAAAATTAGGTTAACAAAGTTTGATTCTCCTGAGAATATGAGAACCTCCGAAACCCAAGACATTCACCACCATTGATTTCCTCCAATTCCACAATCACTGCCTCCGAAGCATTCAATTTACAACACTCCAGCGTTCAAGTATTCTAGGGTTTTTCAACATTCCTCAATCTAGGTTCTATTGATCCAATTAGTGAGTTAATTTGATATTTGCATATTCAATCCTTTAATCCTCATGGGAATGATATCTACTCACGATGGTATTACTTGAACAATTCGGTGCACTTGCTGGTATATGTGAGCTTGACTTTTTGCTCATCAAGTTTTTTGCTGCCATTGCTAGGGATTAATTGAGATTGACATTATACTTTGGGTTAAATTGCTAAATTAGATCCTGTTTGCTTTATTTTCATTCTAGTTTTATTTCCTTTTTATTATTAAAGTTTCATTTCTGTTTACTTCCTTTTCATTATTAGGTTTTGTTTTTAGTTTTTTCTCCGTTTCATTATTAGGGTTTCATTTTGTTTCTTTCTTTTTATTCAAGCACGGTACTTCGCAGATGGATGGAATGCGAATGAAAGGTCGCGTACGTGAACATCTTGTATGCGGATGGTGGCCTCTGTTTGGCAAGGTTGCGTATGAGGCAAGTGGCTGCGTACGCGAGATGGTCCAATTTTGTGGTCATGTGTACGCACCATTGAGCATGCGTACGCATGGTTGTTTTTTTTTTTTTTTTTTTTTTTTTACAAGACTCAAACATAAAAAAGATTTTTCACCCAACTATTTACATTTTAAAAACAACCAAATTTCAAAATTAACAAAATCCTTAACTTCCAAAAACTATTCAAACATTCAACTAAGAAATTCAAACAAAAATATAATTCAAAACAAGATTTTTAACTATTACAACATACAAATTAAAGCACAAATCTAACTAAGAAACTCACATGTAATGGCAATATATACAAGAGTGATATAAAGAAGGAAAGTAACTAATAATTAAAATATAATTCATTCATCAACTATACATACAAGAGTAAATAGAAAGAGTTTACCATGGTGGGGTGTCTCCCAGCTAGTACTTTTATTTAAAGTCCTTAAGTTAGACAATTGGGGATGGCCTTGCTATGGTGGCTTATGCTTGTATTATTCCTTGAATTCCCACCAATACTTGCATATCCAATGTCCACCGAAATCCCAAACTAGGCGCACCAAGCTTCCAAGAAATCTCAAGCAAGTAACAAGTCCCCAAAGTTGTTGATTCCCCAATTGTATTCCAGGGTCCCAAACCTTGTTTGTCAGTACCCTTTCTTTTAATTGATCATCATCATTCTACTCGGGTGATAAGTACATAGAATTCTCATTTAGACATCCAAACATCCTCCTAAATCCAATCAATTAAGCATGACTCCAACCTTTGCACCTAAACCTTGATGATGCAACCACAATGAACCTAGAATGGTGTTCTAACTACTAACCATCTCCCTTTTGCTCTTAAAGCCACAAAGAGATCTAAGTTGACTATCCGTCTCAAGAAAACCATATTCAAGTAGAATAAGAAAGTTTAGAGATAAGAGATTTACCCACTTGAATGAAAGAATGGATGGTGATGGCTTGGGGAGAGGTGTTTCCAATGGTCTTGCAAGTTACACTCCCTTGTGCTCTTCTTTGATCATCTCTACCTCTTGGCAAGCGTCTTCAATTTCCACTTCTCGATAAGGTTCATCGTATTCAATCACTTTCTCACCAACCTCTTCTAACTCTTCTCCATCCTTCATGTCATAACTCGGACGTAATGTAGAACCTATCTAAACATCAACCTTAAATTCAATAGAGGAAGACTCCTCAAACTCAAAAAGATCATGCGTTGATGTGGAATCATCATCAAGAGGAGGATTTGTTGCTTGATCAACCTTTTCCAATTCTTTATTCATAATATGCTTTGGAGGTTGCACATTATCCTCCTGAACATCAATTTCAATCTCAATAGAAGAAGATTCTACAACCTTGGAATCCACCTCGCACTCAACTTCTCCTGGATCTTTAACCACTTCATCTTCTTCAATGACCTCAACTTCCTCCATTTGTTCCAATACATAAGCCATCTCCTTGTTCTCAAGTTAAGATTCTAAAATCTCCTTTATGCTCTGGTCTTCGGTTGATTCTCCACATTCATCTGTGGAAATGCTTTGTTTGTGGCATGAATCCCATGAGTCTAAGTTGGCTTTAATTGTGGCAAAATTAGCCATGATAGTTTCGTGCCTCTTTTGGGCTTTCTCTTGCTCCTTGAGAATCATGATTGCTTTAAGTCGATTCATTGCTTCCTTGAGGTGATCTCTTGGCTCTTGTTCCACTTGGCTAACATAATTAGGATCATATTGCTCTTGGAACGATGGATATAGATATTCTTCCTTGAAGGGTCATGGTGAAAAGGAGAATTCATCATGTGGTTGAAGTTCTCATATATCAGAGGTGGTTCATCTTGGTAAGAGTATGGAAGTGGTGGTTCTTGGAGATATTGATATTGGAATAGTGGTGATTCTAAGTATGGTTCATATGGCTCATATGGTTGTTGGTATGGTAGATAAGGGTTAGGATCATATGGAAGTATTTGGTGGTATGAGGCTTGTGAGTATGGTGGTTGAGGGCTATGTTGAGGAGGGGGTTTGATGAGCGGATAATTTATACGCTTTTTGGCATTGTTTTTAGAATGTTTTTAATATATTTTAATTAGTTTTTATTATGTTTTTATTAGTTTTTATTTAAAAATCATATTTCTGGACTTTACTATGAGTTTGTGTGTTTTTCTGTGATTTCAGGTATTTTCTGGCTAAAATTGAGGGACCTGAGCAAAAATCAGGTTCAGAGGCTGAAAAAGGACTGCAGATGCTGTTGGATTCTGACCTCCCTGCACTCAAAGTAGATTTTCTGGAGCTACAGAAGCCCAATTGGTGCGCTCTTAATTGTATTAAAAAGTAGACATCCTGGGATTTCCATCAATATATAATAGTTTATACTTTGCCCGATATTTGATGGCCCAAACAGGCATTCCAAGTCAGCTCAAGAATTCTAGCGTTTAACTCCAAAACTGGCATAAAAGTTGGAGTTAAACACCCAAACTGGTACAAAAGCTGGCGTTTAACTCCAAGAAAAGTCTCTACACATGAAAGCTTCAATGCTCAGCCCAAGCACACACCAAGTGGGCCCGAAAGAAGATTTCTGCATTAATTACTGATTTCTGTAAACCCTAGGCTACTAGTCTCTATAAATAGGACCTTATACTATTGTATTTTCATCTTTTGATCATCTTTGACTCATACTTTGATAGACCTTTTCACGTTTGGGAGGCTGGCCTCACAGCCATGCCTAAACCTTGTTCTTATGTATTTTCAACGGTGGAGTTTCTACACACCATAGATTAAGGTGTGGAGCTCTACTGTTCTTCATGAATTAATACAAAGTACTATTGCTTTTCTATTCAACTCAAGTCTGTTTCTTCTCCAAGATATTCATTCGTTCTTCAACATGATGAATGTGATGATCCGTGACACTCATCATCATTCTCACCTATGAACATGTGCCTGACAACCACCTCTGTTCTACTAGCAATGGCTTGAATGCGTATCTCTTGGGTTTCTAATCTAAGATTGGAACCTTCAAGGTATAGGCTAGACTTATTGGCGGCCATTCCTGAGATCCAGAACGTCTAAACCTTGTCTGTGATATTCTGAGTAGGATCTGGGAAGGGATGACTGTGACGAGCTTCAAACTCGCGATTGCGGGGCGTGTGACAGACGCAAAAGGATCAATGGATCCTATTCCGACATGATCGAGAACCGACAGATGATTAGCCGTGTGGTGACAGCGCATTTGGAACGTTTTCACTGAGAGGACGGGAAGTAGCCATTGACAACGGTGATGCCCAACATAAAGCTTGCCATGGAAAGGAGTATGAATGATTGGAAGAAGGCAATAAGAAAGCAAAGGTTCAGGAGGAACAAAGCATCTTCGTACGCTTATCTGAAACTCCTACCAATGAATTACATAAGTATCTCTATCTTTATTCTATTTTATGTTTATCTTTTAATTATCAATTATCAATCACCATCTGAATTCGCCTGACTGAGATTTACAAGGTGACCATAGCTTGCTTCAAGCTGACAGTCTCCGTGGGATCGACCCTTACTCATGTAAGGTATTACTTGGACGACCCAGTGCACTTGCTGGTTAGTTGTGCGAAATTGTGACAAAGTGTGATTCACGTTTAAGAGCTCCAAGTCTTTGGCGCCATTGTTGATGATCACAATTTCGTGCACCAAGTTTTTGGCGCCGTTGCCGGGGATTGTTCGAGTTTGGACAACTGACGGTTCATCTTGTTGCTTAGATTAGGTACTTTTCAGAATTTTTAAGAATGGATTCTAGAGTTTCAAGGTGATGTTCTTATCATCACAAAAGCTGATTGATTCTCATCAATTTAGCTGTTAAATGTAATGTCTTGCTGAAACTTGGCCAAACATGTCTAATCTTTTTAGACTGAAGCTTTAGACTAACATTGCATGATTCCTAGAATTCTTATTAAAAGTTTTGATTCTCTTTATTTTCTTTTCCATATAAGTTTCGAAAATCACAAAAAAATTTATAAAACCATAAAAATAAAAAATATTTTATGTTTCTTGTTTGAGTCTAGTATCAATTTTTAAGTTTGATGTCAATTGCATGTTTCTGTTCTTCTTGCATTTTTCGAATTCATGCATGTTCTTCATTGATCTTCAAGTTGTTCTTGATGATTTCATTGCTCTGATCTTTAAATTCTCTTGTTTTGTGTGTTTTGTTATTTCTCATATGCATTCTCAATTTGTTAGTGTCTCCTATATGAAAATTTTTAAGTTTGGTGTCCTGCATGCATTGTTTGTTTGATTTGAGTTTCCTAAGATTAATTATATTTTGATTGTTTCTCATCATTAAAAATTCAAAAATATTTTCAAAATTGTGTCTTTTTAAGTCAATAATACAGAGAATTGAAGATTCAGAACATTCAGCAGAGGAATCAAACAGAAAAAGCTGGGCGTTCAAAACGCCCAGTGAAGAAGGAAAACTGGTGTTTAAACGCCAGCCAGGGTACCTAGCTGGGCGTTTAACGCCCAAAAAGGTAGAGTTTTGGGCGTTAAACGCCAGAATGGATGCCATTCTGGGCGTTTAACGCCAGGATGACACTAGAGGGAAGATTTTGTTTTTAATTCAAATTTTTTTCAAATCTTCATAATTTTTCAAAATCAAATATTTTTCAAATCATATCTTTTCAATCATATCTCTTCAAAATCAATTTCTTTCCATTTTTTTTATTTATTACTATTTTCGAAAATCCTTGCTAAAATTAACGATTTACTTCAAAATTTTTAAGTTGTTACTTGCCTATTAAGAAAGGATCAAATTTTAAATTTTAAGAATCATATCTTTTACTTTCTTGTTATTCAAGTAATCAACTTTAATTTTAAAAAATTCTCTTTTTTTAATTTGATTTTCAATCATATCTTCTCAATCATATCTTTTCAATCACATATTTTTCAAAATTAACTCTCAATCATATCTTTTTAATTTCTAATTTCAAAATCTTTTTCAAAAATCACTTTATTTCTTTCCCAATCTTAATTTTCGAAAATCTCAATCAAATTTTCAAAATTTCTTTTTTATTATTATTTCAAAATCTTTTTAATTTATTTTCGAAAATTCTTCCCCTCTTCTCACATCCTTCTATTTAAAGGACTAACACTCCTCCTCAAGTTGCAATTCGAACTCTATCCTTATTTATATGTTCGAATTCTCTTCTATCTACCTCTTCCTTCTATTCTTCTTTTCCTCTGACACCTCAAGGTATCTCTATACTGTGACATAGAGGATTCCCTACTTTCTTGTTCTCTTCTCTTTCATATGAGCAGGAACAAAGATAAAGGCATACTTGTTCAAGCTGATCCTGAACCTGAAAGGACCTTGAAGAGAAAGTTAAGAGAAGCTAAAGAACAATTCTCCTTAGAAGGCCTAACAGAGCTCTTCAAGGAAGAAGAAACCATGGCAGCCGAAAACAACAATGCCAACAATGCAAGGAAGGTGCTTGGTGACTTTACTGCACCTACTCCCGACTTCTATGGGAGAAGCATCTCAATCCCTGCCATTGGAGCAAACAACTTTGAGCTTAAGCCTCAATTAGTTTCTCTAATGCAATAGAATTACAAGTTTCATGGACTTCCATTGGAAGATCCTCATCAGTTCTTAGCTGAATTCTTGCAAATCTGTGACACAGTCAAGACCAATGGGGTTGACCCTGAAGTCTACAGACTTATGCTTTTTCCTTTTTCTGTAAGAGACAGAGCTAGAACATGGTTGGATTCACAACCTAAAGAAAGCATGAACTCTTGGGAAAAGCTAGTTAATGCCTTCTTGGCAAAGTTCTTTCCACCTCAAAAATTGAGCAAGCATAGAGTGAAAGTCCAAACCTTCAGACAGAAGGAAGGTGAATCCCTCTATGAAGCTTGGGAAAGATACAAGCAATTGATCAGAAGATGTCCTTCTGACATGCTTTCTGAATGGAGCATCATAGATATTTTCTATGATGGTCTGTCTGAACTATCCAAGATGTCATTGGATAGCTCTGCTGGAGGATCTCTTCATCTGAAGAAGACGCCTGCAGAAGCTCAGGAACTCATTGAAATGGTTGCAAATAACCAATTCATGTACACTTCTGAAAGGAATCCTGTGAATAATGGGATAGCTCAGAAGAAAGGAGTTCTTGAGATTGATACTCTGAATGCCATATTGGCTCAGAGTAAAATATTGACCCAACAAGTCAATATAATTTCTCAGAGTCTGTCTGGAATACAAGCAGCAACAGGCAGTACTAAGGAAGCTTCCTCTGAAGAAGAAGCTTATGATCTTGAGAATCCAGCAATGGAAGAGGTGAATTACATGGGAGAACCCTATGGAAACACCTATAATCCTTCATGGAGAAATCATCCAAATCTCTCATGGAAGGATCAACAGAGACCTCAACAAGGTTTCAACAACAATAATGGTGGAAGAAACAGGTTTAGCAATAGCAAGCCTTTTCCATCATCTTCTCAGCAACAGACAGAGAATTCTAAGCAAAGCCACTCTGACTTAGCAACAATAGTCTCTGATCTAATCAAAACCACTCAAAGTTTCATGACTGAAACAAGGTCCTCCATTAGAAGTTTGGAGGCACAAGTGGGTCAGCTGAGTAAGAAAATTACCGAACTCCCTCCTAGTACTTTCCCAAGCAATACAGAAGAGAATCCAAAGAGAGAGTTCAAGGCCATAAACACGTCTCACATGGCCGAACTTGGAGAGGAGGAGGAGGCAGTGATCTCCACTGAGGAAGACCTCAATGGACGTCCACTGACCTCCATGGAGTTCCCTAAAGAGGAACCATGGGAATCTGAGGCTCACACTGAGACCATAGAGACTCTATTGAATTTACTTTTTCCATTCATGAGCTCTGATGAGTTTTCTTCCTCTGAAGAGGATGAAGATATTACTGAAGAACAAATTGCTAAGTACCTTGGAGCAATCATGAAGGTAAATGCCAAGTTATTTGGTAATGAGACTTAGGAGGATGAACCTCCATTGCTCATCAAAGAACTGGATTACCTGACTAGGCAGAAATTACCTCTGAAGAGACATGATCCTGGAAAGTTCTCAATACCTTGTACCATAGGCACCATGACCTTTGAGAAGGCTCTGTGTGACCTAGGGTCAAGCATAAACCTCATGCCTCTCTCTGTAATGGAGAAGCTAGGGATCATTGAGGTACAAGCTGCAAGAATCTTACTGGAGATGGCAGACAATTCAAAGAAACAGGCTTATGGACTTGTAGAGGATGTCTTGGTAAAAGTTGAAGGCCACTACATCCCTGCTAACTTCATAATCCTAGAGACTGGAAAGCGTATGGATGAATCCATCATCCTTGGCAGACCCTTCCTAGCCACAGCAAAAGCTGTGATTAATGTTAACAGAGGAGAATTGATCATTCAAGTGAATGAAGACTCCCTTGTGTTTAAAGCTCAAGGATATCCCTCTGTCACCATGGAGAGGAAGCATGAAGAGCTTCTCTCAATACAGAGTCAAACAGAGCCCCCACAGTCAAACTCTAAGTTTGGTGTTGGGAGGCCACAGCCAAACTTTAAGTTTGGTGTTGAACCCCCACATTCAAACTCTAAGTTTGGTGTTGGGAGGTTCCAACATTGCTCTGAACATCTGTGCGGCTCCATGAGAGCCCACTGTCAAGCTATTGACATTAAAGAAGCGCTTGTTGGGAGGCAACCCAATCTTTAACTTATTTATGTTAAATTTCTATTTTCTTTTGTTATTTTATATTTTTTGTAGGTTGATGATCATGTGAAGTTACAAAAACAATTGAAGAAGCAAAAACAGAAGGAAAAACAGAATGAAAAATAGAACACCCTGGAGGAGAAACTTACTGGCGTTTAAACGCCAGTAAGGGTAGCAGAATGGGCGTTAAACGCCCAGTCTGGCACCATTCTGGGCGTTTAACGACAGAAATGGGCACCAGACTGGCGTTTAACGCTAGGAATGGGTAAGAAGCTGGCGTTAAACGCCAGAAATGAGCAGCAGCCTGGCGTTTAATGCTAGGATTGGCAGCAAGGGGCGTTTTTGCATGCCACATGGTGCAGGGATGAGAAATCCTTGACACCTCAGGATCTGTGGACTCCACAGAATCTTCACCTACCCCACCTCTCTCTCTCTTCTTCACCCATTCACCAACACCTCAATACCTCTTCCCCAAAAACCCCTCACTTATCAAATCCCACCATTCTCTTCACCACTCACATCCATCCTTCATAAAACCCTACCTACCTCACCATTCAAATTCAAACCACTTTCCCACCCAAACCCACCCATAATGGCCGACCCATACCCCCCTCCCCATTCCTATATAAACCCATCTTCACTCCTTTATTTTCACACAACATACACACTACCTATCCCCCTTGGCCGAAACACAAAGCCTACTCCATCTCCTCTATTTCTTCTTCTTCTACTCTCTTCTTTCTTCTTTTGCTCGAGGACGAGCAAACTTTGTAAGTTTGGGGTGGTAAAAGCTAAAGCTTTTTATTTTTCCATAACCATTTATGGCACCAAAGGCCGGAGAAACCTCTAGAAAGAGGAAAGGGAAGGCAAAAGCTTCCACCTCCGAGTCATGGGAGATGGAGAGATTCCTCTCAAGGGTGCATCAAGACCACTTCTATGAAGTTGTGGCCAAGAAGAAGGTGATCCCCGAGGTCCCTTTTAAGCTCAAAAAGGGCGAATATCCGGAGATCCGACATGAGATCCGAAGAAGAGGTTGGGAAGTTCTCACCAACCCCATTCAACAAGTCGAAATCTTAATGGTTCAAGAGTTCTATGCCAATGCATGGATCACCAAGAACCATGATCAAAGTGTGAACCTGGACCCTAAGAATTGGCTTACAATGGTCCGAGGGAAATACTTAGACTTTAGTCCAGAAAATGTAAGGTTGGTATTCAATTTGCCTATGATGCAAGGAGATGCACACCCGTACACTAGAAGGGTCAACTTTGATCAAAGGTTGGACCAAGTCCTTATGGACATCTATGAAGAGGGCGCTCAATGGAAGAGTGATTCAAGAGGAAAGCCGGTTCAACTAAGAAGGCATGAGTTCAAGCCCGTGGCTAAGAGATGGTTGGAGTTCATCCAACGCTCAATCATTCCTACTAGCAACCGATCTGAAGTTACTATAGACCGGGCTATCATGATTCATAGCATCATGATTAGAGAGGAAATAGAAGTTCATGAGGTTATATCCCAAGAACTCTACAAGGTAGTGGACAAGTCCTCTACTGTGGCAAGGTTGGCCTTCCCTCATCTCATTTGTCACCTCTGCAATTCAGCTGGAATTGACATAGAGGAAGACATCCTCATTAATGAAGACAAGCCCATCACTAAGAAAAGGATGGAGCAAATAAGAGATCCCACTCATGGACAAGAGCGTGAGGAAACTCCTCATCATGAAATCCCTGAGATGCCTCAAGGGATGCATTTTCCTTCACAAAACTATTCGGAGCAAATCAACACCTCCCTAGGAGAATTAAGTTCCAACATGGGACAACTAAGGGTGGAGCACCAAGAGCATTCCATCCACCTTCATGAAATTAGAGAAGACCAAAGAACCATGAGAAAGGAGCAACAAAGGCAAGGAAGAGACATTGAGGAGCTCAAGTTCTCCAAAAGATCTTCAAGAGGAAGAACAAGCCGCCATCACTAAGGTGGATCCGTTCTTTAATTTCCTTGTTCTTTATTTTCTATTTTTCAAATTTTTATGCTTATGTTTGTTTATGTTTGTGTCTTTATTACATGATCATTAGTGTCTAAGTGTCTATGCCTTAAAGCTATGAAAATGAATCCATCACATTTCTTAAATGAAAAATGTTTTTAATTGAAAAAGAAAAAGAAGTGCATGAATTTCAAATTTTAAAACAGTTTAATTATTTTGATGTGGTGGCAATACTATTGTTTTTCTGAATGAATGCTTGAACAATGCATATTTTTTGAATTTGTTGTTTAAAGAATGTTAAAATTGTTGGCTTGATGCCAGGGCATTTTGGCTAGTTTCACTGACCTTTTCTTTACTATTTTTAGGGTAGTTTCATGCATTTTCTTAGAAAATAAGCTAGTTTTGGGTAGATATTCACTTACATTTTCATTCAAGCATACATTGTGCACTTTACATGATTTCATGAGGATTTTGCATGAATTATATGATAAATTGGATGATGCATGACTCATGACTTGGACTAGAACTTTGATGCACTTTGTTGCTTAATTTCAGGACAAAGGAAGCAAAGAAGAACCACATTAGCAGTCACATTAGTCCCACTAACATGACCTCTAACGTGGAATGGGTGCTAACTTGTAAAGTTAATGAGAAACGTAATCGCCAATAACGCCCTCGAAGCCATCATAAGCCCACGTTAAGAGTCATGTTAACTAAGTTAACGTGAACTCTAACGTGGAAGAAGACAATAAGGCCAACGTTAGTGACACTCCCCTTTGTCACTAACGTTGGACCAAGCTCATAATTGGCCACGTTAGTTGCCACGTTAACTTAGTTAACGTGGCTTCTAACGTTAAGAAGCAAAAGGGAAGCCAACGTTAGTGACATTCACCTTTGTCACTAACGTTGGCCAAGCTTCCATAAGCCACGTTAACTCCCACGTTAACTTAGTTAACGTGGAAGCTAACGTGGAGAGAGCAATTGGTCGCCAACGTTAGTGACACTTACCTTTGTCACTAACGTTGGGGTGAACCACCAAGAGCCACCATGAGCAACCTTAACTCCCACGTTAACTTAGTTAACGTGAAAGCTAACGTGGATAAAGAGATGAGGAGCCAACGTTAGTGACACTCACCTTTGTCACTAATGTTGGAGATGGCTAGCATGACTACGTTAGAAGCCACGTTAACTTAGTTAACGTAGACTCTAACGTGAGAAATAGGGGCACATTGGAACGTTAGTGACAAAGGTAAGTGTCACTAATGTTCTCGAAAGATTGGGAAGCTTACGTTAAGAGCCACGTTAACTAAGTTAACGTGGACTCTAACGTAGGAAAGGGGGAAGCTTATCAACGTTATTGGGAAAGGTAAGTCCCAATAACGTGTGTGAAGGACCAAGAGGCAACGTTAGTGGTAACGTTTGTGCCACTAACGTTGAGGTTAACGTGGCTCATACTTGGGTGAGCAACGTTAGTAAAAAAGGTGATTGTCACTAACGTTCTCGAACCCACACTTTCACTTAACGTTAACACCACTAACGTCCTGAGCTAAAAGTCCCTGCCTACTTCACACTTTCTCTCTGCAAGCAAAGCTAAGCCCAGTGAAGAAGATAACTGCTTCAAACTCAGGATCCAAAGGCCCATACCCAAGACTTGAAGACCCAACTAGAAGATCAGAAGAGTAGTATATATAGGAGTAGCTTTGAATTAGTTTAGGGAGCTGGAAAACTTTAGGGAGCCTTTGGGCATAGAACTACTCTCTGTATTTACTTTCTCTAGACTTCTAGTTTTACTTTCAGCATGTATTCTCCATCTTTGTTTTCATTTTCCAGAGCTATGAACAACTAAACCCCTTTCATCGGGTTAGGGAGCTCTGTTGTAATTTGATGGATCAATTTTAGGTTTCATTCTCCTTATTCTATCTTTTCTCTTGATTTTACTAGAAAGCTTTCGATCTTCATCCAATTGGGTAGTTATCTTGGAAAAGAAGCTATTCATACTTGGATCTCTTCTGAACCTTGAAAGAGGAATGAAGGGATCATGCTAGAAATGCTTTCTCATGCTGGACTAAATTGGGTTTGGATGGATATGTGACTATAATCCTTCCAACACTTAATTTGGAAAATGCATGTGGTATAATCAGTGACCATACTTCATCTCTTCTCATGAGCAATTGACCAAGGAATTGGCTATTGATCAAGATTTGAGAGATTGAATTACAAGGAATTGTAATTCGATCACTTAAGATTGCCAAGGAGATCAATGAATGCATTGATTGAGGAAGAGATGAAAATGAACTTGATCTGGAGAATGCAACATCTCCTGAGCCCAATGAATTCCCCATTTCTGATCTTACCCATTCTCTTTAATTTCTGCGATTTACTTTTATGAGCAATTGCCCCATTCCCATTTAAGATTCTGCAATTTACTTTCCGCCATTTACATTCAGCTCTTTATTCCTAGCATTTACTGTTTCCACTATTTACTTTCCCGCCATTTAATTTTCTGCAATTCTCAACTCAAATTCTGGTTCGCTCAACTAGAACATTCCTTTAATTAAAGTTGCTTGATCAATCAATCTCTGTGGGATTCGACCTCACTCTATTGTGAGTTTTTACTTGACGACGAATTCGGTACACTTGCCGAAGGAAATTTGTTGCAAGACGAGTTTTTCGTGTATCTAGTTTATGGCGCCGTTGCCGGGAATTGATTTTGAATCAACAATGATTAAATTGGAGGATAACTAGATTGAGCATTTTTAGTTTGTTTGATTTAAATTTCTGTTTGAGTAATTTACTTTCAGTTTTAGTTAATTTCTTCCCTTCCCCCTACTTTTTCGTTTTTTTAGTTATTTACAATTCAGTTCACTAACCCACTAACTGTTTGATATATTGCATCACTCACACTAACAGTAATTCTAACAGAAATACTTTCTGCATCTATTTTCCTTGCTTGTGCTTTGTTGGTTGTATGACAGGGAGAAGAAGCGGGGCTTCAACTTCCTTTGATTCTGAACCTGAGAGGACCTTCTTTAGATTAAGGAGGGAAGCAAGAGAAAAACGAGTAGTTGGTGCCGAGGAAGAGGAGGAATACTTTGAACCAAACATGGGAGAAAACATAGAAAACCATCATGAAGAAGAGGCTCACAACCATGGCAGAGAAGGTCGAGCAAATCATGCTGGGGAGGAGAGAAGAGTTTTAGACTCTTACATCAATCCAAACCCAAGAAACTGTGGAAGTAGCATTCAAAAGCCAACCATCCATGCCAACAATTTTGAACTAAAACCACAGCTCATCACCCTTGTTCAGAACAACTGTTCGTTCAGAGGAGGCGTCCAAGAAGACCCCAATCAACATCTAACCACCTTCCTGAGGATATGTGACACGGTGAAGTCTAATGGTGTTCATCCTGACGCCTATAGACTGCTCTTATTTCCATTCTCACTCAAGGATAAGGCAGCCAAGTGGCTGGAGTCTTTTCCGAAGGAGAGTTTGACAACTTGGGAAGATGTGGTGAACAAATTTTTAGCCAGATTCTATCCTCCCCAAAGAATCAACAGGCTGAGAGCTGAGGTCCAAACTTTTAGGCAACAAGATGGTGAGACTCTATATGAAGCATGGGAGAGGTTTAAGGACCTGACAAGGAGGTGTCCACCAGACATGTTCAATGAATGGGTGCAGCTACACATTTTCTATGAAGGCCTTTCTTATGAATCAAAGAAAGCAGTAGACCACTCATCTGGGAGATCTCTGAACAAGAAGAAGACCATTGAGGAGGCCATAGATGTCATTGAAACTGTAGCAGAAAATGACTATTTCTATGCTTCTGAAAGAGGGAACACTAGAGGAGTGATGGAGCTAAACAATGTAGATGCTCTGCTGGCCCAAAATAAGCTCATTACCAAGCAGCTGGCTGACCTCACCAAGAAGATGGAGAGGAACCAAGTAGCAGCAATTACCACTTCATCAGCAACCCAAGAAGGAGTGAATGAAGAAGCAGAGGGTAGTCAGGAGTAAGCCAACTACATTGGGAATTTACCTAGGCAAAACCATGACCCATACTCCAAGACCTACAACCCTGATTGGAGGAATCACCCAAACTTTGGGTGGAGGAATCAACAAGATCAAGGCCAAGATTGGAGACATCACAACCCCAATAATAATGCAGCTCACCAACAATTCACACAGAGAACATATCAATACCACCATGACAACACCTCTCCACATCCATATCAAAACCAAAATAACACTCCTCATCCTTCCACCTCTAATCCCAATCCACCATCATTTGATGACAGACTCTCAAGGATTGAGAATATACTTGAAGGCATAGGCAAAGAGATTCAAGACAACAAGGCATTCAAGGAGGAAGTGCGAGCAAATTTTAAGAACCAGGGAGACACCATCAAGAGGTTGGAATCTCAAGTGGGGTATCTCTCTAAGCAGATTCCCAAACCTACAGATGGATTCCCAAGTGATACAGAAAAAAATCTAAGAGGTGAAACAAAGAAAGTAAGATTGGAAGATTGCAAGATGGTCACTATAAGTGATAAGGAGACTGAGGACAAGCCAAGCAAGCCGTCAGAACAACCTGGAGATACCTCAGTAGAGAAGAAGGAAAAAGATCACCAAGAACAAAAAATCTCACAACAAGAGCTGCTGAGACTCTATGCACCCTTTCCCCAACTTCTCAATGGTGCTGTGGAGAAGAGAATATACTCAAGATTTCTTGACTTGTTTGCATCTCTTCATGTAAACATACCATTCATCAAGACCATCCAACAAATGCCTGCATACATCAAGTATATGAAGGAACTGCTTTCCAGGAAAAACTCACTCAAGGGAGGCCAAACTATGGTGATGAACAAGGAGTGCAGCGCCCTCATTCAACCAGAGTTGCCTACAAAAAGAAAGGACCCAGGGAGTTTTCATATCCCCTGTGCCATAGGAGAAACAATGTTTGATAAAGCACTCTGCGATTTGGGAGCAAGCATCAACTTAATACCCTTATCCCTTGTGAAGAGGCTGTAGATCAATGAGATAAGGCCCACAGATGTAGTCATCAGGCTGGCTGACAAAACTCAAAAACAAGCAATAGGAGTGGTGGAAAATGTGTTGGTAAAGGTTGGGAAATACTTACTCCCAATAGACTTTGTCATATTGGACATGGAAGAGAGTCACACTCACCCAATCATATTGGGAAGACCATTCCTAGCTACAGCCAGAGCACTCATAGATGTGGAGCGAAGGGAGCTAATCTTGAGGATCCATGATGAACAGCTCACCTTCACTGTTTTCAAACACTCACAAAAAACAGATCAAGAGAACAAGGAACCAAGAAAGGATCACAGTGAGACACTGAAGGAAGAGACAAGCACTGAAGGACAACGAGCACATCTAGAGATCCCCTTGATTGATGAACAAGGCAAACAGTAATTGCCACAGCTCAAAGAAAATCAGGAGGAACCTAAACCACCAGGAAAATATGAGACCAGTAACCATATTTCCTTAGAGGAGGAGGTGACAAAGAGTAAGACAACATCACAAGAAACAAAGAAGAAGGTACCAAGGAGGTGGAGGAACAAGAAGATCCCCACCAAGGACTTCTCTCCAGGGGATAAAGTGATCTCAGCTTACTTCCCAGATATCCCCCCTGATCTCCCCACTGTACCATCTCAGTTACCTAAGGTCTTCACTATCAACAGAGTTCTCTCCTTGGAACATGTAGAGATCATTGATACAACTACTGGATATAGGTCTACTGCCAGAGGAGAAGACTTGAAGCATTATCGACCTCCCTGATGAAGGCGAAACATCAAGCTAGTGACGTTAAAGAAGCGCTTCATGGGAGGCAACCCATGTTTTATATGCTTTTAGAAAATAGTGAATAAGTCAATATTTATGAATTCTAACCCAAACTTGACAAACACTTGGTAAAATCCTTATTATGCAGTATATAGTGAAGAACAAGTTTGGTGTTCAAAGCATGCCAAGAAAGCATGAATGCAACCCAGAGCATGCTAGTCTTAGAGCTTTGAACAAAAACTTTTCATCACAGTGCTCCAAACTAAGTTTGGTGTCACCCAAGGTGCCACGAATATGCATATAAGGATACACAGTTAATTAGTTAGTTGGTATTCATGAATAAATAATCTAATTCTTTTTCTTTATTATTCTAGCCGTAAAGTTTAAATCTTTTTTATGATATTGATTTTTCTTATTTTATTTTTATAGGGAAAAGGAAAGGAGCATTGAAGGGGATTGATTGGACAATTAAATGAAGAAGGTTCGGACACCACAAAAGGAGGGACTACACACTTGTTCTAAAAAGGGAACGCATTGAAAATGTTGCCATGCAACATAGAAAAGAATGGACCCTTGAAGACCGAACAATCTCCATCATAAAGTGATGATCCTTGTCCTTTTTCCATGCACAACCCCAACCGTCCATCAAGCAACCACTCCATCAATCCACACCTTTCATTCACTCACAACTTCTCTATATAAGTGATCCTTGTTCCGTACCCCACCTTCACACTCCACGCCCACTCTTCACACCTCTCCATTTCGGGACAAAGCACCTCCTACCCCATTGAAAACATTCCCCCTCACTCCCTTCATTGCACTCAACCCTAAACAACCAAAAATTTCCACACCCTTACCACCTTCACACATTAACCCTCATTCATGGCATCTTCGAGCTCTAAAAGAAGGAAGGGAAAGGAACCTATGGAGCAACACCCGTATGATAAAAAGAGATTTAGAAGCTTGCACCATGCATTGTAATACGGTTGGATGGTGGATAAGGAGATCATTTATGAGTTGGGGTTTCAAGTTAGGAAAACTGAGTGTCCCGAAATCACAAAGAAGGCAGAAAAGAGAAGATGGGAGCTCCTCACTGATCCGGTCATTAAGGTAAATGCAAATCTTGTAAGAGAGTTTTATGCAAATGCGGTCCAATATGATAAGGCAGATGAGTCATATACAAGCTTTGTGAGAGGAAAGATGGTGGATTTCGGTCCCATGAGTGTCATGAGGGCATTAAAGCTACGGTCCATACCGTTTAAAGAAGAGAGTTATCATTCAAGAATGGACAACAGCCCCAATCATGACCAGATTGTGCAAGACATTTGTGTACCCGGAGCTGACTGGGAAAGATATGCAGATAGGAGACCAAGGTTCATCAAGAGAGCAGACCTCACTCCGGAAGCAAAAGGGTGGTTCGAAATTGTAAGGAGGTCCATCCTCCCAGTAGGGAACAACTCGGAGGTGAATCTCAAGAGAGCCATAATGGTGCACTGTATACTCAAAGGAGGAGAGATCAAGGTTCATGAACTCATAGCCGCAGGCATTAGAAAGGTGGCAGAAAAAAGCGACTCATGAGGAAAGTTAGGTTACCCCAGCACCATTTACCGACTATGCAAGAAAGCTGGGGTGGTGTTTGAAGATGAGGACCCCGTGTGGATAAAAGAGGGCGTTCCAATAACCGTTCGACGGATGCATGCTACCGCATCTCCCTTGCCTCAACGGAAGCAAAGGAAGAGGCCAGCCCCTCAAGTAGTAGAAGGACAAGTCTTAGAGGGGCAAGCACCAGCCACTTTGGATATGCACCAACTATAGAAAGCCATTGATGGCCTGTCCCGACAATATTTGGAAAGCCAAGGAGCACAGAAAGAGCTTCAACTACAAATGATGGAGCAGCAACTGAGTCAAGGACAACAATGGAGTGAAACATTCCACAGGATAGAACAAAGGCAAAATGAACAATAAGAATCTATCCAGAAGCTAATCAACATCCAAGCACATCAAGGTGCTCACATACATGAGATGCATCGAAGACAAATAGAACAGGCAGAACTATTGGACGAGCAAAGGGCATTCGCAGAAGGAGTTTACATGAGCGAGACTGGGCATCATATAAACACTCAAGCCAGGCTCGGATACTTAGTAGGACAGCTGCCTATATTGCATCCAAGAATCGCAAGGTATGAAGAAATGAGGGATGAATTAGCACGAGAAGAAAGACAAAGGGTGGAAGAGAGTCATGAATCAGTGAGGAAGGCACTTGAGGATTGGAAGCAAGCAAGATTGGCACGGATGCGAGGAAATGCAAGAGGACAAGAGGATAAGCAAGAGGGAGAGCATAGGCATCCACATGAGTAAAAGGTGGTGGAGTTCCTTCTTTGGTCCATCTTTTTTCTATGCTTTAAATAAGGAAGATCTTGTATGAAATAGAACATGCTTCCATGATAGTTTGAACCATTTTAAATTCTGTCTTTTAAGTTTTTTGTTGAATAGGTCTATGCTTGCTAGTCTTTATGTCACTGCATCCTCACTTTTCTTACTTGTATGCTTGTCCTTTTGAATCAAATGAAAAGAGAATGAGTGCTTTATAAAAGACCAGAGTAGAGTTCATACTATGGAGTAAGTTCCTGAGTTTGTGGTGTGGTCATAAGTTAGATAAGTTGGTTCAACCATAAGGTGGGAAGACAACTATCTATCATGAATACTATGCTTTGAACATATCTATGAGACTAGCTAAATAATAAGATCCGAATAAGAAAAAGGGAAAGAACAATCAAAGTTGAAGAATAAAAGAAAAAAAATAGCAAGAAAAGAGGCTAGGCACCAAGGGTTTGAGTCTTGAGGGATGTGTTTGTGGTATTCCTGTACCAAGGATCTGCTTGGATTACTAAGCTCTCAGGGGTGCTTTATCACCTGGTTACTTGGGTTAACTAACCCGGGATTATCAGCTGAAAGTCCACCATCAAGAGCAATCTTTGCTACAGAACATTTAGTAGCCCAAAGAGGTGCTGGACACCAAGACTTCAAGGAAAGAAAATAAACAAACCATGTGCCTGTGGTGTGTATGTATGGGGGAGAGACTTGAGGAAGTAAGTCCTTAGGGGTGCTTCAACACCTAGCACCTTGAACCAACTGGTTCGGGAGTGTTGGCTGAAAGCTTATTTTAAAGAGTTTCCCCCTTACAAAGCACTTAGCCTAAGAACACAAATAAGCCCTGAAATGACAACAAAAGGATCAATGAATAAAAGTCTCATGGGATGCAATCACAGTGAGTATTCTAGGACATGATAAAGGTGTGAAAGCCAGTGAAGGAATGAACCTAAGTTGCTATGCATGAAACCAGCATAAAACCAGAAACATGACTTCCACAAGAATGACTCATTTCTCTTGGCATTCTATTCATCATTCTCTTGTTCTAGTACTTGCTTAGGGACAAGCAAGCTTTAAGTTTGGTGTTGTGATGCCAGGGCATTTTGGCCAGTTTCACTGACCTTTTTTTTACTGTTTTTAGGGTAGTTTCATGCATTTTCTTAGAAAATAAGCTAGTTTTGGGTAGATATTCACTTACATCTTCATTCAAGCATACATTGTGCACTTTACATGATTTCATGAGGATTTTGCATGAATTATATGATAAATTAGATGATGCGTGACTCATGACTTGGACTAGAACTTTGATGCACTTTGTTGCTTGATTTCAGGACAAAGGAAGCGAAGAAGAACCACATTAGCAGTCACATTAGTCCCACTAACGTGACCTCTAACGTGGAATGGGTGCTAACTTGTAAAGTTAATGAGAAAGGTAATCGCCAATAACGCCCTCGAAGCCATCATAAGCCCACGTTAAGAGTCACATTAACTAAGTTAACGTGAACTCTAACGTGGAAGAAGACAATAAGGCCAACGTTAGTGACACTCCCCTTTGTCACTAACGTTGGACCAAGCTCATAATTGGCCACGTTAGTTGCCACGTTAACTTAGTTAACGTGGCTTCTAATGTTAAGAAGCAAAAGGGAAGCCAACGTTAGTGACATTCACCTTTGTCACTAACGTTGGCCAAGCTTCCATAAGCCACGTTAACTCCCACGTTAACTTAGTTAACGTGGAAGCTAACGTGGAGAGAGCAATTGGTCACCAACGTTAGTGACACTTACCTTTGTCACTAACGTTGGGGTGAACCACCAAGAGCCACCATGAGCAACGTTAACTCCCACGTTAACTTAGTTAACGTGGAAGCTAACGTGGATAAAGAGATGAGGAGCCAACGTTAGTGACACTCACCTTTGTCACTAACGTTGGAGATGGCTAGCATGACTACATTAGAAGCCACGTTAACTTAGTTAACGTGGACTCTAACGTGAGAAATAGGGGCACATTGGAACATTAGTGACAAAGGTAAGTGTCACTAATGTTCTCGAAAGATTGGGAAGCTTACGTTAAGAGCCACGTTAACTAAGTTAACATGGACTCTAACGTAGGAAAGGGGGAAGCTTATCAACATTATTGGGAAAGGTAAGTCCCAATAACGTGTGTGAAGGACCAAGAGGCAACGTTAGTGGTAACGTTTGTGTCACTAATGTTGAGGTTAACGTGGCTCATACTTGGGTGAGCAACGTTAGTGAAAAAGGTGATTGTCACTAACGTTCTCGAACCCACACTTTCACTTAACGTTAACACCACTAACGTCCTGAGCTAAAAGTCCCTGCCTACTTCACACTTTCTCTCTGCAAGCAAAGCTAAGCCCAATGAAGAAGATAACTGCTTCAAACTCAGGATCCAAAGGCCCATACCCAAGACTTGAAGAGCCAACTAGAAGATCAGAAGAGTAGTATATATATGAGTAGCTTTGAATTAGTTTAGAGAGCTGGAAAACTTTAGGGAGCCTTTGGGCATAGAACTACTCTCTGTATTTACTTTCTCTAGACTTCTAGTTTTACTTTCAGCATGTATTCTCCATCTTTGTTTTCATTTTCCAGAGCTATGAACAACTAAACCCCTTTCATTGGGTTAGGGAGCTCTGTTGTAATTTGATGGATCAATTTTTGTTTTCATTCTCCTTCTTCTATCTTTTCTCTTGATTTTACTAGAAAGCTTTCGATCTTCATCTAATTGGGTAGTTATCTTGGAAAAGAAGCTATTCATACTTGGATCTCTTCTGAACCTTGAAAGAGGAATGAAGGGATCATGCTAGAAATGCTTTCTCATGCTGGACCAAATTGGGTTTGGATAGATATGTGACTATAATCCTTCCAACACTTGATCTGGGAAATGCATGTGGTATAATCAGTGACCATACTTCATCTCTTCTCATGAGCAATTGACCAAGGAATTGGCTATTGATCAAGATTTGAGAGATTGAATTACAAGGAATTGTAATTCGATCACTTAAGATTGCCAATGAGATCAATGAATGCATTGATTGAGGAAGAGATGAAAATGAACTTGATCCGGAGAATGCAACATCTCCTGAGCCCAATGAATTCCCCATTTCTGATCTTACCCATTCTCTTTAATTTCTGCGATTTACTTTTATGAGCAATTGCCCCATTCCCATTTAAGATTCTGCAATTTACTTTCCGCCATTTACATTCAGCTCTTTATTCCTAGCATTTACTGTTTCCACTATTTACTTTCCCGCCATTTAATTTTCTGCAATTTTCTAATTCTGGTTCGCTCAACTAGAACATTCCTTTAATTAAAGTTGTTTGATCAATCAATCTCTGTGGGATTCGACCTCACTCTATTGTGAGTTTTTACTTGACGACGAATTCGGTACACCTGCCGAAGGAAATTTGCTGCGAGACGAGTTTTCCGTGTATCATGGCTCTTGAAAGAATGATGGGAAAAGGAGAAATGTTATCTGATGATCTGAAAAATCATAAAATTGATTCTTGAAGCAAGAAAAAGCAGTGAAAAGCTTGCAGAAAAAAAAAGAAAAAAAAAGAAGAAGAAGAAAAAAAAAGAAAGAAAAAAGAAAAGCAAGCAGAAAAAGCCAATACCCCTTTAAACCAAAAGGCAAGGGTGATAAAAAGGATGCAAGGCTTTGAGCATCAGTGGATAGGAGGACCCACAGGAATAAAATCCAGGCCTAAGCGGCTAAACCAAGCTGTCCCTAACCATGTGCTTGTGGCGTGAAGGTGTCAAGTGAAAACTTGAGACTGAGCGGTTAAAGTCGAGGTCCAAAGCAAAAAGAAGAGTATGCTTAAGAACCTTGGACACCTCTAATTGGGGACTCTAGCAAAGCTGAATCACAATCTGCAAAGGTTCACCCAGTTATGTGTCTGTGGCATTTATGTATCCGGTGGTAATACTGGAAAACAAAGTGCTTAGGGCCACGGCCAAGACTCATAAAGTAGCTGTGTTCAAGAATCAACATATTTAACTAGGAGAATCAATAACACTATCTGGATTCTGAGTTCCTATAGATGCCAATCATTCTGAACTTCAAGGAATAAAGTGAGATGCCAAAACTGTTCAGAAGCAAAAAGCTAAAAGCCCCGCTCATCTAATTAATACTGATCTTCATAGATGTTTTTGGAATTCATTGTATATTCTCTTCTTTTTATCCTATTTAATTTTCAGTTGCTTGGGGACAAGCAACAATTTAAGTTTGGTGTTGTGATGAGCGGATAATTTATACGCTTTTTGGCATTGTTTTTAGTATGTTTTTAGTATATTTTAATTAGTTTTTATTATTTTTTTATTAGTTTTTATTTAAAAATCATATTTCTGGACTTTACTATGAGTTTGTGTGTTTTTCTGTAATTTCAGGTATTTTTTTACTGAAATTGAGGGACCTGAGCAAAAATCTGATTCAAAGGCTGAAAAAGGATTGCAGATGCTGTTGGATTCTGACCTTCCTGCACTCAAAGTGGATTTTCTGGAGCTATAGATACTCAATTTGCGCGCTCTCAAGAATTCTGGCGTTTAACTCCAAAACTGGCATAAAAGCTGGAGTTAAACGCCCAAACTGGCACAAAAGCTGGCGTTTAACTCCAAGAAAAGTCTCTACACATGGATGCTTCAATGCTCAGCCCAAGCACACACCAAGTGGGCCCGGAAGAAGATTTCTGCATTAATTACTGATTTCTGTAAACCCTAGGCTACTAGTCTCTATAAATAGGACCTTATACTATTGTATTTTCATCTTTTGACCATCTTTGACTCATACTTTGATAGATCTTTTCACGTTTGGGAGGCTGGCCTCATGGCCATGCCTAGACCTTTTTCTTATGTATTTTCAACGGTGGAGTTTCTACACACCATAGATTAAGGTGTGGAGCTCTGTTGTTCTTCATGAATTAATACAAAGTACTATTGTTTTTCTATTCAACTCAAGTCTGTTTCTTCTCCAAGATATTCATTCGTTCTTCAACTTGATGAATGTGATGATCCGTGACACTCATCATCATTCTCACCTATGAATATGTGCCTAACAACCACCTCTGTTCTACTAGCAATGGCTTGAATGCGTATCTCTTGGGTTTCTAATCTAAGATTGGAACCTTCGTGGTACAGGCTAGAATTATTGGCGGCCATTCCTGAGATCCAGAAAGTCTAAACCTTGTCTGTGGTATTCTGAGTAGGATCTAGGAAGGGATGACTGTGACGAGCTTCAAACTCGTAATTGTGGGGCGTGTGACAGACGCAAAAGGATCAATGGATCCTATTTCGACATGATCGAGAACCGACAGATGATTAGCTGTGCGGTGACAGCGCATTTGGAATGTTTTCACTGAGAGGACGGAAAGTAGCCATTGACAACGGTGATGCCCAACATAAAGCTTGCCATGGAAGGGAGTATGAATGATTGGAAGAAGGCAATAGGAAAGCAGAGGTTCAGGAGGAACAAAGCATCTTCGTACGCTTATCTGAAACTCCTACCAATGAATTACATAAGTATCTCTATCTTTATTCTATTTTATGTTTATCTTTTAATTATCAATTCTCCATCACCATCTAAATTCGTCTGACTGAGATTTACAAGGTGACCATAGCTTGCTTCAAGCCGACAGTCTCCGTGGGATCGACCCTTACTCACGTAAGGTATTACTTGGACAACCCAATGCACTTGCTGGTTAGTTGTGCGGAATTGTGACAAAGTGTGATTCACGTTTAAGAGCTCTAAGTCTTTGGCGCCATTGTTGATGATCACAATTTCGTGCACCAGGGTTCATAGGCATATGATAGGTGTGGTTGATAACCATAAGAAGAATCAACATAACCATTGGATTGGTCTGCACCATGGGGTGAATTATGTTCATAGCATGCCGGAGGAGGTTGTTGCCATGAAGATTGTTCATATGCTTAAGGCTCCTCCCACCTTTGATTTCCAAATCCTTGATGCACATCCTCATTGAAATTCTTATTTCCTACAACATAGTTAGAACCAAACTTATAGCCAAAAGGGTGAGAATTCATAATAGAAAGAGAGAATAAAAACAAAAGCTACTAAGAAAATAAAGAAAATAGACTCCTAAAACTAGCAAAAACTAGCAAACAAACAAAAAGTCAAGCTATTTGATGAGAGAATTATTGTCGGCCTAGAATTTCTCTTAATAGATGATGACTTGCATCATCTACCCTTTTTCTAGGACCATAAAAGAGCATAATCTTGTTTGATCATTGCAATTCATGCATTATTTGATGAGCATTATAGTACATTGCTTTGAAATGAGCTTGTGCTGAATTTCAGGTGAAAAAGACATCAAAAAGGGATAAAAAACAATAAAAGAAGCTGGGCGTGTGAAACTGGTGTGCCACTTGGAGCAAACGCCACAAAATTGCATTGGCGTGGCACGCCAGAAGCTGGGCGTGGCATGCCAGTACTAAAATCCAGAGAGGATCCTCCAAGCATTTACATGGGCGTGGCACGCCAGAATCTGGGCATGGCACGCTAGTACAACTTTCCAGAGAGCAACAATGAAGGCCACCAAAGGGGCGTGGCATGCCAAACCCACCACTTGAGCCATGGGCGTGCCACTTGGTATTAAAGGCGTGGCACGCCAGCTTTAAAATCACTTGGGCGTGCCACTTGAGGAACCAGGCGTGGCACGCCAAGCTAAGAAGGACACAAATGAATGGGCGTGCCACTTGAGCAGCATGGCGTGGTACGCTGGTACAAAATTCCAGAGAGGAAGTTGAAGGCTAAAAAGGCTGGGTGTGCCACTTGAGCAGTAAGGCGTGGCACGCCAAGCTTCCACCCTTATTTGGGCATGCCACTTGAGCACATGGGCGTGGCACGCCAAGGTACAAAGAAGGCCAAAGTAAAGGCTGGGCGTGCCACTTGGTGTCGAAGACGTGGCACGCCAACTGAAGATCCTCACCTGGGCGTGCCACTCGAATGCTGGGCGTGGCACGCCAGCTACTGGAACTAAGGCAAATGATGGGTGTGGCACGCCAACACTTGGGCGTGGCACGCTGGTTATATTTTCCAGAGAGGGAGAAACAAGGCCAAACATATGGACATGCCACTTGGTATCGAAGGAGTGGCACACCAGCTTTAAAAATCACTTGGGCGTGCCACTTGAGTCCCAGGCATGGCACGCCATCATCACCAATCACCCAAGAGAAGACTTGAGCGTGCCACTTGAGTTCTGGGCATGGCACGCCAAGCAGGGGAGCCAAGCACATGATGGGCGTGGCACGCCAAACCCTGGGCGTGCCACGTTAGTTCAATATTCCAGAGAGATAGATCAAGCACATAGCATGGGCGTGGCACGCCAAACTCTGGGCGTGCCACGCTAATTCAAATTTTCAGAAGCTAAAAAGGAGAGGGAAAAAGGCCTGGGCGTGCCACTTGGGTTCGAAGGCGTGGCACGCCAGGCTAACCAAGGCTTTAAAAAGGCCTGGGCGTGCCACTTGGGTTCGAAGGCGTGGCACGCCAAGCTATTGATAAACTCCAATTTTGTGGTTTATCTTGTGCTTAATTTGGGAGATTTTATCACCTTTTCTCACATTTATTCAATGTAAAAGCATGGTTTTGCAATTCTCCCTTGATTTGTGCTTAAATGTGAAAACATGCTTTTTAGGCCCTTAAATTGGTGATTTTAACTCACCTTAGTTCCATTTGATGCCTTGATGTATTTGTTGAGTGATTTCAGGTTCATAAGGCAAGTATTGGATGGAAGAAGTGAGGAGAAAAGCATGCAAAGTGGGAGAACTCATGAAGAAATGAAGGAACCGCAAAGTTGTCAAGCCTGACCTCTTCGCACTCAATTGACCATAACTTGAGCTACAGAGGTCCAAATGAGACAGTTCTAGTTGCGTTGGAAAGATAACATCCGAGGCTTCAAAATGATATAAAATTTTCCATATTTTCCTGACATCTAGGGAGGCGCATGCACACTATACGCATGCATGTTGATAGAGCAGCGTGGGTCCACTTTGGGCAACTCGTTGGGGGCAATTTCTAGCTCATTTTAGGCCCAATCCAACTCATTTCTGATGCTATTGAACCTAAGGATTGAGGGGGGAATGAACCAAGTAGTCATAGTTTAGTTTTTTTTTATCATGTTTTAGGGTAGAATTCTAGAGAGAGAGAGACTCTCTCCTCTCTCTAGATTTAGGATAGAAATTAGGGTAAAGTTAGGTTAATCACTCTCCAATTTCTCTTTCAATTCTTGTTTTGATTTTAATTCTCATTATATTTTAGTGTTCTATTATCTTAATCTTCTTAGTTTCTCTTGTTGATTTCTTATTTTGTTCTCTTTTATGTTTATGAACAATTGTTGGATCTTAATTTTCTTTAATGCAATTTTATGTTTCCATGTTTCTTTTATGTTGATCTTGATTGTTATTGTTAATTTCTTGCTTATGTTAGTTGTGGGTTCTTTTAATTCTTGCATTTTATGATGTTTACTTTTATTGCGCACTAAGTGCTTGATAAAATTTTCCTCTAGTTTTTGAGTAGTTTTCTTTACTCTTGGCCTAGGCTAAGGGGATTGAGTGACCTTGAGTCATTGGGTCTCAATGATTTGGTGATTTGAGAACCCTTGATGATCAATTTGATACTCATTGATACCAACCCACTACTAATCTAATTAGTAGATAGGTTGGAACTTATGGGTTGATGTGATCAAATCCATTTGACGTACTTCAAGTCTAGGAGTAGATATTACGTACTTAAGACTTTTGGAAGTAGACTTAATGAGCTTGGTTCCTCATAATTGTCAATATATGGTTTGTAGACAAGGATGGTGATCTCAATTACCTATGTCTAGCCAAGAGTTCTTTCCCATTTATTTTACTAGTTCTTATTATTTACTTTCTTGCTATTTACTTTTCTTGTCAATTATCAAAAATCAAACCTCCCTTGCATCTTCATAGCCAATAATTAAGCACTTTATTGCAATTCCTTGTGAGACGACCCGAAGTTTAAATACTTCGATTATAAATTCATTGGGGTTTGTACTTGTGACAACTCAAATTTTTTATGTGAGAATTGTTTGTTGGTGTAGAACTATACTTGCAACGAAAATTCATTTTGTGTGAAATTCTATACCGATACGACAAGTCTCATCTATCAGCTATCCAAGGTCTTAAAGAACCGTGGGCGTGCCACTTGGGCTCGAAGGCGTGGCACACCAGGGTGGTCAATAGAGGAAGACGTGCCACTTGAGGATTGATAGCAAAAATTGTTGTCGGCCTAGATTTTCTTCCTAAAGAAAGGAATTACTTCGTTGTAAGCATAGCTCCAAACCAACAAACAACTCTCACATCAAATTAAAATATGGTTTTGTCACATGTACAAACCCCAATGAAAATTAACCGAAGTATTTAAACTCTGGGTCGTCTCACAAGAAATTGCAATGAAATGAATGATTATTGGCTATGAAAGAGCAAGGGGTTTGGTTGATGGTGCACGAAATTGTGATCATCAACAATGGCGCCAAAGGACTTGGTGCTCTTAAACATGAATCACACTTTGTCACAATTCCGCACAACTAACCAGCAAGTGCACTGGGTCGTCCAAGTAATAAACCTTACGTGAGTAAGGGTCGATCCCACGGAGACTGTCGGCTTGAAGCAAGCTATGGTCACCTTGTAAATCTCAGTCAGGCGAATTCAGATGGTGATGGAGAATTGATAATTAAAAGATAAATAAAACATAAAATAAAGATAGAGATACTTATGTAATTCTTTGGTTGAAATTTTAGATAAGCGTATGAAGATGCTTTGTTCCTCCTGAACCTCTGCTTTCCTATTGCCTTCTTCCAATCATTCATACTCCTTTCCATGGCAAGCTTTATGTTGGGCATCACCGTTGTCAATGGCTACTTCCCGTCCTTTCAGTGAAAATGTTCTACGCACGCTGTCACCGCACGGCTAATCATCTGTCGATTCTCGATCATGTTGGAATAGGATCCATTGATCCTTTTGCGTCTGTCACACCCCCAACAATCGCGAGTTTGAAGCTCGTCACAGTCATCCCTTCCCAGATCCAACTCGGAATACCACAGACAACGTTTAAACTTTCCGAATCTCAAGAATGATGATGACAAGTCATCTTAGCCTAGTTTCACTAGTCTTTTTCTTTTGTTTTCACTTGAATTGTGCACTTTCTTGAGTTACAAGCAAGTCAATTAGGTAGATTTTCATGCTTCCTTTGATTTAATCAACCATGTATGAATTCATGCTATTTCAAGAGGTTTTATACTATAATTGTCACATATTATGAAAGAATGAATATCTCATGATTTTAAGCATAGCTTTGACGTGTTTGGTTGATTAATGATAGGTGAAGAAAGCTTGGAGAAAGGTTGAAGCAAGAAGGAATAGCTAGGAGTAAAGAGAGGACAATGGAATAAGTGAAATTGAACCAGGAAGCAAAAAGCTGGACCTAAAGTTAGCCTCAAACTTTTGCACAAACTTTTGGGTGAAAAGTTAGCCCCAACGTTAGCCCCTAACTTTTGGGCTAACGTTGGAACTTGAAAATCACTCCCTGGGCACCAAAAGTTTGCGCCAACGTTAGCCCCTAACTTGGTGGCTAACGTTGGCATAAGAAAAACCTCCCTGGCCACCAAAAGTTTGCGCCAACGTTAGCCCCTAACTTTTGGGCTAACGTTGGCACATGAAAAATACAAGGGGAGGAGCAAAGGTTTGCGCCAACGTTAGCCTCTAACTTTTGGGCTAACGTTGGCGCCATAAGTACACATTAGGAGGCCAACGTTAGAGCAAAAGTTAGACCCCTAACTTTTGTCCCAACGTGGATAGCAGCAAGTTATGGTGGCTGATATGAAAAGTTGGAGCAAAAGTTAGCCCCTAACTTTTGCTCAAACTTTTACTCCAACTTTTGCAAAACTCCAACCCGGTTCATTTGGTTCACTTTGGTTCTTCTCCAAACTCCAAGAGCAATCAACCAAGGCCTCTTTCAACCCAATTCCACCAAGAGCAAAGGCCCAACTCAAGGCTTGAAGATCATTTGAAGAAAGTGTATAAATAGGATAGAATTCAAGTTCTTCGGGGAGCTTTCCCTTTGAATTTTCATAATAGTTTTCGGAGAGCTTTGGATATTGAGTGATCTTTAATTTCTTAGTCTTGGGGAAGGAGAATTCACTTCTCTTCCTCTTAGTTTTATTGCTTTCAATTTCAATTACAATTGTCTTAGATCTTGGGTTGGAGAATTGAAGAAATTCTGTTTCAATCTCATCCTTGGATCTCTCTGCTTTATTTACTGCTTGATTGAATTTAATTTCTGTTAATTGCTCTTCATCTACTTTCCTTGCAATTTACAATTCCCTTGCAATTGTTCTTGTTGGATCTAGGAAGGCATTGAGATCTAGACTCGGTTTTCTAGTCTTTGGGTCCTGAGATCTGAACTTTCAATTTCTAATTCTCTGTTTACTGTTTTCATGTTCATTTACTTTTCTGCTTCAAGATCCGATTTAACCCAAACCCTCTTCTACTTCTCTGCTTGATGCAAATTTACTTTTCCTTGTTTAATTTCTGCAAATCCAAGTCCCAATCCCCTTTACAATTCAAGTCATTTACATTTCTTGCACTTTAAGATTCCGCAATTTACATTTTTTGCATTCCAAGTTTCTGCCATTTAATTTCTTGTTCTTTAAGATTCAGCAATTTATTTCCTGTTCTCTTTAATTCCATGCAATTTAATTTCTGCAAATCACAAAACATTCAACCAAATCTTGATTAAAATTGCTCAATCCTTCAATCCCTGTGGGATCGACCTCACTCCCGTGAGTTTTTATTACTTGATGCGACCCAGTACACTTGCCGGTTAGATTTGTGTGTTTTGGGAGAAATTTATTTTTCCACCAAAATACTCATCAAGTTTTTGGCGCCGTTGCCGGGGATTGATTAGATTGACAATGATTAAGTGAGGTGGTGATCTAGATCAAGCACTTTTTCTTTATTTTTCTCTAATTTTGACTAACCCACTAACTGTTTGAATTTCTGCTTAAGTTAACACTAACTTCACTCTAGCAATAGAGTGCTTAATTTTAGTTCCTGGTTCTGTGTTTATGTCAGGAGGAAAAAGCAATGAATCTACACCTTTTGATCCTGAAACATTTTGGAGGTTGAGAAGAAAACCAAGAAATGGAAGAAAATCCAACAAATCCACAAGTGGGAGTGGCCAACAACAATGGTCAACCCCAAAGGAGAGTATTGGCTTCATACACCTTTGCAAATGCTAGACATTGTGGAAGCAGCATTTTCACCCCTAATGTCAATGCAAATAACTTTGAATTGAAGCCACAACTTATTACATTGGTCCAAAACAACTGCTCGTTTGGGGGAGGACCATTGGAGGATCCAAATCAACATCTATCTACCTTCTTAAGGATTTGTGACACTGTCAAGTCCAATGGCGTGAATCCTGAGACCTACAAGCTTCTGCTGTTCCCGTTCTCATTAAGGGACAAGGCCGCACAATGGCTTGAAACTTTTTCTCAAGGAAGCATCATTAGCTGGGATGATTTGGTGACTAAATTTCTAGCCAAATTTTACCCACCTCAAAGGGTTAACAGGCTGAAAACCGAGGTACAAACATTCACACAATTGGATGCTGAAAATCTGTATAAAGCATGGGAGAGATACAAGGCTCTGCTGAGGAAATGTCCACCAGAAATGTTCACTGAGTGGGACAAGCTACAGAACTTCTATGAAGGACTCACTCTAAAGGCTCAAGAATCACTTGACCACTCAGCTGGAGGATCATTGCAACTGATAAAAACAGCAGAAGAAGCTCAAAATCTTATTGACATGGTGGCCAACAATCAATATTTCTTTGCTCACCAAAGAAATCGCCAAACATCACAAAGGAGAGGAGTAATGGAGCTAGAAGGAGTAGACATCATCCTAGCTCAAAACAAGATGATGCAGCAGCAAATTCAACAACAATTTGATCAAATGGCCAAGAGGATTGATAGTCTCCAAGTTGCAGCAATCAACACAAGCCAATCATCAACCAAATGGGGGCAGAATGAGGAGAACCGAGAAGAACAACAACAAGAACAACCTCAATATGTGCACAACCAAGGCTCAGGTCAAAATGAAGTTTATGGTGACACCTACAATCCATCCTGGAGGAACCACCCCAACCTGAGATGGGGTGATAATCAAAATCAGTGGCAGAAAAATAACAACTCCAACCATTCCCGCAACACACACAACCAAAATCATTCATCTAACAACACTAACCAATACAAGAAACCACAAAACACATATCAACCACCCCACAATAATTCACAAATTCACCAAAATAACTTCTCCACACCACCATTCAACTCACAAAATGCCCACCTCAATGCTCCAAACAATTTCTAGCCACAACAATCATACCCTGCCATACCACCCACTGACCATCATGAAACCAGGATCTCAAGTCTTGAAGTAGCCTTGCAAACCCTTACCCAAAACACACAGTCACTTGCCCAGACCACTCAAGGTTTAGCCAAGGGACAAGAGATTTTGCTCAAAGGACAAGAGAGACATGAAGCCACCATGAAGAATCTTGAACGGCAAGTGGGACAATTGGCCAAACAAGCTGAACGGCCAACCAATGTTCTCCCAAGTGATACAATCTCCAATCCAAAGGACACAGGAAAAGCCATAAAATGGGAGGAGTGCAAGGCAATCACAGTGGGAAGTGAGAAGACTGGAGGGAAAAAAGTCATCAATCAGGAAGAACACAACAGAGAAGTTCCACAAGAAGAGACAGAAGAGAGAAGAGAAAAGGATAGAAAGACCAAGAATGCAGAAAGCTCAAAGAGAGACAAGAACATCCTTAAGCCACAGCTACAAGAGAAGAAGGAAGGGGTGAAGCCATATATCCCCAAACTTCCATACCCTCAGAGGTTCAAAAAAGAGAATGAGGATAAGAAATACTCAAAGTTCCTGGACATATTCAAGACACTCAGCATCAATATTCCTTTCTTAGAAGCACTTGAACAGATGCCATTGTATGCCAAATTTATGAAGGAAATGCTGACAAAGAAAAAGTCTCTAAAAGAAGGACAAATTGTTGAGATGACAATGGAATGTAGTGCTATTCTCCAAAGAGAGTTGCCAGAGAAGAAAGATGACCCTGGGAGTTTTTATATACCTTGCACCATAGGAGACATAACAATTGAAAAGTCATTCTGTGACCTTGGTGCAAGCATAAACTTGATGCCTTTGTCTCTAATGAGGAAACTTCAAATTTGTGAGCTGAAATCCTCACGAATATTCCTTCAAATGGCTGACAAATCCATCCAGCAAGCAGTTGGAGTTGTAGAGAATGTACTGGTACAAGTGGGGAAATTCCTTCTCCCAGCTGATTTTGTCATCCTGGATATGGAGGAGGACCCTAACACTCCCATCATTCTGAGGAGGCCTTTCCTAGCTACGGACAGAGCATTGATAGATATTGAAAAAGGGGAATTGTTGCTGAGAGTGCATGATGAGCACCTAGCATTCCATGTTTTTAAAACCCCACATGAGCCCACTCAAGAAGAAGAGTGTACGGAGGATAAGGCCAGAGATCAAAGTTTGAAGGAGGTAGTCAATGAGTTAGCTCCAAAACTTCTAAATCCATGCTTGAAAGAAGTAGAGATGGTGCAACAGACCAAAGAAATCAAGGAGGAACTTGATCCAAAACCTCCAGATGAGAAATTTAACATCTCAGATAAGGAACCACCAAGGCAGGGAGTATCTTTTGAGAAAGAAAAGAAGAAGAGGCCAAGAGGGTGGAGAAACAAGAAGATCCCTACTGAAGGCTTTTCACTAGGGGATAAAGTAGTGTTAAACACCCAACCAATGAAGGTGTCCCCACAATCATCTGAATACTACACTGTGAACCGGGTCCTTTCACTTGAACACCTAGAGATCATCAAAGAGGAGACCGGAAGAAAGTTCACAGTAAGAGGAGAAAAGCTGAGGCATTATGATTTTCAACCTCTATGATCAAAGAACAAGATGTCAAGCTAGTGACATTAAAAGAGCGCTTGTTGGGAGGCAACCCAACCTGAGGTAGTTTTCTTTTCATAGCTTTTTCAATAAAAATGTTGAATAAATAAGTATGTATTGCAAGGAGCTAAGTTTGGTGTTGCACACCAAAACAATTTAAGGGAGAATGAAGGATTCTAAGTTTGGTGTTCCACCAAAATCTCATTTAAAAGCATACTCTCACCTCTTGCATAATGATAGCTCCAAGCAATCAGACAAATTATTCAACCAGTTAATTGCTTCTTAGTTTGGTTCCATAACCTTTAGCAAGGCCAAAAGAATTCATAAATGTACAACCTGTTGCATCAGAGACAGTGGCAAGGAATTAAGTTTAGTGTTCCCAAACCAAATTAAATCCAAAAGCCACACTCAATTCATGCATACTAACCAGTCACCTAAGGGCTTGAGAAGCAAGCAACTTTTGAGAATTGTGCAGGAAACTAACCACCATTTGAGGACATTATGCATCATAACTCAAAAGGGGCATAACAGAAGGAAGGATAAAAGAACTGCAAACCAATAGGTTGTACCTATACTTAACTCTTACTATTGAGAAATTCTTTGATTTATGTCTTGCTAAGGTGTTCATCTAGTACAAGTAGAATCATTTTTCTTTGCAATAAGTAAGCTAGTCCAAGTATGTGCTTGTGTGTTTACTTTCACTTAACTAACTGCATGTTTTGTCCCCTGCATTTTCAATTCAATAAAAGAAATGTTTGAATGTGAAGTAAGATGGTCTCTATTAGATAGAAGTAGAATAAAAGTAAGTGGTGGTATGTGTGTGATTGTATAATAGCTCACTTTTAGTGAATAAAGAGCCAGGATATTTCCTTCTAAGTATAGAGTGGCCTACTGTCTATGAATCTCAATCGAATAAAAATCCTTGGTTAAAAAGAAAAACAAAAAGAAAGAAAAAAAGAAGTAGCAGAACAAAAGAAAAACAAAAAGAAACAAAGCTGGACACCAATAGCTTGAACCTTAGAATATATGCCTGTGATGTCTTTGTATTAGGATCTGCTTGGATTATTAAGCTCTTTGGAGTGCATCAACACTCGGTGACTTGGGTTAACTAACCCGGGATCATCAGCTGAAAGTCCACTATCAAGAGCAACCTAACTACAAGGTATTTAGCAGCCCAAAGAGG
The DNA here is from genome assembly GCF_059453495.1 of Arachis ipaensis. NCBI lineage: Eukaryota > Viridiplantae > Streptophyta > Magnoliopsida > Fabales > Fabaceae > Arachis > Arachis ipaensis. Next base: position 88,678,328 of record NC_142444.1, read on the forward strand.
TGCTGGGCATCAATGTTTTAAGAAGGAATGTGAGCCAAGTGTCTATAGTGAATAATGTGTCAAGTATAAAGAAAAGGAAATGAACTTGCTACACATGACACTCAATTAAAGCTTATGAACAAAGCAATAGCCAAGGATAAAGGAATAATGAGAGGTCATAGCAGTATGTTGCTTGAAGCTTGAAGGAGACTTTCTAGGCCTAGGAGTCAATAAGAAGTGAGTATTTACATATCCACACAAAATCCCATGAACTATCAATAATACTCTGCTAGCATGAACATCCTCTTCCATTTCATCCTTTCTTCTCAATAAATTTTTTTTTTCTTGCTTGGGGACAAGCAAGCTTTAAGTTTGGTGTTGTGATGACAAGTCATCTTAGCCTAGTTTCACTAGTCTTTTTCTTTTGTTTTCACTTGAATTGTGCACTTTCTTGAGCTACAAGCAAGTCAATTAGGTAGATTTTCATGCTTCCTTTGATTTAATCAACCATGTATGAATTCATGCTATTTCATGAGGTTTTATACTATAATTGTCACATATTATGAAAAAATGAATATCTCATGATTTTAAGCATAGCTTTGACGTGTTTGGTTGATTAATGATAGGTGAAGAAAGCTTGGAGAAAGGTTGAAGCAAGAAGGAATAGCTAGGAGTAAAGAGAGGACAATGGAATAAGTGAAATTGAACTAGGAAGCAAAAAGCTGGACCTAAAGTTAGCCTCAAACTTTTGCACAAACTTTTGGGTGAAAAGTTAGCCCCAACGTTAGCCCTTAACTTTTGGGCTAACGTTGGAACTTGAAAATCACTCCCTGGGCACCAAAAGTTTGCGCCAACGTTAGCCCCTAACTTGGTGGCTAACGTTGGCATAAGAAAAACCTCCCTGGCCACCAAAAGTTTGCGCCAACGTTAGCCCCTAACTTTTGGGCTAACGTTGGCAGATGAAAAATACAAGGGGAGGAGCAAAAGTTTGCGCCAACGTTAGCCTCTAACTTTTGGGCTAACATTGGCGCCATAAGTACACATTAGGAGGCCAACGTTGGAGCAAAAGTTAGACCCCTAACTTTTGTCCCAACATGGATAGCAGCAAGTTATGGTGGCTGATATGAAAAGTTGGAGCAAAAGTTAGCCCCTAACTTTTGCTCAAACTTTTACTCCAACTTTTGCAAAACTCCAACCCGGTTCATTTGGTTCACTTTGGTTCTTCTCCAAACTCCAAGAGCAATCAACCAAGGCCTCTTTCAACCCAATTCCACCAAGAGCAAAGGCCCAACTCAAGGCTTGAAGATCATTTGAAGAAAGTGTATAAATAGGATAGAATTCAAGTTCTTCGGGGAGCTTTCCCTTTGAATTTTCATAATAGTTTTCGGAGAGCTTTGGATATTGAGTGATCTTTAATTTCTTAGTCTTGGGGAAGGATAATTCACTTCTCTTCCTCTTAGTTTTATTGCTTTCAATTTCAATTACAATTGACTTGGATCTTGGGTTGGAGAATTGAAGAAATTCTGTTTCAATCTCATCCTTGGATCTCTCTGCTTTATTTACTGCTTGATTGAATTTAATTTCTGTTAATTGCTCTTCATCTACTTTCCTTGCAATTTACAATTCCCTTGCAATTGTTCTTGTTGGATCTAGGAAGGCATTGAGATCTAGACTCGGTTTTCTAGTCTCTGGGTCCTGAGATCTGAACTTTCAATTTCTAATTCTCTGTTTACTGTTTTCATGTTCATTTACTTTTCTGCTTCAAGATCCGATTTAACCCAAACCCTCTTCTACTTCTCTGCTTGATGCAAATTTACTTTTCCTTGTTTAATTTCTGCAAATCCAAGTCCCAATCCCCTTTATAATTCAAGTCATTTACATTTCTTGCACTTTAAGATTCCGCAATTTACATTTCTTGCATTCTAAGTTTCTGCCATTTAATTTCTTGTTCTTTAAGATTCAGCAATTTATTTCCTGTTCTCTTTAATTCCATGCAATTTAATTTCTGCAAATCACAAAACATTCAACCAAATCTTGATTAGCTTGACTAAATTAACCACTAAGCTAAAATTGCTCAATCCTTCAATCCCTGTGGGATCGACCTCACTCCCGTGAGTTTTTATTACTTGATGCGACCCGGTACACTTGCCGGTTAGATTTGTGTGTTTTGGGAGAAATTCATTTTTCCACCAAAATACTCATCAAATGACCGCCAATAATTCTAGCCTATACCACGAAGGTTCTAATCTTAGATTAGAAACCCAAGAGATACACATTCAAGCTTGTTTGCATGTAGAACAGAAGTGGTTGTCAGTCACGCGTTCATAGGTGAGAATGGTGATGAGTGTCACATAATCATCACATTCATCATGTTCTTGGGTGCGAATGATTATCTTGGAGAAGAAATAGACTTGAGTTGAATAGAAAAACAATAGTACTTTGTATTAATTCATGAAGAACAGCAGAGCTCCACACCTTAATCTATGGTGTGTAGAAACTCCACCATTGAAAAAACAAAAGTGATAATGGTGTAAGCATGGCCGAATGGCCAGCCTCCAAGGTCTAGGGACTAAACGTCCAAAGATTTGAAAATACAATATCAAAAGGTCCTATTTATAGAGAACTAGTAGCCTAGGGTCACAGAAATGAGTAATTAATGCATAAATCTTCCTCCGGGCCCACTTGGTGTGTGCTTGGGCTGAGCATTGAAGCTTTCATGTGTAGAGACTTTTCTTGGAGTTAAACGCCAGCTTTTGTGCCAGTTTGGGCGTTTAACTCCAGCTTTTGTGCCAGTTTTGGAGTTAAACGCTAGAATTCTTGAGCTGACTTGGAACGCCTATTTGGGCCATCAAATCTCAGACAAAGTATCGACTATTATATATTGCTGTAAAGCCCAGGATGTCTACTTTCCAACGCAATTGAGAGTGCGCCAATTGGGCTTCTGTAGCTCCAGAAAATCCACTTTGAATGCAGGGAGATCAGGATCCAACAGCATCTGCAGTCTTTTTTCAGCCTCTAAATCAGATTTTTGCTCAGGTCCCTCAATTTCAGCCAGAAAATACCTGAAATCACAGAAAAACACACAAACTCATATTAAAGTCCATAAGAGTAATTTTTATTTAAAAACTAATAAAAACATAATAAAAACTAACTAAAATATACTAAAAACATACTAAAAATAATGCCAAAAGGCGTATAAATTATCCTCTCATCACAATACCAAACTTAAATTGTTACTTGTCCCCAAGCAACTAAAAATCAAATAGGATAAAAAGAAGAGAATATACAATAAATTCCAAAAACATCTATGAAGATCAGTATTAATTAGATGAGCGGGGCTATTAGCTTTTTGCTTCTGAACAGTTTTGGCATCTCACTTTTTCCTTTGAAGTTCAGAATGATTGGCTTCTATAGGAACTCAGAATCTAGATAGTGTTATTGATTCTCCTAGTTAAGTATGTTGATTCTTGAACACAGCTACTTTTTGAGTCTTGGCCATGACCCTAAGCATTTTGTTTTCCAGTATTACCACCGGATACATAAATGCCACAGACACATAACTGGGTGAACCTTTTCAGATTGTGACTCAGCTTTGCTAGAGTCCCCAATTAGAGGTGTCCAGAGCTCTTAAGCACACTCTTTTTGCTTTTGGACCATGACTTTAACCGCTCAGTCTCAAGTTTTTACTTGACACCTTCACGCCAGAAGCACATGGTTAGGGACAGCTTGGTTTAGCCGCTTAGGCCAGGATTTTATTCCTGTGGGCCCTCCTATCTACTGATACTCAAAGCCTTGGATCCCTTTTTATCACCCTTGCCTTTTGGTTTAAAGCGGTATTGGCTTTTTCTGCTTGTTTTTCTTTTTTCTTTCTTTTTTTTCTTTTCTCTCTCTCTTTTTTTTCGCATATATCCTTTTTTCTGCAAGCTTTTCACTGCTTTTTCTTGCTTCAAGAATCAATTTTATGATTTTTCAGATCATCAGATAGCATTTCTCCTTTTCCCTCATTCTTTCAAGAGCCAACAATTTTAACATTCATAAACAATCAAATTCAAAAATATGCACTATTCAAGCATTCATTCAGAAAAACAATAGTATTGCCACCACATCAAAATAACTAAACTGTTTTAAAATTTGAAACTCATGCACTTCTTTTTCTTTTTCAAAAAACATTTTTCATTTTAAGAGAGGTGATGGATTCATTTTCATAGCTTTAAGGCATAGACACTTAGACACTAATGATCATGTGATAAAGACACAAACATAAATAAACATAAAGCACAATTTTTGAAAAACAGAAAATAAAGAACAAGGAAATTAAAGAACGGGTCCACCTTAGTGATGGCGGCTTGTTCTTCCTCTTGAAGATCTTATGGAGTGCTTGAGCTCCTCAATGTCTCTTCCTTGCCTTTGTTGCTCCTCTCTCATGGTCCTTTGGTCTTCTCTAATTTCATGGAGGAGGATGGAATGCTCTTGGTGCTCCACCCTTAGTTGTCCCATGTTAGAACTTAATTCTCCTAGGGAGGTGTTCATTTACTCCCAATAGTTTTGTGGAGGAAAATGCATTCCTTGAGGTATCTCAGGGATTTCATGATGAGGAGTTTCCTCATGCTCTTGTCCATGAATGGGATCTCTTGTTTGCTCCATCCTTTTCTTAGTGATGGGCTTGTCCTCATCAATGAGGATGTCTTCCTCTATGTCAATTCCAACTGAGTTGCAGAGGTGACAAATGAGGTGAGAAAAGGCTAACCTTGCCACAGTAGAGGACTTGTCCGCCACCTTGTAGAGTTATTGGGATATAACCTCATGAACTTCTACTTCTTCTCTAATCATGATGCTATGAATCATGATAGCCTGGTCTATAGTAACTTCAAATCGGTTGCTAGTAGGAATGATTGAGCGTTAGATGAACTCCAACCATCCCCTAACCACGGGCTTGAGGTCATGCCTTCTTAGTTGAACCGGCTTCCCTCTTGAATCTCTCTTCCATTGAGCGCCCTCTTCACAGATGTCCATGAGGACTTGGTCTAACCTTTGATCAAAGTTGACCCTTCTAGTGTATGGGTGTGCATCTCCTTGCATCATAGGTAAATTGAATGCCAACCTTACATTTTTCAGACTAAAGTCTAAATATTTCCCTCGGACCATTGTAAGCCAATTCTTGGGATCCGGGTTCACACTTTGATCATGGTTCTTGGTGATCCATGAATTGGCATAGAACTCTTGAACCATTAAGATTCCGACTTGTTGAATGGGGTTGGTGAGAACTTCCCAACCTCTTCTTCGGATCTCATGTTGGATCTCCGGATATTCACCCTTTTTGAGCTTAAAAGGGACCTCGGGGATCACCTTCTTCTTGGCCACAACTTCATAGAAGTGGTCTTGATGCACCCTTGAGAGGAATCTCTCCATCTCCCATTATTCGGAGGTGGAAGCTTTTGCCTTTCCTTTCCTCTTTCTAGAGGTTTCTCCGGCCTTTGGTGCCATTAATGGTTATGGAAAAATAAAAAAGCTTTAGCTTTTACCACACCAAACTTAGAAAGTTGCTCGTCCTCAAGCAAAAGAAGAAAGAAGAGAGTAGAAGAAGAAGAAATAGAGGAGATGGAGGGGGCTTAGTGTTTCGGCCAAGGGGGATAGGTAGTGTGTATGTTGTGTGAAAATGAAGGAGTGAAGATGTGTTTATATAGGAGTGGAGAGGGGGGTATGGTTCGGCCATTATGGGTGAATTTGGGTGGGAAAGTGGTTTGAATTTGAATGGTGAGGTAGGTGGGGTTTTATGAAGGATGGATGTGAGTGGTGAAGAGAATGGTGGGATTTGATAGGTGAGGGGTTTTTGGGGAAGAGGTATTGAGGTGATTGGTAAATGGGTGAAGAAGAGAGAGAGAGTTGGGGTAGGTGGGGATCCTGTGGGGTCCACAGATCCTGAGGTGTTAAGGATTTCTCATCCCTGCACCATATGGCGTGCAAAATGCCCCTTGCTGCCAATCCTGGCGTTAAACGCCAGGCTGCTGCCCCTTTCTGGCATTTAACGCCAGCTTCTTGCCCATTCCTGGCGTTAAACGCCAGTCTGGTGCCCATTTCTGGCGTTAAACTCCCAGAATGGTGCCAGACTGGGCGTTTAACGCCCATTCTGCTACCCTTACTGGCGTTTAAACGCCAGTAAGTTTCTCCTCCAGGGTGTTCTATTTTTAATTCTATTTTTCCTTCTGTTTTTGCTTTTTCAATTGTTTTTGTGACTTCACATGATCATCAACCTACAGAAAACATAAAATAGGAAAAGAAAATAGAAATTTAACTTAGATAAGTAAAAATTGGGTTGCCTCCCAACAAGCGCTTCTTTAATGTCAATAGCTTGACAGTGGGCTCTCATGGAGCCTCACAGATGTTCAGAGCAATGTTGGAATCTCCCAACACCAAACTTAGAGTTTGAACGTGCGGGTTCAACACCAAACTTAAAGTTTGGTTGTGGCCTCCCAACACCAAACTTAGAGTTTGAGTGTGGGGGCTCTGTTTGTCTCTGTATTGAGAGAAGCTCTTCATGCTTCCTCTCCATGGTTACAGAAGGGTATCCTTGAGCTTTAAACACAAGGGAGTCTTCATTCACTTGAATGATCAATTCTCCTCTGTCAACATCAATCACAGCTTTTGCTGTGGCTAGGAAGGGTCTGCCAAGGATGACAGATTCATCCACACACTTTCCAGTCTCTAGGATTATGAAATCAGCAGGGATGTAGTGGTCTTCAACTTTTACCAAGACATCTTCTACAAGTCCATAAGCCTGTTTCTTTGAATTGTCTGCCATCTCTAGTGAGATTCTAGCAGCTTGTACCTCAATGATCCCTAGTTTCTCCATTACAGAGAGAGGCATAAGGTTTATACTTGACCCTAGGTCACACAGAGCCTTTTCAAAGGTCATGGTGCCTATGGTACAAGGTATTGAGAACTTTCCAGGATCTTGTCTCTTCAGAGGTAATCTCTGCCTAGTCAAGTTATCCAGTTCTTTGATGAGCAATGGAGGTTCATCCTCCCAAGTCTCATTACCAAACAACCTGGCATTTAGCTTCATGATTGCTCCAAGGTACTTAGCAACTTGCTCTTCAGGAACATCTTCATCTTCTTCAGAGGAAGAATACTCATCAGAGCTCATGAATGGCAAAAGTAAATTCAATGGAATCTCTATGGTCTCAGTGTGAGCCTCAGATTCCCATGGTTCCTCATTAGGGAACTCCATGGAGGCCAGTGGACGTCCATTGAGGTATTTCTCAGTGGAGATCACTGCTTCTTCCTCCTCTCCAGGTTCGGCCATGTGAGACGTGTGATGCTAGGGCATTTTGGCCAGTTTCACTGACCTTTTATTTACTGTTTTTAAGGTAGTTTCATGCATTTTCTTAGGAAATAATCTAGTTTTGGGTAGATATTCACTTACATCTTGATTCAAGCATACATTGCGCACTTTACATGATTTCATGAGAATTTTGCACAAATTATATGATAAATTGGATGATGCATAATCCCATGATTAAGAGCAAGACTTTGATGCCCTTTGTTTGATTGATTTCAGGCCAAAAGAAGAAGAGAAGAAGCCACGTTAGTGGCTACGTTAGTTACACTAACATGGGCACTAACGTGGAAGGAAGGAAAGCCCCAACGTTAGTGAGAAAATTTAGTGGCATTAACTTTGAAGAAAGGAAATGGAGCCAACGTTAGTGACACTTAACATTATCACTAATGTTGTACCAAGCTCATAAGTGGCCACGTTAGTTGCCATGTTAACTTAGTTAACGTGGCCGCTAACGTTAAGAAGGAAAGGGGGGATACTCGGGAAGTCTGGAAATTGGGGAATTGAGGGATGGAAGAGGGGTCTTCGGACTCCCTTCCCTCACACACTTTTTCTTTTCTTTCTTTGTACTTTTCATTTATGAATTTTGAAGTTTTATTTTCAGTTTCAATCTTCATCTTTACTTTTCTGCACTTTCTTTCTTTTCTATTTTGGTAGAGCAATGATCAACTAACTCTTTACATTGGGTTAGAGAGCTCTATTGTAATTCAATGGATCAATTGTAGTTCTTATTCTTCTTCTTCTTTCTTTTCTCTTGATTTTACTTGAAAGCTTTCGGTCTTCATCTAATTGGGTAGTTATCTTGGAAAAGAAGCTATTCATACTTGGATCTCTTCTGAACCTTGAAAGAGGAATGAAGAGATCAAGCTAGAAATGCTTTCTCATGCTGGACCAAATTGGGTTTGGATGGATATGTGACTATAATCCTCTCAACACTTGATTTGGGAAATGCATGTGGTATAATCAGTGACCATACTTCATCTCTTCTCATGAGCAATTGACCAAGGAATTGGCTATTGATCAAGATTTGAGAGATTGAATTACAAGAAATTATAATTCAATCACTTAAGATTGCCAAGGAGATCAATGAGTGCATTGATTGAGGAAGAGATGAGAATGAATATGATCCGGAGGATTGCAATATCTCTTGATCCCAATGTTCATTTTATTTTTAGTTCTTACATTTACTTTTCTTGTCATTTTACTTTTCTGCACTTTATTGCTTTCTTTACTTTTCTGTCAATTTACATTTCCTTGTTACTTATCACTCCATTATGATTCGTCTAACTAGGATAATCAATTAACCATTGATTGCTTAATCCGTTAATCTCTGTGGGATTCGACCTCACTCTTTTGTGAGTTTTACTTGACGACAATTCGGTACACTTGCCGAAGGGAGATTTGTTGAGAGACAAGTTTTTCGTGCATCAATGTGTTTATGGCCTTGCACTCTCTCTTTGGATTCTCTTCTGTATTGCTTGGGAGAGTACTAGGAGAGAGTTCAGTAATTTTCTTACTCAGCTGACTGGTGGACGAAATTGTGAACCATTCTCTTTGTATTTGTGTGAAATTTAATAATTGGCTCTATTTGAATTCACAACTCCGTTCAACTAACCAGCAAGTGTACTGGGTCGTCCAAGTAATAAACCTTACGTGAGTAAGGGTCGAATCCACAGAGATTGTTGGTATGAAGCAAGCTATGGTCACCTTGTAAATCTCAGTCAGGCGGATTTAAACATGATACTTGATTAGATTAAAATAAACAATAAAAGGGATAGAGATACTTATGTAAATCATTGGTAGGAATTTCAGATAAGCGAATGGAGATGCTTTTCGTTCCTCTGAACCTCTGCTTTCCTGCTATCTTCATCCAATCAATCTTACTCCTTTCCATGGCTGGCTTTATGTGATACATCACCACTGTCAATGGCTACTTTTGGTCATCTCTCGGGAAAATGATCCAATGCCCTGTCACGGCACGGCTAATCGTCTGGAGGCATCACCCTTGTTAATGGCTTCATCTTATCCTCTCAGTGAATAATATGCTCACGCACCCTGTCACGGCACGGCTATTCATCTGTCGGTTCTCGATCATGCTAGAATAGGATTTACTATCCTTTTGCGTCTGTCACTAACGCCCAGCACTCGCGAGTTAGGAGCTCGTCACAGTCATTCAATCATTGAATCCTACTCGGAATACCACAGACAAGGTTTAGACCTTCTGGATTCTCTTGAATGCCGCCATCATTCTAGCTTACGCCACGAAGATTCTGGTTAGGAGATCTAAGAGATATTCATTCTAGCTTGATTTCATGTAGAACGGAAGTGTTTGTCAGGCACGCGTTCATAAGGAAGAAGGATGATGAGCGTCACACATAATCATCACCTTCATCATGTTCTTGGGTGCGAATGGATATCTTAGAAACGAAATAAGAAGAATTGAATAGAAAACAGTAGTACTTTGCATTAATCTTTGAGGAACAGCAGAGCTCCACACCTTAATCTATGGAGTGTAGAAACTCTACCGTTGAAAATACATAAGTGAAGGTCCAGGCATGGCCGAGATGGCCAGCCCCCCTAAACGTGATCAAAGGATCATAAGGTAATCCAAAGATTGTCAAAAAGATTAGTAAAAGGTCCTATTTATAATAAACTAGTCACTAGGGTTTACATGAGTAAGTAATTGATGCATAAATCCACTTCTGGGGCCCACTTGGTGTGTGTTTGCGCTGAGCTTGAGTGTTACACGTGCAGAGGCCATTTGTGGAGTTGAACGCCAGTTTCTGTGCCACTTTGGGCGTTCAACTCTGGTTTTGGATCCTTTTCTGGCGCTGGACGCCAGATTTGGGCAGAAGGCTGGCGTTGAACGCCAGTTTACGTCGTCAATTCTTGGCCAAAGTATAGACTATTATATATTTCTGGAAAGCCCTGGATGTCTACTTTTTAACGCAATTGGAAGCGCGCCATTTCGAGTTCTGTAGCTCCAGAAAATCCAGTTTTAGTGCAGGGAGGTCAGAATCCAACAGCATCAGCAGTCCTTTTGCAACCTCTGAATCTGATTTCTGCTCAAGTCCCTCAATTTCAGCCAGAAAATACCTGAAATCACAGAAAAGCACACAAACTCATAGTAAAGTCCAGAAATGTGAATTTAACATAAAAACTAATGAAAACATCCCTAAAAGTAACTAGATCCTACTAAAAACATACTAAAAACAATGCCAAAAAGCGTATAAATTATCCGCTCATCACAACACCAAACTTAAATTGTTGCTTGTCCCCAAGCAACTGAAAATCAAATAGGATGAAAAGAAGAGAATATACTATAAATTCCAAACTATCAATGAAACAGAGCTTCAATCAAATGAGCGGGACTTATAGCTTTTTGCCTCTTGAATAGTTTTGGCATCTCACTTTATCCATTGAAGTTCAGAATGATTGGCATCTATAGGAACTTCAGATTTCGAATAGTGTTATTGACTCTCCTAGTTCAGTATGATGATTCTTGAACACAGCTTCTTTATGAGTCTTGGTCGTGGCCCTAAGCACTTTGTTTTCCAGTATTACCACCGGATACATAAATGCCACAGACACATAATTGGGTGAACCTTTTCAGATTGTGACTCAGCTTTGCTAAAGTCCCCAATTAGAGGTGTCCAGGGTTCTTAAGCACACTCTTCTTTTGCTTTGGACTTTGACTTTAACCGCTCAGTCTCAAGTTTTCACTTGACACCTACACGCCACAAGCACATGGTTAGGGACAGCTTGGTTTAGCCGCTTAGACCAGGATTTTATTCCTTTAGGCCCTCCTATCCACTGATGCTCAAAGCCTTGGGATCCTTTTTATTTGCCCTTGCCTTTTGGTTTTAAGGGTTATTGGCTTTTTCTGCTTGCTTTTTCTTTTTCTTTCTATTTATTTTTTTATTTTTTTATTTTTTATTTTTTTTTCTGCAAGATTTGTTCTTTGCTGCTTTTTCTTGCTTCAAGAATCATTTTTATGATTTTTCAGATTATCAAATAACATGTCTCCTAGTCATCATTCTTTCAAGAGCCAACATATTTAACATTCTTAAACAACAACTTCAAAAGATATATGCACTGTTCAAGCATACATTCAGAAAACAAGAAGCATTGTCACCACATCAATATAATTTAGCTAAGTTCAAGGATAAATTCGAAACTCATGTACTTCTTGTTCTTTTGAATTAAAACATTTTTCATTTAAGAGAGGTGATGGATTCATAGGACATTTATAACTTTAGGACAAAGTCACTACTACTAATGATCATGTAATGAAGACACAAACATAGATAAGCACATAACATAGAAAACAAAAAATAGAGAAAGTAAGAACAAGGAATGAGTCCACCTTAGTGATGTCCTTGAGCTCTTCTATGTCTCTTCCTTGCCTTGGCTGCTCCTCCTTCATTGCTTTTAGATCTTCTCTGATTTCATGAAGGATGATGGAGTGCTCTTGATGTTCCACCCTTAGTTGCTTCCAATAATTGTGTGGAAGAAAATGTATCCCCTGAGGTATCTCAGGGATCTCTTGATTTGCAGTCAAATGTTCTACCACTGAGCTATAGTCCCTTGATGGAAGCTTTTGTCTTCCCTTTCCTCTTTCTAGAGGTTTCTCTGGCCTTAGGTGCCATCAATGGTTATGGAAAAAACAAAAAAGCTATGCTTTTACCACACCAAACTTAGAATATTGCTCGCCCTCGAGCAATAAACAAAAGAAATAGAAGAAGAAGAAGAAGAAATATGGAGAGGGAGAGGGAGATGTGGTTTCGGCCAAGAGGAGTGTAGAGGGGTGTGTTGTGTGAGAGAGTGGTGAGAAGAAGTGAGTGGAGGTAGGTGGGGATCCTGTGGGGTCCACAGATCCTGAGTGGATCCTGTGGGGTCCACAGATCCTGAGGTGTCAAGGCATTTACATCCCTGCACCCATTAGGCATGTAAAAATGCCTTTGTATCCAACTCTGGGCGTTCAGCGCCAGGTTGGTGGCCATTTTGGGCGTTCAACGCCCATTTGTGAACGCCAGAACCATGCCTGTTCTGGCGTTCAGCGCCCAGAAGCTGCCCATTTTGGGCGTTCAGCGCCAGAACCATGCTCTGTTCTGGCGCTGAACGCCAGACAGATGCTCCTCCAGGGTGTGATTTTTCTTCTGCTGTTTTTGATTCCGTTTTCAATTTTTATATTTATTTTGTGACTCTACATGATCATGAACCTAAGAAAACATGAAAAATAAGAATTAGATAAACATTGGGTTGCTTCCCAACAAGCGCTTTTTTAATGTCAATAGCTTGACAGTGGACTCTCATGGAGCCTCACAGATGTGCAGAGCTTTGTTGAGACTCTCCAACACCAAACTTAGAGTTTGGATATGGGAGTTCAACACCAAACTTAGAGTTTGGTTGTGGCCTCCCAACACCAAACTTAGAGTTTGACTGTGGGGGCTCTGGTTGACTCTGCTTGGAGAGAAGCTTTTCCTGCTTCCTCTCCATGGTTGCAAAGGGAGATCCTTGAGTTTTGAATACAAGGGAGTTCTCATTCCATTGAAGGACTATTTCACCTCTGTCAACATCAATCACAGCTCTTGCTGTGGCCAGGAAAGGTCTTCCTAGGATGATGGGTTCATCCTCTTCCTTTCCAGTATCCAGGACTATGAAATCAGTAGGTATGTAAAGGCCCTCAACCTTTACTAATACATCTTCTACTTGTCCATAAGCCTGTTTTCTTGAGCTGTCTGCCATCTCCAGTGAGATTTTAGCAGCTTGCACCCCATAGATTCCCAGTTTCTCTATTACAGAGAGGGGCATGAGGTTTATCCCTGAACCAAGGTCACACAGAGCCTTAAAGATCATGGTGCCTATGGTACAAGGGATTATGAACTTTCCAGGATCCTGTCTCTTCTGAGGCAATGTCAGTTGATCCAGATCACTTAGTTCATTGATGAACAAGGGAGGTTCAACTTCCCAAGCATCAATGCCAAATAATTTGGCATTCAGCTTCATGATTGCACCAAGAAACTTGGCAGTTTGCTCTTCAGTAACATCCTCATCCTCTTCAGAAGAGGAATACTCATCAGAGCTCATGAAGGGCATAAGGAGGTTCAATGGAATCTCTATGGTCTCTATATGAGCCTCAGAGTCCTTTGGTTCCTCAGAGGGAAGCTCCTTATTGATCACTGGACGTCCCAGGAGGTCTTCCTCCTTGGGATTCACGTCCTCTCCTCTCCTCACAGGTTCGGCCATGGCGCTTATGTCAATGGCCTTGCACTCTCCTTTTGGGTTCTCTTCTGTATTGCTTGGGAGAGTACTAGGAGGGATTTCAGTGATCCTTTTACTCAGCTGGCCCACTTGTGATTCCAGATTTCTAATGGAAGACCTTGTTTCATTCATGAAACTTACAGTGGCCTTAGATAGATCAGAGACTAGATTTGCTAAATTAGAAGCATTTTGTTCAGAGTTCTCTGTCTGTTGCTGAGTTGATGATGGAAAAGGCTTGCTATTGCTAAACCTGTTTCTTCCACCATTGTTAAAGCCTTGTTGAGGCTTTTGATCCTTCCATGAGAAATTTGGATGATTTCTCCATGTTGAGTTATAGGTGTTTCCATAAGGTTCACCTAAATAATTTACCTCTGCTATTGCAGGGTTCTCAGGATCATAGGCTTCTTCTTCAGAAGATGCCTCTTGAGTACTGTTGGATGCAGCTTGCATTCCATGCAGACTCTGAGAGATCATATTGACTTGCTGAGTCAATATTTTATTCTGAGCCAATATGGCATTCAGAGTATCAACTTCAAGAACTCCCTTCTTCATAGGCGTCCCATTACTCACAGGATTCCTTTCAGAAGTGTACATGAACTGGTTATTAGCAACCATGTCAATGAGTTCTTGAGCTTCTGCAGGCGTTTTCTTTAGGTGAATGGATCCACCTGCAGAAGTATCCAATGACATCTTAGATAACTCAGACAAACCATCATAGAATATATCCAGGATGGTCCATTCTGAAAGCATGTCAGAAGGACACTTTTTGGTCAACTGTTTGTATCTTTCCCAAGCTTCATAGAGAGATTCACCTTCTTTCTGTCTGAAGGTTTGAACATCAGCTCTAAGCTTGCTCAGCTTTTGAGGAGGAAAGTACTTGGCTAAGAAAGCCGTGACCAGCTTATCCCAAGAGTTCAGGCTGTCTTTAGGTTGAGAATCCAACCATAATCTAGCTCTGTCTCTTACAGCAAAAGGGAAAAGCATGAGCCTGTAGACTTCAGGATCTATTCCATTAGTCTTTACAGTATCACATATCTGCAAGAATTCAGTTAAGAACTGAAAAGGATCTTCAGATGGAAGTCCATAAAACTTGCAGTTCTGCTGCATTAGAGAAACTAATTGAGGTTTCAGCTCAAAGTTGTTTGCTCCAATGGCAGGAATGGAGATGCTTCTTCCATGTAAATTGGAATTAGGTGCAGTAAAGTCACCAAGCATCTTTCTTACATTATTATTATTTTCGGCTGCCATCTCCTCTGCCTGTTCGAAAATTTCTGAAAGGTTATCTCTGGATTGTTGTATTTTAGCTTCTCTTAATTTTCTCTTCAGAGTCCTTTCAGGTTCTGGATCTGCTTCCACAAGAATGTTCTTATCCTTGCTCCTGCTCATATGACAAGGAAGAATGGCCAGGAAAATGATAATAATAATAGAGATCTTTTATACCACAGTATAGGGATCCCTTTGTGAGTGGAAGAAAAGAGTGGGAGACAAAGAATGTGATGTAAAGGAAGAAACACAACTGTACCAATGGAAGAGATGTGAGATGAGATGTTAGGATATGAATGAATAAATAGAATAGGATGGGAGAGGTATAATTTTCGAAAATTATTTTGAAAAGGAGTTAGTGATTTTTGAAAATTGGTTTTTGAAAATTTGTTAGTATTTTTCGAAATTTTTTTTGAAATAAAAATAAAAATAAAAATAATTAGTTAATTAAAAAGAAATTTTTGAAAAAGGGGGAGATATTTTTGAAAATTAGAAAGAGAGAATTAGTTAGGTGGTTTTGAAAAAGTTAAGAAACAAACAAAAAGTTAGTTGGTTAGTTGAAACAAATTTTGAAAAGATAAGAAGTTAGGAAGTTAGAAAAGATATTTTGAAAAGATATTTTTGAAAAAGATAAGATGAGAAGATATTTTTGAAAAGATATGATAGAAATTAGTTTTTTTGAAAAAGATTTGATTTTTAAAATCTCAATTAATGACTTGATTCATAAGAAATCACAAGATATGCTTCTAGAACTTAAAGTTTGAATCTTTCTTAACAAGCAAGTAACAAACTTCAAATTTTTGAATCAAAACATTAATTGTTTATGTTATTTTCGAAAATTATGATATAAAATAAGAAAAAGATTTTTTGAAAAATATTTTTGGATTTTTCAAAAATAACTAAGAATTTTGAAAAAGATTTGATTTTTGAAAAAGATTTTGAAAAAGATAAGATTTTCAAATTGAAAATTTGATTTGACTCATGAGAAACAACTTGATTTTAAAAATTTTTGAAAAAGTCAATCCAAATTTTCGAATTCGATGAGAGAAAAAGGGAAAGATATTTTTTTTTATTTTTGAAATTTTTTTTTTTTGAAAAACATGAAAAATATGCACTGCATGAAATTTTTAGATCAAAACAATGAATGCATGTATGAATGATATGAATGTCAAGATGAACACCAAGAACACTTTGAATGTCATGATGAACATCAAGAACATATTTTTGAAAATTTTTTTTATGCAAAGAAAACATGCAAGACACCAAACTTAGAATTCTTTAATGCTTAGACACTAAGAATTCAAGAATGCATATGATAAACATGAAAAGACACAAAACAAAAAATCATCAAGATCAAACAAGAAGACTTACCAAGAACAACTTGAAGATCATGAAGAACACTATGAATGCATGAAATTTTCGAAAAATTCAAGATGCATATGCAAGTGACACCAAACTTATAATGTGACTCAAGACTCAAACAAGAAACACAAAATTTTTTATTTTTATGATTTTCTAATTTTTTTTTTTGGATTTTTATTTTATATTTTTCAAAAATTAATTAAAGAAAGAAAATAAGGATTCCAAAATTTTTAATATGAATTCCAGGAATCTTGCCATGTTAGTCTAAAGCTTCAGTCCAGGAATTAGACATGGCTCACTAGCCAGCCAAGCTTTCAAAGAAAGCTCCAGTCCAAAACACTAGACATGGCCAATAGCCAGCCAAGCTTCAGCAGGTGATCATGGATCAGCAGCAGGTAGATGAGCAACAACTAAATTGCTCTTGATAACAAATTGCAAGCCTCAGTCCAAATGAATTTAGACATGGCTTTACAGCCAGCCAGGCTTCACATGCTTCATGAAACACTAGAATTCATTCTTAAAAATTTTGAATAAATTTTTGAAAACATTTTTAAATTTTTTTTTTCTGAAAACAAGTGAGAAATTTTTGAAATTATTTTTGAAAAATTTTTGAAAAGAAAATAAAAAGAAAATTACCTAATCTGAGCAACAAGATGAACCGTCAGTTGTCCAAACTCAAACAATCCCCGGCAACGGCGCCAAAAACTTGGTGGACGAAATTGTGAACCATTCTCTTTGTATTTGTCTGAAATTTAATAATTGGCTCTATTTGAATTCACAACTCCGTTCAACTAACCAGCAAGTGTACTGGGTCGTCCAAGTAATAAACCTTACGTGAGTAAGGGTCGAATCCACAGAGATTGTTGGTATGAAGCAAGCTATGGTCACCTTGTAAATCTCAGTCAGGCGGATTTAAACATGATACTTGATTAGATTAAAATAAACAATAAAAGGGATAGAGATACTTATGTAAATCATTGGTAGCAATTTCAGATAAGCGAATGGAGATGCTTTTCGTTCCTCTGAACCTCTACTTTCCTGCTATCTTCATCCAATCAATCTTACTCCTTTCCATGGCTGGCTTTATGTGATACATCACCACTGTCAATGGCTACTTTCGGTCATCTCTCGGGAAAATGATCCAATGCCCTGTCACGGCACAGCTAATCGTCTGGAGGCATCACCCTTGTCAATGGCTTCATCTTATCCTCTCAGTGAATAATATGCTCACGCACCCTGTCACGGCACGGCTATTCATCTGTCGGTTCTCGATCATGCTGGAATAGGATTTACTATCCTTTTGCGTCTGTCACTAACGCCCAGCACTCGCGAGTTAGGAGCTCGTCACAGTCATTCAATCATTGAATCCTACTCGGAATACCACAGACAAGGTTTAGACCTTCTGGATTCTCTTGAATGCCGCCATCATTCTAGCTTATGCCACGAAGATTCTGGTTAGGAGATCTAAGAGATATTCATTCTAGCTTGATTTCATGTAGAACGGAAGTGTTTGTCAGGCACGCGTTCATAAGGAAGAAGGATGATGAGCGTCACACATAATCATCACCTTCATCACGTTCTTGGGTGCGAATGGATATCTTAGAAACGAAATAAGAAGAATTGAATAGAAAACAGTAGTACTTTGCATTAATCTTTGAGGAACAGCAGAGTTCCACACCTTAATCTATGGAGTGTAGAAACTCTACCATTGAAAATACATAAGTGAAGGTCCAGGCATGGCCGAGATGGCCAGCCCCCCTAAACGTGATCAAAGGATCATAAGGTAATCCAAAGATTGTCAAAAAGATTAGTAAAAGGTCCTATTTATAATAAACTAGTCACTAGGGTTTACATGAGTAAGTAATTGATGCATAAATCCACTTCCAGGGCCCACTTGGTGTGTGTTTGGGCTGAGCTTGAGTGTTACACGTGCAGAGGCCATTTGTGGAGTTGAACGCCAGTTTCTGTGCCAGTTTGGGCGTTCAACTCTGGTTTTGGATCCTTTTCTGGCGCTGGACGCCAGATTTGGGCAGAAGGCTGGCGTTGAACGCCAGTTTACGTCGTCAATTCTTGGCCAAAGTATGGACTATTATATATTGCTGGAAAGCCCTGGATGTCTACTTTCCAACGCAATTGGAAGCGCGCCATATCGAGTTCTGTAGCTCCAGAAAATCCACTTTTAGTGCAGGGAGGTCAGAATCCAACAGCATCAGCAGTCCTTTTGCAACCTCTGAATCTGATTTCTGCTCAAGTCCCTCAATTTCAGCCAGAAATCACAGAAAAGCACACAAACTTATAGTAAAGTCCAGAAATGTGAATTTAACATAAAAACTAATGAAAACATCCCTAAAAGTAACTAGATCCTACTAAAAACATACTAAAAACAATGCCAAAAAGCGTATAAATTATCCGCTCATCACTGACCCACTTGTGCCTCCAAATTTCTAATGGAGGACCTTGTTTCAGTCATGAAATTTTGAGTGGTTTTGATTAGATCAGAGACAATGGTTGCTAAGTCGGAGTGGCTTTGCTTAGAATTCTCTGTCTGTTGCTGAGAAGATGGTGGAAAAGGTTTGCCATTGCTAAACCTATTTCTTCCACCATTACTGTTGTTGAAACCTTGTTGAGGTCTCTGTTGATCCTTCCATGAGAGATTTGGATGATTTCTCCATGAAGGATTATAGGTGTTTCCATAGGATTCTCCCATGTAATTCACCTCTTCCATTGCTGGGTTCTCAGGATCATAAGCTTCTTCTTCAAAGGAAGCTTCCTTAGTACTGCCTCTTGCTGCTTGCATTCCAGATAGACTCTGAGAAATCATATTGACTTGCTGAGTCAATATTTTATTCTGAGCCAGTATGGCATTTAGAGTATCAATCTCAAGAACTCCTTTCTTCTGAGTCGTCCCACTATTCACAGGATTCCTTTCAGAAGTGTACATGAATTGGTTATTTGCAACCATTTCAATGAGTTCCTGAGCTCCTACAGACATCTTCTTCAGATGAAGAGATCCCCCAGCAGAGCTATCCAATGACATCTTGGATAGTTCAGACAGACCATTATAGAAGATACCTATGATGCTCCATTCAGAAAGCATGTCAAAAGGACACCTTCTGATCAATTGCTTGTATCTTTCCCAAGCTTCATAGAGGGATTCACCTTCGTTCTGTCTGAAGGTTTGGACTTCCACTCTAAGCTTGCTCAATTTTTGAGGTGGAAAGAACTTTGCCAAGAAGGCATTGACTAGCTTTTCCCAAGAGTTCAGGCTTTCTTTAGGTTGTGAATCCAACCATGTCCTAGCTCTGTCTCTTACAGCAAAAGGAAAGAACATAAGTCTGTAGACTTCAGGGTCAACCCCATTGGTCTTGACAGTGTCACAGATTTGCAAGAATTCAGCTAAGAACTGATGAGGATCTTCCAATGAAAGTCCATAAAACTTGCAATTCTGTTGCATTAGAGAAACTAATTGAGGCTTAAGCTCAAAGTTGTTTGCTCCAATGGTAGGGATTGAGATGCTTCTCCCATAGAAGTCGGAAGTAGGTGCAGTAAAGTCACCAAGCACCTTCTTTGCATTGTTGGCATTGTTGTTTTCAGCTGCCATGGTTTCTTCTTCTTTGAAAAGCTCTGTTAGGCCCTCTAGAGAGAATTGTGCTTTAGCTTCTCTTAGCTTTCTCTTCAAGGTCCTTTCAGGTTCAAGAACAACTTGAACAAGTATGCCTTATCTTTGCTCCTGCTTGTATGAAAGAGAAGAGAACAAGAAAGTAGGGAATCCTCTACGTCACAGTATAGAGATTCCTTGAGGTGTTAGAGGAAAAGAAGAATAGAAGGAGGAGGTAGAGAGAGGAGAATTCGAACTTATCAAGAGGGATAGAGTTCGAATTGCACCTTGAGGAGGAGTGTTAGTCCCTTAAATAGAAGGATGTGAGAAGAGGGGAAGAATTTTCAAAAATTAATTAAAAGATTTTGAAATAATTAAAAGAAATTTTTAAAAATTTGATTGATGATTTTCAAAAACTAAGATTGGGAAAGAAATAAAGTGATTTTTGAAAAAGATTTTGAAATTAGAAATTAAAAAGATATGATTCAAAAATTAATTTTGAAAAAGATGTGATTGAAAAGATATGATTGAAAAGATATGATTGAAAATCAATTTTTTTAAAAAAAGAAAGTTTTAAAATTAAAGTTGATTACTTGACTAACAAGAAATTAAAAGATATGATTCTAAAATTTAAAATTTGATCCTTTCTTAATAGGCAAGTAACAACATGAAAAATTTGAAGTAAATCATTAATTATAGCAAGGATTTTCGAAAATTATAATAATAAAAAAATGGAAAGAAATTGATTTTGAAAGGATATGATTGAAAAGATATGATTTGAAAAAGATTTGATTTTAAAAAATTATGAAAATTTGAAAAAGATTTGAATTAAAAACAAAATCTTCCCTCTAGTGTCTTTCTAGCATTAAACGCCTAGAATGGTATCCATTCTGGCGTTTAACACCCAAAATGCTATCCTTTTGGGCGTTAAACGCCCAGCCAGGTACCCTAGTTGGCATTTAAACGCCAGTTTTCCTTCTTCACTGGGCGTTTTGAACGCCCAGCTTTTTCTGTTTGATTCCTCTGCTGAATGTTCTGAATCTTCAATTCTCTGTATTATTGACTTGAAAAGACATAGTTTTGAAAATATTTTTGAGTTTTTAATGATGAGAAACAATAAAAAATACAACTAAGATCAAATAAACAATGCATGCAAGACACCAATCTTAAAAATTGACACTAAGATACATAAAATATTTTTGATTTTTATGATTTTATAAATTTTTTTGTGATTTTTCAAAAATCATATGGAAAAGAGAATAAAGAGATTCAAAACTTTTAATAAGAATTCCAGGAATCATGCAATGTTAGTCTAAATCTTCAGTCTAAAAAAATTAGACATGGCTAGCCAAACTTCAGCAGGACATTACATTCAACAGCTAAATTGATGAAAATCAATCAGCTTTTCTGATGATAAGAACATCACTTTGAAACTCTAGAATTCATTCTTAAAAATAAAAATAAAAGTACCTAATCTAAGCAACAAGATGAACCGTCAGTTGTCCAAACTCAAACAATCCCCGGCAACGGCGCCAAAAACTTGGTGCACGAAATTGTGATCATCAACAATGGCGCCAAAGGACTTGGTGCTCTTAAACATGAATCACACTTTGTCACAATTCCGCACAACTAACCAGCAAGTGCACTGGGTCGTCCAAGTAATAAACCTTACGTGAGTAAGGGTCGATCCCACGGAGATTGTCGGCTTGAAGCAAGCTATGGTCACCTTGTAAATCTCAGTCAGGCGAATTCATATGGTGATGAAGAATTGATAATTAAAAGATAAATAAAACATAAAATAAAGATAGAGATACTTATGTAATTCTTTGGTTGGAATTTCAGATAAGCGTATGAAGATGCTTTGTTCCTCCTGAACCTCTGCTTTCCTATTGCCTTCTTCCAATCATTCATACTCCTTTCGATGGCAAGTTTTATGTTGGGCATCATCGTTGTCAATGGCTACTTCCCGTCCTCTCAGTGAAAATGTTCTACGCACGCTGTCACCGCACGGCTAATCATCTGTCGGTTCTCGATCATGTTGGAATAGGATCCATTAATCCTTTTGCGTCTGTCACATGCCCAACAATCACGAGTTTGAAGCTCGTCACAGTCATCCCTTCCCAGATCCTACTCGTAATATCACAGACAAGGTTTAGACTTTCTGGATCTCAAGAATGACCGCCAATAATTCTAGCCTATACCACGAAGGTTCTAATCTTAGATTAGAAACCCAAGAGATACACATTCAAGCTTGTTTGCATGTAGAACGGAAGTGGTTGTCAGTCACGTGTTCATAGGTGAGAATGGTGATGAGTGTCACATAATCATCACATTCATCATGTTCTTCGGTGCGAATGAATATCTTGGAAAAGAAATAGACTTGAGTTGAATAGAAAAACAATAGTACTTTGTATTAATTCATGAAGAACAGCAGAGCTCCACACCTTAATCTATGGTGTGTAGAAACTCCCCCGTTGAAAATACAAAAGTGATAATGGTGTAAGCATGGTCGAATGGCCAGCCTCCAAGGTCTAGGGACTAAACGTCCAAAGATTTGAAAATACAATATCAAAAGGTCCTATTTATAGAGAACTAGTAGCCTAGGGTTATAGAAATGAGTAATTAATGCATAAATCTTCTTCCGGGCCCACTTGGTATGTGCTTGGGCTGAGCATTGAAGCTTCCATGTGTAGAGACTTTTCTTGGAGTTAAACGCCAGCTTTTGTGCCAGTTTGGGCGTTTAACTCCAGCTTTTGTGCCAGTTTTGGAGTTAAACGCCAGAATTCTTGAGCTGACTTAGAACGCCTGTTTGGGCCATCAAATATCAGGCAAAGTATGGACTATTATATATTGCTGGAAAGCCCAGGATGTCTACTTTCCAACGCAATTGATAGAGTGCCAATTGGGCTTCTGTAGATCCAGAAAACTCACTTCGAGTGCAGGGAGATCAGGATCCAACAGCATCTGCAGTCCCTTTTCAGCCTCTAAATCAAATTTTTGCTCAGGTCCCTCAATTTCAGCCAGAAAATACCTGAAATCACAGAAAAACACACAAACTCATATTAAAGTCCAGAAGTGTAATTTTTATTTAAAAACTAATAAAAACATAATAAAAACTAACTAAAATATACTAAAAATATACTAAAAATAATGCCAAAAGGCGTATAAATTATCCGCTCATCACAATACCAAACTTAAATTGTCACTTGTCCCCAAGCAACTAAAAATCAAATAGGATAAAAAGAAGAGAATATACAATAAATTCCAAAAACATCTATGAAGATCAGTATTAATTAGATGAGCGGGGCTATTAGCTTTTTGCTTCTGAACAGTTTTGGCATCTCACTTTTTCCTTTGAAGTTCAGAATGATTGGCTTCTATAGGAACTCAGAATCTAGATAGTGTTATTGATTCTCCTAGTTAAGTATGTTGATTCTTGAACACAGCTACTTTATGAGTCTTGGCCATGACCCTAAGCATTTTGTTTTCCAGTATTACCACCAGATACATAAATGCCACAGACACATAACTGGGTGAACCTTTTCAGATTGTGACTCAGCTTTGCTAGAGTCCCCAATTAGAGGTGTCCAGAGCTCTTAAGCACACTCTTTTTGCTTTTGGACCATGACTTTAACCGCTCAGTCTCAAGTTTTTACTTGACACCTTCACGCCACAAGCACATGGTTAGGGACAGCTTGGTTTAGCCGCTTAGGCCAGGATTTTATTCCTGTGGGCCCTCCTATCCATTGATACTCAAAGCCTTGGATCCCTTTTTATCACCCTTGCCTTTTGGTTTAAAGCGGTATTGGCTTTTTCTGCTTGTTTTTCTTTTTTCTTTCTTTTTTTTTTCTTTTCTCTTTCTCTTTTTTTTTCGCATATATCCTTTTTTCCGCAAGCTTTTCACTGCTTTTTCTTGCTTCAAGAATCAATTTTATGATTTTTCAGATCATCAGATAGCATTTCTCCTTTTCCCTCATTCTTTCAAGAGCCAACAATTTTAACATTCATAAACAATCAAATTCAAAAATATGCACTATTCAAGCATTCATTCAGAAAAACAATAGTATTGCCACCACATCAAAATAATTAAACTGTTTTAAAATTTGAAATTCATGCACTTCTTTTTCTTTTTTAAAAAACATTTTTCATTTTAAGAGAGGTGATGGATTCATTTTCATAGCTTTAAGGCATAGACACTTAGACACTAATGATCATGTGATAAAGACACAAAACATAAATAAACATAAAGCACAATTTTCGAAAAACAGAAAATAAAGAACAAGGAAATTAAAGAACGGGTCCACCTTAGTGATGGCGGCTTGTTCTTCCTCTTGAAGATCTTATGGAGTGCTTGAGCTCCTCAATGTCTCTTCCTTGACTTTGTTGCTCCTCTCTCATGGTCCTTTGGTCTTCTCTAATTTCATGGAGGAGGATGGAATGCTCTTGGTGCTCCACCCTTAGTTGTCCCATGTTAGAACTTAATTCTCCTAGGGAGGTGTTCATTTGCTCCCAATAGTTTTGTGGAGGAAAATGCATTCCTTGAGGCATCTCAGGGATTTCATGATGAGGAGTTTCCTCATACTCTTGTCCATGAGTGGGATCTCTTGTTTGCTCCATCCTTTTCTTAGTGATGGGCTTGTCCTCATCAATGAGGATGTCTTCCTCTATGTCAATTCCAACTGAGTTGCAGAGGTGACAAATGAGGTGAGGAAAGGCTAACCTTGCCATAGTAGAGGACTTGTCCGCCACCTTGTAGAGTTATTGGGATATAACCTCATGAACTTCTACTTCTTCTCTAATCATGATGCTATGAATCATGATAGCCTGGTCTATAGTAACTTCAGATCGGTTGCTAGTAGGAATGATTGAGCGTTAGATGAACTCCAACCATCCCCTAGCCACGAGCTTGAGGTCATGCCTTCTTAGTTGAACCGGCTTCCCTCTTGAATCTCTCTTCCATTGAGCGCCCTCTTCACAGATGTCCATGAGGACTTGGTCTAACCTTTGATCAAAGTTGACCCTTCTAGTGTATGGGTGTGCATCTCCATGCATCATAGGCAAATTGAATGCCAACCTTACATTTTTCAGACTAAAGTCTAAATATTTCCCTCGGACCATTGTAAGCCAATTCTTGGGGTCCGGGTTCACACTTTGATCATGGTTCTTGGTGATCCATGCATTGGCATAGAACTCTTGAACCATTAAGATTCCGACTTGTTGAATGGGGTTAGTGAGAACTTCCCAACCTCTTCTTCGGATCTCATGTTGGATCTCCGGATATTCACCCTTTTTGAGCTTAAAAGGGACCTCGGGGATCACCTTCTTCTTGGCCACAACTTCATAGAAGTGGTCTTGATGCACCCTTGAGAGGAATCTCTCCATCTCCCATGATTCGAAGGTGGAAGCTTTTGCCTTCCCTTTCCTCTTTCTAGAGGTTTCTCCGGCCTTTGGTGCCATTAATGGTTATGGAAAAACAAAAAAGCTTTAGCTTTTCCCACACCAAACTTAGAAGGTTGCTCGTCCTCAAGCAAAAGAAGAAAGAAGAGAGTAGAAGAAGAAGAAATAGAGGAGATGGAGGGGGCTTAATATTTCGGCCAAGGGGGATAGGTAGTGTGTATGTTGTGTGAAAATGAAGGAGTGAAGATGTGTTTATATAGGAGTGGAGAGGGGGGTATGGTTCGGCCATTATGGGTGAATTTGGGTGGGAAAGTGGTTTGAATTTGAATGGTGAGGTAGGTGGGGTTTTATGAAGGATGGATGTGAGTGGTGAAGAGAATGGTGGGATTTGATAGGTGAGGGGTTTTTGGGGAAGAGGTATTGAGGTGATTGGTAAATGGGTGAAGAAGAGAGAGAGAGTTGGGGTAGGTGGGGATCCTGTGGGGTCCACAGATCCTGAGGTGTTAAGGATTTCTCATCTCTGCACCATGTGGCGTGCAAAATGACCCTTGCTGCCAATCCTGGCGTTAAACGCCAGGCTGCTGCCTCTTTCTGGCGTTTAACGCCAGCTTCTTGCCCATTCCTGGCGTTAAACGCCAGTCTGGTGCCCATTTCTGGCGTTAAACGCCCAGAATGGTGCCAGACTGGGCGTTTAACGCCCATTCTGCTACCCTTACTAGTGTTTAAACGCCAGTAAGTTTCTCCTCCAGGGTGTTCTATTTTTCATTCTATTTTTCCTTCTGTTTTTGCTTTTTCAATTGTTTTTGTGACTTCACATGATCATCAACCTACTGAAAACATAAAATAGGAAAAGAAAATAGAAATTTAACTTAGATAAGTAAAAATTGGGTTGCCTCCCAACAAGTGCTTCTTTAATGTCAATAGCTTGACAGTGGGCTCTCATGGAGCCTCACAGATGTTCAGAGCAATGTTGGAACCTCCCAACACCAAACTTAGAGTTTGAACGTGGGGATTCAACACCAAACTTAAAGTTTGGTTGTGACCTCCCAACACCAAACTTAGAGTTTGAGTGTGGGGGCTCTGTTTGTCTCTGTATTGAGAGAAGCTCTTCATGCTTCCTCTCCATGGTTACAGAGGGGTATCCTTGAGCTTTAAACACAAGGGAGTCTTCATTCACTTGAATGATCAATTCTCCTCTGTCAACATCAATCACAGCTTTTGCTGTGGCTAGGAAGGGTCTGCCAAGGATGACGGATTCATCCACACACTTTCCAGTCTCTAGGATTATGAAATCAGCAGGGATGTAGTGGTCTTCAACTTTTACCAAGACATCTTCTACAAGTCCATAAGCCTGTTTCTTTGAATTGTCTGCCATCTCTAGTGAGATTCTAGCAGCTTGTACCTCAATGATCCCTAGTTTCTCCATTACAGAGAGAGGCATAAGGTTTATACTTGACCCTAGGTCACACGGAGCCTTTTCAAAGGTCATGGTGCCTATGGTACAAGGTATTGAGAACTTTCCAGGATCTTGTCTCTTCAGAGGTAATCTCTGCCTAGTCAAGTTATCCAGTTCTTTGATGAGCAATGGAGGTTCATCCTCCCAAGTCTCATTACCAAACAACCTGGCATTTAGCTTCATGATTGCTCCAAGGTACTTAGCAACTTGCTCTTCAGGAACATCTTCATCCTCTTCAGAGGAAGAATACTCATCAGAGCTCATGAATGGCAAAAGTAAATTCAATGGAATCTCTATGGTCTCAGTGTGAGCCTCAAATTCTCATGGTTCCTCATTAGGGAACTCCATGGAGGCCAGTGGACGTCCATTGAGGTATTTCTCAGTGGAGATCACTGCCTCTTCCTCCTCTCCAGGTTCGGCCATGTGAGACGTGTGATGCCAGGGCATTTTGGCCAGTTTCACTGACCTTTTCTTTACTGTTTTTAAGGTAGTTTCATGTATTTTCTTAGGAAATAAGCTAGTTTTGGGTAGATATTCACTTACATTTTGATTCAAGCATACATTGTGCATTTTACATGATTTCATGAGAATTTTGCATGAATTATATGATAAATTGGACGATGCATAATCCCATGATTAAGAGCAAGACTTTGATGCACTTTGTTTGATTGATTTCAGGACAAAAGAAGAAGAGAAGAAGCCACGTTAGTGGCTACGTTAGTTACACTAACATGGGTACTAACGTGGAAGGAAGGAAAGCCCCAACGTTAGTGAGAAAATTTAGTGGCATTAACTTTGAAGAAAGGAAATGGAGCCAACGTTAGTGACACTTAACATTATCACTAACGTTGGACCAAGCTCATAAGTGGCCACGTTAGTTGCCACGTTAACTTAGTAAACGTGGCCGCTAACGTTAAGAAGGAAAGGGGGGATACTCGGGAAGTCTGGAAATTGGGGAATTGAGGGATGGAAGAGGGGTCTTCGGACTTCCTTCCCTCACACACTTTTCCTTTTCTTTCTTTGTACTTTTCATTTATGAATTTTGAAGTTTTATTTTCAGTTTCAATCTTCATCTTTACTTTTCTACACTTTCTTTCTTTTCTATTTTGGTAGAGCAATGATCAACTAACTCTTTACATTGGGTTAGAGAGCTCTATTGTAATTCAATGGATCAATTATAGTTCTTATTCTTCTTCTTCTTTTTTTCTCTTGATTTTACTTGAAAGCTTTCGGTCTTCATCCAATTGGGTAGTTATCTTGGAAAAGAAGCTATTCATACTTGGATCTCTTCTGAACCTTGAAAGAGGAATGAAGAGATCAAGCTAGAAATGCTTTCTCATGCTGGACCAAATTGGGTTTGGATGGATATGTGACTATAATCCTCTCAACACTTGATTTGGAAAATGCATGTGGTATAATCAGTGACCATACTTCATCTCTTCTCATGAGCAATTGACCAAGGAATTGGCTATTGATCAAGATTTGAGAGATTGAATTACAAGAAATTATAATTCAATCACTTAAGATTGCCAAGGTGATCAATGAGTGCATTGATTGAGGAAGAGATGAGAATGAACATGATCCGGAGGATTGCAATATCTCTTGATCCCAATGTTCATTTTATTTTTAGTTCTTACATTTACTTTTCTTGTCATTTTTCTTTTCTACACTTTGTTGCTTTCTTTACTTTTCTGTCAATTTACATTTCTTTGTTACTTATCACTCCATTATGATTCGTCTAACTAGGATAATCAATTAACTATTGATTGCTTAATCCATTAATCTCTGTGGGATTCGACCTCACTCTATTGTGAGTTTTACTTGACGACAATTCGGTACACTTGCCGAAGGGAGATTTGTTGAGAGACAAGTTTTCCGTGTATCAAGTTTATGGCACCGTTGTCGGGGATTAATCGTGATTAACAAACTACCGGTTGATTAATTTACTAGATTAGACACTTTTCTTTTGTCTTTATTTTCTTTTGCTTCTTTATTTTCTTTTGCTAACTAACTGTTTGTGATATTGCCTCACTGGGAATTTCCTCATCTGTGACAATGGAGATTCCAATTTCTTTTGGTGATTATTGTTTGAGACAGAGCTTTCTGCAGGAAAGACAGGAGCATCCATCATATTTTAGTCAATCAAATTTCATGGGAAACTCTCCACCACCACATAATGATTCACTTTACTATGCTCATGGTGGGTGGGAGTATCAAGAACATGAAATGGGGTACTTTCCAGTGCCACAAAATGGTCCATATTTTGGTGAAATTGATCACTACTCAAGTTGTGGCTGGGAAGATCATAATCAAAGAGTTTTCACTCATTCATACCCCATTCATCAAGAGCCATCACCTCTCAATTATACAACCGCACCTCCAAGTTTTACATGCCTAAATTCTTCATCATTTGAGTATGCCTCAGCACAAAAGTCTATCCCAAATCCATACAATTCATTTCACCATCCACAAAACTCAATCCACTACCCACAAGAGTCATACCACTTTCAGAACACACAACCACAAAACAACCAATTCCATTCACAAGCCAACCCCGCCCAACCATTACAACCTACCCAACCTCCTTTAGATAAACTTGCTAGGGTGGAACTCATCATTGAAGAATGCAGAAAAAGTAGAGTAGAGGAGAGACTCACTAGGATAGAACTCCTCCTTGAAGAAATAATGAAGACAATCGAAGAGGAGAAAATAGCAGAAAGAGACCATAAAGAAAAATTGAGACAGAATGCACAACTCTATTCTGAAGAACCATTCATTGAAGAGCTAAGATCACAAAGAGAAACCACTCCACTCTCTCCAAAAACAGAGGAGTTCATTCAAAGGTTAAGAAAAAGGGAGGAAGTCAATGAAGGGAACCCACACTCCAACGAAACAGAGAGTTGCATAGAGGGTGAGTTCATTGAACCACCAATTCAAGAAGCTCTTGATGAAGAGGATGCTCCACCCATCATACAATACCCAAATCCTGAAATCAAGGTGGTAAAGGCAATTAACATGAACACTAACAAAAGGATGGTGACCAAGAAAAGAAGGACAATATTCATGAAGAAGAAAAGGTCAACCAAAAGCCATCCCACCCCTACCCCAACAAGCAAGTTTGCTCAAGCTAACAACAGAAGAAGGCTTGCTGGGGAGAGGCATTCAAAACAAGGGGCATTAAATGGCTCCTCTTTCCTCTTGAGGTCATTCCTCTTAACAAACTGGAAGAAGAGGAAGAAAGTTGTGAACAACATGTCAAGCTAATGACATTAAAAGAGCGCTTGTTGGGAGGCAACCCAACCGTAGGTAACATTTTCTTGCTTTGCTTAGTTTACTTTCAATAATTTGGCATATGATTGCACTCTAAGTTTGGTGTTGCCATGCAACAATTTGATTTTTAATCTTCACTGGGTACTTGCAACATTCTAAATTGACAGTGGCACACTAAGTTTGGTGTTGCCACTTAACTTTCATGCAAAGTACCATGCCAACACCACTCATTAATGCAATCACATTGTCTCTGTTTTACTTCTTGTGCTTTTGTTTTGATCCATAATCTTGCTTGCTAAAACACATCCATACTCACACTTCATTTTAAGACATTCATGATCTATCATAAACCCCGTCACCACTGTTTTAATTTTTGCTTGAGTATAAGCAATCATTCTATGTATGGTGTGGGAAGGGGAAGAATAGGAGGAAAAGGGCAACAACAATGAAGATAAAATACAAGGTGGTAAAGTTCCTTTCTCCTCTTACTTATTTTCAGCACTTTAATTTGCATGATTGTCTTCTATGTTCTTTGTATGTATGTGTGCTTTCTCTTTGTGAATAAGCATGTCAGTTCTGTCTTTTAAACTTTTTATTGATTAAGGCTGTGTTTTCTAGTCTAAATGTCATTACTGCATCCTTACTTTGCTTACTAGTATGCTTGTCCCTTTGAATCAAATGAAAAGAGAATGAGTATTTTTAAAGACCAGAGTAGAGTTCATACTATGGAGTAAGTTCATGAGTTTATGGTGTGGTCATAAGTTAGCTAAGTTGGTTCAAACAGAAGGTGGGAGGACAACTATCTGTCATGAATACTGTGCTTGAGAAACACCCCATGAGACTAGCTAAATAAGAAGATCCTAATAAGAAAAAGGAAAAGAACAATAAAAGTTGAAAAATAAAAGAAAAAGAGTAAGCAATAAGGCTAGGCACCAATGGTTTTAATCTTGAGGCATGTGTCTGTGGTGCTCCTGTATGAGGGATCTACTTGGATGAATAAGCTCTTAGGGGAGCCTTATCACTTGGTAACTTGGGTTAACTAATTCGGGATTATCAGCTGAAAGTCCACTATCAAGAGTAACCCTCAATACAGAGCATTTAGTAACCCAAAGAGGTGCTGGACACCAAGGTCTCAAGAAAAGAAAATAAATAAACTATGTGCCTGTGGTGTGTATGTATGGGGAGAGACTTGAGCAAGTAAGTCCTTAGGGGTGCTTCAATACCTAACACCTTGAACCAACTAGTTCGGGAGTGTTGGCTGAAAGCTTATTTTAAAGAGTTGCCCCCTTACAGAGCACTTAGCTTAAAAACAAAAATAAGCCCTGAAATGTCAACAAAAGGATCAATGAATAAAAGTCTCATGGGATGCAATCACAGTGAGTATTCTAGGACATGATAAAGGTCTGAAATAAGCCAGGGCATTTTGGCCAGTTTCACTGACCTTTTCTTTACTGTTTTTAAGGTAGTTTCATGCATTTTCTTAGGAAATAAGCTAGTTTTGGGTAGATATTCACTTACATCTTGATTCAAGCATACATTGTGCACTTTACATGATTTCATGAGAATTTTGCATGAATTATATGATAAATTGGATGATGCATGATCCCATGATTAAGAGCAAGACTTTGATGCACTTTGTTTGATTGATTTCAGGCCAAAAGAAGAAGAGAAGAAGCCACGTTAGTGGCTACGTTAGTTTCACTAACGTGGGCACTAACGTGGAAGGAAGGAAAGCCCCAACGTTAGTGAGAAAAGTTAGTGGCATTAACTTTTAAGAAAGGAAATAGAGCCAACGTTAGTGACATTTAACATTATCACTAACGTTGGACCAAGCTCATAAGTGGCCACGTTAGTTGCCACGTTAACTTAGTTAACGTGGCCGCTAATGTTAAGAAGGAAAGGGGGGATACTCGAGAAGTCTGGAAATTAGGGAATTGAGGGATGGAAGAGGGGTCTTCAGACTCCCTTCCCTCACACACTTTTCCTTTTCTTTCTTTGTACTTTTCATTTATGAATTTTGAAGTTTTATTTTCAGTTTCAATCTTCATCTTTACTTTTCTGCACTTTCTTTCTTTTCTATTTTGGTAGAGCAATGATCAACTAACTCTTTACATTGGGTTAGAGAGCTCTATTGTAATTCAATGGATCAATTGTAGTTCTTATTCTTCTTCTTCTTTCTTTTCTCTTGATTTTACTTGAAAGCTTTCGGTCTTCATCCAATTGGGTAGTTATCTTGGAAAAGAAGCTATTCATACTTGGATCTCTTCTGAACCTTGAAAGAGGAATGAAGAGATCAAGCTAGAAATGCTTTCTCATGCTGGACCAAATTGGGTTTGGATGGATATGTGACTATAATCCTCTCAACACTTGATTTGGGAAATGCATGTGGTATAATCAGTGACCATACTTCATCTCTTCTCATGAGCAATTGACTAAGGAATTGGCTATTGATCAAGATTTGAGAGATTGAATTACAAGAAATTGTAATTCAATCACTTAAGATTGCCAAGGAGATCAACGAGTGCATTGATTGAGGAAGAGATGAGAATGAACATGATCCGGAGGATTGCAATATCTCTTGATCCCAATGTTCATTTTATTTTTAGTTCTTACATTTACTTTTCTTGTCATTTTACTTTTCTGCACTTTATTTCTTTCTTTACTTTTCTGTCAATTTACATTTCCTTATTACTTATCACTCCATTATGATTCGTCTAACTAGGATAATCAATTAACCATTGATTGCTTAATCCGTTAATCTCTGTGGGATTCGACCTCACTCTATTGTGAGTTTTACTTGACGACAATTCGGTACACTTGCCGAAGGGAGATTTGTTGAGAGACAAGTTTTCCTTGCATCAATGTGTTTATGGCCTTGCACTCTCTCTTTGGATTCTCTTCTGTATTGCTTGGGAGAGTACTAGGAGGGAGTTCAGTAATTTTTTTACTCAGCTGACCCACTTATGCCTCCAAATTTCTAATGGAGGACCTTGTTTCAGTCATGAAATTTTGAGTGGTTTTGATTAGATCAGAGACAATGGTTGCTAAGTCAGAGTGGCTTTGCTTAGAATTCTCTGTCTGTTGCTGAGAAGATGGTGGAAAAGGTTTGCCTTTGCTAAACCTATTTCTTCCACTATTACTGTTGTTGAAACCTTGTTGAGGTCTCTGTTAATCCTTCCACGAGAGATTTGGATGATTTCTCCATGAAGGATCATAGGTGTTTCCATAGGATTTCTCATGAAGCTTCCTTAGTACTGCCTCTTGCTGCTTGCATTCCAGATAGACTCTGAGAAATCATATTGACTTGCTGAGTCAATATTTTATTCTGAGCCAGTATGGCATTCAGAGTATCAATCTCAAGAACTCCTTTCTTCTGAGTCGTCCCACTATTCACAGGATTCCTTTCAGAAGTGTACATGAATTGGTTATTTGCAACCATTTCAATGAGTTCCTGAGCTTCTACAGACGTCTTCTTCAGATGAAGAGATCCCCCAGCAGAGCTATCCAATGACATCTTGGATAGTTCAGACAGACCATCATAGAAGATACCTATGATGCTCCATTCAGAAAGCATGTCAGAAGGACACCTTCTGATCAATTGCTTGTATCTTTCCCAAGCTTCATAGAGGGATTCACCTTCCTTCTGTCTGAAGGTTTGGACTTCCACTCTAAGTTTGCTCAATTTTTAAGGTGGAAAGAACTTTGCCAAGAAGGCATTGACTAGCTTTTCCCAAGAGTTCAGGCTTTCTTTAGGTTGTGAATCCAACCATGTCCTAGCTCTGTCTCTTACAGCAAAAGGAAAGAGCATAAGTCTGTAGACTTCAGGGTCAACCCCATTGGTCTTGACAGTGTCACAGATTTGCAAGAATTCAGCTAAGAACTGATGAGGATCTTCCAATGAAAGTCCATAAAACTTGCAATTCTGTTGCATTAGAGAAACTAATTGAGGCTTAAGCTCAAAGTTGTTTGCTCCAATGGTAGGGATTGAGATGCTTCTCCCATAGAAGTTGGAAGTAGGTGCAGTAAAGTCACCAAGCACCTTCTTTGCATTGTTGGCATTGTTGTTTTCAGCTGCCATGGTTTCTTCTTCCTTGAAAAGCTCTGTTAGGCCCTCTAGAGAGAATTATGCTTTAGCTTCTCTTAGCTTTCTCTTCAAGGTCCTTTCAGGTTCAGGATCAGCTTGAACAAGTATGCCTTATCTTTGCTCCTGCTCATATGAAAGAGAAGAGAACAAAAAAGTAGGGAATCCTCTACGTCATAGTATAGAGATTCCTTGAGGTGTCAGAGGAAAAGAAGAATAGAAGGAGGAGGTAGAGAGAGGAGAATTCAAACTTATCAAGAGGGATAGAGTTCGAATTGCACCTTGAGGAGGAGTGTTAGTCCCTTAAATAGAAGGATGTGAGAAGAGGGGAAGAATTTTCAAAAATTAATTAAAAGATTTTGAAATAATTAAAAGAAATTTTTGAAAATTTGATTGATGATTTTCGAAAACTAAGATTGGGAAAGAAATAAAGTGATTTTTGAAAAAGATTTTGAAATTAGAAATTAAAAAGATATGATTCAAAAATTAATTTTGAAAAAGATGTGATTGAAAAGATATGATTGAAAATCAATTTTTTTAAAAAAAGAAAGTTTTAAAATTAAAGTTGATTACTTGACTAACAAGAAATTAAAAGATATGATTCTAAAATTTAAAATTTGATCCTTTCTTAATAGGCAAGTAACAACATGAAAAATTTGAAGTAAATCATTAATTATAGCAAGGATTTTCGAAAATTATAATAATAAACAAATGGAAAGAAATTGATTTTGAAAGAATATGATTGAAAAGATATGATTTGAAAAAGATTTGATTTTGAAAAGTTATGAAAATTTGAAAAAGATTTGAATTAAAAACAAAATCTTCCCTCTAGTGTCTTTCTAGCATTAAACGCCTAGAATGGTATCCATTCTGGCGTTTAACACCCAAAATGCTACCCTTTTGGGCGTTAAACGCCCAGCCAGGTACCCTAGTTGGCATTTAAACGCCAGTTTTCCTTCTTCACTGGGCGTTTTGAACGCCCAGCTTTTTCTGTTTGATTCCTCTGCTGAATGTTCTGAATCTTCAATTCTCTGTATTATTGACTTGAAAAGACATAGTTTTGAAAATATTTTTGAATTTTTAATGATGAGAAACAATAAAAAATGCAACTAAGATCAAATAAACAATGCATGCAAGACACCAATCTTAAAAATTGACACTAAGATACATAAAATATTTTTGATTTTTATGATTTTATAAATTTTTTTGTGATTTTTCAAAAATCATATGGAAAAGAGAATAAAGAGATTCAAAACTTTTAATAAGAATTCCAAGAATCATGCAATGTTAGTCTAAAGCTTCAGTCTAAAAAAATTAGACATGGCTAGCCAAGCTTCAGCAGGACATTACATTCAGCAGCTAAATTGCTGAAAATCAATCAGCTTTTCTGATGATAAGAACATCACTTTGAAACTCTAGAATTCATTCTTAAAAATAAAAATAAAAGTACCTAATCTAAGCAACAAGATGAACCGTCAGTTGTCCAAACTCAAACAATCCCCGGCAACGGCGCCAAAAACTTGGTGCACGAAATTGTGATCATCAACAATGGCGCCAAAGGACTTGGTGCTCTTAAACATGAATCACACTTTGTCACAATTCCGCATAACTAACCAGCAAGTGCACTGGGTCTTCCAAGTAATAAACCTTACGTGAGTAAGGGTCGATCCCACGGAGACTGTCGGCTTGAAGCAAGCTATGGTCACCTTGTAAATCTCAGTCAGGCGAATTCAGATGGTGATGAAGAATTGATAATTAAAAGATAAATAAAACATAAAATAAAGATAGAGATACTTATGTAATTCTTTGGTTGGAATTTCAGATAAGCGTATGAAGATGCTTTGTTCCTCCTGAACCTCTGCTTTCCTATTGCCTTCTTCCAATCATTCATACTCCTTTCGATGGCAAGTTTTATGTTGGGCATCACCGTTGTCAATGGCTACTTCCCGTCCTCTCAGTGAAAATGTTCTACACAGGCTGTCACCGCACGGCTAATCATCTGTCGGTTCTCGATCATATTGGAATAGGATCCATTGATCTTTTTGCGTCTGTCACACGGCCAACAATCACGAGTTTGAAGCTCGTCACAGTCATCCATTCCCAGATCCTACTCGGAATATCACAGACAAGGTTTAGACTTTCCGGATCTCAAGAATGACCGCCAATAATTCTAGCCTATACCATGAAGGTTCTAATCTTAGATTAGAAACCCAAGAGATACACATTCAAGCTTGTTTGCATGTAAAACGGAAGTGGTTGTCAGTCACGCGTTCATAGGTGAGAATGGTGATGAGTGTCACATAATCATCACATTTATCATGTTCTTGGGTGCGAATGAATATCTTGGAGAAGAAATAGACTTGAGTTGAATAGAAAAACAATAGTACTTTGTATTAATTCATGAAGAACAGCAGAGCTCCACACCTTAATCTATGGTGTGTAGAAACTCCATCGTTGAAAATACAAAAGTGATAATAGTGCAAGCATGGCCGAATGGCCAGCCTCCAAGGTCTAGGGACTAAACGTCCAAAGATTTGAAAATACAATATCAAAAGGTCCTATTTATAGAGAACTAGTAGCCTAGGGTTATAGAAATGAGTAATTAATGCATAAATCTTCTTCCGGGCCCACTTGGTGTGTGCTTGGGGTGAGCATTGAAGCTTTCATGTGTAGAGACTTTTCTTGGAGTTAAACGCCAGCTTTTGTGCCAGTTTGGGCGTTTAACTCTAGCTTTTGTGCCAGTTTTGGAGTTAAACGCCAGAATTCTTGAGCTGACTTGGAACACCTGTTTGGGCCATCAAATATCAGGCAAAGTATGGACTATTATATATTGCTAGAAAGCCCAGGATGTCTACTTTCCAACGCAATTAATAGAGCGCCAATTGGGCTTCTATAGATCCAGAAATTCCACTTTGAGTGCAGGAAGGTCAGGATCCAACAGTATCTGCAGTCCTTTTTCAGCCTCTGAATCAGATTTTTGCTCAGGTCCCTCAATTTCAGCCAGAAAAAACCTGAAATCACAGAAAAACACACAAACTCATAGTATAGTCCAGAAGAGTGATTTTTATTTAAAAAGTAATAAAAACATAATAAAAACTAACTAAAATATACTAAAAACATACTAAAAATAATGCCAAAAAGCGTATAAATTATCCGCTCATTAGTTGATAAAAGAGGCAATAAAATAAATGACAAGAAAAGTAAAGAGAGCAATTAAAGAAAGAAATTAATAAAGAGAGACATTCATGGCAAGGTTTGAGATCATAGGCTTTCTATCCTAGTCATTAATCATAACAATACTTAACAAGGATTTATCTTATTTCGTCATCTCCAACATTAGAGGAAGATATAGGTTATCTTCCATGAGAGAAAGTCAAACAAGACTAGTTAACCTCAAATCAAAAGTCCTAATAATCAACTTACTAATCGGATTAGCAAAAGATTAGAGTCATTGAAAATGATATTAACTAACAATTCTGGATCACCAACATAGGTTGGGTTTTCATGACTCAAGATTGCCTAATTACTCTTTCTAAGCCAAGAATGCTCAAAGTCTACTCTAAAGCCCAACCAAGCATTTTGTCAAACACTTGGTGGGTACAAATGGAAAGCATAATAAATTGCAAGAAATAGTAAAATCTAGCAACTACCAATTGCAAGAAAAGTAAGATCACAACTCAAATCAACACTAAAAGAACATCAAACATTAAATTGCATTAAAAGGGATCTAAATCCAACAAGAACATCCATGAACATAAAAGAGAGCATAAAAGGAAAATTAACACTACAAATCATGAGAATGAAAGAGTAGAAGCAAGAATTCATAAAGGAGATAAGATGAAAACATGAGATTGAACCTAGATCTATAAGAGATTAACCTAACCTAACCTAATTCTAGAGAGAAGAGGGAGCTTCTCTCTCTAGAAACTAACCTACATGATGCTATATTACCAAACAATTGCTTCCCCTCTTGTCCAAGCTTGAATTCTGCATGAAATAGCATTAGAAATGAGTTGGGCTGGGCCCAAAGTGCTTCAGAAATTGCACCCAGCGATTTCATCTTTAGTGGGCCACGAGAAGCACGCGTGCGTGCCCCTAAACGCGAAGCAACATATGGCAAATTTATATCATTTCGAAGCCCGGGATGTTAGCTTTCCAACACAACTGGAACCGCCTCATTTGGACCTCTGTAGCTCAAGTTATGGTCAATTGAGTGCGAAGAGGTCAGGCTTGACAGCTTTACGGTTCCTTCATTTTTTCATAAGTTATCCCACTTTGCATGCTTTTCTCCTCACTTCTTCCATCCAATACTTGCCTTATGAACCTGAAATCACTCAACAAATATATCAAGGCATCGAATGGAATTAAAGTGAATTAAATTTAGCTATTTTAAGGCCTAAAAAGCATGTTTTCACACTTAAGCACAATTTAAGGGAGAATTACAAAACCATGCTATTCCATTGAATAAATGTGGAAAAAGATGATAAAACCACCCAAATTAAGCACAATATAAACCACAAAATTGGGGTTTATCAAATCTCCCCACACTTAAACTAAGCATGTCCTCATGCTAAGAATAAAGAAGGACAAGAAAAAGGGTATGAACATTTATTCAATGCAAAGAAACTATATAAACCTATCTATATCCATGCAACTAAATGCAATATGATTCTATCTACTTGGTTAAAAGTAAATCAATCTCCAAGAACATATATAAGCAAGTAGGGCAAAGGTCATATGACGACTCACAAACTCTACCAATTCAAATATCAAAATGAAGTTCAAATAGACTTGCAAGAAGAACGCTCATGAAAGCCGGGAACAAGAAATTGAGCATCGAACCTTTACCGGAAGTGTATCCGCTCTAGTCGCTCAAGTGTATAGGGTCGATTCACTCAATTCTTTTCTACTCATGCTTTCCAAGATTTGTTTTTCATCTAACAATCAACAATTATTCAATGCATGGATACATTCATCATGAGGACTTATTCATAGGTTGTAATGGGGCTATGGTAAAGGTAAGGGTGCATATGGTCAAGTGAGCTTGAAATTTGTATCTTTGATTAGCCTAAGCTCTCACTAAACACATATATGTTCTTTTTCTTTTTCTTTATCATTCATTTTTTTAAAGTATATACAAACATATCAATGCATATGGTTTTACATATAGTGCATGAATATGTATCCAATTCCCAAAAATCTTCAACAAATTACAAAAACACATTTTTTCTCTCAACCAATGTCCCAAGTTTCACATACCCAAATGATACACACTCTCACTAGCCTAAGCTAATCAAAGATCCAAATTAAGGACATTTATTATTTTTCGCTTATGGGTAGTGATATGCTAACATTAAGAACAAAAGGGATTAAATAGGCTCAAAATTGGCTAACAATGGTTGATGAAAGGTAGGCTATTTGGGTAAGTGAGCTAAATGAAATGATGGCCTCAATCATATAAATGCATGTATACATGGAACAATGGACATAAAGAATCAAACAAATCAAATATCACAATCATAGAAAGAGAATAATGCACACAAGAATGGAAAATAAGTGGTTATATAATGTAACCACACAATTAGGCTCAAATCTCACATGCTTGTGTTCTTAACTCAAAAACCATGTTCCAAAATAAATTCTTCAAGCAAGTTCAACACAAATATTTTTTTTCAAATTGGTAGGGTGCCCTAAAAACAGTTTCTTGGAAAAGAAATCATCACCCTAACCAAGTAGTCCCAACATAAAAAGAAAATGGTAAAAATATGTACAAATTATAACTAACATGCAATGCAACAAATAACTAACAAAGATAAAAATTAAAAAATTGGTGTTGAAAAAGGAAGTTGTTACCCACGGAAATCGGTCGGACGACCTCCCCACACTTAGAAATTTGCACCGTCTTCGGTGCATGCAAAGAAGAGCAATGTGGATGGGTTGCCACAATTGATGAGTTTCTTCAAAGGGTTGTGTGGATGAACTTGTTTGTTGCCCCATTAGAAGCTTTTCCATTCCTTTCCTTCTTGGTGGCCAACCTCAAAGGAGAGAAAAAGAAAGAAAATTAAGCCTACAACAAAGATATGAAAGTAATTAGCATAGGCGGGGGCTAATGCCAAACAAGAGTAAGGTTCTCACTACATGTTAGCTACGCATGTAAGTGAGAGAGCAATATAGGCAAAGGGCATATCAACTGATACTTGATGCAAGAGAAAAGTCAAAGCATGGGTGAATATCATGAAGAGCATGTCGAGCATCAAGTTCAAACAAGAAAGAGTGGGTCATTAAAGACATGTACTCTCATATCAATGCACAAAGGGTACAAGGATCATCAAAGGTTAAGCATTGAATTAGAAATTTCATTACCCATCAATATCAAACAAGTCTAGAAGCACCAAGATTAACCAAGAAATTCTCAACAATTGAGTAAGAGCATTCAACACCATTATTAAAATAAGAACACAATTTTTTTATACCGGCGCAGATGCGCCATGCACGCCTACACGTCGATGCACATTTTGGACGAAGGACAAGCGACACGGACGCGCACCGTGCGCGGACGCGTGCCTGATTGAATTGCGACCGGCACAGACGCGCCAAGTATGCTTGCACGTGCGTCACAGGCACAGAATAGGCACAAACTGGACATAACTCTCTGGTTTTTTTGGCTGGGGGTGGAATTTTTGCATCCACGCGTACGCGTACATGGCACGTCTGTGTGGATGATCGAAAATGCTTGAGGCGCGCATACGCGCCAGGTGCGCGCACGCGCAGGTTGGTGCTCTATTTTTCAAAATTTTTCCAAGTTCTTGCACCAAACCAGGCTTTCCAAACCTCCGAACAGCTACCAAAGCACCCTAAAACCTAATTTATCATATCAAACTACCAAATAAACTCAACAAACAAAACAAAAGATGGAATTAAACTAACTCTATTAATATGTACAAAAGAGAGAAAAATGAAAAGAGTTTACCATGGTGGGGTGTCTCCCACCCAGCACTTTCGTTTATTGTCCTTAAGTTGGACTTATAGGGAGCTCCTCTTAAGGTGGCTTGTGCTTGAAGCTATCCTTGAACATCCACCAATGCTTGAATCTCCAATAAGCTTTAGTCTTCAAAGATGATAACTCCAAGCCTTGATGGAGCTCCACACAAGCCATGGGTTCCCAAATTTGATTCTCCTTGTGCGATCCAGGATCCCACACTTTGTTTTGACACCCATCTTCAAATTGATCATCATGATTCCAATTGGGTGGAATGACCTTAGAATTCTCAATTAAGCATCCAAACATCCTCCTAGACCCATTCAATTTGGTTCTACACCAACCATTGCTATTCAACTTTGAGCATGCAACCATCATGAACCTAGAGTGATGTTTCCAACCACTACACAACTCTCTCCTACTCTTAACTCCACAAAGAGCTCTGAGTTGACCATCATTTTCAATCAAACCATATTCAAGTGAGAAAGTGAAGCTTAGGGATAGAAATTTTAACCACTTGAATGTTGTGTTGGATGGTGACTTAGGAAGGGATGTCTCCAATGGTCTTGCAAGTTCCACTCCCTTGTGCTCTTCTTTGACTATCTCCACCTCTTTACAACTTTCCTCAACTTCAACCTCTTCCTCTTGGTGGCTTTCTTCCAATTCAATCTCTTCTTCATTGCTCACCAAGGGCATGAGAGGTTGTGCATCTTCTTCTTTAACCTCAATTTCAAGCCCAATGGGAAAGGATTCAATTGTACATAAGAATTCCTCAATGATTGAATCCATCTCTTGGTCAACCTCTTCAAAATCTTCACCCATGATATGTCTTGGAGGTTGTACACCCTCCTCAACATCAATGTCAAGCTTCTTGGAAGAGGGCTCTATGACTTCACATTCCCATGGACTTCCAACATCTCCTAAGACTTCAACCACTTCTTCCGGCTCAATTACTTTAACTTCCTCCCCTTGTGACAATCCTTGTTTCAACCCCTCTTCTACACCTTGAAGCTCTAAACTCACTCCCTCACTATGCTCTTTGATTGCTTCTCCATATTCAACAATGGGAGTTCCTTGATCACATAGGCTTAGGCGGGAGGAGACCATATTGCGAACGGCTTCTGCTATGGTAGCTATCTTGGCTTCTAACTCCTTGAATTCCTTTTGGTTCTCTTCTTGCCTTTGAATATAAGAACTAACACATTCTTGAAGAGAATCATCCATTGGAGGTGGTGTGGAAGAAGAAGGTTCATTGTTTGGGAAAGAAGTTTCATAATTGGAAGTTGGTTCATTTTGATAAGGGTATGGAGGTGGTGTATATTGAGGTAGTTCTTGAGAGTAATTGTGTTAGAATGGTGGTGGTTCTATGTGTGGTTCATATGGTTCATAAGGTGGTTGGTATGATGGATAAGAATTAGGGTCATAATGAGGTATTTGGTGGTAGGGGGCTTGTGAGTAATGTGGTTCAAGGTCATGTTGAGGGGGTGGTTCATAGGCATGTGGTGGTGGTTGTTGACAATTACAATAAGGGTCACGACATCCATTAGATTGATATGCATAAGGATTGGAATTATACCCATAAGAATCCGGAGGTGGTTGTTGCCAAGAAGGGTGATCAATCCTTTGAGGCTCCTCCCACCTTTGATTGTTCCATCTTTGATGCATATCCTCATTATAGCTCCCATTTCCTACAACATAATTTGAGCCAAACTCATAGCCAAAGGGATGAGAATTCATAATAGCAAATAAAAACAAAAGCTACAAAAATAAGCAACAAGTCCTAAGCCTAACAAAAGCTAACAAATAAGCAAAAGACAAACATATTCACATATTCACAATTGCCAATAACATAGCACCATTGTAATTCCCCGGCAACGGCGCCATTAATTTGATAGCAAAAATTGTTGTCGGTCTAGATTTTCTTCTTAAAGAAAGGAATTACTTCGTTGTAAGCATAACTCTAAACCAATAAACAACTTTCACATAAAATTAAAATATGGTTTTGTCATATGTACAAACCTCAATGAAAATTAACCAAAGTATTTAGACTCCGGGTCATCTCACAAGGAATTGCAATGAAATGAATGATTATTGGCTATGAAGGAGCAAGGGGTTTAGTTGATAAAAGGAGCAATAAAATAAATGACAAGAAAAGTAAAGAGAGCAATTAAAGAAAGCAATTAATAAAGAAAGACATTCATGGTAAGGTTTGAGATCATAGGCTTTCTATCCTAGTCATTAATCATAACAATACTTAACAAGAATTTATCTTATTTCGTCATCTCCAACATTAGAAGAAGATATAGGTTATCTTCCATGAGAGAAAGTCAAACAAGACTAGCTAACCTCAAATCAAAAGTCCTAATCAACTTACTAATCAGATTAGCAAAATATTAGAGTCATTGAAAATGATATTAACTAACAATTCTAGATTACCAACATAGGTTGGGTTTTCATGACTCAAGATTGCCTAATTTCTCTTTCTAAGCCAAGAATGCTCAAAGTCTACTCTAAAGCCCAACCAAGCATTTTGTCAAACACTTGGTGGGTACAAATAGAAAGCATAATAAATTGCAAGAAATAGTAAAATCTAGCAACTACCAATTGCAAGGAAAGTAAGATCACAACTCAAATCAACACTAAAAGAACATCAAACATTAAATTGCATTAAAAGGATCTAAATCCAACAAGAACATCCATGAAGATAAAAGAGAGCATAAAAGGAAAATTAACACTACAAATCATGAGAATGAAAGAGTAGAAGCAAGAATTCATAAAGGAGATAAGATGAAAACATGAGATTGAACCTAGATCTAGAAGAGATTAACCTAACCTAACCTAATTCTAGAGAGAAGAGGGAGCTTCTCTCTCTAGAAACTAACCTACATGATGCTATACTACCAAACAATTGCTCACCCCCTGCCCAAGCTTGAATTTTGCATGAAATAACATTAGAAATGAGTTGGGTTGGGCCCAAAGTGCTTCAGAAATCGCCCCCGACGATTTCATCTTTAGTGGGCCATGAGCAGCATCGGCTTGCACGCGTAGATGGCACGTGCACGCCCCTAAACTCGAAACAACATATGGCAAATTTTATATCATTTCGAAGCTCCGGATGTTAGCTTTCCAACTCAACTAGAACCGCTTCATTTGGACCTCTATAGCTCATGTTATAGTCGATTGAGTGCAAAGAGGTCAGGCTTGACAACTTTACGGTTCCTTCATTTCTTCATAAATTCTCCCACTTTGCATGCTTTTCTCTTCACTTCTTCCAT
The DNA here is from genome assembly GCF_059453495.1 of Arachis ipaensis. Classification (NCBI taxonomy): domain Eukaryota; kingdom Viridiplantae; phylum Streptophyta; class Magnoliopsida; order Fabales; family Fabaceae; genus Arachis; species Arachis ipaensis. The sequence continues at coordinate 88,722,588 of NC_142444.1, forward strand.
CCAATACTTGCCCTATGAACCTGAAATCACTCAAAAAATATATCAAGGCATCGAATGGAATTAAAGTGAATTAAATTTAGCTATTTTAAGGCCTAAAAAGCATGTTTTCACACTTAAGCACAATTTAAGGGAGAATTACAAAACCATGCTATTTTATTAAATAAATGTGGGAAAAGGTGATAAAACCACCCAAATTAAGCACAAGATAAACCACAAAATTGGGGTTTATCAAGGATTGGGCGTGGCACGCCAAGTCAGATTCAAAGTGAGGCGTGGCACGCCACTGAAGCACCAACCACACGCCAGCTGTGAGATCACATTTGTTGAGTTTCTTTTCCCTCCAAAACGTAATTTTACTTTCACTTTTGTATTTTCTTTATTTGATAGTGCTAGGAGTAGTATAAATACTCCTTGAAAGTACTGAAAAAGGGGGTTAAGCAGTTGAGCTATTAGTTGAAGCATAGTTAGATTCATTTTTTCATCTTTTACTTTTTCTTGAGCTATGAGTAGATAAATTTTCTCTCATTGAGAGAGGGAGCTCTGTTGTGCTTGATGGATTAATGATAGTAAATTTCTTTTTCTCTTTATCTTCTCTTTGATTTGCTAGAAGGAATTTTATTCTTCATGCTAGTGTTCAATCACCTTGGAAAAGGGGTTGAATACAAAATGGGTTTCATGGGAACCTTGGAAAAGGAAACATGAAACCATGCTAGAAATTCCTTCTCACACTTGAGTAGGATCTGGGTTTTGGTGTTTGGATATGGTGACATAAAATCCTCCTTCTACTTGGACCTATGATGATGTGTGGTATAATCAGGGACCAAGCATATCTCTCTTCATGAGCAATTAGACCAAGGAATTGGCTATTGATCAAGATCTGAGAGATTGAGTCACCAAGGGATTGGGGCTCAATCAATCATGATTGCCAAGAGGTCAATGAGTTGCATGATTGAAGAGGATATGAGCTGGATTTAATCCAAAGAGACAACATCTCCTGATCTCAATGAATTCCCTTATTCTTATTTTCCACTTTTGTTCCGAGGGTTACCTGAAACTGGAGGTCGATCTCGGTTGAGATCCTTTGTATGGATCGGTACCGACGTGTCCGGCTGGTAGGAGATGACCGGAGCTGTCGTGTCCGACTTGTTGGACTGGTTGTATTGCTGATCCTTCGTCACCGGAGGGTGGGGATACCTACAAGAGTATTTATAATGGGTATTAAATAGGTGTTATGTAGAATCAGAGTATGAGTTATACCTGGGTGCTCCAGTGTATTTATAATGGTGAGATGTGACCTTTGGATAAGATAAGTTAGTTATCTTATCTTATCTTTATCTTTTGGGTTGAGGTCAGCGTATCTTCAACGGAACTGCCCTTCTCTCTGTAGGCCTGAACGACCTTTGGATTAGGGTCGTATTCTTTGAATTGGTCCCTTTTTGGGCTTTCCTGTCGATTTGGCCGAGTTCTTCGTAAAGAAGTTGGTCCGTTTGACCTAAAGAGGTCGGTCGCTTTATCGTCGATCACCCCGGGTCAGATATCTCGACCCAGGGTATGAACAGTGTCCCTGCTTGAGCTCGGTCTTCTTTGTTGAGGTCGAGTCCTTGACTTCGGTCCTTCTTGTAGCGAAGCCAAACTCAAGCATCTTGTCGATTCCTTTTTGTAGCAGCTTTTGAATGTAGAACGTTTTCCTCTATAAGTGCGCGCTTTTGTATTAGCACTATTTTGGAAATGCAAGCAGTTTTAATATCCGCATTTAATTGGCATTTAATTGCCCCGTTTCCCCTAACTTCTCTATTTTTGAATTTTGCGTTCAAGAAACGGTTTCTCTCCTTCGCCCTTTTCGTAACTTCTTCGCACTTATTCATTTTCTGCCTTTCACCCACATTTCAACTTTTCTTGCGTCGTCGCTTGGTGATTTTCTGAAGCTTCTGTTTTCGCCTGGAGTTTTGTAGTTTCGCGTTTCTCTCTGTGATACTGCTTTTGTTCGTGCTTTTTTGCTCGTGAGAGGGTAATTCCAGATTTCGCCTTCCATCCTCAATTTCCCTGAAGCTTGCTACTTTTTCCAGGTTGGTACTAGCTTTCTTGCTTCTTTCATAGCTTCGTCTTCAGTTTTTCAGTGAAGCTTTGATTTTGCATGTTTGAAAGTTTGAATCTTTTTCGTGGTCCTGTATTTGCTTGTCACTGTAATGTGTTTTTCCTGACTTTCTTTTACGTATTCTCTTGGCATTTCCGTCAAGGCTTTCTAGGGTTTTGTTGTTGCTTCTGGTTGTTTCCTGTCTGATATCGATAGAGAATCTGCATCTGTTCCTCACTTTGTTTGGAGATTTCTTTTTGATTCTGACAAAGTTTGCACCTTTGATGATTTCTACTTGGCGTGTTCGATGTTAATGCTTGCTCTTTGCTGATGATTTTTTGCTTGATTTCGAAAAATTTGCGCCTTTGCTGTTTTTTCGCTTGACCCTTTTTGGAATTTCTGATAAACTGTGGAAATAGTGCTTTCCGCTGGTAAACTGTAGGAGGGTGGACCTTTTGCATTTTTTGCTTCCTTTGTTTTCTTCCTGGATTTTATTTTGATGAGTGCCGGGATGTGGGTTGTAGAAATAACTTAAAGACCTTGCTTTGTTTACTGCCTCCAAAGGATGCCCCAAGACCCTTGTCTTGAGTCTTGGGGTTTTCCCTTTTTGTTTATCTGCTCGTCGAGATGTGTTGCCCTCTGTCCAAGATGTTTTTAAGTAATCCATTCTTCTTTTCTTTTTGTAGGATTTAGTTGACCTCATGTCTTCCCGAAATAACGTTGTAGAGATGCTTTCCCAGGTTCCCGCGAGTATGGCCGATTAGGTGGACTCCATGGTTCTCATGTGTGTCTCGCTGGTTGATTCTAAATTTCGTGCTCAGCTTAGGCAGTTTCATAGTGTCTGTAGTAATTCTGGTGATGAGAAGAACTATGAACTTGTCCCTCCCTCTTCTGACGAGAGAGTCTGCTTTTCAACTCGGGTTGTTGATGGTCGCCCTTTCTTCTATGCTTATGATTTTTTCTTTGGTCAGCTGGGTATCACCCTTCCTTTTACCAAATTTGAAACCGACCTGTTATGGTCTTGTAATGTTGCCCCTTCTCAACTTCACCCCAATTCCTGGGGTTTTGTTAAGATTTTCCAATTGCTGTGCAATGGTTTTGGTATTCCTGCTTTTCAATCTCTCTTTTTCTATCTGTTTGTCTTGACTAAGACCGGTGTGGTAAAAAAGAAGTCGGCTTGGGTCTCCTTTCGTTCTACCCAGGGAAAGAAGGTTTTTTCCATGTTTGACGAGTCGTTCTGTGATTTTAAAAAATACTTTTTCAAGGTCCGAGCTGTTGAAGGAGCTCGGCCCTTTTTTCTGGACGAAAATGACGAACCTGCTTTTCCCTTGGAATGGCAAAAAGACGTGAGGGTCTCCAGGTATTCGTGGAAGATGTTGGATGATGCTGAGTGAGCCTTTGTGACTATCTTGGAAGAACGCTGGGGTCAACCTCCTCATCTCGACACAAAGAAATTTCTAACCAATCCTTCTCTTCTTCAAACTGAACTGGATATCTTTGTGTTTTTCTTTATTATCCGTGTATGTTGCTTGTAGCTGTCTTTCCGACTTGTCCGACTTGTAACTGATTCTCTGTTTTATTTGCAGAGGCAATGAAGAATAGTGAATCCATGAAAGCTTTTAAGAGGGCGCAGAGGGCGACTGCTGCCAGAAATGTTGCTGCCAAGGCGGCTGGGGAGGGATCCTCCCAAGTGCGTGAGAAGCCATCAGTGCAGAGTTCTGCCGGGGTGAAGAAGGTGATCCCTACACCCCGAGTTCGTTTGGTAGATCCTCACGTCACCTCTATTGCTCCTTCTGTTGCTCCTCCCAATAAAAAACAAAAGATTGCTGAGCCCTTTGACCTCGATGCTCCCGATTATAATGCCATTGATTTTGTGGATCAACAAATCGGTCCCTACGGTGCTCTCTCCATGGACGATGTGTCCATCCTCCATCACTTGGAGTTTATGGCCCGAAATCATGTGAAGATGGCATATATGTCGGCTGCCATATATCAGACTGCTCAGAATTTCTCTCTCCACGCTACTAAGGCGTTTATGGAGGAGGCGAAACAAGAGTTTGATCAGATGAAGGGGTTAAAGGAGGAGCTTGAGACGAAGGTAGCCAAGCTGGAGAAGGACTTGAAGAATGAGGAGGCGAGTTCTCAGTCATTGGCGGCTTCTTTGAGGTTGGCTGAGGACGTAGTCCTGATGCACAAGGAGAGTTACCTTTCATCTTATCGGGAGGTGATGCGCCTGAAGGGGGAGCTTGACAGTGTTTGGGAAGATTATGCTGAGCTCCAAAGTCATCTCGTTGGCAGCGTGACTGCTGCTTATGAGAACTTGAGGGAGCAAGTTCAGGTCATTGCTCCCGAGGCCGACCTCACCTTTTTTAGCCTGGATAATATAGTCAGGGATGGCAAGATTTTCCCTGATGATGAGGGTGATGCTAATGATGTTGTTCCTCCCCCTGTGTCCTCTACCAAAGTGCCGATCTCTTCGGTTCCTCCTGCTGTGCCCGACTTGGATTGCCAGATCCTGAATCGGGAGGATGGAACTGTGGATGCTGTGCCGATCCAGACTCGCCCTCCTTCTCCTTGTCCTGATGCTGCCAAGAAGGCTCCTGACGCTTGCTGATCTCTTCTTGAAAATTTGTGTAGTTGGCCCGGCTTGTGGGCTCTTTTAGAACTTTTTTATTTATTTGCTGACGCTTCCTAGTTGCTTATCTATCAACTTTTTATGAGGAACAAAAAGTAACTTGTTATCTCTTCGTGGTAGGTTTTGGTGGCCTTTCAGGCCTTATAACTTTATAGAGTAAAAGTAGTTGTTTGACTTGACATCTTTTTTGTTTTTCTATTGATGTTCGAAATCTTGCTGCTCAGCCTCCTTGGATTACTTTGCTTTATTTGCTTGTATCTTGGATCCTTTGAGGCTGTGATTATATAGATCCAACTTGTTTCTCGGTTTTCTGTATTTGTGACTGATTCCTTTGCGTTGGTCCCCTTCTAAGTTATTTTGGTAATACTCTTTTTTGGACCTTTGTTAGGTCTCTTTCAGGGATTACTTTGATAGCTTTTTCGATAGTAGGAGTCCGACTTGGTTATATCGGTGTCCTTTAAGTTATTTTTTGTAGTCCTCTTTCTTGGATCTTTGTCAGATCTCTTTCAGGGACTACTTTGATAACTTTTCAGTAGTAGGAGTCTGACTTGGTTATATCGGTCTCTTTTAAGTTATTTTTTGTAGTCCTCTTTCTTGGATCTTTGTCAGATCTCTTTCAGGGACTACTTTGATAACTTTTCAGTAGTAGGAGTCCGACTTGGTTATATCGGTCTCCTTTAAGTTATTTTTTGTAGTCCTCTTTCTTGGATCTTTGTCAGATCTCTTTCAGGGACTACTTTGATAACTTTTCAGTAGTAGGAGTCTGACTTAGTTATATCGGTTTCCTTTAAGTTATTTTTTGTAGTCCACTTTCTTGGATCTTTGTCAGATCTTTTTTAGGGACTACTTTGATAACTTTTCAGTAGTAGGAGTCCGACTTAGTTATATCGGTCTCCTTTAAGTTATTTTTTGTAGTCCTCTTTCTTGGATCTTTGTCAGATCTCTTTCAGGGACTACTTTGATAACTTTTCGTTTTGGGCTGACTTTGTTATGTCGGGCCCTTCTAAGTTAAAGTAATCCTCTTTAATAGGGTTGGCCAGACCTCTTTCCAGGGTTTACTTATAACTTGGGTTGACTTGGTTCGACATCTTAACGTTCGACCAGTCTTTAAGTTATTATTTTAGCGATCCGTAAGACCTCATCATGTTCTTTTTTAGATCACTTTCGATAACTTCTTACATTATTCTGTGTTCATCTTTGCCGATTTGTAGAAAGTGGTTGTCATCTCTAGATCGTCCTTTGGGTGAATCGCGTTTTCACCTTTATCGGACGGTTTGTCTTTATCGTGATCGTGCAGTGAAATTGTTTTTCACTTTCTGCCGATCTGTTGCTTTATAATCGAACGATGAATGCTTCAGATTAATGCGTCTTGAAATCTTTGTAGAATATCTAAAATGTATTTTATTTAAAGGAAACGTGCAAATATATACATATGGGATTGTCTGCGTCTCAACTTGGTGCTTCATTAAAAAACCTTTTCAGGAAAAAGAGTGCATCCAATGATGAGATCTTTTATCTCTTCTAACTGTAGTACCTTCTTAGGTTGCAGGCGTGCCATGACCTGGGAAGCTCTCGTCCATCGAGTTCAGACAGTCTGTAGTAGCCCTTTCCAAGTACTTCTACAACTCGGTAAGGTCCTTTCCAGTTTGCTGCCAGCTTTTCTTCTCCTGGTCGAGTTGTTCCGATATAATTTCGGATTAGGATGAGATCATCCTCTGCAAAACTTCTCAACACTACCTTTTGATTATATCTGGAAGCCATTCGGCGCTTTAGAGCTTCTTCCCTGATCCGAGCTCTTTCCTGGATTTCGGGTAACAAGTCGAGTTCTTCTCTCTGAAGTTGGGAGTTTGCTTCCTCATTGTAGTGAACTACTCTAGGCGACCCTTCCTCAATCTCTACTGGGATCATTGCCTCTATTCCGTATGCTAATCGGAAGGGAGATTCCTTCGTGGTGGAATGTGGCGTTGTTCGATATGCCCATAGGACCTGTAGAAGATCTTCTGCCCAGGCTCCTTTTGCATCTTGTAATCTCCGCTTTAATCCGACCAGTATGACTTTGTTAGCGGCTTCAGCCTGTCCGTTGGCTTGTGGATGCTCAACGGAGGTGTACTGGTGCTTTATATTCAAGTCGGCTACTAGTTTCCTGAAGCCTGCATCTGTGAATTGAGTGCCATTGTCTGTGGTTATTGAATATGGAACCCCGAACCTCGTGACAATGTTTCTATATAAGAATTTCTGGCTTCTTTAAGCGGTGGCATTGGCTAGGGGCTCTGCCTCGATCCACTTTGTAAAGTAATCTACCCCTACTATGAGGAATTTGACTTGTCCTGATCCCTGTGGGAAGGGGCTGAGAAGATCGAGTCCCCATTTTGTAAACGGCCAAGGCGAGGTCACGCTGATGAGCTCTTTTGGCGGGGCGATGTGAAAGATGGCATGTTTCTGACATGGTGGACATGTCTTTACAAATTCTGTGGCTTCCTTCTGTAGAGTTGGCCAATAAAATCACGCCCGGAGTACTTTTTTGGTGAGAGCTCGTGCTCCGAGATGATTGCCACAAATGCCGCCGTGTATTTCTTCTAGCACTTCCTTTGTGTTGGAGGTCGGCACACATTTTAGTAAAGGTATTGAGATTCCTCTTTTGTACAGGATGTTGTTTATGATAGTGTAGTACTGTGCCTCCCTTTTTAACCTCTTTGCCTCCTTCTCTTCTGTGGGGAGCGTTCCTGTTTTGAGGTAGTTGGTTATGGGGGTCATCCATCCTTGGTCCTGACTTGTTATAGTCATGACTTTTTCCTCTTCCGAGATTGACGGGTTCTGCAACATCTCCTAGATGAGCTTTCTATTGTTGCCCCCTGGTTTGGTGCTGGCTAGTTTTAAGAGTGCATCAGCTCGGACATTTTGTTCGTGGGGTATGTGGCAGATCTTATACTCCCCGATTTGTCCGAGCTGTTCCTTGGTTTTATCCAAATACTTTTTCATGGTGGGATCTTTGGCTTGGTAGCTCCCTGCTATTTGTGATGTGACCACTTGTGAATCGCTGTAAATGTTGAGCTTTTGAGCTCCGACCTCTTTAGCCAGCTTCAAACCAGCTAATAATGCTTCATATTCTGCCCGGTTGTTTGAGGCCGGGAACCCGAACTTGAGGGAGAGCTCAACTTGGGTTCCTTGGTTGCTTTCTATTATCACGCCTACGCCGCTTCCAGTTTTATTTGGAGAACCATCCACGTAAAGATTCCATTCTGTGGGGGTTTCTAGGGCATCTGTGAATTCTGCGATAAAGTCGGCCAGATACTGTGATTTGATGGTCATCCGAGCTTCATATTGGAGGTCAAACTCTGACAACTCGACTGCCCATTGTAGAATTCTGCCTGCTAGATCTGTTTTCTGCAATATTCCTTTTATGGGCTGGTTAGTTCGAACCTTAATGGTGTGAGCCTGGAAGTACGGGCGGAGTCGTCGAGATGTTAGGATAAGAGTATAGGCAAATTTTTCTATTTTCTGGTAGTTCAGTTCGGATCCCTGTAGTGCCTTGCTAATGAAGTAGACAGGTTGTTGCCCATCTTCATCTTCTCTGACTAGTGCCGAGGCTATTGCCCGGCTCCCTACTGCGAGATATAATATGAGCGGTTCTCTTTCTCATGGTCGAGATAGGATAGGTGGCCGTCCTAAGAACCCTTTGAAGTCTTGGAAGGCTTGCTCACATTTTGTCGTCCATTCGAACTATTTTCCCTTTCTTAAAGTAGCATAGAAGGGGAGGGATCTTATCGCAGCTCCTGCTAAGAATCGGGATAGGGCGGCCAATCTCCCGTTGAGTTGTTGTACTTCTTTGACACAGGTTGGGCTCTTCATGTTGAGTATGGCTTGACATTTGTCTGGATTTGCTTCAATTCCCCTTTGTGTGAGCATGAAACCTAAGAATTTGCCTACTTCTACTGCGAAAGTGCATTTTGCGGGATTGAGTCGCATGTTGTGCTTCCTTATGGTGTCGAACACTTGAGCCAGGTCGGATAATAATGTATCTTTGCTTTGTGTCTTTATCAACATGTCGTCCACATAAATTTCCATGATTTTTCTGATGTGATCTGAGAAGACTTTATTCATTAGCCTTTGATAAGTAGCTCCTGCGTTCTTGAGACCAAAAGGCATCACGATGTAGCAGTAGTTTGCCTTTGGTGTTAAGAGGTCTTTTCCTGATCTGGTGGATACATGGGGATTTGGTTGTATCCCAAATATGCATCCATAAACGAGAGGTATCTGTATCTGGAGGAAGCATCTACCAGAGCGTTGATGCTTGGGAGTGGGTATGGATCTTTTGGGCAGGCTTTGTTGAGATCGGTGTAATCGGTGCACATTCGCCACTTCCCATTTGATTTTTTCACCAAGACGACGTTAGCTAGCCATAGTGGGTACTTGACTTCTCTTATAAATCCTGCCTCCAGTAGAGCTTGTACTTGTTCTTCCACAGCTTTGGATCGTTCTGGCCTGAGTTTCCTTCGTTTCTGCTGCACCGGCCGAGATCCTGGGTAGACTGCCAACTTGTGGCACATTAGCTTAGGGTCTATGCCTGGCATGTCTGTGGCTTTCCATGCGAAGAGATCGACATTATCTCGTAAGAATTGTATCAGTAATTCTTTTGAGTCTCCTCTTAGGATCGTGCCAATATTGGTCCTTTTGTCCGAGGTGTCTCCAATTTGAATCTTCTCTATCTCGCCTTCTGGTTGCGGACGGAGTTCTTCTCGTTGCTGGACTCCGCCCAGTTCAATTGTATGAAACTTTTCTCCTTTGCCTCTGAGGTTTAGGCTTTCGTTATAACAGCGACGTGCCATCTTTTGGTCAGCTTTTATCGTGGCTATCCCTTTCGGAGTTGGGAATTTCATACATAGGTGTGGGGTCGAGACTATTGCGCCGAGTTGGTTGAGTGTTGTCCGACCTATGAGAGCATTGTAAGCTGAACTTACATCGACTACGATGTAGTCTATTTTGAGGGTCCTGGATTGGTCCCCTTTTTCGAAGGTTGTATGTAGTGGTATGTATCCTAGTGGTCAAACCGGGGTATCTCCTAACCCGAACAGATTGTTTGGATATGCTTTAAGTTCTTTTGCTTCTAAGCCGAGTTTATCAAAGGCTGTTTTGAATAAGATGTCGGCAGAACTCCCTTGGTCTATTAAGGTGCGGTGTAGGTTGGCGTTTGCCAATATGATGGTGATAACCATGGGATCGTCATGTCCTGTGATGATGCCAGACGCGTCTTCCTTAGTGAATGTTATCGCTGGGATGTTGAGCGCTTCTTCCTCCCCTTCGACATGATATACTTCTTTGAGATATCTTTTGCGAGAGGATTTGGAGATCCCTCCTGCTGCGAATCCACCATGTATCATGTGGACGTGTCTTTCTGGTGTCCGAGGTGATCGTTCAGTTCGTCCGTCATCCTCGTCCCTTCGTCTTTTTCTTTGGTCATCATCTCGGGTAGCCAGAAATCGATCTAATCTTCCTTCTCTCACTAATTTTTCTATGATATTCTTTAAGTCGAAGCACTCGTTGGTGGAGTGCCCTCAAACTCGATGGTATTCACAATATTCTTTCCGGTTTCCCCCTCCCCTTTTGCCTTTGAGTGGTCGCGCTGGGGGGATTTTCTTTGTATGGCAGACTTCTTTGTACACGTCGACCAGGGATGCCCTGAGAGGGGTGTAATTATGGTACTTTTTGATTTTCTCCCCCTGTCGATCTTCTTTCTTTTTGGATTCCTTGTCTTTATCCCGGTAGGGGTTCCCAGATTTTGAGGTTTCTCCCAACCGAGCGTTTTCTTCCATGTTGATGTATTTTTCTGCTCGCTCCTGTACTTCGTCTAATGAGGTAGGGTACTTCTTTGATATAGATTGGCTAAATGGTCCCTCTCGTAGGCCATTGATGAGTCCCATGATGGCGGCCTCTGTTGGTAAGCTTTGTATGTCCATACATGTTTTGTTGAATATTTCCATGTAGTTGCGGAGGCTCTCCCGATCTCCTTGCTTGATCCCTAGTAGACTGGGGGCGTGCTTGGCCTTATCTTTCTGGATAGAGAATCTGGCCAGGAACTTTTTGGCCAGGTCATCGAAGTTTGAGATGGACTTTGGAGGTAAGTTGTCGAACCATCGGATTGCTGTCTTCGTGAGAGTTGTTGGGAAAGCTTTGCAGCGAACGGCGTCTGAGGCGTCGGTAAGGTACATTCTGCTTCTGAAATTGCTGAGATGGTGGTTGGGGTCTATGGTACCGTCATATAAAGTCATATCTGGGAGTTTGAAGTCCTTTGGGATTTTGGTTTTCATGATCTCCCTGGTGAATGGATCCTGTTCTTTGCGTGAGCTTTCTTCAGAAGTGATCTGAGGGGCCCTTGATTTGAGATCGGCTTCTAATTACTGTAATTTTTCTTCCAATTCTCGACGTCGCCGTACCTCTCTTCGTAGATCCTTTCCGATTTCTCGTTGTTGGATTTCTTCTTCAAGCTGTTTCAAGCGATCTTGAAGAGCTTCTATTGCTTCCGGTTTAGATGAATTTTTGTCTCCATTGGATTCTGGGGTGTCTTTTAGTGGGGTGTCCGCATTTTTGTGCGGCATTCTATTTTCTAGATCTGAATCGTGGTCGTTGTCACGGTTGTCCGCCATGGAGATGGGATGACTTCCAGGTTCCCCGGCAACGGCGCCAATGTTCCGAGGGTTACCTGAAACTGGAGGTCGATCTCGGTTGAGATCCTCTGTACGGATCGGTACCGACGTGTCCGGCTGGTAGGAGACGACCGGAGCTGTCGTGTCCGACTTGTTGGACTGGTTGTACTGCTGATCCGTCGTCACCGGAGGGTGGGGGTACATGTAAGAGACTCCGATGCTTAAGTTAGCATGGGTATTAAACAGGTGTTATGTAGAATCAGAGTATGAGTTATACCTGGGTGCTCCAGTGTATTTATAATGGTGAGATGTGACCTTTGGATAAGATAAGTTAGTTATCTTATCTTATCTTTATCTTTTGGGTTGAGGTCAGCGTATCTTCAACGGAACCGCCCTTCTCTCTGTAGGCCTGAACGACCTTTGGATTAGGGTCATATTCCTTGAATTGGGCCCTTTTTGGGCTTTCCTGTCGATTTGGCCGAGTTCTTCGTAAAGAAGTCGGTCCGTTTGACCTAAAGAGGTCAGTCGCTTTATCGTCGATCACCCTGGGTCGGATATCTCGACCCAGGGTATGAACAACTTTCTTTATAGCTTTCTTTACATTCTGCAATTCCCCATTCCCATTTACAATTGAGTCATTTAAGTTTCTGCTCTTTATTTTCTTGTCATTTTCAATTCTTCTATTTACTACTTTCCTTTACTTTTTGAGTCATTTATATTTCTGCATATTTACAATTCTGTAATCACAATCTGTTCTGCTTAGCTTAACTAATTCACCAATTAATTAAAATTGCTCAAATCTATCAATCTCTGTGGATACGATCCCACTCCACTGTGGGTTATTACTTGACGATAATTTTGGTGCGCTTGCCAAAAGAACGGATACACAAATTTTATAATGGGATGTGAATTTGGCTCATCAAGTTTTATGGTGCCATTGCCGGGGATTGGTTTGAATTTGACAATGATTAAATTGATTGGGGAGCTAGATTAAGCAATTTTATTGCCTTGTATTTTCTTTTAGCTCTTTACTTTTCTGTCCACTCTGTTTTCTTCGTTTTTACATGGATCATTTTAGCTATTCATTGTTCATACTTCCATCATTCTAACTGTTTGATCAATTGCATCAACCAAGTTAACCACTAATCTTCACTAGAGTGATTCTTTCACTTGTCCTCTACTTGCTGTTTGTTGAATGTATGACAGGTAGAAGGGGAGAAACTTCATCCTCTTTTGATAGTGAGATTGAGAGGACCTTCCTTAGATTAAGGAAGGAAGCAAGAGGCAAAGGCATAGTTGGAGAGGAACTAGTGGAGGAGGATCTGAGAACCACCATGGATGACGAAGTACAAGACAATGTTGGAGGAGATACTAAAAATCATATTGGGCAAGAGAGGAGAGTCTTAGGCTCCTACATCAACCCAAATCCAGGAAACTGTGGCAGCAGCATCCTCAAACCAACAATCCATGCTAACAACTTCGAGTTGAAACCTCAACTCATCACACTTGTTCAGAGTAATTGTTCATATGGAGGAGGAGCCCAGGAGGACCCAAATCAACATCTCAGTACATTCTTGAGGATTTGTGACACTGTAAAGTCCAATAGTGTGTACCCTAATACCTACAAGCTACTTTTGTTCCCTTTCTCACTTAGAGATAAGGCAGCAAAGTGGTTGGAAGCATTTCCCAAGGAGAGTTTAACCACATGGGATGATGTTGTAAATAAATTTCTAGCAAGATTCTATCCTCCACAGAGAGTCAACAGGCTAAGAGCTGAGGTGCAAACTTTTAGACAGCAAGATGGTGAAACACTCTATGAGGCCTGGGAGAGGTTCAAGGATTTGACAAGGAAATGCCCACCTGACATGTTCAATGAGTGGGTGAAACTACACATCTTCTATGAAGGGCTGTCATATGAGTCAAAGCAAGCAGTAGATTATTCTTCTGGAGGCTCACTCAATAAGAAGAAAATCATTAAAGAAGCCATAGATGTCATAGAGACTGTAGCCGAGAATGAGTACTTCTATGCTTCAGAAAGAACTCAAAAGAGAGGAGTGATGGAGCTCAATGGATGCCTTGATGGCCCAAAACAAATTGATCACTGCACAACTAGCAGCCTTGACCAAGAAGATGGAGAGTAACCAAGTCTCAGCCATCCAAGCCCAAGCCCCTCAACAAGAAGGAGATGCACCAGAACTCGAAGGTGAATGGGAAGAAGCTAATTATGTGAATAATTCTAGACCTCTATATGACCCAAACTCCAAGACGTACAATGCAGGTTGGAAGAACCACCCAAATTTTGGGTGGGGGAACCAACAAAACCACAATCCAGATCATACAAAGCCATACCAAGCCAATCAATACCACAATCACAACCCCAACCATCAAACAAATAATAACAGACCCTATCACAATGCACAAAACACATCATATCATTCCACTCAACAAATACACAACAACCACCATCAAGACACATCAACCTCAACCATGCAACCATGTGAAATCAAGAGAAACTTTGAGAGAGTAGAAGCTGTAATAGCACAACTGTCATCACAGTTGACAGGAGCTATTTCCACTCTTTTGGAGAGACAAACATAAGCTGACAAGAGGATAGATGCCAACCAAGAGGAGTATAGATCAAATCTGAAGAATCAAGGCGCAGCCATTTCAAAATTGGAAGCACAAGTGGGGATTCTATCCAAGCAAATTCCTATGTCTACACATACATTTCTCAGTGATACCATGGCTAACCCAAGATGAGAATGCAAAGCCATCATACTTAGAAGCGGAAAGGTAGTGGAAGAGGCAACCCCAAGCCAGAGCAACCAACAAAAAGGAGCTGCAGGAAAGCCTGAAAACAAGAATGAAGAGGAGACCCCTACCCCATCATCACCAAAGCCAATCTTGAAGCCTTATGTGCCAAAAGCACCATATCCACAAAGGCTGAGGAAAGATGGAAAGGATAGCCAATTCTCTAGATTTTTAGAGATCCTCAAGAAGCTCCAAATCAACATACCATTTACTGAGGCATTGGAGCAAATGCCACTCTATGCCAAATTTCTGAAGGAGCTCATGACAAGAAAGAGAAACTGGGGAGAAAAAGAGACCATAGTGCTAACTGAGGAGTGTAGTGCCATAATACAAAGGAAGCTACCCCAGAAAATGAAAGACCTAGGGAGTTTCCAAATCCCCTGCATCATAGGGGATATCAACATTGAGAAGGCCTTGTGTGATTTAGAAGCTAGCATCAATCTCATGTCCCTAACCATGATGAAGAGGATGAAGATTGAGGAAGCCAAGCCAACAAGAAGAGGCTAACACATCAATCATTCTAGGAAGGTCATTCCTAGCTACTGCTGGAGCCATTATTAATGTACAAAAAGGGGAATTAGTCTTGAGATTACATGAAGAGAAGATGGTCTTCAATGTGGTTAAGGCAATGAGTTACCCCAAGGAATCCATATGAGAATGCATGATGGTGGACACCATAAAATAGATAGTTCAAGGAGTTTTGGAAGAAGAACAACGTGAAAGAACTATTGAGTTAGAACAGCAAGCATCAAGTGGAGAACTACCACAAGGAACTATGGAGAATTCAATCTTGTTGAACCCCAAAGACAGCAAGGAAGTAGATGCACCAAAATTAGAGCTGAAGACTTTACCACCAAGCTTGAAATATGTATATCTGGGTGACAACAATACTTACCCGGTGATCATCAATTCAAGTTTGAGTGAGGAGAAGGAAGAAGAACTTATCCAAGTGCTGAAACAGCACAAGGATGCCATAGGCTGGACACTTGCAGACTTGAAAGGAATCAGTCCTTTAATGTGTATGCACAAGATACTACTTGAAGAAGGTGCTAAGCCCTCAAGGTAGCAATAAAGAAGGCTGAATCCAACCATGAATGAAGTGGTCCAAAAAAAAGTGTTAAAGTTGTGGCAAGCAGGGGTGATCTACCCCATCTCAGACAGCCCTTGGGTAAGCCCTATTCAAGTAGTCCCAAAGAAAGGAGGGGTCACCGTTGTACCGAATGAGAAGAATGAGCTGATACCTACAAGAATGGTGACCGGGTAGTGCATGTGCATTGATTATAGGAAGCTTAACGAGGCCACCAGGAAGGATCACTTCCCCCTACCTTTCATGGATCAGATGCTTGAGAGATTGGCTGGACATGAGTATTACTGCTTCTTGGACGGTTATTCGGGCTACAACCAAATTGTTGTAGACCCCAAGGACCAGGAAAAAACTTCATTTACTTGTCCATATGGTATTTTTGCTTATAGGAGAATGCCCTTTGGATTGTGCAATGCACCTACAACATTCCAAAGGTGCATGCTCTCCATATTTTCAGACATGATTGAAAGATTCATTGAGGTGTTTATAGATGACTTTTCTGTATTTGGTAACTCATATTTTAATTGCTTACACCACTTAGCCTTGGTGCTAAAGAGATGCCAAGAGACCAACCTTGTTTTAAATTGGGAGAAATGCCACTTCATGGTTACAGAGAAGGTGGTCCTTGGTCACAAGATCTCAAAAAGGGTCATAGAGGTGGACAAGGCTAAGGTAGAGGTGATTGAAAAGTTGTCCCCACCTTGCAATGTCAAGGCAATTAGAAGTTTTCTAGGACATGCTGGCTTCTACAGGAGATTCATTAGAGACTTTACCAAGGTTGCCAAACCTTTGAGCAACCTACTTGTCTCTAATGTACCTTTTGTTTTTGATGATGAATGCATGATATCTTTTAAGAAACTTAAAAACAAACTCTCCTCTGCACCTATTATAGCACCACCATGCTGGGACTTACCTTTTGAGCTGATATGTGATGCATCAGATTTTGCCGTGGGTGCTGTTTTAGGACAGAGGAAGGATAAATTGGTACATGTCATTTATTATGTTAGCAAGGTTCTTAATGAGAATCAGAGGAACTATACCACTACAGAGACGGAACTTCTTGCCATTGTCTTTGATTTTGATAAATTTAGATCATATCTTATTGGTTCTAAAGTAATTGTATTCACTGATCATGCAGCACTCAAATACTTGCTCACCAAACAAGAGTCCAAGCCCATACTAATAAGATGGATTCTGCTATTTCAAGAGTTTGACATAGAAATTAAAGATAGGAGTGGAGCAGAGAACAAAGTGGCTGACCACCTCTCAAGAATACCACAAGAAGAAGATGGGGCACACCAAGTTACAGTGAATAAAAGCTTTCCTGATGAGCAGTTGATGGTGATACAAGAGGCCCCTTGGTTTGCTGACATAGCCAACTTCAAGGCTATTGGGGAACTACCAACCAACATCAACAAGTATATGAGGAAAAAGCTAGTCAAAGATGCTAAACACTACATTTGTGATGAACCCTATTTGTTCAAAAAGTGTGCTGATGGAATCTTGAGAAGGTGTATTTCCCATGAGGAAGGGCAAGAAGTGCTTTGGCAATGCCATGGATCTGCATATGGAGGCCATTTTAGTGGAGATAGAACTGCAGCCAAAGTGCTACAATGTGGATTCTACTGGCCAACCATCTTCAAAGATGCAAAAAAATTGGTGACAAGATGTGATGAATGCCAAAGGGCTGGCAATTTACCCAAGAGAAATGAGATGCCACAGAGGTTCATAATGGAGTTAGAATTGTTTGATGTGTGGGAATTGATTTTATTGGACCCTTCCCATCCTCATACTCAAACAGTTATATATTGGTGGCTGTAGATTATGTATCAAAGTGGGTAGAAACCATAGCCACTCCAACAAATGATAACAAAGTTGTAATGAGATTTTTGAGAAAGAACATCTTCAGTAGATTTGGGGTGCCTAGAGCCCTCATCAGTGATGGAGGGACACATTTCTGCAATAGGAAACTTGAAGCACTCCTCTCCAAGTATGGAGTCAAGAACAAGGTGGCAACCCCATATCACCCACAGACCAACGGGCAAGCAGAGATTTTAAATAGAGAGCTTAAAAGAATTCTTGAAAAAACTGTTAGAAGCTCAAGAAAGGATTAGTCTAAGAAGTTGGATGATGCATTATGGGCCTACAGGACAGCCTTCAAAACACCTATTGGAATGTCTCCATACCAATTGGTGTTTGGTAACGATTGTCACTTACCAGTTGAGCTTGAACATAGAGCATTTTGGGCTCTAAAAATGTTGAACTTTGATGAACAAGCTGCTGGAGAAAGGAGGCTTGTGCAACTGAATGAGCTGGAGGAGTTTAGGAATAAGGCATATGAGAGTACAAAGATCTACAAAGAGAATGCAAAAAGGTGGCATGATTAGAAGATAGCAAGGAGGGAGTTCACTAAAGGGCAAAAGGTGCTGCTGTACAATTTGAAACTCAAGTTCTTCCCTGGGAAGCTTAACTCTCGATGGTCAAGACCCTTCACCATCCTCAATGTATCCCCCTATGGCCATGTAGAACTCATGAAAGACAAAACACAAAGGACCTTCACTGTGAATGGCCATAGACTCAAGCATTACCTAGGGGACTCATTGGATGAGAAGAGAGTGAGCTACAACCTCAGCTAACAAAGGAAGAACGTCAAGCTAGTGACGATAAAGAAGCGCTAGTTGGGAGGCACCCGAACACTTTATATCCTTTTGATTTATTGCTTTCTTAGAAGTAGTTAAAATTTGTCAATTTAGATAGTTTGAGTTTCAGTTGAAAATTTTTGTTTTCTTGCCTTCTAGAAGTATATTGTAGATAGTGGATTAAGAATTTTGTTTTCTATTTTGGTAGTTAGGAGACCATTATATTCTATTTTCTTTTGCTCTGAAAATGCAATTTGATGAATACCTTTGCCATTGATGAGTTATTGGGCTGAGAGCTAGCTAAAAAGCTAAGTTTGGTGTGGCCACCAATGTACTTAATCTAGGCTTACCACCTTTGAACAAATCATATCTGAAGGTAAGCCCAGAGATTAAGTTTGGTGTGGCCACCAAATTACTTAATCTAGGCTTACTAACTAATGAGCGGATAATTTATACCTTTTTTCGCATTGTTTTTACATAGTTTTTAATATGTTTTAGTTACTTTTTATTATATTTTTATTAGTTTTTATGCAAAAATCAAATTTCAGGACTTTACTATGAGTTTGTGTGTTTTTCTGTAATTTCAGGTATTTTCTGGCTAAAATTGAGGGACCTAAGCAAAAATCTGATTCAGAGGCTGAGAAAGGACTGCTGACATGGCGAAAATTGGCGAGTTAAGAAATTATTATAAGAGATACGTTGCAAGTATAGTTCTTAACCAACCGAAAATCCGCTTATCAGTTTAGAAGGGATTGTCACAAAATTAGAATTAAAATACTGGGAGTATGAATCCCAGGTCATCTCCCAACGAGTTGCAAAAAGGTGTGCTATTTTATTAATCAGATGTTTTTCAAAATAGTTTGAGTTGATTAACAGGAAATTAAATCAGAGAATTTATGTAATTTAAATAAAAGCCTTGACCGGGAGTAGATTAGTTAGAAGCCCTATCCTTGATGGAGTTCTCTCAAGATCAAAGTGATAATTGAAGGTTGTTCCGCTTAGTTATCCTTTACTAGGTAGAGGAAAGTCAAGCAAGTTGGAAGGCAACTTCTATTCATAAGTCCTAATCCTCTCCCTTAGGAAGGATTAGTGTCAGTGACTAGAGGGCAATCCAACAATAAACCCAATTACAATTTTTCTCTTAATCGTTCCAACTCAAGGTTCTCCTTTTAATCATCTCCCAATCAAGTTATGGAACTACTCGCTCATTATGAATATAAACTTCACAAAATAAGAAATGGAAGTAAAGAAAGACATGATAAATAATAATCAAAAGGATCAATTAAAATAAAAATAATTCTTGTATTAATAAATTCTAAAAATAATCCAATAGTAACTCTGAAGAAATTAAGGATATGGAAGAGTAAGTGACAAGTAAAGAAACAAACTAGAACGACGAAGTCTTGACGGAGGTAATAACTCTTCTCAATATCCTAATCCAAAAAGCAATAAAATCAAAATCTTAAGAACTATGAATGTGTAGAGAGAAAACCTAGAGGAGGAGTAAAATCAGATTCTAAAAACTAAAATTATGCAGAATAAATCTTGTTCTCTGGTCTCTGCATGTTCCCTGGCTCTAATCTGCTTTTCTGGGCCAAAAACTGGGTCAAAACAGGGCCTGAAATCGCCATAGCAAATTCTGCATATTCTGCAGATCGCACAAGTCACGCGATCGCGTCGTTTAGGCGTTCGCGTCATCCAGCATTTTGCCTTGCCACGCGTGCGCGTTGGCCACGCATTAGCGTCACTTGTGCAGTTTCCAATCCATGCGTTCGCATCAGGCATGCGGGCGCTTCACTGTAATTTCCTCTATTTCGTGCGATCGCGTGAGCCATGCGTCCGCGTCACTTCTCGCTGGTCATCTCCTCCATTTCTTATGTTCCTTCCATTTTTGCAAGCCTCCTCTCCAATTTCCAAGTCATTCATGCCCTATAAAGCCTAAAACACTTAACACACAGATCACGGCATCGAATGGAATAAAGGAGAATTAAAATACATAATTAAAAGTCTTCTAGGAAGCAAGTTTTCAACTATGGAGTAATTTTGGGAAGGAATTGTAAATACATGCTAATTTAATGAATAAGTGGGCAAATATTTGATAAAACCACACAATTAAACACAATATAAACTGTAAAATAATGGTTTATCAACCTCCCCACACTTAGACATCAGCATGTCCTCATGCTTTGTTGAAGGAGATAAAATAAATGAGTAGGAACATGTAAAACTCATGCAATGCAATGCAACCTATATATGTGAATGCAACTATATAATTCTTGTCCACTTGGTTAAAAGTAAATAAGCTCTTCAAGACGATCACAAATCAAATTCCACTAATTCAATTCTTATACAGTAACAACAGATAAAAATGCAAGAAGGTAGCTCAGGAAAGCAGGGAACATAGAATTTAAGTATTGAACCCTCACCGATGATGTATGTACACTCTAGTCTCTCTAGTGTATAGGGTAATCACTCTATCCTTCTCTAATCATGCTTTCTAATTTTTGTTCTTCTCCTAACCAATCAACAACATTTAATATACCAATGCAAACATCATGAGGTCTTTTCAAGGTTGTAATAGGGCCAAGGTAAGGGTAAGGGTACATATATGGCTAAGTAAGCTTATAAATTGAATCTTTAATTAACCCAAGCTTTCACCTAACACACACACACACACACACACACACACACACACACATATATATATATATATATATATATATATATTCTTTATGACTTAAATTTCACACCTAGCTACCCAAAATTTCCCTTTCACATTCCTTACTTCATGTATCAACTTTTATTTTAATTTTATCATATATGCATTGATCCTCGAATTTTAACTTAGCATTGGGGTAATTTTGTCCCCTTATTTATTTATTGAATATTTTTTTTTGGATTTTTTTTAAAATAAGCACAGTTTATCAATGCACATAGAATTTTAATTTTTCTTGTATAGTTTCACATGAGCAGGTACCCAAATTCCCATTATATTATCATGACACATTTTCTTATTATCTTTTGTTCCCACAATTTTTCCATACTTGATTAACACACAATTCTATCTTAAGCTAACCAAAGATTCAATTGGGATATATAATTGTTTTTCCGCTTAAGGCTAGTAATGTGGTAAAATAAAGAACAAATGGGATTTAAAGGCTCAAAGTGGCTAACAAAGGTAACTTAAGGGGTAGGCTTATTTGGGATAAGTGAGCTAAACAAATAATGGCCTCAATCATATGCAAGCATAGGGATATAATAAACATTGGACATATAGGATGAAACAAAATATAGATTACAGTCATAGAGAAGTAAACAAACAAGAATAAGATAATTATGGTTAAATAATGTAACCATGTGTTTAGGCTCAAAGTCTCACAGGTTGTGTGTTCTTTAACTCAAAAACCATGTTCCAAATACAACTTCAAGCAAATTTAACATAAAATTTTTAATAAAAATTAGTGAAATTTTGTTCTAAAAATAAGGTCTTTAGAAGAAACTTACTGTCTTTTCAATCAAGTAGAACATGCATGCAACTAACCTATTACTATGCAATTTATTCTATTCTATAAAAGAAAAACTAACTAAATATCCTATTTTATTGGTGTTAAGGAAGAGAAATTACCTCCGGAAGTCAGGTACTGATCGACCTCCCCATACTTAAGGCTTTGCACCGTCCTCGGTGCCATTTGTCAGGAACAAAGGTGGGCTGGTAGCAGTATCTCCACAGTCGGGACCGTCATGGCTCCCTGTGCTGGTAAAGGAAGTGGAGTCTGGGGTGTCTAAGTCTCTGTATTTTCCTTTAAGTAGCTCCTTGAGGTATGTGAATCGGCGCTTGTTACGGCGCTCTCTTAGCTTTGCTTTGTGTTCCTGCCGATCCAACCTCTCAAGTATCTGATGGAGCAATTGGTTTGTTGTAGGTGCTTGTGGTGTTGAAGGAGGAATGTCTTCAGCCAGTTCAGTAGGCTGGCTTGTAGTGGCTACTGGGAGTCTGATATATTTCCCGTTAGGGACATACTGATCATCCCGCGGGAGCATGGCTTTGGTGTCTCCAGCTCTGTAGGAGACTCCGGCTGTTGAGACGAGATCTGAAACCAAGGCAGAAAAAGGTAAGTTACCCGTAATTTGTACGTGTCCCATAGCATTCTGGATGTGTCTTGGTAAGTTCAGAGGCTGGTCTGTAAGGATGCACCATAGTAGAACGGCCATGTCTGCAGTGAAGGAGGACTCGTGGGTGCTCGGAAAGACGTAATGGGGCATAATCTGTGCCCATACGCGAGCCTCCAAGGTAAGTGCGGAAGCCGATTTTCCCTTAGGATGGGAACGACAGTATCCATAGATCCATCTGCTGCCAGGTAGCGCGACAACTGATGCCAGGGCATTTCGGCCAGTTTCACTGACCTTTTCTTTATGATTTTAGGGTAGTTTCATGCATTTTCTTAGGAAATAAGCAAGTTTTGGGTAAATAAGCACTTACATCTTGATTCAAGCAAACATTGTGAATTTTACATGATTTTATGAGAATTATGCATGAATTAAATGAAAAAATTGAATGATGCATGTCTCATAACTTGGATTAGAGTTTTGATGCACTTTATTGCTTGATTTCAGGACAAAGGAAGCAAGGAAGAACCACGTTAGTAGCAACGTTAGTCTAGCTAACGTGACCACTAACGTGGAATGGAGGCTAGCTTGCAACGTTAATGAGAAAAGTGATCGCCATTAACGCCTTCGTGAGCCATCATAGCCCACGTTAGTTGCCACGTTAACTATGTTAACGTAGAAGCTAACGTGGAAGAGAAATATAACTCCAACGTTAGTGGTAAAAGTAAGTGCCACTAACGTTCCAAAGTGGCAGCTGGCCACGTTAAGAGTCACGTTAACTCAGTTAACATGAACTCTAACATGGATGAGGAAGATAATGCCAACGTTAGTGACACTTACCTTTGTCACTAACGTTGGACTAAGCTCATATTTGCCACGTTAAGAGTCACATTAACCTAGTTAACATGGACTCTAACGTGGAGGGAGCAAGGAATAACCAACGTTAGTGACACTCACCTTTGTCACTAACGTTGGATTAAGCCACTATGAGCCACGTTAGTTGCCACGTTAATTACATTAACGTGGAAGCTAACGTGGAGAAGAGGGATGATGAGCCAACGTTAGTGACATTCACCTTTGTCACTAACGTTGGAGATGGCTATCAATACTACGTTAGAACTCACGTTAACCTAGATAACGTGAACTCTAACGAGGGAAGAAGGGGCGTTTTGAAGCGTTAGTGACAAAGGTAAGTGTCACTAACGCTCTCGAAGATTTGGCAAGCCTACGTTAAAGGCCACGTTAACTATACTAACGTGAACTCTAACGTAGGGAGAAAAGGGTACTCTCAACGTTATTGGAAAAGGTAAACCACAGTAATGTTTGCGAAGGGCCAAGAAGCAACGTTAGTGGTCACGTTAGTGCCACTAACGTTGAAGTTAACGTGGACCATTTTTGGGTTAGGAACGTTAGTGAAAAAGGTGATTGTCACTAACGTTCTCGACTCCACAGTTTCACTTAACGTTAACACCACTAACGCCCCAAGCTAAAGTCCATACCTACTGCACACTTTCTCTGCAACTAAAGCTGAGCCCACTGAAGAAGATAACTGCTTCAACTCAAGATCCAAAGGCCCATATCCAAGACTTGAAGAAGCAACTAGAAGATCAGAAGAATAGTATAAATAAGGAGAACTTTGAACTAGAAAGCAGCTTTTGGCATTATTAGAATTACTCTCTATAATTTTTACTTTCTCTGCAACTTCTAGTTTAACTTTTCAGAATGCATTCTCCATCTTTGTTTTCCATTCCCAGAGCTATGAACAACTAAACCCCTTTCATTGGGTTAGGGAGCTCTGTTGTAATTTGATAGATCAATAATAGTTTTCGTTATTCTTCTTCTTTCTTTTCTCTTGATTTAACTAGAAAGCTTTCAATCTTCACCCAATTGAGTAGTTTTCTTGGAAAAGAAGCTATTCATACTTGGATCTCTTCGGAACCTTGGAAGAGGAATGAAGAGATCATGCTAGAAATGCTTTCTCATGTTGGACCAAATTGGGGTTTGGATGGATATAGTGACATATAATCCTACCAACACTTTGATTTGGAAATACATGTGGTATAATCAGTGACCATACCTCATCTCTTCTCATGAGCAATTGGACCAAGGAATTGGCTATTGATCAAGATTTGAGAGATTGAATTACCAAGGAATTCGAATTCAATCACTTAAGATTGCTAAGGAGATCAATGAATGCATTGATTGAGGAAGAGATGAAAATGAACTTGATCCGGAGGATGCAACATCTCCTAAGCCCGATGAACTCCCCATTTCTAATCTTACCATTCTCTTTAATTTCTACCAATTACTTTTATGATCATCTTCCCCATTCCCATTTAAGATTCTGCAATTTATTTTCCGTCATCTATTTTCAGCTCTTTATTTCCAGCATTTACATTTTCTGCTATTTACTTTTCCGCCATTTAATTTCCTGCAACTCTCAAACCAAATTCTGCTTAGCTCAACTAGAACATTCCTCCAATTAAAGTTTCTTGACCAATCAATCCCTGTGGGATTCGACCTCACTCTTTTGTGAGTTATTACTTGACGACAATTCGGTATACTTGCCGAGGGAAATCTGTTGAGAGACAAGTTTCCGTGCATCAATAACTCTGAGAACAGCGTCCCAGTCAAATTGGTACATCTGGCGCTTGAGTGCGGCCTCTTGAAATGCGTCCAGTCCTTCTGGAGTAGGGGGAAGATCTAAAGTTCGTTGAATGGCCTCTTCTGTAATGGGGATTTGCTTCTGACGGACATAGACAGACTGCAGGGTCGGCAGGTGGAAGTTGGAGTAGAACTCGACTACCTAGGAAAGATTAACCTGCCGTGGCTATCTCTGTAGGAAACCCCATTGTCTTTGTGCAATTTACGGCTCAACAAATTCAGCAATATGGGTCGGGAGGATAAGAAGGTATTTGTTGTTGTAACTCCTTTATGCCAGGATGGGGAACATCTGCTCACAGTAGCGATTGGTAAATCGCGCAGTGTCCTTTTCTGGGAAGGCTTTCTCTTTTTCATCGACCTTGATAATCCTCTTAATTCTTTTTGTTGAGGGCTTAACTGCAGTTGAAGATGGCTCAGCCACTAATGCTCTTTTTGTTCCTCTTCTTGCTAGTGGTTTGGGAGTAGCTTTTTCCTTGCCTTTCTTGGTGGCCATCCTAAAAGAAAGAAAAGAAAAAGTATGTTAAAATGTCAAGGGTTAGAGCAAGGAAGAGGGCAGGAAAGGTGGTAATCAATGCACATTAAAAGATGAATGATGTTGACACATGGTCATGACTACATGTGAAAAACAACAATGGAAATATAGCAAGTGCATATGATGACAAATAAATGCAAGGTGTTTATTGGCATGCAGGCAAAGGCATGAGTAGCATAGATCAAGCATTCAATGTCTAAGTTAGATTACCAAGTCTCTCATACTAACAATTTGTTTGTATTAACAATTATATTTATCTAATAATATATAAAAAAAGGTTTTGTGAAAAGCAAGCATATAGAATAGTAGATTAAAATAAATCTCAAAATGGTACACAATGCCATATGGGCATTTTCACAAACACATAGCATGCATGGTGAATAAGCTATTGAAAGTATAGAATTGAACATGCAAGCAACCCTTATAAAATTAATATATAATTTCCAAACAAGTCCTTAACAATCCACAAGCAAATCATAAGGAATAATAATGACCCTAATAAATTTCCAACACCAATTAAAAGAAAAAGAAAGAAAAAAGAAAACATGGATAATGCAAGTAAAAAGAAAAAGAAAAGGAGAAGAAAACATAAAAATAAAAAGAAGAATAGAAAAGTAATGGGAGAAGAATAAAAGAAAAACCTTGGTAATGGTGGTGAGAGAGAGAGAAAGTAGAAAGTGAGAAAGAGGGAAGAAGGAAGGAAAGGGGAAGAAAAAAATAAGGAGGAAAAGAAAAAGTAGGATTTGGGAAAGAGAAAGATAAGATATTTTGGCAAATTAGGATAAGCTGTGCGGCGCTAGTGACGCGGACGCGTGGAGGACGCGTTTGCACGAGTTGTGCTCATATGAATCGACGCGGTCGCATCGGTCACGCGGACGCGTGACTCGTTCGGTGCTACTGGTGCGAGGGCAGCCTCGCACTCGCACAACTCTCTGTTCGAAACTCATTGTTGCCAAATTCCAGGGTTACGCGGTCGCGTGGTGGACGCGATCGCGTGGGTGGCCAATATTGGAATACGACGCGGACGCGTGAGGCACACGTTCGTGTGGTAAGACTTGTGCGTCTAGCGTCAGTCCAACCTCACTCCAGCACAACTTTCGGCAATGCACCCTTTCTTACGTCGATTTTCAAGTCACGTGTCCGCGTGGGTGACGCGAACACGTGGGAGGCATTAATCCCACATGACGCGGACGCGTCAGCGACGCGGTCACGTGGGTCAATTTGTGCCAAAGGAACACCTCTAGCCACGCTCCCGCGTGACTTTCTGTTCGATTTACTTTTCCTTCTTACTCACCTGCGATGCGGACGCGTCGGCGACGCTGTCGCGTCGCGTGCCCCCCCCCCCTTTTTTTAAAAATATGCAAATGAAGATGTAAACTATATGTGCTAATAATGAGAAGATTTATTGAAAAAGAAAACTAAGAAGAAAGAAAGGAACGATCATACCATGGTGGGTTGTCTCCCACCCAGCACTTTGCTTTAACGTCTTTAAGTTGGACGCTCCACTAGCTCAGTCTTCTGCTGTGGGTGGATCCTCCAAGAGGAAAATTTCTAACTCCTTGTTTTTCGTCACCTTCTCACCATGATATAGTTTTAAGCGATGTCCATTAACTTTGATGAATTCAGATCTTGAAGGATGACTCAGGTGGAAAACTCCGTATGGTTCAGCCTTCTCTACTCTGTATGGACCTTCCCATTTTGATCTCAACTTGCCTGGCATGAGCCTCAGTCTAGAGTTGTAAAGGAGGACTAAGTCCCCAGGTTGGAACTCTCTCCTCTTGATGTGCTTATGATGCACAGCCTTCATCTTTTCCTTGTACAGCCTCGAGTTCTCATAAGCTTCTAGGCGAAGGCTTTCCAATTCTTGCAGTTGCAACTTCCTTTCAGCCCCGGCTTTCTCAAATCCCATGTTGCACTCCTTTACTACCCAAAAGGCTTTGTGCTCTACTTCAACTGGGAGGTGACAGGCTTTTCCATAAACTAAGCGGAAGGGACTCATCACAATGGGTGTCTTGTATGCTGTTCTGTATGGCCAGAGTGCATATTGTAGCCTGGTGCTCTAGTATCTTCTATGAGGTTTGACTATCTTCTGCAATATACGCTTTATCTCTCTGTTTGACACCTCGACTTGCCCATTAGTCTGAGGGTGATAGGCTGTTACTACTTTATGAATTATCCCATGCTTGTTCAGTAATTCTGTTAGTCTTCTGTTACAAAAATGGGTGCTTTGATCGCTCACGATTGCTCGTGGTGATCCAAAGCGACAAATAATATGGTTTCTAACAAAGGAAACAACAGTGTTAGCATCATCAGTGCGGGTAGGAATTGCTTTCACCCATTTAGAAACGTAATCTACAACTAACAATATATAAAAATAACCATTAGAATTTGGAAATGGACCCATGAAGTCAATGCCCCAAACATAAAATATTTCACAGAAAAGCATAATCTGTTGGGGCATCTCATCCCTCTTGGATATATTACCAAACTTTTGGCATGGGGAACAAGATTTACAAAATTCAGCAGCATCTTCAAAAAGAGTAGGCCACCAGAATCCACGGTTTTAAAATTTTTCTAGCTGTTCTTTGAGGGCCGAAATGTCCTCCACTCTTAGATGAGTGGCAGGCCTCTAAAATGGACTGGAATTCTGATTGAGGCACACACCGTCTAATTACTTGGTCAGCTCCACATATCCATAAATATGGGTCATCCCATATATAATATTTAGACTCGCTTTTCAGCTTGTCTCTTTGATGCTTAGTAAAGTTTGGAGGAAAAGTGCAGCTAACTAGATAATTAGCTACAGGTGCATACCAAGGGACTACTTCAGATACTGCTTGCAGGTTATCAAATGGAAAATTATCATTTATAGGAGTGGAGGCATCCTTGATGTGCTCAAGGCGACTCAAGTGGTCTGCCACTAGATTCTGGTTACCACTCCTATCCTTAATTTCTAAATCAAATTCTTGTAGTAGCAGTATCCAACGTATAAGCCTTGGTTTGGACTCCTTTTTAGATAATAAATACTTTAGAGCTGTGTGGTCTGAGTACACTACTACTTTAACACCAAGTAAATAGGCTTGGAATTTATCCAGAGCAAAAATAATAGCAAGAAGCTCTTTCTCAGTAGTAGTGTAATTGGACTGAGCAGTGTCTAAAGTCTTAGACGCATAAGCAATTACAAAAGTATCCTTACCTTCACGGTGAGCCAGCGCTGCTCCTACTGCATGGTTGAAAGCATCGCACATGATTTCAAATGGCTGGCTCCAGTCTGGTCCTCTCACAATTGGAGTTTGCGTCAGGGCGGTCTTCAGTCTATCAAACGCTTGTTTGCAATCCTCACTGAACTCAAACTCAATATCTTTCTGCAGTAGCCTGGATAAGGGTAGTGCTACCTTACTAAAGTCCTTAATGAATCTCCGGTAAAAATCTGCATGGCCAAGGAACGAATGGACTTCCCTCACAGAGGAGGGGTAAGGTAAACTAGAAATAACATCCACCTTTGCTGGATCTATAGAAATGCCAGTATTAGACACAATATGTCCTAGTACAATCCCTTGTTTTACCATAAAGTGACATTTTTCAAAATTCAATACAAGGTTTGTACTGACACATATATCTAATACTCTAGATAAACTATCTAAGCAAAGGCTAAATGAATCACCATAAATGCTAAAATCATCCATAAAAACCTCCATACAGCTTTCAATAAGGTCAGAGAAAAGACTTATCATGCACCTTTGGAAAGTAGCTGGTGAATTGCACAAGCCAAAGGGCATTCTCTTATAAGCATAAGTGCCAAAAGGACATGTAAAAGTAGTCTTTTTCTGATCTTCAAGAGCTATATGGATTTGAAAATAGCCTGTATAACCATCTAAAAAGCAATAATGGGATTTACCTGACAGGCGATCAAGCATCTGATCAATGAATGGCAAGGGGTAATGATCCTTGCGAGTGGCTTGGTTGAGACGCCTATAGTCAATGCAAACTCTCCATGAATTCTGCACTCTAGTTGTCAGAAGCTCTCCATGCTCATTTCTTACTGTTGTGATTCCAGACTTCTTGGGCACCACTTGTACTGGACTGACCCATTCGCTATCTGAGATGGGGTAAATGATATCTGCTTCAAGTAGCCTGGTCACTTCTTTCTTGACAACTTCTATGATGGTGGGATTCAGTCTTCTCTGAGGTTGACGGACGGACTTTTCTCCCTCTTCTAGGAATATTCTGTGCTCACAAACTTGAGGGCTGATGCCTACTATATCTACCAAGCTCCACCCAATTGCTTTCTTGTGTCTCCTCAGCACACTGAGTAGCTGTTCTTCTTGTTGGGAAGTGAGTTCCCTTGCAATGATGACTGGAAACTTCTGCTTGTCCTCAAGGTAAGCATACTTGAGGTGTGGAAGGAGGGTCTTTAATTCCAATCTCTGCTCATGGCCAGGCTCTAGATCATCCGGAGCTGGTAATAATGGCAAAGTGCCCTCATTGCCCTCTGAAAGTGTCCCCACACTTGGACCTTGTCCTGTATACTTCTCTTCTAATTTCTCCTGGTGAACTTCAGCCATGGTTTCATCTATGATGTCACACTGGGAGATAGAATGATCATCCGGAGGGTGCTCCAGAGCTCCATTTAAAATGAACTTCACTATTCTGCCATCTATTTCAAAAGAATAAGTTCCAGAAAATGCGTCCATCTTGAACTTTGAAGTCTTCAGGAATGGTCTTCCAAGCAGGATTGATGATGGCCTTCCTGAGTCATTAGGGGCATCTCCAGGATATAGAAGTCAATGGGAAATATGAGTCCCTTAATGCTCATTAATACATCTTCAGCAACTCCAACCACTGTAATAATGCTTTTATCTGCTAACACAAAACGAGCTGCCGACCTTTTTAAGGGAAGGAGACTCAAATTATCATATATAGACAAAGGCATTATACTAACACATGCTCCTAAATCACACGTGCAGTCAGAAAATATCACTCCACCAATAGTACAATTAACCATACATGGGCCTGGATCACTACACTTTTCAGGTATACCCCCCATTAAAGCAGATATAGAACTACCTAAAGGAATAGTTTCTAATTCATTAATTTTGTCTTTATGTATACATAAATCTTTTAGAAACTTTGCGTATTTAGGTACCTGCTGAATAACATCAAAAAGGGGAACAGTTACCTCAACCTTTTTGAATATTTCTACCATTTTGGGATCAAGTTCCATATGCTTCCTGGGCTTCCTTGCAATTTGTGGAAATGGAATAGGAAGGGCGTTTTCTGCAGGGTCTGCATCCTTTGATGCTTCCTTTTGTGGTTGAGCTTCTTCTTTTTCAACCATGTCTTATATGTCCTCTTCTTCTTCAGCATCATCTACTTCCACCACCTCTTCAGCTGAGGCGTGTTCTGATGGGATTGGCTCCTCCTGATTCCTCTCTTGCAGTGTGGTTTCGGACCTTAGGGTGATGGCATTGATGCCACCCTTTGGATTGGGTAAGGGTTGAGAAGGAATTCCACTGGAGCTTGCATATTGAGTGTTTGAAGTATTTGAAGTATTGGGTGATGCCAGCTGAGAGATGAGAGCTTGTATAGCGGATGCTAGGCCATTAACTGAACTTTCCACGTTCTTTTGTCCTTGCGCAATGGCTTGAAGAGCCTCGTCACTCGGAGAGGAATTAGATTGAGTGATCTACGGAACTTGTTGTTGGTTGTGCTGTGGTCCTTGGGACTGCCTCAGGTGAGGTGCCCTGTAAGGCTGGTTATGGTTCTGCTGCCTGTTGTTATTATTATTCCACCTTTGGTATCCTTGATTGTCTCTACCTCCTCTGTTATTGTTGTCCCTTCAACTCTGGTTAGAATTATCTCTCCAACCTTGGTTGGAATTGTCTTGCCATCCATGGTTGTAGCTGCCACCTTGATTGTATCCTTGGTTGGGGCGATCATAGAAGTTATGAGTGGCCGCCACAACGTTGTCTTCTTGCTGGAGCTGCGGATATTCGTCAGTGTAATGGCTATAATCAGCACAGGTCCCGCACACTCTCTGTGGGACTAACTGTTGGCTTTGCTGCACTTGCTGTTAATTCAACTGCATCTGCTTCAGTAAGTTGGTCATTTCGCATATACTCTGAGTCAGAGCAGTAGTTTTCTTGCTAGAAGATACCTCTGCAACAGCTTTTGACCGGCCTTGTTTCTGATTGTGATTCCTAGTAGATTCAGCCAAGTCGCTGATCAATTGCCATGCCTCATCAGTGGTCTTGTACTTTTTCATAGACCCATTGCTAGCACTTTCCAATGTGGTCTTATCTTGGGGCCTTATGTCCTGTGTGACGTAGCTGAGCAACACTATCTTGTTAATCATATGGTGGGGGCATGCTTCCAGAAGGTTGTTGAAGTGCTCCCAGTATTCATAGAGAGTCTCGGACTCGTCCTGAAAAATCATGGAAATGTCTTTCCTCAGTTTATCAGTAACTTCAGCTGGAAAGAATTTTTCCAAAAATTCTCTTCTAAGCGTATCCCAGTCAGAAAAAGTTGCTGCGGGTTGAGTGTAGTACCACTCTCTCGCCTTTCTCTCAAGAGAGAATGGGAAATCTTTCAACAGAATAGAAGTTTCATCTACACCATCACGCCTGACAGTAGAACAGGCTGCTTGGAAGTCCCTAAGGTGCTTGATAGGCTCTTGAGCAGGTAAGCCATGAAACTTGGGCATCAAGTTGAGCAATGCAGTCTTTATTTCAAAATCTGTAGCCACTGCTGGATGATGCGCTTGAAACGGTTGCATTGTAAAATCAGGGGCTCCAGCCTCCTGGATAGTAACTATTCTAGGTGCTGCCATGTCACCTGCACGTAAATCAACCGAATCAGTAGAACGGGGGCTTGTTTCTTCCTTACGTGACATTTCAGATTCGCCCTCGGAGAGGACTAACTGATGCCGAGCTTGCCTTATACGTGAAATAGTTCTTTCGATCTCAGGATCAAATACTGACAAGCTTGGATCAGGAAGTGAACGCGTCATTTAACGAAAGAAACATGCAGCTCATAGTAGCAAAATAAAATAAAATGCAAATAAATAAATTCCAATCAATAACTCAGCACTCTATTGCAACTCCCCGGCAACGGCGCCAAAAATTGACGTGGCAGAAATTGGCGAGTTAAGAAATTATTATAAGAGATACGTTGCAAGTACAGTTCTTAACCAACCGAAAATCCGCTTATCAATTTAGAAGGGGTTGTCACAAAATTAGAATTAAAATACTGGGAGTATGAATCCCAGGTCATCTCCCAACAAGTTGCAGAAAGGTGTGCTATTTTATTAATCAGATGTTTTCCAAAATAGTTTGAGTTGATAAATAGGAAATTAAATCAGAGAATTTATGTAATTTAAATAAAAGCCTTGACCGGGAGTAGATTAGTTGGAAGCCCTATCCTTGATGGAGTTCTCTCAAGATCAAAGTGATAATTAAAGGTTGTTCCGCTTAGTTATCCTTTACTAGGTAGAGGAAAGTCAAGCAAGTTGGAAGGCAACTTCTATTCACAAGTCTTAATCATCTCCCTTAGGAAGGATTAGTGTCAGTGACTAGAGGGCAATCCAACAATAAACCCAATTACAATTTTTCTCTTGATCGTTCCAACTCAATGTTCTCCTTTTAATCATCTCCCAATCAAGTTATGGAACTACTCGCTCATTATGAATATAAACTTCGCAAAATAAGAAATGGAAGTAAAGAAAGACATGATAAATAATAATCAAAAGGATAAATTAAAATAAAAATAATTCTTGTATTAATAAATTCTAAAAATAATCCAATAGTAACTCTGAAGAAATTAAGGATATGGAAGAGTAAGTGACAAGTAAGGAAACAAACTAGAATGACGAAGTCTTGACAGAGGTAATAACTCTTCTCAATATCCCAATCCAAAAAGCAATAAAATCAAAATCTTAAGAACTATGAATGTGTAGAGAGAAAACCTAGAGGAGGAGTAAAATTAGATTCTAAAAACTAAAATTATGTGGAATGATTCTTCTTCTCTGGTCTCTGCATGTTCCCTGGCTCTAATATGCTTTTTTGGGCCGAAAACTGGGTCAAAACAGGGCCCGAAATTGCCCCCAGCGAATTCTGCAGATTCTGCAGATCGCGCTTGTCACACGATTGCGTCATCCAGGTGTTTGCATCATCCAGCATTTTGCCTTGCCACGCGTGCGCATCGTCCACGCATTCGTGTCACTTGTGCAGTTTCCAATCCATGCGTTCGCGCCAGGCATGCGGGCGCTTCACTACAATTTTCTCTATTTCGCGCGGTCGCGTGAGCCATGCGTCCGTGTCACTTCTCGCTGGTCATCTCCTCCATTTCTTGTGTTCCTTCCATTTTTGCAAGCCTCCTCTCCAATTTCCAAGTTATTCATGCCCTATAAAGCCTGAAACACTTAACACACAGATCACGGCATCGAATGGAATAAAGGAGAATTAAAATATATAATTAAAAGTCTTCTAGGAAGCAAGTTTTCAACCATGGAGTAATTTTGGGAAGCAATTGTAAATACATGCTAATTTAATGAATAAGTGGGCAAAGATTTGATAAAACCACACAATTAAACACTATAAACCGTAAAATAATGGTTTATCAACTGCAGATGCTGTTGGATTCTGACCCTCCTGCACTCGAAGTAGATTTTCTGGAGCTACAGAAGCCCAACTGGCGCGCTCTCAATTGCTTTGGAAAGTAGACATCTTGGGATTTCCAGAAATATATAATAGTCCATACTTTTCCCGAGATTTGATGGCCCAAACTGGTGTTCAACACCAGCCAAAGACCCTTTTCTAGCGTAAAACGCCAGAACTGGCACCAGAACTGGAGTTAAACGCCCAAACTGGCATCCAAGCTGTTTAACTCTAGAAATGGCCTATGCACGTGTAAAACTCAATGCTCAGCCCAAGCACACACCAAGTGGGCCCTGGAAGTGGATTTCTGCATTATCTGCACTTAGTTACTTATTTTCTGTAATCCCTAGTAACTAGTTTAGTATAAATAGCACTTTTTACTATTGTATTCATATAATCATACCTTAACTTATGCCATTGTTCACGTTTGGAGGCTGGCCTCACGGTCATGCCTAGACCTCTTTTCACTTATGTATTTTCTACAGTGGAGTTTCTACAGCCCATATATTAAGGTGTGGAGCTCTGCTGTTCTTCATGAATTAATGCAAGAACTATTGTTTTTCTTTTAATTCACGCTTACTTCTTCTCCAAGATATACTCTCGTACTTAATTCAGTTAAGTCAGAATGAAGGGGTGACCCGTGACAATCACCCAATCTTCGTTACTCGCTTAGCCAAGATCCGCGTGCCTGATAACCACAAGTGGTCTACATGATGTTCAACGTAGTCATTGGATGACAGCCGGAGTATATTCTCTTGGGTCTCAAATTCTCGATTTGCATCATCTCTCCTGATAACAGAGCATCCGAATTCGTGATTAGAACCTTCGTGGTATAGGCTAGAACCAATTGGCAGCCATTCCTGAGATCCGGAAAGTCTACACCTTGTCTGTGGTATTCTGAGTAGGATTTGGAAAGGGATGACTGTGACGAGCTTCAAACTTACGAATGTTGGGCGCAATGACAGTGTGCAAAAGGACAAGGGTCCTATTCCGACGCTAGCGGGAACCGACAGATGATTAGTCGTGCGGTAGCTGTACTTGGTATTTTTCATCCGAGATGAGAAATCAGACAGTTGATTAGCCGTGCAGAGATCGTACATGGTATTTTTCATCTGAGAGGATCAAACAGCTTGCCATGGAAGGAAGCACGCATGATTGGAAGAAGACAATAGGAAAGCAGAGGTTCAGAAGCAACAAAAGCATCTCCAAACGCTTATCTGAAATTTCCACCAATGAATTACATAAGTATCTTTATTTTATTTTATGTTTTATTTATCTTTTAATTATCTAAACCTCATAACCAATTGAATCCGGCTGAATAAGATTTACAAGATGACCATAGCTTGCTTCAAGCCGACAATCTCCGTGGGATCGATCCTTACTCACGTAAGGTATTACTTAGACGACCCAGTGCACTTGCTGGTTAGTTGTGCGGAGTTGTGAAAAGTGTGAGTCACAATTTCGTGCATCAAGTTTATGGCACCGTTGCCAGGGATTGTTTGAGTTTGGAGAACTGATGGTTCATCTTGTTGCTTAGATTAGGTAATTTTATTTTATGTTTAAGCTTTTTTATTTTTAATTCCAAAAAATCATTCAAGGAAAAAAAAACAAAAAAAATATGTGTTTTCGAAAATCATCATTCAAAAATTTTTAAGAATGAATTCTAGAGTTTCATGAGATATGTTGAAGCCTGGCTAGCTGTTAAGCCGTGTCTAATCTTTCGGACTGAGGTTTCCACTTTCCATTGTAGAAAGGGCATGTCTGTATTTGTTATGCTAAAGCTTGGCTGGCCTTTTGGCCATGTCTAATTCTTTTGGACCGAAGCTTTAGACTAAACATTGCACGAATCCTGGAATTCTTATTAAAAATTTTGAATTTCTTTTCTTTTTCCAAAATAATTTCTAAAAATATACAAAAAATTAATAAAATCATAAAAGCAAAAAAAAAAATTTGTGTTTCTTGTTTAAGTCTTGTGTCAAATTTTAAGTTTGGTGTCAATTGCTTATTTTTAATTTTTCTTTAATTTTCGATAATTCATCATGTGTTCTTTCTTGATCTTCAAGTTGTTCTTGATGATTTTCCTTGTTTGATCTTTAATTTTTCTTGTTTTGTGTCTTTTGTTGTTTTTCATATGCATTTTCAAATTCATAGTGTCTAAACATTAAAAATTTCTAAGTTTGGTGTCTTGCATTTGTTTCTTTTCTTAAAAATTTTCAAAAATATGTTCTTGATGTTCATCATGATCTTCAAAGTGTTCTTGGTATTCATCTTGACATTCAAAGTGTTCTTGCATGCATTATTTGTTTTGATCTCAAATTCTTATGTCTTATGTCATTTTGTTATTTTTCTCTTTTCTCATTAATTCAAAAAAAATAAAAAATAATATATTTCCCTTATTTTACTCATAAATTTTGAAATTTTGGGTTGACTTAGTCTAAAATTTTCAAAATTTAGTTGTTTCTTGTTAGTCAAGTCAAAATTTCAACTTTAAAACTTTATCTTTTCAAATCTTTTTCAAAAATCAAATCTTTTTCATTTTTCTTCTTAACATTTTTGAATTTCTTAAATAAATTCTCAAAATCTTTTTCTTATTTTTATTTCATATTTTCGAAAACTTTACTAACAATTAATGTTTTGATTCAAAAATTTCAAGTTTGTTACTTTCCTGTTAAGAAAGGTTCAATCTTAAAATTCTAGAATAATATCTTTTAGTTTCTTGTTAGTCAAGTCATCAACTTTAATTTTAAAAATCAAATCTTTTTAAATTTTTTTTTTCAAATCTTTTTCAAAATAAATTTCAATCATATCTTTTTCAAAATTTAATTTCAAAATCTTTTTCTAACTTCTT
Source organism: Arachis ipaensis (assembly GCF_059453495.1). Classification (NCBI taxonomy): domain Eukaryota; kingdom Viridiplantae; phylum Streptophyta; class Magnoliopsida; order Fabales; family Fabaceae; genus Arachis; species Arachis ipaensis. The sequence goes on from NC_142444.1 coordinate 88,759,274, forward strand.
ATCTTTTCAAAATTTATTTTCAAATCTTTTTCAATTAACCACTTGACTTGTTTGTTTTAATTTTAAAAAAGTTTACTATTTCTTATCTTTTTCCCAAAAGAAATAAAAGCAAATTGAAAATTACTTAACTATTTTTTCACATATCATTTTCTAAAACAACTAACCACTTTTTCAAAATTCTTTTTAATTAACTAATTGTTTTAAATTCTAATTTTATTTTATTTCTTTTCTTAAATTTTGAATTCTAACTTATAATTAAAATAAAAATAAAAATATTTTTTTTTCTTTTTAAAATTCGAATACTCTCTCTCTCATCTCTTTCTATTTATTTAATTATTTACTAACACTTCTCTTCTACTCATAATTTGAACCATCTCCCTCTCTTTGTATTCGAATTCCTCTTATTCTCTCTCTACCTCATTCTTCTATTCTTATATTCTTATACTCACATAAAGGAATCTCTATACCGTGACATAGAAAATTTCTCTTCTTTTCTGTTCTTTTCTTTTTCATATGAGCAGGAACAAGGATAAGAACATTCTTGTTGAAGCTGATCCTGAACCTGAAAGGACTCTGAAGAGGAAGTTAAGAGAGGCTAAAGCACAACACTCTGGAGAGGACCTTACAGAAATTTTCAAAAAAGAAGAAGACATGGCAGCCAAAAATAACAACAATGGTGGAGATGCAATGAAGATGCTTGGGGACTTTACTGCACCAACTTCTGACTTCTATGGAAGAAGCATCTCAATTCCTACAATTGGAGCAAACAACTTTGAGCTTAAGCCTCAATTAGTTTCTCTAATGCAACATAATTGCAAGTTTCATGGACTTTCATTGGAAGATCCTCATCAGTTCTTAGCTAAATTCTTGCAAATTTGTGATACTGTTAAGACCAATGAGATTAATCCCGAGGTCTACAGACTTATGCTTTTCCCCTTTGCTGTAAGAGACAGAGCTAGGATATGGTTAGACTCACAACCCAAAGAAAGCCTGAACTCTTGGGAAAAGTTGGTCAATACCTTCTTGGCCAAATTCTTTTCACCTCAAAAGATGAGCAAGCTCAGAGTGGAAGTCCAAACCTTCAGACAGAAGGAAGGTGAATCCCTCTATGAAGCTTGGGAAAGATACAAGCAATTGATCAGAAGGTGTCCTTCTGACATGCTTTCAGAATGGAGCATCTTATGTATATTCTATGATGGTCTGTCTGAATTGTCCAAGATGTCATTGGATCACTCTGCTAGTGGATCTCTTCATCTGAAGAAAATGCCTGCAGAAGCTCAGGAACTCATTGAAGTGGTTACAAATAACCAGTTCATGTATACTTCTGAACGAAATCCTGTGAATAATGGGATGACTCAGAAGAAAGGAGTTCTTGAGATTGATACTTTGAATGCCATATTGGCACAGAATAAAATATTGACTCAGCAAGTCAATATGATTTCTCAGAATCTGACTGGAATGAAAGCTGCATCCGGCAGTCCTAAAGAAGCTTCCTCTGAAGGAGAAGCTTATGACCCTGAGAATCTTGGAATGGAAGAAGTAAATTACATGGGAGAATGATAGCACGGAAACTTGTCTCTCAACAATTTTCCTTCGGCAAGTATTGATGACAAGTCATCCTAGCCTAGTTTCACTAGTCTTTTTCCTTTGTTTTCATTTAGTTTTATGCACTTTCTTAAGCCACAAGTAAGCCAATTGGGTGGAATTTCATGTTTCCTTAGATTCAATCAACTATGGATGAATTGATGCATTTTCATGAGTTTTATGCCATAATTGCTTATATGACAAGAAAAAGAATAACTCTCATGATTAGAGCATAGCTTTGATGCAATTGTTGGTTGATGATAGGTAGAAGAAAGCTTGGAAGAAGGTTGAGGAAAACGGTGATAGCAAGAGGCAAGAGGAAGGACTCACGTTTGAGCCAAAGTTTGCCTCAAACTTGGGCTCAAACGTGAGGAAGAGTGCAACCACACCCTAGAGAAGAGCCAACATTTGCGCCAACGTTTGCCTCAAACGTTGAGGCAAACGTTGGCTGAAGAAGGAGCAAGGGAGGGCAACGTTTGCGCCAACGTTTGCCTCAAACGTGAGGTCAAACATTGGCGCCAAAAAGAAGAGAAAGAGCACTCCTGGGCATGGCAATGTTTGAGCCAACGTTTGCCTCAAACGTGAGGTCAAACGTTGGCTACATTTTGGCAAGGAAGAGCAAGCAAAAGCACCCCTGAAGCAAGCCAACGTTTGCGCCAACGTTTGCCTCAAACGTGAGGTCAAACGTTGGCGCCATTTTAGCATGAAGAAGAGTCCATGATTTATGAGTAATTTTGCCACGTTTGCGCCAACGTTTGCCTCAAACGTTAGGCCAAACGTTGGCCAAAAAGAGAGCATGGGGAGATCCACGTTTGAGCTCACGTTTGACCTCAAACGTTGAGCCAAACGTGGATGACAGCATCTTGGCCTAGCTGCATAATTTTACACAAGTGACGTTTGAGTCAACGTTTGCCTCAAACGTTGACTCAAACGTGAATGGTTCATGGCCCGGTTCACTAATGGATTTCTTCCCAACACCAAGAGCAATCAACGGAGGCTACTATCAACCCAATTCCATCAAGACTAAAGGCCCAATTCAAGGCTTAATGATCATTTGAAGAAAGTGTATAAATAGCTTAGGATTTGAAGTTTTAGGGAGCTTTTTTTCTTTAGAGTTTTCTTTAAGAATTTTTATAGTATTCACAGTAGAGAACTTTTGGGTTTTGAGCTATTTGGAGATTTAGAGTCTTGGGTGTTGAAGAATTGAGGAAATTCTGTCTCAATCTCACCTTGAGATCTCTTTCTGTTTCTTTCACTGCACCATTGGAGAATTTAGATTTGATTCCAAGTTTTCTTCTATGTTGATTTCTAATCTCTTGCAATTAAATTCTAAACTTGGATCTAAGAAGGCAGTGAGATCTAGACTTGGTTATCTAGTCTCCTTGAGTCCTGAGATCTACATCTTTCAATTTCAATTTCCTTGCTCCATTGCTACACCAAGTTTATTTTCATTTGCATTTAAGATCCTGTTTAATTGAATCCAGCTTCTACGTTTCTGTTTGTTGAGATTTACTGTTTTCTTGTTTAATTTTTGCAATCCCACATCCCTGATCCATTTACAATTCAAGCCATTTACGTTTCTTGCACTCTAAGATTCTGCAATTTACATTTCTTGCGTACTAAGTTTCTGCCATTTAATTTCTTGTTCTTTAAGATTCAGCACTTTTATTTTCTGTTCTCTTTAATTTCCTGCAATTTACCCCTCTCCCTTTACTTTTCATGCAATTTAATTTCTGTTAATCACAAATCACTCAACCAACACTTGATCCGCTTGACTAAATCAACCACTAAACTAAAATTGCTCAATCCTTCAATCCTTGTGGGATCGACCTCACTCCCGTGAGTTTTATTACTTGATGTGACCCGGTACACTTGCCGGTGAGTTTTGTGTCGGATCGTTTTCCGCACATCAAGTTTTTGGTGCCGTTGCCGGGGATTGAATAGATTGACAATGATTAAGTGAGGTGGTAGTTTAGATCAAGCACTTTTTCTTTAATTTTTGACTAACCCACTAACTGTTTGAAGTTTTGTCTCAACTAACTATACTCAATTTTCAAGAGTACCACTGTGTGTTCTGTTTGTTGATTTATATGTCACAGGAAAGAAGAGAGGCCAGAGGGAAGGATATCATTGAAGAAGGAGTTTCTGAGAAAGAAGAACACCACAACATGAAGCCGCAACTCATTACACTAATCAAGAACAATTGTTCCTATGGTAGAAGTCCATTGGAGGATCCTAAACAGCACCTATCCATTTTTCTGAGGACTTGTGGTGCTGTCAATCTCAATAGTGTAAATCATGATACCTATAAGCTCTTGTTATTTCCTTTCTCACTGAAGGATGAAGCGGCACAATGGCTTGAAACCTTTCCCCAAGGAAGTATCACTAGTTGGGATGATTTGGTTGCCAAGTTTCTAGCCAAATTCTCCTCATCCCAACAAAACATCAAGATGAAAGAGGGAATACATCCATTCATACAAGGAGAGGAAGAACCTTTGTTCAAAGCATGGGAAAGATACAAGAAAGCAAGTGACAAAGTGGGTTTCCAAGCGTTCTATGAAGGATTAACCTCAGAAACAAGAAGAGCGGTGGACTACTTCTCAGATGGCCTACTCAAAGCAACAGCAACTGGCCAAGGAACTGCAGAGTTCAATGACAAAAGAGCCAATAACCAACACTCATTTGAGACACCACAGAATGCAATTTCAGAAAAGGAAGTAATGAATCTTGAAGGAGTGAAGGCAGTCATGAATCAAAACAAACAGCTACACCAGCAAACTCAGCAACAATTGGAGTCAATAGCTAGACAAATCGATTTTCTACATTCTACTATAGTGAATGCACAATTTCCACCATGGAAGCCACATTCTTACCTAAGAATGAGGGAATCTCAACAGTAGAAACAAAGGGACTTCAACTACAACAACCCCAACTTCCCAAACCTACAAAAACACCACCATACCAACAACAATCACTACATACCACCACACTACCCACCCTTCCAACCCCCAACAACCCACAACCAAATAATCTCACAAGACTCTCAGAGGATCACCAATCTGGAGATCTTAATAGAGAGAATGATGAAACACCAAGAGGTGACAATGAAGAACCAGGAAGCCTCAGTCAGAAGAATCGAGAAGCAAATGCAACAACTGGCTAAGAACCTCGCAGAAATGGGTGAGAAGAGTGCTAAAGGAAAAGAATCACACATCCAGGATGAGCATCACAGAGCAAAGCCTCACTTAGGAGGACAATGGGACAAGGAGAAGGAAGCTCAGAATCTGAGCTGAGCAAGCATAGAGGATGTCAAGCTAATGACAATAAAGAAGCGCTTGTTGGGAGGCAACCCAACCTGAGGTAGTTCTCTTTTCATAGCTATTTTAATAAAAAGGTTAATTAACTTCATCTATATTGCAAGAAGCTAAGTTTGGTGTTACACACCAAAACAATATAAAGGAGAATGAAGGATTCTAAGTTTGGTGTTCCACCAAAATCCCATCATAAAACACATTCTCACTTTCTGCATAATGCTAGCTTCAAGCATCTAGACGAACTAGTTAACTATTCTGCTATTTCCTAGTTTTTAGTTCTATTGCTTTTGAAAAAGAAAAAGAGTTTCACACATGGTTAATCTGATGCATGAGAACCATTGGCAAGGTGCTAAGTTTGGTGTTCCCACACCAAAGTAAGTTCAAAGGCCCACAAATAAATTATGCATGCTAACCAATTTTCAAGTGCTTGGGGAACAAGCAACTTTCAATATCATTGCAGAGCACCATACAAACTTTTGGAAGATTTAGCATCATCAATCAAAGAGGTGAAAGAGGAATGTGAAGACCAGCAATGATGATGAGGAAGAGGACATCAAGTAAACTCCAAAAGGTTGTATTGTTCATTATCAGATATTGCTGTGATTGAAAGTGATATTATACCCCTGTCTGTCCTTCTGTCTAGTATAGTTTTACTGCAATTCAAGAATCAAGATGCTTGACCATTTACAACACTATACTCTCCAAACTTGTTTGCACTCAATATTTCAAAAATGCATCACATGAAAGTTCTTTGAAAAGAAGAAACGAGGAATTAAACAATTTTGAGGCAAGCAAAAGATTAGAAAAAGTGGTGGTTCTAGTTGTATGATTATGTATTGAGGTTGCATGCTTATGAAAACTTGCATGAGAGCTCATAGGCGGGATATAGAGTTCAAAGAAGTGTTGTGGAGATTCTCAAATATTTATTGATCCAAGAAGCAGCAAACAAAATAAAAGAAAATAAAGAAAATACAAAAACAAAAAGAACATGGCCCAAGGCTCTAAGCATCAATTACTAGGCAAAAAAAAAAAAAGAAGAAAGAAACAAGAACTCAAAGAGTTGTTATCCTAGTAAATGCTTGTGGTCGAACTGTGTCAAAGAGAGAGGCTTGAGCAAGTAAATCCTAAGGGGTGCTTCAACACCTAATACCTTAAAACCAACTGGTGTAGGAGTATTGATTGAAAGTTTATCTAAAGAGCCGCTTTGAGACATGACACTTAGAGTCAAGGCCAAAGCACAGAAACGATAAGCTGCTTCAAGGTGATTACCTATAGAGAGATCTCCATGATATTATTTGGATGAAAGTTCTAAGACCTAAGACTCCCAAGATGTAGGGACTAGTAAGCACTGAAGCCCTTGCATGAGCACATAATTTAGAGTTCACCCCACTGTCACTTAATCTCTTCACTCACAGAATAGTACATGTAATTCTTCAAATCCATTATAATTGAAAGGACCTTTGAGCATAATTCTTTTCTTGCTTGGGGACAAGCAAGTTTTAAGTTTGGTGTTGTGATGACAAGTCATCCTAGCCTAGTTTCACTAGTCTTTTTCCTTTGTTTTCATTTAGTTTTATGCACTTTCTTAAGCCACAAGTAAGCCAATTGGGTGGAATTTCATGTTTCCTTAGATTCAATCAACTATGGATGAATTGATGCATTTTCATGAGTTTTATGCCATAATTGCTTATATGACAAGAAAAAGAATAACTCTCATGATTAGAGCATAGCTTTGATGCAATTGTTGGTTGATGATAGGTAGAAGAAAGCTTGGAAGAAGGTTGAAGAAAAGGGTGATAGCAAGAGGCAAGAGGAAGGACTCACGTTTGAGCCAAAGTTTGCCTCAAACTTGGGCTCAAACGTGAGGAAGAGTGCAACCACACCCTGGAGAAGAGCCAACGTTTGCCTCAAATGTTGAGGCAAACGTTGGCTGAAGAAGGAGCAAGGGAGGGCAACGTTTGTGCCAACGTTTGCCTCAAACGTGAGGTCAAACGTTGGCGCCAAAAAGAAGAGAAAGAACACTCCTGGGCATGGCAACGTTTGAGCCAACGTTTGCCTCAAACGTGAGGTCAAACGTTGGCTACATTTTGGCAAGGAAGAGCAAGCAAAAGCACCCCTGAAGCAAGCCAACGTTTGCACCAACGTTTGCCTCAAACGTGAGGTCAAACGTTGGCGCCATTTTAGCATGAAGAAGAGTCCATGATTTATGAGTAATTGAGCCACGTTTGCGCCAACGTTTGCCTCAAACGTTGGGCCAAACGTTGGCCAAAAAGAGAGCATGGGGAGATCCATGTTTGAGCTCACGTTTGACTTCAAACGTTGAGCCAAACGTGGATGACAGCATCTTGGCCTAGCTGCATAATTTTACACAAGTGACGTTTGAGTCAACGTTTGCCTCAAACGTTGACTCAAACGTGAATGGTTCATGGCCCGGTTCACTAATGGATTTCTTCCCAACACCAAGAGCAATCAACGGAGGCTACTATCAACCCAATTCCATCAAGACTAAAGGCCCAATTCAAGGCTTAATGATCATTTGAAGAAAGTGTATAAATAGCTTAGGATTTGAAGTTTTAGGGAGCTTTTTTTCTTTAGAGTTTTCTTTAAGAATTTTCATAGTATTCACAGTAGAGAACTTTTGGGTTTTGAGCTATTTGGAGATTTAGAGTCTTGGGTGTTGAAGAATTGAGGAAATTCTGTCTCAATCTCACCTTGAGATCTCTTTCTGTTTCTTTCACTGCACCATTGGAGAATTGAGATTTGAATCCAAGTTTTCTTCTGTTTTGATTTCTAATCTCTTGCAATTAAATTCTAAACTTGGATCTAAGAAGGCAGTGAGATCTAGACTTGGTTATCTAGTCTCCTTGAGTCCTGAGATCTACATCTTTCAATTTCAATTTCCTTGCTCCATTGCTACACCAAGTTTATTTTCATTTGCATTTAAGATCCTGTTTAATTGAATCCAGCTTCTACGTTTCTGTTTGTTTAGATTTACTGTTTTCTTGTTTAATTTTTGCAATCCCACATCCCTGATCCATTTACAATTCAAGCCATTTACGTTTCTTGTACTCTAAGATTCTGCAATTTACATTTCTTGCGTACTAAGTTTCTGCCATTTAATTTCTTGTTCTTTAAGATTCAGCACTTTTATTTTCTGTTCTCTTTAATTTCCTGCAATTTACCCCTCTCCCTTTACTTTTCATGCAATTTAATTTCTGTTAATCACAAATCACTCAACCAACACTTGATCCGCTTGACTAAATCAACCACTAAACTAAAATTTCTCAATCCTTCAATCCTTGTGGGATCGACCTCACTCCCGTGAGTTTTATTACTTGATGCGACCCGATACACTTGCCGGTGAGTTTTGTGTCGGATCATTTTCCGCACATCAAGTATACCGAATTGTCGTCAAGTAAAAACTCACAATAGAGTGAGGTCGAATCCCACAGGGATTGATTGGTCAAGCAACTTTAATTGGAGGAATGTTCTAGTTGAGCGAAGTAGAACGTGGTTTGAGAGTTGCAGGAAATTAAATGGCGGGAAAGTAAATAGCAGAAAATGTAAATGCTGGAAGTAAAGAGCTGAAAGTAAATGACGGAAAGTAAATTGCAGAATTGTAATTGGGAATGGGGAAGATGCTCATGAAAGTAAATTGCAGAAATTAAAGAGAATGGGTAAGTTCAGAAATTGGGATTCATTGGGCTTAGGAGATGTTGCATTCTCCGGATCAAGTTCATTTTCATCTCTTCCTCAATCAATGCATTCATTGATCTCCTTGGCAATCTTAAGTGATCGAATTCCAATTCCTTGGTAATTCAATCTATCAAATCTTGATCAATAGCCAATTCCTTGGTCAATTGCTCATGAGAAGAGATGAAGTATGGTCACTGATTATACCACATGCATTCCCAAATCAAGTGTTGGTTGGATTATAGTCACCATACCCAACCAAACCCAATTTGGTCCAACATGAGAAAGCATTTCTAGCATGATCTCTTCATTCCTCTTCCATGGTTCAGAAGAGATCCAAGTATGAATAGCTTCTTTTCCAAGATAACTACCCAATTGGATGAAGATTGAAAGCTTTCTAGTAAAATCAAGAGAAAAGATAGAAGAAGTGTAATGAAAATAAGTATTGATCCATCAAATTACAACAGAGCTCCCTAACCCAATGAAAGGGGTTTAGTTGTTCATAGCTCTGAAAATGGAAAACAAAGATGGATAATACATCATGAAAACTAGAACTAGAAGTGCAGAGAAAGTAAATTATACAGAGAGTAGTTCTCAATTTCTCATCCCCCAAAAGCTCCTTCTTGATTCAAAACTACCCCTATATATACTACTCTTCTGATGTTTTAGTTGGTTCTTCAAGTCTTGGATATGGGCCTTTGGATCTTGAGTTTGAAGCAGTTATACTCTTCACTGGGCTTAGCTTTACTTGCAGAGAGAAAGTGCGGAGTAGGCAGGGTGTTTAGCTCAGGACGTTAGTGGCGTTAACGTTAAGTGAGAGTGTGGGTTCGAGAACGTTAGTGGCAATCACCTTTTTCACTAACGTTCCTCACCCAGGGATGATCCACGTTAACTTCAACGTTAGTGGCATCAACGTGACCACTAACGTTGCCTCTTGATCCTTCGCACACATTATTGGGACTCGCCTTTTCCAATAACGTTGAGAGTCCTCCCTCCCCCTACGTTAGAGTTCACGTTAACATAGTTAACGTGGCTCTTAACGTAGGCTTGCCAATTCTTCGAGACCGTTAGTGACACTTACCTTGGTCACTAACGTTCCAAGGTGCCCCTACTTCCCACGTTAGAGTCCACGTTAACTAAGTTAACGTGGCTTCTAACGTGGTAATGATAGGCATCTCCAACGTTAGTGACAAAGGTGAGTGTCACTAATATTGGCTCATCATCCTATCCTCAACGTTAGCTTCCACGTTAACTAAGTTAACGTGGAAGTTAACGTGGCTCATAGTGGCTTGTGGTGGTACATCCCAATGTTAGTGACAAAGGTAAGTGTCACTAACGTTGGCGATCACTTGCTTTCTCCACATTAGCTTCCACGTTAACTAAGTTAACGTGGCAACTAACGTGGCTCATTGTAGCTTGGCCAACGTTAGTGACAAAGGTGAGTGTCACTAACGTTGGCTTCTCTTTTGCTTCCCAACGTTAGAGTCCACGTTAACTGAGTTAACGTGGCTCTTAACATGGCCACTTATGAGCTTGGTCCAACGTTAGTGACAAAGGTGAGTGTCACTAACGTTGGCCTTATTTCTTTCTTCCACGTTAGAGTTCACGTTAACTTAGTTAACGTGACTCTTAACGTGGGCTATGATGGCTTTCGAGGACGTTATTGGCGATTACTTTTCTCATTAACGTTGCAAGCTAGCTCCCATTCCACGTTGGTGGTCACGTTAGTTAGACTAACGTGGCTGCGAACGTGGCTCTTTCTTACTTCCTTTGTCCTGAAATCAAGCAATAAAGTGCATCAAAGTTCTAATCCACATCATGAGACAACCATCGTCGAATTTGTCATCTAATTCATGCAAAATTCTCATGAAATCATGTAAAGTGCTCAATGTATGCTTAAATCAAGATGTAAGTAAAATTCTACCCAAAACTTGCTTATTTCCTAAGAAAATGCATGAAACTACCCTAAAATAGTAAAGAAAAGGTCAGTGAAACTGGCCAAAATGCCCTGGCATCACAACACCAAACTTAAAGCTTGCTTGTCCCTAAGCAAGTACTAGAACAAGAGAATGATGAATGGAATGCCAAGAGAAATGAGTCATTATTATGGAGGTCATATACTTGGTTTTATGGTGGTTTCATGCATAGCAACTTAGGTTCATTCCTTCACTGGCTTTCAGACCTTTATCATGTCCTGGAATACTCACTTGATTACACCCTATGAGACTCTTATTCATTGATCCTTTTATTGTTTTCTGGGCTTATTTGTGTTCTTAGGCTAAGTGCTCTGTGAGGGGGCGACTCTTTAAGATAAGCTTTCAGCCAGCACTCCCGAACCAGTTGGTTCAAGGTGCTAGGTGTTAAGACACCCCTAAGGACTTACTCCCTCAAGTCTCTTTCCCCTATACATACACACCACAGGCACATGGTTCGTTATTTCCTTTCTTGAGACCTTGGTGTCCAGCACCTCTTTGGGTTACTAAATGTTCTGTAGCAAGGTTGCTCTTGATAGTGGATTTTCAGTTGATAATCCCGGGTTAGTTAACCCAAGTTACCAAGTGATGAAGCACTCCTACGAACTTATTCATCCAAGCAGATCCTTGGTACAGGAGCACCACAGACACATCTCTCAAGTTTCAAACCCTTGGTGCCTAGCCTTATTCTTTATTAACTTTTCTTTCTTTTTCAACTCTTATTGTTCTTTTCCCCTTTTTCTTATTAGGATATTATTATTTAGCTAGTCTCATGGGGTGTGTTTCAAGCATATAATTCAGGACAGATAGTTGTCTTCCCACCCTTGTTGGTGAGCCAACTTAGCTAACTTATGACCACATCACACACTAAGGAACTTACTCCACAATATGAACTCCACTCTGGTCTTTGATAACAAACATTCTCTTTTTATTTGATTCAAAAGGAGACAAGCAACACAATAAGCAGGATGGAATTGAAGCAGGTATTGACTAGTAATCATAGACCTAGGCAATGAAAAACTTAAAGACAGAATTTAAAATTTCTAAACTACCATGGACATGTTCTATTTCATACATGATTTTCCTTATTTAAAGCTTGAAAAAGATGGAACAGATAGGGAACTCCACCACCTTTTACTCATGGGATTGCCCATGCTCTCCCTCTGACTTGTCCTCTTTGTGTCTACTTGTGCTTCCTTGCATCCGTGCTAGTCTGTCTCTTTTCCAGTCTTCAAGTGCCTTCTTTACCGATTCATGACTCTTCTCCACCCTTACTCTTTCTTCTCGTGCTAACTCATCCTTCACTTCGTCATATTTTGTGATTCCTGGATGTACATTAGGTAGCTGTCCAACTAAGTATCCAAGCCTTGCTAGCATGTTTACATGATTTCCACTTTCACTCATGTAAACCCCTTCAGAGAATGCCCTGTGCTCGTCAAAGAGTTCTGCTTGTTCTATTTGTTTTCGATGTATCTCATGTATGTGTGCACCTTGATGTGCTTGGATTTTGATTAGCTTCTGGATAGATTCTTGTTGTTCAATTTGCCTTTGTTCTATCCTGTGGAAAGATTCACCCCATTGTTTTCCTTGTTCCAATTGCTGCTCCATCATTTTCTTCTCCCACTCCCCTTGTTGATTCGTCCAACTAGAAAATGATTCTTCTTGGCGGTTCATTATTTGTAGCTGGAGCTCCTTCTGTGCCTCTTGATTTTCCTAATATTGCCTAGATAAGCCATCAATGGCTTCTTGTAATTGGTGCATGTTCAAGGTGGCTGGGGCTTGCTCTTCTAGGTCTTGTCCTTCTACTACTTGGTGGGCTAGCCTCTTTCTTGGCTTCCGTTGAGGTAGGGGGGATGCAACAGCATTCATCCTTTGGACTGTAATGGGAATGCCCTCTTTGATCCACTCGGGGTCTTCATCTTCAAACACCACCCCAGCCTTGTCGCAGAGTCGGAAAATAGTGCTGGGGTAGCCTAACTTTCCTCTAGAATTGCTATTTTTGGCCCTTTTCCTAATGCCTTGGGCTATGAGTTCATGAACCTTGATCTCTCCCCCTTTGAGAATACAGTGTACCATTGTGGCTCTTTTGAGATTTACCTCTGAGTTGTTCCCTGCGGGGAGGATGGATCTCCTTACAATTTTGAACCACCCCTTTGCTTCAGGAGTGAGGTCCCCTCTCTTAATGAACTTGGGTTTCCTTTCGGAATCTCGCACCCAATCAACACCTAGTACACATATATCTCGCACAATCTGGTCATAATTTGGACTGTTATCAATTCTTGAATGATAGCTCTCTTCCTCAAACGGTATAGACCGCAGCTTTAATGCTCTCATGACACTCATGGGACTGAAATCCACGGTCTTTCCTCTTACGAAACATGTATAAGACTCATCTGCCTTATCATAACGAATAGCATTTGCATAAAATTCTCTTACAAGATTTGCATTTACCCTAGTGACCGGATAAGTGAGGAACTCATATCTTCTCTTTTCCACCTTCTTTGTGATTTTGGGACACTACGTTTTTTTTACTTGAAAGCCCAGCTCATAGACGATCTCCTTATCAACTATCCATCCGTACTGTAATGCATGATAAAAAGTTCTGAACTTCTTTTCATCAAAAGGGCGTTGCTCCATAGGCTCCTTTGCCTTTCTTCTTTTAGAGCTTGATGATGCCATGAGTGACTTTTGAAAAGAAAGGGTATGGAGAATGGGCTTCGGTTGATTAGGATTTGGTGCAATGAAGGGAGTTGGTGAGAATGTTTTTAATGTGGTAGGAAGTGCTTAGTTCCGAAAAGGGAGAGGTGTGAAGAGTGGGAGTGGAATGTGAAGGTGGGTTACGGAAAACAGATTACTTATATAGAAAGGTGGTGAATGAATGGAAGGTGTGGATTGATGGAGTTGTTGTGTGATGGACGAATGGGGTTTATCATGGGAGGAGGACAAGGATCATCAACTTTATGAAGGGAATTTGTTCGGTCTCCAAGAGTATCCTTCTTCCAATGTTGCATGGCCACATTTTCCAATGTATTCCCCTTGAGACACGTGTGTATTCTCCCTTCATGAAGTGGCCGAACCCTCCTCATTTAATTGTCCACTCAATCCACTTCAATACCCCTTTCTTCTCTCCTACAAAATAAAAGAATTGTGATTAAAAAAAATATATGTGTTGAAAGTGGCGGCAAAATTAAAAGAATAACTACTTTTTAAAGTTTTTGTTTTAACTAACTAAGTGCCATTCAATAGATCAAACCAACTGATTAACTCAACATCCATGTGTGCAATATTTGCAACACCAAACTTAGTTTGGTGCCGTGTGGTGTAAAAGATTTGTTCAAGGCCCCTAAGAGTGACATGATATGGGTTACGTTGATGTTCTCTTAGTGTGCCTTGAACACCAAACTTGTTCTTCACTATATGTTGCACACAAGGATTCATTCAAGTCCATGTCAAGTTGATTTGAAATCCCTGAACCTTGCATTATTAACTACTTTCAAAAGCATGTAAAACATGGGTTGCCTCCCATGAAGCGCTTCTTTAGCATCACTAGCTTGACGTTTTGCCTTTGTCATGGTGGTTGGTAATGCTTCAGATCTTCCCCTCTTGCAGTAGGCCTATATCCATTGGCTTCATCAAGGATCTCCACATGTTCTAGAGAGAGAACTCTGTTGATGGTAAAGACCTTAGGTAGCTGAGATGGGATAGTGGGGAGATGAGGAGGAATAGCTGGAAAGTAGGCTGAGATCACTTTATCCCCCAGAGAAAAGTCCTCTGTAGGGATCTTCTTGTTCTTTCACCTCCTTGGTGCCTTCTTCTTTGTCCCTTTTGATGTTGCCTTGCTCTTTGTGACCTCCTCTTCTAAGGGAATTTTGTTGCTGGTCTCATATGACTTTGGTGGTTTAGGTTCCTCCTTATTTTCCTTGAGCTGTGATAGCTGCTGATTGCCTTGTTCTTCAACCAAGTGGTTTCCCAGAGGTGTTGGTTGTGCTTCAGTGCTTGCCTCCTCCCTCAGTATCTCATTATGGTCTGTTTTTTGTGAGAGTTTGAAGACATTGAAGCTGAGTTGTTCATCATGGATCCTCAAAATTAGCTCCCCTCACTCCACATCTATGAGTGCTCTGGCTGTAGCTAAGAACGGTCTTCCCAATATGATTGGGTGAGTGTGACTTTCTTCCATGTCCAAGATGACAAAGTCTGTGGGAAGGAAGTATTTTCCCACCTTCACCAGTACATTTTCAACCACTCCTACTGCTTGTTTTTGAGTTTTGTCAGCCAGCCTGATAACTACATCTGTGGGTATTATCTCATTGATCTGCAGCCTTTTCATAAGGGATAAAGGCATTAAGTTGATGCTTGCTCCCAAATCGCAGAGTGCTTTATCAAACATTGTTTCTCCTATGCCACAGGGGATGTGAAAACTCCCTGGGTCCTTCCTTTTTATAGGCAACTCTGGTTGAATGAGAGCATTGCACTCCTGATTCATCACTATTGTTTGTCCTCCCTTGAGTGAGCTTTTCCTGGTCAGCAGCTCCTTCATATACTTAATATATGAGGGCATTTGTTGGAGGGCCTTGATGAATGGTATGTTTACATGGAGGGATGCAAACAGGTCAAGAAACCTTGAGTATATTCTCTTTTCTACAGCACCATTGAGTAATTGGGGAAACGGTGCATAGAGTTTCAGCAGCTCCTTCTGTGTCAGCTCTTTTTGTGAAATTTTGGGTTCTTGGTGATCCTTTTCCTGTTTCTCTGCTGATGTCTCTCCAAGTTGTTCTAATGGCTTGTTTTGCTTTTCCTCAGTCTCTTTATTACTTATAGTAACCATCTTGCAATCTTCCCATCTGACTTTCTTTGCTTCACCTCTCGGATTTTTCTCTGTGTCACTTGGGAAGCTATCAGTAGGTTTGGGAATCTTTTCAGATAAGTATCCCACTTGAAATTCCAGCCTCTTGATGGTGTCCCCCTGGTTCTTGATACTAGCTCGTACCTCCTCTTTGAATACCTTATTATCTTGAATCTCTTTGCATATGCCTTCAAGCAGAGTCTCAATTTTGGAGAGTCTTTCTTCAGATGATGGTGAGTTGAGAGTGGATGGGTGAGTTGGGTCATTTTGGTTTTGGTATGGATGTGGAGAGGTGTTGTTAGGGTGGTGCTGATATGATCTCTGTGTGGAATGTTGGTGAGCTGCATGGTTGTTAGGGTTGTGACGTCTCTGATCTTTGGCTTTGATCTTGTTGATTTCCCCACCCAAAGTTTGGGTGATTCCTCCAACCAGGGTTGTATGTTTTGGAGTAAGGATCATGGGTCTGCCTGGGTGAGTTTCCAATGTAGTTGGCTTGTTCTTGCTCCTTTTCTGCCTCATCATTCACTCCCTCTTGGGTTGCTGATGAGGTGGTGATTGCTGCCACTTGGTTCCTCTCCATCTTCTTGGTGAGGTCAGCCAGCTGCTTGGTAATAAGCTTGTTTTGGGCCAGCAGTGCATCCACATTGTTTAGCTCCATCACTCCTCTAGTGCTGCCTCTTTCAGAAGCATAGAAGTAGTCATTCTCCGCTACAGTCTCAATGATATCTATAGCTTCTTCAATAGTCTTCTTCTGGTTCAGAGATCCTCCGGATGAATGGTCTACTGCCTTCTTTGATTCATAAGAGAGGCCTTCATAGAAAATGTGTAGTTGCACTCATTCATTGAACATATCTGGTGGACACCTTCTTGTCAGGTCCTTAAACCTCTCCCATGCTTCATATAGAGTCTCACCATCCTGCTGCCTGAATGTTTGTACCTCAGCTCTCAGCTTGTTGATCCGTTGAGGAGGATAGAATCTTGCCAAAAATTTGTTCACCACATCTTCCCAGGTTGCTAAACTCTCCTTTGGGAAGGATTCCAGCCATTTAGATGCCTTGTCCTTAAGTGAGAAAGGGAACAGAAGTAGTCTATAGGTGTCAGGATGAATACCATTAGACTTCACAGTATCACATATGCTCAGGAAGGTGGTTAGATGTTGATTGGGGTCTTCTTGGACACTTCCTCTGAATGAACAATTGTTCTAAACAATGGTGATGAGCTGTGGCTTTAGTTTAAAGTTGTTGGTATGTATGGTTGGCCTTTAGATGCTGCTTCCATAGTTTCCTGGGTTTGGGTTGATGTAAGAACCCAGAACTCTTCTCTCTTGTCCAGCCTGATGCACTGGACCTTCTCTGCCATGGTTGTGAGCCTCTTCTTCATGATGGTTCTCCATGTTTTCATTCATGTCTGGTTCAAAGTACTCCTCCTCTTCCTCAGCACCAACTACTCTCTTTCCTCTTGCTTCCCTCCTTAATCTAAGGAAGGTCCTCTCAGGTTCAGAATCAAAGGAAGTTGAAGCCCCGCTTCTTCTCCCTGTCATACAACCAACAAGGCACAAGCAAGGAAATAGATGCAGAAAGTACTCTTGTTAAAATTGCTGTTAGTGTGAGTGATGCAATATATCAAACAGTTAGTGGGTTAGTGAACTGAATGGTAAATAACTAAGAAAAAGGAGTAGGGGGGAGGGAGGAAAATAACTAAAACTAAAAGTAATTAACTCAAACAGAAATTTAAATCAAACAAAAGAAAAATGCTCAATCTAGTTATCCTCCAATTTAGTCATTGTTGATACAAAATCAATCCCCGGCAACGGTGCCATAAACTTGATAGCACGGAAACTTGTCCCTCAACAATTTTCCTTCGGCAAGTATACCGAATTGTCGTCAAGTAAAAACTCACAATAGAGTGAGGTCGAATCTCACAGGGATTGATTGGTCAAGCAACTTTAATTGGAGGAATGTTCTAGTTGAGTGAAGCAGAATGTGGTTTGAGAGTTGTAGGAAATTAAATGGCGGAAAATGTAAATGCTGGAAGTAAAGAGCTGAAAGTAAATGACGGAAAGTAAATTGCAGAATTGTAAATGGGAACGGGGAAGATGCTCATGAAAGTAAATTGCAGAAATTAAAGAGAATGGGTAAGATCAGAAATGGGGATTCATTGGGCTTAGGAGATGTTGCATTCTCCGGATCAAGTTCATTTTCATCTCTTCCTCAATCAATGCATTCATTGATCTCCTTGTCAATCTTAAGTGATCGAATTCCAATTCCTTGGTAATTCAATCTCTCAAATCTCAAGTATGGTCACTGATTATACCACATGCATTCCCAAATCAAGTGTTGGTAGGATTATAGTCACCATACCCAACCAAACCCAATTTGGTCCAACATGAGAAAGCATTTCTAGCATGATCTCTTCATTCCTCTTCCAAGGTTCAGAAGAGATCCAAGTATGAATAGCTTCTTTTTCAAGATAACTACCCAATTGGATGAAGATTGAAAGCTTTCTAGTAAAATCAAGAGAAAAGATAGAAGAAGAGTAATGAAAATAAGTATTGATCCATCAAATTACAACAGAGCTCCCTAACCCAATGAAAGGGGTTTAGTTGTTCATAGCTTTGAAAATGGAAAACAAAGATGGAGAATACATCATGAAAACTAGAACTAGAAGTGCAGTGAAAGTAAATTATACAGAGAGTAGTTCTCAATTTCCCATCCCTCCAAAAGCTCCTTCCTGATTCAAAACTACCCCTATATATACTACTCTTCTGATCTTCTAGTTGGTTCTTCAAGTCTTGGATATGGGCCTTTGGATCTTGAGTTTGAAGCAGTTATACTCTTCATTGGACTTAGCTTTACTTGCAGAGAGAAAGTGTGGAGTAGGCAGGGTGTTTAGCTCAGGACGTTAGTGGCGTTAATGTTAAGTGAGAGTGTGGGTTCGAGAACGTTAGTGGCAATTACCTTTTTTACTAACGTTCCTCACCCAGGGATGATCCACGTCACCTTCAATGTTAGTGGCATCAACATGACCACTAACGTTGCCTCTTGATCCTTCGCACACGTTATTGGGACTCGCCTTTCCCAATAACGTTGAGAGTCTTCCCTCCCCCTACGTTAGAGTTCACGTTAACTTAGTTAACGTGGCTCTTAACGTAGGCTTGCCAATTCTTCGAGAACGTTAGTGACACTTACCTTTGTCACTAACGTTCCAAGGTGCCCCTACTTTCCACGTTAGAGTCCACGTTAACTAAGTTAACATGGCTTCTAATGTGGTAATGATAGCCATCTCCAATGTTAGTGATAAAGGTGAGTGTCACTAACGTTGGCTCATCATCCTATCCTCAACGTTAGCTTCCACGTTAACTAAGTTGACGTAGAAGTTAACGTGGCTCATAGTGGCTTGTGGTGGTACATCCCAACGTTAGTGACAAAGTTAAGTGTCACTAACGTTGGCGATCACTTGCTTTCTCCACGTTAGCTTCCACGTTAACTAAGTTAACGTGGCAACTAACGTGGCTCATTGTAGCTTGGCCAACGTTAGTGACAAAGGTGAGTGTCACTAACGTTGGCTTCTCTTTTGCTTCCCAACGTTAGAGTCCACGTTAACTGAGTTAACGTGGCTCTTAACGTGGCCACTTATGAGCTTGGTCCAACGTTAGTGACAAAGGTGAGTGTCACTAACGTTGGCCTTATTTCTTTCTTCCACGTTAGAGTTCACGTTAACTTAGTTAATGTGACTCTTAACGTGGGCTATGATGGCTTTCGAGGACGTTATTGGCGATTACTTTTCTCATTAACGTTGCAAGCTAGCTCCCATTCCACGTTGGTGGTCATGTTAGTTAGACTAACGTGGCTGCTAACGTGGCTCTTTCTTGCTTCCTTTGTCCTGAAATCAAGTAATAAAGTGCATCAAAGTTCTAATCCACATCATGAGACATGCATCGTCCAATTTGTTATCTAATTCATGCAAAATTCTCATGAAATCATGTAAAATGCTCAATGTATGCTTAAATCAAGATGTAAGTGAAATTCTACCCAAAACATGCTTATTTCCTAAGAAAATGCATGAAACTACCCTAAAACAGTAAAGAAAAGGTTAGTGAAACTGGCCAAAATGCCCTGGCATCAGAGAATCCTATGGAAATACCTATAATCCTTCATGGAGAAATCATCCAAATTTCTCATAGAAGGATCAGCAAAAGCCTAATCAAGGCTTCAATAATAATAATGGTGGGGGAAATAGGTTTGGCAATAGCAAGCCTTTTCCATCATCTTCTCAGCAACAGACAGAGAATTCTAAGCAGAGCCTCTTTGACTTAGCAACCTTAGTCTCTGATCTATCTGAAACCACTCTTAGTTTCATGACTGAAATAAGGTCCTCCATCAGAAATTTGGAGGCACAAGTGGGTCAGCTGAGTAAAAGAGTTACTAAAATCCCTCCTAGTACTCTCCCAAGCAATACAAAAGAGAATCCAAAGAGAGAGTGCAAGGCCATCAATATAACCAAAGTGGCCAATCCTATAGAAGAGGAAAAGGCAGTGATTTCCAGTGAGGAAGACCTCAATGGACGTCTACTGACTACTAAGGAGTTCCTTATTGAGGAACCAAAGGAATTTGAGGCTCATACAGAGACCATAGAGATTCCACTGAACTTACTGTTGCCATTCATAAGCTCTGATGAGTATTTCTCCTCTGAAGAGGATGAAGATATTGTTGAAGAGCAAGTTGCTCAATATCTAGGAGCAATCATGAAGCTGAATGCCAAGTTATTTGGTAATGAGACTTGGGGGGATGAACCTCCATTGCTCATCAATGAACTGAATGCCTTGGTTCAATTGAAATTACCTCAGAAGAAACTGGATCCCGGAAAATTCTTAATACCCTGTACCATAGGCACCATGACCTTTAAGAAGGCTCTGTGTGACCTGGGGTCAGGTATAAACCTCATGCCACTCTCTGTAATAGAGAAACTAGGGATCTTTGAGGTACAAGCTGCAAGAATCTCACTTGAGATGGCAGACAAATCAATAAAACAGGCTTATGGACTTGTAGAGGATGTCTTAGTAAAGGTTGAAAGCTTTTACATCCCTACTGATTTCATAATTCTAGACACTGGGAAGGATGAAGATGAATCCATTATCCTTGGAAGACCCTTCCTAGCCACAACAAGAGCTATGATTGATGTGGACAGAGGAGAATTAGTCCTTCAATTGAATGAAGACTACCTTGTGTTTAAGGCTCAAGGATCTTCTTCTGTAACCATGGAGAGAAAGCATGAAAAGATTCTCTCAATACAGAGTCAAACAGAGCCCCCACACTCAACTTCTAAGTTTGGTGTTGGGAGGCCACCATTAAGCTCTGAGTCTCTGTGAAGCTCTCTAAGAGCTCACTGTCAAGCTATTGACATTAAAGAAGTGCTTATTAGAAGGCAACCCAATGTTATTTAATTATGTTTATTTTTATAGATATTTGTTTTCCATTATCGTGTTATGTTTTCTTTAGGTTGATGATCATGTGGAGTTACAAAAATAGCTGCAGAATTAAAGTGGAATAAAAAACAGCATAAAAAATAGCACACCTTGGAGGACAGGCTTACTCGCGTTTAAACACCAGTAAGGATAGTACAATGGGCGTTTAATGCCCATGCAAGCAGCATTCTGGCCGTTTAACGCCAGAAATGGCAGTATTCTGGGCGTTCAGAAAAACACCCAGTAAAGAAGGATTCCTGGCGTTTAACGCCAGCCAGGGTATCTGGTTGGGTGTTAAACGCCCAAAGAGGCAGTCAAGGGGCGTTAAACGCTAGAATGGATAGCATTCTGGGCGTTTAACCCCAGGATGACACAAGGGAGGTAATTTTGTTTCCAATTCGATTTTTTTTTAAAATTTTTATGTTTTAATTCATAATTTTTTGCATCAAACATATTTTAAACGTTCTTCTTTCAATTTCTATTTTCAAAAATTAATAATCTTTCCAATTCTTTTTAATTCTTTTTCAATTCTTTTCAATTCCTTCCAAAACGTTTTCAAAACTTACATATCTTTTCAAATTCTTCTCAACTCTTTTTAATTTTTCTTGTATACATTAATAAGTTTTCAAAATTAATTGCATCATTCTTCTTCTACCCCCTTCTATCTTATTTTGCTCGAGGACGAGCAAAGCTTTTAAGTTTGGTGTGGAAAAGCTCAGCTTTTTGTTTTTCCATAACCATTAATGGCACCTAAGGCCAGAAAAACCTCTAGAAAGAGGAAAGGAAAGGCAGTTGCTTCCAACTCCGAGTCATGGGAGATGGAGAGATTCATCTCAAAAGCCCATCACTAGAAAGAGGATGGAGCAAACAAGAGAGCCCACTCATGGACCTCAACAAGAGCACTCCATTATCCTCCATGAAATCAGAGAGGACCAAAAGGCCATGAGAGAGGAGCAACAAAGGCATGGAAGAGACATAGAGGAGCTCAAGAACTCCATTGGTTCTTCAAGAGGAAGAAGAAGCCACCGTCACTAAGGTGGACTCGTTCTTTAATTCCCTTGTTCTTATTTTTCTATTTTTTGGTTTCTATGCTTTGTGTTTTGTCTATGTTTGTGTCTTTATTACATGATCATTAGTGTTTAGTGTCTATGTCTTAAAGCTGTGAATGTCCTAAGAATCCTTCACCTTTCTTAAAAAATGAAAAATGTTTTCTGAAAAAGAAAAAGAAGTACATGAGTTTCGAATTCTATCTTGAAAATAGTTTAATTATTTTGATGTAGTGGCAATACTTTTTATTTTCTGAATGAATGCTTGAACAGTGCATATTTTTGATAGTGAAGTTTATGAATGTTAAAATTGTTGGCTCTTGAAAGAATAATGAAAAAAGAGAAATGTTATTGATAATTTGAAAAATCATAAAATTGATTCTTGAAGCAAGAAAAAGCAGTGAAAAACACAAAGCTTGCGAAAAAATGGGGGAAAATAAAGAAAAAAAGAAGGAAAAAGAAAAAAAAAAAGCAAGCAGAAAAAGCTAATAACCCTTTAAACCAAAAGGCAAGGGTAAAAAGGATCCAAGGCTTTGAGCATTAATGGATAGGAGGGCCCAAAGGAATAAAATCCTGGCCTAAGCAGCTAAATCAAGCTGTCCCTAACCATGTGCTTGTGGCGTGAAGGTGTCAAGTAAAAAGCTTGAGACTGAGCGGTTAAAGAGCTTGTTTGGGTGAGCTTCTAAGAAAAAATCTTTTTTTGAGTTATCTTTTTTTAAAAGATCTTATGGAAAAGTAAAAGTAATTTTATGTTTGGGTATCTCATGCAAAAAGATCTTTTTATCTATCAATTATGTTTGGGTATAACGATATAAAAGTACTTTTTTGTTTATTTATTAGATGAAAAACATCTTTTTTTTTAAGAGAAAAAGATCTTTTAAAAAAAGATGTAAATTACAGCTTCTCAAAAAAGATCTTTTTTTTTATTTTTCTAGTGCTTTTACTTTTACTACTAGAAATTTTCCAAACACGCTAAAAAATAAAAAAGATCTTTTTTCATTGAAAAAATATCTTTTTTATCAAAATAATGGCGCCCAAACAAGCACAAAGTCATGGTCCAAAGCAAAAAGAGTGTGCTTAAGAGCTCTGGGCACCTCTAATTGGGGACTCTAGCAAAGCTGAGTCACAATCTGAAAAGGTTCACCCAGTTATGTGTCTGTGGCATTTATGTATCCGGTGGTAATACTGGAAAACAAAATGCTTAGGGTTACGGCCAAGACTCATAAAGTAGCTGTGTTCAAGAATCAACATACTGAACTAGGATAAAGTGAGATGCTAAAACTGTTCAGAAACAGAAAGCTACTAGCCCCGCTCATCTAATTAAAACTAATCTTCATTGATAATTTTGGAATTTATTGTATTTTCTCTTCTTTTTATCCTATTTTGTTTTTAGTTGCTTGGGGACAAGCAACAATTTAAGTTTGGTGTTGTGATGAGCGGATAATTTATACCCTTTTTCGCATTGTTTTTACATAGTTTTTAGTATGTTTTAGTTACTTTTTACTATATTTTTATTAGTTTTTATGAAAAAATCATATTTCAGGACTTTACTATGAGTTTCTGTGTTTTTCTGTAATTTCAGATATTTTCTAGCTGAAATTGAGGGACCTGAGCAAAAATCTGATTCAGAGGCTGAGAAAGGACTGCAGATGCTGTTGGATTCTGACCCTCCTGAACTCGAAGTAGATTTTCTGGAGCTACAGAAACCCAATTGGCGTGCTCTCAATTGCGTTGGAAAGTAGACATCTTGGGCTTTCCAGCGATATATAATAGTTCATATTTTTCCCGAGATTTGATGGCCTAAACTGGCGTTCAACGCCAGCCAAAGACCCTTTTCTGGCGTAGAACGCCAGAACTGGCACCAGAACTGGAGTTAAATGCCCAAACTGGCATCCAAGCTGGTGTTTAACTCTAGAAATGGCCTATGCACGTGTCAAACTCAATGCTCAGCCCAAGCACACACCAAGTGGGCCCTGGAAGTGGATTTCTGCATTATATGCACTTAGTTACTTATTTTCTGTAATCCCTAGTAACTAGTTTAGTATAAATAGCACTTTTTACTATTGTAATCATATCATCATACCTTAACTTATGCCATTGTTCACATTTGGAGGCTGGCCTCACGGCCATGCCTAGACCTCTTTTCACTTATGTATTTTCTACGGTTGAGTTTCTACACCCCATAGATTAAGGTGTGGAGCTCTGCTGTTCTTCATGAATTAATGCAAGTACTATTGTTTTTCTTTCAATTCACGCCTACTTCTTCTCCAAGATATACTCTCGTACTTAATTCAGTTAAGTCAGAATGAAGGGGTGACCCGTGACAATCACCCAATCTTCGTTACTCCCTTAGCCAAGATCCGCGTGCCTGACAACCACAAGCGGTCTACATGATGTTCAACGTAGTCATTGGACGACAGCTGGAGTATATTCTCTTGGGTCTCAAATTCTCGATTCGCATCGTCTCTCCTGACAACAGAGCATCCGAATTTGTGATTAGAACCTTCCTGGTATAGGCTAGAACCAATTGGCAGCCATTCTTGAGATCTGGAAAGTCTAAACCTTGTCTGTGGTATTTTGAGTAGGATCTGGGAAGGGA
Source organism: Arachis ipaensis (assembly GCF_059453495.1). NCBI lineage: Eukaryota > Viridiplantae > Streptophyta > Magnoliopsida > Fabales > Fabaceae > Arachis > Arachis ipaensis. The sequence continues at coordinate 88,783,790 of NC_142444.1, forward strand.
TGAGTGTGACGAGCTTCAAACTTGCGAATGTTGGGTGTAGTGACAGTGTGCAAAAGGACAAGGGTCCTATTCCGATGCTAGCGGGAACCGACAGATGATTAGTCGTGCGGTAGCTGTACTTGGTATTTTTCATCCGAGACGAGAAATCTAACAGTTGATTAGCCGTGCAGAGATCGTACCTGGTATTTTTTATACGAGAGGATCATACAGCTTGCCATGGAAGGAAGTACGCATGATTGGAAGAAAACAATAGGAAAGCAGAGGTTCAGAAGCAACAAAGCATCTCCAGATACTTATTTGAAATTCCCACCAATGAATTATATAAGTATCTTTATTTTATTTTATGTTTTATTTATCTTTTAATTATCTAAACCTCATAACCAATTGAATCTGCCTGACTGAGATTTACAAGATGACCATAGCTTGCTTCAAGCCAACAATCTCCATGGGATCGACCCTTACTCACGTAATGTATTACTTGGACGACCCAGTGAACTTGCTGGTTAGTTGTGTGGAGTTGTGAAAAGTGTGAATCACAATTTCGTGCACCACTAACCTTGAACAAATTATGGTTAAAGGTAAGCCTAGGGATTAAGTTTGGTGTGGCCACCACCACACGAAATACCACCATCTAGCAAGCCTAATACTACTAAATCTGAAAACATTTAATATATTAGGGAGAGCATAAACGTGGTTTAAATGTGTTCAAAAGAGGATGAAAGCAAAAGCATATGAAAAGATTGGAATTATTCTACCTTTATGAACACATTTAAAACCCAATGATAAACCCAATTTATTATGATGCAAGGGGATTAAGTTTGGTGTCTCAGGGGACACCCATCAGTTGCAAATTCAACCATCCATATCAAAGAGGAATGTGGAGGATTCTTTTGTCATTACTAATGAGGTTTCAGTTTCATTTTCAGGAGAGAGAATGGGACCCACATGATTGATAGCACATAAAGCAAAGAGGTCAAAGTGTACTTGCACTTTGGAACTCAAAATATGCAGGAAGCTAAGTGGGATAAGGATTGACGCCTCTTCCCACACTAGGCGCCACTCCCCAAGTGGGAAAATATTGAATTCCTTTACTTCCCACCATTCGAACCCCACTTTACACCCCTATAAAAACCCCCACTTTTCCCACCTCTTCTCACACTTCAAACCCCAACCCACAGACGAAAAGACTCCACAAAGCCTTCCTTCTTTTTATCTCTCTTCTTTTTCCTTAACCTTTCTTTCACTACTCCCCTACCATTTTCTTGATCGGGACGATCAAGCTCTAAGTTTGGTATTGGAGCAAATCAAAGCAAAACTTTGTTTTGCTTGCTAATGAGCAGATAATTTATACGTTTTTTGGCATTGTTTTTAGGTAGTTTTTAGTATGATTTAGTTAGTTTTTACTATGTTTTTATTAGTTTTTATGCAAAATTCATATTTCTGGACTTTACTATGAGTTTGTGTGTGTTTTCTGTGATTTCAGGTATTTTCTAGCTAAAATTGAGGGACCTGAGCAAAAATCTCATTCAGAGGCTGAAAAAGGACTGCAGATGCTGTTGGATTCTGACCTTTCTGCACTCAAAATGGATTTTCTAGAGCTACAGAAGCCCAATTGGCGCTCTCTCAATTGCTTTGGAAAGTAGACATCCAGGGCTTTCCAGCAATATATAATAGTCCATACTTTGCCCAAGCTTTGATGACGCAAATTGGCGTTTAACACCAAGTCTTTACCCTATTCTGGCGTTAAACGCCAGAAACAGGTTGCAAACCAGAGTTAAACGCCAGAAACATGCTACAACCTGGCGTTTAACTCCAAAAAAAGTCTCTACATATGGAAGCTTCAATGCTCAGCCCAAGCACACACCAAGTGGACCCTGGAAGTGGATTTCTGCACTATCTATCTTTGTCTACTTAATTTCTGTAAACCTAGGTCACTAGCTTAGTATAAAAATTACTTTTAGAGATTTATTTTGCACCTCATGACATTTTTACCCTTTACATTGTATTTCTAACAGCATGAGTCTCTAAACCCCATGGTTGGGGATGAGGAGCTCTGCTGTGTTTCGATGAATTAATGCAATTACTACTGTTTTTCATTCAATCACACTTGTTTCTATTCTAAGATATTCACTCGCACTTCACCCGGATGAATGTGATGATCTGTGACACTCATCATCATTCTCACCTATGAATGCGTACTTGACAACCACCTCTGTTCTATCTGCATTAGCTTGAGTGTGTATCTCTTTGCCTCCTGGTTCACGATCAGAGTCTTCGTGGTACAGGCTAGAATTATTGGCGGCCATTCCTGAGATCCGGAAAGTCTAAACCTTGTCTGTGGTATTCCGAGTAGGATCTGGGAAGGGATGACTGTGATGAGCTTCAAACTCGCAAGTGTTGGGCGTAGTGACAGACGCAAAAGAATCAATGGATTCTATTCCAACATGAGTGAGAACCGACAGATGATTAGCCGTGCGGTGACAGCACATTTGGACCATTTTCACTGAGAGGATGGATGGTAGCCATTGACAACGATGATCCACCAACATACAGCTTGCCATGGAAGGAGCCTTGCGTGCGTGAAGGAGAAGACAGTAGGAAAGCAGAGATTCAGAAGACAGAGCATCTCCAAAATCTCAACCTGTTCTCCATTACTGCATAACAAGTATTATTTAATCCGTGTTCTTTTACTCATTCCAATTAAAACTGAGAATTATTATTGATATCCTGACTAAGAGTTACAAGATAACCATAGCTTGCTTCAAGCCAAGAATCTTCGTGGGATCAACCCTTACTCACGTAAGGTATTACTTGGACGACCCAGTGCACTTGCTGGTTAGTTGTGCGGAATTGCAAGAGTGTGATTGTAATTTCGTGCACCAAGTTTTTGGCCCCGTTGCCGGGGATTGTTCGAGTTTGGACAACTGACGGTTTATTTTGTTGCTTAGATTAGGAAAATTTTTTTCTTTTTAGTTTAGAGTCTTCTATTATTGTTTTTGGTTGAAACTTTTTTTTAAAAATCCTTATTTTCTCTTTTTAAATTTTTCGAAAATTTTTATTAACTAATAATTGAGTTTTTCTGTTTGAGTTTAGTTTCATATTTTAAGTTTGGTGTCAATTGCATGATTTTATTTTTCTTTCAATTTTTTTTCGAATTATTAGTGCTTAGAATATAAAAATTTTTAATTTTGGTGTCCTTTGTGTTTCTGTTTTCTTAAAAAATTTTCAAAAGTTGTTCTTAGCGTTCATCGTGATATTCAAAGTTTTCCTATTTGTTTCCTTTGTTTTAATCTAAAAATTTAAGTTTGGTATCATTTTGACTGTTTTTCTCTTTCTTCATTAAATTCAAAAATATCTTTTCTCTTTATTTTAATCAATTTTCAAATTTTCTTTTAAAAATTCATATTTTTATTTTAAAACTCTCTATTTTATCTTATCTTAGTTTTGAAATTTCAAAATTCAAAATCTTTTTCAAAAATCATATCCAAAGTTTTTCAAATCTTCTTAATTAAGTAATTATTTTCGTTTTCAAATTTATTTTTCTCTTAGTTTTCGAAATTTATATTTTAATTTCTAATTATTTTATTTTATCTTATTATTTTTATTTATTCTTAATAATTCGGTTTGTTTCTACTTAAATAAAATAAAAACAAAAATATATTTTGTTTGCAATTCATATAAATTCCATTTTATCCATCATGGACCTAAATGGAAATGAACAGTCAAGAAGGACTCTGGGGTCATATGCTAACCCCATTACTGCTGCATATAGGAGTAGCATCTGTATACCTCCCATCAAGGCAAGCAGTTTTGAGCTAAATCCTCAGCTTATTGTCATGGTGTAGCAAAATTGCCAATATTTCGGTCTTCCACAGGAAGAACCTACTGAGTTTCTAGCACAGTTCTTGTAAATTGCTGACACAGTACGTGACAAAGAGGTAGATCAGGATGTATACAGGCTGTTACTGTTTCCATTTGCTGTAAAAGATCAAGCTAAGAGGTGGTTAAATAACCAACCCACAGCAAGCATAAGAACATGAAAACAGTTATCAGACAAATTTCTGAATCAATATTTCCCTCCAAAAAGGATAACACAGCTAAGGCTGGACATCCAAGGCTTTAAACAAGAGGATGATGAATCCCTTTATAACGCCTAGGAGAGGTACAGAGGGATGCTAAGGAAATGCCCCTCTGAAATGTTTTCAGAGTGGGTACAATTAGACATCTTCTACTATGGGCTTACAGAAAAAGCTCAAACATCTCTAGACCACTCAGCTGGTGGATCTATACACATGAGAAAGACCATTGAAGAGGATCAAGAGCTCATTGATATAGTTGCCAAGAATCAGCATCTGTACATAAGTGATGAGTCTTCCATGAAAGAAGAAGCTAAGGCAGTATCAATTGACTTTAGTCCTCAGGATCAAGTTACTGAACTCAATCAGCAACTATCCTCTATAACAAGGCAGTTAGCAAAATTTAAGGAGATGCTACAAGAAACCAAAATTGCTAACAAGGATATGGAATCACAATTGAATCAGACAAAATAACAGTTATCAAAATAGATAACAGAGGAGTGCCAAGCAGTTTAATTAAGAAGTGGAAAAACGTTAAATACCTCAACTCAAAGCAGCAGAAAGCCAAGAAAAGAACAGCTGACAGAGGATGAGCAACCTGCTACCCAAAATCCCTCTGAGGACAGTAAGAGCCCAGAGAGGAACAAGTCTGGCATTCAAACGCCAGAAAAGGGTGAAAAATTGGCGTTAAACGCCCAATCCATGTCCAGTTCTGGCGTTCAAACGCCAGTGAGGGATCAGACACCTGCAAGTGTTGATAATAACTCCTTCAAGAGGGCTTCTCAACCTGCCTCTGTAGGAAATAAACCTGCAGAAACTAAGGTTGAAGAATATAAAGCAAAAATGCCTTATCCTCAGAAACTTCGCCAAGCAGAACAGGATAAACAATTTGCCAGCTTTGCAGACTATCTCAGGACTCTTGAAATAAAGATTCCATTTGCAAAGGCACTTGAGCAAATACCCTCTTATGCTAAGTTCATGAAAGAGATCTTAAGTCATAAGAAGGATTGGAGAGAAATAGAAAAAGTTTTTCTCACTGAAGAATGCAGTGTAGTCATCCTAACAAGCTTACCAGAAAAGCTTAAGGATCCCGGAAGCTTTATGATACCATGCACATTAGAGGGTGTTTGTACCAAGATAGTTCTATGTGATCTTTAGTCAAGTATCAACCTAATCCCTGCATCCACTATCAGAAAGCTTGGCTTGACTAAAGACGTCAAACCAACCCAAATATGTCTTCAACTTGCTGATGGCTCCATTAAATACCAATCAGGTATAATTGAGGACATGATTGTCAAGGTTGGGCCATTTGCCTTCCCTACTGACTTTATAGTGCTGGAAATGGAGTAGCACAAGAGTGTAACTCTCATTCTAGGAAGACCATTCCTAGCAACTGGACGAACCCTCATTGACGTCCAAAAAGGGGAGATAACCTTGAGAGTCAATGAGGATGAGTTTAAGTTGAATGTTGTCAAAGCTATGCAGCATCCAGACACATCAGAAGACTGCCTGAACGTTGATATTATTGACTCCCTGGTGGAAGAGGTCAATATGACTGAGAGTATCGAATTAGAGCTAGAGGACATTTTTAAAGATGTTCAGTCTGATCTGGAGGAACCAGAGGAAATAAAAGAACCTCTGAAAACTCCTCAGGAAGAGGAGAAACCTCCTAAACCCGAGCTCAAACCACTACCACCATCCCTGAAATATGCATTTCTGGGAGAAGGTGACACTTTTCCTGTAATCATAAGTTCTGCTTTAGAGCCACAGGAAGAGAAAGCACTAATTCAGGTGCTAAGGACACACAAGACAGCTCTTGGGTGGTCCATAAGTGATCTTAAGGGCATTAGCCCAGCCAGATGCATGCACAAGATCCTATTGGAGGATGATGCTAAGCCAGTGGTTTAACCACAGAGGCGGCTAAATCATGCCATGAAGGAGGTGGTCCAGAAAGAGGTCACTAAGTTACTAGAGGCTGGGATTATTTATCCTATTTCTGATAGCCCCTGGGTGAGCCCTGTCCATGTTGTCCCTAAGAAGGGAGGAATGACAGTGGTTCATAATGAAAAGAATGAACTGGTTCCTACAAGAACAGTTACAGGGTGGTGTATGTGTATTGACTATAGAAGGCTCAATACAGCCACCAGGAAGGATCATTTTCCTTTACCATTCATAGACCAGATGCTAGAGAGACTAGCAGGTCATGAATACTATTGCTTTTTGGATGGCTATTCAGGTTACAACCAAATTGTAGTAGATCCTCAGGACCAAGAGAAAACAGCATTCACATGTCCATCTGGAGTATTTGCATACAGAAGAATGCCTTTTGGTCTGTACAATGCACCTGCAACCTTTTAGAGGTGCATGCTCTCTATCTTCTCTGATATGGTAGAGAAATTTCTGGAAGTCTTTATGGATGACTTCTCAGTATTTGAAGACTCATTTAGCTCCTGTCTTAACCATCTAGCACTTGTTCTGAAAGGATGCCAAGAGACTAACCTGGTTTTAAATTGGGAAAAATGTCACTTTATGGTGACTGAAGGAATTGTCCTTGGGCATAAAATTTCGAACAAGGGAATAGAAGTGGATCAAACTAAGGTAGAGGTAATTGAAAAATTACCACCACCCACCAATGTTAAGGCAATCAGAAGCTTTCTGGGGCATGCAGGATTCTATAGGAGGTTTATAAAGGATTTTTCAAAAATCGCAAAACCTTTGAGCAATCTGCTAGCTGCTGAAATACCATTTGTCTTTGACACAGGGTGTTTGCAGGCCTTTGAGACTCTGAAGGCTAAGTTGGTCACAGCACCTGTCATTTCTGCACCAGACTGGACATTACCATTCGAACTAATGTGTGATTCCAGTGACTATGCCATTGGTGCAGTATTAGGACAGAGGCATAACAAGCTTCTGCACGTCATTTACTATGCTAGCCGTGTTTTGAATGATGCACAGAAGAATTACACAACCACAGAAAAGGAGTTGCTTGCAGTGGCTTATGCCATTGACAAGTTCAGATCTTATTTAGTGGGATCAAAAATGATTGTGTACACTGACCATGCTGGTCTAAAATATCTCCTCACAAAGCAGGATTCAAAACCCAGACTCATAAGATCGGTGTTGCTTCTGCAAGAGTTTGATATAGAAATAAGAGATAGAAAAGGGACAGAGAATCAAGTAGCTGATCACCTGTCCCGGATAGAACCAGTAGCAGGAGCATCCCTCCCTCTTTCTAAGATCTCTGAAACCTTTCCGGATGAGCAATTGTTTGCTATTCAGGAAGCTCCATGGTTTGCAGACACTGCAAACTATAAGGCTCAGTAATGTCAACCTGTTGACAGTAAAGAAGCACTTATTGGGAGGCAACCCAATCTTATTTATCTATGTTAATTACTTTTTCATTTCATTTTCCATTATTATTTTATGTTTTCTTTAGGTTGATGATCATGTGGAGTCATAAAAATAGCTGCAGAATTAAAGCAGAATCAAAAATAGCATAAAAAATACCACACCCTGGAGGACAGACTTACTGGCATTTAAACGCCAGTAAGAAGCATCAAACTGGCGTTTAAACGCCAGAAAGAAGCATCAAGCTGGTGTTAAACGCCAGAAACAGGCTACAGCTTGGCGTTTAACGCCAGAAACAAGCACCAAGTTGGCGTTCAATGCCAAGAAAGGGGGAAAAGTTGGCGTTTAATGCCAGAAACAAGCAGCAGTCTGGCGTTAAATGCCAGGATTGCACTCTAAGGGCATTTTGCACACCTCAATGTAGCAGGGATGCTAAGTCCTTGACCCCTCAAGATCTGTGGACCCCATAGGATCCCAACCTACCCCACCCTCTTTTCCATACTCTCTTCACCACTCACATCCATCCATCATAAACCCCTCATACACACTATCACCCTCCCTTGGCCGAACCCACCACACATCTCCATCTCCTCCTTTCTTTCTTCTTTTGCTCGAGGACGAGCAAACATTTTAAGTTTGGTGTGGAAAAAGCCCCGCTTTTTAATTTTCCATAACCATATGGCACCTTCCCTGAGATTAGAGAAGATCAAAGAGCTATGAGGGAGGAGCAACAAAGGCAAGGAAGAGACATAAAGGAGCTCAAGAGCACCATTGGTTCTTCAAGAGGAAGAAGACGCCACCCTTACTAAGGTGGACCCGTTCCTTAATCTCCTTGTCTATTTATTTTTACTGTTTTCGTTCTCTAGGCTTTATGTTTATTTATGTTTGTGCCTTTCTTACATGATTATTAGTGTCTAGTGTCTATGCCTTAAAGCTATGAATGTACTATGAATCCATCACCTTTCTTAAATGAAAAATGTTTTTAATCACAAAAGAACAAGAAGTACATGATTTCGAATTCATCCTTGAAATTAGTTTAATTATTTTGATGTGGTGATAATACTTTTTGTTTCTCTGAATGAATGCTTGAACAGTGCATATGTCTTTTGAATTTGTTGTTTATGAATGTTAAAATTGTTGGCTCTTGAAAGAAGGATGAAAAAGAAGAAATGTTATTTGATAATCTGAAAAATCATAAAATTGATTCTAGAAGCAAGAAAAAGCAATGAAATGCAAAGGCTTGCAAAAAAAAAATTGGCAAAAAAATAGAAAAAAATAATAATAAAAAAAAGCAAGCATAGAAAGCCAAGAGCTCTTTAAACCAAAAGGCAAGAGCAGAAAGCCAGTAACCCTTTAAACCAAAAGGCAAGGGTAAAAAGGATCCAAGGCTTTGAGCGTCAGTGGATAGGAGGGCCCACAGGAATAAAATCCTGGCCTAAGTGGCTAAACCAAGCTGTCCCTAACCATGTGCTTGTGGTGTGAAGGTGTCAAGTGAAAAGCTTGAGACTGAGCGGTTAAAGTTGTGATCCAAAGCAAAAAGAGTGTGCTTAAGAACCCTGAACACCTCTAATTGGGGACTCTAGCAAAGCTGAGTCACAATCTGAAAAGGTTCACCCAGTTATGTGTTTGTGGCATTTATGTATCCGGTGGTAATACTGGAAAACAAAGTGCTTAGGGCCACGGCCAAGACTCATAAAGTAGCTGTGTTCAAGAATCAACATACTAAATTAGGAGAATTAATAACACTATCTGGATTCTGAGTTTCTATAGATGCCAACCATTCTGAACTTCAAAGGATAAAGTGAGATGCCAAAACTGTTCAGAGGCAAAAAGCTACTAGTCTCGCTCATCTAATTGGAGCTAAGTTTCATTGATATTTTAGAATTTATAGTATATTCTCTTCTTTTTATCCTATTTGATTTTCAGTTGCTTGGGGACAAGCAACAATTTAAGTTTGGTGTTATGATGAGCGGATAATTTATACGCTTTTTGGCATTGTTTTTAGGTAGTTTTTAGTATGATTTAGTTAGTTTTTACTATGTTTTCATTAGTTTTAATGATTTTTGAACTTTACTATGAGTTTGTGTATTTTTCTGTGATTTCAGATATTTTCTGACTGAAATTGAGGGACCTGAGCAAAAATCTGATTCAGAGGCTGAAAAAGGACTGCACATGCTGTTGGATTCTGACCTCCCTGCACTCGAAATAGATTTTCTGGAGCTTCAGAAGCCCAATTTTTGTGCTCTCAATTGCATTGGAAAGTAGACATCCAGGGCTTTCCAGAAATATATAATAGTCCATACTTTGCCCAAGCTTTGATGACGCCAATTGGCGTTTAACGCCAAGTCTTTACCCTATTCTAGCGTTAAACGCCAGAAACAGGTTGCAAACCAGAGTTAAACGCCAGAAACAGGCTACAACCTGGCATTTAACTCCAAAAAAAGTCTCTACACATGGAAGCTTCAATGTTCAGCCCAAGCACACACCAAGTAGTCTCCGGAAGTGGATTTCTACACTATCTATCTTAGTCTACTTAATTTCTGTAAACCTAGGTCACTAGCTTAGTATAAAAAATACTTTTAGAGATTTATTTTGCATCTCATGACATTTTTACACTTTACATTGTATTTCTAACGGCATGAGTCTCTAAACCCCATGGTTGGGGGGGAGGAGCTTTGCTGTGTTTCGATGAATTAATGCAATTACTACTGTTTTTCATTCAATCACGCTTGTTTCTATTCTAAGATATTCACTCGCACTTCACCTGGATGAATGTGATGATCTGTGACACTCATCATCATTCTCACCTATGAATGCGTGCCTGACAACCACCTTTGTTCTATCTGAATTAGCTTGAGTGTGTATCTCTTAGCCTCCTGGTTCACGATCAGAGTCTTCGTGTTACAGGCTAGAATTATTGGCGGCCATTCCTGAGATCCGGAAAGTCTAAACCTTGTCTGTGGTATTCCGAGTAGAATCTGGGAAGGGATAACTGTGACGAGCTTCAAACTCGCGAGTGTTGGGCGTTGTGACAGACGCAAAAGAATCAATGGATTCTATTCCAACATGAGTGAGAACCGACAGATGATTAGCTGTGCGATGACAGCGCATTTGGACAATTTTCACTGAGAGGATGGATGGTAGCCATTGACAACGGTGATCCACCAACATACAGCTTGCCATGGAAGGAGCCTTGCGTGCGTGAAGAAGAAGACAGTAGGAAAGCAGAGATTCAGAAGACAGAGCATCTCCAAAACCTCAATCTATTCTCCATTACTGCATAACAAGTATTATTTAATCCATGTTCTTTTACTCATTCCAATTAAAACTGAGAATTATTATTGATATCCTGACTAAGAGCTACAAGATAACCATAGCTTGCTTCAAGCCGACAATCTCCGTGGGATCGACCCTTACTCACGTAAGGTATTACTTGTACGACCCAGTGCACTTGCTGGTTAGTTGTGCGAAATTGCAAGAGTGTGATTGTAATTTCGTGCACCACTTGCTCTCTTTTGTAACCTTCCCCATCACCTTCTCCAAACCTTTAAACACACTCCCTCAACCCAATGGCACCACCAAAAACCTCAACAGCATCAAAGAAAAGAAAGACTAAGGAACCAACTTCTGGATCCTCAAGCTTAGGTTTCAACGAGTACAAGTTTCTCTGTTCATTCAACCATAACCAGTTTTATAGTTGGGTGAGTGAGAGGGGGATCATCCCAGAGGTCGGTTTCCAGCTAGGGAGGAATGAGCACCCTGAGATCAACAGGGAGATAAATAATAGAGGCTGGGCACTCTTGTGCAACCCACCAAGGAAGGTGGTGGAAAGCTTGGTGAGAGAGTTCTATGCTAATGCCGTGCCTCAGCCAGGACAACCCTATGGCTATCTTAGCTATGCAAGGGGGAAGTCCATTGATTACAGCCCCACTAACATAGAGAGGATGCTGATGGTGAAGCAGACAACCTCCACCCGGAGCTGTGAGGAGAGAATGAAGCAACAAAGACCCAAGATTTGATGAAATCCTAAATAAAATCTGTGTGTTGAATGTACAATAGATAAACGACAAGGATGGGAGGCCCAACCAGCTGAGAAGAAGAGACTTGAGCCCCCAAGCTAGAGAGTGGCTGGATTTTGTGAGGAGGTCCCTAATCCCTACATCCAACACTTCAGAGGTGACCAAAGAGAGAGCTGTGCTCATATATAGCATCATGAAAGGTGAGAATGTCAATGTTGGGGAATTGATTGCCAACAACATCAACGAAATTCTGAAAAGCACCAAAGATAGCTCAAGGTTGGCATTCCGTAGCATCATCCAAAGGCTGTGTGATGAAGCAGGGGTGGAGAGGATAATTGATGAAGTGCTAGTGGAGCAAGAAAAGCCCATAACTGCCAAGAAGATGGCCAAAGTGGTGGCTGTCAACCCACTTCAAAGGGCCAAGGAGCATAGGGCTCATGCTCATGAGCCACATGTGCAACAACAACAACAAGAAGAAGAAAAGGCAGAGGAGCAATCACATTTCCTAGCACTCCAACCACCACCATATCAACAATACCAACCATTTCCAGAGGGATTCAATTGGGAACAATTGCAAGGAGATGTACACCAAATGAAGGGAGACCTACACCATCTGAGAGAGGATGTCAACCAATTCAAGGATAATCAACAACAACAATAGAACCAAGTAAATCAAAGCATACAACAACTCCAAGGGAGTTGGGAGAACATGAAGAAGGAGCAGCATGAACAGTTTGATTGGGGAGAGGTGCGAAGTGCACTTGATAAAATTGTAGAGCAAGGCAAATGGCAACAGAGGAACCTCACTGAGTTCAGACATCTTTATGATGCTAGAACCATTTCAAGGAGGCAATATGATATCAACACATAAGCGAAACTGAATCACTTGTGCAATGCTGTGGCCGTTCTAAACCCAGGATACCCAACGTTCATGCAAGGAATGGAGGAGTTAAGTGCAAGACAAGAAGAAATTCTGGCCAAACACAAGGAGGATGAAAGAAACTACATGAGAAGGCTAGGATTTTGGAAGCCCAAGGACAAGAAAGCACAAGAAGGATCCTCCAACAAGGATGAAGATGACTCCTCCCCTTCCAAGAAAACAGACAAAGGCAAAGGGCCAATGAACTGAAGTTGAAGCTGCTCAAGGTTGTTAAATCCCATGGTTGACACTCTCTAATTTTTGAATCACGTTTAAGTTTTTCTCTCTATTTTAAATTTTGTTACTGAATAATTGCAACATTAGGATAGTTTATTTTCAATGCTTAGTTTTTTTTATATATCCTGAAGTCTTTTGTGAGTCTTTTTTAATTTCAAGAAAGAAAATGCAATGTTATTTCAAGTTTTTACAATATCAATAAAAGTATAGTTTGTCTTCATGAGAATTGTGTGAGTTGTTATAAGAGCAAGAATAAAAGAGATTAAGACCAAGAGAGATCATTCAACAAAACTAAGAAACAAGAAACTAAGTGTAGAACCTTGAATGAATGAAAAGGGAAAATAAGTCATGAAAGGCAACTAGTCCTAGAAGGTATGACAAGTAAAGGTTAAGGGGTATTCCTTGAACATCTATAGAACCAAGAAGTAGTAAGCAATAAAGACCCAAGGCTCTGAGCATCAACTACTAGGATGGAAAGAAACATCAAGAAGCTCCCAAGAGTTAGAGAACCTAGTAAATGCTTGTGGTAAAGATGTGTCAAGAAGAAGCCTGGGCAAGTAAATTCTTAGGGGTGTTTCAACACCTAGTACCCTAAAGCCAACTGGTTTGGGAGTGCTAATTGAAAGCCTAATTTAAGGGTTGTCTTGAGACAAAACACTTAGAGTCATGGTCAATAAATAGAAAAGAAAGAACAACCAAAAAGAAAATGAAATAACTCTTGCTACTTCAAGGTGACAATCAATAAAAAGGACCCCTGAAGCTTATACGTGAAGGAACCCTCAAGGATCTAGAAACCTTTGTGATAATGAAACAAAATTATTCATGCATGTGTTAAGCACTTAGTCCTACTCTTAGTCATGTTTGCATCTATTCAAGGTCAAAGTCTCAAGTCATAAAAACAGCTACTCACACTAATTTGCTTGAGACAAGCAAAGCTTAAGTTTGGTGTTGTGATGACTTGCATCATCTACCCTTTTTCTTGCATAAAAAGGACCATAAAAGAGCATAATCTCATTTGATCATTGCAATTCATGCATTATTTGATGAGCATTATAGTACATTGCTTTGAAATGAGCTTGTGCTAAATTTCAGGTGAAAAAGACATCAAAAAGTGGGAGAAACAACAAAAGAAGCTGGTTGTGTGAAACTGGCGTGCCACTTGGAGCAAACGCCACAAAATTACATTGGCGTGGCACGCCAAAATCTGGACGTGGCACGCTAGTACTAAAATCTAGAGTGGATCCTCCAAGAATTTACATGGGTGTCGCACGCCAGAATCTGGGGGCGTGGCACGCTAGTACAACTTTCCAGAGAGTAACAATGAAGGCCACGAAAGGGGCGTGGCACGCCAGGCTTGGCCTGGCACGCCAAACCCACCACTTGAACCATGGGCGTGCCACTTGAGGAACCAGGCGTGGCACGCCAAGCTAAGAAGGACACAAATGAATGGGCATGCCACTTGAGCAGCATGGTACAAAATTCCAGAGAGGAAGTTGAAGGCTAAAAAGGCTGGGCGTGCCACTTGAGCACATGGGCGTGGCACGCCAAGGTACAAAGAAGGCTAAAGTAAAGGCTGGGCGTGCCACTTGGTGTCGAAGACGTGGCACGCCAGCTCAAGATCCTCACCTGGGCGTGCCACTCGAATGCTGGGCGTGGCACGCCAGCTACTGGAACTAAGGCAAATGATGGGCATGGCACGCCAACACCTGGGCGTGGCACGCTGGTTATATTTTCCAGAGAGTGAGAAACAAGGCCAACCATATGGGCGTGCCACTTGGTATCGAAGGAGTGGCACACCAGCTTTAAAAATCACTTGGGCGTGCTACTTGAGTCCCAGGCGTGGCACGCCATCATCACCAATCACCCAAGAGAAGACCTGGGCGCGCCACTTGAGTTCTGGGCGTGGCACGCCAAGCAGGGGAGCCAAGCACATGATGGGCGTGGCACGCCAAACCCTGGGCATGCCATGTTAGTTTAACATTCTAGAGAGATAGATCAAGCACATAGCACGGGCGTGGCACGCCAAACCCTGGGCGTGCCACGCTAGTTCAAATTTCCAGAAGCTAAAAAGGAGAGGGAAAAAGGCCTGGGCGTGCCACTTGGGCTCAAAGGTGTGGCACGCTAGGCTAACCAAGGCTTTAAAAAGGCCTGGGCGTGCCACTTGGGTTTGAAGGCGTGGCACGCCAGGCTATCCAAGGTTTTAAAGAACCCTGGGCGTGCCACTTGGGCTCGAAGGCATGGCATGCCAGGGTGGTTAATAAAGGAAGACATGCCACTTGAGGATTGGGCGTAGCACGCCAAGTCAGATTCAGAGTGAGGCGTGGTATGCCACTGAAGCGCCAACCACACGCCAGCTGTGAGATCACGTTTATTGAGTTTCTTTTCCCTCCAAAATGTAATTTTACTTTCACTTTTGTATTTTTTTTATTTGCTAGTGCTAGGAGTAGTATAAATACCCCTTGAAATTACTGAAGAAGGGGGTTAAGCAGTTGAGTTATTAGTTGAAGCATAGTTAGATTCATTTTCCATCTTTTACTTTTTCTTGAGCTATGAGTAACTAAATTCCCTCTCATTGAGAGAGGGAGCTCTGTTGTACTTGATGGATTAATGATAGTGAATTTCTTCTTCTCTTCATCTTCTCTTTGATTTGCTAGAAGGAATTTCGTTCTTCATGCTAGTGTTCAATCACCTTGGAAAAGGGGTTGAATACAAAATGGGTTTCATGGGAACCTTGGAAAAGGAAACATGAAACCATGCTAGAAATCCCTTCTCACAGTTGAGTAAGATCTGGGTTTTGGTGTTTGGATATGGTGACATAAAATTCTCCCTCTACTTGGACCTATGATGATGTGTGGTATAATCAGGAACCAAGCATATCTATCTTCATGAGCAATTAGATCAAGGAATTGGCTATTGATCAAGATCTGAGAGATTGAGTCACCAAGGGATTGGGGCTCAATCAATCATGATTGCCAAGAGGTCAATGAGTTGCATGATTGAAGAGGATATGAGCTGGATTTAATCCAAAGAGACAACATCTCCTAGCCTCAATGAATTCCCTTATTCTTATCTTCTACTTTCTTTACATTCTGCAATTCCCCATTCCCATTTACAATTGAGTCACTTAAGTTTTTGCTCTTTATTTTCTTGTCATTTTCAATTCTACTATTTACTGCTTTCTTTTACTTTTTTAGTCATTTATATTTCTGCACATTTACAATTCCGTAATCACAATCTATTCTGCTTAGCTTGACTAATTCACCAATTAATTAAAATTGCTCAAATCTATCAATCTCTGTGGATACGATCCCACTCCACTGTGGGTTATTACTTGACGATAATTTTGGTGTGCTTGCCAAAAGAACGGATTCACAAATTTTATAATGGGGTGTGAATTCGGCTCATCAATAGAAATGGAAATTCATTGTAAGCATAGTTCCAAACCAACTAATAATACTTAATCAAATTTTAATAATCAGTTTTGGTTGTCACAAGTACAAACCTCAATGAAAATTAACCAAAGTATTCAAACCTCGAGTCGTCTCACAAGGAATTGCAATGAAGTGCTCAATTATTGGCTATGAAAGAACAAGAGGGGTTTGATTGGTAAAAGGGCAAGAAAATAACTGGCAAGAAAATAAAGTAGGAAACTAAAGAAAGCAATTAATAAAGAGAGACATTCATGGCAAGGATTGAGAATATAGGCTTTCTATCCTAGTCACTAATAACAATAATTAACAAGAATTTATCCTAGTTCGTCATCCCTAACAATGGAAGAAGGTACAATGTTATCTTCACTCGAGAGAAAGTCAAATTAGACTAGCTAATCTCAATACAAAAGTCCTAATCAATTTACTAATTGAATTAGTAAAAGATTAGCGTTAATGGAAACAATATTAGCTAACAACTCTAGATCACCAACATGAGTTAGGTATTCATGACTTAAGATTGTCCAATTCCTCTTTCCAAGCCAAGAATGCTCAAAAAGCTACTCTAACATCCAACCAAGCATTTTGTCAAACACTTGGAAGGCATAAAAGGAAAGCATATTAATTTGTAAGAAAGAATAAAATCTACAACTACCCAATTGCAAGAAAACAATAACAACAACTCAAATCAACAATAAAAGAACATAAAACATAAATTGCATTAAAGGAAATCCAAATCAAACAAGAATTCATCAATAAACTAAAAGAGGCATAAAAAGGGAATTAACAATGCAAACTAAGAGGATTAAGATGTAGGAACAAGAAATTACAAGGAAAACTAAAGGAAAACAAGAATTGAACCCTAGATCTAAGATGCAAAGTACCCTAAGAACCCTAATTATAGAAAGAAGAGGGAGCTTCTCTCTCTAGAAAACTAAATTACATGATGCTAACCTACAACTAATTGCTCCCCCCTTTGCCCAAGCTTGAATTTTGCATGAAATAGCCTTAGGAATGAGTTGGATTTGGGCCTGGGTAGCTCAAAAATCGACCCCAACGTTTTCACTTTAACGAGGTCACGTGCGAGTTGTGACGCGTACGCATGGGTCACGCATACGCGTCGCTTGGCTTTTCCTTCTCACGTGTACGCGTCATGTCACGTGTACGCATCGCCTGGACAACCTCATTTTCTTGCATGCGCATCTGTCACGCGTGCGCGTCGATGTATGCACTCCAAATCCTTGATTTTCCATGAATTCTCCACTTTGCATGCTTTTCTCTTCACCACTTTGATCCATTCTTAGCCGTTTCAACCTGAATTCACTCAACAAACACATCAAGGCATCAAAAGAAATTAAAGTGAATTAAATTTATCTATTTTAAGGCCTAAAAAGCATGTTTTTACACTTAAGCATAAATTAAGGAAGAATTGCAAAACCATGCTATTTCATTGAATAAATGTGAGATAAGTTGATAAAATCCCCAAAATTAAGCACAAGATAAACCACGAAATTGGGGTTTATCAAACCTCCCCACACATAAACCAAGCATGTCCTCATGCTAAACTCAAGAAAGAAACAAAGGGTATCAACATTTATTCAATGCAAATTATCTATATACAATCTACCTACATGCAATCTATCTATATGAAGTGCAACTAAATGCAAAGTGATTCTACCTACTTGGTTAAAAGTAAATCAATATCCAAGAACACATATGCACATGTAGGGCTAAGTAGTATGATGAATCATGAATCCCACCAATTCAAATATCAAAATGAAGTTCAAATAGACTTGCAAGAAGAAAGCTCATGAAAGCCGGGAACAAGGAATTGAGCATCAAACCCTCATCGGACGTGTATCCGCTCTAGTCGCTCAAGTGTATAGGGTTGATCACTCAATTCTCTTCTACTCATGCTTTCCAAGATTTGTTTTTCTTCTAAAAATCAACAATTATTCAATACATGCATACATTTATCATGAGGACTTATTCATAGGTTGTAATGGGGCAAGGGTAAAGGTAGGGATGCATATGGTTAAGTGAGCTTGAAATTTGAATCTTTGATTAACCTAAGCTCTCACCATACACATATAACAACCTATACAAATCTAATACAATACCTAGCTACCCATGATTCCCACTTTTTTCACATACTCATGCATTCTCTTTAATTCACATTCCATATGCATTGTTATTTTACTTTGCTTTGGGGTATTTTTGTTCCCTTTTTACTGCTTTCTTTTTCTATATATTTTTTTCTTTCTTTTGTTTTTCTATTTCTTTTTTTTTCTACAATTTTTTTTCACATTTTTTTTCACAACAAAGTACATACAAACGTATCAATGCATATGGTTTTACATATTTAATGCATAAGCACGTACCCAATCCCATGATTTTCAATAAAAATACAAAATACACTTTTACCTCAACCAATATCCCAAGCTTCCCATACCCAAATGATATACACCCTCACTAGTTTAAGCTAATCAAAGATCCAAATTAAGGGACATTTATTGTTTTTCATTTAGGGGTAATGATGTGCTAAAATTAGGAACAAAAGGAATTAAATAGGCTCAAAATTGGCTAACAATGGTTGATGAACGGTAGGCTATTTGGGTAAGTGAGCTAAATGAAATGATGGCCTCAATCATATAAATACATTCATACATGCAATAATGGACATAAAGAATCAAACAAATCAAAGATCACAATCATAGAGAGAAAATAATACACACAAGAATGAAAATAAGTGGTTATATGATGTAACCACGCAATTGGGCTCAAAACTCACATCCTTGTGTTCTTAGCTCAAAAACCATGTTCCAAAATAAATTATTCAAGAAAGTTCAACAAAAAATTTTTTCAAATTGGTAGGGTGCCCTAAAAACATTTTCTTGGAACAGAAATCATCACCCTAACCAAGTAGTCCTAACATAAAAAAGAAGTGGTAAAATATGTACAAATTCTAACTAACATGCACCCTATCATGCAATGCAACAACTAGCAAACAAGTGGTTACCCACGGAGATCGGTCGGACGACCTCCCCACACTTGAAGATTGCACCGTGATGAGAGATTTTATGCCGGTGTAGAATTTATCAATAAATCTAATCGTGAGTATAGTCTAAACTGAAAGGTAATTCCACATCAAACAAAGAAATTGTGTCACCACAATCCAAAATCAATAACCGAGAGTATTAGTCCCGAATTATTCTCCCTATGAATGCTCCAAGATGCACATCATTGGTTAGAAGTTGTATTGGTGTTTTGGAGTTTAATGCAAGAAAGGAACAAGCTAATAGTGTGAATGACAATCAAGCAACATAAAAGCCTTGGCTAGGAGTGAGACTTGGACTTCCTATCATCATCATCTCCATCAATTGTGACCACATTTAGTTATTGCTTCACTTAGTTAACCTCTACTATGAAGGAAAGTCAAGTGAAGGTAATCAATTTGAGTTCACAAGTCCTAGTCTAACCCTAGGGAAGTCTAGCTTTAGTGACATTCAAACCAATTAGTAATTTCCAATTGATAATCAACAAAAGACATTGATAATTCAAGTGTCTCAAATATCTCAACCCCCAAGCCAAGAATGAAAAGTCTACTCCATAGCTAAAGTTGGCATTTTCTCAAACACTTGGAGAGCAAGGATGAGAGACATTGTAAAATTGAGAAAAAACTTGAAATCAAAGATATCCACTACAAGAGATTAACAACAATCAAACAATTGGCAACAATGAACATAAAATTCCTCAAGCATTAATGAAAATCAAAGTAACAAAATCCAAATCTAAGATCCACAAGTAACTTGAGTAATAAGAACTAAATTGAGAGGAGGTGACTTAGATCTACAACTTGAAGCAACGTAGAATTGAATTAACAATAGATCTCACCAATGGATCCAAGAGAATTCTAAATTGAGAAGCAAAACCCTAGAGAGAAGTTAGAGTTTCTCTCTCTATAAAATGTAACTTCCAAAAACTAACTAGAAAAATATCTAAATGTGTGAAAGAATGAGAATCCCTTCATCCCTTGGTCCTCTTAAGTGTTTTGACGCCAGAGTTGGTTCAGATTGGGCCCCACAGCCTCTGTAAAATCGCCCAGCACGTTTTCACTTAAAAATCACGTGCGAGCACCGACGCATACGCGTACAGTACGCGTGCGTGTCCTTGGGGTTTTATGATAAACCCCGATTTCATGGTTTATCTTGTGCTTATTGTAGGGAATTTTATCACCTTTTCCCACATTTATTCAATAAAATAGCATGGTTTTGTAATTCTTCCTTGAATTATGCTTAAGTGTGAAAACATACTTTTTAGGCCCTTAAATTGGTGATTTTAACCCACTTTAATTCCATTCGATGCCTTGATGTGTTTGTTTAGTGATTTCAGGTTCATAAAGGCAAGTATTGGATGGAAGAAATGAGGAGAAAAGAATACAAAGTGGAGAATGCATGAAGAAATAAGAATTGGGAATGCATCGATGGGCACGCACGTGTACAAGGCGCGCACGCGCCGAAGTGATTTCGCATAGAGACGCGCACGCGTACATGCCGCGTACGTGCAGATGAAGAAACAGCCAATCGACGCGCACGCGCACATGGCGCGTATGCACCGATACTAGCACGTGACCCACTTAAAGGCAAAACGCTGGGGGCAATTTCTGAGCTGCCCAGGCCCAATTCCAACTTGTTTCTGAGTGTATTTCATGCAGAATTGAAGTCCAAGCAAAGGGGGAGCAATTAGTTTTGTCAACATGAGCCTTTAGTTAGTTTTCTAGAGAGAGAAGCTCCCTCTTCTCTCTAGAATTAGGTTAGGATTAGGTTAAATTGTCTTGGATCTTGAATTAATTACTTGATTTCATCTTGTTCCTTTTACAATTTCTCAATTTTACATCTTGATTTTCTTAGTTGTAAAGTCAATTTCTCATTTCGCTCTCTTGTATGTTGATGAAAATTGTTAGATCCAATTTCCTTTTAATGCAAATTTATGTTTCCTTGTTTCTTTTATGTTGATCTTGCTTGCTATTGTTGAGTTCTTGCTTATGATAGTTATGGGTTTCCTTAATTTTAGCATTTTGTGATGTTTACTTTTATTGCACATTAGGTATTTGACATAATGCTTCCTATAGTTTTTGAGTAGTTCTCTTGACCCTTGGCCTAGGCTAAGGGATTGAGTGATCTTGAGTCCTTAGGCTTCATTGAATTGGTAATTCTAGAACCCTTGGGGATCAATTTGATAACCATTGATTCTAGCCTACTACTAAGTTAATTAGTAGCTAGGTTGGGACTTATGGATTGATATTGATCAAGCCATTTGACGTACTCCAAGCCTAGGAGTAGACATTACGTACTTAAGGCTTTAGTGAGTAGACCTAATGAGCTTGGTTCCGCATAATTATCAATATTTGGATTGTTGACAAGGATAGTGATCTCAATTACCTAAGTCTTAGCCAAGAGTTCTTTATCTTGCTTTCTTTAATTACTTGTTTGATTTACGCGTTTTGTCATTTAAATTCTTGCTCGTTTAATTTCTTGCCCTCTTATTAATCAAACCCCCCTTGCATTCTCATAGCCAATAATTGACCACTTCATTGCTATCCTCGTGAGACGACCCGGAGTTTAAATACTTCGGTTAATTTTTATTTGGGGTTTGTTACTTGTGACAACCAAAATTTTTGATGTGAGAGTTGTTTGTTGGTTTGGAGCTATGCTTACAATGAAGTAATTCTTTTCTATAAGAAGAAATTAAGACCATCGAGCAAGAATACTCATTATCATTTTACGATCCACGCTCTTGCATAAAGCACGCGTGCGCGTCCATGAGGTTCTGGCTTAGACATGCGAATGTGTCGGCTTCTAGCTCTGGCTTCTTTGCGCCGATCCCAGTAGCGCGCATCCACGTGTACGCGTACGGCACGCGTACGCGTCGCTGCTTAGAAAGCAATATTGAGGAGGACGTGCAACCTCCAGGGCATATTGTGAATGAAGAATTAGAAGAAGTGTCCCAAGCAACAAGCCCCCTTATACATGATGATTCCGCATCAACAAATGACCCTTTCGAGTTTGAAGAGTCCTTCCCCACTATGCTTGGAATTGAAGATGAGGTAGACTTCACTAGACCTCCTATCTATGAGGAGAGTGATGGGGAAGGGATAGAAGAAATTAATGGAGAAGAAGGAGAACTTGAGGAAGCTTGGCGAGAGGAAAAGCTTGAAGAACCTTGCCAAGTGGTGGAAAACTCTAGAAGAGGATGGACGGGCGTGGAGCGTGCTTTGTCAAGATCATTGGGAACTCGTCCACCTATGTTATCATCCAATCTTTCATTTGAGTGGGTAAAACTTCTAACTCTTAGCTTTATTATCTCACTTGAATATGGTTTGCTTGAGACGGATGGCCAACTTAGGGCGCTTTGTGGAATTAAGCAAAAGAGGAGGATGTTTAGTGGTTGGCGTTGTAAATCTAGACTCATTATAGTTGGAAGCTCAAAATCGAAGAGTATGGATTGGTGTTATGCTCAATCGAATGGGTCTAGGAGGGTAGTTTGGTGCTTTCATGAGAATTCAGCTTTCTTGTCACCCGAACGGAATCAAGGCGATCAACTAGAAGATGGGTGCGAAGATAAGATATGGGACCCTAGATCACAACATAGAATTCAAATTTGGGAGCTCATATCTTGGAGAGAACCTCACCAAAGCTTGGTGAAAATGGTTGAAACTTCTGACAACCAATTGAAGGACAAGCACTCTTGGAGGTTCAAGGATGAATACCGGCATAAACCACCTTGACAAGGAACCTTCCAAATGTCCAACTTAAGGACTTAAACCAAAAGTGCTTGGTGGGAGACACCCCACCATGGTAAACTCTTTCCATTCTCTTGTAGATATAATGAATGAATGAATTGGGTTCCATTGTATATTGTTTCTTTATTTCTTAGTATGTTTTGCGTTACTTACTGAGTTGTTTATACACTCTATGCCTTAATTAGGGATGATTCTTTGAATTTGAGTTTTTGCTTAGATTGCAAGTTTCTTCAATTTGTTTGAAAATTTCCCAAAAATTCAAAAGTATGTTTGATTTTACATTTCAGCTGGTTTTAGAGTCCTAGAGAAGGTTGGGAAGATTTTGAGCTCTTCTTGGCGCTCTTAAAAAAAAAAAAGCCACGCGCAAGTGCACAGTGCGCGTGTGCGTTGGCTGCGCATTTAAGCTTTCTGGGCCAAGGACCAGAGAGTTGTGCCACTTTTGGGCCAAGTCTGTGCCTTAACCCACGCGGACGCACACTATACGCATCCGCGTCCTTTTTTTCGTTGCCCTACCCATGCGTAGGCGCACCTGGTGCTTTCGCGCCCCATCATCAATCAACTCATCGACGCGCAAGCACACAGTGTGCGCGCGCGTCAATGCAGACTTGCATCACCCAGGCCAAAGACCCGAGAGCTATGCCAACTTTGGGCCCCTTTTGTGCCTTTGGTCCAACTCACCCGCGCGGACGCGCACCGTACGCGTCCGCACCCATTCTCAAATATCTTATCTACGCGCAGGCACATATGACGCTTCAGCGCCACTTCCTTATTATCTTACCCACGCGGACGCGCACGGTGCGCGCTCACGTGGATTCAAAATTTACTAACCCCAGGGATGCGAGAGCCCTAGCACAGTCGCGCCCCAAATCCTTTTCTTCTCCAACATTCCATTTCCCCTTCTCTCCCTCCATAACCAGCTCAACCACCAACCACCCAGCCACCTCCAGTGACCACATTCCGCTAGCATAAACTGCCACGAAACCCCCTCTCGCTTCCCTCCCTCTTTCTTTCTCTCTTCCTCTATTTCCTACTCACCCTAGCTCCACTCTCCATCTCTGCCTTCGAAAGCCAGAATAGAGCAAAGGCCTATTTTCATTGCTGGGCAACTCACCGCCACTGCACCACCAGGCCGCCGTCCCTGCTCTGGCCGTTCACTCCTCTTCCTCCACCTTTCCTTCCTCTGTTCTGATCCCCTGTTTCCCAGGTTTCCCTTTCTGCTCATTTTCATTTTATTTCTGTTTGATTAATCTGGTTTAGCTCATTCTGTTTAGCTTGCTTAGTTCAATTAGTTTGGTTTAGTTTAGTTTAATTAGATGGTTAGAGAACCTGAGCTGGATAGTAGATTTAGGTTTGTTTTGAATAATGATGATGATTGAAAGTGTTGCTGCTTCATTAACTTTTTTTGGCTTGTTTGTTGCTGGATGACTTGCCCTGTGCTGATTTAGTTTGCTTGATGCTGTTGCCTGGTTGTTCATTATTGCTTTGTTCTTGCTAAGTGCTGTGGGTTGAGTTCTTCTCCAATTTGCACTTCATTGTTGGATTCAATTATGCTTAATTGTTTGAATTCATGCTGCTTGCAAGTGGAATGATTATTGTCTTGGAATGGTATTTGCAAGTTGAATTCAATGAATAGCATGCTGCCTGAATCCATTATCCTCATTCATTTGGCAGATTTGATGCTGTATTTTAAGCCAGTATTTTTGTTCATTGTTCGAAGAAAGAATATTATTTGTTGCTGGCTAGTTTAGTTTAAATTGCTTTTTGATGTTTTGCTGCTGAAAGATTGGCTTATCTGTTCAATTCATATGAACTCATATATGGTTTTTGTGTTTTTAATTGTTAATGAATTCATATGGAATCTGAATTGATTGTTTGAATTTGAAAAAAAGCCACTTTACTGCTGAAATGTGATGCACGGAAACTTGTCTCTCAACAATTTTCCTTCGGCAAGTATATCGAATTGTCGTCAAGTAAAAACTCACAATAGAGTGAGGTCCAATCCCACAGGGATTGATTGGTCAAGCAACTTTAATTAGAGGAATGTTCTAGTTGAACTAAGCAGAATTCGATTTGAGATATGCAGAAAATTAAATGGCAGGAAACTAAATAGCAGAAAACGTAAATGCTGGAAATAAAGAGCTGAATGTAAATAGCAGAAAGTAAATTACAGAATCTTAAATGGGAATGGGGAAGATGCTCATAAAAGTACATTGCAGAATTTATAGAGAATGGGTAAGATCAGAAATGGGGAATTCATTGGGCTTAGGAGATGTTGCATTCTCCGGATCAAGTTCATTTTCATCTCTTTCTCATTCAATGCATTCATTGATCTCCTTGGCAATCTTAAGTGATCGAATTCCAATTTCTTGGTAATTCAATCTCTCAAATCTTGATCAATAGCCACTTCCTTGGTTAATTGCTCATGAGAAGAGATGAAGTATGGTCTCTGATTATATCACTTGTATTTCAAAATCAAAGTGTTGGTAGGATTATATGTCACTATATCCATCCAAACCCCAATTTGGTCCAACATGAGAAAGTATTTCTAGCATGATCTCTTCATTCCTCTTCCAAAGTTCCGAAGGGATCCAAGTATGAATAGCTTCTTTTCCAAGATAACTACCTAACTGAATGAAGATTGAAAGCTTTCTAGTAAAATCAAGAGAAAAGATAGAAGAAGAATAATGAAAACTAATATTGATCCATCAAATTACAACAGAGCTCCCTAACCCAATGAAAGGGGTTTAGTTGTTTATAGCTCTGAGAATGAAAAGCATAGATGGAGAGTACATTCTAAGAATTAAACTAAAAGTTCCAGAGAAAGTAAAATACAGAGAGTAGTTCTCCAATTTCCAACCCCCTTTTTGATTCAAAACTACCCCTATATATACTACTCTTCTGATCTTCTAGTTGGTTCTTCAAATCTTGGATATGGGCCTTTGGATCTTGAGTTTGAAGCAGTTATCCTCTTCAGTGGGCTTAGCTTTACTTGCAGAGAGAAAGTATGAAGTAGGCAGGGACTTTTAGCTTAGGACGTTAGTGGCGTTAACGTTAAGTGAATGTGTGGGTTCGAGAACGTTAGTGGCAGTCACCTTTTTCACTAACGTTCCTAACCCAAGGGTGACCCACGTTAACTTCAACGTTAGTGGTACCAACGTGACCACTAACGTTGCCTCTTGATCCTTCGCACACATTATTGGGACTTACCTTTTCCAATAACGTTGAGAATCCTCCCTTCCCTACGTTAGAGTTCACGTTAGTGTGGCTAATTGTGACCTTTAACGTAGGCTTGCCAAATCTTCGAAAATGTTAGTGACACTTACCTTTGTCACTAACGTTTCAAAACGCCCCTACTTCCCACGTTAGAGTTCACATTAACTAGGTTAACGTGGCTTCTAACGTGGTGGTGATAGCCATCTCCAACGTTAGTGACAAAGGTGAGTGTTACTAACATTGGCTCATCATTCTTTCATCCACGTTAGCTTCCACGTTAACTAAGTTAACATGGGAGTTAATGTTGCTCATAGTGGCTCATTCCAACGTTAGTGACAAAGGTGAGTGTCACTAACGTTGGCGATTCTTGCTCCCTCCACGTTAGCTTCCACATTAACTACGTTAACGTGGCAACTAACGTGGCTCAAAGTGGCTTAGTCCAACGTTAGTGACAAAGGTGAGTGTCACTAACGTTGGCATCAATTCCTTAAGTTAACGTGACTCTTAACGTGGGCTATGATGGCTTCGAGGACGTTATTGGCGATTACTTTTCTCATTAACGTTGCAAGCTAGCTCCCATTCCACGTTAGAGGTCACGTTAGTTAGACTAACGTGGCTGCTAACGTGGTTCTTCCTTGCTTCCTTTGTCCTAAAATCAAGCAATAAAGTGCATCAAAGTTCTAGTCCAAGTTATGAGATATGCATTATCCAATTTGTCATTCAATTTATGCATAATTCTCATGAATTCATATAAAAATCACAATGTTTAATTGAATCAAGATGTAAGTGAAATTCTACCCAAAACTTGCTTATTTCTTAAGAAAGTGCATGAAACTACCTTAAAACCATAAAGAAAAGGTCGGTGAAACTGGCCAAAATACCCTGGCATCACAACACCAAACTTAAAGCTTGCTTGTCCTTAAGCAAGTACTGGAACAAGAGAATGATGAATGAAATGCTAAAAGATATGAGTCATTATTGTGGAAGTCATGTCCTTGGTTTTATGGTGGTTTCATGTAGAGCAACTTAGGTTCATTCCTTCACTGGCTTTCAGACCTTTATCATGTCTTGAATACTCACTTGATTGCACCCTATGAGACTTTTATTCATTGATCCTTTTATTGTTTTCAGGGTTTATTGCATCCTTGTGCTAAGTGCTCTGTGAGGGGGCGACTCTTTAAAATAAGCTTTCAGCCAACACTCCCGAAACAGTTGGTTCAAGGTGCTAGGTGTTGAAGCACCCCTAAGGACTTACTCCCTCAAGTCTCTCTCCCCCATACATGCACATCACAGGCACATGGTTTGTTATTTTCTTTCCTTGAGGTCTTGGTGTCCAGCACCTCTTTGGGTTACTAAATGTTCTGTAGCCAGGTTGCTCTTGATAATGGATTTTCAGTTGATAATCCCGGGTTAGTTAACCCAAGTTTCCAAGTGATGAAGCACTCCTAAGAACTTATTCATCCAAGCAGATCCTTGGTACAAGAGCACCACAGACACATCCCTCAAGGTTCAAACCCTTGGTGCCCAGCCTTATCCTTTATTAACTTTTCTTTCGTTTTCAACTCTTATTGTTCTTTTCCCTTTTTCTTATTAGGATCTTATTATTTAGCTAGTCTCATGGGGTGTGTTTCAAGCATATGATTCAAGACAGATAGTTTCCTTCCCACCTTGTTGGTGAACTAACTTAGCTAATCTATTACCACACCACAAAATTAGGAACTTACTCCATAATATGGATTCTACTCTGTCTTTTATAACAAACATTCTCTTTTTATTTGGCTTAAAAAGGACAAGCATACAAGTAAACAAGGTAAAGATGCAGCATTGACATTAAAACCAGCACATATATGACAAAAGCAATAAAAATAAACATTAAATTCTAATGATTTAAACTAATGAGTAACTATTAATCGAGGGCACCTTGGGACTTTCAATTTTTAGCATTTCAAGTATATGAAATTAAGTAACAATACAACCTTCGGATGATGGTTTCTAGCTGTCCCCTTGTTGTCATCATCCATAGTTTTTGCTCCTTCACTTCCTTGGATGATGGTGTACCATTTCCTCAGAAGGTTCCTGCAAAGTTATTGGAAGTTGCTTGTTCCCAAAGCACTTGAGAAATAGTTAGCTTACATGTATGCTTGTGAATTTCTGAACTTAATTTGGTGTGTGAACACCAAACTTAGTTCCTTGCCTAGTACAACAGATTGCATACTTGCAGAGAGCCTCATATGTTGTTATTAAATAAACAACTATTAACTAAAGACTAAACTACTGCTAAGTGGTTTCCCTGATTGGTTGGAGCTAGCATTTTGCCCTTGAAGGAGTGTAGTGTGATTCTAACTGAAATCTTTGGTGGAACACCAAACTTAGAATTACACACTTACTCTTGTATTGTTTTGGTGTGTAACACCAAACTTAGCTCCTCGCAATACGGGGGAAACTACTTGTGATTTTTATTAAAATGCAAATGAAAAGAAAACTACCTTAGGTTGGGTTGCCTCCCAACGAAGCGCTCTTTTAGCGTCACTAGCTTGACGTTCTGCCTTTGTCATGGTGGTTGGTAATGCTTCAGATCTTCCCCTCTTGCAGTAAACCTATATCCATTAGCTTCATCAATGATCTCCACATGTTCTAGGGAGAGAACTTTGTTGATGGTGAAAACCTTAGGTAACTGAGATGGGATGGTGGGGAGATGAGGTGGGATATCTAGGAAGTAAGCTGAGATCACTTTATCCCCTAGAGAGAAATCTTCTGTAGGGATCTTTTTATTCCTCCATCTCCTTGGTACTTTCTTCTTTGTTTCTTTTGCTGTTATCCTGCTCTTTGTGGTCTCTTTCCCTAGGGAGATTTTGTTGCTGGTCTCATATGATTCTGGTGGTTTTGGCTCCACTTGAGTTTCCTTTAGCTGTGACAGCTGCTGATTCTCTTGTTCATCACCTAAAGGAATTCCAGGGTGTACAGCTTGTGCTTCAATGCTTTTTTCTCCCACCATTGCTCTGTCATGCTCTGCCTTTAGTTCCTTGCCTTCCTGACTTGCTTCTTGTGAGGGTTTGAAGACGTTGAAGGTGAGTTGTTCATCATGTATCCTCAGTATTAGCTCTCCTCACTCCACATCTATGAGCGCTCTGGCTGTAGCTAAGAATGGTCTTCCAAATATGATTGGGTGAAGGTGACTTTCTTCCATTTCCAGTATGACAAAGTCTGTGGGAAGGAAGTAGTTCCCAACCTTCACCAGCACGTTTTCAACCACTCCAATTGCTTATTTTTGAGTTTTGTCCGCCAGCCTGATGACTACGTCTGTGGGCATCAGCTCATTGATTTGCAGCCTCTTCATAAGGGATAAAGGCATTAAGTTGATGCTTGCTCCCAGATCACAGAGTCCTTTGTCAAACATTATTTCTCCTATGGCACAAGGGATGTGAAAACTCCTTGGGTCCTTCCTTTTTGTAGGCAGCTCTGGTTGAATGAGAGCACTGCACTCCTTGTTCATCACTATGATTTGTCCTTCCTTGAGTGAGCTTTTCCTGGTCAGCAGCTTCTTCATATACTTGATGTATGAGGGCATTTGTTGGAGAGCCTTGATGAATAGTATATTTACATGGAGGGGTGCAAATATGTCAAGAAACCTTATGTATATTCTCTTCTCTACTCCACCATTTAGTAATTGGGGAAAGGGTGCATAGAGCCTCAGCAACTCTTTCTGCGTAATTGTGATTTCCTGAGGATTCTCTTCTTGCTTTCCTGCTGATGTATCTTCAGATTGTTCTGATGGTTTGTTCAGCTCTTCCTTAGTCTCCTTATCACTTATAGTAACCATCTTGCAATCTTCCCATCTGACTTTCTTTGCTTCACCTCTCGGATTTTTCTCTGTGTCACTTAGGAAGCTATCATTAGGTTTGGGAATCTTCTCAGATAGGTATCCCACTTGAAATTTCAACCTCTTGATGGTGTCTCCCTGACTCTTGATATTAGCTCGCACCTCCTCCTTGAACACCTTGTTATCTTGAATTTCCTTGCATATGCCTTCAAGTAGGGTTTCAATCCTGGAGAGTCTATCTTCAGATGATGGTGAGTTGAGATTGGAGGGGTGAGAAGGGCCAGTTTGACTTTGGTATGGATGTTGAGGTGTGTTGTTAGGTGGGTGCTGATATGATCTCTGTGTGGAATGTTGGTGAGTTGCATTGTTACTGGGGTTATGGCGTCTCTGATCTTGGCTTTGATCCTGTCGATTTTCCCACCCAAAGTTTGGGTGGTTCCTCCAACCAGGATTATATGTTTTGGAGTATGGGTCATGGTGCTGCCTGGGTGAATTTCCAATGTAGTTGGCCTGTTCCTGATCACCCTCTGCCTCTTCATTCACTCCTTTTTGAGTTGCTGCTGAAGTGGTGATTGCTACTACTTGATTCCTCTCCATCATCTTGGTGAGGTCAGCTAATTGCTTGGTAATCATCTTGTTTTGAGCTAGTAGTGCATCCATGTTGTTCAGCTCCATCACTCCTCTAGTGTTGCCTCTTTCAGAAGCATAGAAGTAGTCATTCTCAGCTACAGTCTCAATGACATCTATGGCTTCTTCAATGGTCTTCTTCTTGTTCAGAGATCCCCCGGATGAGTGGTCTACTACCTTCTTCGATTCATAAGAAAAACCTTCATAGAAAATGTGCAGCTGCACCCATTCATTGAACATATTTGGTGGGCACCTTCTTGTCAGGTCCTTAAACCTCTCCCATGCTT
Source organism: Arachis ipaensis (assembly GCF_059453495.1). Taxonomy (NCBI): domain Eukaryota; kingdom Viridiplantae; phylum Streptophyta; class Magnoliopsida; order Fabales; family Fabaceae; genus Arachis; species Arachis ipaensis. The sequence goes on from NC_142444.1 coordinate 88,814,566, forward strand.
CATATAGAGTCTCACCATCTTGCTGCCAGAAGGTTTGTACCTCAGCTCTCAACCTGTTGATCCGTTGAGGAGGATAGAATCTTGCCAAGAATTTGTTCACCACATCTTCCCAGGTTGCTAAACTCTCCTATGGAAAGGATTCCAGCCATTTAGATGCTTTGTCCTTGAGTGAGAAAGGGAACAGAAGTAGTCTATAAGTGTCAGGATGAACACCATTAGACTTCACAGTATCACATATCCTCAGGAAGGTGGTTAGATGTTGATTGGGGTCTTCTTGGACACTCCCTCCGAATGAACAATTGTTCTGAACAAGGGTGATGAGCTGTGGCTTTAGTTCAAAGTTGTTGGCATGTATGGTTGGCCTTTGGATGCTACTTCCGCAATTTCCTGGGTTTGGATTGATGTACGAACCCAGAACCCTTCTCTCTTGCCCAGCTTGATGTGCTGGACCTTCTCGGCCATGGTTGTGAGCCTCTTCTTCATGATGGTTCTCCATATTTTCATCCATGTTTGGTTCAAAATACTCCTCTTCTTCCTCCGCACCAACTACTCGTTTTCCTCTTGCTTCCTTCCTTAATCTCAAGAAGGTCCTCTCAGGTTCAGAATCAAAGGAAGTTGAAGCCCCGCTTCTTCTCCCTGTCATACAACCAACAAGGCACAAGCAACGAAATAGATGCAGAAAGTATTTCTGTTAGAATTGCTATTAGTGTGAGTGATGTAATATATCAAACAGTTAGTGGGTTAGTGGACTGAATTGTAAACAACTAAGAAAATGGGTAGGGGAAAGGGGAGAAAATAACTAAAACTGAAAGTAAATTACTCAAACAGAATTTTAAATCAAACAAAAGAAAAATGCTCAATCTAGTTATCCTCCAATTTAATCATTGTTGATACAAAATCAATCCCCGGCAACGGCGCCATAAACTTGATGCACGGAAACTTGTCTCTCAATAATTTTCCTTCGGCAAGTATACCGAATTGTCGTCAAGTAAAAACTCACAATAGAGTGAGGTCGAATCCCACAGGGATTGATTGGTCAAGCAACTTTAATTAGAGGAATGTTCTAGTTGAACTAAGCAGAATTCGATTTGAGATTTGCAGAAAATTAAATGGCGGGAAAGTAAATAGCAGAAAACGTAAATGGTGGAAATAAAGAGCTGAATGTAAATAGCAGAAAGTAAATTGCAGAATCTTAAATGGGAATGGGGAAGATGCTCATAAAAGTAGATTGAAGAATTTATAGAGAATGGGTAAGATCAGAAATGGGGAATTCATTGGGCTTAGGAGATGTTGCATTCTCCGGATCAAGTTCATTTTCATCTCTTCCTCAATCAATGCATTCATTGATCTCCTTGGCAATCTTAAGTGATCGAATTCCAATTTCTTGGTAATTCAATCTCTCAAATCTTGATCAATAGCCAATTCCTTGGTCAATTGCTCATGAGAAGAGATGAAGTATGGTCACTGATTATACCACATGTATTTCCAAATCAAAGTGTTGGTAGGATTATATGTCACTATATCCATCCAAACCCCAATTTGGTCCAACTTGAGAAAGTATTTCTAGCATGATCTCTTCATTCCTCTTCCAAAGTTCCGAAGAGATCCAAGTATGAATAGCTTCTTTTCCAAGATAACTACCCAATTGAATGAAGATTGAAAGCTTTCTAGTAAAATCAAGAGAAAAGATAGAAGAAGAATAATGAAAACTAATATTGATCCATCAAATTACAACAGAGCTCCCTAACCCAATGAAAGGGGTTTAGTTGTTCATAGCTCTGAGAATGAAAAGCATAGATGGAGAGTACATTCTGAGAATTAAACTAAAAATTGCAGAGAAAGTAAAATACAGAGAGTAGTTCTCCAATTTCCAACCCTCTTTTTGATTCAAAACAACCCCTATATATACTACTCTTCTGATCTTCTAGTTGGTTCTTCAAATCTTGGATATGGGCCTTTGGATCTTGAGTTTGAAGCAGTTATCCTCTTCAGTGGGCTTAGCTTTACTTGCAGAGAGAAAGTATGAAGTAGGCAAGGACTTTTAGCTTAGGACGTTAGTGGTGTTAATGTTAAGTGAAAGTGTGGGTTCGAGAACATTAGTGGCAGTCACCTTTTTCACTAACGTTCCTAACCCAAGGGTGACCCACGTTAACTTCAACGTTAGTGGCACCAACGTGACCACTAACGTTTCCTCTTGATCCTTCGCACACGTTATTGGGACTTACCTTTTCCAATAACGTTGAGAACCCTCCCTTCCCTACGTTAGAGTTCACGTTAGTTTGGCTAATCGTGACCTTTAATATAGGCTTGCCAAATCTTCGAAAACGTTAGTGACACTTACCTTTGTCACTAATGTTTCAAAACGCCCCTACTTCCCACGTTAGAGTTCACGTTAACTAGGTTAACGTGGCTTCTAACGTGGTGGTTATAGCCATCTCCAATATTAGTGACAAAGGTGAGTGTCACTAATGTTGGCTCATCATTCTTTCATCCACGTTAGCTTCCACGTTAACTAAGTTAACGTGGGAGTTAACGTTGCTCATAGTGGCTCATTCCAACGTTAGTGACAAAGGTGAGTGTCACCACTACAACAAATAAGGGTTTTCGCAACGGTCAAAAATCATTGCCGTAGATTGAAAAACCGTTCCTAAAACTTTAGGCAACACTTTGGCAACGGTTTTTGACCTGTGGTATATGCGGCCGTTGCCAATGGTCAAAGGCAACGGTTTTTTACCTAAGGCAACAGTAACCAAAAAACCGTTGCCAAAATTACTGGTATAGACAACGGTTTTGAAAGAAAATTTTAAACAACGGTTTTGAACCGTTACTCAATATGTAACGGTTTTAAAACGTTCTCTTTCATAATCCAACGGTTTAAAACCATAACTGAATAGGCAACGGTTTTAAACTATTGCAGTTTTATTATTCACAAAGCCAACGGTTTTAAAGCGTTACTGTTGGTGTCGTTTTTGGCAACGGTTTTAATATCATTGCCATTTTATAGTCGTCTAAGACAACGGTTTTAAAACGTTACCATTTGTGTCATTTTTTGGCAACAGTTTTAATTTCAATTTTTTTTAATTATTTAGTGTCAATAAATAATCTAAACTATTTGAATAAATTCACTAAAGAAAAATAATTGCACATTTCCCATCAAATTTGACTTATAAACATTGTTGTCAGATCCACAATCACATTATTTGCTAGTAAGAATAAAATATGTGTACATGTCCTTATGTTTCTAAAAGAAACAAGACTAATATTCTCAATTGAACATATTCCCAAATAGCTTCTTTATCTTTAATCCCCTTGCAGTTTGTGAAAATTAATGGACAAATATCTGAATTCCTTGCCACTGTGCCCAATTTGCTCAAGTTGTTTACAACTTCATCAGTAGGACCAATTGCCTCTCCTTCAATATCTAGAGTAATTTTTTCTCTATCTTTCAACTGTCCTGCATGAATCTTCAAGCATTCTGTAGGTCCTCATGTTTTCTTCACTGTTGTCTCTATACAAAGAGACTAATTAAAATTACCATAATATATTCAAAGATACTAAAACTACTAGAAAAGATGCAGAATGAACTAGAAACTTCCTCAAAGAATGAACTAGAAACTTTCCCAAAAAAGAAAGAAGAAAGAATGAACTAGGACTAAATAGAAAAGATGCAGAAGCTAAAAAAAATAGATAGCTTGCAGCGAAAGTAAACTGAACTATTATTTAGAAAAATGATAGAAATTACACCTCAATTACATAGAGAGAGAGTTATTTATAGCCTAGTGCATCAAGTAAAAGTCACAGACTCTCACAACTGCTATAAGAAAACTAACTATTTAACACTTGAGTCTTGATTTTCTTGTTCGGGTTTTGCTATTTAACTTGAGTCTTGATTTTATTGAAACCCTAGCTCAAATTAATCAATTCAAGTAAATTAATCGTGCTTATTAATGAAAATAACAAAAAACCATGTCCTCACATACAACCATTTTCATTATCATGCTCACCGAACACTCTTTTTCAACCCCCACCCTGCTGCCCCTCACCAATTAATAGATCCAATAAATTATTTATTAAAATATATCCCTATTATACAAAGAAGTCATCATATATAAATCTTTCACAGCAGTAAATTTAAAGAGAAATGATGTCATAAAATATTTTTAAAGAGATCAAAAATTTACCTTTCACAGTATTATCTATGACCTTAGTCTCAATTGGATTAATATAATCCTTGTCTTGCTCCTCTATATTATTTCCTTCATTCTCATCCAATTGCTCTTTACCTGTAATGTAGCTCAATTGTAGAAGATTTAAATTTTGGATTCATTGTGATTCAATATGATTAAGAAAAAAGTTCAAATAGTAAAGACTATGATAGAGAATATAAAGTTAGCAAATTAAATATAATACTAAGGTCTCCCTCACCTTTATAATGATTTTTCAGTGAACAAAAAAGTTAGCAAATTAAATATAATACTAAGCCTAATGCTAATAATGTTTACTAAGAGAGAGAGGGAACGAGGAAAAGAAAGATAACTATTAGGATAAAATTTGTGGAAAGAAGACTAAATAAAATATTTAAACAATTCGGCTACCTGATGTTTCTCAGAGCAGTACCGCACTTTACTGCAACCACTGCAGAGTTTATCTCCTTTCCATGTTACACACCAATTGCAAAAAGCAGTTAAAAGAAAAAAGATTCCCATCTTTTAATAAGATGTGCCTAATCAATAGAAGTACTAATACACTGATCTTAATGTGAAAACAGGTCATCTATTATACAAAGCAAAAATAATAGTAGAAATAATGCACAGTATAGCAACAATAAAAATACAATGTAAGAGCAGCTTGTTCAGGGCATCAAATTAAGTTTGAGATTGAAATGTAGCAAAAGCATAGTGCCACAAAATCAAAAAGATGGATCGCATGTACTTATGAACTCTATAACTCATGCAATAACTCATTAACTCTAGAATGCTACTCCTCATAAAGAAATAGTCACCAGTTATAATCCATCTCCATGTTTACAGTATCTTTAGGGTGGTGAAGTGTGATAATCCATCTCTATGTTTATAGGGAGTGTCATAAAACTTAATTTACATAAAAGTTGCATCACTCAATCACCTAGAATATTATCACTGAGAGAATCCATCATTTAAACTCAGAGAACTAGTGACCAAAATAGACAGCATTATACCAAATTAAAATTCAAATCAAAACAGAAACCAAATCAATTAAACTCCAACAACAGTGACCATGGTTACAGCAAAATGGAGAATTCAAACTCAATGGAATCGAAAATAGAAATGAATTTAATGGAATTCAAAACAGAGACAGCTTACAATAAAAGTACGAAGCAGCAGCAACAGGAGTGGCAGCCCCTTCTCCCCGGTCCGTGATTCCGGCGACCAGAGGCACGGCGGTACGGTGTGTTTTCCAGTGACAATCGACGGTGGCAGCGGCTCCTCTTTTGGTGGCAACAAGCATGAACGGCGGCTCCTCTCCACGGCCACGGCGACGGACCTTCGACGGCGATAGTGGAGATCATATGCGACGGAGCTGGCAGCATAGGCGGCGTCTTTTTTCTCCCCTACGAGCTTCCTTTCTCACGCATCTCTTCTCCCTTGCGACAGCAATGACATCACGGCAGCGGCGGTGTGACGGGTTCGACGGAGGCAGAGCGACGGTGACGTGATGGTGCGGCTTCGACGGCGTTTGGCTCCTCGGCGGCTTCAGATCTGACGGTGAAATGACCTCTCTTCTCTTCCTTTGCTGTGTGTGCGTGGGTTGAAAGAGAAAAGGGGGGTGAAAGGCTGCGTGTTTCAGGCTGGGAAAAGGGAAAAATTAGGGTTTCTTTTGTTTAAGGTGGGAATTTAGGGTAAAATGAAATTGGAAATTTAGAGTTAAAGGAATTTGTTATATCAATTTATTAATTGATTTTTAATTATGCATTCTCATTTAAAATTATAAGACGAAATAATTAATTTTTTACTCATAAAAAATAAAGTATTAAATTATATGAATATTAATTATTTAAATCAAATTATATAATGTAAAATATTCATAATAATGAATAAAGTATTAATAAGGAAGTTAATTAAATCATAAATTATTTGTAATAAAAGTTATTTAACTTAAATTATATATATTTTTTTATTTATTAATTACTGAAATTATGTGAAACATTCAATTATAATAAAGATTATAATAAAATTTTAATTAATTTAAACTTTAATTTTCATAAAATTCTAATTAATTATTCTCAGTCAAATAATTTTCTTAAAATAAAATTCTCAACAATTATAATAAATTGTAAATAACTCATTATTTAATTTTCTGAAAACTTGGATTGTTACAGCTCTGAGTCTGATGGCCTAATTGGTGTACGTTAGAGTTACGTTGATGGTGGAGGGAGGAAGAGCGCGCTCTGATATTTTTTTTAAGAGATCAGTGTCCTTAATTATCTTAGAGAGAAATTTTTTCAATAAATATATAATATTTATTCTAAAATTATTTTAATTTTATTTTTCATAATAATATTTATTATAAATTAATTATAATTTTATTTTTTTAAATAATATTTGTTATATATTTATAACAAAAATATATAATATTTATTATAAATTTATTTTAATTTTATTTTTCAAAAAAAAAATATTCGTTATATATTTATAACAATAGTTTTTGAGTATTTTATAAATTCAGTATTTATAGAAAAATAGTTTTAATTTATATGATTATTTAAAATTATTTTTATTGCTATTGTAATTATTTAAATAATATTTGAAAATTGTTGTTTCATAAACAATTGTTGTAATGGTTATAAAACCATTCTTTAAAATAGTCAAAGAGAACGGTTTTATTTCATTACTATAGCATAACAAAAAATTGAACTTCAACAGCAACACTGTAAAAATCGTTGTCTAAGACCATCTAATAGAACGATTTTAAAGTGTAGCATTTTGGCAACGATTTTTATGCGTTTTCTTTGTACAATTATTTAAACAACGATAAAAAACCGTTGCTTAAATACAAATCATGGTAACGGTTATAAAACCATTCTTTAAAATAGTCAAAGAGAACGGTTTTAATTTGTTGCTATAAAATAATGAAAAATTGAATTCAACAGTAATACTATAAAAAACCATTGTCTAAACCTATCTACAATAACGGTTTTAAGATGTTACAAAATTTAGCGTTGCTAAAGGCCATATTTGTTGTAGTGCACTAACGTTGGCGATTCTTGCTCACTCCACGTTAGCTAGTTAACGTGGCAACTAACGTGGCTCAAAGTGGCTTAGTCCAACATTTGTGACAAAGGTGAGTGTCACTAACGTTGGATTCATTTCCTTCTTCCACATTAGAGTTCACGTTAACTTAGTTAACGTGACTCTTAACGTGGGCTATGATGGCTTCGAGGACGTTATTGGCGATTACTTTTCTCATTAACGTTGCAAGCTAGCTACCATTAAAGATTAGAGGTCACGTTAGTTAGACTAACGTGGCTGCTAACGTGGTTCTTCCTTGCTTCCTTTGTCCTGAAATCAAGCAATAAAGTGCATCAAAGTTCTAGTCCAAGTTATGAGATATGCATTATCCAATTTGTCATTCAATTTATGCATAATTCTCATGAATTCATATAAAAATCACAATGTTTGCTTGAATCAAGATGTAAGTGAAATTCTACCCAAAACTTGCTTATTTCCTAAGAAAGTGCATGAAACTACCCTAAAACCATAAAGAAAAGGTCAGTGAAACTGGCCAAAATGCCCTGGCATCAAAATGCTGCTGAATTTTTCCTAACCATATTTCATGAAATAACATTGTTTTAATTGATGCAACAAGCTTCTGTTCGACAAAATTCTATGTCAATAAAATCTTGTTTGCTAAATGGATTTGGAAATTTTCTCTTGAGCTTCCTTGCAAGTTTTGGTCATGATTCTAACTTTCTTTGCTTACTTGTGATGTTAACTTACTTCTGTGCATTGAATAGTTCAAGTGAATTTTTGACTTGACCATGAACTTGAAATTCCTTGGAGAATTTGTGCCTCTTCTGCATAAACACACAAGTTGAAGGTTTTTAATCTATGTGGCTGATTTGATTCATTTTATTCATACCTAATTTGCATTAAGTCACATAGATCATAAGGTTTTCCATTCTTGTCTCAACTTGTGACTTTTATGCCTCGTTGGATTCGGTGTTAAATGTTTCTTGATTAACTTGTTTTTCAATGTTTCGATTTTACTAACACCAATTAATACAACTCTGGTGATCTTTACATTGATTGATGACTTGTTTTCATCTTGGTTGCTTTTTGGCGATATCATATTTCATCATCAATGACTATATGCATTTCATGGTCGTGAGTATGCTTGCATTCCTATTTTGTACACTTCTTTTAATTGAGCCGATAACTGTCATATCACTGATTTTTGAACTAATTTCTAATTCTAACTTGATTAACCAACTAATTTCTTCCTTTTGTTTTAAACATAACTCCTTAATCATTCTTTTGAATATGGTGCTTCTTAGGCTCAATAAACAAGCATTGTGCAATTGTGATTTGAATTCTTGGTTTGTGACTTGGTTTGAATTCTGTATTTTGTTACTTACATTTCAAGAATTCTCTTTTCTTCACTCACTTCATGAATATGTCTTACCTTGAGTACTTTATATCTACTTGGCTAGCTGCTTATATCATATCATATCTGTTTTTAGGATGTCAGAAAAAGGAAAAGCCATAGCTACCACCTCAAAGAAGAGGAAGCGCTCTAAAGCCTCTACCCCTTCACCTTATGCAAACTATGCTAAGAATCCGCTGAATGATGTGGACAAAGAGAATCAGCTACTCCCATCCACTGACCCAATCAAGTTTCCCAACCTCTACTGTGAACTTCGCTTTCCTAAATACCGGAAGACGAACCTGAACATTGAGAAGAAACTGGTCCTTCCCAATGATGTGAGACGCGCCATCAATAGCCGTATTCTAGAGTTGGGCTTGGACTTTGTTGATAGAGATTTAGGGAGGATAAACACTTCGTGGGTGAGGGAGTTCTACTGCAACTTCTTTCGTGCCACTCTTGATTCAGTCCATCTGAGGGGTAGAGAGATCTTGATCACTGAGGCAGCTATTGGGGAGGTATTGCTTTGCCGACCTCGTACTGGTGACCCATGCGCCTGTCAGCAGGCAGAGGTAGCTAACAACTACATGGCTTTTGATTATGAGGCGCTGAAGCGCGTGATTGCCACATCGGACGCCCCTTGGGTGATGGATTCTGGGAACAAGAAGCCCAAGGGGATGCTTTTCACTTATCTATCGAGAGAGGCTAAGACTTGGCAGCATATATTCGCCCACTATGTCTTGCCCATCACTCAGTTCTCAGAGATTCTGATGGTTATGCTAGTTCTTATTGGCTGTGTCATGGAGGGGAAGGAGGTAGACTTCCCCCGGCTGATCAGGCAGAGCATGTGGCGCACACACATTCGTGGCCTACTGCCATTTCCTACTTTGCTCACCAGCATGATTGAGCTAGCTAATGTCCCATGGGAGGACGATGACGTGACACCACCACCCCCAGATGACGATGACAAGGAGGTTATTATTCTATCGGGTGGGTAGGTACACGAGAAGCCTCCACCCAGACGCCGTTCTCGAGCCAGAGTAGTGGTGGAGGCAGCTCAGCCTTTACCATTAGCAGCAGCAGCAGGACCCTCCTCTACTTCAGCCGCAGCACCCTTGCCACCACCGCCAGCACCTAAGGCGACATACCTATTGGTACAGCGCATATTTCGCTTCATGGAGTACAGCGAGCATCGTAACATGCGACGTCTCGATCGCATACACCAGGTGTTCGTATCACAGGGTATTGAGCTACCTCCGCTCCCAGACTCTCCCGCCTCCGACGAACAGGATCAGAAGGAAGAGCATGTTGAGGAGCCGACTCAGCAGGAGGCACCACCAGAGACACAGGCCACCACAGAGGTTCAGCAGCCCCCTGAGGACTCACAGCTAGTACCACAGCCTGAGCCTGAGCCACAGCCACAGCCTGAGCCCGAGCCATAGCCCGGCGCGACTATTGACCCCCATCCCGAGCTTCAGCAGTAGCATCGAGGACAATGCTTCATTCTAAAGTGTGGGGAGGTCACCGTTTGTGACCGGTGGATAGCATTTGTGTGGTGAACTTTCAGACATTTATCTTCTAGTGATGCTACTTTATTTTATTTTGCACTTTATCTTTGAGATTATTTTGGGATTATTGTACATATTTGCTATTTTGGATACCCTTATTTTGGTTGTTGCGCACCTTTATTATATATGTATATATTGCATTTTGGCTTTTGATTGTGATTGAAAAAAAAAACATTGTGAATTGTTGAAACCTATTTTACCCTTTTTGTATAAGGATTGGGTTTTGATTGAAAAGGAGTAAACTAGGAAAAATTTTTAAAATGTTCTAAATCACAACCTTACATTAGAATAAGCTTAGTCAATATGATGAAAAATTTCCAAGAATTCCATTTCTAGAGCACCACTCCAATTGGTTGAAAATTTTTTTTAGAACTTGCTTGATTAATACACTTTATGGATCATGTTTTGAGCTAAGAACACAAGCATGAGAGTTTTGAGCCTAATTGTATGGTTACATCGTATGACCACTTATTTTTATTCTTGTGTGCATTATTCTCTTCCTATGATTGTAATCTTTGATTTGTTTGATTCTTTATGTCCATTATTTTGTGTATACAAGCATTTATATGATTGAGGCCATTGTTCAAATAGCTCACTTACCCGAGTAGTCTACCTTTTATCTTCCATTGTTAACAAATTTTGAGCCTGTGCTTAATCCACTTATTCTTAATTAAAGCACATTACAAGCCTAAGTGAAAAATAATAAATGTCCCTTGTTTGGATCTTTGATTAGCTTAGGCTAGTGAGAGTGTTCATTACTTGATTTTGGGAAAGTTGGGTACATTGGGTAGAGATAAAAGTGTGTTTTCATATTTGTGTTGAAAAATTTTGGGAATTGGGTACAGACTCATGTATTAATCATGTGTAAACCATATGCATTGATGTTCTTGTATATATATATATATATAATAGAAATAAAAAAAGAAAGAAAAAGAATTGCAATAAAAAAGGGACAAAAACGCCCCAAGGTGAAGCTTAATAATGATCAATGCATATGTGTGGTTATCAAAAGAGAATACATGAGTGTGTGGAAAAGTGAAGAATGGATAGCTAGGTTAGATTAGAATCGTATAGGTTGTCATAGGTTAGGTGGGAAGTTTAAGTTAATCGAAGATTCAAAATTCTAGCTCACTTGACCATATGCACCCTACCTTGACCCTAGCCCCATTACAACTTATGGGAAAGCCCTCATGATATTTGTATGCATGTATAGAATAATTGTTGATTGTTAGATGAAAAATAAATCTTAGAAAGCATGATTGGGGGAGAATTGAGTGAATCAACCCCATACACTTGAGTGCCTAGAGCGGATACACATCCGGCGAGGGTTCGATCGCTCAATTATATGTTTCCACCATGATCATCATTTCTTGCAAGTTTGTGAAATCTCTTAATGATTCAACTCAATTGTGGGTTTGCTTTGATTGCTATTGCCTTAGCCCTTGTGCTTGCATGCATATTCTTGGAGATTGATTTATTTTGACTAAGCCATTGCATTCATGTAAATAGGTGCATATGGATAGATTGCATTTAGTTAGTTTGCATTTAATAAATGTTGATACCCCTTTGCTTCTTTCTTGATTTTAGCATGAGGACATGCTTAGTTTAAGTGTGGGGAGATTTGATAAACCCCGATTTCATGGTTTATCTTGTGCTTATTGTAGGCGATTTTATCACCTTTTCCCACATTTATTCAATAAAATAGCATGGTTTTGTAATTCTCCCTTGAATTGTGCTTAAGTGTGAAAACATGCTTTTTAGGCCCTTAAATTGGTGATGTTAACTCACTATAATTCCATTCGATACCTTGATGTTTTTGTTTAGTGATTTCAGGTTCATAAAGGCAAGTATTGGATGGAAGAAATGAGGAGAAAAGCATACAAAGTGGAGAATGCATGAAGAAACAAGAATTGGAAATGCATCGATGGGCGCGCACGCGTACAAGGCGCGCATGCGCTGAAGTGATTTCGCATAGAGACGCGCACACGTACATGCCGCGTACGCGCGGATGAAGAAACAGCCAATTGACGCGCACGCGCACATGGCGCGTACGCGCCGATACTAGCAAGTGACCCACTTAAAGGCAAAACACTGGGGGCGATTTCTGAGCTGCCCAGGCCCAATTTCAACTTGTTTCTGAGTATATTTCATGCAGAATTGAAGTCCAAGCAAAGGGGGAGAAATTAGTTTTGTCAACATGAGCCTTTAGTTAGTTTTCTAGAGAGAGAAGCTCCCTCTTCTCTCTAGAATTAGGTTAGGATTAGGTTAAATTGTCTTGGATCTTGAATTAATTACTTGATTTCATCTTGCTCCTTTTACAATTTCTCAATTCTACATCTTGATTTTCTTAGTTGTAAAGTCAATTTCTCATTTTGCTCTCTTGTATGTTGATGAAGATTGTTAGATCCAATTTCCTTTTAATGCAATTTTATGTTTCCTTGTTTCTTTTATGTTGATTTTGCTTGCTATTGTTGAGTTCTTGCTTATGATAGTTATGGGTTTCCTTAATTTTAGCATTTTGTGATGTTTACTTTTGTTGCATATTAGGTGTTTGACATAATGCTTCCTATAGTTTTTGAGTAGTTCTCTTGACCCTTGGCCTAGGCTAAGGGGATTGAGTGATCTTGAGTCCTTGGGGATCAATTTGATAACCATTGACTCTAACCTACTACTAAGTTAATTAGTAGTTAGGTTGGGACTTATGGATTGATATTGATCAAGCCATTTGACGTACTCCAAGCCTAGGAGTAGACATTACATACTTAAGGCTTTAGTGAGTAGACCCAATGAGCTCGGTTCCGCATAATTATCAATATTTGGATTGTTGACAAGGATAGTGATCTCAATTACCTAAGTCTTAGCCAAGAGTCCTTTATCTTGCTTCCTTTAATTACTTGTTTGATTTACGCGTTTTGTCATTTAAATTCTTACTCATTTAATTTCTTGCCCTCTTATTAATCAACCCCCCATGCATTCTCATAGCCAATAATTGACCACTTCATTGCTATCCTCGTGAGACGACCTGAAGTTTAAATACTTCGGTTAATTCTTATTTGGGGTTTGTTGCTTGTGACAACCAAAATTTTTGATGTGAGAGTTGTTTGTTTGTTTGGAGCTATGCTTACAACGAAGTAATTCTTTTCTATAAGAAGAAAATCTAGACCATCGAGCAAGAATACTCATTATCATTTTACGATCCACGCGTGCACGTCCATGAGGTTCTGGCTTAGACATGCGAATGTGTCGGCTTCTAGCTCTGGCTTCTTCGCGCCGATCCCAGTAGTGCGCATCCACGTGTATGCGTACGGCACGCGTACGCATCGCTGCTTAAGCTCCAAAGCTCCAATTTCCATGCTTCTTCCATTTATGCATGCTTTCTTCCTCTCTTCTAGGCCATCCTTGCCCTATAAACTCTAAAATCACTTAAAAAATAGATCACAGCACTGAATGGTAATAGAAAAGTATTCAAATATAACACATTTAGTGTAGAAGAGGCATGTTTTCATCCATGATGCAAAATCGGGAAGGAAACACAAAACCATGCATTTTTTTATGAATAAGTGTGGAAGAACATTGATAAAACCCTCAAAATCCATACAAGATAAACCCTAAAAACGGGGTTTATCAACCTCTCCACAGTTAGATCAAGCATGTCCTCATGCTTAAAAGAAAGCCAAAGACCAAAGAATCACAAGAGAATGGGATTTATAAGATGCAATCTACCTATATGAATGCAACTAAAATGAATGCTACTATCTACTTGGTCAAAAGAAAATCAATCTTCCAAGAAAATATATAAGCACGTAGGGCAAAATGATAAACAATATATGAACTTTACCAATTTCAATCATCAAAGTGAAGTGCACATAACTTGCATGAAGAATGCTCGCAAGAGCCAGGAACACGGAATTGAGCCTCGAACCCTCACCGGAAGTGTTTACACTCTATTCACTCAGTTTATAGAGTTGATCACTCAATTCTTCTCTATGCATGCATACATATATCATGAGGTCTTTTCTTAGGTTGTAATGGGGCTAGGGTCAAGGTAGGGTTATATATATATATATGGCTAAGTGGACTAGAATTTGAATATTTGATTAACCTAAGCATCCCACCTAACCTATATACAACCTATGCAATTAAGTGCTAACCTAACTACCCATTCCTCAATTTTTCACATACTCATGCATTCTCCTTGGTCACTACACATATGCATTGATTGTTATTGAATCTTACTTTGGGGTATCTTGTCCCCTTTTTTCTTTCTTTCTTTTTCTTTTTCTTTTCTTTCTATAATTTTTTCTTTTTATTATTCATTTTTCTCTTTCTTTTCATTTTTTTATGTACTTATATACAAAGGTACCAATGCATATGGTTTATATATTCAATAGACATATGAGTATGTACCTAATTCCCAATATTTTCAATAAAAACAAAAACATGCTCTTACCTCAACCAATGTCCCAAGTTTTTCACACTTGAATGACACATACAAAATAGCCTAAGCTAATCAAATATTCAAATAAGAATATTTATGGTTTTCCATTTTAGGCTTGTAATGTGCTAAAATTAAGAATAAGTGGGTTAATCGTAAGCTCAAAGATGGCTAACAAAGGTTGTTGTAAGGTAAGGTTATTTAGGTAAGTGGCTAAGTGAAATGATGGCCTCAATCAGATACATGCATTCATACACACAATAATGGACATATAGAGTCAAACAAATCAAGGATTACAATAATAGAAGGAGAACAATATGCACAAGAAGGAAGATAAGTGGTTATAAGATGTAACGATGCAATTGGCTCAAGTCTCACTTGCTTGTGTTCTTGGCTCTAAGACCATGTTCCAAAATACATTCCTCAAGCAAGCTTAGCAACAAAAATTTTCAAAATTTTGGTAGGGTTGCCCTAAAATTATAGTTTCTTGGGAAAGGAATCATTACATTAACCAAGTAGACCTAACAAGAAACACTAATTATGCAAAAGGTGTTTAAAAGCAAAACCAAATCATGCAATCTATCCTAATTAACTATAGAAAATCAAAGTTAATTTGGGTGTTACCTACGGAGACCGGTCGAACGACCTCTCCACACTTAAGAATTAGCATGGTCCTCCGTGCTATTGGTGATGCGCAAGGGACGATCGGCCTTGGAGCTTCCATTATCCCTTCCATCCATGCTATCTTCACTCAAGTTCGAGGTGGAAGTGGAAATCTCTGGTTCCTCCATAGTTGGGGTCACAAAACTCAAAAGCTTCTTTACATAAGCAAACCGGCGTTGGTTCCGCCGTTCATATCGGTCCATCTTCTTATGAAGATCCTCAAGGCGTCGGTGGGATGATGTAGGTGGTGCGGATGAAATGGTAGGACTGCCCATGGGAAGAGCTATGTCAAGGTTATTGGTTCCCGCCGGAGGCTTGAGATATTTTCCGGATGGGGTAATGTCGCCATCCACCAGGATCAGTGCTGTCCGGTCCTTCGCCTCCCGAGGGACACCAGCAACAACAACTAACTCGGTCACCAAAGCAGGGAAGGGTAGGTTTCCTCTAGCATGGACACGACCCATGGCTTGTCGGATGAGAAGAGGGACATTGATTGGTTTCTCTGTAAGTATGCACCAAACCAACAAGGCTAGCTCCGCGGTGATAGATGACCCATGGGTGGTTGGAAGCACATAATAGAATAAGATTTGGTCCCATGTCTGGGCCTCCACAGTGAGAAAATGCACGTCATCCCAATCGAAACCATATCCACAACACTGTGACAAGATCTCTTGGTAAGCGTCTATCCCATCTGCCACTGGTCCGGTCTTAAGTACTCCTTGAATAGCTTCCTCCGAGACGGGGGCTTGCTTCCGGCGTACAAAAATTGATGTGAGAGAAGGTGAGTGGTAGTTAGAGTAAAACTCCACCACCCAAGAAAGGTTGGCCTCCTGCAGTCTTCTCTTGAGACCCCCACCGTCGTCGCTTGATGCGGGGTATCACAAACTGAACAATGCAGGCCGGAGGGGCGAGAAGAGGTTCAAGGTGATAGTTCCTTTCAGTCACAAGGGGAAAATGAGCTCACAGTAACGGTTGGAAAACTTAGTAGAATCCCTCATAGGGTTTTCCTTCTCTTGTTCATCCACATTAATGATGCTCCTCGCCTTCTTGAGGAGGGGCTTAGCTTTTGGTGCTTGGTGCACCTTGGTAGTGGATCTTTGAGGTGCCTTCTTGGTGGCCGGCTTCTTTGGTGCCTTTCCCTTATCCTTTATGATGACCATCCTAAAAAAGGAGGAAAGAGCATACATTAAACTCAAAGAAATAACACATGGATAATATCATGCAAGTGATAGAGAAAGCCACAAAAGAATAGGTGTCTTGAGACATGACATCTGCAACATGTAAGCAAGATGACAATGGAAATAATGGGCAAGTCACTTAGCATGTGATGCAAGAGGGGTATAAGCATGCAAATAAAAGGCATGAGAAGTATATACTCAAGCATCGATAACAAGAAGCAAGTCATAAGGGGTGAGCATATAAATGGGAACCATGAAGAACAATAGGCTCAATGCACATAGGAACAAGCAAGGGAATGAGAAAGGGCACTAAGTTGAAAGCATTATGTCAAATTTGAAACAAGAACTCATAGGTGCCTTTCATCGAACACTTGGTGTGCAAATTCAAAGCAATAAGCAAGTGGAGAAAATGTGATAATGTAGCATCCCACAAGGCATTATCAATCATCATATAGCACCACAGAGCACAAAGAAATTAAAACATAGTAAGATAACCCACTAATGCAAGAGAGAACTCCACTCTTAACACCCATGGCAAAGAGAAAAAGAAGCAAACAAATAAACAAGAATGCATGAATGAGAGTCTAACTAGGAAGGAATGCAAAGAAATGCAACCAAAGAGAGAAAAATTGAAAAAAAACAAAGAAGAAGAAAGGTGAGTAGTACCTTAAAATGGGGAAGAAAGTGATGTAGAATGCAAGGGAAGAGAGGAGAAAAGAAATGGGAAAAAGAGAGGAAAGAGGAAAATGTGGGACCACCAGAGGTGGTGGTCGCCGGTGGAAAGGGCTCTGAGAGGGTGGTAGACGTGGGTGGAGAAGAAAAGAAGGTGAAAATAGAAGAAGAAGATTGGAATAGAAGATGAAAAAGGGAGAAAATTTGAAAACAGGCGCGCTTCAGGTAAGTTACGTCGCGAAATCGACGCGCGCGCGCCATCCACGCGTACGCATGGATGAGCAGAAAGAAACAGGGATGTGGAAGCGTCGCACATGCGTACGCGTGGGTAACAGAAGAAGAGGGGGCGCGTACGCACAAGTGGCGCGCACGCGTGGGAGCAATTGCGCTAGTAGTACAATGTCAGCATGAATCTTGCACAACTCTCTGGTTGAGGTACCAGGAGTTGGCTGTAGGAATATCGACGCGCACGTGCACGATGCGCGCACGCGTGGATTTGGCAGAAAGCAGATTGACGCGTAAACGACATGTACGCTTGCGCATGGGTGGGAGTTGTGCTCCCAGCACAGTGGTCACACAATGTTCGGGCAACTCTCTGGAAAAAATGTACCAAGAGTTGGGTTTGCGTGACCGACGCGGATGCATCATCCACGCTTATGCGTGGATGCGCAGATTAGCAGAGGGACGTGTACGCGTCATGCTCGCGTACGCGTGGGATGAGTCATGTGGAAGGCGCAGTGTTGGCCCAGTTCTCGCATAACTCTCGGGTGCACGTACCTAGAGAATGAGGAACACAACCGACGCGTATGCGTCTAGAACGCTCACGTGTGGGTTGCGCGATCAGGTGGAGGGACGCGTACACGTCATGTGTGCATATGCGTGAGAGGGGTTAAGCATGGGGCTCAGTTCTGGCTCAAATGTTGCACAACTCTCTGGTTTTATGTACCACGAGTTGCGAAAGGCCAACGACGCGTGCGCGTCTCGTACGCCCACGCATTGGTACCCTTTTTCTTAGACATGAAGGAATGTATTTTCATCATAAATTTAGTACGCAATTAAGCTAAAGAGACCAGAAACACTCAAAAATCTATGTCATGCTCAAAATGGAGTGTTGTCTTCTACACTATGGATCCAACCTACTTAAGATCAATGCAAACCTTCATGAACATCACAACTAGCACAATAGAGTCTATCTAAACAATCTCAAAAACTAAGCATTCACCAAATCAAGCAATAGTTTAAAAACTATGTACAAAAGAGACAAAAAAGGTAGATCTCACCATGGTGGGGTGTCTCCCACCTAGCACTTTTATTTAATGTCCTTAAGTTGGACGGTCACTAGCTCAATTCTCTTTGCCATTAGGTGCATCTTCCAAAAGGAACACCTCAATCTCCTTATTTCTTTTCATTGTTTCTCCATGATACAACTTTAGACGATGCCCATTAACCTTGAAGATGTCGGGGCTCGAAGGATGGTGCAAGTGATAGACTCCATACGGCTCCGCCTTTTCTACTCGATAAGGTCCTTCCCATCTTGACCTTAGCTTTCTGGGCATCTACCTTAATCTTGAATTGTAGAGAAGGACTAATTCGCCGGCTCTAAATTCTCTTCTTCTTATGTTCCTATCATGCACGGCTTTCATCCTCTCCTTGTAGAGTCTAGATTTCTCATAGGCTTTTAACCTCAAACACTCCAATTCCACTAATTGTAGCTTTCTCTCAATTCCGGCCCCTCCCAAACTTGAATTGCACTTCTTGACGGCCCAATATGCCTTGTGTTCTATCTCCACCGATAGGTGGCAAGTTTTGCCATAGACCAACTAAAATGGGCTCATGCCAATTGGCGTCTTGTAAGCCGTTCTGTAGGCCCAAAGTGCATCGGTGAGCTTGGCACTCCAGTCCTTTTTATGAGACTTCACAATCTTTTCCAATACGAGCTTGATCTCCCGGTTGGAAACCTCGGCTTGGCCGTTCGTTTGGGGATGGTAGGCCGTGGCTACTTTATACATGATGCCATATTTTCTCATTAGCCCTTCCATTCTCTTGTTGCAAAAATGTGAGCCTTGATTACTCACGATTGCTCGTGGCGATCCAAAATGACAAATTATGTTATTCCTCACAAAAGAAAAGACCACACTAGCATCGTCTGTCCAGGTGGGTATCGCTTCCACCCATTTGGACACATAATCAACGACTAGTAGAATGTAGAGAAAACCATTAGAGTTTGGGAATGGCCCCATGAAGTCGATACCCCACACATCAAAAATCTCACAAAATAACATGGTTTATTGGGGTATCTCATCCTTCTTGGAGATATTACCAAATCTAAGACATTGAGAACAAGATTTACAAAAGAGAGAAGAGTCCTTGAAAAGAGTTGGCCACCAAAATCCACAATCTAGGATCTTTCTTGCCGTCCTTTGAGGTCCATAATGGCCACCTCCCTCAGAGGAGTGGCAAGCTTCCAAGATTGATTGGAATTCGGTTTGTAGGATGCACCTCCGAATTACTTGATCTGTACCACATCTCCAAAGGTATGGGTCATCCCATACATAATATTTGGATTCACTTTTTAACTTATCCTTTTGATGCTTGGAGAGATTAGGAGAAAAGGTGCGAGAGACCAAGTAATTGGCAATCGGTGCATACCAAGGGATTACTTCAGAGATTGCTTGCAAGCCCTCAAAGGGAAAAGAATCATTAATAGGAGTGGAATCGCCTTTGGTGTGCTCAAGGCGACTCAAGTGATCCGCCACTAGATTTTGCGAACCACTCCTATCTTTGATTTCTAAGTCAAATTCTTGCAATAACAACACCCATATAATCAACCTTGGTTTGGATTCTTTCTTAGCCAACAAATATTTTAACGCCGCATGATCCGAGTACACTACCACCTTGGAACCAAGTAGATAAGCTCGGAATTTATCCAAAGCGAAGACAATAGCCAACAACTCTTTCTCGGTGGTAGTGCAATTGGATTGGGCTCCATCCAATATTTTTGAGGCATAGGCAATGACATAAGGATTCTTACCCTCGCGTTGTGCTAGCGCGGCTCTCACTGCATAGTTTGAAGCATCACACATTATTTTGAATGGCCGACTCCAGTCGGGCCCTCTTACTATGGGAGCCTAGGTCAATGCAACTTTGAGCTTGTCAAAAGCCTCCATGCACTCTTTGCTTCGATCAAATTCAACGTCTTTTTGCAACAATCAAGATAGAGGTAATGCCACCTTGCTAAAGTCCTTAATAAATCACCAGTAAAAACCTGTATGTCCAAGGAACGCACGGACTTCCCTCTCGGAGGAGGGGTAAGGTAAACTAGATATAACATTTATCTTTGCTGGATCCATAGAAATACCATCGTTAGAGATAATGTGTCCTAAAACAATACCTTGTCTAACCATAAAATGACACTTCTCAAAATTTAAGACAATATTTGTTTTAGTACACCTCTCCAACACTTTTGCAAGGTTGTCCAAGCAAAGATCAAAAGAGTCCCCATAGACACTAAAATCGTCCATGAACACCTCCATCCAATGCTCTTGAAGATCTGCAAATATGCTCATCATACACCTTTGGAAAGTTACCGGTGCGTTGCATAAGCCAAATGGCATACGCTTGTAGGCATAAGTGCCAAAGGGGCATGTAAAGGTTGTTTTTTCTTGATCCTCTAAAGCAATGTGGATTGAAAATACCCCAAATAACCATCTAAGAAGCAGTAATGAGATTTACCAGACAATCGATCAAGCATTTGATCGATAAACGGTAGCGGAAAATGATCCTTCCTAGTGGCCGTGTTCAAACGCCGGTAGTCAATACACATCCTCCATGAGTTTTGCACCCTCGTAGCTATAAGCTCCCCGCTCTCATTCTTGATTGTGGTCACCCCAGACTTCTTTGGAATAACTTGGACGGGACTTACCCATTCACTATCCGAAATAAGGTAAATGATGTCCGCCTCTAATAACCGGGTTACCTCCTTTTTTACAACCTCTAGAATGGTAGGATTCAAACACCTTTGAGGTTGCCAAACGGCTCTAGCTCCTTCTTCTAGGAAGATTCGGTGCTCACACACTTGGGAGCTTATGCCCACTAGGTCCACCAAGCTCCATCCTATAGCTCTTTTGTTCCTCCTCAAAACATTAAGCAACTTCTCTTCTTGTTGAGGAGTGAGCCCCCTTGCAACAATTACCGGGAACTTGTGAGCTTTATCAAGATAGGCATATTTTAGGTGGGGAGGTAGTGGTTTCAATTCTACATGTTGTTCTTGACTTGGCATTTGAACTTCCGGTGGATCCGGAGGGGGTATGGTGTTCTCTTCACATTCGTGGGGGGCTCCCCACACTTGTTCCTTCAATCATACTCTTCTCATCTAGATTAGAATAATGCACTTTGGCCACAACATTGTCAATTAAGTCACACCGGAATTTGGAATGATTCTCCAGTGGGTGCCTCGTGGCTTCATCAAGACTAAAGCTAACGACTCTTCCGTCAATCTCAAAAGAATAAGTTCCCGAATAGACATCCAATTTGAACCTAGAGGTCCTCAAAAATGGCCTTCCAAGTAGGATAGATGATGTCCTTTCGGATTCACTAGGCGGCATCTCAAGGATATAAAATCAATCGGAAATACCAAACCCTTTATGTTTACCAACACATCTTCCGCAATACCCGTCACAGTTATTATGCTCTTATCCGCCAAGACAAACCTAGCCGCCGACTGCTTCAACGGTGGGAGCTTCAATATATGATAAATGGAAAGAGGCATAATACTAACGCATGCACCAAGATCACACATACAATCAATGAATTGAACTCCATCTATGGTACAAGTGACTAAGCAAAGGCCCGGATCACCACACTTTTCCGGTATTGCTCCCATTAAAGCCGAAATAGAACTCCCCAATAGAATAGTTTCTAACTCATGGATTCTATCTTTGTTCATACACAAATCCTTAAGAAACTTTTCATATTTAGGTACTTGATGGATAGCATCAAAGAGAGGGATAGTTACCTCAACTTTCTTGAACATCTCCACCATTTTGGAGTCAAGCTCTACATGCTTTTTGGTCTTTCTTGCCAATGTAGGAAATGGGATTGGTTGAGCAACTTCCTCCAAGACATTCTCTTCTTTAGAGACTTCACTCCTTGGTTGAGGGACTTCATCTTTGACTACCTCTTGTGCTTCATCCTCCTCTTTAATTTCTTATATTTCAACCACATCCTCATCTTGAGTGACTATCATTGGGCTAGGTGCCTTTGGACTCCTCTCTTGCAATTGAGTTCCGGACCTCAAGGTAATGGCATTGATGCCACCCTTGGAGTTGGGTAGAGGTTGAGAGGGTATGGCACTAGAACTTGAAGCTTGAGGAGTGGAGGTAGAAGGTGGTTCCATGCGTGCTATGAGGGCTTGGAGGGTAGAAGTGAGACCGGAAGGCTAGAGGTAAGTTTATTTTGAAGTTTTTTTTGTCCTTGGAATATGGACGGGAGTGTTTCATCTTGATTGGAGGAAGGGGAAGGATAGGTGATTTGGGGGGCTTGTGATTGGTTGGGTTGGGGTGGTTGCCTTTGATGAGGCGGTTGGTATGTTTGGTAGTTTCTTCCTTGGTTTGGTTATTGATATGGAGGGTTTTGTGAGTACCGGTTTTGTGAATTGTTGTTGTTCCATTTTTGGTTTCCTCCATTGTCCCTACCTCCTTGTTGATAATTGTCCTGCCATCCTTGGTTGGAATTATCTCTCCAACCTTGATTATAGTTGTTACCCACTTGATTGTAATTGCCTCCTTATTGGGGATACCCTTGCTTGAAATTGCCGCCTTGTGGATAGTATCCTTGATTCGGGCGGTCATAAAAATTATGTGTAGCCGCCAAGGTGTTGTCTTCTTGGAGACTTGGACATTCATCCGTGTAATGGGAGTAGCAAGAGTAAATACTACATACTCTTTGGGGGACCAATTGTTGACTTTGTTGTTGTTGAGAAGGTGGTGGAGGTTGTTGTTGATGAAATAGAGGTTGTTGTTGATTTACTTGGAGTTGCTTTAGAATGCTTGTCATCTCGCCCAAGGTTTTGGTAAAGGCGGCGGTTTCACCACTAGAAGAAACTTCATTAATGGCTCTAGGATGATTGCTCCTTTGTATAGCATGTAAGGTGGACTCGGCCAAATCGATGATCAATTGCCATGCCTCTTCTGTCGTTCTATATTCTGTCAAAGAACCATTGGTTGAAGCATTTAGGAGGATCTTGTCTTGTGGTTTCATTCCTTGACAAAAATAGCTAATCAACACTAGAGTGTCAATCATATGGTTGGGGGCATGAGTCAAGAAGCTTTCGGAACCGTTCCCAATACTCATATAGAGTTTCCAATTCACCTTGGACAATGCATGAAATTTCTTTCTGCAACTTATCGGTCACCGCCGCAGGAAAGAATTAGTCTAAGAATTCCCTTCTAAGCAAGTCCCAATCACTAACAATCTCACTAGGCAAAGAGTAGAACCGCTCCTTAGCTCTCCCTTCAAGAGAGAAAGGAAAAGCATACAACCAAACTGCAACTTCACTAGAGCCTTCCCGCCTAGTAGTAGAACATACACCTTGGAAGTCCCTAAGGTGTCTAATAGGATCTTGAGCGGGAAGTTCTTGGTACTTGGGAAGAAGATTGATCAAGGCAGTTTTAAACTCAAAATTAGCATTCAAGTCCGGATGACAAATGTGAGTAGGTTGAAGAATAAAATCTGGAGCACCGGCTTCCTTGAGAGTGACTCACCTTGGAGCGGCCATAGTGTCTGTACCTAGATCAAGAGAAGAGTTATTAGTAGTATCTATGGAAGAGTAAACAGTGCCTTCTTCGAATGACGATTTGAAATCAACTTCGGATATGGTGGGTGAATTGGTAAAAACCTTTTCACCGCCTCCAAAGGCCAACCATCTCCGAGCTTGTCTAATGTGAAGCAATGTTCTTTCTATCTCAGGACCAAATGTAGCTAAGCTCGGATCCGGTAAGGAATGCGTCATTCAAGGAAAGAGATAGAGAGCTCATGACAATAAAGTGAACTAAACAAAGGGTAATCCTAACTGACAATTGAACTAACACACACAATCAAGAAAAATGCAAGTATGCACATATCTACATATTTACACTAACCAACAACATGGCACTCATGTGCAACTCTCCAGTATAGAATTTATCAATAAATCCAATCGTCGGTATAGTCTAAATCGACACGCAATTCCACATCAAACAAAGAAATTGTGTCACCATAATCCAAAATCAATAACCAAGAGTATTAGTCCCGAATCGTTCTCCCTAGGAGTTCTCCAAGATGCACATCATTGGTTAGATGTTGTATTGGTGTTTTGGAGTTTAATGCAAGAAAGGAACAAGCTAATAGTGTGAATGACAATCAAGCAATATAAAAGCCTTGGCTAGGAGTGAGACTTGGATTTCCTATCATCATCATCTCCATCAATTGTGACAACATTTAGTTATTACTTCACTTAGTTAACCTCTACTATGAAGGAAAGTCAAGTGAAAGAAATCAATTTGAGTTCACAAGTCCTAGTCTAACCCTAGGGAAGTCTAGCTTTAATGACATTCAAACCAATTAGTAATTCCCAATTGATAATCAACAAAAGACATTGATAATTCAAGTGTCTCCAATATCTCAACCCCCAAGCCAAGAATGAAAAGTCTACTCCATAGCTAAAGTTGGCATTTTCTCAAATACTTGGAGAGCAAGGATGAGAGACATTATAAAATTGAGAATAAACTTGAAATCAAAGATATCCACTACCAGAGATTAACAACAATCAAACAATTGGCAACAATGAACATAAAATTCCTCAAGCATTAATGAAAATCAAAGTAACAAAATCCAAACCTAAGATCCACAAGTAACTTGAGTAATAAGAACTAAATTGAGAGGAGGAGACTTAGATATACAACTTGAAGTAATGTAGAATTGAATTGACAATAGATCTCACCAATGGATCTAAGAGAATTCCAAATTGAGAAGCAAAACCCTAGAGAGAAGCTAGAGTTTCTCTCTCTACAAAATGTAACTTCCAAAAACTAACTAGAAAAATATCTAAATGTGTGAATGAATGAGAATCCCTTTATTCCTTGGTCCTGTTAAGTGTTTTGGCGCCAGAGTTATTTCAGATTGGGCCCCACAGCCTCTGTGAAATCGCCCAGCATATTTTCACTTAAAAATCATGTACGAGCACCGACGCGTACGCGTACCGCACGCGTGCGTGTCCCTGGGTTTTTACGATCCACGCACTCGCGTAAAGCACGCGTGCGCATCCATGAGGTTCTGGCGTAGCCATGCAAATGTGTCAGCTTCTAGCTCTGGCTTCTTCGCGCCGATCCCAGTAGCTCGCATCCACGCGTACGTGTACGGCACGCGTACACGTCGCTGCTTAAGCTCCAAAGCTCTAATTTCCATGCTCTTTCCATTTATGCATGCTTCCTTCCTCTCTTCTAGGCCATCCTTGCCCTATAAACTCTGAAATCACTTAACAAACAGATCACGGCACCGAATGGTAATAGAAGAGGATTCAAATATAACACATTTAGTGTAGAAGAGGCATGTTTTCATCCATGAAGCAAAATCGGGAAGGAAACACAAAACCATGCATTTTTTATGAATAAGTGTGAAAGAAAATTGATAAAACCCTCAAAATCCATACAAGATAAACCCTAAAAATGGGGTTTATCACACCGTCCTCGGTGCATGCAAAGAAGAGCAAGGTGGACGGGTTGCTATAATTGATGAGCTCCTTTAAAAGGTTGTGCGGGTAAACTTGTTTGTTGCCCCATTTAGAAGCTTCTCCTTTCCCTCTTGGTAGCTAACTTAAAAGAAAAGAAAAAAAAAGAGAATTAAGCCTACAACAAAGATAGCAAAGCAAATAGAACATAGGCGTGGGCTAATGCCAAATAAGAGTAGGGTTCTCACTACATGTTAGCTACGCATGTAAGTGAGAAAAAAATATAACTAAGGGCATATCACTACTACTTGATGCAAGAATAGAGTCAAAGCATGAAGAGCATTCAGAAGCATCAAGTTCAAACAAGAAAGAGTGGGTCATACAAGATTAAGCATTGATTTAAAAATTTCATCACCCAAAAATATCAAACAAGTCAAGAAGTACCAAACCTAACTAAGAAATTCTCAACAATTGAGTAAAAGAATTCCACACTATTATTAAAATAGGAAACTTAGAAAAGAAAATAAGAACAAGCTATAAAAAAATTAAAATACAATGAATGATAATATGCAAATGCAACATATAAAAGAAAATGAAAATAAGAAAAATAAAAAAGTGGAAAGTTGAGGAGAGAGAGAAGAAGAAAGTAAGAAAGGAAGATGAGAGAAGAAGAAAGGTAAAAAGAAAGAAGAAGGAAAGAAGAAAGGGAGAAGAAGAAAGAAGAAAGAAGAAAGGAGAAAGAAAAGAAGAGAAGAAGAGAAAAGAAAACAGGGCAGAACAGGGGAAACAGGGCGCAAAAAGTGATGCGTGTGCTTCGGCGACGCATACGTGTCGGTAGGCAGGATGGTGGATCGAAGCGTAAGCATCGTCCACGCGTACGCATGGATTGCAGAGAGTACAGGTGACGCGTAAGCGTCACCCACGCAAACGCGTGGGGCCAATTAGTGCTACTCGCATAGAACCAGCACCACTCCAACACAACTCTCTGGTTTTTGTACTAGGAGTTCAAATATGGCGCACAACGCGTGCGTGTCGGCCACGCATACACACCTTTTTTTTTTAAAATAGAAACATGGCACTCTCCTAATCTATATGGATTCTAAATCAACCAAAATTCAAATTTGACAACAAATCTTTTGATTTTCGAAAAATTTTCAAATACAAAACAAACAAAACTTACACTTCAAGCAAAATACAATTTAACAACAACTATTCTACAACTTAAGGAAGAAAGCTAATCAAACAAACTAGCAACCCAAACACTAAAACAAGAATATGCGAAGAAGAAAAGTACCTAACAATGGCAACTCAATTCATTCATTCATTATATATACAAAAGAATGGAAAGAGTTTACCATGGTGGGGTGTCTCCCACCTAGCACTTTTAGTTTAAGTCCTTAAGTTGGACATTTGGGAGGCTCCTTGTCAAGGTGGTTTATGCTTGTATTCATCCTTGAACCTCCAAGAATGCTTGCTCCTCAAACGGTTGTCAGAATTTCCAACCGCCTTCACCAAGCTTGGGTGAGGTTCTTCCGAAGATATGAGCTCCCAAAATTGGTCTTCATGTTGTGATCCGGGATCCCATATCTTATTTTCACACCCATCTTCTAATTGATCATCATGATTCCACTTGGGTGGTAGGCACATAGAATTCTCCTTAGAGTACCAAATTCTCCTCCTAGACCCATACAATTTAGCACTCTTCGAACCATAGGACCTATGCCTTGAGGGTTCAACCTTTATGAGCCTAACATTGTTTTTCCAACCACTACACAATTCTCTTTTACTCTTGACTCCACAAAGAGCTCTAAGTTGCCCATCCATCTCAAGCAAACCATATTCAAGTGAAAAAGTAAAGTTTAGGGATAAGAATTTTATCCACTTGAATTTTGTGTTGGATGGTCACTTAGGAAGGGGTGTCTCCAATGGTCTTGCAAGTTTCACTCCCTTGTGCTCTTCTTTGATTATCTCCACCTCTTCACAAGCTTTTTCAATTTCAACCTCTTCCTCTTGGTAGCTTCCTTTCAATTCAATCTCTTCTTCATTGCTTACCAAGAGTGTGGGAGGTTGTGTATCTTCTTACTTGATCTCTATGTCAAATCCAATAGGAGACGATTCAATTATAGATAGGAATTCATCAATGATTGAATCCATCTCTTGATCAACCTCTTCCAATATTTCATCATTCATACTATGCCTTGGAGGTTGCGCATTATCCTCCTCAACATCATTTTCAAGTTCAATGGAAGAAAGTTCAACAACTTCCACAAAATCATCAACAACATCACTTGGTGTGGAAGTGTTCTCAAGCTTGAAATCCACCTCTTGTTCAACTTTGCCTAGGCTTTCAACCACTTCTTCTTCATCAACAATCTCTATCCTTTCCACTTGTTACACGACACACTTTATTCTCTGCTCTTCGGTTGATTCTCCATATTCCTCCGTGGAGATGCTTTGTCTACAGTATGAATCTCATACGTCCAAGTTGGCTTTAATCTTGGCAAGATTAGCCTCGATAGCTTCGTTCATCCTTTGGGCTTCTTCTTGCTCCTTTTAACGGATGATTACTTGAGGCCGGTCTATTGCTTTCTTGAAGCGATCCATTGGCTCTTGTTCTACTTGACTAACATAAGTAGGATCATATTGCTCTTAGATTGGTGGGTATGGGTATTCTTCCATGGAAGGTTGTGGTGGAAAGGGGATTTCATTTTGTGGTTGAAAGTTTTCATACATGGGAGGTGATTCATCTTGGTAAGAATAGTGAGGTGGTGGTTCTTGAGGGTATTGGTGGTGGAATTGTGGCGGTTCTACATATGGTTCATATGGTTCAAAAGGTGGTTGGTATGGTGGATATGGATTGGGATCATATGGAGGTGTTTGGTGGTAATAGGATGTGGATTGAGAATATGGTGGTTGAGGACTATGTTGAGAGTATGGTGCATGGAATGATAGTGGTTGAGTAGCATAATCTTGATAAGAGCCATTGTATCCATGGGAATGATATACATTATAGGAGGGGTTGCAATCATGGTAGATTGGTTGAGGAGGTTGCCATGAGGGTTGCTCATATGGATGTGGCTCCCTTCTCAAGAATTCTTCCCTCCCATAATATGAGCCATCATTAAAGTTTCCATTACCTACAACATAGTCATGACCATACCCAAAATTACAAGGATGAGAATTCATATGGAAAAGAGAAAGTCAAAACAAAGAATACCAAAAAGTAAAGAAAAAGTAAACTCCTAAGTACTAGCAAAACCAAGAAATAACCAAAAAGTAAGTTATTTACAATATGAACCATAGCCGATAATATAACACCATTGCAATTTCTCAGAAACGGAGCCAAAAATTTGATGATAAAGAATTATTTTTGGTCTAGAATTTCTCTTAATAAAAAAGGAAATTCTTTATAAGCATAGTTCCAAACCAACTAATAATTCTCAATCAAATTTTAATAATCGGTTTTGGTTGTTACAAGTACAAACCCAATGAAAATTAACCAAAGTATTCAAACATCGGGTCATATCACAAGGAATTGCAATGAAGTGCTCAATTATTGGCTATGAAAGAACAAGGGGGGTTTGATTGGTAAAAGGGCAAGAAAATAACTGGCAAGAAAATAAAGTAGGCAATGATTACTTGCATCATCTACCCTTTTTTCTTGTCTAAAAAGGACCATAAAAGAGCATAATCTCATTTCATCATTGCAATTTATGAGTTAATTGATGAATATTATAGTACATTGCTTTGAAATGGGGTTGTGCTAAATTTCAGGTGAAAAAGAGCAACAAAAAGGGAAGAAAAACAACAAAACAAGCTAGGCGTGTGAAACTGGCGTGCCACTTGGAACAAACGCCACAAAATTGTATGGATATAGCACGCCAGGAGATGGGCGTGGCACGCTAGTATTGAAGTCCAAAGAGGAGTCTCAAGCAATTACATGGGCGTGACACGCCAGGAGCTGGGCATGGCACGCCAGTGTAGTTTTCCAAAGAGCAATAATGAGGGCCACTAAAGGGGCGTGGCATGCCAGGTTGGGCGTGGCACGCCTAACCCCTCACATACTATGGGTGTGCCACTTGAGCCATGGGTGTGGCACGCCAATTTATCACTCCATAAAGGATCATCACCTGGGTATGCCACTTGGTATCGAAGACGTGGCACGCCAGCTTCAAAAGTCACTTGGGCGTGCCACTTGAAGAGCCAGGCGTGGCACGCCAAGCTTAAAAGAGCCACACTAAAAGGGCGTGCCACTTGAGCATCAAGGCGTAGCACGCTAGTTCAAATTTCCAGAGATGAGGACAAAAGCCCAAAATGCTGGGCATGCCACTTGGTATCGAAGGCGTGGCACGCCAAGCCCTCACCCTCACTTAGGCATGCCACTTGAGCATCCAGGCGTGGCACGCCAATGTACAAAGGCCAAAGCAAAGGCGGGGCATGCCACTTGGTGTCGAAGGCGTGGCACGCCAGCTCTAGATCCTTACTTGAGCGTGCCACTTGAATGCTGGGCGTGGCACGCCAGCTACTGGAACAAAGAGGAATAGTGGGTGTGGCACGCCAGTTATATTTTCTAGAGAGGGAGATAGGAGGCCAACCATATGGGCGTGCCACTTGGTATCGAACGCGTGGCATGCCAGCTACCGTTTCCCACTTGGGTGTGCCACTTAGATCTCAGGCATGGCACGCCAGCATCACCAATCAATAAAAAGAAGACCTGGGCATGCCACTTGAGTTCTGGGCGTGGCACGCTACCGAGGGAGCCTAGCACACAAATGGGCGTGGCACGCCAGAACCTGGGCGTGCCACGCTAGTTCAATTTTCCAGAGAGAAAGACCAAGTACACATAATGGGCGTGGCACGCCAGACCCTGGGCGTGCCACGCTTGTTCAACTTTCCAGAAGCAAGAAAAAGAGGGAGAAAACCTAGGCGTGCCACTTGAAGTCGAAGGCGTGGCACGCCAGGCTACACAATTACTTAAAGAACCCTGGGTGTGCCACTTGGGCTCGAAGGCATCGCACGCCAGGGAGGCCAATGAAGGAAGGCATGCCACTTGAAGAGTTGGGCGTGGCACGCCAAGCCAGATTTAGAGTTGGGTGTGGCACGCCACTAAAGCGCCAATCACATGCTAGCTAGGAAATCACATTTGTTGAGTTTCTTTTCCCTCCAAATTGTATTTTTCTTTTCACTTTTGTAATTCCTTTATTTTCTAGTGCTAGGAGTAGTATAAATACCCCCCTGAAGATACTAAAAAAGGGGTTAAGCAGTTGGGAAGCTAAGTTGTGGAGTAGAGTTTTTAGTTAGATTTACTTTTTCACTTTATCATCTCTCCATCTCTTGTACTTTTCTCTGAGCTATGAGTAGCTAAATTCCCTCTCATTAAGAGAGGGAGCTCTGTTGTACTTGATGGATTAATGATAGTTAATTTCTTCTTCTCTTCATCTTCTCTTTGATTTGCTAGAAGGAATTTCATTTTAATGATAGTGTTCAATTATCTTGGAAAAGAGATTGAATGCAAAATGGGTTTCATAGGAACCTTGGAAAAGGAAACATGAAACCAAGCTAGAAATCCCTTCTCACACTTGAGTAGGATCTGGGTTTTGGTATTTGGATATGGTGACATATAATCCTCCCTCTACTTGGACCTATGATGATGTGTGGTATAATCAGGGACCAAGCATATCTCTCTTCATGAGCAATTAGACCAAGAAATTGGCTATTGATCAAGATTTGAGAGATTGAGTCACTAAGGGATTGGGGCTCAATCAATCATGATTGCCAAGAGGTCAATGAGTTGCATGATTGAAGAGGATATGAGCTGGATTTAATCCAAAGAGACAACATCTCCTGATCTCAATGAATTCCCCTATTCTTATCTTCCACTTTCTTTATAGCTTTCTTTACATTCTTCCAATCCCCATTCCCATAAGTCATTTAAGTTTCTGCCCTTTTACATTCTTGCCATTTCCATTTCTGCACTTTACTGCTTTCTTTACTTTTGAGTCATTTATAATTCTGCCCATTTATAATTCTGCAATCACAATCTATTCTGTTTAGCTTGACTAATTCACCAATTGATTAAAATTACTCAAATCAACCAATCTCTGTGGATACGATCCCACTCCATTGTGGGTTATTGATGAGCGGATAATTTATACCCTTTTTGGCATTGTTTTTACATAGTTTTTAGTATGATTTAGCTACCTTTTATTATAATTTTATTAGTTTTTATTTAAAAATCACATTTCTGGACTTTACAATGAGTTTATGTGTTTTTCTGTAATTTCAGGTATTTTCTGGCTGAAATTGAGGGACCTGAGCAAAAATCTGATTCAGAGGCTGAAAAAGGACTGCAGATACTGTTGGATTCTGACCTCCCTGCACTCGAAGTGGATTTTCTGAAGCTACAGAAGCCCAATTGGTGCGCTTTCAATTGAGTTGGAAAGTAGACATCCTGCGCTTTTCAGAAATATATAATAGTCTAAACTTTGCCTGAGATTTGATGGCCCAAACTGACGTTCAAAGTCAGCCTAAAACATCTTGGCGTAAAACGCCCAAACTGGCACCAGAATTGGAGTTAAACGTCCAAACTGGCTCTAAAGCTGGCGTTTAACTTTAGGAACAGCCTATGCACGTGAAAGCTTCAATGCTCAGCCCAAGCACACACCAAGTGGGACCCGGAAATGGATTTCTGCACTATCTGCACTTAGTTACTCATTTTCTGTAAACCTAGGTTACTAGTTTAGTATAAAAACTACTTTTAGAGATTCATTTTACATCTTTGGAATATCTTTTGATCACCATAGACTATCATTTGGGAGGCTAGCCTCACGGCCATGCCTAGACCTTTCACTTATGTATTTTCTACGGTGGAGTTTCTACACCCCATAGATTAAGGTGTGGAGCTCTACTGTTCTTCATGAATTAATGCAATTACTACTGTTTTCTATTCAATTCACGCCTACTTCTTCTCCAAGATATACTCTTGTTCTTAATTCAGTTAAGTCAGAATGAAGGGGTGACCCGTGACAATCACCCAATCTTCGTTACTCGCTTAGCCAAGATCGCGTGCCTGACAACCACAAAGCGGTCTACATGATGTTCAACGTAGTCATTGGACGACAGCTGGAGTATACTCTTTTGGTATTCCGAGTAGGATCTGGGAAGGGATGACTGTGACTAGCTTCAAACTTGCGAATGTTGGGCGCAATGACAGTGTGCAAAAGGATAATGGTCCTATTCCGACGCTAGCGGGAACCAACAGATGATTAGTCGTGCGGTGACAGCGCATATGGATTTGTTTTCATCCGAGAGGATCATACAGCTTGCCATGGAAGGAGGTAACGCATGGTTGGAAGAAGGCAATAGGAAAGCAGAGGTTCAGAAGTAACAAAGC
Organism: Arachis ipaensis; assembly: GCF_059453495.1. Lineage (NCBI taxonomy): Eukaryota > Viridiplantae > Streptophyta > Magnoliopsida > Fabales > Fabaceae > Arachis > Arachis ipaensis. Next base: position 88,847,801 of record NC_142444.1, read on the forward strand.
ATCTCCATACGCTTATCTGAAATTCCCACCAATGAATTACATAAGTAACTTTATTTTATTTTATGTTTTATTTATATTTTAATTATCAAAACCTCATAACCATTTGAATCCGCCTAATTGAGATTTACAAGATGACCATAGCTTGTTTCAAGCCGACAATCTCCGTGGGATCGACCCTTACTCACGTAAGGTTTATTACTTGGACGACCCAGTGCACTTGCTGGTTAGTTGTGCGGATATGTGAAAAGTGTGAATCACGATTTCCCACACCAAGTTTTTGGCGCCGTTGCCGGGGATTGTTCGAGTTTGGACAACTGACGGTTCATCTTGTTGCTCAGATTAGGTAATTTTATTCTCTTTTTAAGCTTTTTATTTTCGAAAAATTCAAAAAAAAAATAATAATAAAATATTCAAAAATTTTATTTTGTTCTTCAAAAATTTTAAGAATGAATTCTAGAGTTTCATCATGATCTGTTGAAGCCTGGCTAGCTATTAAGCCATGTCTAAATTCTTTTGGACCAAGGCTTCTACTTATCATTGCAGGAGCTTTTTGATTCCCATCAATTTGGCTGTTGTATATAATGCTCTGCTGAAGCTTGGCTGGCCATTGGCCATGTCTAAGCTTTTGGACCGAAGCTTTCACATAAAGCTTGGCTGGCTATTAAGCCATGTCTAAATTTTTGGACCGAAGCTTTAGACTAACATTGCATGATTCCTGGTATTCTTATTAAAAATTTTGAATTTCTTTATTTTCTTTTCCTGATTAATTTTCAAAAAATCCAAAAATTTTAATAAAATCATAAAAACCAAAAAATTTCATGTTTAAGTCTTGTGTCAAATTTTAAGTTTGGTTTCAATTTCATCTTTTTAATCTTTTTTTTATTTTCAAAAAATTCATGCATGTGTTCTTCATGATCTTCAAGTTGTTCTTGATGACTGTCTTTGTTTGATCTTGTGTTTTTCTTGTTTTGTATCTTTTCTTGTTATTCATATGCATTCTTGAATTCTTATTGTCTAAAGTTTAAAAATTTTTTAATTTTGGTGTCTTGCATGTGTTTCTTTTCTTAAAAATTTTTCAAAAATAAGTTCTTGGTGTTCATCTTGACATTCAAAGTGTTCTTGCATGCAATTTTGTTTTGATCTTAAATTTTTTATGTTTTGTTTCATTTTTGTGTTTTTCTCTCTCCTCATTGAAAATTCAAAAATAAAAAATAATATCTTTCCCTCATTTCACACATAAATTTCGAATATTTGAGTTGATTTAATCAAAAACTTTTAAAATTTAGTTGTTTCTTGTTAATCAAGTCAAAATTTCAAATTAAAAATTCTATCTTTTTCATTTTTTCTTAATATCTTCGAAAATTTTAAAAATTTGATTTTCAAAATCTTTTTCTTAGTTCATATTTTCGAAATTAACGCTAACAATTAATATTTTGATTCAAAAATTTTAAGTTGTTACTTTCCTATTAAGAAATGATCAATCTTTAAATTCTAGAATCATATCTTTTAGTTTCTTGTTAGTCAAGTAATCAACTTTAATTTTCAAAAATCAAATCTTTTTAATTTTCTTTTCAAATCTTTTTCAAAATAAATTTCAATCATATCTTTTTCAAAACTTAATTTCAAAATCTTTTGTTACTTCTTATCTTTTCAAAATCGATTTTCAAATCTTTTTCAATTAACTACTTGACTTTTTGCTTATTTTACTAATTCATATCTTTTTCAAAACTACCTAAATAATTTTCTCTCTCTAATTTTCGAAAACTCCTAACCACCTTTTCAAAATTCTTTTTAAATTAACTACTTGTTTTAAATTTAAATTTTATTTTATTTCTCTTTTTAAATTTCGAATACTAACCAATAATTAAAATAAAAATAAAAATATTTTCCTTTTATTTTAATTTAAAATTTGAATTCTCTCTCTCTCTCTCTCATCTCTTTCTATTTATTTATTTATTTACTAACACTTCTCTTCTTCTTATAATTCGAACCCTCTCTCCCTCTCTGTGTTCGAATTCTTCATCTTCTCTCTTCTTCATTCTACCCTTCTATTCTTCTACTCACATAAAGGAATCTCTATACTGTGACATAGAGGATTCTTATTCTTTTATGTTCTCTTCTTTTTCATATGAGCAGGAGCAAGGATAAGAACATTCTTGTTGAAGCTGATCCAGAACCTGAAAGGACTCTAAAGAGGAAGTTAAGAGAAGCTAAAGCACAACACTCTGGAGAGGACCTGACAGAATTTTTCGAAAAAGAAGAAAGAGATGGCCGAACCCAACAAGAATGGTGGAGATGCAAGGAAGATGCTTGGTGACTTTATTGCACCCTCTTCTGACTTCTGTGGAAGGAGCATCTCAATTCCTGCAATTGGAGCAAACAACTTTGAGCTTAAACCTCAATTAGTTTCTCTAATGCAGCAGAATTGCAAGTTTTATGGACTTCCATTGGAAGATCCTCATCAGTTTTTAGCTGAATTCTTGCAAATCTGTGACACTGTTAAGACCAATGAGGTTAATCCCGAGGTCTACAAACTTATGCTTTTCCCCTTTGCTGTAAGAGACAGAGCTAGGACATGGTTGGACTCACAACCTAAAGATAGCCTGAACTCTTGGAAAAAGTTGGTCAATGCTTTCTTGGCCAAATTCTTTCAACCTCAAAAGTTGAGTAAGCTTAGAGTGGAAGTTCAAACCTTCAAACAGAAGGAAGGTGAATCCCTCTATGAAGCTTGGGAAAAATACAAGAAATTGATCAGAAGGTGTCCTTCTGACATGTTTTCAGAATGGAGCATCATATGTATATACTATGATAGTCTGTCTGAATTGTCTAAGATGTCATTAGACCACTCTGTTGGAGGATCTCTTCATCTGAAAAAGATGCCTGCAGAAGCCCAGGAACTCATTGAAATGATTGCAAATAACCAGTTCATGTATACTTCTGAAAGGAATCCTGTGAATAATGGGACAACTCAGAAGAAAGGAGTTCTTGAGATTGATACTCTGAATGCAATATTGGCTCAGAACAAAATATTGAATCAGCAAGTCAATATGATTTCTCAGAGTCTGTCTAGAATGCAAGTTACAATAGGCAGTACTAAGGAAGCTTCCTCTGAAGAAGAAGCCTATGACCCTGAGAATCCTGCAATGGAAGAGGTGAATTACATGGGAGAATCCTATGGAAACACCTATAATCCTTCATGGAGGAATCATCCAAATTTCTGATGGAAGGATCAACAGAAGCCTAATCAAGGCTTCAGTAATAATAATGGTGAGAGAAATAGGTTTGGCAATAGCAAACCTTTTCCATCATCTTCTCAGCAACAGACAGAGAATTCTAAGCAGAGCCACTCTGACTTAGCAACTGTAGTCTCTGACCTATCTAAGACCACTCTCAGTTTTATGACTGAAGCAAGGTCCTCCATTAGAAATTTGGAGGCACAAGTGGGTCAATTGAGTAAAAGAGTTACTGAACTCCCTCCTAGTACTCTCCCAAGCAATACAGAAGAGAATCCAAAAAGAGAGAGCAAGGCCATAAATATAACCAACATGGCCGAACCTAGTGAGGAAGAAAAGGCAGTGATTTCCAGTAAGGAAGACCTTAATAGATGTCCACTGGCCTTCAAGGAGTCACCTAATGAGGAACCCAAGGAATCTGAGGCTCATATAGAGACCATAAAGATTCCACTAAACTTACTGTTGCCATTCATGAGCTCTGATGAATATTCTTCCTCTGAAGAGGATGAAGATATTATTGAAGAGCAAGTTGCTCAATATCTGGGAGCAATCATGAAGCTAAATGCCAAGTTATTTGGTAATGAGACTTGGGAGGATGAACCCTCATTGCTCATTAATGAACTAAATGATCTGTTTCAACTGAAATTATCTAAGAAGAAACAGGATCTTGAAAAGTTCTTTATTACCTTGTATCATAGGCACCATGACCTTTGAGAAGGCTCTGGTGACCTGGGTCAGGGATAAACCTCATGCCCCTCTCTGTAATGGAGAAACTAGGGATCTTTGAGGTGCAAGCTGCAAGAATCTCACTAGAGATGGTAGACAATTCAAGGAAACAGGCTTATGGACTTGTAGAGGATGTCTTGGTAAAGGTTGAAGGCCTGTACATCCCTGTTGATTTCATAATCCTAGATACTGGGAAGGAAGAGGATGAATCCATCATCCTTGGAAGACCCTTCCTAGCCACAGCAAGAGCTGTGATTGATGTGGATAGAGGAGAGTTAGTCCTTCAATTGAATGAGGACTATCTTGTGTTTAAGGCTCAAGGATCTTCTTCTGTAACCATGGAGAGGAAGCATGAAAAGCTTCTCTCAACACAGAGTCAAATAGAGCTCCCACACTCAACTTCTAAGTTTGGTGTTGGGAGGCCATCATCAAACTTTGAATCTCTATGAAGCTCTCTAAGAGCTCACTGTCAAGCTATTGACATTAAAGAAGCGCTTATTGAGAGGCAACCCAATGTTATTTAATTATAATTATTTTATTTTCCATTGTTACTTTATGTTTTCTTTAGGTTGATGATCATGTGAAGTCACAAAAACAACTGAAAAGTCAAAAACAGAATGAAAAACAGCATTAAAAATAGCACACCCTGGAGGACAGGCTTATTGGTGTTTAAACGCCAGTAAGGATAGCAGAATGGACGTTTAACGCCCAGCCTGGCAGCATTCTAGGCGTTAAACGCCAGAATGGGTAGCACTCTGGGCGTTTAACGCCAGAAAGGGCTGTTTGGCATCTGGCTGGCGTTAAACGCCAGAAATGGGCATCTGGCTGGCGTTTAATGCTAGAAATTGGCAGCAGAGTGGCGTTAAACGCCAAAATTGGCACAGAATGGGCGTTTGAATGCCAGCATGGTGCATGGACTCAAATTTCTTGACACCTCAGGATCTGTGGACCCCACAGGATCCCCACCTACCCCACATCTTCTTCTCTCTTCTTCACACCTTTCCATAACACTCTTCCCCAAACACCCTTGACCAACTCCATCAAAACCTCTTCCCCAAACACCCCTCACCTATCAAATCCTATCCTCTTCCCCACAACCTCTTCACCACTCACATCCATCCATCATTAAACGTCATCCATCAAATTCAAACCATTTCCCTCCCAAACCCAACCCCTCATACACGGCTACCCTCTCTCCCTTACCCTATAAATACCCCTCCTTACCACCTTCAATTTCACACATCATACACAATACACCCCCTTGGCCGAACCTTCTCCTCACCTCCATCTCCTCCATTTCTTCTTCTTCTACTCCTTTCTTTCTTCTTTTGCTCGAGGACAAGCAAACATTCTAAGTTTGGTGTGGGAAAAGCTAAAGCTTTTTGTTTTCCATAACCACTAATGGCACCTAAGGCCGGAGAAACCTCTAGAAAGAGGAAAGGAAAGACAATTGCTTCCACCTCCGAGTCATGGAAGATGGAGAGATTCATCTCAAAGGTCCATCAAGACCACTTCTATGAAGTTGTGGTCAAGAAAAAGGTGATTCCTGAGGTCCCCTTTGATGACATGTCACCATGTCATGTTTTTCTATGCTTTTTCATACAAGAAATTTATGATTAGTGCTTAAATATTGCATTCTTTGGTGCTTAAATGGTATATTTCTTTGATCTTTTGATTTGATAAACTTTGTAGGAAATAAGAAGAAAAAGAAGCAAAAAGAGCACAAAATAAGCTAAAAAGAAGAAAAGAGGAATTTTGGGCACACTTTGAAGTTGGAGCACACTTTGGAGGCTTAGGCCACGCTTCTAAAAGCGTGACCCATGACCAAATCAAGGAAGAGAAGCGTGGCCCAAAGGAAGAAAAGCGTGGCTCAAAACAAAGAGCAAGAGAGGACAAAAAAGCTTGAACTAAAGTTTGCCTCAAACTTTAGCTCAAACTTTTGGAGGAGCTTGACTACACCCTGGAGGGAGCAAAAGCTTGTGCCAACGTTTGCCTCAAGCTTTTTGGCAAACGTTGGCACCACAAAACAAACACCCTGGAGGAAAAAGCTTGCGCCAACGTTTGCCTCAAGCTTTTTGGCAAACGTTGGCGCCACACACCTCACAGCCTGAAGGGGTATACTTCCAACAAGAATAACTTGAGCTACAGAGCTCCAAATGAGGTGATTCCAAGAGAAATGGAAAGTAGGAATCGAGAGCTTTCCAAGCATATATGGTACTGTATGGTGGACACTAAAATTGAGGGAGAAAACTGCCCCGCAATGTGCATAAACGAACATGGTGGCAACCTGCAGTGACGCCAACTGACCTCTGCACCTTCGACGGAGTATAACTCGAGCTGTGAAGCTCCAATTGATGCGCTTCCAAAGGCATTGGAAAGTAGACATTCAGGGCTTTCCAAAAATGTATAATAGTATGGGGTGGACAATATGTTTGAGCCTCCAGAACTGGCGTTTTCGACCACGTTTCAGGCAAACTTTACCTCAAACGCTGCACACCAAGGCCAGCGACCTTGTCCTCTTCAAATGAGCATAACATGAGTTGTAGATGTCCAATTGAGGTGATTCCAATTGGGTTAGAAAGAGGACATTCAGAGCTTTCTAACCATATATAATAGTCTATAGTGGGCATGAAATTTGCAACTTTGACAAGCAGACAAAGTAGTACCCCAACATGCATGCAAGAAGGCCCAACGTTTGGCTAAAAGTTTGACCTCAAACTTTAGCCCAAACGTTGGTAGCAGCAAATAAGGGCAGCTGGTATAAAAAGTTTGAGTAAAAGTTTGCCTCAAACTTTTACTCAAACTTTTACTCAAACTTTTATTATTCATGGCCCGGTTCACAATGGGTTTCTCTCCAACTCCAAGAGCAATCAACAGAGGCTTTTGTCAACCCAATTCCATCAAGAGTAAGGGCCCAATTGACACCACTCAAAGGCATAAGAGATAGTTAGAATAGAAATTTTATTTTAATTGTAATTTGTTTTGGATTTCATTTTCATTTTGTAAAAATGCCTATAAATAGGCATCTGTTTCATTTTATTAAGAGGAGGCGAGCTCCACTAGGGAGCATTAGGAATACAGAACTCTCTCTCTTTAGTTTTTTTCCTTTTTGTTTTGAATCTTGGGTTGAGAATTGAAGAAATTCTATTTCAATCTCAACTTGAGAATTCTCTCTGTTTTCCTCTTCTGCAAACTTTCAGTGAATTGCAATTTGAATTAAAACTCTCTTTACTGCTTTCATCTTCATTTCTTTTGCAAATTGTTCTTTATTGGATCAAGAAAGGAATTGAGATCTAGACTTGGTCTCTAGTCTCATCCAACCCCTAAGATCTTCAACTTTCCTTTAGTTATTGCAATTGTGCTACATTTTCACTTTCTGTTTGGTTCTTAAATTTAATTTACATTTCCTGCACAATTTTAAATTCCTCTGCAATTGCTCTAAATTCTGATTCACTGCAATTTTGCTTCTCTATTTACATTGCTCTCAATTTACTTTCCAGCAATTTAAATTTCCAGTTGCGTGATCTATTGTTCTCTTTAATTTCCAACACCCCAGCCCCTTTACTTTTCATGCAATTTACATTTCTTGTCATTTAAGTTTCAGTTATTTTACTTTCTTGTTCTTTAAGTTACTTGTAATTTTACTTTCTGCACTTTATAATTCCTGCAAATTTACTTTCTGTTGGTTACAATTTCACACAATTCACTTCAATGTTAGCTTGACTAAACTAATCACCCACTAAAGTTGCTTGATCCATCAATCCTCATGGGATCGACCTCACTCACGTGAGTTTTACTACTTGATGCGACCCGGTGCACTTGCCGGTTAGTTTCGTGTCAGATCGTTTTCCACACATCAAGCTCAAAAAGAGTGAATATCCGGAGATCTGACATGAAGTTCAAAAAAGAGGTTGGAAAATCCTCACCAACCCCATTCAACAAGTCGAGATCTTAATGGTTCAAGAGTTCTATGCCAATGCATAGATCACTAAAAACCATGACCAAAATGTGAACCCGAACCCAAAGAATTGGCTCACAATGGTTCGGGGGAACTACTTGGATTTTAGTCCGGAAAATGTGAGGTTAGCATTCAACTTGCCAATGATGCAAGGAGATCCTCACCTTTTCACTAGAAGGGTCAACTTTGATCAAAGGTTGGACCAAGTCCTTAGGGACATTTGTGTGGAAGGCGCTCAATGGAAGAGAGACTCAAGAGGCAAGCCAGTTCAACTAAGAAGGCTTGACCTCAAACCTGTGGCTAGGGGATGGTTGGAGTTCATCCAACACTCTATCATTCCTACTAGCAACCAGTCTGAAGTTACAATAGACCGGGCTATCATTATCCATAGTATCATGAATGGAGAGGAAGTAGAATTTCATGAGATCATATCTTTAGAACTCTATAAGGTGGCAGACAAGCCCTCCACTTTGGCAAGGTTAGCCTTCCCTCATCTCATTTGTCACCTATGTAATTCAGCTGGAGTTGTCGTAGAGGAAGACACCCTCATTAAAGAGGACAAGCCCATCACTAAGAAAAGAATGGAGCAAACAAGAGAGCCCACTCATGGACCTCAACAAGAGCATGAGGAAATTCCTCATCATGAAATCCCTGAGATGCCTCAAGGGATGCATTTTCCTCCACAAAACTATTGGGAGCAAATCAACACCTGCCTAGGAAAATTGAGTTCCAACATGGGACAACTAAGGATGGAGCACCAAGAGCATTCCATCCTCCTCCATGAAATTAGAGAAGACCAAAGAGCCATGAGGGAGGAGCAACAAAGGCAAGGAAGAGACATAGAAGAGCTCAAGCACTCCATAAGATCTTCAAGAGGTAGAACTAGCCACCATCACTAAGGTGGACCCGTTCTTTAATTTCCTTGTTCTTATTTTTCTCTATTTTTCAAAAATTATGCTTTATATTTTGTCTATGTTTGTGTCTTTCTTACATGATCATTAGTGTCTAGTGTTTATGTCTTAAAGCTATAAATGTCCTATGAATCCATCACCTTTCTTAAATGAAAAATGTTTTAATTGCAAAAGAACAAGAAATGCATGATTTCGAATTCTATCTTGAAATTAGTTCAATTATTTTGATGTGGTGGCAATACCTTTTGTTTTCTGAATGAATGCTTGAACAGTGCATATTTTTTATATTGTTTATGAATGTTAAAATTGTTGGCTCTTGAAATAATAATGAAAAAGGAAAAATGTTATTGATGATTTGAAAATCATAAAATTGATTCTTGAAGCAAGAAAAAGCAGTGAAAAGCTTGCGGAAAAAAATAATATGCGAAAAAAAGGGAAGAAAAAGAAAAAGCAAGCAGAAAGAGCCAATAGCCCATTAAACCAAAAGGCAAGGGTAAAAAGGATCCAAGGCTTTGAGCATTAATGGATAGGAGGGCCCAAAGGAATAAAATCCTGGCCTAAGCGGCTAAACCAAGCTGTCCCTAACCATGTGCTTGTGGCATGAAGGTGTCAAGTGAAAAGCTTGAGACTGAGCAGTTAAAGTCGTGGTCCAAAGCAAAAAGAGTGTGCTTAAGAGCTCTAGACACCTCTAACTGGGGACATTAGCAAAGGTGAGTCACAATCTGAAAAGGTTTACCCAGTTATGTGTCTGTGGCATTTATGTATCCGGTGGTAATACTGGAAAACAAAATGCTTAGGGTCATGGCCAAGACTCATAAAGTAGTTGTGTTCAAGAATCAACATACTGAACTAGGAGAATCAATAACACTATCTAAATTTTTAGTTCCTATAGATGCCAATCATTCTGAACTTCAAAGGATAAAGTGAGATAATTGTGATGAGTAGATAATTTATACCCTTTTTGGCATTATTTTTACATAGTTTTTAGTATGATTTAGCTACTTTTTATTATATTTTTATTAGTTTTTATTTAAAAATCACATTTCTGGACTTTACTATGAGTTTGTGTGTTTTTCTATAATTTCAGGTATTTTCTGGCTGAAATTGAGGGACCTGAGCAAAAATATGATTCAGAGGGTGAAAAAGGACTGCAGATGCTGTTGGATTCTGACCTCCCTGCACTCGAAGTGGATTTTCTGGAGCTACAGAAACCCAATTGGTGTGCTTTCAATTGAGTTGGAAAGTAGACATCCTGGGCTTTTCTGAAATATATAATAGTCTATACTTTGCCTGAGATTTGATGGCCCAAACTGACATTCAATGTCAGCCTAAAACATCTTGGCGTAAAACACCCAAACTGGCACTAGAATTGGAGTTAAATGCCCAAACTGGCTCTAAAGCTTGTGTTTAACTCCAGGAACAGCCTATGCACGTGAAAGCTTCAATGCTCAGCCCAAGCACACACCAAGTGGGCCCCGGAAGTAGATTTCTGCACTATCTGCACTTAGTTACTCATTTTCTGTAAACCCAGGTTACTAGTTTAGTATAAAAACTACTTTTAGAGATTCATTTTACATCTTTGGAATATCTTTTGATCACCATAGACTATCATTTGGGAGGCTGGCCTCATGGCCATGCCTAGAACTTTCACTTATGTATTTTCTACGGTGGAGTTTCTACACCCCATAGATTAAGGTGTGGAGCTCTACTGTTCTTTATGAATTAATGCAATTACTACTATTTTCTATTCAATTCATTCCTACTTCTTCTCCAAGATATACTCTTGTTCTTAATTCAGTTAAGTCAGAATAAAGGGGTGACCCGTGACAATCACCCAATCCTCAATACTCCCTTAGCCAAGATCGCGTGCCGGACAACCACAAAGCGGTCTACATGATGTTCAACGTAGTCATTGGACGACAGCTAGAGTATACTCTCTTGGATATCTAATACATGGACCGAGTCCGTGAGATTAGTATCTTCGTGGTATAGGCTAGAACCATTGGTAGCATTCCTGAGATCCGGAAAGTCTAAACCTTGTCTGTGGTATTCTGAGTAGGATCTGGGAAGGGATGACTGTGACGAGCTTCAAACTTGCGAATGTTGGGCGCAGTGACAGTGTGCAAAAGGACAATGGTCTTATTCCGACACTAGCGGGAACCGACAGATGATTAGCCGTGCGGTGACAGCGCATATGAATTTGTTTTCATCCGAGAGGATCATACAGCTTGCCATGGAAGGAGGTAACGCATGGTTGGAAGAAGGCAATAGGAAAGCAGATGTTCAGAAGCAACAAAGCATCTCCATACGCTTATCTGAAATTTCCACCAATGAATTACATAAGTAAATTTATTTTATTTTATGTTTTATTTATATTTTAATTATCAAAACCTCATAACCATTTGAATCCGCCTGACTAAGATTTACAAGATGACCATAGCTTGCTTCAAGCCGACAATCTTCGTGGGATCGACCCTTACTCACGTAAGGTTTATTACTTGTACGACCCAGTACACTTGCTAATCACGATTTCCCACACCAGTTATTACTTGACGATAAATTTGGTGCACTTGCCAAAAGAACGGATTCATCATTTTTATATGGGGAGTGAATTCGACTCATCAGGCAACTAAAGAAAACAATTAATAAAGAGAGACATTCATGGCAAGGATTGAGAATATAGGCTTTCTATCCTAGTCACTAATAACAATAATTAACAAGAATTTATCCTATTTCGTCATCTCGAAGGTACAATGTTATCTTCACACAAGAGGAAGTCAAATAAGACTAGCTAATCTCAATCCAAAAGTCCTAATCAACTTACTAATTGAATTAGCAAAAGATTAGCGTTAATGGAAACAATATTCGCTAACAAACTCTAGATAACCAACATGAGTTGGGTATTCATGACTCAAGATTTCCTAATTCCTCTTTCCAAGCCAAGAATGCTCAAAAAGCTACTCTAACATCCAACCAAGCATTTTGTCAAACACTTGGAAGGCATAAAAGGAAAGCATATTAATTTTCAAGAAAGAATAAAATCTACAACTACCCAATTACAAGGAAACAATAACAACAACTCAAATCAACAATAAAAGAACATAAAACATGAATTGCATTAAAGAAAATCCAAATCAAACAAGAATTCATCAATAAACTAAAGAGCCATAAAATGGGGAATTAACAATGAAAACTAAGAGGATTAAGATATAGGAACAAGAAATTACAAGGAAAACTAAAGGAAAACAAGAATTGAACCCTAGATCTAAGATGCAAAGTACCCTAAGAACCCTAATTCTAGAGAGAAGAGGGAGCTTTTCTCTCTAGAAAACTAAACTACATGATGCTAACCTACAACTAATTGCTCCCTCCCCCCCCCCTTTTCCTAAGCTTGAATTTTGTATGAAATAGCCTTAGGAATGAGTTGGATTTGGGCCTGGGCAGCTCAGAAATCGCCCCTAGCATTTTCACTTTAATGAGGTCATGTGCTGTGATGACTTGCATCATCTACCCTTCTTTCTTGCATAAAGAAGACCATAAAAGAGCATAAAGCTCATTTAATCAGTACAATTCATACATTATTTGATGAATATTATGGTACACTACTTTGAGATGAGTTGTGCTGAATTTCAGGTGAGAAAAGCATCAAAAATTGGGTAGAAGACAAACAAGAAGCTGGGCGTGTGAAACTGGCATGCCACTTGAAGCAAACGCCACAAAAATCCACTGGCGTGGCACGCCAAGAGCTGGGCGTGGCACGCCAGTACTAAAGTCCAGAGAAGAAGTCCAAGCATGCATGTGGGCATGGCACGCCAGAGACTGCGCGTGGCACGCTAATACAAAATTCCAGAGAGCTACAATGGAGGACACAAAAGGGGTGTGGCACGCCAACTCACCATTCCAAGAAGAACCTTCACTATGGCGTGCCACTTGGTGTCGAAGGCATGGTACGCCAGCCCAAGAAGTCACTTGGGCGTGCCACTTGAGAACCCAGGCATGGCACGCCAAGCTTGAAGAGTTCACAAATCCATGAGCATACCACTTGAGCAGCATGGTGTGGAATACTGGTACAACAATCCAGAGAAGAGGCTGAAGGCAATTGAAGACTGGGCGTGCCACTTGAGCAACCAGGCATGGCACGCCAATGCACAAAGGACCAAAAGCAAGGACTAGGCGTGCCACTTGGTATCAAAGGCGTGGCATGCCAACCTTAGCATTTCACTATGGCGTGCCACTTGAAGACTGAGGCGTGGCACGCCAACTGTAACGACCCAACTTCCAATATGTCATGATCGTACCAAAAGTAAGGCGTTACTGACCTGTTTTTCTTATTAACTATTTACTATTAAGCCTTTAGTTCGATATCGCAATTCAATTTTAGTAAAAATACCAGAAATTTTTGTTTTTATTAATTAAAATCATATAGCAAACATCACCAAGTAATAATAATCACATAATTATTAATAATAGTAATATTATACAAAAGAATTTAAATAAAATTCAGGTACAACTCCTATCCCTCTGCATAAAATAAAAACCTTAAGCAGTAAGGGCGAGGAAATTTTATGAAAGAATCTCAAGTCATAAACTTAACTCGTAAATAAATTCTAGAATCGCCCGCAGCTTCAAACTGAATCTTCGTACCTGTGTCACTGAAAGAGTGGAAGATTTTGGGGTGAGAACAAACCACACGTTCTCAGTAGGGAATGGGAATGCCGTAAAAGTAATGATTAACATGCAAATAATTAACTTTGCTTAATAAACCATCTTTGTTAAATCCCTTGAAATACTTTTTAATCTTACTTTAGATAAATAATTACTTTCTTTAAATCTCTAAACCCAAAACAGATCTCAATCGCAAAACTTGTCATATTAAATATATTTCAGCCACATAATTGATTCTCAGTCATAACGACAGATATTAATCATCTTTTCCCATTCACAAACTACTAGCACAAGTAAGAAACTCAATTCAACACGCAAAGGAATTACAATAAGACAAACAGCACAAAGAAGTAATACAGGCAAACACAACCAAATGTAAATGCACAACCAATATGATGCATGTCTATCCTAAGCAGGCCATGAGCTCACGTGTCGGTTTACACCCTACAGCCCGACATTACCTAGGAACAAGTCCCAGATATGGCTTCCCTTTGTGTCCTTAGTGCATATGTGTCGGTGGTAAGAATACCACTCCTTCGTGACTACCGGCAGTCGGCGCGAAGCCCGACCCCATTATATACGCACAAGGGGAAACAGTGATCCTCAGTTCGTGGGCGTCCCCGAGATCAATTCACAAACAAAACAGAGATCTTCAGTTCGTGGGTTATACCCGAGATCAATACACAGCAAACAATGATCTTCAGTTCATGGGCTATACCCGAGATCAATATACAACAATTCATGGGTTATTCCCGTAATCAATAATTATCAGTCCGTGTGTTTTTCCCGCATATAAAACAAATAACAATCTATAGGTTTTCCCCGAGATCAATGATCATTCAGTTCGTGGGTACTTCCCGAATTTTACCAATTATCAATTCATGGGTTTTCCCCGTAGTTAAACAACTAACAGTTCGTGGGGTATTCCCGCCTTTTATCATTTTTCATTATCCTTTTCTCAATCTCAACAATCCACAAATCAATCTTCATTCTCTTTATCCCATTGAATCCTTAACACATCTTCTTAAACCTTTCTTAACTTTCTCAAGCATTTGTTCATGAAAATCTTAATCCTCATTTCAGTTCATAATCTCTACTTTAACAATCTTAATTCAAAACTAATTTTAGAACTATTTTTTTTTTAGTTTAACCCTCTTCAAAAGACTTAAGTAAATCATATATTTTAAATTCACTAAATACTTTTGAAAATATAATCCTCTCATTAAAATTATTCAAATAAAATTCTTCCACGTTTACTAACTTCCCAAAGACTCAAAAATCATCTCTCTCTTTACTATTCAAATTCAAATATTATAAATTCATCAAACTTCTAAAAAGTAAACCTTTATTTCAAGCTTAAAACATAATTCTTTTCATATTGAATCAATCTCAAAACATAGTTTCTTTTTTTAATAGTTTAATTTTGAAACATAAACCTTTCTTTGGTAAATCGAATTTAAAATAGAATAATTCTTTTCTTAACTAAATAAAAGTCAAGTAATATAATTTTTCCAAATTCAAAAGTTCTAAAATAACTTTTCAAATAAAATCTCAGATTTTTTTATAAAATTTCGGCAGCACCTCCCCTAAAACTCGGACTTAACCACCCTTACGGGTTTCCTCTTTCTCAACATCTCATCAAACCTTTCTCAACAATTGCCACAATAATATATTCTCAAAAATATTTGATAATAGTATAGAAAATATATTTCTCAAATTCCATATCCAATTAATCACCAAAACAACATCGGCAGTCTAATTTCAGTTTTATTTAAAAATATCAAACGAATTCGGAATTATGCAAACCTTATATCCACGTGTCCGTCTCAGATTAAGTTTCCTATTAAACCAAAAATCATAGTTTTTCGCTGGCTCTAGCTTCGGGAATATAAGTAAAACCATGACTGCTCTATAGTGCCTTAAAACCAGAAGATAGCAGCAGCGTACAACATTCGAAATTTCATATAAAATCCAAATTAAATCTAACAACCTTAAAAGTTAATGTGGTTAAACATGACTTATCTAAATTTCTTTCTCAATTGGTTCCAGAGTCATACCATTTTTAATGAAAGAGTTACGTAGCTTGGAAATTAAGTAATTTTCTGCTGAAATCTGTTTTACAAATCATTGAACACAACCTCTTCCAAGTCCCATAATTCACTTCTTAAAACATAGAATACCCTGAAATTTTAATCATAATAACTAAACATATTCAACTTTCACCTCCAATTGGTTGCATCTCAATATCATTCCAGAAATAAAAATTATAAAGTCTTAAAGTTACTGACTTAGAAAACAAAACCTGATTTTTACTGCATAATACGTCTTACTTTAAAAATCCATAACTTTAAAACCACAACTCTAAAAATTCTAAATTTTTATGAAATTAAAGTACTAGGACCAGAGTTTCATTTAAAATTGGTTCCATTTCAAAATTCAAACTGGAGAATTTTTAATAGAGGAAACAAGTTGCTGCTGTCTTAAGCGTCCTGCAGAAAACCAGATTTGGCATTCCTAATTCAAAAATTACCATAAATCATAAACTTAATGAAAAAGTCTCAAATTCACCAGTCCAGCTTCGTATATCCCAAAGCTTAATCCAGATTTGGTCCCACGCAATTCCGATTATCACAGAATTAGTTATAGATTTTCAAAGTCTCCGGCTTCATTTAAAAGTAATGCAGAAAATCAAGTTTTACATTTTAACTTTGAAAAATCTTAACTAGTTCTATAGTTAATTCAAACTTCCCAAAATTGAATTCCAACAACAACTTTAATTACAGTTTACTCAGCCTTTACTCTCATATCATTTCGATTATCGTTGAATAACTGATTCACTTCCAAAGTCATCTTTTAATCTCAAAAATCAGATTTTCAGCAACTAGTTCAACATTTTAAGATTCAATCTTCCAATTATTTCTTAAGCCCAACCTCAATTAATCACTAACTAAACCCATTACAATAAACCAACTCAACAGCAATAGTTTCAATTTGACCCATCAAAATACCGAAATCACAATAATCTCTCATCAAACAATTTATAATTCAATCTCACAAAATCAACAAATTCAACTAAAGTTCCAATAAAAAATCTCAATCATTCCAATCATAATTTCAGCCACACAACTCAACTAATTCAGTATAATCACATAGAGTCAGAACTTTTCAACAATTCCATCCATATCAGAGAAAACATTATCAATTACAACTTCAAACACTCACAACAAAGCCCAAAGACATTCACAGCCACATTTAATTCCAGTCACAGCTCAAAATATTTACAACAACTAACAAATTTCAAATGCATTTCAGGTCATTCATGACAATTAAGAAATTCTAAACCATTGTTAACCATTTGCACTTATTCAAATAACTTGGTGGGCATTCTAAATTAAAAACGTTAAATCCCCTACCTCAATGTCGCATTAACAACGCAACTAAACCAAACATCAGGCTCAATAACATTTTTCTGATGAGTTCCCTTCCTCCGGCAACAACACAGCAGCTCCGAACCTACGTAGCAGCATCAGAATCATCAAAGGCAGCTCCAACATTGGCTCCCAGCGACTCCAACAGCAATACCCACGGCGGCAGAGATTCAGGTAACTGCGAAAATCAAAAGCAGAGGAAGAACAGAGGACAACTGTGAGCAGGGACAAGGATGAATTACATCAGAGTCAAAATAGCAACTTCGGCGACCCTCACCAGCAAGAACAGAACCAACGTAACTTCAAGGGGCTGAGATAGCAAACCCTAAGAAATAGAAACGGAATTTTGGAGTAGCAGCAGCGGTGCTGGTGGCTCAAAGCAGCAAGAACGCGATGCCGGATCACCTCCCGTGACGGCAAGCTTCGCCGACGGCAGAGGCGCAACCAGAAGCTTCGGCAGCGGCGGATCTGGTGGTGGTTCAGACGAAGACAACGCCGGCGACTGGGAGAAACTAGCTCCGACGGCGCACGGGTTTCCTTCCTCCTCCTCTCTTTAATCGCGTCACTCCCTCTCTTCGCGACGGTGGCACGGCAGCAGTGACGAGCTTCAGCGGCGGCGAATCACTGGAGGCGGAGGTTTGGCAGTGGTGAACAGCTTCTCTTCCTCTGTGCGCACTCTGCTCCTTGACAAGAGGATTTTTACCAGTAAAGAGATTCATAGAAATAGTCACGTTGTAGATATAGTCTCTAATCCGACAAAAATCCCTTCGTACAAACGTTTTGGGTGTCACAAGTAACAAACCCCTTTAAAAATTGTTAACCGAGTATTCAAACCTCGGGTCGTCTTCTCAAGGAACTACAAGGAAGTATATTCTTATTATTGGCTATAGAGGTTGTAATCGGGGTTTAGAAGATGAGAGGCAAGTAATTTGAATGACAGGTAAAGTAAATGGCAATTAAAAATAAATAATCACTGTAAAGCAAACTTTTGGCAAGGTAAGAGAAGTTGGAGGTCCAACGTAGTTATCTCTTTCAACTATAATGAAAGTTGAATCTAAACTCCACTTGATCAACCTGTACCAGGGCAAGGAAAGTCAAGGGACTAATTAAATTGACCTTTGAATCCTATTTATTTCCTAAGAAAAGGTTGGGATTACTTAAGTTCAGTTCAATTAGCAAGATAACGATTATCAATTATGTTGAGTTTAATAACTGTTGAGTTACTAAATTCTTAACCAGAACTAAAAGGGGAAAAAGTAAAATTGCTGGAATAATAAAAATGTCCTTAGATGGGAAGCAATGGTAACTTAAATCAAAGAAAACAATCATAAACTGAAAATACCTCAATTATCATTAATTCAAATAATAGTCTGTAACATGGAAGAATTCTTAGATCAAATTATAATAATCAATTCAAATGTTGGAATAAATAAATAGAAGTAAAACTAAAATAAAAGAACATTAAACCTGGGATCCAGAGTTACTCTTAAAACAAGAAGAAATCCTAAATCCTAAAAGAGAGAGAGAAGATCTCCCTCTCAACTAAATCTAAATCATTGAAAGGTAAAATATGCGAGCTCTCTTTGAATGGGTGCATTCCCACACTTTATAACCTCTGGTCTATGCTGTCTGTACTTGGATCTGGGCCAAAAAGGGCTTCAAAATTTGCTGGGGGCGTATTCTGTAATTTCTGGTGCGTGGCCTCTGTCACGCGTGCGTGTGGGTCACGCGGTCGCGTCATTTGGAGCTTTTCCTTGCCACGCGGTCGCGTCAGTCATGCGACCGCGTCATATGCGTTCTGCTTAAGGCGCGCGGTCGCGTCAGTCATGCGGCCGCGTCGCTGCTGATTCGTGCTTGGCACGCGATCGCGTCATCCATGCGATCGCGTGAATACCAGTTTCCTTAAAGCTCCGTTTTGCTTTCTCCTTCCATTTTAGTATGTTTCCTTTTCCATCTTTTAAGTCATTCTGCCTTAGAAAATCTGAAACTACTCAACATACTGATCATGGCATCGAATGGAAATAAAGGTAATTAAAATAATTAATTTTTAAAGCTTAGGAAACATGTTTTTCATTTACATCACATAATAAGGAAGGGAAAGTAAAATCATGTAATTAATGTGAATAAGTAGGTGAAGGATTGTATAAATCACTCAAATTAAGCACAAAAGAACTCATGAAATATGGGTTTATCAACCTCCCTACACTTAAACACTAGCATGTCCTCATGCTAAATCCAAGGTAAATAATTAAGGTTGAAGTGATGGAATGTCATGCAATGCAACCTAATTTAAATGCAACTACCTAAATGAATTATGCATCATGCAACCCTAATTTATTCACTCATATATAAAGCTTACATGTAGCCAAGTTAATTCATATTCCCAAGGAGTCATGTATATATACATAGCCAACCCTTAAATAATAAAGCAATTTAGCAAATGAGATGGAAAAGAAAATATTTGTATAAACTTGCAAAATAATTAGTAAATTTGAGCACAGATATATGTTGATGAGTTATTGAACCCTCACTGGATTTTGTGTTTACTCTCTAGTCACTCAGTGTTTATTGGGTTTATTCACTATATTTTTCTTTTTATTCTTACTTTCTATAGCTTTGTTCTTCATCTAACCAATCAACAATTATAGAATATAGTCATACCAAAAAGTCATGAGGTCTTTAATTGAGGTTGTAATGGGGCTAATGTAAGGGTAAGGATTTATGTATAGGGTTAAGTGAGCTAAATAAGTGAATCCTTAATTAGACTAAGATATCACTTAACATACATATTTAGTAAAATAAAATCTTTTTTACCTATTTTCCCATATTATCCCACTTATTGTTACATGCTCATGTTTCACTTTTTATTTTTATCCCATGTGCATTGTTTTTATTTTGCATTAGGGAATTTCTTTTGTATCCCCTTTTATTTAGATGCTGAAAAATAACTTTTTTTTTTTAAAACTTGAAAAATGCAGAATGCAATGATTAACATGAATGTTATGCATGATTCCAGGTTTAATAAATTAAAATGAAAAAGGAAAAATGAAAGCAATTAACAAGAAATAAATTGAAAAAGAAGCGACCATATCATGGTGGGTTGTCTCCCACCTAGCACTTTTAGTTAAAGTCCTTAAGTTGGACATTGGAGGGGTATCCTGTTATGGTGGCTTATGTTTAAATTCGTCCAAAAATCTCCACCAATACTTGGAATGCCAATAGTCTCCGGGGTCCCAAACTAAGCACGCAAAGCTTCCGAACAACTTTAAATATATTGTTAGGCTCCCAGGATGACAAATGTCAGAATAAACTCTAGGATTCCAAGCCTTGCTTTTAAATCCGCCTCCGTCTTGATCTGCATGTTTCCATTCGGGCGGGTTAAAAAGTAGAATCTCACCTTGGTGACCAAACGTTTTCCTTGATCCATGTAATTGAGCATGATACCAATCCGTGTACTTCGAAGTGAAGTGTGGAACCTTATTGAGCCTTGTGCACCAGCTTTGAGTACGAGCCATTTCCCTCTTACTCTTAAAGCCGCAGAGAGCTCTAAGCTGGCCATCTGTTTCAAGCAAACCATATTCAAGTGAATAAGTAAAGTTATAAGTTAAGGATTGTACCCACTTGAAGCTTGTATTAGGTGGTAATGGCCTTAGGATAGGTGTTTTTGGTGGTTCTGCAAGTTCTGTTTCCTTGTGCTCTTCTGTGAATTCCTCCACTTCTTTGCAAAGATCTTCAATTGTATCTGTGTCCTGGTCAAAGTCTTCTGTGTCTTCCTCATCACTTGAGTCATAGATTGGAGGTTGAGAGAAATCTACCTCTGCATCATCTTCATATTCACTTGGGGAAGATTCTTCGATCTCAGAGAATTCACTTGCGGATGCAAGTTCATCACTAAGAGAGCTAGACTTGTGACTATCATCATCAAGGGAATTTGTTTCTTGGATTATTCCGTCTGATTCTTCATAAACGATTTGCCTTGGAGAAATATCCTCCTTAGCATCAACTGTAGCATCCTGGATGGAGTTTTCCTCAATTCTGGATTCCCATGGAGGTTCAGCATCTCCTAGATCTTCAACTAACTCTTCTTCTTGAACAAAGACAGCTTCTTCTAATTGTTCCAGTATAAATTCATGCTCTGTCTTGTCCACTGGAGTTTCTGGCACTTCCTTCATGCTCTGCACTTCATTGGGCTATCCACATGGAGCTGTGGTTGATCCTTGTATATTTGAGCGCCTAGAAGCCCATTGAATCATCGCTTGCTCTAATTGTTTAATGGTTGTTTGGAATTTAATTACTGTTTCCCTTAGGCGATCCTCTGCTTCTTGGGTTGCTGGACTTGGACATGCTACAAAGGAAAGTGGTGGTGGTTGGGAGCGATTGGATTGGTATTAGGGTAAGGATGGATCATATGGTGGCGAATGGTGAAGAGAAGCTTGTGAGTGTGGTGGTTCAAGGTTATGTTGAAAGGGTGGTTTATATGTACGGGGTGGGGCTTGTTGGTAGTTACAAGGTTGTCCACCATGTCTTTCAGCTGGGTATGCATTATGGAATGGTCTTTGTCCAGGATATCTCGGAGGGTGTTGCTGCCAAAAGGGTTGATTAGGTCCTCTTGGTTCCATCCATCCTTGATTGGTCTGACCTTGATGCACATTCCTGCTGTAACTTTTATTTCCTTTAATAACATTAGAACCAAACTCAAAGCGAGAGGGGTGAGAGTTCATAGTAGCAAATAAAGGTAAAAAGGGAAAACAAAAAATAAATAAACAAGCAAAAGAAAAATATTTACAATAACCAATAATAAGGCACACGTTAGCAGTTCCCTGGCAACGGCGCCATTTTGACGAGAGGATAGCAGTAAAGAGATTCATAGAAACAGTCGCGTTGTAGATATAGTCTCTAAACCGACAAAAATCCCTTCGTACAAACGTTTTGGGTGTCACAAGTAACAAACCCCTTTAAAAATTGTTAACCAAGTATTCAAACCTCGGGTCGTCTTCTCAAGGAACTGCGAGGAAGTATATTCTTATTATTGGCTATAAAGGTTGTAATCGGGGTTTAGAAGATGAGAGGCAAGTAATTTGAATGACAGGTAAAGTAAATGGCAATTAAAAATAAATAATTACTGTAAAGCAAACTTTTGGCAAGGTAAGAGAAGTTGGAGGTCCAACGTAGTTAACTCTCTCAACTATAATGAAAGTTGAATATAAACTCCACTTGATCAACCTGTACCAGGGCAAGGAAAGTCAAGGGACTAATTAAATTGATCTTTGAATCCTATTTATTTCCTAATAAAAGGTTGGGATTACTTAAGTTCAGCTCAATTAGCAAGATAACGATTATCAATTATGTTGAGTTTAATAACTGTTGAGTTACTAAATTCTTAACCAGAACCAAAAGGGGAAAAAGTAAAATTGCTGGAATAATAAAAATGTCCTTCGATAGGAAGCAATGGTAACTTAAATCAAAGAAAACAATCATAAACTGAAAATACCTCAATTATCATTAATTCAAATAATAGTCTGTAACATGGAAGAATTCTTAGATCAAATTATAATAATCAATTCAAATGTTGGAATAAATAAATAGAAGTAAAACTAAAATAAAAGAACATTAAACCTGGGATCCAGAGTTACTCTTAAAACAAGAAGAAATCCTAAATCCTAAAAGAGAGAGAGAAGATCTCCCTCTCAACTAAATCTAAATCATTGAAAGGCAAAATATGCGAGCTCTCTTTGAATGGGTGCATTCCCACACTTTATAACCTCTGGTCTATGCTGTCTGTACTTGGATCTGGGCCAAAAAGGGCTTCAAAATTTGCTGGGGGCGTATTCTGTAATTTCTGGTGCGTGGCCTCTGTCACGCGGTCGCGTCATTTGGAGCTTTTCCTTGCCACGCGGTCGCGTCAGTCATGCGACCGCGTCATATGCGTTCTGCTTAAGGCGCGTGGTCGCATCAGTCATGCGGCTGCGTCGCTGCTGATTCGTGCTTGGCACGCGATCGCGTCATCCATGAGATCGCGTGAATACCAGTTTCCTTAAAGCTCCGTTTTGCTTTCTCCTTCCATTTTAGTATGTTTTCTTTTCCATCCTTTAAGTCATTCTGCCTTAGAAAATCTGAAACTACTCAACATACTGATCACGGCATCGAATGAAAATAAAGGTAATTAAAATAATTAATTTTTAAAGCTTAAGAAACATGTTTTTCATTTACATCACATAATAAGGAAGGGAAAGTAAAATCATGTAATTAATGTGAATAAGTAGGTGAAGGATTGTATAAATCACTCAAATTAAGCACAAAAGAACTCATGAAATATGGGTTTATCACTCCTCCCTTCCACCAATCAGCAACAGCAACGCAGATAGGGTGCGGCGCGATGGCAACGGAACGGCGGCGCGGCAGCGGGGCAACAGCTCTTCCCGCCCTCTTTTCTATGCTCTTTGTGCTCTTTCTCTCTGCGTTTCTTTCTTTTTTTTGTGTGTGTGTGGTGTGTTTAGGAAGAAAGGGGGGTGGAGGCTGCGTTCAGAAGCTGAGGAAAGGGAAACATTAGGGTTAGGGTTTCTAGGATTTGGGAAAATTAGGATTTCTGAATGAATTTGGGAATTAGGGTTAGAAATTAGGATTTTATAAAATAATATGGATAGATATGAATAGATATTTTGATAAAATCGGAGGATAGAATAATCTTAAAATCCAATATACTCTATTAAAAATATTTAGAAACATTATTTATCAACATATTGCTAAGTTGAATTAATTATTTCTAGTTTAAATTATAAAATAAGCATATTAATCATATAATTATAAAATATAGTTTAAACTCAATATTAGTTATTCAAATTAAATAATATAACTTCTCATTATTTTTTTATCTCCAAAACTTTAATTTCAAATTGTAAAATAACTAATAATAAAAATTATACAAAAATATTAATTGACTTAAACATAAAGTGTTTATAAAAATTAATCTAATCATTTCTAGTAAATTAATTCCTATGAGTTCAAATTAATAACATAATTCATTCAAAATAGAGTTTATTTAAATTAAATTATACAAATCTTCTTATTTTTTAATTATCAAAATTATAATTCAATTATACCAAATATCTAATAAAATTTATATAAAAATTTTAATTAATTTAAACTCCAATTATCATGAAACTCCATTTAATTACCTTTAGTAAAATAATTTTCTTAAAATAAATCACAAATAACTAATTATTTGATTTTCAAAAACTAGGGTTGTTACATTCTACCCACCTTAGAAAAATTTTCGCCCTCGAAAATTGCTAGAATAAAATAAGTTCAAACTGAAATCAAAGAAAGCAGAATATATGGACAAAAGTATAGGCAATGTCAAGGATGAATATTCAAAGAGTTAAGTAAGCAATCAGATTCATAGGCAAGCAAAGGTATACAAGAATGACAAAGTATGGTTGGGAAACAAGTAAATCACATTCTAAGAAGGAAATTCAAACTAGAGAATTCCAATGAAAGCAACGAAGAAAAAGATGGCACGAGTTCATGTGGCACGAATAAAGATTATACGTCGAATCGAAGCTAACTTCATAACCTCTAACGCTCCCAAACCCCGTGAATCGCATTACCTATTCTTCTATTTTGTCTATGATAACCCATTAGTGTTTCCATGTACATAGATCATTAGTATTAAGTTGGCCAAACCTAATACCATAAAGTATGAAATGGTAAACTAACAGCGTTAATCATCAGACAGTCATGCAAATAAAACACAAACTCTTGTTATCAGAACAAGTCACAAAGCATGACAGACACTCAGAGTATGCAATGAAGCATAGTCAGTCCATTCCCAAGGCTCTAACAGGAACGAACTACTCTGATACATATTGTAACGACCCAACTTCCAATACGTCATGATCGTACCAAAAGTAAGGCATTACTGACCTGTTTTCCTTATTAACTATTTACTATTAAGCCATTAGTTCGATATCGCGATTCAATTTTAGTAAAAATACCAGAAATTTTTGTTTTTATTAATTAAAATCATATAGCAAACATCACCAAGTAATAATAATCACATAATTATTAATAATAGTAATATTATACAAAAGAATTTAAATAAAATTCAGGTACAACTCCTATCCATCTGCATAAAATAAAAACCTTAAGCAGTAAGGGCGAGGGAATTCTATGAAAGAATCTCAAGTCATAAACTTAACTCGTAAATAAATTCTAGAATCGCCCGCAGCTTCAAACTGAATCTTCGTACCTGTGTCACTGAAGGAGTGGAAGATTTTGGGGTGAGAACAAACCACACGTTCTCAGTAGGGAATGGGAATACCGTAAAAGTAATGATTAACATGCAAATAATTAACTTTGCTTAATAAACCATCTTTGTTAAATCCCTTGAAATACTTTTTAATCTTACTTTAGATAAATAATTACTTTCTTTAAATCTCTAAACCCAAAACAGATCTCAATCGCAAAACTTGTCATATTAAATATCTTTCAGCCACATAATTGATTCTTAGTCATAACGACAGATATTAATCATCTCTTCCCATTCACAAACTACTAGTACAAGTAAGAAACTCAATTTAACACGCAAAGGAATCACAATAAGACAAACAGCACAAATAAGTAATACAGGCAAACACAACCAAATGTAAATGCACAACCAATATGATGCATGTCTATCCTAAGCAGGCCATGAGCTCACGTGTTGGTTTACACCCTACAACCCGACATTACCTAGGAACAAGTCCCAGATATGGCTTCCCTTTGTGTCCTTAGTGCATATGTGTCGGTGGTAAGAATACCACTCCTTCGTGACTACCGGCAGTCAGCGCGAAGCCCGACCCCATTATATACGCACAAGGGGAAACAGTGATCCTCAGTTCATGGGCTTCCCCGAGATCAATTCATAAACAAAACAGAGATCTTCAGTTCGTGGGTTATACACGAGATCAATACACAATAACTTAGTGATCTTCAGTTCGTGGGTTATACCCAAGATCAATACACAGCAAACATTGATCTTCAGTTCATGGGCTATACCCGAGATCAACATACAACAATTCATGGGTTATTCCCGTAATTAATGATTATCAGTCCGTGAGTTTTTCCCGCATATAAAACAAATAACAATCTATAGGTTTTCTCCGAGATCAATGATCATTCAGTTCGTGGGTACTTCCCGAATTTTACCAATTATCAATTCATGGGTTTTCCCAGTAGTTAAACAACTAACAGTTCGTGGGGTATTCCCGCCTTTTATCATTTTTCATTATCCTTGTCTCAATCTCAACAATCCACAAATCAATCTTCATTCTCTTTTTCCCATTGAATCATTAACACATCTTCTTAAACCTTTCTTAACTTTCTCAAGCATTTGTTCATAAAAATCTTAATCCTCATTTCAGTTCATAATCTCTACTTTAACAATCTTAATTCAAAACTAATTTTAGAACTATTTTTTTTAGTTTAACCCTCTTCAAAAGACTTAAGTAAATCATATATTTTAAATTCACTAAATACTTTTGAAAATATAATCCTCTCATTAAAATTATTCAAATAAAATTCTTCCAAGTTTACTAACTTTCTAAAGACTCAAAAATCATCTCTCTCTTTACTATTCAAATTCAAATGTTATAAATTCATCAAACTTCTAAAAAGTAAACCTTTATTTCAAGTTTAAAACATAATTCTTTTCATATTGAATCAATCTCAAAATATAGTTTCTTTCTTCAATAGTTTAATTTTGAAACATAAACATTTCTTTGGTAAATCGAATTTAAAATAGAATAATTCTTTTCTTAACTAAATAAAAGTCAAGTAATATAATTTTTCCAAATTCAAAAGTTCTAAAATAACTTTTCAAATAAAACCTCAGATTTTTTTATAAAATTTCGGCAACACCTCCCCTAAAACTCGGACTTAACCACCCTTACGGGTTCCCTCTTTCTCAACATCTCATCTAACCTTTTTCAACAATTGCCACAATAATATATTCTCAAAAATATTTGATAATAGTATAGAAAATATATTTCTCAAATTCCATATCCTAGTAATCAGCAAAACAACATCGGCAGTCTAATTTCAGTTTTATTTTAAAAATATCAAACGAATTCGGAATTACGCAAACCTTATATCCACGCGTCCGTCTCGGATTAAGTTTCATATTAAACCAAAAATCACAGTTTTTCCCTGGCTCTAGCTTTGGGAATATAAGCAAAACCATGACTGCTCTATAGTGCCTTAAAACCAGAAGACAGCAGCAGCGTACAACATTTGAAATTTCATATAAAATCCAAATTAAATCTAACAACCTTAAAAGTTAATGTGGTTAAACATGACTTATCTAAATTTCTTTCTCAATTGTTCCAGTGTCATACCATTTTTAATGAAGGAGTTACGTAGCTTGGAAGTTAAGTAATTTTCTGCTGAAATCTGTTTTACAAATCATTGAACACAACCTCTTCCAAGTCCCATAATTCACTTATTAAAACATAGAATACCCTGAAATTTAAATCATAATAACTAAACATATTCAACTTTCACCTCCAATTGGTTGAATCTCAACTTTTACCTGACTTTTACTGCATAATACGTCTTACTTTAAAAATCCATATCTTTAAAACCACAACTCTAACAATTCTAAATTTTTATGAAGTTAAAGTACTAGGACCAGAGTTTCATTTAAAATTGGTTCCATTTCAAAATTCAAACTGGAGAATTTTTAATAGAGGAAACAAGTTGCTGCTGTCTTAAGCGTCCTGCAGAAAACCAGATTTGGCATTCCTAATTCAAAAATTTACCATAAATCATAAACTTAATGAAAAAGTCTCAAATTCACCAGTCCAGCTTCGTATATCCCAAAGCTTAATCCAGATTTGGTCCCACGCAATTCCGATCATCACAGAATTAGTTATAGATTTTCAAAGTCTCCGGCTTCATTTAAAAGTAATGCAGAAAATCAAGTTTTACATTTTAACTTTGAAAAATCTTAACTAGTTCTATAGTTAATTCAAACTTCCCAAAATTGAATTCCAACAACAACTTTAATTACAGTTTACTCAGCCTTTACTCTCATATTATTTCGATTATCGTTGAATAACTGATTCACTTCCAAAGTCATCTTTTAATCTCAAAAATCAGATTTTCAGCAACTAGTTCAACATTTTAAGATTCAATCTTCCAATTATTCCTTAAGCCCAACCTCAATTAATCACTAACTAAACCCATTACAATAAACCAACTCAACAGCAATAGTTTCAATTTGACCCATCAAAATACCGAAATCACAATAATCTCTCATCAAACAATTTATAATTCAATCTCACAAAATCAACAAATTCAACCAAATTTCCAATAAAAAATCTCAATCATTCCAATCATAATTTCAGCCACACAACTCAACTAATTCAGTATAATCACATAGAGTCAGAACTTTTCAACAATTCCATCCATATCAGAGAAAACATTATCAATTACAACTTCAAACACTCACAACAAAGCCCAAAGACATTCACAGCCACATTTAATTCCAGTCACAGCTCAAAATATTTACAACAACTAACAAATTTCAAATGCATTTCAGGTCATTCATGACAATTAAGAAATTCTAAACCATTGTTAACCATTTGCACTTATTCAAATAACTTGGTGGGCATTCTAAATTAAAAACGTTAAATCCCCTATCTCAATGTCATATTAACAACGCAACTAAACCAAACATCAGGCTCAATAACATTTTTCTGATGAGTTCCCTTCCTCCGGCAACAACACAGCAGCTCCGAACCTACGTAGCAGCATCAGAATCATCAAAGGCAGCTCCAACATTGGCTCCCAGCGACTCCAACAGCAATACCCACGGCGGCAGAGATTCAGGTAACTACGAAAATCAAAAGCAGAGGAAGAACAGCGGACAACCGTGAGCAGGGACAAGGATGAATTACATCAGAGTCAAAACAGCAACTTCGGCGACCCTCACCGGCAAGAACAGAACCAACGTAACTTCAAGGGGCTGAGATAGCAAACCCTAAGAAATAGAAACGGAATTTTGGAGTAGCAGCAGCGGTGCTGGTGGCTCAAAGCAGCAAGAATGCGATGCCGGATCACCTCCCGTGACGGCAAGCTTCGCCGACGGCAGAGGCGCAACCGGAAGCTTCGGCAGCGGCGGATCTGGTGGTGGTTCAGACGAAGACAACGCCGGCGACTGGGAGAAACTAGCTCCGACGGCGCACGGGTTTCCTTCCTCCTCCTTTCTTTAATCGCGTCACTCCCTCTCTTCAGCGGCGGCGAATCACTGGCGACGGAGGTTTGGCAGTGGTGAACAGCTTTCCTTCCTCTGTGCGCACTCTGCTCCTCCCTTCCACCAATCAGCAACAGCAACGCAAATAGGGTGCGGCACGACGGCAATGAAACAGCGGCGCGGCAGCGAGGCAGCAGCTCTTCCCTCCCTCTTTTCTCTGCTCTTTGTGCTCTTTCTCTCTGCGTTTCTTTCTTTTTTTTGTGTGTGTGTGGTGTGTTTAGGAAGAAAGGGGGGTGGAGGCTGCGTTCAGAAGCTGAGGAAAGGAAAACATTAGGGTTAGGGTTTCTAGGATTTGGGAAAATTAGGATTTCTGAATGAATTTGGGAATTAGGGTTAGAAATTAGGATTTTATAAAATAATATGGATAGATATGAATAGATATTTTGATAAAATCGGAGGATAGAGTAATTTTAAAATCCAATATACTCTATTAAAAATATTTAGAAACATTATTTATCAACATATTGTTAAGTTGAATTAATTATTTCTAGTTTAAATTATAAAATAAGCATATTAATCATATAATTATAAAATATAGTTTAAACCCAATATTAGTTATTCAAATTAAATAATATAACTTCTCATTATTTTTCTATCTCCAAAACTTTAATTTCAAATTGTAAAATAACTAATAATAAAAATTATACAAAAATATTAATTGACTTAAACATAAAGTGTTTATAAAAATTAATCTAATCATTTCTAGTAAATTAATTCCTATGAGTTCAAATTAATAACATAATTCATTCAAAATAGAATTTATTTAAATTAAATTATACAAATCTTCTTATTTTTTAATTATCAAAATTATAATTTCAATTATACCAAATATCTAATAAAATTTATATAAAAATTTTAATTAATTTAAACTCCAATTATCATGAAACTCCATTTAATTACCTTTAGTAAAATAATTTTCTTAAAATAAATCACAAATAACTAATTATTTGATTTTCAAAAACTAGGGTTGTTACACCAACTACTTGAACCAAGACAAGATCATGGGCATGGCACGCCAGCCTTTAGGCGTGGCACGCTGGTATAAGTTTTCAGAGAGGATGAAGGAGGCCAATTACATGGAGCGTGCCACTTGATATCGAAGGCGTGGCACGCCATTCACCATTCTTCATTTAGGCGTGCCACTTGAGCAACCAGGTGTGGCACGCCAGTGTCATTCAGAGCGAAGCACTGGGGCGTGCCACTTAAGTTCGTGGCGTGGCACGCCAAGCAGAGGAACCACTCACTCACAAAAGGTGTGTGGCACGCCAGACCCTGGGCGTGCCACACTAGTTCAACTTTCCAGAGAAGCCTAGCCAAGCATAAAGCAAGGGCATGGCACGCCAGTACAAGTTTCCAGAGGCAAAGAGAAGTGAGAAAGGCAAAACGCGTGCCACTTGAGTTCGAAGTGTGGCACGCCAACACAAGAAATCTACTATGGCGTACCACTTGAGTTCGAAGGCGTAGCATGCCAAGGTTGAGAGAGGGATGAGCGTGCCACTTGAAGGATTAGGCGTGGCATGCCAAGCTTGAAATGAAGGGCACGTGACACGCCAGAAAAGCGCCAGCCACACGCCAGCTGAGAAGTCATGCTTATTGAGTGTTTTCTTTTCCCTCCAAAATGTAATTTTCCTTTTTCACTTTTGTAATTCTTTTATTTTACTAGGAGTAGTATAAATACCCCCAAGGAGTACTGAAGAAGGGGGTTAAGCAGTCAGTTTTAGATCCACTTTTACACTTCACTTTTGAGTACTTTTTGAGCTATGAGTAGCTAACTTCCCTCTCATTGAAAGAGGGAGCTCTGTTGTACTTGATGGATTGATGATAGTGAAATCCTTCTTCTCTTCATCTTCTCTTTGATTTGCTAGAAGGAATTTCGTTCTTAATGCTTAGTATTCAATTATCTTGGGAAAGAGATTGAATGCAATTGGGTTTCATGGGAACCTTGGGAAAGGAAACATGAAACCATGCTTGAAATCCTTTCTCACACTAGAGTAGAATCTGGGTTTTGGTGTTTGGATATGTGACATATAATCCTTCCTCTACTTGGACCTATAATGGTGTGTGGTATAATCAGGGACCAAGCATATCTCTCTTCTTGAGCAATTAGACCAAGGAATTGGGTATTGATCAAGATCTGAGAGATTGAGTCACCAAGGGATTGGGGCTCAATCAATCATGATTGCCAAGAGGTCAATGAGTTGCATGATTGAAGGGGATATAAGCTAGATTCGATCTAAAGAGATAACATCTCCCAATCTCAATGAATTTCCCCATTCTTATCTATCCATTTCTTTACAGTTTATTTTTACATTCAGCAATTCCCCATTCCCATTTACATTCAAGCCATTTATGATTCTGCCCCTTACTTTCCGCCATTTATATTTCTGTACTTTATTTCTTTTCTTTATATTCTAGTCATTTACATTTATGTCATTTACAATTCTGCACTCTACAATCCTATTGATCCGCTTGACTAATTCATCAATTGATTAAAACTGCTCAAATTTGCCAATCTCTATGGATACGATCCCACTCCACTGTGGGTTATTACTTGACGATAATTTTGGTGCGCTTGCCAAAAGGACTAATTCACCAATTTTGAATGGGGTGTGAATTCCGGTCATCAAGTTTTATGGCGCCGTTGCTGGGGATTGGCTTAAATTTGATAGTGATTAAATCGATTGGAGAGCTAGATTAAGCAATTTAAATTCCTTGTTATTTTATTTTATTTAGCACCTTTTTATTTTCTTTTATTTTGAGTTCTATTTCTTTCTTCTTTGAGTATTTTTTTTATTACATATTTCCACTCCTCTAACTGTTCGATTAATTGCACCACTCACACTAACAACCACTCTGACAAGAGTGATTTCTTCATTCATTTTCTTTCTTGCTTTTTGCCTTGTTGGTTGTATGACAGGTAGAAGAAGTGGTGCTTCAACTTCCTTTGATTCTGAACCTGAGAGGACCTTCCTTAGATTAAGGAGGGAAGCAAGAGAAAAAGTAGTCGTTGGTACTGAGGAAGAGGAAGAGTATTTTG
Source organism: Arachis ipaensis (assembly GCF_059453495.1). NCBI lineage: Eukaryota > Viridiplantae > Streptophyta > Magnoliopsida > Fabales > Fabaceae > Arachis > Arachis ipaensis. The sequence continues at coordinate 88,880,051 of NC_142444.1, forward strand.
AAATAAACATGGAGGAGAACATGGAGAACCACCATGAAGAAGAAGCTCACAATGCTAGAGAAGGCTCAGTAAATCATGATGGGCAAGAAAGGAGAGTCTTAGGCTCCTACATCAACCCAAACCCAGGAAATTGTGGCAGCAGCATCCTAAAGCCAACAATTCATGCCAATAATTTTGAGCTGAAACCTCAGCTCATCACACTTGTTCAGAATAATTGCTCATATGGAGGAAGTGCCCAAGAAGACCCTAATCAACATCTCAGCACATTCTTGAGGATATGTGATACTGTAAAGTCCAACGGGGTACACCCCAACATCTACAAACTACTCTTATTCCCTTTCTCACTCAGAGATAAGGCAGCAAAGTGGTTGGAATCATTTCCCAAGGATAGCTTAACTACATGGGAGGAGGTCGTGAATAGATTCCTTGCAAGATTTTACCCCCACAAAGAATCAATAGGCTGAGAGCTGAGGTGCAAACTTTCAGACAACAAGATGGAGAAACACTTTATGAGGCCTGGGAGAGATTCAAAGATCTGACAAGAAGATACCACCAGAAATGTTCAATGAATGGGTACAACTACACATCTTTTATGAGGGAATATCCTATGAAGCAAAGAAGGATGTGGACCATTCTTCAGGAGGCTCTCTCAATAAGAAGAAAACCATTGAAGAGGCCATAGATGTCATTGAGACTATAGCTGAAAATGAGTATTTCTATATTTCAGAAAGGACTCAGAAGAAGGGAGTGCTAGAACTCAACTCTGTAGATGCTTTGTTAACTCAGAACAAAGCAATTGCAGCTCAAATAGCAGTTTTAACCAAAAGGATGGAGGCCAACCAAGCCTCAGTCATTCAAGACCAAACTCCTCAACAAGAAGGGAATGCACTAGAATCTGAAGGTGACTGGGAACAAGCCAATTATGTGAACAATTCATCCAGACCACCATATGACCCACACTCTAAGACATACAACCCAGGTTGGAAGAACCACCCAAATTTTGGGTGGGGAAATCAACAAAACCACAACCAGGACCACAACAAGCCTTATTCATTAAATCAGCATTTCAACCACAACGCCAACCATCAAACAGGGAACCATAGACCCTACCACAACTCACAAAATACATCATACCATAGTAACCAACCCACACACAATAACCTCAATCAAGATACACCATCCTCAACTATGCAACCATGTGAGATCAAGAGCAACTTTGAGAAGATGGAAGCTGCAATAGCACAACTATCCTCACAAATTACAGGAGCAGTCTCCACCCTCATGGACAGACAAGCACAAACTGACAGAAGGATAGATGCTAATCAAGAGGAATACAGGTCAAATCTGAAAAATCAAGGCACAGCAATCTCAAAGTTGGAAGCACAAGTGGGATTTTGTCCAAGCAAATCCCACTTCCCACACACACATTTCCTAGTGATACCATGGCTAACCCAAGAGGGGAATGCAAAGCCATTACTCTAAGAAGTGGGAAGGTTGTAAAAGAAGAAACCCCAAGCAAAGACAAGCATGAAAAAGTTGCAGCAAAGCATGAGAACAAGGATGAAGAAGAAATCCCTGCTCCACCTCCACCAAAATCAGTCTTGAAGCCTTATGTGCCAAGGGCACCATACCCACAAAAACTGGGAAAAGATGGGAAGGATGGCCATTTTTCTAAGTTCCTAAAGATCTTCAAGAGGCTCCAAATCAACATACCATTTGCTGAGGCATTAGAACAAATGCCACTCTATGCTAAATTTTTGAAGGAGCTTATAACCAAAAATAGGAACTGGGAAGCAAAAGAAACCATAATCTTGACTGAAGAATACAGCGCCATCATACAGAAGAGCTGCCTCAAAAGCTGAAAGACCCATGGAGTTTCCAAATTTCCTGCATCATAGGAGACATCACCATTGAGAAAGCTTTGTGTGATTTGGGAGCTAGCATAAATCTTATGTCCCTGACCATGATGAGAAGGATGAAGATTGAAGAAGCCAAGCCAACAAGAATGGCACTCCAATTGGCTGACAGAACATTTAAGTTTCCACATGGGGTGGTGGAAGACTTGCTAGTGAAAGTAGGAGAGTTCATCATTCCTGCTAATTTTATTGTGCTGGACATGGAAGAAGAGGCCAACACGTCAATTATCTTAGGAAGACCATTCCTAGCTACTGCTAGAGCCATCATCGATGTGCAAAAAGGGGAACTAGTCTTGAGGTTGCATGAAGAGAAAATGGTCTTCAATGTCTTCAAAGCAATGAGTTACCCTAAGGAATCCATAGGAGAATGCATGCTGGTAGACACCATGGAACAAATAGTTCAAGAAGTCTTGGAAGAAGAACAATGTGGAGGAACCATTGAGCTGGAACAAGCACTAGATGGAGAATCACCACAAGCAACCATGGGAAACTCAATCATGCCAACCATTACAAGCAACAAAGATACAGAGTCACCAAAACTAGAGCTGAAAGCATTACCACCCAGCTTGAAATATGCATATCTAGGTGCCAACAACAGCCAACCAGTGATCATAAATTCAAGTCTGAGTAAGGAACAAGAAAAGGAGCTCATCCAAGTGCTGAGACAACACAAGGATGCCATAGGCTGGACACTTGCAGATTTGAAAGGGATCAGTCCTTCAATGTGTATGCATAAGATCTTACTTGAAGAAGATGCCAAACCTTCAAAACAACAACAAAGGAGGCTGAACCCAACTATGAATGAAGTGGTTCAGAAAGAAGTGTTGAAATTGTGGCAAGAAGGGATGATCTACCCCATCTCAGACAGCCCTTGGGTAAGCCCGGTGCAAGTAGTCCCTACGAAAGGAGGGAGCACTGTTGTGGCAAATAAGAAGAATGAATTGATACCCACAAGGACAGTGACCGGATGGCGTATGTGCATTGACTACCGGAAACTCAATGAAGCCACACGGAAGGACCACTTTCCCTTACCTTTCATGGACCAGATGCATGAAAGATTGGCAGGACATGAGTACTATTGCTTCCTAGATGGGTATTCGGGCTACAATCAAATTGTTGTAGACCCTAAGGATCAGGAAAAAACATCATTTACTTGTCCATATGGTGTCTTTGCTTATAGGAGAATGCCTTTTGGATTGTGCAATGCACCTGCAACATTCCAAAGGTGCATGCTCTCTATTTTTTCAGACATGATTGAGAAGTTCATAGAAGTATTCATGGATGACTTATCTGTATTTGGGAACTCATATTCTGATTGCCTATACCATCTTGCTCTTGTGCTAAAAAGGTGTCAAGAAACCAACCTAGTTTTAAACTGGGAGAAGTGCCATTTTATGGTAACTGAAGGGGTGGTTCTTGGTCACAAGATTTCAAAAGATGGCATAGAAGTGGACAAGACAAAAGTGGAAGTAATTGAAAAATTACCTCCACCTTGCAATGTTAAAGCAATCAGAAGTTTTTTGGGACATGCTTGGTTCTATAGGAGGTTTATCAAAGATTGCAAAACCCTTTAGCAACCTACTTGTCTCAAATACTCCCTTTGTTTTTGATAGAAAGTGCATGGAAGCCTTTGATGAACTTAAAAAGAAACTCTCCTCTGCACCTATTATAGCACCACCAAGCTGGGATCTTCCCTTTGAACTAATGTGTGATGCATCTGATTTTGCTGTTGGTGCTGTTCTAGGACAGAGGAAAGACAAGCTAGTACATGTTATTTACTATGCTAGCAAGGTTCTTAATGAGAATTAAAGGAACTATACCACCACGGAGAAAGAACTTTTAGCCATAGTTTTTGTTTTTGACAAGTTTAGATCATATCTTATTGGCTCAAAAGTAATTGTGTTCACTGATCATGCAGCACTCAAATACTTGCTTACCAAACAAGAATCTAAGCCCAGACTAATAAGGTGGATCTTGTTGCTCCAAGAATTTGATATTGAGATTAAAGATAAGAGCGGAGCAGAGAACAAGGTAGCTGACCACCTCTCAAGGATCCCACAAGAAGAAGAGATGCAGCAAGTAGCAGTCAATAAAAGCTTCCCTGATGAATAATTGATGATGATTCGAGTAGCTCCTTGGTTTGCAGACATAGCCAACTTCAAGGCTATTGGGGAACTACCAACCAACATCAATATGCACATGAGGAGGAAGCTAATTAAGGATGCCAGACACTACATCTGGGATGACCCTTATTTGTTCAAAAAGTGTGCTGACGGAATACTAAGAAGGTGTATATCCCATGAAGAAGGGCATGAAGTATTACGGCAGTGCCATGGATCCGCATATGGAGGTCACTTCAGTGGAGAAAGGACAGCAGCAAAAGTGCTTCAATCTGGATTTTACTGGCCAACAACATTTAAGGATGCCAAGGAAATGGTGTCAAGGTGTGATGAATGCCAAAGGGCTGGTAATCAAACCAAGAGAAATGAGATGCCATAGCAATTCATACTATAGTTGGAGCTATTCGATGTTTGGGGGATTAATTTCATGGGACCCTTCACAACCTCCTACTCTAATAGCTACATATTGGTGGCTGTTGATTATGTCTCAAGATGGGTAGAAGTCATAGCCACTGCAACAAATGACAACAAGGTTGTGATAAGCTTCTTGAGAAGAAAAATCTTCAGCAGATTTGGAGTGCCCAGAGCTCTCATTAGTGATGGGGGGACACACTTCTGCAACAAACAACTCGAGACACTCCTTCTCAGATATGGAGTAAAGCACAAAGTGGCAACTCCATACCACCCACAGACCAATGGGCAAGCTGAAATTTCCAACAGAGAGCTAAAAAGAATCCTTGAAAAAACTGTTGGAAGCTCAAGAAAAGATTGGTCTAAGAAGCTGGATGATGCACTATGGGCCTACAGGACAACCTATAAGACTCCCATTAGGATGTCTCCATACCAACTGGTATATGGCAAGGCTTGTCACTTACCAGTTGAACTTGAGCATAGAGCATTTTGGGCTCTAAAAATGTTAAACTATGATGAGCAAGCTGCTGGAAAAAAGAGATTAATGCAACTCAATGAGCTGGAGGAGTTTAGGAATCAAGCATATGAGAATGCAAAAATCTACAAAGAGAACACAAAAAGGTGGCATGACCAAAAGATAGCAAGAAGGGAGTTCACTGAAGGACAGAAGGTGTTACTCTATAACTCAAGACTCAAGTTCTTCCCTGGAAAACTGAAATCTAGATGGTCAGGACCTTTCACCATACTCAAGGTGTTTCCCTATGGTCATGTGGAGCTCATGGAGGACAAGACTCAGAGAACTTTTACTGTCAATGGCCATAGACTCAAACACTACTTAGGAGGCTCCTTAGAGGAGCAGGGAGTGAGCTACAAGCTCAGCTGAAGATGAAGGAATGTTAAGCTAATGACAATAAAGAAGCGCTAGTTGGGAGGCACCCCAACACTTTATCCTTTTTGATTTAGTTACTTTTCTTAGAAGTAGAAAAAATTTTGTTGCATTAGGTAGTTTAATTTTCAGTCTCCCATTTATCTTACATTACCATAAGATTAGTTTACAATTGCAGATTAGAAAGTTGATTTTAGCTTTGGTAGCTAGATTTTCTTTATATTTTTTTTCTGGAATTGCAACTTGATGAAGGCATAGATCATGATGAGTGAATGGGCTGAGGACTAGCTAAATTGCTAAGTTTGGTGTGACCTCTCACCAACTTAATCTAGGTGTACAAACAATTTATATCTTGATTTGAAGAGTAAGCCCAAGGATTAAGTTTGGTGTTAGCCACCACCAAGAATCATCTAGTAGCCCAAGTCACCCAGTTTGAAAGCACTTAATGCTTTGGGTAAGAACATGAATGTGGTTTAATGAGTTCAGAGGAATTGGAATAAAAAGAAAATGAAAAGATTGATGTTATTCCACTCTTATGAACACATTAAATACACAATGATGAAACCAATTTATTAAGATGCCAAAGAATTAAGTTTGGTGTCCCAAGGGACACCCATCAGTTGCAATCCAATTCACTCTTGATGAGAAGGAATGTGAAAGGGTTTTTTTCTCATTACTAATGGGTTCGTTTCATTTCAGGAGAGAAGATGGGGCCCACATGGTAAACAACTCACAAAGCAAAGAAGTCAAAGTGTACTTACACTTTGGAACTCAACACACGTAGAAGACACAATGAGAAAAGAGTTGGCGCCTCTTCCCACGCTAGGCGCAGTGGGAAAACATTTAACCTTTTTTATTCCCACCCCCCCTTCCCACCACAACATTCCCCATTATAAAAGCCTCACTTCACCATCTCCTATTCCACTTCAACAACCCCAATCACACACGAAGAGCATACAGCCCTCACCTTCCTTTCTCTGTTCATCTTTTACCATCTCTTTCCATACTTTCTTTCTTTCTTTTTTTCTTGATTGGGACAATCAAGTCCTAAGTTTGGTGTTGGAGAAAAATCTTGTTTTGCTTGCTCTTTCTTGCAACCCCCATTTCACTCTCAAACACACTCTCTCAACCTCATGGCACCACCAAAAAGCTCAGCCTCAAAGAAAAAGAAAAATCAAGGAACCAACCTCTGGATCCTCAAGTTCTTTCAATGACTACAAGTTCCTCTCCGCATTCAACCAAAATCAATTCTATGGTTGGGTGAGTGAGAGGGATATCATTCCAGAAGTTGGGTTCCAATTAGGGAGGAACGAGCGCATTGAAATCAACATTGAGATCAACAATAGAGGTTGGTCACTTCTATGCAACCCACCAAGGAAAGTGGTAGAAAGCTTGGTGAGGGAATTTTATGCCAACGCAGTACCTCAACCAGGGCAACACTATGGCTATATTAGCTATGTAAGGTGGAAGTCTATTGACTACAGTCCCTCTAGCATAGAAAGAATGCTAATGGTGAAGAGGACAAGCTCCACTCGGAGCTATGAAGAAAGAATGAAGCAGGAAGACCCTGGGTTTGATGGGATTCTGAATGAGATTTGTGTGATGCATGTGCGTTAGATCAATGACAAGGATGGGATACCCAATCAATTGAGGAGAAGAGATTTGAGCTCCCAAGCTAGAGGGTGGCTAGAATTTATGAGGATGTCCCTAATCCCACATCCAACACTTCAGAGGTGACCAAGGAGAGAGTTGTACCCATCTACAGCATCATAAAAGGAGAGAACATCAACGTGGGGGAGATGATTGCCAACAACATCTACAAAGTGTTAAAAAACACCAGTGACAACACAAGGTTGGCATTTCCCAGCATTATACAGAGGCTATGTGATGAGGCTGGAGTTGAAAAGATCATTAATGAAGTGCTTGTAAAGCAACACAAGTTCATAACTGCCAAAAAGATGGCCAAGGTGGTAGCTGTTCACCCACTCACCAGGACCAGAGAACGAAGAGCTCATGCCCATGAACCACAACAACAACAAGAAGAAGAAGAGGCAGAAGAGCAACCTCAGTTCCTGACACTTCAACCACCACCACAATACCAATATCAGCAATTTCTAGAGGGATTCAACTGGGAGCAACTGCAAGGAGATGTACACCAAATGAAGGGAGATCCACACCACTTGAGGGAAGATGTCAATCAACTCAAGGAAACTCAACAACAATAATGGAGCCAAGTCAACCAAAATATTCAACAACTCCAAGGGGGTTTTGAGGATCTCAAGGAGCAGCAAGATCAAATTAACTGGACAGAAATACAAGGCAGTTTAGGAATGATTCTGAGACGGTAATTACAACAAATGGAGAGCCTTGCTGAATTCAGACAGCTTTATGAAGCAAGAACTATAGCTAGAGGGGAATATGACTGCTATATGCAAACAAAGTTGAGCTACCTATGCAATGTAGTAGCTAACATGAACCCCAACTACCCCACCTATATGCAGAAATTAGAGGAACTTAGCTCAAGGCAAGAGTAAATAGCATACCAACACAAGGAGAATGTGAAATCCTACATGAGGAGGCTAGGATTTTGGAAGCCCAAGGATGCCAAAGCACAAGAAGGTTCCTCCAAGCCAGATGAAGGTGGCTCTTCCCCCTCCAAGAAGAAGGACAAAGGGAAAGGGGCCAATGAACTAAAGATGAAGCTGCTCAAGGTTATTGAGTTCCATGGTTGACACTTTCCAACTTCTGAAATCTTGTTTAAGTTTTTGCTTTATTTACTTTTTGAATAAATAGTCATGCTAGGATAGTTTATACTTTATGCTTAGTTTTAATTCCTGTTTGAAATCTTTATGAGTTTTTTTTCAAGAAAGAAAATGCCATGTATTTCAAGTCTTCCTTTCAACATAAATAAAAGTAGAGTTTGTCGCCATAAGAGTCACTGTGAGTTGTGAAAAAACAATGAGAGAGACCAAGGCCAAGATGGATTATCAAACAAACTAAGAAATAAGAAACTAAGCGTGAGACCTTGGATGAACTAAAAAGAAAATGAGTCATGGAAGAGCAACTAGTCCTAGAAGGTATAACCAGGGAAGGCCAAAGGGTGTTCCTTAAATATCCATAGAACCAAGAGGTAGTAAGCAATAAAGACCCAAGGCTCTGAGCATCAACTACTGGGATAGAAAAAGAAACATTAAAAAGCTCAAAAAGAATTAAAGATCTTAGTAGATGCTTATGGTGAAGATGTGTCAAGAAGAGACCTGGGCAAGTAAATTCTTAGGGGTGTCTCAACACCTAGTACCCTAAAACCAACTGGTTTGGAAGTGCTAATTGAAAGCTTAAATAAAGGGTTCTCTTGAGACAAAACACTTAGAGTCATGGTCAATAAAGCAAAACAACCCTTACTACTTCAAGGTGACAATCAATAGAAAGGACCGCTAAGGCCTATACCTGAAAGAACCCCCAAGGATCCAAGAGCTTCCCATGACATTAAAACATTCATACATGTGTTGAACACTTAGTCTTACTCTTAGTTATATTGCAATTACTCAAAGCCAAGGCCTCAAGTTATAAAGGTTTACTCACATTGATTTGCTTGGGACAAGCAAAACTTATGTTTGGTGTTGTGATGACTTGCATCATCTACCCTTCTTTCTTGCATAAAGAAGACCATAAAAGAGCATAAAGCTCATTTAATCAGCACAATTCATACATTATTTTATGAATATTATGGTACACTACTTTGAGATGAGTTGTGCTGAATTTCAGGTGAGAAAAGCATAAAAAATTGGGTAGAAGACAAACAAAAAGCTGGGCGTGTAAAACTGGCATGCCACTTGAAGCAAACGCCACAAAAATGCACTGGCATGGCACGCCAGGAGCTGGGCAAGGCACGCCAGGAGCTGGGCGTGGCACGCCAGTACTAAAGTCCAGAGAAGAAGTCCAAGCATGCATGTGGGCGTGGCACGCCAGAGACTGGGCGTGGCACGCTAATACAAAATTCCAGAGAGCTACAATGGAGGACACAAAAGGGGCGTGGCACGCTAAGCTGGGCGTGGCACGCCAAGCCCATCAATTACTATGGGTGTGCCACTTGAGCAAAGGGGCGTGGCATGCCAACTCACCATTCCAAGAAGAACCTTCACTATGGCGTGCCACTTGGTGTCGAAGGCGTGGCACGCCAGCCCAAGAAATCACTTGGGTGTGCCACTTGAGAACCCAAGCGTGGCACGCCAAGCTTGAAGAGTTCACAAATCCATGAGCGTGCCACTTGAGCAGCATGGCGTGGCACGCTGGTACAACAATCCAGAGAAGGGGCTGAAGGCAATTGAAGACTGGGCGTGCCACTTGAGCAACTAGGCGTGGCACGCCAATGCACAAAGGACCAAAAGCAAGGACTAGGCGTGCCACTTGGTATCGAAGGCGTGGCATGCCAACCTTAGCATTTTACTATGGCGTGCCACTTGAAGACTGAGGCGTGGCACGCCAACTACTGGAACCAAGACAAGATCATGGGCGTGGCACGCTGGTATAAGTTTTCAGAGAGGATGAAGGAGGCCAATTACAGGAGCGTGCCACTTGATATCGAAGGCGTGGCACGCCATTCACCGTTCTTCATTTAGGTGTGCCACTTGAGCAACCAGGCGTGGCACGCCAGTGTCATTCAGAGTGAAGGATTGGGGCGTGCCACTTAAGTTCGTGGCGTGGAACGCCAAACAGAGGAACCACTCACTCACAAAAGGGGCGTGGCACGCCAGACCCTGGGCGTGCCATGCTAGTTCAACTTTCCAGAGAAGCCTAGCCAAGCATAAAGCAAGGGCGTGGCACGCCAGTACAAGTTTCCAGAGGCAAAGAGAAGTGAGAAAGGCAAGGGGCGTGCCACTTGAGTTCGAAGGCGTGGCACGCCAACACAAAAAATCCACTATGGGGTGCCACTTGAGTTCGAAGGCGTGGCACGCCAAGGTTGAGAGAGGGACGAGCGTGCCACTTGAAAGATTAGGCATGGCACACCAAGCTAGAAATGAAGGGCACAAGACACGCCAGAAAAGTGCCAGCCACACGCCAGCTGAGAAGTCATGCTTATTGAGTGTTTTATTTTCCCTCCAAAATGTAATTTTCCTTTTTCACTTTTGTAATTCTTTTATTTTACTAGGAGTAGTATAAATACCCCCAAGGAGTACTGAAGAAGGGGGTTAAGCAGTTAGTTTTAGATCCACTTTTACACTTCACTTTTGAGTACTTTTTGAGCTATGAGTAGCTAACTTTCCTGTCATTGAGAGAGGGAGCTCTGTTGTACTTGATGGGTTGATGATAGTGAAATCCTTCTTCTCTTCATCTTCTCTTTGATTTGCTAGAAGGAATTTCGTTCTTAATGCTTAGTATTCAATTATCTTGGGAAAGAGATTGAATGCAATTGGGTTTCATGGGAACCTTGGGAAAGGAAACATGAAACCATGCTTGAAATCCCTTCTCACACTAGAGTAGAATCTGGGTTTTGGTGTTTGGATATGTGACATATAATCCTCCCCCTACTTGGACCTATAATGGTGTGTGGTATAATCAGGGACCAAGCATATCTCTCTTTATGAGCAATTAGACCAAGGAATTGGCTATTGATCAAGATCTGAGAGATTGAGTCACCAAGGGATTGGGGCTCAATCAATCATGATTGCTAAGAGGTCAATGAGTTGCATGATTGAAGGGGATATAAGCTAGATTCGATCTAAAGAGACAACATCTCCCAATCTCAATGAATTTCCCCATTCTTATCTATCCATTTCTTTACAGTTTATTTTTACATTCAACAATTCCCCATTCCCATTTACATTCAAGTCATTTATGATTCTGCCCCTTACTTCTGCCATTTATATTTCTGCACTTTATTGCTTTTCTTTATATTCTAGTCATTTACATTTATGTCATTTACAATTCTGCACTCTACAATCCTATTGATCCGCTTGACTAATTCATCAATTGATTAAAACTGCTCGAATTTGCCAATCTCTGTGGATACGATCCCACTCCACTGTGGGTTATTACTTGACGATAATTTTGGTGCGCTTGCCAAAAGGAATAATTCACCAATTTTGAATAGGGTGTGAATTTCGGTCATCAAGCGAGCTGTGACGCGTTGATGAGTGGATAATTTATACCCTTTTTGGCATTGTTTTTACATAGTTTTTAGTATGATTTAGTTACTTTTTATCATATTTTTATTAGTTTTTATTCAAAATCATATTTCTGGACTTTACTATGAGTTTGTGTATTTTTTTGTGATTTCAGGTATTTTCTGGCTGAAATTGAGGGACCTGAGCAAAAATCTGATCCAGAGGTTAAAAAAGGACTGCAGATGCTGTTTGATTCTGACCCTCCTGCACTCGAAGTAGATTTTCTGGAGCTACACAAGCCCAATTGGTGCACTCTCAATTGCGTTGGAAATTAGACATCCTGGGCTTTCCAGAAATATATAATAGTTCATACTTTACCCAAGATTTGATGGCCCAAACTGGCGTCCAAAGCCAGCCTAAAATATCTTGGCGTAAAACGCCCAAACTGGCACCAGAATTGGAGTTAAACGCCCAAATTGGCACTAAAGCTAGCGTTTAACTCCAAGAACAGCCTATGCACGTGTAAGGCTCAATGCTCAGCCCAAGCACACACCAAGTGGGCCTTGGAAGTGGATTTCTGTACTATTTGCACTTAGTTACTCATTTTCTGTAATCCCTAGTAACTAGTTTAGTATAAATAGCACTTTTTACTATTGTATTAGAGGACTTTTGGCTCCTATGCTATCATAGACCATTGTTCACGTTTGGGGGCTAGCCATTCGCCCATGCCTAGACCTTTTTCACTTATGTATTTTCTACGATGGAGTTTCTACACCCCATAGATTAAGGTGTGGAGCTCTGTTGTTCTTCATGAATTAATGCAATTACTACTGTTTTCTATTCAATTCACGCCTACTTCTTCTCCAAGATATACTCTTGTTCTTAATTCAGTTAATTCATAATGAAGTGGTAACCCGTGACAATCACCCAATCTTCGTTACTCGCTTAGCCAAGATCTGCATGCCTGACAACCACAAAGCGGTCTACATGATGTTCAACGTAGTCATTGGACGATAGCTGGAGTATATTCTCTTGGATATCTAATACACGGACCGAGTCCGTGAGATTAGTATCTTCGTGGTATAGGCTAGAATTACTGGCAGCATTCCTGGGATCCAGAAAGTCTAAACCTTGTCTGTGGTATTCCGAGTAGGATCCGGGAAGGGATGACTATGACGAGCTTCAAACCTGCGAATGTTCGGCACAAGTGACAGTGTGCAAAAGGATCAATGGATTCTATTCCGACGCTAGCAGGAACCGACAGATGATTAGTCATGCGGTAGCTGTACCTGGTATTTTTTATCCGAGACGAGAAATCCGACAGTTGATTAGCCGTGCAGAAACCGTATAGGACCATTTTCACTGAGAGGATCTTATAGCTTGCCATGGAAGGAAGTAACGCATGGTTGGAAGGAGGCAGTAGGAAACCAGAGGTTCAGAAGCAACAAAGTATCTTCAGACGCTTATCTGAAATTCCCACCAATGAATTACATAAGTAACTTTACTTTATTTTATGTTTTATTTATATTTTAATTATCAAAACCTCATAACCATTTGAATCTGCCTAACTGAGATTTACAAGATGACTGGTGCACGAAATTGTGATCTCTGGTAATGGCTCCAAAAACTTGGTGCTCTAATCTCAATTCATAATTTGTCACAACTTTGATACAACTAACCAGCAAGTGCACTGGGTCGTCCAAGTAATAAACCTTACGTGAGTAAGGGTCGATCCCACGGAGATTGTTGGTATGAAGCAAGCTATGGTCACCTTGTAAATCTCAGTCAGGCGGATAATAATTGATTATGGAGTTTTCGAAAATAATACTAATTAAACAGAAAATAGGGATAGAAACACTTATGTAATTCATTGGTGAAAATTTTAGATAAGCGTGTATAGATGCTTTCGTTCCTCTGAATCTCTGCTTTCCCGCTACCTTCATCCAATCAGTCTTACTCCTTTCCATGGCTGGCTTTATGCAAGGGCATCACCGTTGTCAATGGTTACATCCCCTCCTCTTGTGAAAATGGTCCAAATGCTCTGTCACAGCACGGCTAATCATCTGAGGTTCCCGATCATGCTGGAATAGGATTCACCCTCCTTTTGCGTCTGTCACTACGCCCAGCAATCGCGAGTCTGAAGCTCGTCACAGTCATTCAATCCTAGAATCCTACTCGGAATACCATAGACAAGGTTTAGACTTTCCGGATTCTCATGAATGCCGCCATCAATCTAGCTTACACCACGAAGATTCTGTTTAAGAGATCTAAGAGATACTCATTCAATCTAAGGTAGAACGAAAGTGGTTGTCAGCCATGCATTCATAGGAAATGATGATGATTGTCACGTTCATCACATTCAGGTTGAAGTGCGAATGAATATCTTAGAAGCGGAATAAGTTGAATTGAATAGAAAAACAGTAGTACTTTGCATTAATCTTTGAGGAACAGCAGAGCTCCACACCTTAATCTATGGAGTGTAGAAACTCTACCGTTTGAAAATACATAAGTGATGAAGGTCCAGGCATGGCCGAATGGCCAGCCCCCAAAACGAGATCAATAGTCTCCTAAGATGAATAATGGATTCAAACTGAGACCAAAGATGTCTAATACAATAGTAGAAAGTCCTATTTATAATAAACTAGCTACTAGGGTTTCCAGAAGTAAGTAATTGATGCATAAATCCACTTCCGGGGCCCACTTGGTGTGTGCTTGGGCTGAGCTTGAGTGTTACACATGTAGAGGTCATTCTTGGAGTTGAACGCTAGTTTTGGTGCCAGTTTTGACGTTGAACTCCACTTTGCAACTTGTTTCTAGCGCTGGACGCCAGAATTGGGCAGAGAGCTGGCGTTGAACGCCAGTTTGTGTCTTCTAATCTTGGCCAAAGTATAGACTATTATATATTGCTGGAAAGCCCTGGATGTCTACTTTTCAACGCAATTGAAAGCGCGCCAATTTGAGTTCTGTAGCTCCAGAAAATCCATTTTGAGTGCAGGGAGGTCAGAATCCAACAGCATCAGCAGTCCTTCTTCAACCTCTGAATCTGATTTTTGCTCAAGTCCCTCAATTTCAGCCAGAAAATACCTGAAATCACAGAAAAACACACAAACTCATAGTAAAGTCCCGAAATGTGAATTTAACATAAAAACTAATGAAAACATCCCTAAAAGTAACTAGATCCTACTAAAAACATACTAAAAACAATGCCAAAAAGCGTATAAATTATCCGCTCATCACAACACCAAACTTAAATTGTTGCTTGTCCCCAAGCAACTAAAAATCAAATAGGATAAAAAGAAGAGAATATACTATAAATTCCAAACTATCAATGAAACATAGCTCCAACCAGATGAGCGGGACTTGTAGCTTTTTGCCTCTTGAATAGTTTTGGCATCTCACTTTATCCATTGAGGTTCAGAATGATTGGCATCTATAGGAACTCAGAGTTCAGATAGTGTTATTGTTTCTCGTAGTTTAGTATGATGATTCTTGAACACAGCTATTTCATGAGTCTTGGCCGTGGCCCTAAGCACTTTGTTTTCCAGTATTACCACCAGATACATAAATGCCACAGACGCATAATTGGGTGAACCTTTTCAGATTGTGACTCAGCTTTGCTAAAGTCCCCAATTAGAGGTGTCCAGGGTTCTTAAGCACACTCTTTTTTTTGCTTTGGACCTTGACTTTAACCGCTCAGTCTCAAGTTTTCACTTGACACCTACACGCCACAAGCACATGGTTAAGGACAGCTTGGTTTAGCCGCTTAGGCCAGGATTTTATTCCTTTAGGCCCTCCTATCCACTGATGCTCAAAGCCTTAGGATCCTTTTTATTGCCCTTGCCTTTT
The DNA here is from genome assembly GCF_059453495.1 of Arachis ipaensis. Taxonomy (NCBI): domain Eukaryota; kingdom Viridiplantae; phylum Streptophyta; class Magnoliopsida; order Fabales; family Fabaceae; genus Arachis; species Arachis ipaensis. The sequence continues at coordinate 88,895,334 of NC_142444.1, forward strand.
GGTTTTAAGGGTTACTGGCTTTTTGCTCTTGCCTCTTGGTTTTAAGAGCTTTTGGCTTTTTCTGCTTGCTTTTTCTTTTTCTTTCTATTTTTTTCGCTATTTTTTTCTATTTTTTTTTCTGCAAGCTTTGTTCTTTGCTGCTTTTTCTTGCTTCAAGAATCATTTTTATGATTTTTCAGATTATCAAATAACATGTCTCCTTGTCATCATTCTTTCAAGAGCCAACATATTTAACATTCTTAAACAACAACTTCAAAATATATATGCACTGTTCAAGCATTCATTCAGAAAACAAGAAGCATTGTCACCACATCAATATAATTAAACTAAGTTCAAGGATAAATTCGAAACTCATGTACTTCTTGTTCTTTTGAATTAAAACATTTTTCATTTAAGAGAGGTGATGGATTCATAGGACATTCATAACTTTAAGACAATGTTACTAAATACTAATGATCATGTAATGAAGACACAAACATAGATAAGCACTTAACATAGAGAAAACGAAAAAACAGAAAGTGAGAACAAGGAATGAGTCCACCTTAGTGATGGTGGCGTTTTCTTCTTGAGGAACCAATGATGTCCTTGAGCTCTTCTATGTCTCTTCCTTGTCTTTGTTGCTCCTCCCTCATTGCTTTTTGATCTTCTCTAATTTCATGAAGGATGATGGAGTGCTCTTGATGTTCCACCCTTAGTTGTCCCATGTTGGAACTTAATTCTCCTAGGGAGGTGTTGATTTGCTCCCAATAGTTTTGTGGAGGAAAATACATTTGAGGCATCTCCGGGATCTCATGGTGATGAGCTTCCTGTGCCTCTTGAGCTCCATGAATGGGCTCTCTTGCTTGCTCCATCTTTTTCTTAGTGATGGGCTTCTCTTCCTCAATGTGAATGTCTCCTTCTATGAAAGCTCCAGCTGAGTAACATAGATGGCAAATAAGATGGGGAAAAGCTAGCCTTGCCCCAGGGGAGGGCTTTTCGGCTATTTTGTAGAGTTCAAGGGAGATGACTTCATGAACTTCTACTTCCTTTCCAATCATGATGCTATGGATCATGATGGCCCGATCCACAGTAACTTCAGATCGGTTGCTAGTGGGGATGATGGAGCGTTGGATGAACTCTAACCATCCTCTAGCCACAGGCTTGAGGTCCAGTCTTCTTAGTTGAACTGGCTTGCCTTTGGAGTTAATCTTCCATTGAGCTCCTTCCACACATATGTCCATGAGGACTTGGTCCAACCTTTGATTAAAGTTGACCCTTCTAGTGTAGGGGCGCTCATCTCCTTGCATCATAGGCAAGTTAAACGCCAGCCTCACATTCTCCGGACTAAAATTTAAGTATTTCTCCCGAACCATTGTAACATAATTCTTTGGATTCGGGTTCTTACTTTGATCATGGTTCCTAGTGATCCATGCATTGGCATAGAACTCTTGGACCATTAGGATGCCGACTTGTTGGATGGGGTTTGTTAGAACTTCCCAACCTCTTCTTTGGATTTCATGTCGGATCTCCGGATACTCATTTCTCTTGAGTTTGGAAGGGACCTCGGGGATCACCTTCTTCTTGGCCACAACATCTTAGAAGTGGTCTTGATGGGCTTTGGAGATGAATCTTTCCATCTCCCATGACTCGGAGGTGGAAGCTTTTGTCTTCCCTTTCCCTTTTCTAGAGGATTCTCCGGTCTTGGGTGCCATCAATGGTAATAGAAAAACAAAAAGCTTATGCTTTTACCACACCAAACTTAGAATTTTGCTCGCCCTCGAGCAAAAGAAGAAAGAATAGAAGAAGAAGAAGAAAAAATGGAAGAGATGGAGGGGTGTGTGTATTCGGCCATATGGGTGGGATTGGGTGGGAAAGAGATGTTGAATATTTATGGTAGGTGGGTGTATGGATGTGAGTGGTGAAGTGGTTATAGGGAAGAGTGTTTATGGAATTGTGTTAAAGAGGGGTGAGAAGAACTGAGTGGAGGCACGTGGGGATCCTGTGGGGTCCACAGATCCTGAGATGATCCTATGGGGTCCACAGATCCTGAGGTGTTCAAGGATTTACAACCTTGCACCAAATTAGGCATGTAAAATGCCCTTGCACACAACTCTGGGCGTTCAGCGCCAAGTTGGTGCCCATTTTGGGCGTTCAATGCCCATTTGTTGCCCATTTCTGGCGTTGAACGCCAGAACCATGCTTGTTCTGGGCATTCAGCGCCAGCTCCTCTCCAGGGTGCAATTCTGGCGTTCAGCGCCCAGATGATGCCCATTTTGGGCGTTCAGCGCCCAGATACTGCCCATTTTGGGCGTTCAGTGCCAGAACCATGCTCTGTTCTGGCGTTGAACGCCAGGCAGATGCTTCCTCCAGGGTGTGATTTTTCTTCTGCTGTTTTTTATTCCGTTTTCAATTTTTATATTTATTTTGTGACTCCTCATGATCATGAACCTATAAAGACATATAACTAAGAAAAATATAGTTAGATAAATAGAAATTGGGTTGCCTCCCAACAAGCGCTTCTTTAATGTCAATAGCTTGACAGTGGGCTCTCATGGAGCCTCACAGATGTTCAGAGCATTGTTGAGACTCCCCCAACACCAAACTTAGAGTTTGGATATGGGAGTTCAACACCAAACTTAGAGTTTGGTTGTGGCCTCCCAACACCAAACTTAGAGTCTGACTGTGGGGGCTTTGGTTGACTCTGCTTTGAGAGAAGCTTTTTCTGCTTCCTTTCCATGGATGCAGAGAGAGATCCTTGAGTTGTAAACACAAGGTTGTCCTTATTTAATTGAAGGATCAATTCTCCTCTGTCCACATCAATCACAACTCTTGCTGTGGCTAGGAAAGGTCTTCCTAGGATGATGGATTCATCCTCTTCCTTTCCAGTATCCAGGACTATGAAATCAGCAGGGATGTAAAGGCCTTCAACCTTTACTAACACGTCCTCTACTTGTCCATAAGCCTGTTTTCTTGAATTGTCTGCCATCTCTAATGAGATTTTAGCAGCTTGCACCCCATAGATTCCCAGTTTCTCTATTACAGAGAGGAGCATGAGGTTTATTCCTGAACCAAGGTCACACAGAGCTTTAAAGATCATGGTGCCTATGGTACAAGGTATTATGAACTTTCCAGGATCCTGTCTCTTCTGAGGCAATGTCAGTTGATCCAGATCACTTAGTTCATTGGTGAACAAGGGAGGTTCATCTTCTCAAGTCTCAATACCAAATAATTTGGCATTCAGCTTCATGATTGCACCAAGGAACTTGGCAGCTTGCTCTTCAGTAACATCCTCATTCTCTTCAGAAGAAGAATACTCATCAGAGCTCATGAATGGCATAAGGAGGTTCAATGGAATCTCTATGGTCTCTATATGAGCCTCAGAGTCCTTTGGTTCCTCAGAGGGAAACTCCTTATTGATCACTGGGCGTCCCAGGAGGTCTTCCTCCTTGGGATTCACGTCCTCTCCTTCCCTTACAGGTTCGGCCATGGTGCTTATGTCAATGGCCTTGCACTCTCCTTTTGGATTCTCTTCTGTATTGCTTGGGAGAGTACTAGGAGGGATTTTAGTGATCCTTTTACTCAGCTGGCCCACTTGTGCTTCTAAATTTCTAATGGAAGACCTTGTTTCATTCATGAAACTTACAGTGGCCTTGGATAGATCAGAAACTAAGTTTGCTAAATTAGAAGTATTTTGTTCAGAGTTCTCTGTCTGTTGCTGAGTGGATGATGGAAAAGGTTTATTATTGTTAAACCTGTTTCTTCCACCATTATTAAAGCCTTGTTGAGGCCTTTGATCCTTCTATGAGAGATTTGGATGATTTCTCCATGATGGATTATAGGTGTTTCCATAAGGTTCACCTAAGTAATTCATCTCTACTATTGCAGGGTTTTCAGGATCATAAGCTTCTTCTTCATAAGAAGCCTCTTGAGTACTGTTGGATGCAGCTTGCACTCCATTCAGACTCTGAGAAATCATATTGACTTGCTGAGTCAATATTTTATTCTGAGCCAATATGGCATTCAGAGTATCAATTTCAAGAACTCCCTTCTTCATAGGCGTCCCATTATTCACAGGATTCCTTTCAGAAATGTACCTGAACTGGTTATTTGCAACCATGTCAATGAGTTCTTGAGCTTCTGCAGGCATTTTCTTTAGGTGAATGGATCCACCTGCAGAAGTATCCAATGACATCTTTGATAACTCAGACAGACCATCATAGAATATATCCAGGATGGTCTATTCTGAAAGCATGTCAGAAGGACACTTTTTGGTCAACTGTTTGTATCTTTCCCAAGCTTCATAGAGGGATTCACCTTCTTTTTGTCTGAAGGTTTGAACATCCACTCTAAGCTTGCTCAGCTTTTGAGGAGGAAAGAACTTGGCTAAGAAAGCCGTGACCAGCTTATCCCAAGAGTTCAGGCTGTCTTTGGGTTGAGAGTCCAACCACACTCTAGCTCTGTCTCTTACAGCAAAAGGGAAAAGCATGAGCCTGTAGACTTCAGGATCTACTCCATTAGTCTTAACAGTATCACATATCTGCAAGAATTCAGTTAAGAACTGAAAAGGATCTTCAGATGGAAGTCCATGAAACTTGCAGTTCTGCTGCATCAGAGAAACTAGCTGAGGTTTCAGCTCAATGTTGTTTGCTCCAATGGCAGGAATGGAGATGCTTCTTTCATGTAAATTGGAATTAGGTGCAGTAAAGTCACCAAGCATTCTCCTTGCATTATTGTTGTTAGGTTCGGCTGCCATCTCCTTTACTTGTTCAAAATTTTCAATAAGGTTGTCTCTGGATTGTTGTAATTTAGCTTCTCTTAGTTTCCTCTTCAGAGTCCTTTCAGGTTCTGGATCAGCTTCAACAAGAATACCTTTTTCTCTGTCCTTGCTCATAAGAAAGAGAAGAGAAAAAGAAAAGAAGAGGAATCCTCTATGTCACAGTAAAGAGGTTCCTTATTGTTAGTAGAAAAAGAAGAAGAAGAAAAATTCGAACACAGATAGAAGAGGGGGTTCGAATTTGGTGAGTGATGTGAGGAAGAGATGTTAGTAGATGAATAAATAAATAGAATAAGAGGAGAGAGGGAGAGGATTTTCGAAAATAATTTTTTGAAAAAGAGTTAGTGATTTTCGAAAATAGTTTTTGAAAAAGGTTAGTAATTTTCGAAAATTAAAATTAAAAATTAAAATAATTAATTAATTAAAAAGAAATTTTGAAAAAGAGGGAAGATGTTTTCGAAAATTAGAAAGAGAGAGTTAGTTAGGTGGTTTTGAAAAAGATAAGAAACAAACAAAAAGTTTGTTAGTTAGTTGAAACAAATTTTGAAAAGATAAGAAGTTAGGAAGTTAGAAAAGATATTTTGAAATCATATTTTTGAAAAAGATAAGATAAGAAGATATTTTTGAAAAGATATGATTGAAATTGGTTTTGAAAAAGGTTTGATTTTTTTAAAATCCCAATTAATGACTTGATTCACAAGAAATCATGAGATATGATTCTAGAACTTAAAGTTTGAATCTTTCTTAACAAGCAAGTAACAAACTTAAAATTTTTGAATCAAAACATTAATTGATGATGTTATTTTCGAAAATTATGAGATAAAATTAAGAAAAAGATTTTTGAAAAACATTTTTATAATTTTCGAAAATAACTAAGAAAAATGAAAAAGATTTGATTTTTGAAAAAGATTTTAAAAAAGATAAGATTTTTAAATTGAAAATTTGATTTGACTCATAAAAACAACTAGATTTTAAAAATTTTTGAAAAAGTCAAATCTAATTTTCGTAATTTTAAGAGAGAAAAAGGGAAAGATATTTTTTTTTTTGATTTTTTTTAATTTTTATGATGAGAGAGAAAAACACTAAAAATGCTCAATGCATGGAATTTTTAGATCAAAACAATGAATGCATGCAAGAATGCTATGAATGTCAAGATGAACACCAAGAACACTTTGAAGATCAAGATGAACATCAAGAACTTATTTTTGAAAATTTTTTAATGCAAAGGAAACATGCAAGACACCAAACTTAGAATTCTTTAATGCTTAGGCACTAAGAATTCAAGAATGCATATGAAAAATACCATACAACACAAAACAAGAAAACATCAAGATCAAACAAGAAGACTTACCAAGAACAACTTGAAGATCATGAAGAACACTATGAATGCATGAATTTTCGAAAAATGCAAGATGAATATGCAATTGACACCAAACTTATAACATGACTCAAGACTCAAACAAGAACACAAAAATATTTTTGATTTTTATGATTTTATAAATTTTTTTTGTATTTTTTTCGAAAATTATTTGAAAAACAAAAATAAGTATTCCAAAATTTTTAATATGAATTCCAGGAATCTTATACTTTTTAGTCTAAAGCTCCAATCAAAGGGTCAGGCATGGCTTAATAGCCAGCCAAGCTTTAGTATGTAACTCAGACATGACACGCCTAACATACCCTATCCAGAAGGATTGGGCATGGCTCCATTGAGGTGATTAGTTGAAGACCAATCCCAAAGCAGTTTGGGTATGGCTTTACAGCCAGATAGGCTTCAACATGCTTAATGAAACACTAGAATTCATTCTTAAAAATTCTGAAAAAAAATTATTTTTTGAAAACATTTATTTTTAAAATTTTTTTTTTCGAAAACAAAGGAGAAACTTTTGAAAACTTTTTGAAAAATTTTTGAAAATAAAACAAAAAGAAAATTACCTAATCTGAGCAACAAGATGAACCGTCAGTTGTCCAAACTTGAACAATCCCCGGCAATGGCGCCAAAAACTTGGTGCACGAAATTGTGATCTCTGGTAATGGCTCCAAAAACTTGGTGCTCTAATCTCAATTCATAATTTGTCACAACTTCGATACAACTAACCAGCAAGTGCACTGGGTCATCAAAGTAATAAACCTTACGTGAGTAAGGGTCGATCCCACGGAGATTGTTGGTATGAAGCAAGCTATGGTCACCTTGTAAATCTCAGTCAGGCAGATAATAATTGATTATGGAGTTTTCGAAAATAATACTAATTAAACAGAAAATAGGGATAGAAACACTTATGTAATTCATTGGTGAAAATTTCAGATAAGCATGTAGAGATGCTTTCGTTCCTCTGAATCTCTGCTTTCCCGCTGTCTTCATCCAATCAGTCTTACTCCTTTCCATGGCTGGCTTTATGCAAGGGCATCACCGTTGTCAATGGTTACATCCCCTCCTCTTGTGAAAATGGTCCAAATGCTCTGTCACAGCACGGCTAATCATCTGAGGTTCCCGATCATGCTGGAATAGGATTCACCCTCCTTTTGCGTCTGTCACTACGCCCAGCAATCGCGAGTCTGAAGCTCGTCACAGTCATTCAATCCCAGAATCCTACTCGGAATACCATAGACAAGGTTTAGACTTTCCGGATTCTCATGAATGCCGCCATCAATCTAGCTTACACCACGAAGATTCTGTTTAAGAGATCTAAGAGATACTCATTCAATCTAAGGTAGAACGAAAGTGGTTGTCAGCCATGCATTCATAGGAAATGATGATGATTGTCACGTTCATCACATTCAGGTTGAAGTGCGAATGAATATCTTAGAAGCGGAATAAGTTGAATTGAATAGAAAAACAGTAGTACTTTGCATTAATCTTTGAGGAACAGCAGAGCTCCACACCTTAATCTATGGAGTGTAGAAACTCTACCGTTTGAAAATACATAAGTGATGAAGGTCCAGGCATGGCCGAATGGCCAGCCCCCAAAACGAGATCAATAGTCTCCTAAGATGAAAAATGGATTAAAACTGAGACCAAAGATGTCTAATACAATAGTAGAAAGTCCTATTTATAATAAACTAGCTACTAGGGTTTACAGAAGTAAGTAATTGATGCATAAATCCACTTCCGGGGCCCACTTGGTGTGTGCTTGGGCTGAGCTTGAGTGTTACACGTGTAGAGGTCATTCTTGGAGTTGAACGCCAGTTTTGGTGCCAGTTTGGACGTTGAACTCCACTTTGCAACTTGTTTCTAGCGCTGGACGCCAGAATTGGGCACAGAGCTGGCGTTGAATGCCAGTTTGTGTCGTCTAATCTTAGGCAAAGTATGGACTATTATATATTTCTGGAAAGACCTGGATGTCTAATTTCCAACGCAATTGGAAGCGCGCCATTTTGAGTTCTGTAGCTCCAGAAAATTCATTTTGAGTGCAGGGAGGTCAGAATCCAACAGCATCAGCAGTCCTTCTTCAACCTCTGAATCTGATTTTTGCTCAAGTCCCTCAATTTCAGCCAGAAAATACCTGAAATCACAGAAAAACACACAAACTCATAGTAAAGTCCCGAAATATGAATTTAACATAAAAACTAATGAAAACATCCCTAAAAGTAACTAGATCCTACTAAAAACAATGCCAAAAAGCGTATAAATTATCCGCTCATCACAACACCAAACTTAAATTGTTGCTTGTCCCCAAGCAACTAAAAATCAAATAGGATAAAAAGAAGAGAATATACTATAAATTCCAAACTATCAATGAAACATAGCTCCAACCAGATGAGCGGGACTTGTAGCTTTTTGCCTCTTGAATAGTTTTGGCATCTCACTTTATCCATTGAGGTTCAGAATGATTGGCATCTATAGGAACTCAGAGTTCAGATAGTGTTATTGATTCTCCTAGTTTAGTATGATGATTCTTGAACACAGCTATTTCATGAGTCTTGGCCGTGGCCCTAAGCACTTTGTTTTCCAGTATTACCACCGGATACATAAATGCCACAGACGCATAATTGGGTGAACCTTTTCAGATTGTGACTCAGCTTTGCTAAAGTCCCCAATTAGAGGTGTCCAGGGTTCTTAAGCACACTCTTTTTTTTTGCTTTGGACCTTGACTTTAACCGCTCAGTCTCAAGTTTTCACTTGACACCTACACGCCACAAGCACATGGTTAGGGACAGCTTGGTTTAGCCGCTTACGCCAGGATTTTATTCCTTTAGGCCCTCCTATCCACTGATGCTCAAAGCCTTGGGATCCTTTTTATTGCCCTTGCCTTTGGGTTTTAAGGGTTACTGGCTTTTTGCTCTTGCCTCTTGGTTTTAAGAGCTTTTGGCTTTTTCTGCTTGCTTTTTCTTTTTCTTTCTATTTTTTTCGCTATTTTTTTCTATTTTTTTTTCTGCAAGCTTTGTTCTTTGCTGCTTTTTCTTGCTTCAAGAATCATTTTTATGATTTTTCAGATTATCAAATAACATGTCTCCTTGTCATCATTCTTTCAAGAGCCAACATATTTAACATTCTTAAACAACAACTTCAAAATATATATGCACTGTGATGACATGTCATCATATCATGTTTTTCTATGCTTTTTCATACAAGAAATTAATGATTTGTGCTTAAATATTGAATGCTTTTGTGCTTAAATGTTATATTTCTTTGATCTTTTGATTTGAAAAATTTTGTAGGAAATAAGAAGAAAAAGAAGCAAAGAAGCACAAAATAAGCTAAAAAGGAGAAAAAAAAGAATTTTGGGGCACACTTTGAAGTTGGAGCACACTTTAGAGCCTTAGGCCACGCTTTTAAAAGCGTGGCCCATGACCAAATCAAGGAAGCATGAACAATCATCACACAAAGCTCAGTTCACTAAGTGAACTTAGCTTTGCCGTACAAGAAAAATGTGTTTGGAGGCAAGAAATTTCGCTAAGTTAAAAGTGGGCGTTTACAGCATGACCATGCCTCCTTCAAAGGGCAATAACTTGAGCTACAGACGTCCAATTGATGTGCTTCTAGTTGCGTTGGAAAGCTGACATTCAGAGCTTTCCAACGATGTATCATAGTCCATATTTGGCACAAAATTGAGGCACGAGTGAAATGCATCTTTAAGGGCTAAAAATAAGCAAAAAAATCAGCCAATGCTTTCACCAAGGCTCGAAGGGGGAGACACAAGGAAAGCAAGGCAAGAGCAAAATAGTGCTCAGTTCACTTTTCCAACTTAGCTTTATCGGGCTTCCACTCAAGAAAATTCAAGGAAAAGGCTCACAAAACTTCTTCCACCAAGAGTTGAACTTGGGACCTTGAAGACAAAAGCAAGGCGCCACAAGGGGAGCTCAGTTGGTTTTCCCAACTGAGCACTACTTCTCCCTTTTTCCCCACATTTTGACACGGACCAAAGGCACCAAGCAAGCCTTGTGCGCACCATTTTGGCACACAACCAAGGCTGGACGCGCATCAAATGACACGGACAGCACAACTTGAAAGCTAAGTTGGATTTTCCAACTGAGCTTTCCCCTGGGAGCAACACCCGTGGACCAAAAATTGAATAAAAATTCCATTTAAATTCAATTCTTCTCCAAATTGAATCAAGGCCAACCAAACCCATTTCTCCTCAGATCCAAAGCAAGCAAAGCCCACATCATCACTCAAAGGCACAAGAACAAGCTAGAATTAGGATTTTCATTTAATTTGTTTTTCATTTCAATTTTATTTTATTTTCATTTTGTAAAAAGCCTATATAAAGGCATCACTATCATCTTCAAGAGGGGAGCTCCATTAGAGAAAGGAGGCTAGCTCCAATAGGGAGTTTAGCACTTTTTAGTTTTCATTTTGCTTTCTCTCTTATTTTTCTTTTCTGTCTTGAAATTTTGGATTGAGATTGGAAGGAATTCTGTTTTCATTCTCCATCTGCAACTTCTTCTTCTACTCTTTCTGCAATTTACTCTTCCATTTTCATTTTGCAATCGTTCTTGTTGGATCAAGGAAGGATTTGAGATCTAGACTTGTTTTTCTAGTCTCTTCCACTCCTGAGATCTTGAACCACTTTTAAATTGCTGCAAATTAAGCACTGCTTTTCTGTTTTGATCCTTCACTGAAATTTTCCCTTTCTGTTTAGATTTGCTGCAACTCTCAATTTACTTTCCTGCACATTTACCTTTACTGTAATTGTTCTGAATTTGATTTGTTGCTCTCTTTAAATATTCTGCACCCAACCCCCTTTATTTTTCATGCAATTTACATTTCTTGTCATTTAAGATTCTTGCAATTTACATTTCTTGCTCTTTAAGTTTCTGTCCAATTTTACTTACTGCACTTTATAATTTCTGCACACTTACTTTCTGCAATTTATAATTCCTTGTCATTTACATTCTGCTGCTTCAAGTCTCACCCAATTTCACTCAATGTTAGCTTGACTAAACTAATCACCCACTAAAGTTGCTTGATCCATCAATCCCTGTGGGATCGACCTCACTCAAAGTGAGTTTTACTACTTGATACGACCCGGTACACTTGCCGGTGAGTTTTTGGTGTTTTGGGAAATTCAGTTTTCCACAAAAAATACCATCAAGTTTTTGGCGCCGTTGCCGGGGATTGATTTAGATCAACAATGATTAAGTGGGTGAGAAGTCTAGATTAAGCATTTTCTTTATTTTTGTTCTTGAAACCAAGGTGTTTGTGTTTTTGCCTCACTAAGCAAATATCATCTGAAACATGAATTTCAATTTTATTTGGTGTTGTGTTTTACAAAATTCAAATGGAGTTCAACTCATCTTATGATCAAACAAATTTTATGGGATATTACCCACCATCACCAATCTCTAATGGTGGCTGGGAATATCACCACGAGAATACACATTCTGAGCACTCCAATTCATGGAGATTTGCTTCAGAGACACAAGATGAGCAAGAAAATCATATGGGATATCTTCCTCCACCACAAAATGATGCAAGTTGCTATTCTAATGATGGCTGGGGGGAGCAAAACCAGAAAACATTTGAGAGCCCATATTCCACTTATCAAGAGCCATCTTCACTCGAACGTACTATCAATTCACTTATACAAAATTTTCCAAACTCACCTTCCAGTTTTTCATCTGAAAATTCTTCATCACTGGACTTTGTCTCCACACAAAATCCCTGCCAAAACTCACCATCCACACAAATTTCCATGAACCAAGGCCCCTCAAAGCTTGAAACCATGTTTGAAAGACATGAAAGGGAAGTACAAAGATCATGGAAAGAACAAGAGAACTCCTTCAAAAACATAGAAGTGTTGATCAATCAAACGCTAAATGAGAAGGAGGAGGTGGAAGAGCAAAATGAAGATCCACTTCAAAAATCCAGAGAATTGTTGAAAAGACAAGAACAATTCATGAAGGAACAACAACAATCCTGGAGAGAACAAGAAATCCGTCTTCAGAAGATGGATGAGCAATTGGAGAACATAGGGAAATGCTCAGAACCACTAAGCAAGGAAAATAAAGACCGATTGATGGATGTGAAGGATAAAGTGGAAAAACAAGAGTTAAAGGCTACTGAGTCAAGTGAATTTTTAGTGAAAAAGAAAGAGGTGGTGAAAATAGTTGAAAACGAAACTGCACTTGAGGTGACAAAAGAACCTGAACACTCACAACCTCCTCAAACCCCCCTGGACCAAAAAGTTTCAACAATTGAATCTGAAATTAAAAGATATGAAGAGGAGATGAAGAAATGTTGGGAAGATCAACAAACCTCCTCCATGAAAAAGCTATTAAAACAAATGTTGAGTGTAAAAGAGGAAGTGGAGGAGCAAGAAAGTGAGGAAGTCATTCCAAACTCAAGTGAGGCAGAGAAGTACATGAAGGAGGAGTTCATGGAACCACCAGTTCAAAAGGCTCTGGATGAATACAAAACTCCAATAATCACACAGCAACCAAGTCTTGAATCCAAAGAAGTGAAGGCAATTAGCAAGAACACCAATCCTATCCCTGATCCAGCAAGCAAGATTAATCAAGCCATTTGTAAAAGGAAGCTTGCTGAGGAAAGGCCAAGACAAGGGACACTAGCTGAATCTTCTCCCCCCTTAAGGTCATTCCTCTTAACAAACTGGAAGAAGAGGAAGAAAGTGAAGAACAACATGTCAAGCTAATGACACTAAAAGAGCACTTGTTGGGAGGTAACCCAACCGTAGGTAACATTTCTTTTCTGCTTTGTCTTCGTTCTTTGTTTTGTTTAAATTCAATAAATTGGCATATGGTTACATTCTAAGTTTGGTGTTGCCTTGCAACAAATTATTTTCAATCTTTTTGGATGATTGCATCAAATTAAAAATGAAAGTAACACACCAAGATTCTAAGTTTGGTGTGCCACTTATTTTTCTATGCAAATCATTCAGCAACACCACTTGTTTGCATAATCATAATGTTCTTTGCATTTTTATCTTTCTTTTAGTTAGACAATTTTAGTTTTCTCTTTGCTTTTAGTCATTTCCTTGTTTAAATGCTTTCTTTTATTTACTGTGTTTGTTAATACACTACCAAGAGAGCTTTATTCATGATAGATTCTTAACTTGGTGATTGTATTTAACATATAACAGTTTCTTTCGCTTAGTTTGATTTCAAATAAATTGACAAGTGGTTGCATTCTAAGTTTGGTGTTGCTATGCAACAAAATTTGGTTCTAATCCTTACAAGATACTTGCATCAATTCCAAGTGAAAGTGTCACACTAAGTTTGGTGTGCCACTTATCTTTTATGCAATGTATTGTGCACACCTTCTTATCTATGCAATCAAAATGTCTCTATCTCTTGTGCCTTGATTGTTATCTTTAATTTTGCTTGCTTAAAACACATGTGCTACTAATATTTCATTATGTAAGACATTCATGATCCATCTTAGCCCCATAGCCATTGTTCTAATTGTTGCTTGAGGATGAGCAAGCATTCTGAGTATTGGTATGGGAGGAAGGAAGAATAGAAGGAAAAAAACAACAATAGAGAAGATGAACTACAAGGTTGTAGAGTTCCTTTTCTTCTCATTTGTTTCCAACACTTAAATTGCATGATTGTCTTCATCTTTTCTGTATGCATGTGTGGTATGAATAAGCATAGTTTGAATTTGGATTTTTAACCTGTTGCTATGCCATTATAATTACCAACTTGAGTTTTGTAAAGTTCAAAGCAGTAAAGTATCATGATCATAAACAAACAAGGCATTAAAGAAGATTTTAGCATGTGCATATAAGTTTTGGAAAGCTAGTATGATTAATTGTTGCTCAATTGCATTGGATTTTATTTAATTGAAGTTTTCATCTAGGACATTTTGTGAAATCTTTTGAAAATCATGAAAACCTTGAAGAAGCAAATACAATTAAAGCAAGAAAAGAAAAAGGGAAAGAATGAGAAAGCTAAAGGCTCTGAGTACCAATGACAATTAATTTGTTAAGTACTTGTGGTGTTTATGTATCAAGCCAAATGCTTGAAAACAAAACACTTAGAAGTCAAGGCTAGGCTCAAGTGCAAAAGCACTCCCTCAAAGCTCAAGGTTCTGAGCATCAATGATTAGAGAGTCAAGAAAAGAAAAAATGAGCTTAATGAAATCCTCTAATCAAATGCTTGTGGTGCTTATGTATCAAGTGGTAATACTTGAAAACAAAGCATTTAGAAGTCGTAGCTTTGTTATCAACTCATGGGGCAAAGCACCCAAAAGGAGAAGCTAATAAGAAAAGCAAAAGCTTGTTTCAAGGAAGAAATATAAGAAAAAGATTTCATAAAATGAGCTAGATAGAAGCATCAATCATTTACATCTCTTTTGTGATTGTAGCATGCATAGAAAACTAGCCTACCATGAACATTGAGTTGCTATTCTTCTCACCTTGGATTGTCACTCTTTATTGCATGATTCTTTTCTTGCTTGGGGACAAGCAAGGTTTAAGTTTGGTGTTGTGATGACATGTCATCATATCATGTTTTTCTATGCTTTTTCATACAAGAAATTAATGATTTGTGCTTAAATATTGAATGCTTTTGTGCTTAAATGTTATATTTCTTTGATCTTTTGATTTGAAAAATTTTGTAGGAAATAAGAAGAAAAAGAAGCAAAGAAGCACAAAATAAGCTAAAAAGGAGAAAAAAAAGAATTTTGGGGCACACTTTGAAGTTGGAGCACACTTTAGAGCCTTAGGCCACGCTTTTAAAAGCGTGGCCCATGACCAAATCAAGGAAGCATGAACAATCAGCACACAAAGCTCAGTTCACTAAGTGAACTTAGCTTTGCCGTACAAGAAAAATGTGTTTGGAGGCAAGAAATTTCGCTAAGTTAAAAGTGGGCGTTTACAGCATGACCATGCCTCCTTCAAAGGGCAATAACTTGAGCTACAGACGTCCAATTGATGTGCTTCTAGTTGCGTTGGAAAGCTGACATTCAGAGCTTTCCAACGATGTATCATAGTCCATATTTGGCACAAAATTGAGGCACGAGTGAAATGCATCTTTAAGGGCTAAAAATAAGCAAAAAAATCAGCCAATGCTTTCACCAAGGCTCGAAGGGGGAGACACAAGGAAAGCAAGGCAAGAGCAAAATAGTGCTCAGTTCACTTTTCCAACTTAGCTTTATCGGGCTTCCACTCAAGAAAATTCAAGGAAAAGGCTCACAAAACTTCTTCCACCAAGAGTTGAACTTGGGACCTTGAAGACAAAAGCAAGGCGCCACAAGGGGAGCTCAGTTGGTTTTCCCAACTGAGCACTACTTCTCCCTTTTTCCCCACATTTTGACACGGACCAAAGGCACCAAGCAAGCCTTGTGCGCACCATTTTGGCACACAACCAAGGCTGGACGCGCATCAAATGACACGGACAGCACAACTTGAAAGCTAAGTTGGATTTTCCAACTGAGCTTTCCCCTGGGAGCAACACCCATGGACCAAAAATTGAATAAAAATTCCATTTAAATTCAATTCTTCTCCAAATTGAATCAAGGCCAACCAAACCCATTTCTCCTCAGATCCAAAGCAAGCAAAGCCCACATCATCACTCAAAGGCACAAGAACAAGCTAGAATTAGGATTTTCATTTAATTTGTTTTTCATTTCAATTTTATTTTATTTTCATTTTGTAAAAAGCCTATATAAAGGCATCACTATCATCTTCAAGAGGGGAGCTCCATTAGAGAAAGGAGGCTAGCTCCAATAGGGAGTTTAGCACTTTTTAGTTTTCATTTTGCTTTCTCTCTTATTTTTCTTTTCTGTCTTGAAATTTTGGATTGAGATTGGAAGGAATTCTGTTTTCATTCTCCATCTGCAACTTCTTCTTCTACTCTTTCTGCAATTTACTCTTCCATTTTCATTTTGCAATCGTTCTTGTTGGATCAAGGAAGGATTTGAGATCTAGACTTGTTTTTCTAGTCTCTTCCACTCCTGAGATCTTGAACCACTTTTAAATTGCTGCAAATTAAGCACTGCTTTTCTGTTTTGATCCTTCACTGAAATTTTCCCTTTCTGTTTAGATTTGCTGCAACTCTCAATTTACTTTCCTGCACATTTACCTTTACTGTAATTGTTCTGAATTTGATTTGTTGCTCTCTTTAAATATTCTGCACCCAACCCCCTTTATTTTTCATGCAATTTACATTTCTTGTCATTTAAGATTCTTGCAATTTACATTTCTTGCTCTTTAAGTTTCTGTCCAATTTTACTTACTGCACTTTATAATTTCTGCACACTTACTTTCTGCAATTTATAATTCCTTGTCATTTACATTCTGCTGCTTCAAGTCTCACCCAATTTCACTCAATGTTAGCTTGACTAAACTAATCACCCACTAAAGTTGCTTGATCCATCAATCCCTGTGGGATCGACCTCACTCAAAGTGAGTTTTACTACTTGATACGACCCGGTACACTTGCCGGTGAGTTTTTGGTGTTTTGGGAAATTCAGTTTTCCACAAAAAATACCATCACACTGTTCAAGCATTCATTCAGAAAACAAGAACATTGTCACCACATCAATATAATTAAACTAAGTTCAAGGATAAATTCGAAACTCATGTACTTCTTGTTCTTTTGAATTAAAACATTTTTCATTTAAGAGAGGTGATGGATTCATAGGACATTCATAACTTTAAGACAATGTTACTAAATACTAATGATCATGTAATGAAGACACAAACATAGATAAGCACTTAACATAGAGAAAACGAAAAAACAGAAAGTGAGAACAAGGAATGAGTCCACCTTAGTGATGGTGGCGTTTTCTTCTTGAGGAACCAATGATGTCCTTGAGCTCTTCTATGTCTCTTCCTTGTCTTTGTTGCTCCTCCCTCATTGCTTTTTGATCTTCTCTAATTTCATGAAGGATGATGGAGTGCTCTTGATGTTCCACCCTTAGTTGTCCCATGTTGGAACTTAATTCTCCTAGGGAGGTGTTGATTTGCTCCCAATAGTTTTGTGGAGGAAAATACATTTGAGGCATCTCCGGGATCTCATGGTGATGAGCTTCCTGCGCCTCTTGAGCTCCATGAATGGGCTCTCTTGCTTGCTCCATCTTTTTCTTAGTGATGGGCTTCTCTTCCTCAATGTGAATGTCTCCTTCTATGAAAGCTCCAGCTGAGTAACATAGATGGCAAATAAGATGGGGAAAAGCTAGCCTTGCCCCAGGGGAGGGCTTTTCGGCTATTTTGTAGAGTTCAAGGGAGATGACTTCATGAACTTCTACTTCCTTTCCAATCATGATGCTATGGATCATGATGGCCCGATCCACAGTAACTTCAGATCGGTTGCTAGTGGGGATGATGGAGCGTTGGATGAACTCTAACCATCCTCTAGCCACAGGCTTGAGGTCCAGTCTTCTTAGTTGAACTGGCTTGCCTTTGGAGTTAATCTTCCATTGAGCTCCTTCCACACATATGTCCATGAGGACTTGGTCCAACCTTTGATTAAAGTTGACCCTTCTAGTGTAGGGGCGCTCATCTCCTTGCATCATAGGCAAGTTAAACGTCAGCCTCACATTCTCCGGACTAAAATTTAAGTATTTCCCCCGAACCATTGTAACATAATTCTTTGGATTCGGGTTCTTACTTTGATCATGGTTCCTAGTGATCCATGCATTGGCATAGAACTCTTGGACCATTAGGATGCCGACTTGTTGGATGGGGTTTGTTAGAACTTCCCAACCTCTTCTTTGGATTTCATGTCGGATCTCCGGATACTCATTTCTCTTGAGTTTGAAAGGGACCTCGGGGATCACCTTCTTCTTGGCCACAACATCTTAGAAGTGGTCTTGATGGGCTTTGGAGATGAATCTTTCCATCTCCCATGACTCGGAGGTGGAAGCTTTTGTCTTCCCTTTCCCTTTTCTAGAGGATTCTCCGGTCTTGGGTGCCATCAATGGTAATAGAAAAACAAAAAGCTTATGCTTTTACCACACCAAACTTAGAATTTTGCTCGCCCTCGAGCAAAAGAAGAAAGAATAGAAGAAGAAGAAGAAAAAATGGAAGAGATGGAGGGGTGTGTGTATTCGGCCATATGGGTGGGATTGGGTGGGAAAGAGATGTTGAATATTTATGGTAGGTGGGTGTATGGATGTGAGTAGTGAAGTGGTTATAGGGAAGAGTGTTTATGGGATTGTGTTAAAGAGGGGTGAGAAGAAGTGAGTGGAGGTACGTGGGGATCCTGTGGGGTCCACAGATCCTGAGATGATCCTGTGGGGTCCACAGATCCTAAGGTGTTCAAGGATTTACAACCTTGCACCAAATTAGGCATGTAAAATGCCCTTGCACACAACTCTGGGCGTTCAGCGCCAAGTTGGTGCCCATTTTGGGCGTTCAACGCCCATTTGTTGCCCATTTCTGGCGTTGAACGCCAGAACCATGCTTGTTCTGGGTGTTCAGCGCCAGCTCCTCTCCAGGGTGCAATTCTGGAGTTCAGCGCCCAGATGATGCCCATTTTGGGCGTTCAGCGCCAGAACCATGCTCTATTCTGGCGTTGAACGCCAGGCAGATGCTTCCTCTAGGGTGTGATTTTTCTTCTGCTGTTTTTGATTCCATTTTCAATTTTTATATTTATTTTGTGACTCCTCATGATCATGAACCTATAAAGACATATAACTAAGAAAAATATAGTTAGATAAATAGAAATTGGGTTGCCTCCCAACAAGCGCTTCTTTAATGTCAATAGCTTGACAGTGGGCTCTCATGGAGCCTCACAGATGTTCAGAGCATTGTTGAGACTCCCCCAACACCAAACTTAGAGTTTGGATATGGGAGTTCAACACCAAACTTAGAGTTTGGTTGTGGCCTCCCAACACCAAACTTAGAGTCTGACTGTGGGGGCTTTGGTTGACTCTGCTTTGAGAGAAGCTTTTTCTGCTTCCTTTCCATGGATGCAGAGAGAGATCCTTGAGTTGTAAACACAAGGTTGTCCTTATTTAATTGAAGGATCAATTCTCCTCTGTCCACATCAATCACAGCTCTTGCTGTGGCTAGGAAAGGTCTTCCTAGGATGATGGATTCATCCTCTTCCTTTCCAGTATCCAGGACTATGAAATCAGCAGGGATGTAAAGGCCTTCAACCTTTACTAACACGTCCTCTACTTGTCCATAAGCCTGTTTTCTTGAATTGTCTGCCATCTCTAATGAGATTTTAGCAGCTTGCACCCCATAGATTCCCAGTTTCTCTATTACAGAGAGGGGCATGAGGTTTATTCCTGAACCAAGGTCACACAGAGCTTTAAAGATCATGGTGCCTATGGTACAAGGTATTATGAACTTTCCAGGATCCTGTCTCTTCTGAGGCAATGTCAGTTGATCCAGATCACTTAGTTCATTGGTGAACAAGGGAGGTTCATCTTCTCAAGTCTCAATACCAAATAATTTGGCATTCAGCTTCATGATTGCACCAAGGAACTTGGCAGCTTGCTCTTCAGTAACATCCTCATTCTCTTCAGAAGAGGAATACTCATCAGAGCTCATGAATGGCATAAGGAGGTTCAATGGAATCTCTATGGTCTCTATATGAGCCTCAGAGTCCTTTGGTTCCTTAGAGGGAAACTCCTTATTGATCACTGGGCGTCCCAGGAGGTCTTCCTCCTTGGGATTCACGTCCTCTCCTTCCCTTACAGGTTCGGCCATGGTGCTTATGTCAATGGCCTTGCACTCTCCTTTTGGATTCTCTTCTATTTTGCTTGGGAGAGTACTAGGAGGGATTTCAGTGATCCTTTTACTCAGCTGGCCCACTTGTGCTTCTAAATTTCTAATGGAAGACCTTGTTTCATTCATGAAACTTATAGTGGCCTTGGATAGATCAGAAACTAAGTTTGCTAAATTAGAAGTATTTTGTTCAGAGTTCTTTGTCTGTTGCTGAGTGGATGATGGAAAAGGTTTATTATTGTTAAACCTGTTTCTTCCACCATTATTAAAGCCTTGTTGAGGCCTTTGATCCTTCTATGAGAGATTTGGATGATTTCTCCATGATGGATTATAGGTGTTTCCATAAGGTTCACCTAAGTAATTCACCTCTACTATTGCAGGGTTTTCAGGATCATAAGCTTCTTCTTCATAAGAAGCCTCTTGAGTACTGTTGGATGCAGCTTGCACTCCATTCAGACTCTGAGAAATCATATTAACTTGCTGAGTCAATATTTTATTCTGAGCCAATATGGCATTCAGAGTATCAATTTCAAGAACTCCCTTCTTCATAGGCGTCCCATTATTCACAAGATTCCTTTCAGAAGTGTACCTGAACTGGTTATTTGCAACCATGTCAATGAGTTCTTGAGCTTCTGCAGGCATTTTCTTTAGGTGAATGGATCCACCTGCAGAAGTATCCAATGACATCTTTGATAACTCAGACAGACCATCATAGAATATATCCAGGATGGTCCATTCTGAAAGCATGTCAGAAGGACACTTTTTGGTCAACTGTTTGTATCTTTCCCAAGCTTCATAGAGGGATTCACCTTCTTTTTGTCTGAAGGTTTGAACATCCACTCTAAGCTTGCTCAGCTTTTGAGGAGGAAAGAACTTGGCTAAGAAAGCCGTGACCAGCTTATCCCAAGAGTTCAGGCTGTCTTTGGGTTGAGAGTCCAACCACACTCTAGCTCTGTCTCTTACAGCAAAAGGGAAAAGCATGAGCCTGTAGACTTCAGGATCTACTCCATTAGTCTTAACAGTATCACATATCTGCAAGAATTCAGTTAAGAACTGAAAAGGATCTTCAGATGGAAGTCCATGAAACTTGCAGTTCTGCTGCATCAGAGAAACTAGCTGAGGTTTCAGCTCAAAGTTGTTTGCTCCAATGGCAGGAATGGAGATGCTTCTTCCATGTAAATTGGAATTAGGTGCAGTAAAGTCACCAAGCATTCTCCTTGCATTATTGTTGTTAGGTTCAGCTGCCATCTCCTTTACTTGTTCAAAATTTTCAATAAGGTTGTCTCTGGATTGTTGTAATTTAGCTTCTCTTAGTTTCCTCTTCAGAGTCCTTTTAGGTTCTGGATCAGCTTCAACAAGAATACCTTTTTCTCTGTCCTTGCTCATAAGAAAGAGAAGAGAAAAAGAAAAGAAGAGGAATCCTCTATGTCACAGTAAAGAGGTTCCTTATTGTTAGTAGAAAAAGAAGAAGAAGAAAAATTTGAACACAGATAGAAGAGGGGGTTCGAATTTGGTGAGTGATGTGAGGAAGAGATGTTAGTAGATGAATAAATAAATAGAATAAGAGGAGAGAGGGAGAGGATTTTCGAAAATAATTTTTTGAAAAAGAGTTAGTGATTTTCGAAAATAGTTTTTGAAAAAGGTTAGTAATTTTCGAAAATTAAAATTAAAAATTAAAATAATTAATTAATTAAAAATAAATTTTGAAAAAGAGGGAAGACGTTTTCGAAAATTAGAGAGAGAGAGAGAGTTAGTTAGGTGGTTTTGAAAAAGATAAGAAACAAACAAAAAGTTAGTTAGTTAGTTGAAACAAATTTTGAAAAGATAAGAAGTTAGGAAGTTAGAAAAGATATTTTGAAATCATATTTTTGAAAAAGATAAGATAAGAAGATATTTTTGAAAAGATATGATTGAAATTGGTTTTGAAAAAGGTTTGATTTTTTTAAAATCACAATTAATGACTTGATTCACAAGAAATCATGAGATATGATTCTAGAACTTAAAGTTTGAATCTTTCTTAACAAGCAAGTAACAAACTTAAAATTTTTGAATCAAAACATTAATTGATGATGTTATTTTCGAAAATTATGAGATAAAATTAAGAAAAAAATTTTTGAAAAACATTTTTATAATTTTCGAAAATAACTAAGAAAAATGAAAAAGATTTGATTTTTGAAAAAGATTTTGAAAAAGATAAGATTTTTAAATTGAAAATTTGATTTGACTCATAAAAACAACTAGATTTTAAAAATTTTTGAAAAAGTCAAATCTAATTTTCGAAATTTTAAGAGAGAAAAAGGGAAAGATATATTTTTTTTTTTTTTGAATTTTTATGATGAGAGAGAAAAACACTAAAAATGCTCAATGCATGGAATTTTTAGATCAAAACAATGAATGCATGCAAGAATGCTATGAATGTCAAGATGAACACCAAGAACACTTTGAAGATCAAGATGAACATCAAGAACTTATTTTTGAAAAATTTTTAATGCAAAGGAAACATGCAAGACACCAAACTTAGAATTCTTTAATTCTTAGGCACTAAGAATTCAAGAATGCATATGAAAAATACCATACAACACAAAACAAGAAAACATCAAGATCAAACAAGAAGACTTACCAAGAACAACTTGAAGATCATGAAGAACACTATGAATGCATGAATTTTCGAAAAATGCAAGATGAATATGCAATTGACACCAAACTTATAACATGACTCAAGACTCAAACAAGAACACAAAAATATTTTTGATTTTTATGATTTTATAAATTTTTTTTGTATTTTTTTCGAAAATTATTTGAAAAACAAAAATAAGGATTCCAAAATTTTTAATATGAATTCCAGGAATCTTATACTTTTTAGTCTAAAGCTCCAATCAAAGGGTCAGGCATGGCTTAATAGCCAGCCAAGCTTTAGTGTGTAACTCAGACATGACACGCCTGACATACCCTATCCAGAAGGATTGGGCATGGCTCCATTGAGGTGATTAGTTGAAGACCAATCCCAAAGCAGTTTGGGTATGGCTTTACAGCCAGATAGGCTTCAACATGCTTAATGAAACACTAGAATTCATTCTTAAAAATTCTGAAAAAAAATTATTTTTTGAAAACATTTATTTTTAAAATTTTTTTTCGAAAACAAAGGAGAAAATTTTGAAAACTTTTTGAAAAAATTTTGAAAATAAAACAAAAAGAAAATTACCTAATCTGAGCAACAAGATGAACCGTCAATTGTCCAAACTTGAACAATCCCCGGCAATGGCGCCAAAAACTTGGTGCACGAAATTGTGATCTCTGGTAATGGTTCCAAAAACTTGGTGCTCTAATCTCAATTCATAATTTGTCACAACTTCAATACAACTAACCAGCAAGTGCACTGGGTCGTCCAAGTAATAAACCTTACGTGAGTAAGGGTCGATCCCACGGAGATTGTTGGTATGAAGCAAGCTATGGTCACCTTGTAAATCTCAGTCAGGCAGATAATAATTGATTATGGAGTTTTCGAAAATAATACTAATTAAAAAGAAAATAGGGATAGAAACACTTATGTAATTCATTGGTGAAAATTTCAGATAAGCGTGTAGAGATGCTTTCGTTCCTCTGAATCTCTGCTTTCCCGCTGTCTTCATCCAATCAGTCTTACTCCTTTCCATGGCTGGATTTATGCAAGGGCATCACCGTTGTCAATGGTTACATCCCCGCCTCTTGTGAAAATGGTCCAAATGCTCTGTCACAGCACGGCTAATCATCTGAGGTTCCCGATCATGCTGGAATAGGATTCACCCTCCTTTTGCGTCTGTCACTACGCCCAGCAATCGCGAGTTTGAAGCTCGTCACAGTCATTAAATCACAGAATCCTACTCGGAATACCATAGACAAGGTTTAGACTTTCCGGATTCTCATGAATGCTGCCATCAATCTAGCTTACACCACGAAGATTCTGTTTAAGAGATCTAAGAGATACTCATTCAATCTAAGGTAGAACGGAAGTGGTTGTCAGGCACGCGTTCATAGGGAATGATGATGATTGTCACGTTCATCACATTCAGGTTGAAGTGCGAATGAATATCTTAGAAGCGAAATAAGTTGAATTGAATAGAAAGACAGTAGTACTTTGCATTAATCTTTGAGGAACAGCAGAGCTCCACACCTTAATCTATGGAGTGTAGAAACTCTACCGTTTGAAAATACATAAGTGATGAAGGTCCAGGCATGGCCGAATGGCCAGCCCCCAAAACGAGATCAATAGTCTCCTAAGATGAACAATGGATTAAAACTGAGACCAAAGATGTCTAATACAATAGTAGAAAGTCCTATTTATAATAAACTAGCTACTAGGGTTTACAGAAGTAAGTAATTGATGCATAAATCCACTTCCGGGGCCCACTTGGTGTGTGCTTGGGCTGAGCTTGAGTGTTACACGTGTAGAGGTCATTCCTGGAGTTGAAGGCCAGTTTTGGTGCCAGTTTGGGCGTTGAACTCCACTTTGCAACTTGTTTCTGGCGCAGGACGCCAGAATTGGGCAGAGAGCTAGCGTTGAACGCCAGTTTTCGTCGTCTAATCTTGGGCAATGTATGGACTATTATATATTGCTGGAAATCCCTGGATGTCTACTTTCCAATGCAATTGGAAGCGCGCCATTTTGAGTTCTGTAGCTCTAGAAAATCCATTTTGAGTGCAGGGAGGTCAGAATCCAACAGCATCAGCAGTCCTTCTTCAACCTCTGAATCTGATTTTTGCTCAAGTCCCTCAATTTCAGCCAGAAAATACCTGAAATCACAGAAAAACACACAAACTCATAGTAAAGTCCCGAAATGTGAATTTAACATAAAAACTAATGAAAACATCCCTAAAAGTAACTAGATCCTACTAAAAACATACTAAAAACAATGCCAAAAAGCGTATAAATTATCCGCTCATCAATGACCATAGCTTGCTTCAAGCCGACAATCTCCGTGGGATCGACCCTTACTCACGTAAGGTTTATTACTTGGACGACCCAATGCACTTGCTAGGTAGTTGTGCGGAGATGTGAAAAGTGTGAATCACGATTTCTGTGCACCAAGTTTTTGGCGCCGTTGCCGGAGATTGTTCGAGTTTGGACAACTGACGGTTCATCTTGTTTCTTAGATTAGGTAATTTTATTTTATGTTTACGCTTTTTATTTTTATTTTCGAAAATCCAAAAAAAATTATATTTGTTCTTCAGAATTTTTAAGAATGAATTCTAGAGTTTCATGAGATATGTTGAAGCCTGGCTGGCTGTGAAGCCATGTCTAATCTTTTGGACTGAGGCTTCCACTTCTCATTGACATGCTTGTATGTTTTATGCTAAAGCTTGGGGCTATTTGGCCATGTCTAATCTTTTGGACCGAAGCTTTCACTTAAAGCTTGGCTGGCCATTGGCCATGTCTAAATCTTTTGGACTGGAGCTTTAGACTAACATTGCATGATTCCTGGGATTCTTATTAAAAATTTTGTATCTCTTATTTTTCTTTTTCCAAAATAATTTTCGAAAAATACAAAATTTTTTTAATAAAATCATAAAAACCAAAAATTTTATGTTTCTTGTTTGAGTTTAGTGTCAAATTTTAAGTTTGGTGTCAATTGCATGCTTTTAAATTTTCGAAAATATATGCATTATGTTCTTCATTGATCTTCAAGTTGTTCTTGATGATTTTCCTTGTTTGATCTTTGAATCTTTTTATTTTGTGTCTTTTCTTGTTTTTCTTGTGCATTTTCGAATTCACACTGTCTAAACATAAAAAAATTTTTAAGTTTGGTGTCTTGCATATTTTTCTTTTCTTAAAAATTTTCAAAAATATGTTCTCGATGTTCATCATGATCTTCAAAGTGTTCTTGGTGTTCATCTTGACATTCAAAGTGTTCTTGCATGCATTATTAGTTTTGATCTTAATTTCTTATGTTTTGTGTCATTGTTTTGTTTTTCTCTCTCTTCATTAATTCAAAAAATAAAAAAATATATATATTTCCCTTATTTTGCTCTTAATTTTCGAAATTTTGAGTTGATTTGGTCAAAAATTTTTAAAATTTAGTTGTTTCTTATTAGTCAAATCAAAATTTCAATTTAAAAATTTTATCTTTTCAAATCTTTTTCAAAAATCAAATCTTTTTCATTTTTCTTCTTAATTTTTTCGAAAATTTCAAAATTGATTTTCAAAATCTTTTTTCTTATTTTTATTTCATATTTTTGAATTAATGCTAACAATTAATGTTTTCATTCAAAAATTTTAAGTTGTTACTTGCCTATTAAGAAAGGATCAATCTTTAAATTCTAGAATCATATCTTTTAGTTTCTTGTTAGTCAAGTAATCAACTTTAATTTCAAAATCAAATCTTTCTAATTTCCTTTTCAAATCTTTTTCAAAATAGATTTCAATCATATCTTTTTCAAAACTTACTTTCAAAATCTTTTTCTAACTTCTTATCTTTTCAAAAATTGATTTTTAAATCTTTTTCAATTAACTACTTGACTTTTTGTTTGATTTTAAAAGTTTTCTATTTCAATCATATCTTTTTCAAAACCACCTAACTACTTTTCTCTCTCCAATTTTTGAAAATAACTAACCCCTTTTTGAAAATTCTTTTTTTAACTAATTGTTTTAAATTCTAATTTTATTTTATTTCTTTTAATAATTTCGAATTCTAACTAAAAATTAAAATAAAAACAAAAATAATTTTCTTTTCTTTTAAATTAAAATTCGAATAACTATCTCTATCATCTCTTTCTATTTATTTATTTATTTACTAACATTTCTCTTCTTCTAATAATTCGAACCATCTCCCTCTCTTTGTGTTCGAATTCTCCTTCTCCCTTCTTCATTCTATTTCTTCTATTCTTCTACTCACATAAAGGAATCTCTATACTGTGACATAGAGGATTCCTATTCTTTTCTGTTCTCTTCTTTTTCATATGAGCAGAAACAAGGATAAGAACATTCTTGTTGATGCAGATCCTGAACCTGAAAGGACTCTGAAGAGGAAACTAAAAGAAGCTAAAGCACAAAACTCTGGAGAGGACCTAATAGAAATTTTCGAAAAAGAAGTAGTTATGGCAGCCAAAAATAACAACAATGGTGGAGATGCAAGGAAGATGCTTGGTGACTTTACTACACCCACTTCTGACTTCAATGGAAGAAGCATCTCAATTCTTGCAATTGGAGCAAACAGCTTTGAGCTTAATCCTCAATTAGTTTCTCTAATGCAACAGAATTGCAAGTTTCATGGACTTCTATTGGAAGATCCTCATCAGTTATTAGCTGAGTTCTTGAAAATCTGTGACACTATTAAGACCAATGGGGTTAATCCTGAGGACTACAGACTTATGCTTTTCCCCTTTGCTGTAAGAGACAGAGCTAGGACATGGTTGGACTCACAACCTAAAGAAAGCCTAAACTCTTGAGAAAATTTGGTCAATGCTTTCTTGGCCAAATTTTTTCCACCTCAAAAGTTGAGCAAGTTTAGAGTGAAAGTCCAAACCTTCAGATAGAAGGAAGGTGAATCTGATGAGCGGATAATTTATACGCTCTTTGGCATTGTTTTTACATAGTTTTTAGTATATTTTTATTACTTTTTATTATATTTTTATTAGTTTTTAAATAAAAATCATATTTCTGGACTTTACTATGAGTTTGTGTGTTTTTCTATGATTTCAGGTATTTTCTGGCTGAAATTGAGGGACCTGAGCAAAAATCTGATTCACAGGCTGAAAAAGGACTACAGATTCTGTTGGATTCTGACCTCACTGCACTCGAAGTGGATTTTCTGGAGCTACAGAAGCCCAATTGGCGCGCTCTCAATTGCATTGGAAAGTAAACATTCTGGACTTTCCAGCAATATATAATAGTCCATACTTTGCCCGAGATTTGATGGCCCAACCCGGCATTCAAAGTCAGCTTAAAATTTCTGGCGTAAAACGCCCAAACTGGCACCAGAATTGGAGTTAAACACCCAAACTGGCACCAAAGCTGGCGTTTAACTCCAGGAATAGCCTAAGCACGAAAAAACTTCAATGCTCAGCCCAAGCACACACCAAGTGGGACCCAGAAGTAGATTTCTGCATCATATACTTATTTCTGTAAACCCTAGGTTACTAGTTCATTATAAATAGGACCTCTTACTATTGTATTTTCTTCTTTTAATCATGTTTTGATGATTGAACCCTCTTTGGGGAGGCTGGCCATTCGGCCATGCCTAGACCTTCTTTCACTTATGTATTTTCTACGGTGGAGTTTCTACACCCCATAGATTAAGGTGTGGAGCTCTGCTGTTCCTCATGAATTAATACAAGTACTATTGTTTTTCTCTTCAATTCAAGCCTACTTCTTCTCTAAGATATCCACTCGCATTTTAACCTGATGAATGTGATAACCCGTGACACTCATTGATGACATGTCACCATGTCATGTTTTTCTATGCTTTTTCATACAAGAAATTTATGATTAGTGCTTAAATATTGCATTCTTTGGTGCTTAAATGGTATATTTCTTTGATATTTTGATTTGATAAACTTTGTAGGAAATAAGAAGAAAAAGAAGCAAAAAGAGCACAAAATAAGCTAAAAAGAAGAAAAGAGGAATTTCGGGCACACTTTGAAGTTGGAGCACACTTTGGAGGCTTAGGCCACGCTTCTAAAAGCGTGACCCATGACCAAATCAAGGAAGAGAAGCGTGGCCCAAAGGAAGAAAAGCGTGGCTCAAAACAAAGAGCAAAAGAGGACAAAAAAGCTTGAGCTAAAGTTTGCCTGAAACTTTAGCTCAAACTTTTGGAGAAGCTTGACTACACCCTGGAGGGAGCAAAAGCTTGCGCCAACGTTTGCCTCAAGCTTTTTGGCAAACGTTGGCGCCACACACCTCACAGCCTGAAGGGGTATACTTCCAACAAGAATAACTTGAGCTACAGAGCTCCAAATGAGGTGATTCCAAAAGCAATGGAAAGTAGGAATCGAGAGCTTTCCAAGCATATATGGCACTGCATGGTGGACACTAAAATTGAGGGAGAAAACTGCCCCGCAATGTGCATAAACGAACATGGTGGCAACCTGCATTGAGGCCAACTGACCTCTGCATCTTCGACGGAGTATAACTCGAGCTGTGGAGCTCCAATTGATGCGCTTCCAAAGGCATTGGAAAGTAGACATTCAGGGATTTCCAACAATGTATAATAGTATGGGGTGGACAATATGTTTGAGCCTCCAGAACTGGCGTTTTCGACCACATTTGAGGCAAACTTTACCTCAAACGCTGCACACCAAGGCCAGCGACCTTGTCCTCTTCAAATGTGCATAACTTGAGTTGTAGATGTCCAATTGAGGTGATTCCAATTGGGTTAGAAAGCTGACATTCAGAGATTTCTAACCATATATAATAGTCTATAGTGGGCATGAAATTTGCAACGTTGACAAGCAGACAAAGTAGTACCCCAACATGCATGCAAGAAGGCCCAACATTTGGCTAAAAGTTTGACCTCAAACTTTAGCCCAAACGTTGGTAGCAGCAAATAAGGGCAGCTGGTATAAAAAGTTTGAGTAAAAGTTTGCCTCAAACTTTTACTCAAACTTTTACTCAAACTTTTATGATTCATGGCCCGGTTCACAATGGGTTTCTCTCCAAATCCAAGAGCAATCAACAGAGGCTTTTGTCAACCCAATTCCATCAAGAGCAAGGGCCCAATTGACACTACTCAAAGGCACAAGAGATAGTTAGAATAGAAATTTCATTTTAATTGTAATTTGTTTTGAATTTCATTTTCATTTTGTAAAAATGCCTATAAATAGGCATCTGTTTCATTTTTATTAGGAGGCGAGCTCCACTAGGGAGCATTAGGAATACAGAACTCTCTCTCTTTAGTTTTTCTTTTTGTTTTAAATCTTGGGTTGAGAATTGAAGAAATTCTGTTTCAATCTCACCTTGAGAATTCTCTCTATTTTCTTCTTCTGCAAACTTTCAAGTGAATTGTGATTTAAATCAAAGTTCGTTTCATCGCTTTCATCTTTAATTTTCCTGCATCTTGTTTGCTAGCGGATCAAGGAAGGAATTGAGATCTAGACTTGTTTTCTAGTCTCATTGATTTCCTGAGATCTTCAACCTCTCATTTAAATTTTGCAATTGAGTTGCATTTCATTTTCTGTTCGGTTCCTCAATTCAATTTACATTAAGCCTGCTGCAAATCTTATTTACATTTCCTGCACAATTTTAAATTCCTCTGCAATTGCTCTAAGTTCTAATTCATTGCAATTTTGCTTCTCTGTTTACAGTGCTCCTAATTTACTTTCCTGCAATTTAAGCTTGCTGCAAGAGTTTTGAATTCTGATATATTGCTCTATTTAATTTCCAGCACCCCAGCCCCTTTACTTTTCATGCAATTTACTTTTCTTGCAATTTAAGTTTCAGCTATTTTACTTTCTTGTTCTTTAAGTTACTTGCAATTTTACTTTCTGCACTTTATAATTCCTGCAAGTTTACATTCTGTTGGCTTCAATTGTCACTCAAATCACTCAATGTTAGCTTGACTAAACTAATCACCCACTAAAGTTGCTTGATCCATCAATCCCTGTGGGATCGACCTCACTCCCGTGAGTTTTATTACTTGATGCGACCCGGTGCACTTGCCGGTTAGTTTTGTGTCGGATCATTTTCCGCACATCAAGTTTTTGGCGCCGTTGCCGGGGATTGATTTAGATCAACAATGATTAAGTGGGTGAGAAGTCTAGATCAAGCATTTTCTTTACTTTTGTTCTCTGTTCTAAGCTGAAACCAAGGTGTTTGAGTTATTGCCTCACTAAGAAATTCATCTCTGAGATATGAATTTCAATTTTCCTTGGTGTTGTGTTTTCCAAAATTCAAATGGAGTTCAACTCATCTTATGATCAAATTAATTTCATGGGATATGACCCACCATCACCAATCTCTAATGGTGGCTGGGAATATCACCAAGAGAATACTAATTCTGAGCACTCCAATTCATGGAGATTTGCTTCAGAGACACAAGATGAGCAAGAAAATCATATGGGATATCTTCCTCCACCACAAAATGATGCAAGTTGCTATTCTAATGATGGC
Source organism: Arachis ipaensis (assembly GCF_059453495.1). Classification (NCBI taxonomy): domain Eukaryota; kingdom Viridiplantae; phylum Streptophyta; class Magnoliopsida; order Fabales; family Fabaceae; genus Arachis; species Arachis ipaensis. The sequence continues at coordinate 88,926,253 of NC_142444.1, forward strand.
TGGGGGGAGCAAAACCAGAAAACAGTTGAGAGCCCATATTCCACTTATCAAGAGCCATCTTCACTCGAACGTACTATCAATTCACTTATACAAAATTTTCCAACCTCACCTTCTAGTTTTTCATCTGAAAATTCTTCATCACTGGACTTTATCTCCACACAAAATCCTTGCCAAAACTCACCACCCACACAAACTTCCATGAACCAAAGACTCTCAAATCTTGAGTCCATGCTCAAAAGACTTGCGGAGGAGAAAGAGAAATACCAGAAAGAACAAGAGAACTCCATCAAAAACATGGAAGTACAGTTAGGCAAATTGTTGAGTGCAATGAAGAAGAAGGAAAAACAAGAGGAAGAGGCTACTGAGTCAAGTGAACTTCCAATGAAGAATGAGGTGGTTGAAAATGAAACTACACTTGAGGTAACAAAGGAACATGAACATTCACAACCCTCACAAACTTCCCTTGAATCTGTGATCGAGAAATATGAAGAGGAGATGAAGAAATGTTGGGAAGATCAACAAACCTCCTCCATGAAAGAGCTATTAAAACAAATGTTGAGTGTAAAAGAGGAAGTGGAGGAGCAAGAAAGTGAGGAAGTCATTCCAAACTCAAGTGAGGCAGAGAAGTACATGAAGGAGGAGTTCATGGAACCACCAGTTCAAAAGGCTCTGGATGAATACAAAACTCCAATAATCACACAGCAACCAAGACTTGGATTCAAAGAAGTGAAGGCAACTAACAAGAGCACCAATCCTGTCCCTGATCTAGCAAGCAAGATCAATCAAGCCATTTGCAAAAGGAAGCTTGCTGAGGAAAGGCCGAGGCAAGGGACAATAGCTGAAACTTCTCCTCCTTTGAAGTCATTTCTCTTAACAAATTGGAAGAAGAGGAAGAAAGTAAAGAACAGGTAGACAGTAGGTACATTTTTTTCTCCTTGCTTTGTTCAAATTCAATAAATTGGCATATGGTTACATTCTAACTTTGGTGTTGCCTTGCAACAAATTGTTTTCAATCTTTTTGGATGATTGCATCAAATCAAAAATGAAAGTGACACACCAAGATTCTAAGTTTGGTGTGCCACCTATTTTTCTATGCAAATCATTCAGCAATACCACTTGTCTGCATAACCATAATGTCTTTGCAGTGTTAATTTTCTTTTGGTTTGATATTTTGTTATTCTGTTTACTTTAGTTAATTCTTTGTTTTTAATGCTTTCATTTTAGTTTACTTATTCACTGTGTTTGTTAATACATTACCGAGAGAGTTTTATTCATGACATATTCTTGGCTTGGTGATTGTACTTAACAAATAATAGTTTCACTTGCTTAGTTTTAATTCAAATAAATGGACATAGGATTGCATTCTAAGTTTGGTGTTGCTATGCAACACAAATTGCTTCAAATCTTTACTGGATACTTGCATTGATTCTAAGTGAAAGTGTCACACTAAGTTTGGTGTGCCACTTATCTTTTATGCAATGTATTGTGCTCACCTTCTTAAGTTTGCAATCACAATGTCTCTGTTTCTTGTGCCTTGATTATTATCTTTAATTTTGCTTGCTTAAAACACATGTGCTACTAATAATTCACTGTGTAAGACATTCATGATCCATCTTAGCCCCATAGCCATTGTTCTAATTGTTGCTTGAGGATGAGCAAGCATTCTGAGTTTGGCAAGGGAAAGGGAAGAATGGGAGGAAAATGACAACAATAGAGAAGATGAACTACAAGGTTGTAAAGTTCTTTTTCCTCTCATTTGTTTCAAGCACTATAAACTGCATGATTGTCTTTACCTTCTCTGTATGCATGTGTGTATGAAAAGGCATAGTTTGATTTCTAAATTGCAACATGGTGCTGTGTCATTATGATTACCAACTTGAGTTTTGTGAATTCAAAAGCAATAAAGTATCATGATCATAAACAAACAAGGAATTAAAGAAGAATTTAGCATGTGCATAAAATTATTGGAAAGCTAGTATGTTTGATTGTTGCCTAATTGCATTGGATTTTATTTAATTGAAGTTTTCATCTAGGACATTTTGTGAAATCTTTTGAAAATCATGAAAACCTTGAAGAGGCAAATACAATTAAAGCAAGAAAAGAAAAAGGGAAAGAATGAGAAAGCTGAAGGCTCTGAGTACCAATGGCAATTTATTTGTTAAGTACTTGTGGTGTTTATGTATCAAGCCAAATGCTTGAAAACAAAACACTTAGAAGTCAAGGCTAGGCTCAAGTGCAAAAGCACTCCCTCAAAGCTCAAGGCTCTGAGCATCAATGATTAGAGAGTCAAGAAAAGAAAAGAAAAAAATGAGCTTAATGAAGTCCTCTAATCAAATGCTTGTGGTGCTTATGTATCAAGTGGTAATACTTGAAAACAAAGCATTTAGAAGTCGTAGCTTTGTTATCAACTCATGGGGCAAAGCACCCAAAAAGAGAAGCTAATAAAAAAATCAAAAGCTTGTTTCAAGGAAGAAATATAAGAGAAAGATTTCATAAATTGAGCTAGATGGAAGCATCAATCATTTACATTTCTTTTGTGATTGTAGCATGCTTAGAAAACTAGCTTACCATGAACATTGAGTTGCTATTCTTCTCACCTTAGTTTGTCAATCTTTATTGCATGATTCTTTTCTTGCTTGGGGACAAGCAAGTTTTAAGTTTGGTGTTGTGATGAAATGTCACCATGTCATATTTTTCTATGCTTTTTCATACAAGAAATTTATGATTAGTGCTTAAATATTGCATTCCTTGGTGCTTAAATGGTATATTTCTTTGATCTTTTGATTTGATAAACTTTGTAGGAAATAAGAAGAAAAAGAAGCAAAAAGAGCACAAAATAAGCTAAAAAGAAGAAAAGAGGAATTTCGGGCACACTTTGAAGTTGGAGCACACTTTGGAGGCTTATGCCACGCTTCTAAAAGCGTGACCCATGACCAAATCAAGGAAGAGAAGCGTGGCCCAGAGGAAGAAAAGCGTGGCTCAAAACAAAGAGCAAAAGAGGACAAAAAAGCTTGAGCTAAAGTTTGCCTCAAACTTTAGCTCAAACTTTTGGAGAAGCTTGACTACACCCTGGAGGGAGCAAAAGCTTGCACCAACGTTTGCCTCAAGCTTTTTGGCAAACGTTGGCACCACACACCTCACAGCCTGAAGGGGTATACTTCCAACAAGAATAACTTGAGATACAGAGCTCCAAATGAGGTGATTCCAAAAGCAATGGAAAGTAGGAATCGAGAGCTTTCCAAGCATATATGGCACTGCATGGTGGAAACTAAAATTGAGGGAGAAAATTGCCCCGCAATGTGCATAAACGAACATGGTGGCAACCTGCAGTGAGGCCAACTGACCTCTGCATCTTCGACGGAGTATAACTCGAGCTGCGGAGCTCCAATTGATGCGCTTCCAAAGGCATTGAAAAGTAGACATTCAGGGCTTTCCAACAATGTATAATAGTATGGGGTGGACAATATGTTTGAGCCTCCAGAACTGGCGTTTTCGACCACGTTTGAGGCAAACTTTACCTCAAACGCTGCACACCAAGGCCAGCGACCTTGTCCTCTTCAAATGTGCATAACTTGAGTTGTAGATGTCCAATTGAGGTGATTCCAATTGGGTTATAAAGCTGACATTCAGAGCTTTCTAACCATATATAATAGTCTATAGTGGGCATGAAATTTGCAACGTTGACAAGCAGACAAAGTAGTACCCCAACATGCATGCAAGAAGGCCCAACGTTTGGCTAAAAGTTTGACCTCAAACTTTAGCCCAAACGTTGGTAGCAGCAAATAAGGGCAGCTGGTATAAAAAGTTTGAGTAAAAGTTTGCCTCAAACTTTTACTCAAACTTTTACTCAAACTTTTATGATTCATGGCCCGGTTCACAATGGGTTTCTCTCCAAATCCAAGAGCAATCAACAGAGGCTTTTGTCAACCCAATTCCATCAAGAGCAAGGGCCCAATTGACACCACTCAAAGGCACAAGAGATAGTTAGAATAGAAATTTCATTTTAATTGTAATTTGTTTTGAATTTCATTTTCATTTTGTAAAAATGCCTATAAATAGGCATCTGTTTCATTTTTATTAGGAGGCGAGCTCCACTAGGGAGCATTAGGAATACAGAACTCTCTCTCTTTAGTTTTTCTTTTTGTTTTAAATCTTGGGTTGAGAATTGAAGAAATTCTGTTTCAATCTCACCTTGGGAATTCTCTCTGTTTTCTTCTTCTGCAAACTTTCAAGTGAATTGTGATTTGAATCAAAGTTCGTTTCATCGCTTTCATCTTTAATTTTCCTGCATCTTGTTTGCTAGCAGATCAAGGAAGGAATTGAGATCTAGACTTGTTTTCTAGTCTCATTGATTTCCTGAGATCTTCAACCTCTCATTTAGATTTTGCAATTGAGCTGCATTTTATTTTCTGTTCGGTTCCTCAATTCAATTTACATTAAGCCTGCTGCAAATCTTATTTACATTTCCTGCACAATTTTAAATTCCTCTGCAATTGCTCTAAGTTCTAATTCATTGCAATTTTGCTTCTCTGTTTACAGTGCTCCTAATTTACTTTCCTGTAATTTAAGCTTGCTGCAAGAGTTTTGAATTCTGATATATTGCTCTATTTAATTTCCAGCACCCTAGCCCCTTTACTTTTCATGCAATTTACTTTTCTTGCAATTTAAGTTTCAGCTATTTTACTTTCTTGTTCTTTAAGTTACTTGCAATTTTACTTTCTGCACTTTATAATTCCTGCAAGTTTACATTCTGTTGGCTTCAATTGTCACTCAAATCACTCAATGTTAGCTTGACTAAACTAATCACCCACTAAAGTTTCTTGATCCATCAATCCCTGTGGGATCGACCTCACTCCCGTGAGTTTTATTACTTGATGCGACCCGGTGCACTTGCCAGTTAGTTTTGTGTCGGATCGTTTTCCGCACATCACTCATCATCATTCTCACTTATGAACGCGTGCCTGACAACCACTTCCATTCTATCTGCAATAGCTTGAGTGCGTATCTCTTGGTTTTCTAATCTAAGATTAGAACCTTCGTGGTATAGGCTAGAATTATTGGCAGCCATTCCTGGGATCCAAAAAGTCTAAACCTTGTCTGTGGTATTCCGAGTAAGATCTGGGAAGGGATGACTGTGACAAGCTTCAAACATGCAAATGTGGGGCACAAGTGACAGTGTGCAAAAAGACAATGGTCTTATTCCGACGCTAGCAGAAACCGACAGATGATTAGCCGTGCGGTGACAGCGCATATGGATTTGTTTTCATCCGAGAGGATCATACAGCTTGCCATGGAAGGAGGTAATGCATGGTTGGAAGTAGGCAATAGAAAAGAAGAGGTTCAGAAGCAACAAAGCATCTCCATATGCTTATCTGAAATCCCACCAATGAATTACATAAGTATTTCTATCTTATTTTCTGTTTTAATTATATTTTAATGATCAAAGCACATAACCATTTTAATCCACCTGACTGAGATTTACAAGGATGACCATAACTTGTTTCAAGCCGACAATCTTCGTGGGATCGACCCTTACTCACGTAAGGTTTATTACTTGGACGACCCAGTGCACTTGCTGGTTAGTTGTGCGAAGTTGTGAAAAAGAAGTGAGATTACAATTGTGCGTACCAAGTTTTTGGTACCGTTGCCGGGGATTGTTCGAGTTTGGACAACTGACGGTTCATCTTGTTGCTCAAATTAGGTAATTTTATTTTATTTTTAAGCTTTTATTTTTGAAAAAAAAAATTTCAAAAAAATAAATTATTCTTTGTTCTTCAGAATTTTTAAGAATGAATTCTAGAGTTTCAGATGATGCTTTCATCATCACAGGAGCTCATTGATTCCCATCAATTTGGCTGTTGTATGTAATGTCCTGCTGAAGCTTGGCTAGCCATGTCTAATCTTTTTAGACTGAAGCTTTAGACTAACATTGCATGATTCCTGGAATTCCCATTAAAAATTTTGAATTTATTTTTTTTTCCAAATAATTTTCGAAAAATACAAAAAAAATTTAATAAAATTATAAAAACCAAAAATTTTATGTTTCTTGTTTGAGTCTAGTGTCAAATTTTAAGTTTGGTGTCAATTGCATATTTTTAAATTATCTTAAAAATTTTCGAAAAAAAACTTTCATGCATTATGTTCTTCATTGATCTTTAAGTTGTTCTTGATGATTTTCTTGGGTCTGATCTTTAAATTCTCTTGTTTTGTGTCTTTTGCTGTTTTTCATGTGCATTCTCAATTTGTTAGTGTCTCTAATATGAAAATTTCTAAGTTTGGTGTCTTGCATGCATTGTTTATTTCATCTTAGTTTTTTTATGATTAGTTTCATTTTGTTGTTGTTCTCTCTCATCATTAAAAATTCAAAAAATTTTTCAAAATTATGTCTTTTCAAGTCAATAATACAGAGAATTGAAGATTCAGAACATACAGCAAAGGAATTACAGAGAAAAAGCTGGGCGTTCAAAACGCCCAGTGAGGAAGGAAAACCGGCGTTTAAACGCCAGGGCGTTAAACGCCCAAAAGGGTAGTATTTTGGGCGTTAAACGCCAGAATGGATACCATTTTGAGCGTTTAACGCCAGGACAACACAAGGGAGGTAAGTTAGTTTTTAATTCAAATATTTTTCAAATCTTCATAATTTTTCAAAATCAAATCCTTTTCAAATCATATCTTTTTCAAAATTAAATCTTTTTCCATTTTTCTCTCACTATTTTCGAAAATCATGGCTACCAATTAATGATTTGATTCAAAAATTTCAAGTTTGTTATGTCCTTGTTAAGAAAGGTTCAATATTTGAATTTTAGAATCATATCTTTTAAATTTCTTGTTAGCCAAGTCATTAATTTCTAATCATATCCTCTCAATCATATCATTAATTTAAAAACTTCTTTTTAAATTATTTTTCAATCATATCTTCTCAATCATATACTCCCAACCACATCTTTTTTAAAATAATTTTCAATCATATCTTTTTTATTACTGATTTCAAAATCTTCTTCAAAATCACCTAACGACTTTCTCACTTTTAATTTTCGAAAACCATCAACTACTTTTTTTTCAAAATTCTTTTTAATTATTTTAAATTTTTATTTAAAAATTTTCGAAAATTTTACCCTCCTCACCTTCTTTTATTTAAGGACTAACACTCCTCGTCAATTAGCAATTCGGACTCTCTCTCCTTCTTCATATGTTCGAATTCTTATCTACCTACCTCATCCCTCTATTCCTGTTTTCCTATGACACGTCAAGGAATCTCTATACTGTGACATAGAAGATTCCATACTTTCTTGTTCTCTTTTCTTTCTTATGAGCAGGAACAAAGACAAGGGCATTCTTGTTGAAGCTGATCCTGAACCTGAAAGGACCTTGAAGAGGAAGCTAAGAGAAGCTAAAGCACAACTCTCTGGAGAGGACCTAACAGAAATTTTTGAAAAAGAAGAAGACATGGCAGCCGAAAATAACAATAATGCCAACAATGCAAGGAAGATGCTAGGTGACTTTATTGCACCATCTCCTGACTTCTGTGGAAGGAGCATCTCAATTCCTACAATATCAAATTTTCCAATAATTAAAAAAAAATTCAAAAGAGATTAGCATACTTTTCCATACTACTAATCCGAATGAAGAATGGATAACTCAAATGAAATAAATCAATGCAAAACTTCAAAATAAAATAAACGTGGATTAATAACCCATGAAAAACATAAATAGAGCTCGTAACCCCTTTGAACTCCTTTGACAAAGGATTAGTTACCCATGAAAAAGTGAAAGAAAAACAAGAATAATGGATTACGAAGGAGCTGGATGATGCTCTTTGTGAACTAGGTTCATTAATTTATATCCTAATTCTAGAATTCAAATTCAAACTATCCTAATCTTATCTCTCAAAAAGAAAGACAAGATAACCACTTATCTTCCAGAGAGGAAAACAAGATAACTGCTTACTAACTACAATTTCAAATTCAAAACAATAATTCAAATCAAAATCTAAATTACCAAATCTCTTATATTTCTAGAAAGAATTAATAACTAATCTTCTAGAGTTTTCAATACTTTGGATGTGATTAAGGCCTCTAGTGATGCGGATAATTAGGCTTGGGCCTTAATTATTGAATTCGAGAGTTTTCATTGCTTCTAAGCTGGCTTTGATTAGAAAAAATTTGGAGGAAAGGCCTAAAATCCATGTCCAAAGATGCAAATATGCTGGGTGTGAGTCTTGTAGTGGTGTACGAGGCCCGGCGGAGGAATGGAGCAAAACGGGTCGGCCGGGCATATTAGGGGGCCACTGAGGGCAAGGCAGGGTCACCGGGCATAGAGCAGGGCCACCGGGCATAGGAAACAACCGCCGGGTGTGCTGCAATGCGAAGGGGGTTTGCCAGGAGTGGCTTCAATCCGCCAGGCATGCGTGTCTTCTTTCCTTTAGGAATGCTTTTGATTCCTTAGGCTACGCTTTTCCGTTTTTGAGTTTTTCCTTTGATTATTTGTTAGTTTTTGCGCCAAAATTTCTTGAAATCATAAAAATACTAACACAACTCTAAATATGTGATTATTTATTAAATTCCATTAAAAAACATAAGAAATTTGATTAGAACCTAAGAAAATAAATTAAAATGAAATAGAAAAATCGCTTAACATGATGTGTCATCAATATTCCTGTTGTAACAGCTGCTATATACCCTGCCACGAGTTTTGTGCTTCTCCTTCCAGCATGTAGGATGCAAACACTACATACTATCCTGCAAGAACATGCTGAGCTCAAAGAGACCTCTCAATCCTATGAAACTAGTTGTCAGCCTAAGTTGCAACATTCGTTCCATGAAACTATGGCGGATTCACCTTCAAAAAAGTAATTAATGAGATATGTCTATCGTGATGCAGCATATCTGTATCGTCATTGTCGCTACTATCATCGTTTCTCACTGATAAACCACTATTTTATGGTTTATCTTGTGCTCAATTGAGTGGTTTTTATCAACTCTTTACCCACTTATTCATACTGTTTGCATGGTTTTACATTTGCCTTCCTAATTATGTGCTTTGATTGAAAACATGCTTCTTTGGCCTTAAGTTCCCTATGTTTAATCCTCTCTTATTACCATTAGATGCCTTGATATGTGTGTTAAGTGATTTCAGAGATTACAGGGCAAGAATGGCTCAAATGATGGAAAGGAAGCATGCAAAAGTGGAAGGAATACAAGAAGTTGGAGAAATTGCTAAGCTGTCTGATAAACCACTATTTTATGGTTTATATTGTGTTTAATTGTGTGGTTTTATCATGATCCTTACCCACTTATTCATTAAATTAGCATGAAATTATAATTCCTTCCTGAATTTATAACATGTTTGAAAACTGCTTCCTAGAGACTTTAATTATGTAATTTTAATTCTCCTTTATTCCATTCGATGCCGTGATCTGTGTGTTGAATGTTTCAGACTTTATAGGGCATGAATGAGTTAGAGATTGGAAAGGAAGCTAGCAAAAATGGAAGGAACACAAGAATTTGAGGAGATAACCAGCGAGAAGTGACGCGGTCGCATGGCTCACGCGACCGCGCGAAGGAGAGCAAATCGCAGTGACGCAGCCGCATGGCTCACGCGGCTGTGCGGATTGGAAAAGCTCAAGCGACGCGGTAGCGTGGACGACGTGAACGCGTGGCAAGGAAAAGCGCGAATGACGCGTCCGCATGAATGACGCGATCGCGTGACATGTGCGATCTGCATAATCTGCAGAATTCGCTGGGGGCGATTTTGGACCTTATTTCGACCCATTTTTCGGCCCGGAACAGCAGACTAGAGCCAGAGAATATGCAGAAACAAAAGACAACATTCATTCTACACAGTTTTAGTTTTTAGATCTAGTTTTACTCCCTTAGGTTTCTTTCTCTAGGTTTTAGGAATTTTAATTTTCAATTGGTCTTAGCATTGGAACATTGAGAAGAGTTATTTCCTCATCAAGACTTCGTCATTCTAGTTCATTCTCTTAACTTGGTTTTATTCTTCCATGTTCTTTGCTTTGTCCAATTTTGTCATTTGAATACTTTCATGATTATTTAGTACAAGGATTATTTCTTCTATTTTAATTTATTTTCCATTCCAATAGTCATGTCTTCTTTTAATTCCCTTTCATGTGTTATGGGTTTATTATTTACAATGAGTGAGTAGTTCCCTCACTTGATGTGGAGTTGATTGAAAGGAACTCTTGAGTTGGAAGGATTGAAAGAAAATTTGTAATTGGGTTAACTGTTGGATTGTTATCTAATCACTAACACCAATCCCTTTGAACCAAGTGGGTTGCAACTCGTGAACAGATTTAGCATTCCAACTTGTTTGACTTTCCTTTACCTAGTAAAGGATAACTAAATAGAACAACCATTAATTATAAATTAATCTTGAAATCATCCCATCAACAATAGAGATTCCAACTAATCAACTCCCAGTCAAGGCTTTTATTTCATATTATTTGAATTTTCTCAATTTAATTTCCCACCTACTTAACTCAACCTCTTGGAACATCTGATTAATAAAATGGCACACTTTTCTGCAACTCGTTGGGAGACGACCTGGGACTTAAACTCCCAGTAATTTTTAATTTAAACTCTCTGTGATATATTTCTAAATTGATAGGCAGATTTTCGGTAAGTTAAGAACTATACTTGCAACGTAACTATTTTAATAATTTTTAATTCACCAACTTCTGTGCCTCATCAATTTTTGGCGCTGTTACCGGGGAGTTGCAATAGAGTGCTAAAGTTATTAATTAGAATTTATTTATTTGCATTTTATTTTATTTTGCTACTATGAGCTGCATGTTTCTTTTGTCAAATGACGCGTTCACTTCTTGATCCGCGCTTGCTGATATTCGATGCTGAAATTGAAAGGACTATTTCACGAATAAGACGAGAACAGTATCGGTTAGTCCGCTCTGAGGGCGGATCTGAAAGTGAAATTGAGGAAGAAACCAGCCCCCGTTCTACTGATTCGGTTGTTTTACGTGCAGAAGACATGGCAGCTAGGAGAGTTACCATCCAGGAGGAAGGAGCTCCTGATTTTACAATGCAACCATTTTAAGCGCATCATCCAGCGGTAGCTACAGATTTTGAAATAAAGACCGCATTGCTAAATTTGATGCCCAAGTTTCATGGCCTACCTGCTCAAGAACCTATCAAGCACTTGAGAGATTTCCAGGCGGCCTGTTCTACTGTCAGGCGTGATGGTACTGATGAAACTTAAATTTTTCTGAAAGCTTTCCCGTTTTCTCTTGAGGGAAAAGTAAGAGAGTGGTACTACACTCAACCTCTAGCAAATGTATCCAACTGGGATACACTCAAAAAGGAGTTTTTGGAGAAATTCTTTCCATCTGAAGTTACTGATAAACTGAGGAAGGATATTTCCACAATTGTTCAGGATGACAATGAGACTCTCTTTGAATACTGTGAGCGCTTCAATAATCTTCTGGAAGCATGCCCCCACCACATGATTGACAAGATAGTGTTACTTAGCTATATCACACAGGGCATGAGGCCCCAAGATAAGACCACATTGGAAAGTGCTAGCAATGGGTCTATGAAGAAGTACAAGACCACTGATGAGGCTTGGAAATTGATCAGTGATTTAGCTGAATCTACTAGGAACCACAGACAAAAGCAAGGCCGTTCAAAAGCCATTGCAGAAGTATCCTCTAGCAGAGAGACTGCGGCTCTAGCTCAGAGTATATGTGAGATGACCAACTTGCTGAAGCAGATGCAATTGAATCAATAACAAGCTCAGCAAGCTCAACCTCCTTCGCCACAGCAAAACCAACAACTACTTCTGCAAAGAATTTGCGAAATCTGTGCTGATTATAGCCATTACACTGATGAATGCCCGCAGCTCCAACAAGAAGACAACATGGTGGCATCCACTCATAACTTCTATGACCGCCCCAACCAAGGGTACAATCAAAGTGGAAATAATAACCATGGATGGCAGGACAATTCTAACTAGATTTGGAGGGACAACAATAACAGAGGAGGCCGAGATAATCAGGGAAATCAGAGGTGGAATAATAACAACAACAGGCAGCAGAATCAACCTTACAGAGCACCTCACCTGAGGCAAAACCAAGGACCACATAACAATCAACAGCAGACCTCTCAATTCACTCATTCTTCTTTATCTCCTAATGAAGAGCTATTACAATCTTTTGAGCGAAGACAACAGACCATGGAAAGTAACATCATGAATAGTATTAATGCCAGTCTGAATGGTCTCACCTCTACTTTGCAAGCTCTTATGTCACAGATTGGATCAATGCAAAATTCCAGTAACCAACCTTCAAGCTCCACTGGAATCCCCTCTCAACCATTACCCAATCCAAAGGGAGGCATTAATGCCATCACCCTAAGGTCTGGAACCACACTGTAGGAGAGGAATCAGGAGGAACCAAGTCAACCAGAACACACCTCAGCTAAAGAGGTAGTAGAAATAGAAGATGTTGAAGAGGAAGAGGACATACAGGACATAGCTGAAGAAGAAATAGCTCAACCATAGGAGGAAGCACCAAAAGGTGCAAACACCACAGAAAACGCTACTCCTATTCCATTTCCACAACTTGCAAGGAAGCCTAGGAAGCAGCTGGAACCCGACCCCAAAATGGTAGAAATATTCAAAAAGGTTGAGGTAACTGTTCCTCTTTTTGATGTTATTCAGCAGGTACCTAAATATGCAAAGTTTCTAAAAGACTTATGTATCCATAAAGAAAAAATTAATGAATTAGAAACTATTCCTTTAGGTAGTTCTATATCTGCTTTAATGGGAGGATTACCTGAAAAATGTAGTGATCCAGGTCCTTGTATAGTTAGTTGTACTATTGGTGGTGTAGTAATTTATGATTGCATGTGTGATTTAGGAGCATGTGTCAGTATAATGCCTTTGTCTATATATGATATTTTGAGGCGCCCTCCCTTAAAAAGGTCGGCAGCTCGTTTTGTGTTAGCAGATAAAAGCATTATTACAGTGGCTGGAGTTGCTGAAGATGTTTTGGTGAACATTAAAGGGCTTACATTTCCCACTGATTTTTATATCTTAGAGATGCCCCATAATAATTCAGATAATCCATCATCAATCCTACTTGGAAGACCATTCCTGAAGACATCAAAATTCAAATTGGATGCTTTTTCAGGAACATACTCCTTTGAAATAGATGGCCGCATAGTAATCTTCAATTTGAATGGAGTCATTGACAACCCCCCAGAATATCGTTCTATCTTCCAGTGTGATGTCATAGATGAAAGGGTAGCTGAAGTTCACAAGGAAGAGTTTGAAGAGAGGCACACTGGACAAGGTCCTAGTGTGGGGACCCTTTTAACTGACAATGAGGGCACTTCGCCATTTTTACAAGCTCCAGATAATCCAGAGCCTACCCATGATCAAAAGTTAGAATTGAAACCCCTCCCTCCACATCTCAAATATGCTTATCTTGAAGATGAGAAGAGGTTTCCAATTATCATTGCAAGGGAACTGACTTCTCAACAAGAAGAGCAGTAACTTGATGTGCTGAGGAAGCATAGGAAGGCAATTGGGTGGAGCTTGGCAGACATATTAGGCATCAACCCTCAAGTATGTGAGCACAGAATATTTTTAGAAGAGGGAGCAAGACCTGTCCGTCAACCCCAAAGAAGATTGAATCCCACTATCTTGGAAGTTGTCAAAAAGGAAGTGACTAGACTATTGGAAGCCGGCATCATATATCCCATTTCAGACAGTGAATGGGTAAGCCCAGTAAAAGTGGTGCCCAAGAAGTCTGGAGTCACTACAGTGAAGAATGAGCATGGAGAGCTCATAGCAACTAGAGTTCAAAACGCTTGGAGAGTCTGCATTGATTACAGGCGTCTCAACCAAGCTACCCGTAAGGATCACTACCCACTTCCATTCATTGATCAAATGCTGGATCGCCTGTCAGGTAAATCACATTATTGCTTTTTAGATGGTTACACAGGTTATTTCCAGATTCATATAGCTCCTGGAGATCAGGAAAAGACTACTTTTACATGTCCTTTTGGGACTTATGCTTACAAGAGAATGCCCTTTGGCTTGTGCAATGCACCAGCTACTTTCCAAAGGTGCATGATGAGTCTTTTCTCTGATCTTATTGAGGACTGTATGGAAGTTTTTATGGACAATTTTAGCGTTTATGGTGATTCTTTTAGCCTTTGCTTAGATGGATTATCTAGAGTATTAGATAGATGTGTTAATACAAACCTTGTATTAAATTTCGAAAAATGTCACTTTATGGTTAAACAAGGAATTGTATTAGGACATGTGGTATCTAATAATGGCATTTCTGTAGACCCAGCAAAGGTGAATGTTATTTCTAGTCTATCTTACCCCTCTTCTATGAGGGAAGTCCGTTCGTTCCTTGGCCATGCAGGTTTTTACAGGAGATTTATTAAGGACTTTAGTAAGGTCGCACTTCCCTTATCCAGATTACTGCAGAAGGATATTGAGTTCGAGTTCAGTGAGGATTCCAAACAAGCGTTTGATAAGCTGAAGACTGCTCTGACTCAAGCTCCAATTGTGAGAGGACCAGACTGGAGCCAGCCGTTTGAAATCATGTGCGATGCTTCCAACCATGCAGCAGGAGCAGCGCTGGCTCAGCGCGAAGGTAAAGACCCTTTCATTATTGCTTATGCGTCTAAGACTTTAGACACTGCCCAGTCCAACTATACTACTACTGAGAAAGAGCTTCTTGCTATTGTTTTTGCTCTGGATAAATTCCGAGCCTATTTACTTGGTACTAGAGTAGTAGTGTATTCAGACCATGCAGCTTTAAAGTATCTATTAGCTAAAAAGGAATCCAAACCAAGACTCATACGTTGGATACTGCTGTTACAAGAATTTGATTTAGAAATAAAGGATAGGAGTGGTAATCAAAATTTAGTGGCAGATCACCTGAGTCGCCTTGAGCATATTAAGGATGATTCTACTCCTATAGATGATAATTTTCCTTTTGATAACCTGCAAGCAGTATCTGAAGTAGTCCCTTGGTATGCACCTGTTGCTAATTATTTAGTTAGCCGCACATTTCCTCCAAATTTTTCTAAGCATCAAAGAGACAAGCTGAAAAATGAGTCTAAATATTATATATGGGATGACCCATATTTATGAAGATGTGGCGCTGATCAAGTAATTAGACGTTGTGTGCTTCAATCAGAATTCCAGTCCATTTTAGAGGCCTGTCACTCATCTGAGAGTGGAGGACATTTTGGTCCTTAAAGAACAGCTAGAAAGATCTTAGACTGTGGATTCTGGTGGCCTACTCTTTCTAGAGACGCTGCTGAGTTTTGTAAATCTTGTCTCCCATGCCAGAAATTTGGTAATATATCCAGGAGGGATGAGATGCCTCAACAAATTATGCTTTTCTGTGAAATTTTTGATGTTTGGGGCATTGACTTCATGGGTCCATTTCCAAACTCTAATGGATATTTTTATATATTGTTAGCTGTGGATTATGTTTCCAAATGGGTGGAAGCAATTCCTACCCGCACTGATGATGCTAACACTGTTGTTTCCTTTGTGAGAAATCATATTATATGTCGTTTCGGATCACCACGAACAATCGTGAGCGACCAAGACACCCATTTTTGTAACAGGAGACTAACAGGATTAATGAAGAAGCATGGGATAATTCATAAAGTTGCAACAGCTTACCATCCCCAAACTAATGGGCAAGTCGAGGTGTCAAATAGAGAAATTAAGCACATCTTGCAAAAGATAGTAAAGCCTCATAGAAAAGACTGGAGCACCAGGCTACAAGATGCACTCTGGGCATATAGAACAGCATACAAGACACCCATTGGGATGAGTCCTTTCCGCTTGGTTTATGGAAAAGCTTGTCATCTCCCAGTTGAAGTAGAACACAGAGCTTTTTGGGCAGTTAAGGAGTGCAACATGGGAATTGAGAAAGCCGGAGCTGAAAGGAAGTTGCAACTACAGGAACTGGAGAACCTTCGCCTAGAAGCTTATGAAAACTCCGGAATATACAAGGAAAAGATGAAGGCTGTACATGATCAAAACATCAAGAAGAAAGAGTTCCAACCTGGGGATTTAGTCCTCCTTTACAAATCTCGACTAAGGCTCATGCTAGGTAAGTTGAGATCAAGATGGGAAGGTCCATACAGAGTGGAGAAGGCCGAACCGTACGGAGTTTATCACCTAAGCCATCCTTCAAGCTCTGAACTTATTAAGGTTAATGGACAATGCCTGAAGCTATACCATGGCGAGAAGATATAGAGAAACAAGGAGCTTGAGATCTTCCTCTTGGAAGATCCCCACATAGCAGCAGATTGAGCTAGTGGAGCGTCCAACTTACGGACGTTAAAGCAAAGTGCTAGGTGGGAGACAACCCACCATGGTATGATCATTCTTTTCTTTATTTTTAGTTTTTCCTATTCAATAACTCTTCTCTTTATTAATACTTTCGTGCATCTGCATTTACATGTTTTTATTAAAAAAAAAATTTTTGCTACGTGACGCGATCGCATCAGCGACGCGTCCGCGTCACAGGGAGAGTAAAGAAAAATAAAAATGAACAGAAAGTTACGCTGGAGTGTGGCTGGAGGCGTGCCAATGGCACAAATCAACCCACGCGACCACGTCGCTGACGCGTTCCGGTCGCATGGGAATCATGGCCTCCCACGCGACCACGTGCCCTACGCGGCCGCGTGCCCTGATTCTTCGACGTAAAAGGGTGCACAATGAAATATTGTGCGAGAGTGATGCTGGATTGGTGCTGGAAGTACAATCCTTATCACGTGATCGCGTCATCCATTTTCTGGCGCACTCACGCGATCGCGTGACCCACGCGATAGCGCCGTCCCAATTTTGGCAAATAAACTAATTTGAACAGAGAGTTGTGCTGTTGCGGGGCTGCACTCGCGCCAGAAGCATAACATGGGTCACGCGACCGCGTGACCGACGCGATCGCGTCACCTTACTTGAAGCGCATTCACGCGAACGCGTGCCCCACGCGACCGCGTCACATGCGCCGCACAGCTCAACCTGAAATTGCCACATATCTTATCTTTCTCTCCTCCAAATCCTAGTTTTTCTTTTCCCCCCTTATTTTTTCCTTCCCCCTTCTCCCTTCTATCTCACCTTTCACTCTCTATCTCTCTCACCTCCATTAACAAGGTTTTACTTTCTTCCTCCCTCTTTCTTTTTCTATCATTCTTATTATTTTATATGTATTTTATTTTCTTTTCTTTTCATTATTCACATTATCTTTCTTTTTCTTTTCCTTTTTACATGGTGTTAGAAATTTACTTGTTTTTCTTTTTTGAGTCATTATCCCTTATTATATGCTTGTGGATTGTTGCAAATTGTTTGACAATTAATTTTATTCTATTTAAAGGATTGCTTGCATGTTCACCTTCATATTTTCTATACCTTATTCACCATGCATGCTATGTGTTTGTGAAAAAGCTCAAATGGCATTATGCACTTCTCTATGTTGTTATACTATTCAATGCATGCTTTTTACAACTTTCCTTTACTATTTTATTAATTAAATTTAATTGTCAATACAAACGTGATGGTTTGTTACAAAGTATTGCTTGGTCTATGCTACTCATGCCCTTTGCCGGCATGCCAATAAACACCTTGCAGTCACTTGTCTTTATATGCACTAGCTATTTTCCATTGTTGGCTTTTCACATGTACTCGCGAGCATGTGATAATGTCAGTGTATCTTAATGTGCATCCATCACCCTCTTTTCCGTTTCCTTCCTTGCTGTATATCTCTTTGAATTTAATTTACTTTCTTTTCCCTTCTTTCAGGATGGCCACCAAGAAAGGAAAAGAGAAAGCTACTTCCAAACCACCAGCAAGAAGAGGAACTAAAAGAGCATTAGTGGCAGAGCCTTCTTCAACCGCAGTCAAGCCCTCAACAAAAAGAGTTAAGAGGATAATAAAGGTTGATGAGAAGGAGAAAGTCTTTCCAGCAAAGGACACTGCGCGATTTTCCAATCGCTGCTGTGAGTAGATGTTCCCTATCCTGGCAGAAAGAAACTATAACAATGAATACCTTCTTATCCTCCCATCCAATATTGCTTCCTTTGTTGAGCCGCAAATTGAACGAAGACAATGGGGTTTCCTACGGAGACAGCCAAGGCAGGTCAATCTTTTTTGGGTAGTTGAGTTCTACTCTAACTTCTACATGCCAACCCTGTAGTCTGTTTATGTCCGGCAAAAGCAAGTCCCCATCACAGAAGAGGCCATTTAGCAAGCTCTAAGTCTTCCCCCTATTCCAGAAGGAATGGACGCCTTCCAAGAAGCCGCACTCAAGCGCCAGAGGTACCAATTTGACTGGGACTCCGTTCTCGGAGTTATCGCATTACCTGGCAGCCGTTGGATCTACGAATACCACCGTACCTGCCCTAAGAGAATCTTGGCTTCAGCACTTACCTTGGAGGCTCGCGTATGGAAACAGATCATGTCCCATTATGTCTTTCCGAGCACTCATGAGTCCTCCTTCACTGCGGACATGGCTATTCTACTATGGTGCATCCTTACAGACCAACCTCTGCATCTCTCAAGACATATCCGGAATGCTATGGGACACGTACAAATTGCGGGCAACTTATCTTTCCCCGCCTTGGTCTCAGATCTTGTCTCAGCAGCTGGAGTCTCCTACAGAGCTGGGGACACCAAAGCCGTGCTTCTGCGGGATGATCAGTATGTCCCTAACGGGAAATACCTCAGACTCCCAGCAGCCACTACAAGCCTTCCTACTACTCCAGTTGAAGATAATCCTTCTTCAACACCATAAGCACCTACAACTGATGAATTGCTCCAGCAGATAATTGAAAGGTTGGATCGGCAAGAACAGAAAGCAAAGATGAGAGAGCGCCGTAACAAGCGCCGATTCAAACACCTCAAGGAGCTACTCAAGGGACACTTCAAGGACTCGGATACCCCGGACTCCACTTCTTTTACCAGCACAGGGAGCCATAATGGCCCCGACTGTGGAGATACTGCCACCAGCCCACCCCTGTTCCTGACAGACGGCACCGAGGACGGTGCAAAGCCTTAAGTGTGGGGAGGTCGGTCAGTACCTGACTTCCGGAGGTAATTTCTCTTCCCTAGCACCAATAATTAGGATATTTTAGTTAGATTTTCTTTCTTTTATAGAATAGAATAAATTGCATAGGTTAGGATAGTTGCATGCATGTTCTACTTGATTGAAAAGACAATAAGTTTCTTTTAAGACTCTATCTTTAGAACAAAATTTCACTAATTTTTCAAAATTTTATGATAAAATTGCTTGAGTTGTATTTGGAACATGATATCTGAGCTAAAGAACACACAACCTGTGAAAGATTTGAGCCTTTATGTATGGTTACATTATTTAACCATAATTATTTCATTCTTGTGTGTTTACTTCTCTATAATTGTAATCTATATTTTGTTTTATCTTATATGTCTAATATTTATTATATTTGCATACTTGCACATGATTGAGGCCATTATTTGTTTAAACTCACTTATCCAAATTAAGCCTACCCTTTTCAATTACCTTTGTTAACCACTTTGAGCCTTTAAATCCCATTTGTTCTATATTTTACCACATTACTAACCTTAAGCTGAAAAATAATTGTATATCCCAAATTGAATCTTTGGTTAGCTTAAGATAGAATTGTGTGTGCTAGTTAAGTATGGGAAATTGTGGGAACAAAAGTTGTTAATGGAATGTGTCATGAGAATTTAATGGGAATTTGGATACCTACTCATGTGAAACTATAAGAATTAAAAATCTATGTGCATTGATAAGCTATATTTATTTTAATGTCAAAAAAAATTTATATAAATAAATAAGGGGACAAAAATTACCCCAATGTTAAATTCAGAATTCAAAGATCAATGCACATATGATAGAATCAAAGGGTATAAACTTTAAGATTACATTAAAAATATATAGGTTGGGTTGAAGCTTGGGTTAATTAAAGATTCAATTTATTAGATCACTTGACCAAATGTATACCCCCTGCCTGTACCTTAGCCCCATTACAACCTTGAAAAGACCTCATGATGTTTGCATTGGTATATTAACTGTTGTTGATTGGTTAGGAGAAGAACAAAAGTTAGAAAGCATGATTAGAGAAGGATAGAGTGATTACCCTATACACTAGAGATTAGAGCGTACATACATTATCAGTGAGGGTTCAATGCTTGAATTTTCATGTTCCCTGCTTTCATGAGCTATCTTCTTGCACTTTTATCTGTTTTATTGTATATTGATAGAATTAGTAGAATTTGATTTGTAATTGTTTTGAAGAGCTTATTTACTTTTGATCAAGTGGGCAAGAATCATATAGTTGCATTTATTTATATATATAGGCTTGCATTGCATTTCATGAATTTCTACATGTTCATACTTATTTCCTTATCTCCTTTAATTAAGCATGAGGACATGCTAATGTTTAAGTATGGGGAGGTTGATAAACCACTATTTTATGGTTTATATTGTGTTTAATTGTGTGGTTTTATCATGATCCTTACCCACTTATTCATTAAATTAGCATGAAATTATAATTCCTTCCTGAATTTATAACATGTTTGAAAACTGCTTCCTAGAGACTTTAATTATGTAATTTTAATTCTCCTTTATTCCATTCGATGCCGTGATCTGTGTGTTGAATGTTTCAGACTTTATAGGGCATGAATGAGTTAGAGATTGGAAAGGAAGCTAGCAAAAATGGAAGGAACACAAGAATTTGAGGAGATAACCAGCGAGAAGTGACGCGGTCGCTGATAAACCCATATTTCATGAGTTTTTTTGTGCTTAATTTGAGTGATTTATACAATCCTTCACCTGCTTATTCACATTAATTGCATGGTTTTACTTTCCCTTCCTTATTATGTGATGTAAATGAAAAACATGTTTCCTAAGCTTTAAAATTAATTAATTTAATTACCTTTATTTCCATTCGATGCCGTGATTAGTGTGTTGAGTAGTTTCAGATTTTCTAAGGCAGAATGACTTAAAGGATGGAAAAGGAAACATACTAAAATGGAAAGAGAAAGCAAAACGGAGCTTTTAAGGAAACTGATATTCACGCGATCGCATGGACGACGCGATCGCGTGCCAAGCACGAATCAGCAGTGACACGGCCGCATGACTGACGCGACCGCGCGCCTTAAGCAGAACGCACATGACACGGTCGCATGACTGACGCGACCGCGTGGCAAGGAAAAGCTTCGAATGACGCAATCGTGTGACCCACGCGGACGCGTGACAGAGGCCACGCACCAGAAATTACAGAATACGCCCCCAGCGAATTCTGAAGCCCTTTTTGGCCCAGATCCAAGTACAGACAGCATAGACCAGAGGTTATAAAGTGTGGGGATGCACCCATTCAAAGGGGAGCTCGCATATTTTACTTTTCAATGATTTAGATTTAGTTGAGAGGGAGATCTTCTCTCTCTCTTTTAGGATTTAGGATTTCTTCTTGTTTTAAGAGTAACTCTGGATCCCAGGTTTAATGTTCTTTTATTTTAGTTTTACTTTTATTTATTTATTCCAACATTTGAATTGATTATTATAATTTGATTTATGAATTATTCTATGTCACAGATTGTTCTTTGAATTAATGATAATTGAGGTATTTTCAGTTTATGATTGTTCTCTTTGATTTAAGTTACCATTGCTTCCCATCTAAGGATATTTTTATCATTCCAGCAATTTTACTTTTTTTCCTTTTGGTTCTGGTTAAGAATTTAGTAACTCAACAGTTATTAAACTCAACATAATTGATAATCGTTATCTTGCTAATTAAGCTGAACTTAGATAATCCCACCCTTTTCTTAGGAAATAAATAGGATTCAAAGGCCAGATTAATTAGTCCCTTGAATCTCCTTTGCTTTAGTAAAGGTTGACCAAGTGGAGTTTAGATTCAACTTTCATTATAGTTGAGTGAAATAACTACGTTGGACCTCCAACTTCTTTTACCTTACCAAAAGTCTGCTTTACAGTATTTATTTATTTTGATTGCCATTTACTTTACTTGTCATTTAAATTACTTGCTTCTCATCTTCTAAACCCCGATTACAACCTTTATAGCCAATAATAAGAACATACTTCCTCGCAGTTCCTTGAGAAGACGACCCGAGGTTTGAATACTCGGTTAACAATTTCTAAAGGGATTTGTTACTTGTGACACCCAAAACGTTTGTGCGAAGGGATTTTTGTCGGTTTAGAGACTATATCTACAACGCGACTGTTTTTATGACATTCTTTACTGGCAAAAATCTTAACGTCAAAATGGCGCCGTTACCGGAGAACTGCTAACGTGTGCCTTATTATTGGTTATTGTAAATATTTTTCTTTTGCTTGTTTATTTATTGTTGTTTTTCCTTTTTATCTTTATTTGCTACTGTGAACTCTCACCCCTCTCGCTTTGAGTTTGGTTCTAATATTGTTAAAGGAAATAGAAGTTACAGCAGGAATGTGCATCAAGGTCAGACCAATCAAGGATGGATGGAACCAAGAGGATCTAATCAACCCTTTTGGCAGCAACACCCTCCGAGATATCCTGGACATAGACCATTCTACAATGCATACCCAGCTGAAAGACATGGTGGACAACCTTGTAACTACCAACAAGCCCCACCCCGTGCATATAAACCATCCTTTCAACATAACCTCGAACCACCACACTCACGAGCTTCTCTTCACCATTCGCCACCATATGATCCTTTCTTACCCCAATACCAATCCAATCGTTCCCAATCACCACCACTTTCCTTTGTATCATGTCCAAGTCCAGCAACCTAAGAAGCAGAGGATCGCCTAAGGGAAACAGTAAGAAAATTTCACACAACCATTCAACAACTAGAGTAAGTGATAATTCAATGGGCTTCTAGGCGCTTAAATACACAAGGATCAGCCACAGCTCCATGTGAACAACCCAATGAAGAGCGTAGCATGAAGGAGATACCAGAAACTCTAGTGGACAAGACAGAGCATGAATTTGTACTAGAACAATTAGAAGAAGCTGTCTTTGTTCAAGAAGAAGAGTTGGTTGAAGACCTAGGAGATGCTGAACTTCCATGGGAATCCAGAATTGAGGAAAACTCCATCCAGGATGCTACAGTTGATGCTAAGGAGGATGCTGTACAATCTCCAAGGCAAGTCGTTTATGAGGAATCAGACGGAATAACCCAAGAAACAAATTTCCTTAATGATGATAGTCACAAGTCTAACTCTCTTAGTGATGAACTTGCATCCGCAAGTGAATTCTCTGAGATCGAAGAATCTTCCCCAAGTGAATATGAAGATGATACAGAGGTAGATTTCTCTCAACCTCCAATCTATGACTCAAGTGATGAGGAAGACATAGAAGACCTTGACCAGAACACAGATACAATTGAAGATCTTTGCAAAGAAGTGGAAGAATTCACAGAAAAGCACAAAGAAACGGAACTTGCAGAACCACCAAAAACACCTACCCCAAGGCCATTACCACCTAATACAAGCTTCAAGTGGGTACAATCCTTAACTTATAATTTTACTTATTAACTTGAATATGGTTTGCTTGAAACAGATGGCCAGCTTAGAGCTCTCTGCGGTTTTAAGAGTAAGAGGGAAATGGCTCGTACTCAGAGCTGGTGCACAAGGCTCAATAAGGTTCCACGCTTCACTTCGAAGTACACGGATTGGTATCATGCTCAATTGCATAGATCACGGAAAACATTTGGTCACCAAGGTGAGATTCTACTCTTTAACCCGCCCGAATGGAGACATGTAGATCAAGACAGAGGCGGATTTAAAAGCAAGGCTTGGAATCTTGGAGTTTATTCTGACATTTGTCACCCCGGGAGCCTAACAATCTGTTTGAAGCTGCTTAGAAGCTTCACATGCCTAGTTTGGGACCCCGGAGGCTATTGGCATTCCAAGCACTGGTGGAGATTTTTGGACGAATTTAAACATAAACCACCATAACAGGATACTCCTCCAATGTCCAACTTAAGGACTTTAACTAAAAGTGCTAGGTGGGAGACAACCCACCATGGTATGGTTGCTTCTTTTTCAATTTATTTCTTGTTGATTGCTTTCATTTTTCCTTTTTCAATTTCAATTTATTAAACCTGGAATCATGCATAGCATTCATGTCAACCATTGCATTATGCATTTTTCATGCATAAAAAAAAAAGGGGTGCACGACGCGACCGCATGCCCCATGCGATCGCGTCATATTGCGAAAAACACCACCCGCGCGACCGCGTGACCCACGCGGCCGCGTGATATATATATCGGCGTAAGGATCCAACGAACAGAAAGTTAGGCTGGAATCGTGCGGCCTTGTGCGTTTCGCACAAATTGGCCCACGCGATCGCATGCCCCATGCGATCGCATCACTTACACAATACCAATCCCACGCGACCGCGTGAGCGACGCGATCGCGTCGCATGGATTGCACATCACCCCAAAAGGAGACAGAGAGTTGCGCTAAAACGGCGCTGGAGTCGTGCGTTTAGCACGAATTCCAGCGACGCGATCGCGCGACCCACGCAATCGCGTCACCCTTCTTTCCCCCTCTCATGCGATTGCGCGCCTCACGTGATCGCGTCACTCCTAATTTCATCCCAACCACGCGACCGCATGCCCCACGTGGCCGCGTGGATTCGAAAATATAACCCCCTAGCCCGCGAGCCCTATCAGTCGCGCAACCCCCCCACCCCCAACCCTCTTCCCCCTCTCTGCTCCTCCTTCCTCCTTCTTCCTCCGGCACTACCCAGCCGCCACCAACGCCACCACCCGGACGCCACCGCCGTCCAGACGCCGCCGCCGCAACCCCCTCCCCTCCTTTCTTCTTCCTTCTTCCTCTCCCCTCCCCTCTCCACCACTGCCCACCGCCAACCACCGCCGGCCATCAGCCGCCCCCCCTTCTCCGTCACCCAACCGCCCCCTTCTTCTATCACTCACCCTAAAACCTCTCCGCCACTGCCCCCTCAGCCGCCACCGCAATGCCGTGCCCCGCCACCGCGTCGGACGCCGCCGCAGCCACCTTCTTCCCCGTTCCACCCCTCCCGCCTACCAGGTTCCGCAAAACGCAACCCCCTTTTATCCGTTCGTCGTTTTTCTGTAATTTTTTCTGTTTCTGTTGATCATTAGGATAGATAGATATGCATGCTGTAGTGGATTTTTAGGTTGTTAGGTAGCTTAGGCTGTGGTTAGTGGATCTAGGTCTGTTTACTTGTACTGTTCCAGTTTATGTTTTATTATAACTGCAATTCTGCTATTCCTGTGACCTCGTTCATATGCTATGATTTCTTGCAATTGCTGCTTGTTACTCTAAATTTCCCTGTTTCTATTCGTTATTGGTAACTGCAGCATGTTTTTAATTCATATGAAATGCTATGATTGCTGTTTATTTTCCGGGACAATCCAATTTTAGCCGGAATGCTGCCCAAATTTTTTGTAAATTGTTTTCATTCATGTTTTGGTTTGGCATTTTTGCACTCTGTTTTACTCTGCTTTACCCAAACCGTTTCATGAATGCTATGGCAAACTTTCTTACCCTCTTTGATTTCCTGGTTCATAAACTACATTTGTGATTCACTGATTCCAATTTTTGCTTTCTTTATTTCTATTCGAATCAGCATCACCCTGTTTTCCTTGTTTGATTATGAGTACTTCTATTCTTACCTGTGAATCCTTGTTATATGGATTTTTTTCTTCTCTATGCCACTTACTTTAACCCGCACTTTCCTAACTCACTAACTTTAATTTCCTAACTTCTTTTTCAAATTCTAACCATACTAACCCTTTTGATCTCTTTTCTGATTATTTTCACTTTCCTCTAACTTTCTAACCATGGCATATTGATTATTTTTTTCCAATTAACATACATTCATCATATTTCTTATACTCATTTTCCTTATTTTATTTCTCCTTTGCCGCTTTGAGTTTCCTTTGTTTAATTGCCTATTTGGTTTACTATTTTTATCATATCCTGGTTTTTGGTTTTTCAGGATGTCTGCCTCACAGAGGAAAGGCAAAGGCAAAGCTACTGGCAAGCGGAAGAGAGGAGATTCCTCCCAGTCCATCATTGCTCTAATGCACGATTCTTCATGGCGGGAGAAGAACTTCACACAGCAGGAGAAAGCTGACCAGCTGCTCCCTGCAAATGACCCTATCAAATTTGCAAACCGGTACTGTGAACTGAAGTACCCGGCTTTTGCAAACTCCAGAAATCTATACCTGGAACGAACTCTGAAGATTCTAGAAGCCCTTCAGCAGTACACCACTGAGAAAATCAAGCAAAGGGGCTGGTTCTTTCTGGAAAGAACACTGACAGAGGTCAATTCCTCTTGGGTACGGGAATTCTACTGCAACTACTATCTCACTACCCTAGATGCAGTGCACCTGAGAGGAAAAAAAATTCTGGTCACTGAAGAGGCCTTAGAGGACATTCTCTGGCTCCCAGCCAAGTCCGATCAGCCTGATGGTTATTCAAAGGCCGAGGAGGACATGCGTCAGATGCAGTTTGATTGGGATGCCGTGAAGGCACGTATAGCTCTCGACCCGACAGTTCCTTGGGAGATGGGTCAGGACACTACCATGCCTAGAGGGATCAAGAGAGCATACTTAAACGATGAGGCTCGGTTATGGCATCAGATCTTGAGTAATTATGTGATGCCGAGTACTCACGAGACGGAGATCCCGGCTGCTATGATCACCCTCCTTTGGTGTGTGCTGGAGCGTAAGGACATTTATCTGCCACGCTTCATTTGGCACTATATGGCCAGGGTCCACGTCCGAGGCACCCTCCCTTTTCCATATCTGGTTACACAGCTTGGCCGTCGAGCTGACGTGCCATGGGAGGATGTCGATGAGAGACCACCAGCGGCGGATTGCAGGAAGATCATTCCGCACAGCCGGAACTTCTTAGCCTTAGGCCACAGACCACCGCCATTCACTGCTACTGATGAGTCAGCCCCACCGTCTGCTGGACCCTCTTCCTCCACTGCTGCACCACCTACCACTGCACCTCCACCTGCCACAGAGCCCGTCTATCATCTGGTGCACCGCTTGTTCCGACGACTTGACCAGATGGAGCGGCGCTATGAGCACCTAAAGCTGATGATACGATCCGGTGACATTCCCTCCAAGCCTGACACACCATCCGAGGCATCTGAGGATGAGGCGGATGCGCCCGAGGCAGAGACCCATCCCTAGGAGGCAGCACCAGCCGTACCACAGGCAGCGGTCCCACATCAGATTGAGGCTGCGGATCTTGAGATCCCGATCCAGTCAGCACCTCCTCCACAGCAGCCAGACCCTCAGCCCACCACCACCATTGAGACTCCAGCTACCATCCCTCCCAGTGATGACACTCCTTCACACCCGGCTTGATTGAGCATCGGGGACGATGCTTCCTTTTAAGTGTGGGGAGGTCGCCATCTCTGGCGTTTATTTTGGTGAACCACTACATACTTTTTCTTTTATTTTGGATATTTTTTCTGTATTTTTCTTTTTATTGTTATTTTCTGAGTACTTATACATTGCTTTTATGTATTTTTACTCCATTTTCTACATTTTGCATCTTTAGCTCATATTTTAGCCATTTAGTTTATTTTAGTTATTTAGTTTAGTTTGCAATTCTGATTTATTAGTGGATTAATTAGTATAGTTTACCCTTTTTAGCATAAGATAGTATAGTTTAAATAGAAAAATATAAAAAGGAAGTAAGCTAGGAAATTGAACATATCAGATTTAAATCCACAAACCTTATATATAGCATTACATGATGTAGTTAAGCTGACAACATTTCATCAAGGAGGAACATTAAAACTTTAAAAAGCTACCTTAAACAATTTTTTTTATGAGAATAATGGGAATTTTTAACTAAACCTGCATACAATATATAAATGATATATGATGCTTGAGTTAGAGAACACACAGCCTGTGAGTCTTGAGCTTAAATTGTATGGGTACATTCAAACCATAATTTCATTTCTGTGTGTTACATTTCTTTTTATTCTGATGTTCTTTCCTTTGCTTTAATCTATATGTCCAATTATAGAATATAGAATAGATACATACCAAGAGAATAATTGAGGCCATCATTTAATTTTAGCTCACTTACCCCAAATTAGCCTACCTTTTACATCACCCTTGTTAGCCCCCTTGAGCCTTTTAAAACCCCTTTATTCTATTTAACCAAATCACTAGCCTTAAGCAGAAAAACAAAAGAAAATCCCAAGTGAATCCTTGGTTAGCTTAAGATAGAAAATTACAAATAGAGTTAAATGTGGGAAACCTTTTGGGAACATGGATGATAGAAACAAAAAGGCAGAAAATTTAAAAGGAATAAAAATAAAATTTGGGAAGCATGCTCATGAGAAAATCTAGGTGATTCAATTACCATGTGCATCAAAAAAAAATTTATTTTTCAGCATCTAAATAAAAGGGGATACAAAAGAAATTCCCCAATGCAAAATAAAAACAATGCACATGGGATGAAAATAAAAAGTGAAACATGAGCATGTAACAATAAGTGGGATAATATGGGAAAATAGGTAAAAAGATTTTATTTTACTAAATATGTATGTTAGGTAAGATCATAGTCTAATTAGGATTCACTTATTAGCTCACTTAACCCTATACATAAATCCTTACCCTTACCTTGGCCCCATTACAACCTCAATTAAGACCTCATGACTTTTTGGTACGACTATATTCTGTAATTGTTGATTGGTTAGATGAAGAACAAAGCTATAGAAAGTAAGAATAAAAAGAAAAATAGAGTGAATAAACCCAATAAACACTGAGTGACTAGAGAGTAAACACAAAATCCAGTGAGGGTTCAATAACTCATCAACATATATCTATGCTTAAATTTACTAATTGTTTTGCAAGTTTGTACAAATATTTTCTTTCCCATCTCATTTGCTAAATTGCTTTATTATTTAAGGGTTGGCTATATATATATATATACATGACTCCTTGAGAATGTGAATTAACTTGGCTACATGTAAGCTTTATATATGAGTAAATAAATTAGAGTTGCATGATGCATCATTCATTTAGGTAGTTGCATTTAAATTAGGTTGCATTGCATGACATTCCATCACTT
This sequence comes from Arachis ipaensis, assembly GCF_059453495.1. Lineage (NCBI taxonomy): Eukaryota > Viridiplantae > Streptophyta > Magnoliopsida > Fabales > Fabaceae > Arachis > Arachis ipaensis. The sequence continues at coordinate 88,955,373 of NC_142444.1, forward strand.
TAACTTTAATTATTTACCTTGGATTTAGCATGAGGACATGCTAGTGTTTAAGTGTGGGGAGGTTGATAAACCCATATTTCATGAGTTCTTTTGTGCTTAATTTGAGTGATTTATACAATCCTTCACCTGCTTATTCACATTAATTGCATGGTTTTACTTTCCCTTCCTTATTATGTGATGTAAATGAAAAACATGTTTCCTAAGCTTTAAAATTAATTAATTTAATTACCTTTATTTCCATTCGATGCCGTGATTAGTGTGTTGAGTATTTTCAGATTTTCTAAGGCAGAATGACTTAAAGGATGGAAAAGGAAACATACTAAAATGGAAGGAGAAAGCAAAACAGAGCTTTTAAGGAAACTGATATTCACGCGATCGCATGGACGACGTGATCGCGTGCCAAGCACGAATCAACAGCGACGCGGCCGCATGACTGACGCGACCACGCGCCTTAAGTAGAACGCACATGACGCGGTCGCATGACTGACGCGACCGCGTGGCAAGGAAAAGCTTCGAATGACGCGATCACGTGACCCACGCAGACGCGTGACAGAGGCCACGCACCAGAAATTACAGAATACGCCCCCAGCGAATTCTGAAGCCCTTTTTGGCCCAGATCCAAGTATAGACAGCATAAATCAGAGGTTATAAAGTGTGGGAATGCACCCATTCAAAGGGGAGCTCGCATATTTTACTTTTCAATGATTTAGATTTAGTTGAGAGGGAGATCTTCTCTCTCTCTTTTAGGATTTAGGATTTCTTCTTGTTTTAAGAGTAACTCTGGATCCCAGGTTTAATGTTCTTTTATTTTAGTTTTACTTTTATTTATTTATTCCAACATTTGAATTGATTATTATAATTTGATTTATGAATTATTCCATGTCACAGATTGTTCTTTGAATTAATGATAATTGAGGTATTTTCAGTTTATGATTGTTCTCTTTGATTTAAGTTACCATTGCTTCCCATCTAAGGATATTTTTATCATTCCAGCAATTTTACTTTTTTTTCTTTTGGTTCTGGTTAAGAATTTAGTAACTCAACAGTTATTAAACTCAACATAATTGATAATCGTTATCTTGCTAATTAAGCTGAACTTAAATAATCCCACCCTTTTCTTAAGAAATAAATAGGATTCAAAGGCCAGATTAATTAGTCCCTTGAATCTCCTTTGCTTTAGTAAAGGTTGACCAAGTGGAGTTTAGATTCAACTTTTATTATAGTTGAGTGAAATAACTACGTTGGACCTCCAACTTCTTTTACCTTACCAAAAGTCTGCTTTACAGTATTTATTTATTTTGATTGCCATTTACTTTACTTGTCATTTAAATTACTTGCTTCTCATCTTCTAAACCCCGATTACAACCTTTATAGCCAATAATAAGAACATACTTCCTCGCAGTTCCTTGAGAAGACGACCCGAGGTTTGAATACTCGATTAACAATTTCTAAAGGGATTTGTTACTTGTGACACCCAAAACGTTTGTGCGAAGGGATTTTTGTCGGTTTAGAGACTATATCTACAACGCGACTATTTTTATGACATTCTTTACTGGCAAAAATCTTAACGTCAGTCGCATGGCTCACGCGACCGCGCGAAGGAGAGCAAATCGCAGTGACGCGGCCGCATGGCTCACGCGGCCGCGCGGATTGGAAAAGCTCAAGCGACGCGGTAGCGTGGACGACGCGAACGCGTAGCAAGGAAAAGCGCGAATGACGCGTCCGCATGAATGACGCGATCGCGTGACATGTGCGATCTGCATAATCTGCAGAATTCACTGGGGGCGATTTTGGACCTTATTTCGACCCAGTTTTTGGCCCGGAACAGCAGACTAGAGCCAGAGAATATGCAGAAACAAAAGACAACATTCATTCTACACAGTTTTAGTTTTTAGATCTAGTTTTACTCCCTTAGGTTTCTTTCTCTATGTTTTAGGAATTTTAATTTTCAATTGGTCTTAGCATTGGAACATTGAGAAGAGTTATTTCCTCATCAAGACTTCGTCATTCTAGTTCGTTCTCTTAACTTGGTTTTATTCTTCCATGTTCTTTGCTTTGTCAAATTTTGTCATTTGAATACTTTCATGATTATTTAGTACAAGGATTATTTCTTCCATTTTAATTTATTTTCCATTCCAATAATCATGTCTTCTTTTAATTCCCTTTCATGTGTTATGGGTTTATTATTTACAATGAGTGAGTAGTTCCCTCACTTGATGGGGAGTTGATTGAAAGGAACTCTTAAGTTGGAAGGATTGAAAGAAAATTTGTAATTGGGTTAACTGTTGGATTGTTATCTAATCACTAACACCAATCCCTTTGAACCAAGTGGGTTGCAACTCGTGAACAGATTTAGCATTCCAACTTGTTTGACTTTCCTTTACCTAGTAAAGGATAACTAAATAAAACAACCATTAATTATAAATTAATCTTGAAATCATCCCATCAACAATAGAGATTCAAACTAATCAACTCCCAGTCAAGGCTTTTATTTCATATTATTTGAATTTTTTCAATTTAATTTCCCACCTACTTAACTCAACCTCTTGGAACATCTGATTAATAAAATGGCACACTTTTCTGCAACTCGTTGGGAGACGACCTGGGACTTAAACTCCCAGTAATTTTTAATTTAAACTCTCTGTGACATATTTCTAAATTGATAGGCAGATTTTCGGTGAGTTAAGAACTATACTTGCAACGTAACTATTTTAATAATTTTTAATTCACTAACTTTTGTGCCTCATCACTGTCCAGCCTGACCTCATCTCACTCAAACGGCTATAACTTTAGCTACAGAGGTCCAAATGACGCGGTTCCAGTTGCGTCAGAAAGCTAACGTCCGAGGCTTCGATTTGATATATAATTTGCCATAACTTCCCCGAAGTTAGGCAATGCGAACACATGAATAACGCGCCCGCGTCGCATCTGCGAACTTCAATCCGCGTGGACGCGTGGACGACACCTACGCGTCACTTTCCTGCGACCTGAACGTAACAGAAATCACAGGGGGCGATTTCTGGGCTGTTTTCGACCCAGTTTTTGGCTCATAAAACATAGATTAGAGGCTATAAAGTGGAGGAATCCATTCATTCATAATAGAAGCTCACAATTCATAATTTTTAGGATTAGATGTAGTTTTTAGAGAGAGAGGTTCTCTCCTCTCTCTTAGGATTAGGATTAGGATTTATATTAGGATTTAGAATTTCAACTTCTTCTCAGGTTCAATGTTCCTTTAATTTATTTTCTACTTTTATTCTATTACTTTAATTGTTATTTATCTTTTCAATTTGGCTTATGAACCATTCATGTTATGATTTTCTTAATTAATATTATTTGAGGTATTTCAGATTTAAGATTGCTTTGCTTTATTTATATTGATGCTTTTAATTTAATTTAGATATTTTCCTCCTTTTGGCTTTGGTTAAGTAATTAGTAACACTTGAGCTGTCAAATAAAGCATTGGTTGAAATTGGGAGTTGCTCCAATAACTCTAGTCTTTCCATAGGAATTGACTAGGACCTGAGGATTAAGCTAATTAATCCACTTGATTTACCTTCATAGTTAGAGGTTAACAAAGTGGGATTAAAATCCAATTCTCATCACAATTGATAAGGATAGGACTTCCAATTCTAATACCTTGCCAAGAGTTTATTTTATTATTACTATTTTATTTTTATTATCATTTAACATACTGGTTTCTTACTTTCAAAACCCCCAATTTACAAGACTCGTAACCAATAATAAGAACACCTCCCTGCAATTCCTTGAGAAGACGACCCGAGGTTTAAATACTCGGTTATCAATTTCAAAGGGGTTTGTTACTTGTGACAACCAAAACTTTTGTAAGAAAGGTTGATTGCTTTGTTTAGTAACTATACTTGCAACGAGAGTTTACTATAACCTCTAAACCATCAATCTTCAGTTCTTCACTCACCCCTTAGATGGTCAACGTCCCTGATAGCCGCAGCCACTGTCTCATGCACGGGCTCGAACATGGGGTTTATAGTAGCGATAAAAGCTTCCTCATCTCTCGTAGGAATGTTACTGGGAGTTTCTCTCTGAGTACCCCATCTCTGTAAAGCTATCGAGGTCATATTCACACCAAAAAATTAATATCAAGGTGATCAATCTTAACACTTCAAGTTAAGCGTGAACATTTCTAGAATGAATACACAAATACGATCATGTAATGCATATCACATGGATATCCTATCTGCATGAGACAAACAACAGATTATGCAATGAAACATGATTCAGTCCACTCTCCAGGATCCACTAAGGATGAACTACTCTGATACCAAATTGTAATAACCCGATTTCCAATACGTCATGATCGTACTAGAAATCAAGTGTCACTAATTTGCTTTCTTAACTTTAACTATTATTTAATATATGAGCATGTTACATAGTTAAAATGTGGTTAACTTACGGGCTAATTTTTTCTGAAAATATTTGCCGAATAAATATAACAAGCCATACAAGAACAACTGCCAACAGAAATATAAATAAAACCATCAAATATCCACAACTCATAATATACAACAAAAAGCTATCATCAGGAAATGTGCATATAGATCCAGTTAGTATACACCTTGTCATAGAACTATATAGCAAATATATACATATATAAATATACAACACCCTAGGGCCTTGCCCATTTAAAAGCCTCTAAGCTGGCTGCCTTATGTACCTAAATTGGAATCATACATCGCCATTAGGCAAGTCCCCATGTGGCCCACCTGCAGGTTGGTTGCTCCCCGAAGAATGCAACTCTTTATAAAATCAAAAACATCAAGTGTCCTCCATGGTTATCCATGGCTAAAAATTTCAAGAAGATGAACAACCAAAATACTTCATTCTACCTTATAAAATCTGGTTTGAAAGTAAAGATGAGGAAAAGAAAAACACTTTAACCGGTTTAGAAATTGAATGGGAGTTTTAGAGGCTAAGGAAACCAAACTTGGAAGCTTGAAAATGGAGGTGTGTGCTTGCTTTTTTTCTCTCTCAAACTTGATGGATCATGAAGCAAAATGAAGGTGGAGGTGGCTGGTTCTTGGGTGGGCCATAGAGTTATAAGTTTAAGAAAAATAATCTCAAAATATTGTTAGGGAGACAATTAATAAATCTAGATATATTAGATCATATATATTTACACTAATGATGCGTGAGCATCTTCTTTATCTTTTCTTAGTAAATTTGCATTTGAATTTGTTAAGTTTAATCAAGTTTTAGGTGTTTTAAACGACTATGAATGCTACTTTGAATTGTGTGCAATTTGATTGTTTTCAAGTAGCATTCAAGCGGATTTGACGGAATTCAGAAAGCAGAAATGGAGCCACGTGATAAAGCCCTTGATTGATTCGGCCAAACTTCACTCATCCAAGTTTAGCTCCAGGAACTCATAAAGCCCTTGATTGATTCGGCCATAGTGGTGCCAAACTTAGAAGCTCCAAGTTTGGCACCAGGATCACTACATAAGTCACAATCTGATTCGGCCATGGTGGCGCCAAACGCCGCATCACTGGCATTTGGCGCTGAAGACGTTGGAATTGGAGCCCTTGTATGCACAATATGGCACCAAACTTGGTATAACTCAAGTTTGGCGCCAGACTCTGACCTAGAAGACTTCCGCGCAATATTTAGATTTTATTATTTGATTTAATTAGGTTTAGAGTTTAATTTTCAAATTAAGAAAAAATATTTTAGGTTTTAGAAAATATATTTTACATGAATTAGGATTAGATATAAAAGGAGAAGAAGTTTTGGCCTAGGGCTTCTTCTCTTTTTTTGCGCTTTACACTTTTCACTGCTGGGGTTTTCACATCATGAGCAACTAAACCACCATTGTTAAAGTTAGGAGTTCTATTTATTTGAATGGATTAATAAATATTATTTCCTACTTCTGATTAATGCATTGATTTATATTCAAGAATCTATTTCCTTTCTCATTCTACGGATTAAAGTGTATTGGAAAATAACTATTTTCTAAATTAAATTCTCGTTGAATCTTGGAAAAGTTATCTCACTTGAATAACAGCTTGAAACTGAAGTCTCATAACTCTCTAATTATCTGAATTTCATGTGATACATGACATATAATCATATTATCTTTGGATATTTAGGGTTTTGTATGGCTATAAACAAGGGTTTGAACTTAAACCCTCTAATTAGATTAAGTGACCAAGGAATTGGCAGTTGATTCAATTAGAGGAAGATTAAATTACCAAGGAATTAAAATCTAGTCACTTAAAGTTTGTTGTGAATTGAATCTTTGTATAATCAAAGTGGTTAATAAGAATTTGTTAATACGGAAAAGTAAATATCTCTAAAACCTTAACTGTTTTCTAATATAGTTCTCACAACCAATTTATTGCTTGCTTTCTCAATTTTCTTGATTAACTTTTTAATGCAATTTGAACTCAAAACATTCTTTTCTGCATGTCTGACTAAGTAAGTCATTCAATTATTATTTCTTGGTCCATCAATCTTTGTGGGATCGACCCTCACTCACCTAAGGTATTACTTGGTACGACCCAGTACACTTGCTAGTTAGTTTGTGGTTTTCTAAATCCACACCAACTACCAGAGTAAATATATGAGCTACTAGTATAAATGATACTAGTAACATAATTATCTCGGCTATAAAAGATCTATGATGATGCATTAGCATAGCTAGGTTCATTGGAAAATGCCTGCATTAGTTCATGCTGATAGATTTTTAGATTTGGTTATAATATTATTAAACTTATCTCAGATTTAACTAAAGTGAATAAAATTATAATGTAATATAATATAATATAATATAATATAATATATTTTTCTCTCGAAATTCGGTTATGACTCATTGAGGCGAAGTTAACCGTGATTCTCGAGATTTTAAAATTTCCAGCCGAAGTGGTTCGAAAACTCAGTTTTCTACCGCATTGGGAGCTGACTGCATGGTGAGGTACTTCAGGTTCTTGCTTGTTTAGTAGAGGTGCTTGACTGCACAATAGAGATGCCTACTTCATTGAACTTTTGAAAAAAAAAATCCGTTTCTTTGAAAAAAAGTTTCATTTTGCCAAAAAATAGGCCATTACACTTTCAAAACTTGAAGTTGTCCTTGGTGACAATGTTTAAGTATAAAGACAGTGTATTGCTTGTCTTCTTTTCCTAGAATAAGAGCAGAATCCCAAAAGTAGTGGAGGCGCGAAATTGCAGAGGAGCAATGCAGCTGCAGCAGAAAATTGTGCTTAGGAGAAGTGCTTTGTCAGTTGTCCTTGCTGCTACTTTTTCTTCCTTCTGGTAATGGTCATTTGTCCTTTGTTATACTACTTGAATCATCACCATTGATTCTTCTTGTAATCTTTTTCCCTCCAACCATTTGATGAAAACATATATTTAAGAGAACCTAATTTCCTTGTAACTTCTTTTACTCGAGTTGATGCTCTAGCATAAAGAATGCAACACACAAAGCCTTTTCCTTCTATGGTTGTTTGTTGTGTTATAAGCTGGGCCTATGTGCCGTCCGAATCAAAAACTAGTAATTTGCATAAGAAGCATTAATATTGGGCTAAACTTTTAACTTGGGCTACACATAAAATGCACTTTATCAAACAAACACTTGGGCACATAAAATGCACCTTGTCAAATCACTTAGGCTTTTAGACCCAACCAAATATGATAGGTTTGTCATCATCAAGTTAAATTATATTTTTCTTAAACTCAACATAAATTATAGAAAGAAATCAGTCAAATTTAACATTTTAAATTTCATAACCATATAAATTGTTAATTTTACATTCATTTTTCTGTTTTTGTCTCGATTTTTAATTATGAGCAATCCAACCCAAAAGATTAAAAGAATTTTCATTTTTAGTCACATTGTACATCCCAAAAGGATTAAAACCTAATTTTAACATCTTTCTTTTCAATAATCTCTATTCAAATATTCGTTGTATTTTTCACGCACAAAAAACAAAACACACGTCCACTTTTGTTGTTGGTCACCATTCTACCTCTACTCACTGATTTTGTTCTATCTCAGGCTTCGTCGTTGATATCTTCTCTTACCTCTACTATTATTGTCATGGTTGACATTGTATTTTTCCCTTGATGTTATCCTTGACGGTATCGTCTACTGCAACGTGACTAGTGTTAAGGTGGTGTAGGCAGTGGAAATTGAAGAAAAGGACATTCTAAGGTTGTTTCGGACTTTGTTTTCTTCTGTTTTAGGGATATTTTATTTTTTTAAAAGAATTGGTTAGGTTCCAATTGATCTTGGCCAATTTTTTCATTTCAAATATATTTTTAATTTACTTGGTTTTAACCTCAAACGAACTCAAGACAAAAAAACCTTTAATCGAACTTGATTGAACACTAGTTCTCCGATTTTTCCAACCCAATTGGCCGGTCCGATTCAGTTTTTAAAATTAGATTTAAGGTGCATATTATTTCCCTTTTTATAGTTTTACTGCATCTGTAAGTTAGCTTCAATCTCTCCTCCTTCATTAGAATATTAAATTAAGTCATGCTCTTTATATAAAATGGTACACTTTACAATTTTTTCTTTTTTCTTTTTTTTTTTTACTTTGATTGAGATATAGCATATTGAATAATTAAAGATGTTCAAATCTGTAAACAAGTATATATAATATTAATTAAACAATCAAAATATAACAGATGTCATAATTATCATTTCATTGTAATCTACTTAATATACTAAAACTGGGTTTTTCCCCTGCTACTAAAGGTGACGTGTCGATCTCTCATGCCTCCGTTTTCCCTCCAAAACGAATAAAATTTTTTTCTATTCTAAATTATTTTATTGTAATTATATTATAATTAATACTAAATGAATAATATATAATTATACTAATTTAGCAACATATCTTCATTATAATTATATCAAATCAATATTTAATGCACTATTAAACTACTTATCAATTATCAATTAAAAATACTTTTAATAATTTTAATGATAATAATAATATCAATAATAATAATAATAATAATAAAAAATCTTTGTTACCCGATTCACGTATATCAAATAATTTTTTTAAATTATTTTATAAAAAATATCTTTAATATAATTATATTCTAATTAATATTTAATGAATAATATATAATTATACTAATTTAGAAACATATCTTCATTATAATTGTATCAAATCAAAATTTAATGTATTATTAAAAAATTACCTTAATAATAGGTAATTTACATATTTATTTTTGTTTTACTAAAGTCTATATATAGTGTTTTCCTGTGGTACATGAATCTAAATTTGAGAGTCAATTCATAATTTTATATTTAATATTTTTTTTACTACTTCATAGAATAAGAATGTATTCTACGTTTTTTATTGAAGTTGATCCTTTTAAGGTACAATTTATAATTTTTTATAATATTTTTCATATACTCATTCTATTATATTATTCTTTTGATAATTTTTTATTTGTTGTTACTCTAAGTTATTCTTATCGTCTAATGTTCCAGTTCGATTGTCTTTTGCCACAATCATTTACAATGCATCACATCCATGAAATACCTCATCGAGTTGTCTTCACTGATTCGGGTTCCAACTACATGGATGTAAGCGTTCAAAGAAGAGGCAATAGTTTCTACTTTACCGAAGGATAGTTGGATCTACTCACATATTATGACCAACCCAATGGAATGTGGTTAAAGTTAGATTTCTTAGGAGGAGTTCGATTTTTGATTGAGGAATTGCATCCACGGAACTTTATAGGGCAAGTTCAAGTTCCATCCCCTCCATGCTTTTTACGTCTGCCCGAAAATCTTCGAAGTGGAGCACATAATGAAATTGAATTCCCTCAGTTTCAGTTCAGTTTTGCTAAATTCGCGACAAATTTAGATATGCAATTTCAATGATTGGTAATATATTTAAATTTTCTTAGTTTAAGTTGTTCATTATTAGAATAATTTTTTAACATATTTTGATTTTTTTCAGAAATTACCAGTTTTCTTTTGCATGCATGCAATGCCATTGAGGGGAATAAGAGTTAGTTTGGTTTCTCGGTGTGGCAATTCTATACCTTGCGACATTGCATGGATAGCGGATGATGAAGCTTATCTAACAAGAGGATGGTCTGATTTTGCACGAATTCTAAATATTGAAACTTACGATGTTATTTCAGTTGGTTGTCGTTACAAGAATGATTCTATACTATACGTGACTAAGGACTATAATAGGTTCAATATTGTTTAGGTAATTTGGTTTTACTATTAGTATTTGATTAAATTATAATTATAGAATTTTAAATTATTGTCTCAATTTATATATTACGATTATTTTTTGTGGATGTGCTATTTTTAAATAATTTAATAATTTAATAAAATGAAGTAGTGTCAGATATTATTAAGTTTATTTTTATCCTTTATTTCTTTATTTGTATTTTTATTATATTTGACAAAAAATGAACCTACACATATATTAAATCGTTGACCTAAAGATAATTTATTTGTCAATAAAAACAGATTTGATTTATAATTGGAATAAAATTTATTTGCCAATAATCGGTGGATAAAATTGAAATTACACCCATGTCATATAATTATAATTGATTAATTGATATAAAATAAAATTATATCCGTGCCATGAGTAATAATCTAAATAATTATATCTTAACAAAATATAATTTGAAATAATTTATAAACAATTATCTTAACAAAAATAATTATTTAATAATTGATTTAAAAATCAATGCAAAAAATAATTATTAATAATAGTATTATTAACGGGATAAATAATATAATTTCAAATTATTACTTGAAATATAAATAATATATGAAAATCTATTGAGTAAATCAATGATTTTGCACCTTAATAATTTGACAATTATTACTCAATTAACCAGTTAATTGAATTAGTAATAACAATTTTCAATTTCAAATTTTGTATATTAAGTAGTTATTAAAAACTGGGTAATAACGATTTATACGGGAAAATCATTGATAAATTCAATTAACCATATAGAAGATAATATACTAACAGTTTTAGTATATTATTTATGGCAGGCGAAATTATTTCCTCAGATTTTCTATTAAAATTGAAATTAGTAATAGTTTAAAAAAAGGTTTATTAATAAAATTACTAATAGTCACATTTTTATACATATATGTTTTCTATATATTATTTAAAAAATATAATGAAACATGAATAATGAATAAGTATGTTATTTTTTCGATTAGCTAATTAATGCAAAATCGAGTACCTTTTTTTATTCGATTGAGGTCATATTCTGTATGGTGAAAGTTTCAATCATCTTAATTAAATTCTGTCTTTGTGCCTTAACTTATACAGGTAGTAATATGTTACATATTATTTGGTATATCTAAGTAGTTATTTTCCATAGCGGAAATGTAAAAAATTATATTAAGGTTTATTGCCAAATAATTAGTGGATGAATAATAGTAGATTATATTATTTTGGAAAAGTATTTTCATTATAATTATATCAAATCAATATTTAATTATGATAAAATATGTTAATTATAATTATATCATAGAATTATAATAATTACGATATTTATGTTATATATTTTAATCATTTATGTACGTAAATAATTAGAAATCAATCAAATCAAATTATCATGGTAAATAATATGTTGTATATTATTACGGAAAATAATCTATAGATAAAATTGAAATTACACCCGTGTCATATAATTATAATTGATTAATTGGTATAAAATGAAATTATACCCGTGTCATGAGTAATAATCTAAATAATAATATCTTAACAAAATATAATTTAAAATAATTTATAAACAATTATCTTAACAAAAATAATTATTTAATAATTGATTTAAAAATCAATGCAAAAAATAATTTTTAATAATAGTATTATTAACTGGGTAAATAATATAATTTTAAATTATTACTTGAAATATAAATAATATATGAAAATCAATTGAGTAAATCAATGATTTTGTACCTTAATAATTTGACAATTATTACTCAATTAATCAGTTAATTGAATTAGTAATAACAATTTCCAATTTCAAATTTTGTATATTAAGTAATTATTAAAAACTGGGTAATAACGATTTACACGGGAAAATCATTGATAAATTCAATTAACCATAAAGAAGATAATATACTAACAGTTTTAGTATATTATTTATGGCAAGGGAAATTATTTCCTCAAATTCAATTTTATATAATTATAGTAAGTCTTTATAATTAAAGTAATATAAAACTGCTTCATATATAGTAATAATATTATACATATTTATATATCTCTTCTTTTATCTCTTTTTCAAAATATTAGCATATAATTAATGTAGAAAATATATAATATTAAACTGTTTTGTTATGCATATATATGAATTTATATAATAACCCGTATAATTTATACGTATGGCATAATACATATGTCAAAAAAAAGATTCCATAATTTTTGAAAACTACTGTTTTGTTCTATGAAATTGAAATTGAAATTAAATAATTCTATTTATATAATTTTTTTCTATTAGTATCAAGTATCTCCATTAAAAATTCATATCGTTTGTAATTAGTGTGTATATATATATATATATATATATAGTCGTAATAGTCAATTGTTTCAATTATTTTTCATCTACAAAATTTGTACCTTATTCGTATTTCTTTTTCTCTTTATTATTTTTCATACCTAATGGCTACAAGCTATGATTCTATCAACAGTATTACCTGTAGTAGATTATGTAATGAAAAGGTTTGAAAAATAAAGGCAAGGATTATAAGGTTATGAAAACTGAAAAGTTCCATCCAAATTTGACAAGAGTAAGACAGCTTATCTAGAAATGGTTCTCATGGATGATAAGGTAGGTTGATTATTCTACATGATTTCTTCGAGTGATGCTAGGTCCAGTTTATATATATTTACTGTTCACATTTTAACTTTATTTCGTGAGTAAACTCTTGGAGGAATCAACCACATTGCGATTTAATAGAGTTGTAAGTGCTAATAGTCTTCGTTTTCAATTTGTTTTACAGTGTGATAAAATCCATTGTTCAGTGAAGAATTATTTAGCAAAGATGTTTGAGAATGATCTGATCGAGGATAAAGTTTATGTCTTCTCAAATTTTCTGATTGAGAAATCAAGCGGAATTTATCTTCCGACTACACATGTGTGTAGAATAACCTTTAAGAAGGAGTCACATATAGTAAATACGATCGATGATCGTAACATTCCTTACAATCATTTCAATTTTCTCGATGAGACAAACAAATGAAAAAGCTAACTTATTTGGTGCGTAGTTAATTTGTATTATTATTATTATTATTATTATTATTATTATTATTATTATTATTATTATTATTATTATTATGTTGTTATTGTTGTTGTTGTTTCATTTATTTGTCTTTAATTTCATGTTTTTAATTCGTCTTTTTTTTTTAAATTAGATGTTATTGACTCTTAACCGGAAAAGGAGAACTTATATCATGGTCAAAAGCAGGAAAATGTGGCCATTACATTGTGGTTGATCTCCATAATTTGCAGTATATGAAGATTTAAAAAGTCACAATTAGAATTTGTTTTGTAACAATTGTCTATTCATATGCAAATTTTTTATTATATATTATTACTTATTTGTTCTAATTTCTGCCTTTATTTAGAAATGAGGAAAAAAATTAAATGCACACTATGGGATCAATTTGCAACTCAACTACTCAATTATCTATGTGATCACCAGGCAACCGAATATATAGTTATTATCCAATTTGCAAAATTCAACCAGTACATTGGTAAGCATATTAATTTAACCTTTTATTTGACATATTTATTTATATTATATTTGTAATCATGTTATAATTGTTTTTATATTACTTTTTCCATCTTTCTTATTGTACATTAATAGTTTGAGAATACTAAAATTATCATAAAAATTCGTATAATTTTATTCTCTTGACAAACAATTTTATAATTACGTTAATCATATAATTTTATATACAAACATTGATACAATGTTATTTTATGTATATATTTTGCAGGTATCAAAGGATAGCATTGAATCGTTATTCAGTAGGTTTAAATTATTTATTATTTATTACAAAACTTTCTGCATTAGGCTTCTCTATTAATTTGTTCTTCATTTTGAGCTGATTTTGATATTTTCTTACTTTACAGTAAACCAACATATAAAACTTTGTTGGTAGATTTAAGTATTACTAGATTATTTATGGTCATATTGAGTATATATGCCTGATTTATTGAAAAAGGTAGATTAAATAACTATTTTATAGTTAATACAATTAACACTATATTAAGAAAAGAAAAACAACGCATACAAGTTATTCTTTTATTAATTAAATTATTATAATTAAAATGAAATTTAACATAACAACTTAAAATTATAATTTCAATCTTATCATGTGCATGGCACGGGTGATTAAACTTGTTGAAGAGTAAATTTTGAAACTCCAAATTGATATTTCTTTTTTATGTTGGACGAGGCCTAAGGCCCAAAGACAAGAGAAAATTAAAGAAAATAATTATTGTACTTCTTCCTGGGTTCAAGCTGAATCTTCCTAGAAATCTCCCTCTGCTGTCGTGAATTAATCCTTCACTGCGAGGCGAAAATATGGAACCATCGATGCTGAGCTTTTCTCAGCCTTCATCCGGTGGATCGCACCCAATCATCTCCTCTCTAATGATGAGTCTTAAGGTCTTCCTACTTTGTTAGTGATGTTCAAAATTAAATCGTAGTTTTCTGCTAGAGGCTTAATCATATGTTGAAGATTGTTATTCTGATTACATTGATTATTGAACGCAAGCTCATTACGCTTCCGTCATGCTACGTTGTAGGTTGTGATTAAAATAATGGTCCAAGGTGTACCATTTTTGGATGGAGTGACTTCCAGTAGGTTAGTTCTTATCCGCTGATTGTACAGTTTGGCAAAAAAGCTAGCTTGTAAATCAATGTATATGGAGCAGAGTCTCGTCTTCTCCTCGGCATCTGGGGCAGCTTCCATCTTCGGTAAGTCCTCTTCTCTTTTTGTTGTAGTTTGTTAGTAAAGCCTCGTGTAAGAAGGCAACTAAAAGTGTGGTAATTTAGTCTTCCAAACTATCTTAAAGATTTTGTCTCTATTTTCCCCTCATTATATTATCATAGGCTTATTTCACAGTGAGGATACCATTTGGAGATGGAAACCAGCTGATACAATCATTCTGATATTAGGATTATGTGCTTTCATAGTATGCAATAATTTTGTAATTTCTTCCAACAAGACCTGATGAAGATCTTTCTAATCCCATTCTGCCTAACTCGTAGCATACGAGTCCATAATTTCATTTAATTTCTATGCATCCAGATTAATCACAACTACTTCTTTGAGCTTCTCAAACTCTGGGATCCATAAGTCTATCTAAAAATGGATTTTTCTTCCATCCCCAAATCCTCAAATGAGTTTACTTTTAATACAAAGTATATTTATAACAAAATTTTAACAAATCAAATTAGAGTGACAATATCAATATTAATTTTTAAGTGATATTATTCTCTCTTAGCTTCCAAAATTATTCTATTTTTTTATTTTTCTATTTATGCGAGACTCTCACTCTCCCCTCTCTCTCCCACCCCTCTCCCCCTATTACTATCCATCCTCGTATTTTTATAATTAGAATTATTCTTCCTTCTCTCTTCCCTTCCCCATTCTTTCTCTAATTTCAGAATAGCATTAACCTTTTAATTATAAGTCGTACTTCCATTTGTCATAGCAATTCAATCAAAGGAGTTAAATACTACATTTTATTGCTGCCAATAAAGCAATAGCAGTTAAGGGATGACAAACCAACACATAAACTTGGCACCTTAAACTCACGCTAACTATAGCTAAGGGGAATTGTCAAAATTCAAAAGATGAGCAAAACTTACATAGGGGGTCCAACACTGAAAATTGCAACTATAAATTAAAACTATGAATGAATCAAGCTCTAGAATCAAGGGCCATGATGGTGCTAAGGTTCATGGGATGCATGTAATCGGTTGAACCTGTAAAGATCTGCTGTACTATGATTCGGTTAGCTCTCTCAGAAGGGTGGAATGGATCCCAAAATGCATATAGGTTCCTATTTGGGCACAAGTTTGATAGGGGTGTGCACAATCCAATCCCATTGTATGGGCCTTGTCCGCAACAAGCTATCCTTGATGTAACAAATCCTGTAGGTCCATGCTAAGTATATTAGCTGTTAATATGACCAAGAATTTTGCAATCTAACATGTAATCAACAAAAGGAAAAACAAGAAAATTAACTTAAAAAGCATAAAATATCTTTTTAGTTTCTAATATTTGAATTAACTCTTATTTTTGTCTTTAATATTTGAAACATTTTATTTTTATCTTAAATATTTTATTTTATTCATTTGGTCAAAATTAATTTTTTTTAACAAAAAATATACTTTCTTCCAATATAATTTCTTTTTAGATGACGGCAAAAATCAGATAGTAGTGGTTATAGTAACGATTTTAGTAATTTAAGAATGAAAATAACATAAAAATAAAAAAAATAATTAGAATGATATTTTTAGATGAACAAATTATAATTTTAATCAAAAGATAGTATTACAACAAAATAATTAGCACTGTCAAAATGTGCTAAATTTATGGGACAAACCTGTTGTTGTTGTTGTTTTTTTTTTTTTTTTTTTTATCAAAGATAAGAGATTTGAAGCCGCAACCTCTTAATTGAGTATGGGGAGACTATGTCATTTGAGGTATAACTCATTGGCATGGGACAAACCTGTTTATCTATTTAAACGAACAAGTTTTTATCTCCAAATTAAACCTATTTAAATTTTGGGATAAACAAACAAATCTATAAATTAAATAGGTGGCCCATTTAATTTTATGTTTTTTGCATTTTGAAAAAAAAAAATCAACACTTTTGATCAATAATCTCCTTGATCTAGCTCAAAAATCTTTCAACTCAAAATTCTGTTTATTTAAGTTTTAGACTTAAATATAGCTTTTTTTAATTAAAATACTTTTTCATAAAAAATGTAATTCGTTAGATTAATCATAAACAATCTGGATTAAAAAATTATAGTCTATAAACAAAACAAACTTAATCAGACTAACTCGTATAACCTATAAGTTTCATTAGGTTAAATTGACTTATTTAATAACGCTAAAAGTAATATATTTAAAATAAAAATGGAATGTTTTAAAGGTCAAAAGAACCCAATTAAGTTTTTAACCCATGGTTGTATTATTAGTTAAATAGTATTGAGAAGAGGTTACCAAAAGCTTGGGGGTTGAAAACGAAATCCATGTGCATTTGATATGCATTAGCAGCAATGAAGACATCAGAGCCGATCTCTTGGTTGAGTCCTTTGATCATATCACCAAGCTGTGGATTGTATAGAGACGCAGCTCTCTGAAGTTCGACGTCGCATTCGCCGTTTCTGCTTCTCAACGCTAACTCCGCCGGCACACAGCCCATTGGTCCAGTTCCGGTCACAATAACCCTACGAGCTCCCATATCAAATACCCTCTGCATCCATCACATAATTACCTCACTTTACTTCGGTAAAAATATTTCTACCAAAAAACAAAAATAATCTTGACCAAAACATGGTTCTAAATCAGAGATTTTTGTCTTACTGGAATAAAAATGAGTTTTTCTAACTTCATTATGGAATTGATAAACATTTTATCTTTTCTCACTTTTTATCGATCCCTTTTAATATTATAT
The DNA here is from genome assembly GCF_059453495.1 of Arachis ipaensis. Taxonomy (NCBI): domain Eukaryota; kingdom Viridiplantae; phylum Streptophyta; class Magnoliopsida; order Fabales; family Fabaceae; genus Arachis; species Arachis ipaensis. Next base: position 88,973,058 of record NC_142444.1, read on the forward strand.
AAAATATACAAAAAAAATAGAATTTATGACATTTCTTCTTCTTTTAATATTATTCATGACTTTTATGTATCAATTTTACATGGGTAGAATTAAATATTAAAGTGATAATTTAAAATTGTATGAGAATTTTTCGTCTTCTTGACTAAGATTATGAGGTGAGAAAACCCAATAATTTTGGTTGGTGTCATCACCATGCAAGCAAGTGCATGAAAAATAATCCTCATTCAATAACTTTCACATAGCCTTTTAGACACGAACAAGAATCACTCTAAGAATAAACAGGTAAGCAAGCTACATTTTTTTGCAATTATTGAACTATGTGTACATACACATACAAAGACTATAATATGATATATGATAAGATCGATAATTCATGGTTCAATTCAAAGATAGATTAATACCCTGAGAATTAGACGGTACTCAGAAATGAGATAGCGAACGTAATCAGGGAGAGCAAACTGGCGAGATCTAACTGAATAAGGCACCAAATAATAATTGTTAACAAAATCGTTGCCTCCAAGAGTTATGAGAACAAGTCCTTGGTTCACATGTTTCCGAGCACCCTCTACTCCAATGCGTGCACTCAATCTTTGCTGGTAATGCTCGAATAGCTTCAGTTGCTTGTAGATGTGGATTATGTTTAGCTGCCAAAACAATTTCTACAAATTAACCACCTTTTCCACATGTTTTATTTTTATATACTTCCAATAATCAATCAAATTACTCATACACTATTTCTTTTATAAGAAAAAAAGTTTAAATTGTTTTTACACCCAAAATTTACTTGCACTACCTTAATTTAACATATGTTCTTATAATCTTTTAGTGTCATTTATTAGGTGTTTTAAAACACAAATACAAAGATAGAAAAAATTTAAACTTATTTAAAAATAGACATGTATAAAATCAGTTCAAACAAGATTGTAAAATATTAAAAAGGGTAAAGTATATTTTTTGTCCCTGAAGTTTGATAAAAGTTTAAAAAATATCCCTAAGTTTTATTTTGTTTCAATTTTGTCCCAAAAGTTTTCGATTTGCATCAAATATATCCCTTATAGCTAATTTTTCAAAAAATTTATGACCAATTCAACAACAATTTCATAAGAACAACCTTCAACACAAATAAATCAAGCATAATTTTCATACATTATTGTTAAATTGGTCTTAAATTTTTTGAAAATTTAGCCGTCGAGAGTATATTTGATGCAAATCGAAAACTTTTGGGACAAAATTGAAATAAAATAAAACTTAGGGGTATTTTTGAAACTTTTGTCAAACTTTAGGGACAAAAAATATACTTTACCCTATTAAAAAATATAAAGAATTAATTTTAAATAGTTAATATTAGTTAAATTTTTTATAATATATTTTTTAACTTTCATTTATAGAAAATTTATGGTTTAAAATTAGAATTTAGGATATATAATTTAAGATTTAGAATTTAAAATTTAGTGATTAAAATTTAAAATTAGTAAAAGTTAGGTGTTCCCTTAAAGAATTTAGCTCTTTAGTTAAATTGGGAGAATATTCGGGATGATTCATGCTCTTGAATACATAAAATTGAAATTAGCAATTAATAATAGGACTTACAAATTGAAATCCTGTATCATTAAGAATTCCAATCCCTGCAGATGCAAAATTGGCACCAACAAGGAGCTTCTCTCCAGTAAGCAAAGGGCTCAAATATGGCATTGTAGGCTCTAATCCAAGTTGCTCACCTGACATAATAATAATAATTAACCATATATAGTTCCATGCACATGCAAATGTTATAATAATAATAATAGTTAATGTGAAAGAAGTAGTTATATACTGATTATGTCAGCGATGTTTAGGCCATTAGAGAATCGTCCAGTAGGTGTGTGAGTAGGGTAGTCAATCCCATAAGGGGGTGCATCTGCGCGTGCAGAAGTTGCTAAGAAATCGTTGTTCCCATTATCCACTAATGAATCACCAAATACAAAGAAAGCCCTTTGATGTTGTGCAGACACACAAACACAAACCAAAAGCATACACAGAAAACTTGTCACTATTGATACCACACAACTTGCCATGCCCAATTCTTGTTTGTACCCTTATTTTATATGATATGGTGCCTTAGTATATAGCCAAGACGCTATGTGTGTGTATATATAAGGGTTGATTACTACTACTACTACTGTAAAAGAAGAGGGTAGAATTATATTCATAAATGTTCTTCTTCTACCATATCTACTGATTTTGAAAAGCAACCGCCGAATTAAGAAGGAAGTACCACACGAATAATTGCTATATGGTGAATTATTGTTGTAGCAGATATATATGCATGAATTTTAACTAGATTCCAAGACATAAAACTCTTTGTATCAAATGAACAGATATCATTGTGTGTGTGCTTTTTTTTTTTTTTTTTGTGGGGGTTTTGGGGGGGGGGGGGGTCGGGGGCTCCACGAAAGCTATATTATCAAGGTAAAAAAAACCAAATTAAATGACAGCGTTACTAAAATATCACAAGCATTAAAAATACAAGTTTAAATGTTACTATATACATTTTCGGTTAAGGAAACCACTCAAATAAAACCGTGTAAAACGTTTTTTTTAAGATAATTTTTAATAATTAAAATTTAACACATATAATCGTCTAAATTGTTATTTTTGTCAAAATTATGTCAGGCAAATTAATTTGATCGAAAAAAATAGTGAATCAAATCTTGAACTGGTCTAAATTAATATTATTTTGGGTAAAGTATTCTTTTTGTCCCTAAAATTTGACAAAAATTTTAAAATACCTCTAAGTTTTATTTTGTTTCAATTTTGTCCCAAAAGTTTTTGATTTGCATCAAATATACCCTTGACGGTTACATTTTTAAAAAAATTAAGACAAATCTAACAATAATGTATGAAAATTATGTTTGATTTGCTTGTGTTGAGGGTTGTTCTTATGAAATTGTTGTTGAATTTGTCTTAAATTTTTTAAAAAATTAGCCGTCAAAGGTATATTTGATGCAAATAAAAAGTTTTTGGGACAAAATTGAAACAAAATAAAACTGAAGTGTATTTTTGAAACTTTTGTCAAACTTCAGAGACAAGAAGTATATTTTTATCCTATTATTTTTTTTATAGAAAATAATTAAAATACTTCTATTATATATATTAATTTTGAAAATCTTAAATTCTAACCCTTTACTTCTTTGTGGTCATAAGATTAGGATTTTGACTTTTTAAAAAAAAATTATATATATATATATATATATATATATATATAGGAATATTTTAGTTCTTATATTTTTATAAAAGAAATGTTGTAGTCATTTTTTATAAAAAAATATTAATTTAGACCAATTTAAAATTTAATTTATTAATTTTTGGGTTAAACTAATTTGTCTGGTCTAATTTTAATAAAAATAACATAGTTTAATCGATTATATGTGTTAAATTTTAATTATTAAAATATATAAAAAGAAAAACGTTTTTGACATGTTTAATAATGTATCATACGCTAGACATGTTTCTTCAGATCTATCGCTTTTATCAATTTAATTTTCCTTATTTTAATTATTATATTATTGTTACGGTGAGAAGCTCTGTCTTCTCCTTCTTCAGCACCTCTACCTCAACATTCGATCCCGCGACCTCAGCTTTCAGGGAGTTCACTTCAGCAATGAGCACAGCAGCCTGAGATTTAGCATCAGAAGCCTTCTTCCGCTCCCTGCCCACCTGAGACAAAAGCGAAGTCTCGACCTTAGAAAGACGGAGGATCTCAGCACCGGCCTCCTTGGATGACTTTACACCGTTCTCCTTAGCCACCTCCGCAGCCTCAAGCTGCTCCTTCAGCTTGGCCACCTCGGCCTGGGAATGGCACAACTTCCTGTCCAAAAGGCCAACCTGGGCCATCACGGGCTCAGCCTTCCGAACAATAACCGTGGATCGGAGGAGGGAGCGATAAATAGACTTGGCTTGGAAGGCCACATCACAGTCATCAAAAAACTCATCAGTACCAGGCATCAGATGCTGGTCAATAAAAGCCGAAGCATCGAAGCGCCGATCCATCATGGAAGGCACAACACCCTCCTCCTCCAAATTCTCACTACTAATCTCCTCGGGCCTCTTCCGCTTCCGAGAAGCCTCGGCCGCTGAGACCACAATTACCTCCTCCTCGGAAGCATCCACAGGACCCAGGGAAACCCGAGCTTCAACCCTCGCCCCAGCCGAGATCACCTCTTGCGAAATAACCCGGGAGTCCGTGGCTGGTTGAGACACTGGGGTGGAAGGAGCAGCCGACGACGCTTTCTCCCGATCATAGCAGCTTTGAGTCTCGCCAGCGAGGTCAAGCCACCAGCCATCTCAACTAAAAAGGGAAAGGAAAAACATAAGTCCCAAACTCGGCAACACGCCAAAAAAAAAACACACACACACCAACAAACGACCGGCAAGCCACGGGGTCCCCCATAATATCTCGAGGATTCAATGATCGTTCCCCAAACAAATGCCAGAGGACGGAGGCAATATCCTTATCCTCCGGAGTCAAGCCATCATAGGTAACTCTCGTCAACACCGACGGCCCAGCACCAAAGTTCCAGTAAGTCGGAAACCGACGTTCACCTTCCATCGTCAACCAGAAAGGATGATGCCCGTGAATAGGGCGCACCTTAAAATACTCCTTCTTAAATCCATGAAAGGAGTCCTCAAACAACCCGAATATACACCGATGAGGTTGAGCCCTAAACGACATATATCCTTTTTTATGCTTTCCCTCATTGGTCGGAAGAGTGCATAAGAAAAGAAAGAGAAAAACAGGAAACGAGACCGGAAGCTCGAGAAATTTGCACACGAGCTCAAAAGTGCGAACAGCTGCCCAACTATTCGGATGAAGCTTAAACGGCGCCACGGAACACCAACTCAGCAATGCCTGGACAAAGGGCGAAAATGGAAGCTGCACGCCAAGATGAGTTAACATCGATTCATAGACCCACATCCAATCTAGAACGGTTGGTGAATCGAGGTTCAGCTAGCAAACCCTCTCATTAGCGTCGGGAGGCGAGCTCATATTGCCACTCCGCATAATCGCCCCCACAAACTGCCCCCTGATCATGGAGTCTTTGGAGATTGATGAGCGGATAATTTATACGCTTTTTGATATTGTTTTTAGTATGTTTTCAGTAGAATCTAGTTACTTTTAGGGATGTTTTCATTAGTTTTTATGTTAAATTCACATTTCTGGACTTTACTATGAGTTTGTGTGTTTTTCTGTGATTTCAGGTATTTTCTGGCTGAAATTGAGGGACTTCAGCAGAAATCAGATTCAGAGGTTGAAGAAGGACTGCTGATGTTGTTGGATTCTGACCTCCCTGCACTCAAAATAGATTTTCTGGAGCTACAGAACTCAAAATGGCGCGCTTCCAATTGCATTGGAAAGTAGACATCCAGGGCTTTCCAGCAATATATAATAATCTATACTTTGGCCAAGTTTAGATGACGCAAACTGGCGTTCAACGCCAGCTCTCTGCCTAAATCTGGCGTCCAGCGCCAGAAAAGGAGCCAAAACCAGAGTTGAACGCCCAAACTGGCACAAAAACTGGCGTTCAACTCCAAGAAGGACCTCTACACGTGCAACACTCAAGCTCAGCCCAAGCACACACCAAGTGGACCCCGGAAGTGGATTTATGCATCAATTACTTACTTTTGTAAACCCTAGTAGCTAGTTTATTATAAATAGGACCTTTTACTATTGTATTAGGATCTTTGATCAGTTGTATGCTATCTTAGATCACGTTTGAGGGCTGGCCTCTCGGCCATGCCTGGACTTTCACTTATGTATTTTTAACGGTAGAGTTTCTACACTCCATAGATTAAGGTGTGGAGCTCTGCTGTTCCTCAAAGATTAATGCAAAGTACTACTGTTTTCTATTCAATTCATCTTGTTTCGCTTCTATGATATTCATTCGTACTCCAACCTGAATGTGATGAACGTGACAATCATCATCATTCCCTATGAACGCGTGCCTGACAACCACTTCCGTTCTACCTTCGACTGAATGAGTATCTCTTAGATCTCTTAATCAGAATCTTCGTGGTGTAAGCTAGAATGATGGCGGCATTCAAGAGAATCCGGAAAGTCTAAACATTGTCTGTGGTATTCCGAGTAGGATTCAATGATTGGATGACTGTGACGAGCTCCAAACTCGCGATTGCGGGGCGTTAGTGACAGACGCAAAAGGATAGTAAATCCTATTCCAGCATGATCGAGAACCGACAGATGAATAGCCGTGCTGTGACAGGGTGCGTTGACCATTTTCACTGAGAGGATAAGATGAAGCCATTGACAAGGGTGATGCCTCCAGACGATTAGCCGTGCTGTGACAGGGCATTGGATCATTTTCCCGAGAGATGACCGAAAGTAGCCATTGACTGTAGTGATGTATCACATAAAGCCAGCCATAGAAAGGAGTAAGACTGATTGGATGAAGATAGCAGGAAAGCAGAGGTTCAGAGGAACGAAAGCATCTCTATTTGCTTATCTGAAACTCTCACCAATGATTTACATAAGTATTTCTATCCCTATTTTATTATATTACTTTCGAAAAATCCATAACCATTTGATATCCGCCTGACTGAGATTTACAAGGTGACTATAGCTTGCTTCATACCAACAATTTCCGTGGGATTCGACCCTTACTCACGTAAGGTATTACTTGGACGATCCAATGCACTTGCTGGTTAGTTATGCGAAGTTGTGAAGATATGTTTAGACCATGGTCCTGTGCATCCGTTTTTGGTGCCATTGCCAGGGAATCAATTTCGAACAACAATTCACAACCTGAGTAGCAATTTCGCATACCAAGTTTTTGGCGCCGTTGCCGGGGATTGTTTGAGTATGGACAACTGACGGTTCATCCTGTTGCTCAGATTAGGTAATTTTCTTTTTGTTTTCTTTTCAAAAATTTTTTTCAAAAATATTTCAAAAATTTCTCATCTGTTTTCGAAAAAAAAAAATTTTCAGAATTTTTAAGAATGAATTCTAGTGTTTCATGAAGCATGTTGAAGCCTGGCTGGCTGTAAAGCCATGTCTAATTCTTTTGGACTGAGGCTTCCAACCATCAGCTGTTACACGACTGAAGGGTATGTCAGGCATGTCATGTCTGAATTACATGCTGAAGCTTGGCTGGCCATTGGCCATGTCTAGTGTTTTGGACCGGAACTTTCATTGAAAGCTTGGCTGGCTAGTGAGCCATGTCTAATTCCTGGACTGAAGCTTTAGACTAAGAATGCAAGATTCCTGGAATTCATATTAAAAATTTTGGAATCCTTATTTTCCTTTTTCAATTAATTTTCGAAAAATCCAAAAAAAATTTAGAAAATCATAAAAATCAAAAATATTTTTTGTGTTTCTTGTTTGAGTCTTGAGTCATGTCATAAGTTTGGTGTCAATTGCATGTGCATCTTGCATTTTTCGAAAATTCATGCATTTATAGTGTTCTTCATGATCTTCAAGTTGTTCTTGGTAAGTCTTCTTGTTTGATCTTGATGATTTTGTGTTTTGTGTCTTTTTATGTTTATCATATGCATTCTGGAATTCTTAGTGTCTAAGCATTAAAGAATTCTAAGTTTGGTGTCTTGCATGTTTTCTTTGCATTAAAATTTTTTCAAAAATATGTTCTTGATGTTCATCATGATCTTCATAGTGTTCTTGGTGTTCATCTTGACATTCATAGTGTTCTTGCATGCATTCCTTGTTTTGATTCAAAAATAAAAGAGAAAAACATGAAAATGATGTTTTTAATTTTTCTCTCTCATTATTAAAAATTCAAAAATCAAAAAATATCTTTCCCTTTTTCTCTCCTAAAATTTCGAAAATTAGATTTGACTTTTTCAAAAATTTTTAAAATCTAGTTGTTTTCATGAGTCAAATCAAATTTTCAAATTAAAAATCTTATCTTTTTCAAAAATCAAATCTTTTTCAAATTTCTTAGTTATTTTCGAAAATTTTAAAAATATTTTTCAAAAATCTTTTTCTTATTTTTATATCAAATTTTCGAAAATAACATAATCAATTAATGTTTTGATTCAAAATTTCAAGTTTGTTTCTTACTTGTTAAGAAAGATTCAAACTTTGAGTTCTAGAATCATATCTTGTGATTTCTTATGAATCAAGTCATTAATTGTGATTTTAAAAAAAAATCAAATCTTTTTCAAAAACTAATTTCTATCATATCTTTTCAAAAATATCTTCTCATCTTATCTTTTTCAAAAATTTGATTTCAAAATATCTTTTCTAACCTCCTAACTTCTTATCTTTTCAAAATTTGTTTCAACTAACTAACTAACTTTTTGTTTGCTTCTTATCTTTTTCAAAACTACCTAACTAACTTTCTCTCTCTCTAGTTTTCGAAAATATCTCCCTCTTTTTCAAAAATTTCTTTTTAATTAACTAATTATTTTAATTTTTTATTTTTATTTTCGAAAATTGCTAACACTTTTTTTCAAAAACTATTTTCGAAAATCACTAACTCTTTTTTCAAAAATAATTTTCGAAAATTCTCTTCTCTCTCATCTCCTTCTATTTGTTTATTCATCTACTAACATCTCTCCCTCCTCTAAAAAAAAAGAGAGGATCTCTATTATTATTATTTTTCTGTGCCCTCTTCTTTGTCATATGAGCAGGAGCAAGGACAAGAATATTCTTGTTGAAGCAGATCCAGAATCTGAAAGGACTCTGAAGAGGAAACTAAAAGAAGCTGAATTACAACAAACCAGTAAGCACCTGTCAGAAATTATCAAACAGGAAAAGGAGATGGCAGCTGAAAATAATAATAATGCAAGGAGAATGCTTGGTGACTTTACTGCACCTAATTCCAATTTACATGGAAGAAGCATCTCCATTCCTGCCATTGGAGCAAACAACTTTGAGCTGAAACCTCAATTAGTTTCTCTAATGCAGCAGAACTGCAAGTTTCATGGACTTCTATCTGAAGATCCTTTTCAGTTCTTAACTGAATTCTTGCAGTTCTGTGATACTGTTAAGACTAATGGAGTAGATCCTGAAGTCTACAGGCTCATACTTTTCCCATTTGCTGTAAGAGACAGAGGTAGAATCTGGTTGGACTCTTAACCCAGAGACAGCCTGAACTCTTGGGATAAGCTAGTCACGACTTTTTTAGCCAAGTTCTTTCCTCCTCAAAAGCTGAGCAAGCTTAGAGTGGATGTTCAGACCTTCAGACAGAAAGAAGGTGAATCCCTCTATGAAGCTTGGGAAAGATACAAACAGTTGACCAAAAAGTGTCCTTCTGATATGCTTTCAGAATGGACCATCCTGGATATATTCTATGATGGTTTATCTGAGCTATCAAAGATGCCACTGGACACTTCTGCAGGTGGATCCATTCACCTAAAGAAAACGCCTGCAGAAGCTCAAGAACTCATTGACATGGTTGCTAATAACCAGTTCATGTACACTTCTGAGAGGAATCCTGTGAGTAATGAGACGCCTATGAAGAAGGGAGTTCTTGAAGTTGATACTCTGAATGCCATATTGGCTCAGAACAAAATATTGACTCAGCAAGTCAATATGATTTCTCAGAGTCTGAATGGAATGCAAGCTGCATCCAACAGTACTCAAGAGGTTTCTTATGAAGAAGAAGCTTATGATCTTGAGAACCCTGCAATAGCAGAGGTGAATTACTTAGGTGAACCTTATGGAAACACCTATAACTCATCATGGAGAAATCATCCAAATTTCTCATGGAAGGATCAAAAGCCTCAACAAGGCTTTAATAATGGTGGAAGAAACAGGTTTAACAATAATAAACCTTTTCCATCATCCACTCAGCAACAGACAGAGAACTCTGAACAAAATACTTCTAATTTAACAAACTTAGTCTCTGATCTATCTAAGGCCACTGTAAGTTTCATGAATGAAACAAGATCTTCCATTAGAAATCTGGAAGCACAAGTGGGCCAGCTGAGTAAAAGGATCACTGAAATCCCTCCTAGTACTCTCCCAAGCAATACAGAAGAAAATCCAAAAGGAGAGTGCAAGGCCATTGACATAAGCACCATGGCCTAACCCAAAGAAGGAGAGGAGGACGTGAATCCCAAGGAGGAAGACCTCCTGGGACGTCCAGTGGTCAATAAGGAGCTTCCCTCTGAGGAACCAAAGGACTCTGAGGCTCATCCAGAGACTATAGAGATTCCACTGAACCTCCTTATGCCCTTCATGAGCTCTGATGAGTATTCCTCTTCTGAAGAGAATGAGGATGTCACTGAAGAGCAAACTGCCAAGTTTCTTGGTGCAATCATGAAGTTGAATGCCAAATTATTTGGTATTGATACTTGGGAAGTTGAACCTCCCTTGTTCATCAATGAACTAAGTGATCTGGATCAACTGACATTGCCTCAGAAGAGACAGGATCTTGGAAAGTTCATAATACCCTGCACCATAGGCACCTTGATCTTCAAGGCTCTGTGTGACCTTGGTTCAGGAATAAACCTCATGCCCCTCTCTGTAATAGAGAAACTGGGAATCTATGGGGTGCAAGCTGCTAAAATCTCATTAGAGATGGCAGACAGTTCACGAAAACAGGCTTATGGACAAGTAGAGGATGTGTTAGTAAAGGTTGAAGGCCTTTACATCCCTGCTGATTTCATAGTCCTGGATACTGGAAAGGAAGAGGATGAAGCCATCATCCTAGGAAGACCTTTCCTGGCCACAGCAAGAGCTGTGATTGATGTTGACAGAGGTGAACTAGTCCTTCAATGGAATGAGGACTCCCTTGTGTTTAAAACTCAAGGATCTCCCTCTGCAACCATGGAGAGGAAGCATGAAAAGCTTCTCTCAAAGCAGAGTCAACCCAAGCCCCCACAGTCAAACTCTAAGTTTGGTGTTGGGAGGCCACAACCAAACTCTAAATTTGGTGTTGAACTCCCATATCCAAACTCTAAGTTTGGTGTTGGAGAGTTTCAACAATGCTTTGAACATCTGTTGGGCTCCATGAGAGCCCACTGTCAAGCTATTGACATTAAAGAAGCGCTTGTTGGGAGGCAACCCAATGTTTATTTATCTAATTTTGTTTTTGTTTTTCATGTTTTATTAGGTTCATGATCATGTGGAGTCACAAAATAAATATAAAAATTGAAAACGGAATCAAAAACAGCAGAAGAAAAATCACACCCTGGAGGAAGCATCTGCCTGGCGTTCAACGCCAGAACAGAGCATGGTTCTGGCGCTGAACGCCCAAAATGGGCAGCATTCTGGCGCTGAACGCCCAGAACAACCATGGTTCTGGCGTTCAACGCCAGAAATGGCAACAAATGGGCGTTGAACGCCCAAAATGGGCACCAACCTGGCGCTGAACGCCCAGAGTTGTGTGCAAAGGCATTTTACATGCCTAATGGGTGCAGGGATGTAAATCCTTGACACCTCAGGATCTGTGGACCCCACAGGATCACCTCAAAAGAAATGAGTATCCGGAGATCCGACATGAAATTCAAAGAAGAGGTTGGGAAGTTCTAACAAATCCCATCCAACAAGTCGGCATCCTAATGGTTCAAGAGTTCTATGCCAATGCATGGATCACCAAGAACCATGATCAAAGTAAGAACCCGGATCCAACGAACTATGTTACAATGGTTCGGGGGAAATACTTAGATTTTAGTCCGGAGAATGTGAAGTTGGCGTTTAACTTGCCCATGATGCAAGGAGATGAACGCCCCTACACTAGAAGGGTCAACTTTAATCAAAGGTTGGACCAAGTCCTTATGGACATATGTGTAGAAGGAGCTCAATGGAAGATTGACTCCCAAGGCAAGCCGGTTCAACTAAGAAGATTGGACCTCAAGCCTATAGCTAGAGGATGGTTGGAGTTCATTCAATGCTCAATCATTCCCACTAGTAACCGGTCTGAAGTTACTATAGACCGGACCATCATGATCCATAGCATCATGATTGGAGAAGAGGTGGAAGTTCATGAGATTATACCTCAAGAACTCTACAAGGTGGCTGACAAGTCCTCCACTATGGCAAGGTTAGCCTTTCCTCACCTCATTTGCCACCTATGCAATTCGGCTGGGATTGACATAGAGGGAGATATCCTCATCAAAGAGGACAAGCCCATCACTAAGAAAAAGATGGAGCAAGCAAGAGAGCCCACTCATGGAGCTCAAGAGGCGTATGAAGCTCATCACCATGAGATCCCAGAGATGCCTCAAATGCACTTTCCTCCACAAAACTATTGGGAGCAAATCAACACCTCCCTAGGAGAATTGAGTTCCAATATGGGACAACTAAGGGTGGAACATCAAGAGCACTCCATCATGCTTCATGAAATAAGAGAAGATCAAAAAGCAATGAGGGAGGAGCAACAAAGACAAGGAAGAGACATAGAAGAGCTCAAGGACATCATTGGTTCCTCAAGAAGGAAACGCCACCATCACTAAGGTGGATTCATTCCTTGTTCTTATCTCTTTTGTTTTTCGTTTTCTATGTTATGTGCTTATCTATGTTTGTGTCTTCATTACATGATCATTAGTAGTTAGTAACTCTGTCTAAAAGTTATGAATGTCTTATGAATCCATCACCTCTCTTAAAAAAATATTTTAATTCAAAAGAACAAGAAGTACATGAGTTTTGAATTTATCCTTGAACTTAGTTTAATTATATTGATGTGGTGACAATGCTTCTTGTTTTCTGAATGAATGCTTGAACAGTGCATATGTCTTTTGAAGCTGTTGTTTAAGAATGTTAAATATGTTGGCTCTTGAAAGAATGATGACTAGGAGACATGTTATTTGATAATCTGAAAAATCATAAAAATGATTCTTGAAGCAAGAAAAAGCAGCAAAGAACAAAGCTTGCAGAAAAAAAAAAGAAAAAAAATAGGCGAAAAAAAATAGAAAGAAAAAGCAAGCAGAAAAAGTCAAAAGCTCTTAAAACCAAGAGGCAAGAGCAAAAAGCCAATAACCCTTAAAACCAAAAGGCAAGGGCAAATAAAAAGGATCTCAAGGCTTTGAGCATCAGTGGATAGGAGGGCCTAAAGGAATAAAATCCTGGTCTAAGCGGCTAAACCAAGCTGTCCCTAACCATGTGCTTGTGGCGTATAGGTGTCAAGTGAAAACTTGAGACTGAGCGGTTAAAGTCAAGGTCCAAAGCAAAAAAAGAGTGTGCTTAAGAAACCTGGACACCTCTAATTGGGGACTTTAGCAAAGCTGAGTCACAATCTGAAAAGGTTCACCCAATTATGTGTCTGTGGCATTTATGTATCCGGTAGTAATACTGGAAAACAAAGTGCTTAGGGCCACGGCCAAGACTCATAAAGAAGCTGTGTTCAAGAATCATCATACTGAACTAGGAGAGTCAATGACACTATCTGAACTCTGAGTTCCTATAGATGCCAATCATTCTAAACTTCAATGGATAAAGTGAGATGCCAAAACTATTCAAGAGGCAAAAAGCTATAAGTCCCGCTCATATGATTGAAGCTATGTTTCATTGATAGTTTGGAATTTATAGTATATTCTCTTCTTTTTATCCTATTTGATTTTCAGTTGCTTGGGGACAAGCAACAATTTAAGTTTGGTGTTGTGATGAGCGGATAATTTATACGCTTTTTGGCATTATTTTTAGTATGTTTTCAGTAGAATCTAGTTACTTTTAGGGATGTTTTCATTAGTTTTTATGTTAAATTCATATTTCTGGACTTTACTATGAGTTTGTGTGATTTCAGGTATTTTCTGGCTGAAATTGAGGGACTTGAGCAGAAATCAGATTCAGAGGTTGAAGAAGGACTGCTGATGCTGTTGGATTCTGACCTCCCTGCACTCAAAATGGATTTTCTGGAGCTACAAAACTCAAAATGGTGCGCTTCCAATTGCGTTGGAAATTAGACATCAAGGGCTTTCCAGCAATATATAATAGTCCATACTTTGCCCAAGTTTAGACGACGCAAACTGGCGTTCAACGCCAGCTCTCTGCCCAAATCTGGCGTCCAGCGCCAGAAAAGGAGCCAAAACCAGAGTTGAACGCCCAAACTGGCACAAAAACTGGCGTGCAACTCCAAGAAGGACCTCTACACGTGCAACACTCAAGCTCAGCCCAAGCACACACCAAGTGGGTCCCGGAAGTGGATTTATGCATCAATTACTTACTTATGTAAACCATAGTAGCTAGTTTATTATAAATAGGACCTTTTACTATTGTATTAGGATCTTTGATCAGTTGTATGCTATCTTAGATCACGTTTGAGGGCTGGCCTCTCGGCCATACCTGGACTTTCAGTTATGTATTTTTAACGGTAGCGTTTCTACACTCCATAGATTAAGGTGTGGAGCTCTGCTGTTCCTCAAAGATTAATGCAAAGTACTACTGTTTTCTATTCAATTCATCTTGTTTCGCTTCTAAGATATTCATTCGTACTCCAACCTGAATGTGATGAACGTGACAATCATAATCATTCCCTATGAACGCGTGCCTGACAACCACTTCCGTTCTACCATCGACTGAATGAGTATCTCTTAGATCTCTTAATCAGAATCTTCGTGGTGTAAGCTAGAATGATGGCGGCATTCAAGAGAATCCGGAAAGTCTAAACCTTGTCTGTGGTATTCCGAGTAGGATTCAATGATTGGATGACTGTGACGAGCTCCAAACTCGCGATTGCGGGGCGTTAGTGACAGACGCAAAAGGATAGTAAATCCTATTCCAGCATGATCGAGAACCGACAGATGAATAGCCGTGCCGTGACAGGGTGTGTTGACCATTTTCACTGAGAGGATAAGATGAAGCCATTGACAAGGGTGATGCCTCCAGACGATTAGCCGTGCCGTGACAGGGCATTGGATCATTTTCCCGAGAGATGACCGAAAGTAGCCATTGACTGTGGTGATGTATCACATAAAGCCAGCCATAGAAAGGAGTAAGACTGATTGGATGAAGATAGAAGGAAAGCAGAGGTTCAGAGGAACGAAAGCATCTCTATTCGCTTATCTGAAACTCTCACCAATGATTTACATAAGTATTTCTATCCCTATTTTATTATATTACTTTCGAAAACTCCATAACCATTTGATATCCGCCTGACTGAGATTTACAAGGTGACTATAGCTTGCTTCATACCAACAATCTCCGTGGGATTCGACCCTTACTCACGTAAGGTATTACTTGGACGATCCAGTGCACTTGCTGGTTAGTTATGCGAAGTTGTGAAGATATGTTTAGACCATGGTCCTGTGCATCCGTTTTTGGTGCCATTGCCAGGGAATCAATTTTGAACAACAATTCACAACCTGAGTAGCAATTTCGCATACTAGAGATCCGCCTCCATCATCTGTGATGGGACCCCCCAAACATCGTTAGTCACCCAGTCATAGCGGGAAGGAACGCCCCTGGAAGGAGCTATCGGAGCACCCACACCTTCATTCCTCTGTCGATGCATACCTAAAACAGGGAAGAGCACCACCGTCAGCCTACTAACACTACGCGGAAGCAGAAAGGACAACCAAAAACCTATTACCCACTACCAATCCACACAGTGGTGCTCAATCCCTCCAAAAAGTAAAACCACTACCCCTACCCAAAACACAGCACCAGAAAGCAGCAGGCAACAATACATGGCAAATACAGAAAAACAAATATCACATAATGACAAAGGCAAAAGGAAACCAACATGGTAATGCAAAACGTAAACTTGAAAAGTGCTAAAGCAGGGAAGCAAAAATACAACTGCGGAGAGACAGAACAACACCAGAGTAAAAGGGAGAGGAAAGGAGTTTCACAAAGAAGAACTAAGAAATGAGATGAACGAGGGAAGGAAGAATAAAAACCAAAATGGTTTCAAACCAACAAAAAGACAAAAATAACCCAATGAATAAGTAGAGCGCGAAGGGTAAAATTGAGAAGTAGCCTAAACATCCCCTCGCAATAAATTCTCCTTTGGAAAAGTAAAATTGACAGCACGCCTCGAGAAATGAAACGGACGCAGGAAAGCGGAAGGTTTGCATCAATCAAACGACACAAACTCCGAAGAAGACGAGCCTCAGTTGAAACACAAAACCCAGTGCCGGCGCACCGACCCCACGCGGTAAACAAAATCCGCCCACCGAGAACTCTATCCTGACAAATCGACGAAATTCACTAAACGGTCAAAATCATATCCTCCAGCGACAGAGACCAACCTTGTTCGCTCTCTCGCTGCGGGGGTAACTGTTACGAATCCGGCCCACGGATCTCACACCCAGAACGGCCTCTGAACCCATGTAACCGGGTCCGACCCGTAAGTCTTTCTAGA
This sequence comes from Arachis ipaensis, assembly GCF_059453495.1. Taxonomy (NCBI): domain Eukaryota; kingdom Viridiplantae; phylum Streptophyta; class Magnoliopsida; order Fabales; family Fabaceae; genus Arachis; species Arachis ipaensis. The sequence goes on from NC_142444.1 coordinate 88,989,314, forward strand.
AGGTTCGGAACCGACCCGCTAGAACTTCTAACCAACAATCAAATTCAAACACTTTCCTTATCTTAACCAAATAAGATAAGATAAAGATAATCACCATCACCTATATAAGGGAGCCCCTGGCCCCCTTAGGTATGTCATTCGCTCTACACATCTTATACCTCTCAGATCCATTCTGACTTGAGCGTCAGAGTGTCTTTGTAGGTACCACCTCCCATTGCTCCAGTCAGATAATCCAGCATCCATCTCGACTCGCAAGTTCTCGATCCATCTCTCAACCCGTACCGGAGGCATCCAGTACAATTATATTAGTCTTTCAAATCGAACTAGAAATATCATAATAGTTTCTGAACTCCTTTTAAATACTAATTCGTAGTGATAATATAGTACTCTTTCACCACACTGAGTTGGCGTTAAATAATGATAATATTTTTGTTTTGATGTCCAATAAAGGTCGAAACCATAGTTAAAATAGTGTTGTTTTGGTTTTAATTTGGTGCCAAACAAAAATGTTATTATTTCAATTTAGTCGAGGAAGACTACATTATTACTGTGTTTGCTGAATGGCGTCGAAAAGAGATTCAGAAATCATTATGGTATGTAAAGTTCAATTTAAAATATCGTATAATGTAATTAAGATCTCAAAAACTAAATTAGTAAAAGTTGTTAATGTAACACGTTACCACACAAAGTCTTATGCTATAGCTATAAATAAGCATTAGTGAGGTATTACGACCTCTAAAATGGAAAAGTACATACATAGTAATCGAAGAAATATGATTTAGCTAAGAGCCTGTGAAAAAGAATAACCAAAACGAGAATCGCATCACACTCAAAAACATTAACGATAAAGGCGTCTAAATATAGAAAACAAAAGATGTATATAAACATAGAATTCCGATCCAAAAGAGATACATAGCAAGTACTAGTCTCGATCCGTAAAGAAAAAGGCCGACAAGAAGGTATATTACAGAACCAAAAGTTAAAAAAAATATATTACTGTTTCTCCAAAGATCAACCTCTAAGTGGGATATACATATACATATACAAAAGTGGAGAAAAAAATAGCACCAAGCATAAAATACAAAATATAAAGGAGTCTTCGCTATCCAAGAGAATTCAACACGCTCAGCAAGGTGCATCACGTTCTGTATCTGAAAAACAACAAAATCCGCTACGGGTAAGAACCCGAAGGTTCCTAGTAGGGTAACAGTTCCAAAATAGAGACGATGTAAAAATACACGAACCTGCTAGGCAAACCTAAACTTCAACACCCGAGATTCAAGCCTAGGGTTTACTAAACTAAACAAGGCAACCATACTAAGTCTTCATCTATATCAATGGTCCATATCTTCTACTATTCACAACATATCTCAACATTCCTCTCTCTTTCAGTATCATGGCCAATTAATATATAGTACTACAGTAGCAAACACAAGTAATAGGGTGCAAACACAATCAAGAGCAATTACAACATATATAGCAATTAGTAGTTAAACAGAGATATTCACTTAGACAAACCAAACACAAGATGCATACTGAAGCAATTGCACATAGATGTACACGATGCATGTCTGTCCTATTGGGCATGAGCTCACGTGTTGGTTAAACTGCTAGAATTCGACACATTTGATGTAAAACCCGTAAAATTAGTAAATAATTATTTAATAAATTAATTATTATTTAAAGAAATTAAAAAATTAAATTTTATAGTTTAAAATGGAAGAAATAATTAAAATACAAATTTTGACACCAATTTTAAAGGTTTTGGCCTAAAATTGGGCCAAACGGACTAAAGTAGTTGAACCTGGCCCTTATTAGACCCAAGGCCCAACCCAATCCACTAACTAAAATGGCATCAGCCACTCAATTGAGGCATGAAGAAGGTAAGAACTCTCAAACCCTAGTGAACTTCCTTGATTATATGTGGTTGGGTATTGAGTTGTGTGTATAAATGTGATTATATGAATTAGGTAGTATATATATGTGATTTGCAGCATATTTAAGGAGGTTGGATGGTTGGATTAAGCTTGGGTGCTGGAATTTTGGTGGTGGAGGCTTGTGATCTTGCTACTTTGAGGTGTCTTTGACTTAGCAAGGAATCGACCAAGGTATGATTTTGGTTTCTCATAGATAACATGTAATGTTTTGTGAAAACTTAGGCTAGATGGTCATAGGTTAAGTTGTATGAATATGTATGATTGAGGATTAGATACTTGTGCTTAGAATTATTGAGTAAATGATTGGAATGTATGATGATTGGTTATGGACAATTGTGAATAATAATGATGATAAATTGAGAATTTGATGAGTGGTATGTATGTATGTGCAATTGTTGAATAATGAGTATATTAGAGTTGGAAGGTGTGGGAATGTATTGTTGAGATGGTAAGTATTGATGATAAGAAGTGTGATGATAAATGATGATATTGAATTATGAGGATGATACTTGTATGAATGATGATTATGTGTGGTTTGAGTGAAAAATGGTTAAGAGTGTTGATGACGAGAAATGTTTGAGAGAATTGGGGTTGTTATAGTTGTGAAATAATTGAATGTGAATTGAAGTTTGCTAAAATAGAGGAATGGTGATTTGAATGGAAACACTTTGGTTTTGAAATGGAAATTGTGAAAATAGAGGTTTGTGATTTTTGTTCAAAACTTGGTTTTGGCCAAACTTTGGCAAGCCATAATTGGGCTGCCAGATCCTCAATTTCCTTCAAACTTATTTTATATGAAAATTAGGTCCGTGAAGTTTACGCCGTTCAAAGAATGGATGAAAAAGTATTTTTAACGAAAAAGTTATTCGCGTCGGAAGTTTGGTGTGTAAAATTAAATTCTGTAGCATTAACAGCCTTTTGACAAATTTAAGGGGCATGCGTATGCAAGTGCACACGCGACGTGGCCATTTGGTTCTGCCCAGATGTGCTCGCGTACGCGGGAGTGTGCCTGCATATGGAGAAGGTTAAATTTACATGCTCGCATACGCGGGCAAGTGCCACGCAACACGAGTAATCAATTTTGTCCAGGGGAACTCGTGTACGCGCAACATGGCACGCGTATGCGGGATCCTGTTTTTCAGCAACATTGTGTTTTGTGATTTAAACATGATTTTAAACCTCTAAACCTCTATTTTTACTTTCTAAGATCCTAAAACTTAGTTTTATACATAGTGAGGGAGTTGAACCTTGAAAGGGTGGTAACTTGGAAGTGAAGAAAGTTTGTGAAGTGATGTATTATGATTGAGATGTGTGGAAACGTTGAGTATGTGATGAGTATTGGCCATTATGAATAAGAATAATTGAACTTGAATGAATAATGATAAATGAAGATGATTGGTGATGAGTATGTTTGAGTTTTCTCTCTGTTGTAAAGTGTATCAGGCACTATATCCCATGAGCGTGTCAGACACTATATCCCAAGAGCGTGATGGACACTATATCCCAAGAGTGTGGGAGCACTTTACCCTGAGAATTGTGTCGGGCACTATATCCCATGAGTGTGTCGGGGACTATATCTCAAGAGCGTGATGGGCACTATATCCCAAGAGTGTGGGAACACTTTATCCCGAGAAATGCGATGGGCACTATATCCTGAGAGTATGAGAGGCATGACGATGGCCCAATTGCACGGGTTTGGAATTTTACACTAAAAGTAGATTTTGTCCATTGTAAGTATAGTCCAAACCCAACAATTGAGCATCAATCAAATAATAAAGTCAATACAAAATAACCGAGAGTATTTAGCTCCCGGGTCATCTTCCTTAGGAGTTACAATGAAGTGCATATTATTGGCTATGAGAGAAAGCATGGGGATTTGGGAATGAAAGCAAGAGAGCAAGGGAATGTAAATAGCAAGGAAGCAATTGATCATGCAAGGAATTAAAAGGAAAGCAATTAAATACAAGGAAAGGAAACTTCAAATGCAAGAAAACATCTTGGCAAGTAATTGAGAGTTAAGGTTACCTATCCTAGCCATTGACCACAAACATATGATGAAGAGTTAATCCTACTTAGTCAACCTTACATCGAAGATAAGTCAAATAGGCATAGCTAATTTCAATCCATAAGTCCCATGTCAACTCTAAGGGTCACATAGAGTCAATGAAGACCAAATCAACTAACTACTCTAATGTATCAAACAAGAATGGACATCAATGACTCAAGGATCACCAAAGTCAACAATTCCAAGCCAAGAGTGTAGAAAAACTAAGTAAAGACTAAGCCAAGTATTTTATCAAACACTTGGTATGTATGAGAATAAAATAATATTAAATTGTAATAAAATAAATTCTAAAACTACCAAAGCAAGAAAGTAACAATGACAACTAAAGAAAGCAATAAATAACATAGAAACATAAATTTGCATTAATTGGAATTAAAATGACAAGAGTGTTCATAAAACATAAAATGACAAAATAAAGAAAATATAAAGAGAAATGAAGAAGAAGAAAGATGCAATAACAATAAAGGACATGGAAAAGTAAATGAAAACAAGAATTAAATATAGAAATTACAAGAAATTAAACTAAAGAACCCTAATTCTAGAGAGATGGGGGAGCTTCTCTCTCTAGAGAACTACACTAAGACATGATAAAAACTAACCCTAACTGCCCCCCTTCATTCAGCTTCACTTTGGCCTCATATAGGTTCAGAAATGAGTTGGACTGGGTCTTGGAGGCCCAAAATTCGCCCCTAGCGATTTGCATTAATAAGCTGACGTAATTCGTGTCATGCGTACGCGTGGGTCACGCGTACGTCGCTGCACAAAAGTCTATCCATGCGTACGCATGGGTCATGCGTATGCATCGCTTGCAAATCCTCCTTGTGCGTATGCATGTATACCTGTGCATACGCACGGGTGCTGAAACTTCTAAACTCTATTTCTTCATAGTTTCTTCCTTTTTGCATGCTCTTTGCCTCACTTCTTCAACCCATGCTTGCCTTGGAAATCTGAAATCACTTAATAAATACATCAAGGCACCAAATGGGATTAAAGTAACTTAAAATCGACTAAATTAAGCATAAAGAGCATGTTTTCACTTTCAATCACAATTTGGGAAGAAATCTCTAAAGCATACTATTTAGATGAATAAATGAGGGTTTATGTGATGAGATCCACTCAAATCAAACCAAAGTATATCGTAAAATATGGAATCATCAAGGCACTATATCCCAAGTGTTTGGAGGCATGTCAGAGAGACGATATCCGGGTTAGCTATTGGGTGTGTCGGGTTCTGGCAAAGTAACCGATACGTGAGCTCACAGCCAATAGGAAAGGTATACATCATATGTATTTGTTTGTCTTGTTTGAGTTTTCATTACTTGGGTTTGCCTATTTGAATATCTATGTTTATTTGCTATATGTTATACCTGCTGTAACTGCATTCTATCTGTGTTTTCTTTGTCTGCATTGTATGTTTGTGCATCTGAGAGGCCCCTCGTCTGGAGGAGGAGTGACGAGGGCAGTTTCACCGGAGTTTTGGAGGATTGAAGAAGGTGAGGAGCTGAGGGAATAAGTTAGAATTGAGTTAGGATTAAGAGTCTTAGACAAACTACCCTGTTTATGGTTTCCAGTTTTAATCTTTAAGTTTTAAATCTGAGTGTCGAAGTTCAAGGATTGCCTCTGGCTTTCCTGGGACCTTATATATTATGTATGTGGGCACCATTACCATGCTGAGAACTTCTGGTTCTCATTCAATACATATGTTGTTGTTTTTCATACTGATGAGTGGATATTTTATACGCTTTTCGACATTGTTTTCTTAGTGTTTTCAGTATATTTTGTTAAGTTTTATTATGTTTTAGTAGTTTTTCATGCAAAATCCACCTTTTAGATGCTAATTTGAGCTTTTGCGATTTTTCTATGATTTTAGGTAAATTTTTGGTGAATTTGGCAAGATTTTAGAAAAGTCTGATTCAGAGGCAAGGAAAGCATAGCAGATGTTGTCAGATTCTGACCTCCATGCATTCAAACGAGCATTTCTGGAGCTCTAGAGGTCCAAATGGCACGTTCTAGATGGATTTGGAAAGCTAACTTATAGGTCTTTCCAACAATATATAATGGTTTATACTTCTCTTTGGATTGGACTATCCAAAATGGGCGTTGAACGCCCAACTTACCCCCTTTCTGGCGTTCAACGCCCCAAAGGGACTCAAGACAGCGTTTAACGCCCAAACTCAGTGTTAAACGGCACAAAGGGAGCAAGGAAGCAGCATATCTAACCCCTAGTGGGCGTTCAACACCCACTCCTTCAAGTTGGATGCCAGGCTCAACCCAAACATTCACCAAGTAGGCCCAAAAGTGGATTTTTTGCACCTTTTAGCTTTGTTATTTTATTTTTGTAATTTCTAATTATTATTAATGTCTTTTTAGGTTTAGTATTAGTATATATAGGCAAAGATCACCCATGTTTAGGATCTTCATCCCCTCAAAATATATCATACTTTATTTTCTGTACAGTATGTGCGACTAAACCTCCAAGGTTAAAGTTGGGAGCTCTACTGATTCCTATGGATTAATACAATTTCCTTTCTACTTTAATTTATGTTTGATTATATTTTATGATGCATTTTCGTTCTTCATTGTTATGGATCTAGGGTGGAACTAATGTACGACCCCTGATTCTACATGAGTTCTTGCAAGTCCCCGACAAGATAGTATTGAGCTACAACTTGAGAGTGCATCATAGATTCCAACATGTATATGGGCTAATTGGGATATGTGACATAAAATCTCGTTAGTCATGGGTAACTGAGATTCCTGTGGCGCTAAGGTTAGAACCATAGAGCTTCATTCTCAAATCTGGAAGATCCGACCTTGTCTGTCGCATTTTGAGTCGGATCACCAGAGATTGAATGCGTGAGCTTCACCCTCGTCCAGATTGAATGACCACTGACCCTGGCGTTTGGTTTGGATTTGAGGAGATTAATGACCACTAACCCTGGCTTTAGTCATTTACAGCCTTGCCATTGAATGAATCATTCGTTCTTGAAGTTGACATTAAGAAGTGTAAATCTAGAAGAACAAGCATCTCCGAAGCCTTAACTGATCCTCCATCATCGTTTCTATGTCAATTCAGTATTGCTTTCTCTATTAATTTGTTTTATGCGTTTACAACACCAACCATCTTTTAGTTCGCTTGACTAAGATCTACAAGATAATTGCGGCTTGCTCAATCCAACAATCCTCGTGGGATCGACCCTCACTCACATGAGGTATTACTTGGACGACCCGGTACACTTGCCAGTTCAGTTGTGCGAGTTTTAATTTCACGCACCAAGTTTTTAGTGCTGTTGCCGGGAATTGTTTGAGATTGACAGGCTACCAGTTACCTTGTTCCTTAGATCAGGTATCTTTACTGTTTTTCTTTTAATTGTTTTCTTTAAAAAAAAGCTTTTATCATTAGCCATCTTTTTCTTTTGTTTGAGTCGTATGTCAATCATTAAGTTTGGTGTCTTTAGTTCTTGTTGGGTTTTCCTTTCTTGAATTTTTCAAAAATTGTCCTTAGTTTCTGTCTTATTGTTCGAATTGTTCTTGATATTTTTCTTGTGTGATTTTAAAATCTTTAAGATTGGTGTCTTTTTAGTGTTTTTCTCTCTCTATTTTTGAAATCAGTATCCTTGATTTCAACACTTTTAAGTTTGGTACCCAATTAGTTGTTTCCATTTTAAATTTCAAAAATATTCTGAACTCCTTTCCTGTTTAAGTCTTAAAAATTCAAAAATTTTGGATCGACTCTCATATTTCTATTTTATTAAATTTGTCATCCTTATTATTATTGCTATAATACACTTCATATCTCTATAAGACATCTCATTGGGAGTTCTCTATACTTGACATAGAGACCCCCACATTTTCTTTGCTTTGTTCTTTGTTTGTGTAGTGGTGCACGAAATTGTGATCATCAATGGCGCCATCAACATGGTACGCTCAATTGTAATCTCAACTTTTTATCACAACTTCGCACAACTAACCAGCAAGTGCACTGGGTCGTCCAAGTAATAAACCTTACGCGAGTAAGGGTCGATCCCACGGAGATTGTTGGTATAAAGCAAGCTATGGTCATCTTGTAAATCTCAGTCAGGCGGATATAAAATAGTTATGGAGTTTTCAAAATTATATAATAAGATAAGGATAGAAATACTTATGTAAATCATTGGTGAGAATTTCAGATAAGCGCATAGAGATGCATTCGTTCCTCTGAACCTCTGCTTTCCTGCTATCTTCATCCAATCAATCTTACTCCTTTCCATGGCTGGCTTTATGTAAGGGCATCACCGTTGTCAATGGCTACATCCCATCCTCTTGTGAAAATAGTCCAAATGCTCTGTCACAGCACGGCTAATCATCTGAGGTTCTCGATCATACTGGAATAGGATTCACCCTCCTTTTGCGTCTGTCACTACGCCCGCACTCGCGTGTTTGAAGCTCGTCATAGTCATTCAATCCCTGAATCCTACTCGGAATACCACAGACAAGGTTTAGACTTTCCGGATTCTCATGAATGCCGCCATCAATCTAGCTTACACCACGAAGATTTTGATTAAGAGATCTAAGAGATACTCATTCAATCTAAGGTAGAACGGAAGTGGTTGTCAGGCACGCGTTCATAGGGAATGATGATGATTGTCACATTCATCACATTCAGGTTGAAGTGCGAATGAATATCTTAGAAGCGGAATAAGTTGAATTGAATAGAAAAATAGTAGTACTTTGCATTAATCTTTGAGGAACAGCAGAGCTCCACACCTTAATCTATGGAGTGTAGAAACTCTACCGTTGAAAAATACATAAGTGAAAGGTTCAGGAATGGCCGAATGGCCAGCCCCCATGATCTAAGAACCAGACGTCCCAAGATGATCAAAAGATGTCTCTTACAATAGTAAAAAGTCCTATTTATAATAAACTAGCTACTAGGGTTTACAGAAGTAAGTAATTGATGCATAAATCCACTTCCGGGGCCCACTTGGTGTGTGCTTGGGCTGAGCTTGAATGTTACACGTGCAGAGGCTCTTTCTGGAGTTGAACGCCAGGTTGTAACGTATTTCTGGCGTTCAACTCTGGTTTGTGACTTGTTTCTGGCGTTTAACTCCAGACAGCAGCGTAGAACTGGCGTTCAACGCCCTTTTACGTCATCTAAACCCGTTCAAAGTATAGACTATTATACATTGCTGGAAAGCCCTGGATGTCTACTTTCCAACGCAATTAGAAGCGCGCCATTTTGAGTTCTGTAACTCCAGAAAATCCACTTTGAGTGCAGGGAGGTCAGAATCCAACAGCATCAGCAGTCCTTCTTCAACCTCTGAATCTGATTTTTGCTCAAGTCCCTCAATTTCAGCCAGAAAATACCTGAAATCACAGAAAAGCACACAAACTCATAGTAAAGTCCAGAAATGTGAATTTAACATAAAAACTAATGAAAACATCCCTAAAAGTAACTAGATTCTACTAAAAACATACTAAAAATAATGCCAAAAAGCGTATAAATTATCCGCTCATCATGTAGGCAGGAACAAAAAAAAATATTTTAGTATTAATCCACTTGAGAATGCACAACTGTTCTGAGGGTTACCTAAAACTGAAGGTCGATCTTGAATGAGATCTACTGTGGTGGCCGGAGCTGACGCGTCCGACTTGTTGGAAGTTGGTGGAGCTGGAGATGCTGCTGATTCTTTGTCACCGGAAGGTGGTGGTACCTGCAAGAGACTCCGATGCTTAAGTTAGCATGGGCTTTAAGCAGGTTTATTGTAGAATCAGAGTATGAGTTATACATGGGTGCTCCAGTGTATTTATAGTAGTGTGGGCTGACCTTCTTAGATAAGATAAGTTAGTTATCTTATCTTATCTTTTAGTGAAGTCATCTTATCTTTAAGGGGAACCTCCTTCACCTTTCTAGGCTTTAGCTGCCTTTGGATTGGGCTGTGTCCCTTCGTTTGGGCTTGCTTGGGCTTCTTTTGGTGATCTGGCCGATCTCTTTTAAAGAAGAGGTCGGGGTACCTGACCTGAAGAGGTCGGTTACTTTGTCTGCAATCAGCCCAGGTCGGATAGCTCGACCCATGGTATGAACAGTGCCTCTGCTTGAGCTCGATTTTTTACCTTTTAGGGTCGTGTCTTTCAGACTTCGACCCTTTTGGAGAAGTCGAACTTGAGCATGTCAATCTCTATATAGCTCCTGCTGGACTCTTTTAAATGCGGAGCATTTTTTCTTTTTCCTTTTGTTAATTACCACGCGCGTTGCGCTTCCTTGGGAATGTGCAAGGGTTAAATGCTCATTAACTCCTCTTTTGCCATTTTCTTCTTTCCCTCTTTCTCATTTCATTTTGAATTTTAAAATCTCATCTTTCAGTTTCTCTTCTTCTTTCTTTTTCGCCTTTGCTTTGCTACAGCGTTTTGTTCCTCTCGACCCTCTGTTCTTCGCGTTCTTCGTGCTCCCCTCTTTCCTTGCTTTCGAAAGTGATTGTTGGTGTTTTTTTGTCGCTGATTCTTCCAGATCCTTTCCTCACGCTTACTCCTTCGTCTTCTATAGGTGAGTGTTTTTCTTTCCCCTTTTATGTTTAGTCACCTCTTTGATTGTCTTCACTGTTGCATGTGATTTTTACTGGTTTTGTCTTTGAAAATTTTCATCCTTTTGCGAAAAGATTGTGTCTTTGTTTTCGAATGATGCTGTAATTCCCTCCTTTTGCTTCTGTTTGAACAAATGCATTTTTTGGTTGAAAAGGCTATAGCTTCTGATGATGAACTGTTGTTTGGTAGGAAAGGCTTTGACTTTGATGTTTTTTGTTTGATGATGACGACTTTCGCATTGTGGAGTGTTGATTCTTGTTTTACGGGATGTTTAGGGCATAGACCGTTGATTTCTCTCTTTCTGGGTTCTTGCCTTGTTGCTGTCTCCAAGGGTGCCCCAGGATTTTAGTATAGATTCTGGGGTTTCCGTTTTACTACCGTGTTTGACTCTTGACATTCGTATATTATTGTCTGATTTGTTTCTATATCTGTCCGAGTTGTCTGGTAGTAACCCATTTTTCCTTTTTCTTACTGTAGGAATAGTTGGCCTATGTCTTCTCGCAAAAATATTGTTGAGATGTCTACTAAGATCCCGGATGGCATGTTTGACTGGCTGGACTCCATTGTGTTGATGTGTGTCACCGTTGCTGACTCTGAGTATTGTGTGCAACTTAGGAGGCACCACAGGATTTATAGTGATAGGGATCAAGAGAAGAACTATGAGTTAGTGTCACCTGACCCTGAGGAGAGGGTTAGCTTTCCCTCTTTGACTCAAGGAGAACGTCCCTTTTTCTACGCTTACGACTACTTTTTTAGTCAATTGAATATTACCATTCCTTTTACCCCTTTTGAGACTGAGCTGATGTGGTCTTGCAACGTAGCTCCTTCTCAGCTCCATCCGAATTCATGGGCTTCATAAAGATCTTCGAATTGCTGTGCCAAGAACTAGATATCCGACCTACCCAAACTCTCTTCCTTTACCTATTTGTGTTGACGAAGCCGGGGGCAGCGAAGAAGAAAGCCTCTTGGGTTTCTTTCTGAGCTACTCAAGGAAAGAAAGTTTTCTCTATGTACGACGAGTCTTTTAGGGACTTTAAAAACTACTATTTCAAGGTCTGAGCTGTTGAGGGAGCTCAGCCCTTTTTTTGGATAAAAATGATGAGCCTACCTTCCCTCTTTGCTGGCAGAAGAATGTAGTTGTAGCTAAGTACTCCTGGGAAAGTCTGGATGAAGTTGAGCAGGCCTTTGTGAATATGTTAGAGAAAAATTGGGGAGAGCCTCCCCTTCTTGATACGAAAAAGTTTCTAGGATATCCTTCCCTTCTTAAGGCTGAATTGGGTAGTTGTTGACGTCCTTTTAGCTTTTCTGCATTTGCTTGCCGATCTATACTTTTCTTATTGGTGATATAATTTTTCTGTCTTTCTTTTTCAGAAATAGTGAAGTTTGCAGTATCCATGAAGGCCTATTGTCGGGCTAAGAAGGTGACAGCTGCCTTCAACATCTCGGCCAAGACTGCGGAGGGAGAGTCTTCTCAGGTTCCTCCAAGGAAACCAACATCGAGTGCTTCTGGGACGAGGAAGGTTATTCCAACCCCTCAGGTCCGAATTATTCCTTCTGACCCAGTTCGACCATCTACTGGTGCTGCTGCTTCTCCTACTGCTGGTCCTCCTCCTAAAAAACAAAAAACTGTTGAACCTTATGACTTGGATGCCCCAGATTTTGATGCTGTGGGATTTGTTGATAATCAGATTGCCCCCTTTGGTTGACTTCTAATGGATGATGTGTCCATCATTCACCACTTGAATTTTATCACCAATAACAGTATTCGGATGGCCCATATGGGAGCAGCTCTATTCCGTACTGTTCAGGGCTCCCCAGTTCATGCTACGAAAGCTTTCCTTGAGGATGCCAAGTCGGAGTTCAATAGAATTAAGGGGTTGAAGGATGAGCTTGATGCTAGGGTGGCCAAATTGGAGCTCGATTTGGAGAAGGAGAAGTCACGGGCTACTGCTGCTGAGGCTGCTGCCAACCTGGCTGGGGAAACAGCGAAAAACTACAAGGAGAGCTATACCCACACTTATGCCGAGGTGTTGGAGCTGAGGGAGAGGCTTGAATTTGCTCTTGTGAATTACGGCGATCTCCAGGGTCATCTGGTGGATATTGTAACGGCTGCTTATGAGAATTTAAAGGCACAGGTCTGAGTTCTTGCTCTTAAACTCGACCTGACTCTCTTTAGCTTGGACAATATGGTGGAGGATGGTAAAATAGTGCCCGCTCCAGATGACGAAGATGACGAGCCTCCTCCCCTTGTACCGCCAGCCAAAGCTTCTACAGCCATGACTTCTTCAAATCCTTCTGCTGAGGTCGGCCATCCTGAACCTAATCCGGATTGTCAGATTCTTAATCGGGATAATGGGACTGTGAACACCACCCCTGTGAATATCATTCCTCCTCCTTCGGCTACCGTTGCTACTACTGGGGAAACTTTGAACCCCTTATAACATTTCTATTTTATCTGCATAACCTGATTTGTGGGCTTTTTGAACTTCTGTTTTTTGTAATTTGTTTATGGTTTGGCTCCCGTGACTCTTAGTTGCTTTTATGCAATTTATTAGGTAGAAAAATAAAATACTTTGAACTCTTGAGGCCCTCTTTCAGGTCGCCTTCTGAGCCTTTTAATGATGGCTTCGTTTCTTTTGATATGTTGATCATTCTTTTTTTGCAACCTTAGCAAATTTTGTAGATCTTTATAGAATGTTGGCATTCTGCTGTCCGACCTCTTTTAGATCTTGTTTTACCCGTCTTCTGGTAGGGCGAGTTGACCCTTGGGGCTAATCTGTCCAGCAACTTTTTAGTGTTCTCGTAGAACTTTTTTAGTTAGGCTGAATAATTTTGATAGCCTTGTCGAGGGGTCGTGCCTTTTTGGGCAAAGTTGTGTCCCTTTTAGCGCACGCTTTTTGTTGGTCCGACTTCTATTATAGGTCCTTTCCTAAGTTATTTTTAGTAATCCATTTTTAGTAAGACCTCGTCAGGCCACTTTGTATGGATTACTTTTTATAACTTTTTGGTCCGACTTCTTCGTTGTCATTCCTTCTTAAGTTATTTTTAGTAGTCCATTTTTAGTAAGACCTCGTCAGGCCACTTTTTATGGATTACTTTTTATAACTTTTGCGTTGATTGATTTGGTCTGAATTCTTCTTTGTCGTTCCTTCTTAAGTTATTTTTAGTAGTCTATTTTTAGTAATACCTCGTCAGGCCACTTTTTATAGATTACTTTTTATAACTTCTTGTATTAATCTGTTTTTGTTGCTTTCACCTTGCCGACTTCTTTGTAATCAGGTGATGAATTTGGTTTTCATTCTGCCGATTTTGTCGTGATCGGGCAATGAATTAGGTTTTCATCTTGCCGACCTTGTCGTAATCGGACGGTGAATTCTTGCACTTAGATTAATGCGTCTTGGTAGGTAACTTTTTTATGAAATCTAAAAAACTTTATTCAAGTAGGAAAAATAGACAAGAATATATACATATAAGTGCTTACCCTTCTAAGTCGGGCAATTTTGTAGATCTTGGCTTGGCGCTTCATTAAAAAACCTTTTTCAGGAAAAAGAGTGCACCTTGACCTAAGATCTTTATCACTTTCAAACTATAGTACCTTCTTAGGTTACAGGCATGCCATGACCTTGGTAATTCTCGCCCTTCAAGATCAGACACCTTGTAGTAGCCTTTTCCCAGTACCTCTACAACTCGGTAAGGTCCCTTCCAGTTTGCTGCTAGCTTGCCCTCTCCTGATCGACCTACTCTGATGTCATTTCAGATTAGGATGAGATCGTTGCAGGTAAAGCTTCACTGGATTACCCTTTGATTATACCTTGAAGTCATTCAACGTTTTAGCGCTTCCTCTCTAATCCGAGCTCTTTCTCGGACCTCGAGTAGTAGATCGAGCTCTTCCTTTTGATTTTGGGAGTTGGCTTCTTCATGGTAGAGGATTATTCTGGGGGATCCTTCCTCTATCTCCACTGGGATCATTGCCTCCATTCCGTAAGCAAGTCAGAAGAGTGATTCTCCTGTGGTGGAGTGCAGAGTTATCCGATATGTCCATAGGACTTGTGGAAGTTCTTCTGCCCAAGCTCCCATTGTGTCCTGTAGTCTCTGTTTTAACCCGGCTAGTATGACTTTGTTGGCGGCTTCTGCCTGTCCATTAGCTTGTGGGTGTTATATAGATGTGAATTGGTGCTTTATTTTAAAGTCGACTACCAAGTTCCTGAAGCCCGTATCAGTAAATTGAGTGCCATTATCTGTGATGATGGAGTAAGGGACTCCAAACCTCTTAATAATATTCCTGTATAGAAATTTTTGACTTCTTTGAGCAGTGGCATTGGCTAGGGGCTCTGCCTCAATCCATTTTGTGAAATAGTCCACCCCTACAATAAGGAATTTGACTTGTCCCGATCCTTGGGGAAAGGGTCCGAGGAGGTCTAGCCCCCATTTTGCGAACGGCCAGGGTGACGTTACACTGATGAGCTCTTCTAGTGGGACGACGTGGAAGTTAGCATTCTTCTGACATGGTGGGCATGTTTTAACGAATTCTGTCACTTCTTTTTGTAAGGTTGGTCAGAAGAATCCAGCTCGTAGTACCTTTTTGGAAAGAGCTCGTGCCCCCAAGTGGTTGCCACACATGCCACTGTGTACTTCTTCCAAGACTTCCTTGGTGTTGGAGGTCGGTACGCATTTTAGGATGGGTGTTGAGATCCCTCTTCTATATAAGATGTTGCCTACTATGGTGTAATGCTATGCTTCTCGTACCAACCTCTTTGCCTCCTTCTTATCTGTGGGGAGTGCCTCTGTCTTGAGGTAGTTGATTATGGGGGTCATCCGCCCCTGATCCTAACCTGATATGGTTAGGACTTTTTCTTCCTCTAACATCGATGCATTTTGCAGTGTTTTCTGGATGAGGCTTCTATTATTGCCCTCTGGTTTGGTGTTGGCTAGTTTTAAGAGTGCATCAGCTCGAGAATTCTGTTCCCGTGGTATATGTTGGATCTCATATTCCCCGAGTTGTCCAAGTTGTTCTCTGGTTTTGTCCAGATATCTTTTCATGGTGGGATCCTTGGCCTGGTAATTCCCTTCTATTTGTGAGGTAACTATTTGTGAATCACTGAAGATGGTTAGCTTTTGGACTCCTATCTCCTTAGCCAGCCTCAAACCAGCTAGTAATGCTTTGTACTCAGCTTGATTATTTGAAGCGGGGAAGTCGAATTTTAATGAGAGTTAGACTTGGGTTCCCTGATCACTTTCTATTATCACGGCTGCGGCACTCCCAGTTTTGTTCGAAGAGCCGTCCATGTAGATTTTCCATTTTGTGGGATTTCCCGGGGTATCTGTGTACTCAGCAATGAAGTCGGCTAGCTACTGTGACTTGATGGCTGTCTGAGTTTCATATAGAAGAACGAATTCAGATAACTCGACTGCCCACTGTAGGATTCTTCCCGCTAAGTCTGTCTTCTGTAGAATGCTTTTTATGGGCTGGTTGGTCCGAACCTTGATAGTGTGCACTTGAAAGTACAAGCAAAGTCGGCGAGAGGTGAGGATGAGTGCGTAGGCGAACTTTTCTATCTTTTGATAATTCAGTTCGGCTCCTTGTAAGGCTTTGTTGATGAAGTAGATGGTTTGTTGCCCACTTTCGTCTTCTCTGACTAGTGCGGAGGCTATTGCCCGATTTCCTACTGCGAGGTATAATATGAGTGCTTCTCCTTCCCGTGGTCGGGTAAGAATGGGTGGTTGCCCCAAAATTTTTTTGAAATCTTGGAAGGCTTGCTCGCACTCTGTGGTCCATTCAAACCACTTTCCTTTCCTTAATATGGGGTAAAAGGGGAGGGATCTGATGGCCGATCCGGCTAGAAACCTGGACAGGGCTGCGAGTCTTCCGTTGAGCTGTTGTACTTCTTTAACGCAGGTCAGACTTTTCATGTTAAGTATGGCCTGACATTTATCTGGGTTCGCCTCAATTCCTCTTTGTGTGAGCATGAAGCCCAAGAATTTGCCAGCTTCTACCACGAAGGTGCACTTTGCGGGGTTAAGTCGCATACCATGCTTTCTTATGGTGTCGAACACTTTAGTGAGGTCAGACAATAATGATTCCTCACTTTGTGTTTTCACTAGCATGTCATCAACATAAACCTCTGTTAGTTTTCCAATGTAGTCGGCGAAGACTTTATTCATTAGTCTTTGATAGGTAGCTCCTGCATTCTTGAGCCCGAATGGCATGATGATGTAGCAGTAATTTACTTTTGGAGTTAGGAACGAGGTATTTTCTTGGTCGGGTTGATACATCAGAATTTGATTATATCCTGAGTAAGCATCCATGAAGGAGAGGTACTTATATCTGGAAGATGCATCCACTAGAGTGTCTATACTGGAAAATGGGTAGGGATCTTTTGGACAGGCTTTATTGAGGTCGGTGTAGTCAGTGCACATCTGCCATTTCCCATTTGACTTTTTTACCAATACGACGTTGGCTAGCCATAGTGGGTATGTTACCTCCCTTATAAATCCTGCCTCTAGTAAGGCCTGTACCTTTTCTTCCACGGCTTGAGATTTTTCTGGTCCGAGCTTCCTATGCTTCTGCTGTACTGGCTGTGATCCTGGGTATACTGCCAGTTTGTGGCACATTAGTTTGGGATCTATGCCCGGTATATCTATGGCCTTCCATGCAAAGAGGTCGGCGTTATTCTTGAGGAACTGTATCAGTGACTCCTTTAAGTCTCCCTTTTAGGTTGCCCTGATATTTGTCGTCTTACCCTGTGCATCACCGATTTGGACCTCTTCAGTGTCACCTTCAGGCTGCAGACGAAGTTCTTCACGAGCTCGAATTCCACTGAGTTCAATAGTGTTGACTTTCTCTCCTTTGGGGTTGCCTTTAAGGTTCAGACTTTCATTATAATAGCGACGTACAGTTTTTGGTCTCCTTTTATCGTGGCGATCCCTTCAGGAGTTGGGAACTTCATGCATAGATGTGGGGTCGAGACTACTGCGGAAAGCTAGTTCAGTGTTGTCCGACCTATTAGGGCGTTGTAAGCTGAGCTCACGTCGACTACAATGTAGTCTATATTAAGTGTCCTTAACCGGGTTCCCTTTCCAAAGGTTGTGTGTAGTGAGATATACCCTAGTGGTTGGATTGGAGTATCTCCTAGTCCGAACAAGCTATTCGGATATTCTCTGAGCTCTCTTTCCTGCAGGCTGAGTTTGTCGAAGGCGGTTTTGAATAAGATGTCCACGGAACTTCCCTGGTCGATTAATGTTCTGTGGAGGTTAGCGTTAGCTAATATAACGGTGATGACCATGGGATCATCATGTCCCGGGATGACGCCTGTTGCATCTTCTTGGGTAAAAGTAATGGTGGGGAGGTCGGATGACCTCTCTCATTCCCCTACATAATATACTTCTTTAAGGTGTCTTTTGCGAGATGACTTAGAGATCTCTCCTTCTGCAAATCCTCCATTTATCATGTGAACATGTCTCTCAGGAGTGTGAGGTGGTCGCTCAGCTCGGCCGACCTCTTCGTCCCTTCTTCTTTTCCTTGGTTCTTCTGTTTTGTTGGCTAAGTATTGATCTAGTCGCCCTTCTCTTGCCAACTTCTCTATGACATCTTTTAAGTCGAAGCATTCATTGGTGGGATGTTCGTAAATTCGGTGGTATTCACAGTACCCTGTCCGACTTCTCCCTCCTTTTTTGCTTTTGATTTGGCAAGGTGGTGGGATCTTCTCAGTGTTGCATATTTCTCAAAAAATATCTACAAGAGACACCCGAAGAGGGGTGTAATTGTGGTATTTTTGGGGCTTCTCCTTCAGTTGATCTTCTTTTTTCCTGGACTCTTTATCCTTGTACCGAGAGGGGTAGGAGGGTCCAGGTTTTGATGTTTTCCCTAATCGAGAATTCTCTTCCATGTTGATATACTTCTCTGCCCGTTCTTGTACCTCGTTCAGGGATGTTAGATGCTTTTTCGATATAGAGTGGCTAAAAGGTCCTTCCCTTAGGCCATTGATGAGACCCATGATGGCTGCTTCTGTTGGCAGACTTTGTATGTCCAGACATGCTTTGTTGAATCTTTCCATGTAGCTGCGAAGACTCTCCCAATTTCCTTACTTGATTCCTAGTAGGCTCAGGGCATGTTTGGCTTTGTCTTTCTGGATGGAGAATCTGGCAAGGAATTTTTTGGCTAGGTCGACAAAACTTGTGATGGATCTGGGAGGCAAATTGTCGAACTACTTTATTGCCGTCTTTTTTAGGGTAGTTGGGAAGGCTTTGCAATGAACGGTGTCCGAGGCGTCGGTGAGATACATTCTGCTTCGAAAATTGCTGAAATGATGGCTTGGATCCGAGGTACCGTCATATGAAGTCATGTCGGGAGCCTTAAAATCTTTTGGAACTTTAGCTTTCATGATCTCTTTGATGAAGGGATCTTGGTCCTGGTGGGAGTTATCTTCCTGGTTGGAATGAGCAGTTTTGTTTTTGAGATCTGCTTCGAGTTTTGGGAGCTTGTCCTCTAGCTCTCGTTGTCGCCTAGTTTGCCTCCGGAGGTTTCTCTTGGCTTCTCGTTGATGCTCGGCCTCTTTTTTGAGTTGTTTGAGGCAATCTTGCTGTTCTCGGAGAGCATCTAAAATTTTGGTATTTCAAGAGTGCTTATCTCCGTTCTATTGAGGTGTATCCTTCGGGGTGATGTCCGCATTCTTGTGCGGCGTCCTATTTTCCAGATCAGACTTGCGGTCGTTGTCAATGTTATCTGCCATGATGATGGGATGACTTCCAAGTCCCCGGCAACGATGCCAATGTTCCGAGGGTTACCTGAAATTGAAGGTCGATCTCGGATGAGATCTACTGTGGTGGCCGGAGCTGACGCGTTCGACTTGTTGGAAGTTGGTGGAGCTGGAGATGCTGTTGATCCTTTGTCAACGGAGGGTGGTGGTACCTGCAAGAGAGTCTAATGCTTAAGTTAGCATGGGCTTTAAGCAGATTTATTGTAGAATCAAAGTATGAGTTATACCTGGGTGCTCCAGTGTATTTATAGTAGTGTGGGCTGACCTTCTTAGATAAGATAAGTTAGTCATCTTATCTTATCTTTTAGTGAAGTCATCTTATCTTTAAAGGGAACCGCCTTGACCTTTCTAGGCTTTAGCTGCCTTTAGATTGGGCTGTGTCCTTTTGTTTGGGCTTGCTTGGGCTTCTTGTGGCGATCTGCCCGATCTCTTTTAAAGAAGAGGTCGGGGCACCTGACCTGAAGAGGTTGGTTACTTTGTCTTCAATCAGCCCAGGTCGGATAGCTCGACCCATGGTATGAACAACAACCAAGAAGAACTTTTGGGTCATATACAGACCCACTCCTGACTTCTATGAAAGAAACATTTGTATACTCCCTATTCGAGCAGCAAAATTTGAGCTCAACCCACAGCTCATCACTTTAATACAGTAAAATTGCCAGTTCCAGGGACTCCTACAAGAGGAGCCCATGGAATTCTGATGACAAGTCATCTTAGCCTATTTTAACTAGTCTTTTTCTTTTGATTTCATTAGAATTATGCACTTTCTTGAGCTACAAGCAAGCCAATTAGGTAGATTTTCATGTTTCCTTTGATTTAATCAACCATGTATGAATTCATGCTATTTCATGAGGTTTTATACTATAATTGTCACATATTATGAAAGAATGAATATCTCATGATTTTAAGCATAGCTTTGATGTGTTTGGTTGATTAATGATAGGTGAAGAAAGCTTGGAGAAAGGTTGAAGCAAGAAGGAATAACTAGGAGTAAAGAGAAGACAATGGAATAAGTGAAATTGAACCAGGAAGCAAAAAGCTGGACCTAAAGTTAGCCTCAAACTTTTGCACAAACTTTTGGGTGAAAAGTTAGCCCCAACGTTAGCCCCTAACTTTTGGGCTAACGTTGGAACTTGAAAATCACTCCCTGGGTACCAAAAGTTTGCGCCAACGTTAGCCCCTAACTTTGAGGCTAACGTTGGCACATGAAAATCACCCCTGGGCACCAAAAGTTTGCGCCAACGTTAGCCCCTAACTTTGAGGCTAACGTTGGCACATGAAAACTACAAGGGGAGGAGCAAAAGTTTGCGCCAACGTTAGCCCCTAACTTTTGGGCTAACGTTGGCGCCACAAGTGCACCAAGGAAGGCCAACGTTGGTGCAAAAGTTAGACCCCTAACTTTTGCACCAACATGAGTATCAGCAAGTTATGTTGGCTGATATGAAAAGTTGGACCAAAAGTTAGACCCTAACTTTTGCTCCAACTTTTGGTCCAACTTTTGCAAAACTCCAACCCGGTTCAATTGGTTCACTTTGGTTCTTCTCCAAACTTCAAGAGCAATCAACCAAGGCCTCTTTCAACCCAATTCCACCAAGAGCAAAGGCCCAACTCAAGGCTTGAAGATCATTTGAAGAAAGTGTATAAATAGGATAGAATTCAAGTTCTTCGGAGAGCTTTCCCTTTAAATTTTCATAATAGTTTTCGGAGAGCTTTGGATATTGAGTGATCTTTAATTTCGTAGTCTTGGGGAAGGAGAATTCACTTCTCTTCCTCTTAGTTTTATTGCTTTCAATTTCAATTACAATTATCTTGGATCTTGGGTTGGAGAATTGAAGAAATTCTATTTCAATCTCATCCTTGGATCTCTCTGCTTTATTTACTGCTTGATTGAATTTAATTTCTGTTAATTGCTCTTCATCTACTTTCTTTGCAATTTACTTTTCCCTTGCAATTGTTCTTGTTGGATCAAGGAAGGTAGTGAGATCTAGACCTGGTTTTCTAGTCTCTGGACCCCTGAGATCTGAAATTCCAATTTACATTCTGTTTTTGCTTTTCATGTTCATTTACTTGTTTTGCTTCAGATCCGATTCAACCCAAACACTCTTTTACTTTTCTGTTTGATGCACTTTACTTTTCCTTGTTTAAATTCTGCAAATCCAATCCCCAATTCCCTTTACAATTCCAGCCGTTTACATTTCTTGCACTTTAAGATTCCACAATTTACATTTCTTGCATTCTAAGTTTCTGCCATTTAATTTCTTGTTCTTTAAGATTCAGCACTTTAATTTCTTGCTCTCTTTAACTTCATGCAATTTACCCATTCCCTTTACTTTCCATGCAATTTAATTTCTGCAAATCACAAATCACTCAACCAAATCTTGATTCGCTTGACTAAATTAACCACTAAGCTAAAATTGCTCAATCCTTCAATCCCTGTGGAATCGACCTCACTCCCGTGAGTTTTTATTACTTGATGCGACCTGGTACACTTGCCGGTTAGATTTGTGTGTTTTGGGAGAAATTCATTTTTCCACCAAAATACTCATCAAGTTTTTGGCGCCGTTGCCGGGGATTGATTAGATTGACAATGATTAAGGGAGGTGGTAATCTAGATCAAGCACTTTGTCTTTAATATTGATTAACCCACTAACTGTTTGATTTTTTGCTTAAACTAACTAACACTTCAATCTAGCAGTGGATTGAAGTGTCACTGGTTTTGTGCATTTCTCATGCTATGCTTGTATGTCAGGCACAGGAAGAACCACACCCAATTTTCATGAACAAGACGAAAGAACTCTCAGGAGGTTAAGAAGAGCTGAAAGAGGGAAAAACATTGTTGGAGAAGAGGAATCAGACGAAGAATTCCAAGAGATGGAGGAACATTCTACCAATCCACCAGGTGGAGCAGACAACAACAATGACAACCCACCCCAGAGGAGAGTTTTGGCTTCCTATACCTTTGCAAATCCTAGACATTGTGGGAGCAGCATCTTGGCTCCAAATGTCAATGCTAACAATTTTGAACTCAAGCCACAACTCATCACTTTGGTTCAGAACAATTGCTCTTTTGGTGGAGGACCACTTGAAGACCCACACCAACATTTGTCCACTTTCTTGAGGATATGCAACACTGTCAAAACTAATGGAGTGCCTCCTGACAGTTACAAACTGATGCTATTCCCATTTTCTCTCAGGGACAAGGCCACTCAATGGTTGGAATCTTTTCCAAGGGACAGCATCAACAACTGGGATGATTTGGTAACCAAGTTTCTTGCCAAGTTTTACCCACCTCAGAGGATTATAAGGTTGAAGGTTGAGGTACAAACATTTACACAAATGGAGGCTGAACCCATCTATGAGGCATGGGAGAGGTACAAGGCTCTAATCAGGAAATGTCCCCCTGCCATGTTTAATGAGTGGGAGAAGCTGCAGAACTTCTATGAAGGCTTAACACTGAAATCCCAGGAAGCTTTGGATCATTCAGCTGGAGGTTCCTTGCAACTCATGAAAACTGCAGAGGAGGCTCAAGAACTCATTGATATGGTGGCCAACAACCAATATTTCTTTGCTTATCAAAGAGGCCGCCAACCATCACAAAGGAGAGGAGTAATGGAGCTAGAAGGAGTGGATTCAATCCTGGCTCAAAACAAATTAATGCAGCAGCAAATTCAACAACAATTTGAGCAAATGACCAAGAGGATTGATGGCCTCCAAGTTGCAGCAGTTAACACCAGCCAACCATCAGCCACATAGGGGCAAAATGAAGAAATCCAAGAGGAGCAACAGCAGGAACAAGTCCAGTACATGCATTCAAGCCCAAATGAATTCTATGGTGATACCTACAACCCCTCATGGAAAAATCACCCCAACCTCAGATGGGGAGACACTCACAACCAGAACCAACACCCATGGCAGAGGAACTCAAACCAAAACAACCCAAGAAACAACCAAAACTACAACCAGCAGCAGACTAACCAAAACACATACAGAAAACCTCAAAACAACTACCCTAATCTCAACCAGTACCAATCCAATAACCATTCCACCAACCAAAATGTTTACCAACCACTACCCACATCTCACAACCCACCACAAGCACCACCTGAACCTCAAAGACTCACCAACTTAGAGACCTTGATAGAGAAAATGATGAAACACCAGGAAATAACAAACAAAAACCATGAAGCATCATTAAAGAGCCTAGAGAGGCAGATTGGGCAACTCTCCAAGCAAGTATCTGTTGAGAGACCTTCAAACTCACTGCCCAGTGACACAATCCCAAATCCCAAGGAGGAGTGCAAGGCAATACAATTAAGGAGTGAGAGAACATTGATAAGCAACAATGACACTACAAAAAAACAAGCAGAGAACATCAAAGAACCAACAGAGGATGAGATGCAAGCAAAGGACGATGAGGCTAAGGAGCAAGTTGTGATGCCAAACAAAAGCACTGAGAAACTTAAAGAGAAGGACAACCAGCTACATAGCTCAAAGAAAGTGGCTCAGGGACAGCAGCAAATAGGAAAGAGCATCACACCCCCCACTGCCTTATCCCCAGAGGTTCAACAAAGAGGTTAAAGACCAGCATTTTCACAAATTCCTTGAGATTTTTAAGAAGCTGGAAATCAATATTCCCTTGGCTGAAGCACTTGAGCAAATGCCTCTATATTCCAAGTTTCTGAAGGATCTTATCAACAAGAAAAGAAGTTGGCTTGAGAAGGAAACCGTATTACTCACCGAGGAATGCAGTGCTGTGATTCAACGGGGTATTCCACCAAAACTTAAGGATCCGGGAAGCTTTGTAGTCTCATGCACTATTGGCAAGATAATTCTCAACAAGGCTCTCTGTGACCTGGGTGCCAGCATCAATTTAATGCCTCTCTCAATGATGAGAAAACTTGCAATAGAAGAGCTTAAACCCACCAGGATGTCACTAGTCATGGCTGACAGATCAATCAAGACACCCAGTGGAATTGTGGAGAATCTGTTAGTGAAGGTTGGGGAGTTTATTTTCCCAGCAGATTTTGAAATTTTGGATACTGAAGAAGAAGGAAACGACTCAATCATTCTGGGAAGGCCATTTCTACACACAGCAAGGGCCATCATTGATGTAGAAAAAGGAGAAATGATCTTCAGGGTCCATAATGAACAAATGGTCATAAATGTGTTCAAATCAATGCAACACGTTCCTGAGCAAGAGGATTACGTAAGAGTGGATATGATAGACAGATTAGTGGATGAAATATTGGAAGAAAATCTCCAAGAGCAAGAAGGAAATCAAGGGGCAACAGAGGAACAAGTGGCTGAGACCTCTACTGAGCCAGATGAAAGACAAGACAATAAGGAGATGTACGAAAACAAGAACTGAAACCTTTACCAACCCATCTCAAATATGCATTCCTTGGCACATCAGAAAGCTTCCCAGTGATCATAAATTCATCCCTGACAAAGAAGGAAGAGGGAGAACTTCTTGATGTACTCAAAGCCCACAAAGATGCTTTGGGATGGACCATTGATGACCTGAAAGGTATCAGCCCTGCAGTGTGTATGCATAAAATCCTCTTGGAAGACAATTCCAAACCAGTGGTTCAACCTCAAAGGAGACTAAATCCCACAATGAAGGAAGTTGTCCAAAAGGAAGTAATGAAGTTGTGGAATGCAGGGATAATCTTCCCAATATCTGACAGCCCATGGGTGAGCCCGGTTCAAGTTGTACCAAAAAAGGGAGGAATGACGGTCATCACTAATGAGAAGAATGAGTTGATTCCTACTAGAACAGTGACTGGATGGAGGATGTGCATAGACTATAGAAGGTTGAATGATGCGACCAGAAAGGACCACTTCCCTCTCCCATTCATTGATCAAATGCTGGAAAGATTGGCCGGCCATGCATATTATTGCTTTTTGGATGGATATTCTGGGTATAATCAAATCGTGGTGGACCCCAAGGATCAAGAGAAGACTGCCTTTACATGTCCATTTGGAGTCTTTGCATACCGAAGGATGCCCTTTGGGCTTTGCAACGCCCCTGCCACATTTCAAAGGTGTATGCTATCCATCTTCTCTGATATGGTCGAAAAGTTTCTAGAGGTCTTCATGGATGACTTCTCTATTTTTGGTGATAATTTCAATGCTTGCCTAAACCATTTAACCCTTGTCTTGAAACGGTGCCAAGAAACTAATTTGGTTTTAAACTGGGAGAAATGCCATTTCATGGTACCCGAAGGGATTGTTCTTGGCCATAAAGTTTCAAGAAAAGGGATAGAGGTTGATAAGGCAAAGGTTGAGATCATAGAAAAACTCCCTCCACCAATTAATGTGAAATCTGTCAGAAGTTTCTTGGGGCATGCCGGATTTTACAGAAGGTTTATCAAGGACTTTTCAAAAATAGCCAAACCTTTGAGTAATCTGTTAATGCTTGATAACCCTTTTGTTTTTGATGAAAACTGCCAGCATGCCTTTGAAACTTTAAAAAATAGACTCACAACAGCACCAATCATCACACCTCCGGATTGGGAATTACCTTTTGAACTCATGTGTGATGCAAGTGACCTTGCAATTGGTGCTGTACTTGGGCAAAAGAAGGGAAATTTGCATCATGTCATATATTATGCAAGTAAAGTGTTGAATGAGGCCCAAAGAAATTACACCACAACAGAGAAAGAGTTGCTAGCTGTAGTCTATGCATTTGATAAGTTTAGATCATATCTGATAGGATCCAAAGTTGTGGTTTACACTGATCATGCTGCACTTAAGTATTTGATGTCAAAGCAGGATGCTAAACCAAGACTCATCAGGTGGATACTGCTCCTACAAGAATTTGACATTGAGATAAGAGATAGGAAGGGCACTGAAAATCAGGTCGCTGACCATCTGTCGAGGCTACCACATGAAACAAGTCAAAAAGCATCCCAGCCCATAAATGAAAGCTTCCCAGATGAGCACCTTCTGCAGATCCAGCAAGCACCTTGGTTTGCTGACATAGCAAATTACAAAGTGGGAAGGAAGATACCGCAAGAGTTCTCTAAGCAACAAGTGAAGAAGTTGATCAATGAAGCAAGAAAATTTTCATGGGATGAACCCTTCTTGTTCAAGAGATGCTCTGATGGAGTGATCAGAAGGTGTGTTCCTGAAAGTGAAGTGAGAGACATCTTGTGGCATTGTCATGGTTCAGCTTATGGTGGACACTTTGGCCCAGAAAAAACAGCCGCAAAAATACTGCAGAGTGGCTTCTATTGGCCAACTATCTTCAAGGATGCCAGAGAATATGTACACCAATGTAATGAATGCCAGAAAGCAGGAGGATTAACAAAAAGGAATGAGATGCCTCAAAACTTTATCTTAGAATTAGAATTGTTCGATCTATGGGGAATTGATTTCATGGGGCCTTTTCCTCCTTCTTATTCCTTTAGATACATCTTGGTAGCAGTGGAGTATGTCTCAAAGTGGGTGGAAGCCATAGCCACAACCACCTGTGATGCACAGATTGTCCTCCAATTCCTTAAAAAGCACATTTTCACTAGGTATGGAGTGCCCAAGGGTCTTGTTAGTGATGGTGGTAGTCACTTTTGCAACAAACAGATGGAGAAACTCCTCCACAAATATGGAGTAATTCACAAAGTAGCCACACCTTACCATCCTCAGACTAACGGCCAAGCTGAACTTGCAAATAGGGAATTAAAGAAGATCCTAGAGAAAACAGTGGGAATCACAAGAAAAGATTGGGCTAGAAAGCTAGAGGATGCATTGTGGGCGTATAGGACAGCTTTTAAAACTCCTATTGGCAAGTCACCTTTTCAGCTATTGTATGGCAAATCCTGCCACCTCCCTGTAGAGCTTGAACACAGAGCTTTTTGGGCCACTAAACTCCTAAACCTTGATCCCCGAGCTGCAGGAGAAAAAAGGTTGTTACAACTAAATGAGTTGGATGAATTTAGACTAGAAGCTTATGAAAGTGCTAAGATATACAAGGAGAGAGCTAAGAAGTGGCATGACAAGAAGATCACAAAGAAGGAATTCAAGCCAGGACAGCAAGTGCTCCTGTATAATTCGAAGCTTAAAATTTTCCCTGGCAAACTGAAGTCTAAGTGGACTGGCCCATACTTGGTGACAAAGATTTTTCCCTATGGGAATATTGAACTGCTAGATGAGGCAACAAAGAATCAATTCACAGCAAATGGTCACCGAGCAAAGCTGTATTTGGGAGGACAATGGGATAAGGAAAAAGAGGTTCAACACCTACAGCCCTCTTAAAAAGAATTGAAAGATGTCAAGCTAGTGACAATAAAAGAGCGCTTGTTGGGAGGCAACCCAACCTGAGGTAGTTTTCTTTTCATAACTTTTTCAATAAGAGTGTTGGATAACTGCTATGTATTGCAAAAGGCTAAGTTTGGTGTTGCACACCAAAAACAATCGAAGGGAGAATGCAGGATGCTAAGTTTGGTGTTCCACCAAAACTTCATTTAAAATTACATTCTAACTTCCTGCACATTGCTAGTTCCAAGCAATCAAACAGATTATTCAAACAACTTAACTGTTTTTGTTTAGTCTCAATTTCATAACCTTTAGCAAGGACACAAAAGTTTACCCAGAGTTAACCTGTTGAATCAGAAGAAGTAGCAAGGAATTAAGTCTGGGAGTTAACCACCAATTGAAGATACTATGCATCAAGACTCAAAAAGGGGCACAGCAGAAAAGAAGAACAAAAGAAATACAAACCAATAGGTTGTATCTATACTTAACTTTTGCTGTTGAGAAATACTTTTGATTGATGTCTTGTTAAAGTGTTCATTTAGTTCAAACAGATTCAAATTTCTTTTAAAATAAGTAAGCTAGTCTATGTGTGTGCTTGTATGTTTACTTTCACTTGACAAGAAGCATGTTTTGTCCCCTGCATCTTTAAGTTCAATAAAAGAAATGTTTGAATGTGAAGCAAGATGATCTCTGTTAGATAGAAGTAGAATAAAAGTAAGTGGTGGTATGTGTGTGATTATATGATAGCTCACTTTTAGTGAATAAAGAGCCAGGATATCTCCTTCTAAGTAAAGAGTGGCCTACTGTCTTTGAATCTCAATTAAATAAAAAAAATTCCTTGGTTAGAAAGAAAAACAAAAAGAAAGAAAGAAAAGAGATAGCCAAAAAGTGGCAGAACAAAAGGAAACAAAAAGAAACAAAGCTGGACACCAATAGCTTGAACTTTAAAATATATGCCTGTGGTGTCTTTGTACTAGGATCTGGTTGGATTAGTAAGCTCTTAGGAGTGCATCAACACTCGGTGACTTGGGTTAACTAATCCGGGATCATCAGCTGAAAGTCCACTATCAAGAGCAACCTAACTACAAGGCATTTAGTAACCCAAAGAGGTGCTGGGCATCAATGTTTTAAGAAGGAATGTGAGCCAAGTGTCTATGGTGAATAATGTGTCAAGTATAAAGAAAAGGAAATGAACTTGCTACACATGACACTCAAATAAAGCTTATAAACAAAGTAATAGCCAAGGATAAAGGAATAATGAGAGGTCATAGCAGTATGTTACTTGAAGCTTGAAGGAGACTTTTTAGGCCTAGGAGTCAATAAGAAGTGAGTATTTACATATCCACACAAAATCCCATGAACTATCAATAATACTCTGCTAGCATGAACATCCTCTTCCATTTCATTCTTTCTTCTCAATAAATCTTTTCTTGCTTGGGGACAAGCAAGCTTTAAGTTTGGTGTTGTGATGACAAGTCATCTTAGCCTATTTTAACTAGTCTTTTTCTTTTGATTTCATTAGAATTATGCACTTTCTTGAGCTACAAGCAAGCCAATTAGGTAGATTTTCATGTTTCCTTTGATTTAATCAACCATGTATGAATTCATGCTATTTCATGAGGTTTTATACTATAATTGTCACGTATTATGAAAGAATGAATATCTCATGATTTTAAGCATAGCTTTGATGTGTTTGGTTGATTAATGATAGGTGAAGAAAGCTTGGAGAAAGGTTGAAGCAAGAAGGAATAGCTAGGAGTAAAGAGAAGACAATGGAATAAGTGAAATTGAACCAGGAAGCAAAAAGCTGGACCTAAAGTTAGCCTCAAACTTTTGCACAAACTTTTGGGTGAAAAGTTAGCCCCAACGTTAGCCCCTAACTTTTGGGCTAACGTTGGAACTTGAAAATCACTCCCTGGGTACCAAAAGTTTGCGCCAACGTTAGCCCCTAACTTTGAGGCTAACGTTGGCACATGAAAATCACCCCTGGGCACCAAAAGTTTGCGCCAACGTTAGCCCCTAACTTTGAGGCTAACGTTGGCATGAGAAAAACACTCCCTGGGCACCAAAAGTTTGCGCCAACGTTAGCCCCTAACTTTGAGGCTAACGTTGGCACATGAAAACTACAAGGGGAGGAGCAAAAGTTTGCGCCAACGTTAGCCCCTAACTTTTGGGCTAACGTTGGCGCCACAAGTGCACCAAGGAAGGCCAACGTTGGTGCAAAAGTTAGACCCCTAACTTTTGCACCAACGTGAGTATCAGCAAGTTATGTTGGCTGATATGAAAAGTTGGACCAAAAGTTAGACCCTAACTTTTGCTCCAACTTTTGGTCCAACTTTTGCAAAACTCCAACCCGGTTCAATTGGTTCACTTTGGTTCTTCTCCAAACTTCAAGAGCAATCAACCAAGGCCTCTTTCAACCCAATTCCACCAAGAGCAAAGGCCCAACTCAAGGCTTGAAGATCATTTGAAGAAAGTGTATAAATAGGATAGAATTCAAGTTCTTCGGAGAGCTTTCCCTTTGAATTTTCATAATAGTTTTCGGAGAGCTTTGGATATTGAGTGATCTTTAATTTCATAGTCTTGGGGAAGCAGAATTCACTTCTCTTCCTCTTAGTTTTATTGCTTTCAATTTCAATTACAATTGTCTTGGATCTTGGGTTGGAGAATTGAAGAAATTCTGTTTCAATCTCATCCTTGGATCTCTCTGCTTTATTTACTGCTTGATTGAATTTAATTTCTGTTAATTGCTCTTCATCTACTTTCTTTGCAATTTACTTTTCCCTTGCAATTGTTCTTGTTGGATCAAGGAAGGTAGTGAGATCTAGACCTGGTTTTCTAGTCTCTGGACCCCTGAGATCTGAAATTCCAATTTACATTCTGTTTTTGCTTTTCATGTTCATTTACTTGTTTTGCTTCAGATCCGATTCAACCCAAACACTCTTTTACTTTTCTGTTTGATGCACTTTACTTTTCCTTGTTTAAATTCTGCAAATCCAATCCCCAATTCCCTTTACAATTCCAGCCGTTTATATTTCTTGCACTTTAAGATTCCGCAATTTACATTTCTTGCATTCTAAGTTTCTGCCATTTAATTTCTTGTTCTTTAAGATTCAGCACTTTAATTTCTTGCTCTCTTTAACTTCATGCAATTTACCCATTCCCTTTACTTTCCATGCAATTTAATTTCTGCAAATCACAAATCACTCAACCAAATCTTGATTCGCTTGACTAAATTAACCACTAAGCTAAAATTGCTCAATCCTTCAATCCCTGTGGGATCGACCTCACTCCCGTGAGTTTTTATTACTTGATGCGACCCGGTACACTTGCCGGTTAGATTTGTGTGTTTTGGGAGAAATTCATTTTTCCACCAAAATACTCATCAAATTCCTTGCACACTTCTTGCGGATTTCTGACACAGTACAAGCCAAATGAGTAGACCAGGATATCTACAGGTTGCTACAGGATTTCTTTAAAAGGCCAAGCAAGGAGGTGGCTAGATACTCAGCCTAAATCAAGCTTGAAAACATGGAATAGGCTAGTGGACAAGTTTTCGAACCATTACTTCCCCCCCCCCAAGGAAGGTAACCCAGCTAATACTAGACATTCAAGGTTTCAAGCAAGAACAGAGTCAGTCTCTTTTTGATTCCTGGGGAAGGTACAAAATGATGCTACGGAAATGCCCCACGAAAATATTTTCAGAATGGGTAAAGCTGGACATCTTCTATTACGGACTCACAGATATATCCAAGATGTCCTTAGATCATTCAGGTGGTTCAATCCACATGAGAAAGACAATTGAAGAAGCTCAAGAGCTTATTGAGACAGTCGCCAGCAACCAGCATCTATACTCATCTGGTAAGACTGCAATGAACGAAGAGGTCAAGGCAGTGTACACTGAATTAGACCCTCCAAAATAGAGTGAATCATTAACCCAGCAACTACACTCCCTCACACAACAATTACTAAGTTTGCAAGAAGTGTTGCAAGAAACCCGTGCCTCCAATAAGAATGTAAAGGCATGGTTGAACCAGGCTGAACAACACTTATCTAAATAGATAAGAGAAGAGTGCCAAGCCATCCAATTGAGAAGTCGAAAGACACTGAACAGCCAGTCTTAGAACAATGAAAAGCAAGGAGGAGAGGAAACGTTAGAAGGCAAAAACACAGCAACTTAGGGCATAACCAAGGGCGCTGAATGCCCAGAAGGGAACATCACTGGTGTTCAACGTCCAGTAGGGGTCAATATGGGCGTCTGATGCCTAGACATCTTTGAATAGTTTCACAAGCCATTTTCTATAGTTTTTTACATAGTTTCATGCATTATCTTCACCAATAAGCAAGCATTTGGATGAGTTAGCTATGCATGTCCTGATTCATCAAACCTTAGTAATTATATTCATTTTCATGAGATTTATGCAAAAACTACTTGATGCAGTAAATGATATATTATCTTGTGATTATGGCAAAGCTTTGATGCACTTGTTTTATTGATGATAGGCAAGGAGAAGCAGAGAAGAGGCAAAGGAATACAAGGAAGCTGTGGCGTTAGTGGCCAAGTTAACACACTAACGCCATGGCTAACACTACACAAAGGAGGGTGCTGGCATTAGTGGCAAAGTTAGCCGAGTAATGCCAGCGATAACACTGGCTCAATGAAGAGGTGTTGGCGTTAGTGGCCAAGTTAGCCCACTAACACCAGTGCTAACATGCTCTACAAGGAAGAAGCTGGCGTTAGTGGAAAAGTTAACCCACTAACGCCAGTGCCAATGTTTCCAATGAAGAGGTGCTGGCGTTAGTGGCCAAGTTAGCCCACTAATGCCAGCGCTAACCTTGCCAAGGAAGAAGAAGAAGTTGGCGTTAGTGGCCAAGTTAGCTCACTAACGCTAGCACCAACGTGACTCAAGATGAAAGGCAATATTAGTGGCCAAAGTTATTTCACCAATGCCATTACACAAGGAAGAAGGTGCCAACGTTAGTGTGCTAATGCCACCAATGTTAGCACACTAACGTCTTCGGTCATTGCACAAATTTGGGGCTAGGAGATTTATCAACATGCGCTGGCGTTAGTGGCACCATAAGT
This sequence comes from Arachis ipaensis, assembly GCF_059453495.1. Lineage (NCBI taxonomy): Eukaryota > Viridiplantae > Streptophyta > Magnoliopsida > Fabales > Fabaceae > Arachis > Arachis ipaensis. The sequence continues at coordinate 89,021,972 of NC_142444.1, forward strand.
ACACCAATGCCAGTGTTAACGCTATCCAACAATATATAATGATTTATAATTCTCTTTGAATTGGACTACCCAAAATGGGCATTGAATGCCCAACTTACCCCCTTTCAAGCGTTCAATGCCCTAAAGGGACTCAAGCCAACGTTGAACGCCCAAACTCAGCGTTCAACGCCACAAGGGGAGTAAGGAAGCAGCATATCTACCCCCTAGTAGGTGTTCAATGCCCACTCCTTCATGTTGGACACGAAGCTCAACCCAAACATTCACCAAGTGGGCCCAGAAGTGAATTTTTTGCACCTTTTAGCTTAGTTATTTTATTTTTTTTAATTTCTAATTATTATTAATGTCTTTTTAGGTTTAATATTAGTATATATAGGCAACGATCACCCATGTTTAGGATCTTCAACAACACAAAACATATCATATGTTATTTTCTGTACAGTATGAACGACTAAACTTTCTAGGTTAAGGTTAGGAGCTTTGCTGATTCTTATGGATTAATACAATTACCTTTCTACTTTAATTTATGTCTGATTCTATTCTATGATGCATTTTCGTTCTTCATCCTTATGGATCTAGGGTGGAGCTGATGTACGACCCCTGATTCTACATGAGTTCTTGCAAGTCCCTGACAGGATAGTATTGACCTACAGCTTGAGAGTGCATCACAGATTCCAACATGTATCTGGGCTAATCGGGATATGTGACATAAAATCTTGTTAGTCGTAGGTGACTGAGGTTTCTATGGCGCTAAGGCTAAAACCATAAGCTTCATTCTCCGATTCGGAAGATCTGACCTTGTCTGTGGCGTTTTGAGTAGGATCACCAAAGATTAAATGCGTAAGCTTCACCCTCATCCAGATTGAATGATCACTGACCCTGGCATTTGGTTTGGATCTAAGGAGATTAATGATCACTGACCTTAGCTTTAGTCACTTACAGCCTTGCCATTGAATGGATCATTTGTTGTTGAAGTAGTCAACAAGAAGTGTTAATCCAGAAGAACAAGCATCTCCGAAGTCTTAATTGATCCTCCATCATCGTTTCTACGTCAATTCAGTATTGCTTTCTCTATTGTTTCGTTTTATACGTTTACAACACCAACCATCTTTTCTGTTCGCCTGACTAAGATCTACAAGATAACCACAGCTTGCTCAATCTAACAATCCTCATGGGATTGACCCTCACTCACCTGAGGTATTACTTAGACGAACCGTTGCACTTGCCGGTTCAGTTGTACGAGTTCTAATTTCGCGCACCACATATGCAAGTCGAGAGCCACCTCCCTAGGCATCTAGAGTTTCGATTGGAACGAAAATTGGACTTTGGACATTTTTTTTTGTTATGTATATGTGTGTGTGTGTCTCTCTCTCTCTATATATATATATGCTTAGACTTCTCCTTTAATTTGTTTCACTTTTGTGCCTCAAAGAGGCTTGATGGAGAACTAGGGTTCATTTTGAGCATTTTGGAGTCTTGGGATTATATATTTGTATGTAAATATTCTCCAACCAGCCTTAGCTTCGTAGGTTGAGCCCGGGGATTGAATATTTTGTATCCTTTGACACTCCTTTCTAATATTACGTATGTGTATCTTTACTTTTCTTCGTATGCAAGTAACTGTTATCTATAGCATTGTGTTTTTATTTTTCACGAATTTGCTTGACCCAACCTTCAAGGATCCTTAAATATTATATCCTTTCCACTATTATATGTATGTATATTTTATTTTAGAGGTCGTAATACCACATTACCTCTTTTTTACGGCTTAAGCGTAAAGCTCTGTGTAGTAGGGTGTCACATCTGGTAGCTAATGCCGACATTGTCTCTTTTTCGTGTATCCCTCGGAGGCATAACACAGACTTATCACATGCCGGTCTAACAGGGATAGTACCCTATCACCTTCTCCATGGAGGTATCGATATCTGGGATTCGTGCCCGGCCACCCTTACAATCAGAGAGAACCACGAACAAGCAAGATTAACCAGCATCCTTGCTTTGGTATAACTCAGCTCAGTGTGCAAGTCAGATTCACCACCGTCCTTGCCACGTCCTTTCCATGAGTAAACATCAGTCAGTATGCAAGTAGAATTCACCATCGTCTTTTCCAGTATAGTAATTAAGTTTTCAATTAGTCAACATTAATATATTTCATTAATTATCATTAACTTCGATCCACAATCTCATGCGAAATATCAATTCAATCCATTCGATATAATCTCACCCATTTTAGAGCCTAAAAACTAGTTATCGGACCTTATACAGAGTTTACAGGGTTTTTCAAGCTTTCTGGGAAAGCCAACCAATCAAAAATAGAGAAATTTGAGAAAACAGGACCTGTGCATACGTATCACCCTTGTGCGTATGCACTAATTAGAAGCACTTCCCAGCTTGTGCGTACGGATCACCTCTTGTGCGTACGTACAACTTGAAATTTCCCCCTTCGTGCGTACGCACAACTCTCGTGCGTATGCACGAGAACTTGCGCTCGCTCTGAGTAGTGTGTGCGTATAACTATGTGCATACGCACACAGCCAAAATTATGATTTTTCTGGAACATCTTAGATTTTAGTTTAAAACACCCATTTTTAATCATTCATAAGTTCCTCTATAAAATTCTATTTTCCTTCATTCACAAACCGTTTTAAAGCTCTCATCATTCATAACTTAAGACAAATTTCATCAAATTCCAAACTCCAAGCGCTATGTTACGCCCCATCAACGTTGGTTAAAAACTCATTTTTTACCAATTTTGCACAAATGCTCATCTTGACCAATTTTCAATCCAATTCAGTTCTAAACCATTCCCAAACAATTTCTAAACATTCTCAACTCTTAATTATCAATTCTCTACCATTCGTAATCATTCAACACTTAGTTTACCATGACCCCTCGTGGCACGCCTGGTTTAGAAAGCACTCCCAGGAATTGAATTGGGCTAGGGTGTGGCACGCCCATGTCTTGGCGTAGTACGCCCTGTTATTGAGTTGCCCCCAGGGGCTTGTTTTTGCTAAGGCATGGAATGCCCTTGCTCTCCCGTGGCACGCCCGCTTCTTGAATGGTTTCCAAGGAATTGAAGTAACTAGGGCGTGGCTGATGGGAAGCAGAAGCTGGTGAATTAAAAATTTATTAAAATGGTTACGTTGCAAGTATAATTCTTAACTCACCGAAAATCTGCCTATCAATTTAGAAATATGTCACAGAGAGTTTAAATTAAAATTACTGGGAGTTTTAAGTCCCAGGTCGTCTCCCAACGAGTTGCAGAAAAGTGTGTTGTTTTATTAATCAGATGTTCCAAGAGTTGAGCTAAGTAAATTGGAATTTAAATCGAGGAATTTTAAATAATATAAATAAAAGCCTTGACTGGGAATTGATTAGTTAGAATCTCTATCATTGATGGAGTGATTTTTTTTAGATTGATTTATAATTAACGGTTACTTTGTTTGGTTATCCTTTACTAGGTAAGAAAAAGTCAAACAAGTTGGACTGCTAGATCTATTCACGAGTTACAACCCACTTAGTTCAAAGGGATTGACGTTGGTGACAGGATAACAATCCAACATTTAACCCAACTATAAATTTCTCCTTCAATCCTTCCAACTCAAGAATTCCTTTTAATCAACTCCCTATCAAGTAATGAAACTACTCACGCATTGTAAATAAAGAATCCATGGCACATGAAAGGAAATTAAAAGAAGACATGATTATTGGAATTGAAATTAAATTAAAGAGAAATAATCCTTGCATTAATTAATCATAAAAGTATCTGAATGACAAAATTGAACATAACAAAGAACATGGAAGAATAAAACCAAGTTAAGAGAACAAACTAGAGTGATGAAGTCTTGATGAGGAAATAACTCTTCTCAATGTTCCAGTGCTAAGACCAATTGAAAATTAAAATTCTAAAAACTAGAGAGAAAAACCCAAGAGAGTGAAAAAACTAGATCTAAAACTACTGAATGAATGTTTCTATTGTTTCTGCATATTCTCTGACTCTGGTCTGCTGTTCCGGGCCGAAAACTGGGCCGAAATAAGGTCCAAAATCGCCCCCATCGAATTCTGCAGATTATGCAGATCGCACATGTCACGCGATCGCGTCGTCCATGCGGGCGCGTCGCTTGCGCTTTTTCCTCTCCACGCGTTCGCGTCGTCCACACTACCGCGTCGCTTGCGCTTTCCAATCCGCGCGGCCGCGCAAGCCATGCGGCCGCGTCGCTGCAATTTGCGCTCCTTCACGCGGTCGCGTGAGCGATGCGACCGCGTCACTTCTCGCTGGTTATCTCCTCAAATTCTTGTGTTCCTTCCATTTTTGCTAGCTTCCTCTCCAATCTCCATCTCATTCATGCCCTATAAGGCCTGAAACACTTGACACACAGATCACGGCATCGAATGGAATAAAGGAGAATTAAAAGTAAATAATTAAAGTCTCTAGGAAGCAATTTTCAAACATGTACTGAATTTAGGAAGGAAATCTAAATGCATGCTAAATTGATGAATAAGTGGGCAAGGATCATGACAAAACCACACAATTAAACACAATATAAACCATAAAACAGTGGTTTATCAGTGGCACGCCTGCTCCTTGATGTGGCACACTCTCCTTGTTGCATTGCTCCCAGGGAAGTTACTTTGGCAAGGCATGGAACGCTTAAGGCTTGGCATGACACGCCCTTGCTTTTCTTCATAGGGCATGGCACACCTCTCCTTGGTGATGCTTAGGCATGGCATGCTTAGGGCTTGGCATGGCACACCCTTGTTGAAAGTGTTAGGGCGTGGCATGTCCTTAAGGTTGTGTGGTAGGCAAAGTCTTCTTCTCCAGGGCATGGCATGCTTTGGCATGCATGTGACACGCCCTGGCTCCTCCCTATGTATGAGTGGCACGCCCCTGCCTAGGCATGGCATGCCACCCTTAATGATGTTGGGGCGTGGCACGCCCCCTCTCTTCTCCTCTTGGGCGTGGCACGCCTTACTTCTTGAATTGGTGTTTGGCTTGCATAGCTTCACCCTTACATCCCTAGCTCTCCATTCTTCATGCTCAGCTTGCTCCTTGATCAACCTTCAATTTTCTACTTGATTTACCTCTCTTTTGATCATAATTCTTTGAAAACACTTAGCAAACATCTTAGTAGAACAAGATACTTAAGAGTAAAAGATTAGAAGATAAAATTGTAATTGAACCTAAGAAAATAATGAATTTAAAGCAAGAAAAATAACTAATGATGCGAGCATATCAACTACAAAACACGGGACCCTTTGGTACAACAATACCTATTCAATGTTAAGGAGCTGACCACAAAATTCGTTGGAGTGACCATCTGGCACATTCCCCGAGAAAGGGATGTGAGAGCTGACTTTCTCTCCAAGATAGCGAGTTTCAAGTTGGCGTTGGGAAACCATTTTTTGATCTAGAAAGTTATCAAAGCATTTTCCATCGCCACCACTTCCTTCAGAAACTTACCCTTGTCCAATCAGCACTCATGGACTCTTTCGGTCACAAGGTATCACACCAACGAGAACCTACCCGAGGATCCAAAAGAGAACAAACGTGTGAAACAAAAAGCCGCAAAATACACCCAATAGCTGGGCGGCTGTATAAGCGAGGACTATCACAACCCCTCCTTATTTGCATTGAACCCGGGAAGACAGACTACATACTATGTGGATTCACGAAATATGTTGTGGCCACCACATTGGAGGCAAAACACTGGCTCAGAAAGTTATCTGAGATGGGTATTTCTAGCATACCATCATCAGAGATGTCCTCCAGCTAGTTAAAAGCTGCAGGTAATGCCAGGTGCATACCAACCTCCATCAAGTATCCCCTAATAAACTCAGTGCGATAACGGCAGAATGCCCCTTTGGAACTTTGGGAATTGACCTCGTAGGTCCCTTCCCCACGTCTCCTGGACAACTCACATTCCTAATAGTCACCAGTGACTACTATACTAAGTGGATCGAAGCTGAAGCACTGGCCATAATCACCGCCACTCGGAATCCCAAAGATCGTTATCTCAGACAACGGAACCCAGTTCCTGGACAAATGATTCAGGGAGTTCCTAGAATGGTTCGGCATCCCACAGAAGTTTAGTTCAGTAGGGCACACTGATGAGAGAACTTTTGCGCGGTCTAGAAATTTGCGGATAAATCCTCGTTGCAAGTATAGTTTCGAAACCTTCAAAAGTCCTTTCATACAAACGTTTTGGTTGTCACAAGTAACAAACCCCTTTAAAATTGATAAACGAAGTATTTAAACCTCGGGTCGTCTTCTCAAGGAATTGCAGGGAGGTATGTTCTTATTATTGGTTATGAGTTTGTAAATTGGGGTTCTGGAGTTTGGGCAATGGGCACAGGTATATTTTCAATGCAATAAAAATAAATAAATAACTGTAAAATAAACTCTTGGCAAGGTATGAGAACTGGAAGTCCTATCCTGGTTATCCTTATCAATTGTAATGAGAATTGGATTTTTCTCCTACTTTGTTAACCTCTAACTATGAAGGTAAGTTAAGTGGATGAATTAATTTTTATTCCTCAGGACCTAGTCTTTCCTTGGGAAAGGCTAGAGTTATTGGAACTTGAATTAATGAAATGAAGAAATCCAATTTTCAATCAACAATAAGTTTGATAACTCAAGTGTCTCCAATTACTCCACCAAAGCCAAAAGGGAAAAAAGTCTACTTGAATGAAAATAATTTGGATAAACAAAGAGCATTAATAAATTAAAGAGAGCAATCATAAGTCTGAAATACCTCAAATTATATTAATAAAAGCAATCCAATCTAACATGAAAGATTTATGAATCAAATGGGCAACATAAGTAATTAACAAATAAAAGTATTAGAGTATCTAAAAGTAGAAGAGAAATATAAATTGAAGAACATTGAACCTGGGATTGAGAGTCACTCCTAAAACTAAGAGAAATCCTAAATCCTAATCCTAAGAGAGAGGAGAGAACCTCTCTCTCTAAAAACTACATCTAAATCCTATGAAAAGTGAATTGTGAAAGCTTTTCTCTTCATGAATAGATGCATTCTCCCACTTTATAGCCTCTAATCTGTCTTTTCTGGGCCGCAAACTGGGTCAAAAGTAGCCCAGAAATTGCTGGAGAAGAAATCTGCCACGCTGGTTTTTCGTCACTGCGACGCATCCGCATGGAGCACGCGGTCGCGTCACTGGTGCACGAAATTGTGATCTCCAGGCTCGAACAAATCCTGGTAATGGCTCCAAAGCTTAGTGCTCTGATCTTAATTCATAGTTGTCACAACTTCGATACAACTAACCAGCAAGTGCACTGGGTCGTCCAAGTAATACCTTACGTGAGTAAGGGTCGAATCCCACGGAGATTGTTGGTATGAAGCAAGCTATGGTCACCTTGTAACTCTCAGTCAGGCAGATATCAAGTGATAATGGTGTTTTCGAATATTATATAGTAAAATAGGGATAGAGATACTTATGTAATTCATTGGTAGGAATTTCAGACAAGGGAATGGAGATGCTTTTCGTTCCTCTGAACCTCTGCTTTCCTGCTATCTTCATCCAATCAGTCTTACTCCTTTCCATGGCTGGCTGTATGCAAGGGCATCACCGTTGTCAGTGGCTACATCCCCTCCTCTCAGTGAATAATATGCTCACGCACCCTGTCACGGCACGGCTATTCATCTGTCGGTTCTCGATCATGCTGGAATAGGATTCACCCTCCTTTTGCGTCTGTCACTAACGCCCAGCACTCGCGAGTTTGAAGCTCGTCACAGTCATTCAATCATTGAATCCTACTCGGAATACCACAGACAAGGTTTAGACTTTCCGGATTCTCTTGAATGCCGCCATCATTCTAGCTTGTTACATGTAGAACGGAAGTGTTTGTCAGGCACGTGTTCAAAGGGGAGAATGGTGATGAGCGTCACATATAATCATCACCTTCATCACGTTCTTGGGTGCGAATGGATATCTTAGAAGTGAAATAAGATGAATTGAATAGAAAACAGTACTATTTGCATTAATCTTTGAGGAACAGCAGAGCTCCACACCTTAATCTATGGAGTGTAGAAACTCTACCGTTGAAAATACATAAGTGAAGGTCCAGGCATGGCCGAGATGGTCAGCCCCCTTGATCTAAGAACAATGCGTTCCGAGATGATCCTAAGATCCTAAGATGATCCAAAGATGCCTAATACAATAGTAAGAGATCCTATTTATAATAAACTAGCTACTAGGGTTTACATGAGTAAGTATTTGATGTATAAATCCACTTCCGGGGCCCACTTGGTGTGTGTTTGGACTGAGCTTAAGTGTTGCACGTGTAGAGGCCATTTGTGGAGTTGAACGCCAGTTTTTGTGCCAGTTTGGGCGTTCAACTCTGATTTTGGATCCTTTTCTGGCGCTGGACGCCAGATTTGGGTAGAAAACTGGCGTTGAACGCCAGTTTAGGTCGTCTATTCTTGGCCAAAGTATGGACTATTATATATTTCTGGAAAGCCCTGGATGTCTACTTTCCAACGCAATTGGAAGCGCACCATTTCGAGTTCTGTAGCTCCAGAAAATCCACTTTGAGTGCAGGGAGGTCAGAATCCAACAGCATCAGCAGTCCTTTTTCAACCTCTAAATCTGATTTCTGCTCAAGTCCCTCAATTTCAGCCAGAAAATACCTGAAATCACAGAAAAACACACAAACTCATAGTAAAGTCCAGAAATGTGAATTTAACACAAAATCTATTAAAAACATCCCTAAAAGTAACTAGATCCTACTGAAAACATACTAAAAACAATGTCAAAAAGCGTATAAATTATCCGCTCATCACAACACCAAACTTAAATTGTTGCTTGTCCCCAAGCAACTGAAAATCAAAATAGGATAAAAAGAATAGAATATACTATAAATTCCAAACTATCAATGAAACAGAGCTTCAATCATATGAGCGGGACTTTGTTGCTCTTCTATGTCTCTTCCTTGTCTTTGTTGCTCCTCCCTCATTGCTTTTTGATCTTCTCTAATTTCATGAAGGATGATGGAGTGCTCTTGATGTTCCACCCTTAGTTGCTTCCAATAATTGTGTGGAAGAAAATGTATCCCCTGAGGTATCTCAGGGATCTCTTGATTTGCAGTCAAATGTTCTACCACTGAGCTATAGACCCTTGATGGAAGCTTTTGTCTTCCCTTTCCTCTTTCTAGAGGTTTCTCTGGCCTTAGGTGCCATCAATGGTTATGGAAAAAACAAAAAAAAGCTATGCTTTTACCACACCAAACTTAGAATGTTGCTCGCCCTCGAGCAAAAGAAGAAAGAATGAAGAAGATATGGAGGAGATGGATGGGAGTGTGTATTCGGCCATATGGGTGGGATTGGGTGGGAGAGAGATGTTGAATTTTTGAAGGTAGTGGGTGTATGGATGTGAGTGGTAAATGGAAAACAGAAGGGATGATCATGAATGGAAAGAGAGATGATGAGGTAGGTGGGGATCCTGTGGGGTCCACAGATCCTGAGGTGTCAAGGCATTTACATCCCTGCACCAATTTAGGCATGTAAAATGCCCTTGCACACAACTCTTGGCGTTCAGCGCCAGGTTGGTGCCCATTTTGGGCGTTCAACGCCCCTTTGCTGCCATTTCTGGCGTTGAACGCCAGAACCATGCTTGTTCTGGGCGTTCAGCGCCAGGATGCTCCCATTCTGGGCGTTCAGCGCCAGAACTATGCTCTGTTCTGGCGTTTGAACGCCAGACAGATGCTCCTCCAGGGTGTGATTTTTCTTCTGCTGTTTTTGATTCCGTTTTCAATTTTTATATTTATTTTGTGACTCCTCATGATCATGAACCTATAAAGACACATAACTAAGAAAAATATAGTTAGATAAATAAACATTGGGTTGCCTCCCAACAAGCGCTTCTTTAATGTCAATAGCTTGACAGTGGGCTCTCATGGAGCCTCACAGATGTGCAGAGCTTTGTTGAGACTCTCCAACACCAAACTTAGAGTTTGGATATGGGAGTTCAACACCAAACTTAGAGTTTGGTTGTGGCCTCCCAACACCAAACTTAGAGTTTGACTGTGGGGGCTCTAGTTGACTCTGCTTGGAGAGAAGCTTTTTCTGCTTCCTCTCCATGGTTGCAGAGGGAGATCCTTGAGTTTTAAACACAAGGGAGTTCTCATTCCATTGAAGGAATATTTCACCTCTGTCAACATCAATCACAGCTCTTGCTGTGGCCAGGATAGGTCTTCCTAGGATGATGGATTCATCCTCTTCCTTTCCCGTATCCAGGACTATGAAATCAGCAGGGATGTAAAGGCCTTCAACCTTTACTAACACGTCCTCTACTTGTCCTAAGCCTATTTTCTTGAGCTGTCTGCCATCTCTAATGAGATTTTAGCAGCTTGCACCCCATAGATTCCCAGTTTCTCTATTACAGAGAGGGGCATGAGGTTTATTCCTGAACCAAGGTCACACAGAGCCTTAAAGATCATGGTGCCTATGGTACAGGGTATTATGAACTTTCCAGGATCCTGTCTCTTCTGAGGCAATGTCAGTTGATCCAGATCACTTAGTTCATTGATGAACAAGAGAGGTTCAACTTCCCAAGTATCAATGCCAAATAATTTGGCATTCAGCTTCATGATTGCACCAAGAAACTTGGCAGTTTTCTCTTCAGTAACATCCTCATTCTCTTCAGAAGAGGAATACTCATCAGAGCTCATGAAGGGTATAAGGAGGTTCAATGGAATCTCTATGGTCTCTAGATGAGCCTCAGAGTCCTTTGGTTCCTCAGAGGGAAGCTCCTTATTGGTCACTGGACGTCCCAGGAGGTCTTCCTCCTTGGGATTCACGTCCTCTCCTCTCCTCACAGGTTCGGCCATGACACTTATGTCAATGGCCTTGCACTCTCCTTTTGGGTTCTCTTCTGTATTACTTGGGAGAGTACTAGGAGGGATTTCAGTGATCCTTTTACTCAGTTGGCCCACTTGTGCTTCCAAATTTCTAATGGAAGACCTTGTTTCATTCATGAAACTTACAGTGGCCTTAGATAGATCAGAGACTAGATTTGCTAAATTAGAAGCATTTTGTTCAGAGTTCTCTGTCTGTTGCTGAGTGGATGATGGAAAAGGCTTGCTATTGCTAAACCTGTTTCTTCCACCATTATTAAAGCCTTGTTGGGGCTTTTGATCCTTCCATGAGAAATTTGGATGATTTCTCCATGTTGAGTTATAGGTGTTTTCATAAGGTTCACCTAAGTAATTTACCTCTGCTATTGCAGGGTTCTCAGGATCATAAGCTTCTTCTTCAGAAGATGCCTCTTGAGTACTGTTGGATGCAGCTTGCATTCCATGCAGACTCTGAGAAATCATATTGACTTGCTGAGTCAATATTTTATTCTGAGCCAATATGGCATTCAGAGTATCAACCTCAAGAACTCCCTTCTTCATAGGCGTCCCATTACTCACAGGATTCCTTTCAGAAGTGTACATGAACTGGTTATTAGCAACCATGTCAATGAGTTCTTGAGCTTCTGCAGGCGTTTTCTTTAGGTGAATGGATCCACCTGCAGAAGTGTCCAGTGACATCTTTGATAGCTCGGATAAACCATCATAGAATATATCCAGGATGGTCCATTCTGAAAGCATGTCAGAAGGACACTTTTTGGTCAACTGTTTGTATCTTTCCCAAGCTTCATAGAGGGATTCACCTTCTTTCTGTCTGAAGGTTTGAACATCAGCTCTAAGCTTGCTCAGCTTTTGAGGAGGAAAGTACTTGGCTAAGAAAGCCGTGACCAGCTTATCCCAAGAGTTCAGGCTGTCTTTGGGTTGAGAATCCAACCATAATCTAGCTCTGTCTCTTACAGCAAAAGGGAAAAGCATAAGCCTGTAGACTTCAGGATCTACTCCATTAGTCTTAACAGTATCACATATCTGCAAGAATTCAGTTAAGAACTGAAAAGGATCTTCAGATGGAAGTCCATGAAACTTGCAGTTCTGCTGCATCAGAGAAACTAACTGAGGTTTCAGCTCAAAGTTGTTTGCTCCAATGGCAGGAATGGAGATGCTTCTTCCATGTAAATTGGAATTAGGTGCAGTGAAGTCACCAAGCATTCTCCTTGCATTGTTGTTGGATTCGGCTGCCATCTCCTTTACTTGTTCGAAATTTTCAATCAAGTTGTCTCTGGATTGTTGTAATTTAGCTTCTCTTAATTTTCTCTTCAGAGTCCTTTCAGGTTCTGGATCAGCTTCAACAAGAATGCCTTTTTCTCTGTCCCTGCTCATAAGAAAGAGGAGAGAAAAAGAAAAGAAGAGGAATCCTCTATGTCACAGTAAAGAGGATCCTTATTGTTAGTAGAAGAAAAGAAGAAGAAATTCGAACACAGATAGAAGAGGGGGTTCGAATTTGGTGATGATGTGAGGAAGAGATGTTAGTTAATGAATGAATAAATAGAATAGGATGAGAGAGAAGGAGGGAATTTTCGAAAATTAATTTTGAAAAGAAGTTAGTGATTTTTGAAAATAGTTTTTGAAAAATGTTAGTAATTTTCGAAAATTAAGATTTAAAAATTAAAAATTAATAAATTAGAAAGAAATTTTGAAAAAAAGGAGAAGATATTTTCGAAAATGAGAGAGAGAGTTAGTTAGGTGGTTTTGAAAAAGTTAAGAAACAAACAAAAAGTTAGTTAGTTAGTTGAAACAAATTTTGAAAAGGTTAGAAGTTAGGAAGTTAGAAAAGATATTTTGAAAAGATATTTTTGAAAAAGATAAGATGAGAAGATATTTTTAAAAAGATATGATAGAAATTAGTTTTTGAAAAAGATTTGATTTTTGAAATCACAATTAATGACTTGATTCACAAGAAATCACAAGATATGATTCTAGAACTTAAAGTTTGAATCTTTCTTAACAAGCAAGTAACAAACTTCAAATTTTTGAATCAAAACATTAATTGATTATGTTATTTTCGAAAATTTGATATAAAAATAAGAAAAAGATTTTTGAAAAATATTTTTGGAATTTTCGAAAATAACTAAGAATTTTGAAAAAGATTTGATTTTTCAAATTGAAAATTTGATTTGACTCATGAAAGGAACTTGATTTTTAAAAAATTTTGAAAAAGTCAACTCAAATTTTCGAATTTGATGAGAGAAAAAGGGAAAGATATTTTTTTGATTTTTTGAAATTTTTTTTTGAAAACATGAAAATTATGCAATGCATGAAATTTTTAGATCAAAACAATGAATGCATGCAAGAATGCTATGAATGTCAAGATGAACACCAAGAACACTATGAATGTCAAGATGAACATCATAGACACAATTTTGAAAAATTTTTAATGCAAAGAAAACATGCAAGACACCAAACTTAGAATTCTTTAATGCTAAAGAATTCAAGAATGCATAAGAAAAACATGAAAAGACACAAAACAAAAATTCATCAAGATCAAACAAGAAGACTTACCAAGAACAACTTGAAGATCATGAAGAACACCATGAATGCATGATATTTTCGAAAAAATGCAAGATGCATATGCAAGTGACACCAAACTTATGATATGACTCAAGACTCATACAAGAAACAGAAAATATTTTTGGATTTTTTTATGATTTTCTAATTTTTTTTGGATTTTTTTTTTCGAAAATTATATGAAAAAGAAAAATAAGGATTCCAAAATTTTTAATATGAATTCCATGAATCTTGCATTCTTAGTCTAAAGCTTCAGTCCAGGAATTAGACATGGCTCACTAGCCAGCCAAGCTTTCAATGAAAGCTCCAGTCCAAAACACTAGACATGGCCAATGGCCAGCCAAGCTTCAGCATTTAACATCAGAGTATATTGATCTTGATAACAAATTGCTGCTCATCATTTATCAAGTATGTAACTTACCTCTGATGGTTTGGAAGCCTCAGTCCAAAAGAATTTAGACATGGCTTTACAGCCAGCCAGGCTTCACATGCTTCATGAAACACTAGAATTCATTCTTAAAAATTCTAAAGAAAACTTTTGAAAACATTTTTTTTTTCAAAAACAAAAGAAGAGTTTTTGAAAAATTTTTGAAAACTTTTTGAAAAGAAAACGAAAAGAAAGTTACCCAATCTGAGCAACAAGATAAACCGTCAGTTGTCCAAACTCAAACAATCCCCGGCAACGGCGCCAAAAACTTGGTGCTGTTGCCGGATCAGACTTGGCACTGATGTTACCGGACCAAAAGCATGCCGAAAACTCAAACAATCCCCGGCAACGGCGCCAAAAACTTGGTGCACGAAATTGTGATCTCCAGGCTCGAACAAATCCTGGTAATGGCTCCAAAGCTTGGTGCTCTGATCTTAATTCATAGTTGTCACAACTTCGATACAACTAACCAGCAAGTGCACTGGGTCGTCCAAGTAATACCTTACGTGAGTAAGGGTCGAATCCCACGGAGATTGTTGGTATGAAGCAAGCTATGGTCACCTTGTAAATCTCAGTCAGGCAGATATCAAGTGATAATGGTGTTTTCGAATATTATATAGTAAAATAGGGATAGAGATACTTATGTAATTCATTGGTAGGAATTTCAGACAAGCGAATGGAGATGCTTTTCGTTCCTCTGAACCTCTGCTTTCCTGCTATCTTCATCCAATCAGTCTTACTCCTTTCCATGGCTGGCTGTATGCAAGGGCATCACCGTTGTCAGTGGCTACATCCCCTCCTCTCAGTGAATAATATGCTCACGCACCCTGTCACGGCACGGCTATTCATCTGTCGGTTCTCGATCATGCTGGAATAGGATTCACCCTACTTTTGCGTCTGTCACTAACGCCCAGCACTCGCGAGTTTGAAGCTCGTCACAGTCATTCAATCATTGAATCCTACTCGGAATACCACAAACAAGGTTTAGACTTTCCAGATTCTCTTGAATGCCGCCATCATTCTAGCTTACGCCACGAAGATTCTGATTAAGAGATCTAAGAGATATTCATTCTAGCTTGTTACATGTAGAACGGAAGTGTTTGTCAGGCACGTGTTCATAGGGGAGAATGGTGATGAGCGTCACACATAATCATCACCTTCATCACGTTCTTGGGTGCGAATGGATATCTTAGAAGCGAAATAAGATGAATTGAATAGAAAACAGTAGTACTTGCATTAATCTTTGAGGAACAACAGAGCTCCACACCTTAATCTATGGAGTGTAGAAACTCTACCGTTGAAAATACATAAGTGAAGGTCCAGGCATGGCCGAGATGGCCAGCCCCCTTGATCTAAGAACAATGCGTTCCGAGATGATCCTAAGATCCTAAGATGATCCAAAGATGCCTAATACAATAGTAAGAGGTCCTATTTATAATAAACTAGCTACTAGGGTTTACATGAGTAAGTATTTGATGTATAAATCCACTTCCGGGGCCCACTTGGTGTGTGTTTGGGCTGAGCTTAAGTGTTGCACGTGCAGAGGCCATTTGTGGAGTTGAACGCCAGTTTTTGTGCCAGTTTGGGCGTTCAACTCTGATTTTGGATCCTTTTCTGACG
Organism: Arachis ipaensis; assembly: GCF_059453495.1. Classification (NCBI taxonomy): domain Eukaryota; kingdom Viridiplantae; phylum Streptophyta; class Magnoliopsida; order Fabales; family Fabaceae; genus Arachis; species Arachis ipaensis. Next base: position 89,037,448 of record NC_142444.1, read on the forward strand.
TTGGACGCTAGATTTGGGTAGAAAACTAGCGTTGAACGCCAGTTTACGTCATCTATTCTTGGCCAAAGTATGGACTATTATATATTGCTGGAAAGCCCTGGATGTCTACTTTCCAACGCAATTAGAAGCGCGCCATTTTGAGTTCTGTAGCTCCAGAAAATCCACTTTGAGTGCAGGGAGGTCAGAATCCAACAGCATCAGCAGTCCTTTTTCAACCTCTAAATCTGATTTCTGCTCAAGTCCCTCAATTTCAGCCAGAAAATACCTGAAATCACAGAAAAACACACAAACTCATAGTAAAGTCCAGAAATGTGAATTTAACACAAAATCTATTAAACACATCCCTAAAAGTAACTAGATCCTACTGAAAACATACTAAAAATAATGTCAAAAAGCGTATAAATTATCCTCTCATCAGTCACCTAGCATCAGGAAAACTATGGATCGAGGCCCGGACGTTAGCTTTCCAATGCAACTGGAACCGCGCCGTTTGGATCTCTGTAGCTAAAGTTATAGCCGTTTGAGTGTGAAGAGGTCAGGCTAGATAGCTTAGCAGTTTCTCCAACTTCTTGTATTCCTTCCACTTTTGCATGCTTCCTTTCCATCCTCTGAGCCATTCCTGCCCTGTAATCTCTGAAATCACTTAACACATATATCAAGGCATCTAATGGTAATAAGAGATGATTAAACATAGGGAACTTAAGACCAAAGAAGCATGTTTTCAATTAAAGCACATAATTAGGAAGGCAAATGTAAAACCATGCAGATAGTATGAATAAGTGGGTAAAGATTGATAAAAACCACTCAATTGAGCATAAGATAAACCATGAAATAGTGGTTTATCACACACATAAACCAATGGCTAGGTAGAGGCGGCCAACTAGATCACTGATGTAAGACCAAGCGTCGGTTTAGAGTTTCTGAATAAGAATTGCTTCATCAATAGTATAGTCCCAAACCAACAATTGACCCTAATCAAGGTTTAAATGGTTGTTACAATACATACCGGAATAACCGGGAGTGTTAATCCCGAGTCGTTCTCCCTTGGAATTGCAATCAAGTGCTTCATTATTGGCTGTGAGGAAGTCGGGGATTTCGGTTGAAATAAACAAGAAATGTAAATAGAAAAAAAATTAAAGAAGCAAACAATAACTAAATATTAAAAGCAAGTAAACTAAGGCAATTAAAGAAATCAAAATGCTAAAAGACCTCTTGGCAAGGGATAAGAGATAAGGTTTTCTATCCTAGTTATTGACCACAAACATGGCAATTATGAAGAGTTAATCCTACTTAGTCAACCCTAACATTGAGAATAAGTCAAATAGGCATAATTGATCTCAATCCAGAAATCCTAGCCAACTCGCTAATTAGCCTAGTGAAAGATTAGCGTTAGTGGAAACCAAATCAACTAACAACCCTAGATTACCAACCAATATTGGACATCAATGACTCAAGGTCACCTAAGTTCTTAATCCCAAGCCAAGAGTGTGAAAAACTACACTAAAACTAAAACTGGTATTTTATCAAATACTTGGCATACATAAAAGGAAAAATATGGTAAATTGCATGAATAATAAAATCTATGACTACCAATTGCAAGAAAACAATAATAATAATTCAAACAAGCATAAAAGGAACATAAAATATTCAATTGCATTAAAAGAAATCAAAATTAACAAGAATTTATAAATATAAAAGTAACAAACTAGAGAAATAAACAAATAAAAATAAGAGAATTAAGATACTAAAACAACAAATTGTAATTGTAACTAATTCAAAGCAAGTTCAAAACCTAAATCTATGGAGATAAATAAACCTAAACCCTAAATTCTAGAGAGAAGAGAGAGTTTTTCTCTCTAGAAACCTAGCCAAAAACATCCAAAAACCTATCCTAATTGCTCTCCTCTTCATCCTCCTTAAGTTTGGCTTGAAATACTTCAGAAATGAGTTGGATTGGGCCCAAGAAAGCCTTGAAATCACGACCACGTGTTTACTTAGGTGAACTCACATGCTGGCAGTCATGCATATGCATGAGGCATGCGTAGATATGAATTCATGATTTTCCAAAACATGCGTACGCATGCCTCATGCGTACGCACAACTTGACATTCATGCACGCGTACGCATGAGGCGCGTGTACGCATGACCCTGAAATGCTCTAAACTCCATTTCTTCATGAATTTTTCACTTTTGCATGCTTTTTCTTTTCTTCTTCAATCCATCCTTGGAGTGATTAAAGTGAATGGGATTAAAGTGAGTTAAATTTAGCAAATTAAGGGCCTAAAAAGTATGTTTTTAATCTTGAGCACAATTTAAGAGGAATTCACAAAATCATGCTATTTCAGTGAGTAAATGTAGGATAAGTTGATAAAATATACTCATTTCAGTACAAAATAAACCATCAAATTGTGGTTTATCAATCATTCTAAAGGGACTCAAGAAAAGACTAGATGAAGCCAAAGGCCTCTTGGCTGATGCGCTCGACTTCATACTCTGGTCATACCGAACGTCGCCGCAAACCTCAACGAGAGAAACCCCCTTTAGGCTAACATACAGTTTAGAAGCCATCATCCCTGTTAAGGTCGGGGAACACAGCCCGCGAAGGACCGTAGGAGGACGTGATGAAGACACAGAATGGGACCTCATGGACGAAGTCAAAAGCATAGCTCATCTATGGAAAGTAGCTATAAAATAAAGAATAAGCCTAAGGTATAACCGAGACGTGGTAATACAAGACTTCAAGCAAGGGGATCTGGTTTTGTGATGTAATGACATCAGCCCTCCCACCCCGGGAGAAGGAAAGCTAACTCCCAATTGGGAAGGACCCTACCGAGTCAAGTTCGTAGTCGGAAAAGGAGCTTACATACCAGATTGGGTTAACGGCACCAAGCTATCGAAATCATGGAACGTCGCAAACATATGGCACTACTACCTGTAGGTGAACTCCATTGAGTTGACAACTTAGAAAATTTAAGGTTCATTTACAATTTTTGTATTTCCTTTCCTTTATTTTACCTTTTTTATTCTTTTTAAGTCATGTTCAAAACATTTTTTGGGCACTTTAACCTACGCAAAAAACAATAGGAAGTTTTAACAAGGCCTGACCATTAATGAAGAGGTTATTTTCATTCGAGTACTCTTCTAAGTTCAAACACTCCCCTAAGTTTTTTCACATTTTTACCTACGGAAACGATACGAGCAAAACGGCAACATCAGGGCCCGAAACGGATATACAAATAAACATACAAACCGGCCCACCACAAGAACCAGAATTCGTGTATAACAAAACAACCTAGGAAAGGCCAACAAAGTAGTAAAAAGTTGCTGAACAAATGGCTTACAAACTTAAGAAATTGTCAAGCCAAAACAAAAAGTAATGTATAAACGCCGAACAAACGACTTACAAACTTAAGGAAAATTTTCCATAATACCAACTACTTTAAGTCAACAATCTCCCTATCACGAATAGTCCGAAAGGCCCCCAATGCGGACACATCAACCTCGGTCGCCAGCACCTTGACTTGAGTTTTCAAGGCCTCATCAGTCGCCGAGATATTGTCCTTAGCATCAGCAAGTAGACCTTCCTTATCCCTCTTCAGTTGAGCAACCTCGGACCTCAAGGGATCCACCTTGGCAAGCATAGAAGCGGCCCCCGACTCAACCTCAGTGGCCCGTTTCTGCTCCTGAGCCAGCTGAGAAAGAAGCGAGGTCTCCAACTCGGAGAGACTGATGAGTCCATAATTCACGATATATTTTAGCTTGAATTGAGTGGATTTCATCACATAAACTCACAGTTATTCACCAAAATAGCATACTTTTGTGTTTGATCCCTAAATTGAACCTAAATGTGAAAACATGCATTTTTGTGCTTAAATTGAGTAAATTAATCCCACTTTTATTCCATTCGATGCCGTGATATGTTTGTTGAGTGATTTCAGGTCCTAGAGGCAAGAATGGTTTGGTAGAAGTGGAAGAAAGCATGCAAAAAGGGGGAAAACATGAAGAAAACAAAGGAGAAAAGCATCTTAGCCTGTGTCCACGCACAGCTTCTGTGCGCACGCACAGCTTCTGTGCGCACGCACAGCTTCTGTGCGTACGCACAAGGCAGGGCCAAAATCAGCACCTGTGCCCATGCTCAGGACAAAATGGAAATCAGCACCTGTGCGTACGCACAGGTACCAGCGCGTGCCTCCATTAAAATTGCATGTGGACTCGCATTTTGGGGGCTTTTTGGCCCATTTTTGAAGGCTTTGGAGCATATTTGAAGGGGGAAGCAACTATATATCATACCATACATTACCATACTTCATACAACACATTTTAGGAGTAGTTTTAGAGTAGTTAGCTTAGGTTTTCTCTCTAGTTCATTAGGGTTTTAATTAGGTTTTCAATGTAGAATTTATAGTTCAAGTTTTGCTTTTGGATTTTGCTTTCCCATTGTAAGTATTCCTTAATTTCCTCTTTGATGACATTACTTATTCTACACTTTTACTTTTCATCTCTCTTGTCAATATATACATAGTTTTGTAATTTTGGATTTCTAGTTAGTTAATTTGATGTTTGATGCTTACTTTATGTTTGTCTGAGTTGCCTTTATTGATTTTGATCATTTATGGTTCATAGTTTTTATCATTTTCCCAATTTTTCCATGTTTTATGTTTATACCCTCTATGTGTTTGATAAAATGTCATTCTTAGTTATGTGGTAGATTTCCACCCCTTGGCTTGGTAAATGAGTTTATGGATTACTAGAGCCATAATGTCCAACATTTAGTAGTAATTCTTGGGAAGTTAGTTGATTCTTGTTTCCATTAAAGCTAGCCTTTTATCAACTAGTTTGGTAAGTTGGTTAGAACTTATGGATTAAGGTCAATTATGCTTGCTTGACTTACTCCTCAATGTTAGGGTTTAACTAAGCGAGATTAACTCATGATAATTATCATAGTTGTGGTTATGGTAAGGAAGGGATTCCATAACTCATCCCAAGTCAAGGTTTCTTTTATGTTTTGAATCACCTTTCTATCACTTGATAACATTACTTGTTTATATTACATACATAGTTCTTTTATTCCTTTATTGCTTTATTAATTGTAATTTTGTCTTGTTCTTTTATTTCTTTATTGCTTCTTTATCATTGAAAACCCTTTTGATCTTCACAACCAAAGCTGTATGCACTCATTGGCATTAGCTCATAGGGAGAATGACCCGAGGTTTAATTACTCTCAGTTGATTAGAAATTGTAAACTTTGATGTTTGGGATTTAAATTGCTGGTTCGGACTATACTTACAATGGAAATCTACTTAATTCCAAATTGGTATAATTCTCTCTCATCAGAGACAGGGGATCTCTGAACTAGCATCCTCAGCATTTTTCATAGCCTTTAGCTGAGCGGTCTTGGCAACTTCCAGCTACTCCTTTAGCTTACCAACCTCTTCCTAAGACTGACGAAGCTTACTATCTAAAAGAAGCACCTGGGACAACATCGGTTCCACCTTCTGAACAAGGGCAGCCGAGTGAAGAAGAGCATGATACATAGAATTTGCCTGACCGGAGATGTCACAATTATGAAAGAAGTCCTCAGTGCCCGGCAGTAGGTGCTGATCAATGAAAGCCGGAGCATCGAAATCTAGGTCAATCATGGAAGTAACGGGCCCCTCCTCCTCCAAATTCACCCCGCTACTCTGCTTAACTGGTCTCATCCGCCTCCTACCGAAGTGGGGAACAAGAATCTCCACAACCTCAACCTCATGATCGGCTACCTCCTGAAAAACTATCTGCGAGTTTGGCTGAGTCATAGTTTGAGGAGTCCATGGCGAGGCCCCATCACCTCCACTCCTAGAATTACGGATGAAGGCGGCCTTTAACCTGGCAAGAGTTGTCTATTCGCCAGCCATCTGAACAGAAAAACACAACCAAAGAGAAAATGTCAAAGGTAAATTGTGGAAACACAGGAAAAAGGGACTAAAACCCATCGACATAAGTCCGACATGCCACCGGATCACCCATAACGTCCTAGGGGTTCAATGACCTGTCCCCAAAAATTACCAGCAGAACATCGGTGATATCTTTATTCTCGGGAGATAGCCCCTCATAGGTAATCTTCGTCAAATAAGATGAACCCGCACCAAAGTTTCAGTAGGTGGTGAAATGGCGCTCCCCCTCTAAAGTCGACCAGAAAAGATGGCGTGCCCTGGCGAACGAACATTAAAATATACCTCCTTAAAATCATCGAAGGAATCTTCAAGCAACCCAAAAACCCGGCGATTCGACTAAGCTCAGAACGACACAAAACCCTTCTTGTGCTTTGCCTCTTTAATCGAGATAGTACACAAGAAAAAATACAAGAAAGGTTCCACCCAGGTAGGAAGCTCCAAAAATTCTGAATCCAACTCAAAAGTCCAGACGGTTGCCTAACACTTCGAGTGTAGTTGAGGCAGTGCCACCAAACATCAGTTTAAAAGGGCCTGGACAAAGGCGGAGAAAAGGAGCCACACCCCCAACTTCGTGAACATGGGATCGTAAACCTACATCCATTCGATAACTTGGTGGGAATCAAGGTTGATATAGCAAACCCTTTCATCCTCCCTAGAAAGTGCCAACTCATACTGATGCTCCACATCACCTCCTCTGCATGTGATGAGTGAATATTTTATACGCTTTTTGATATCATTTTCATATAGTTTTTAGCATATTTTGTTTAAGTTTTATTAAGTTTTCATAGGTTTTAGTGAAAAATTCACATTTTTGGATTCTACTTTGAGTTTGTGTGTTTTTATGCAATTTCGGGTATTTCTGGCTGAAATTGAGGAGTTGGAGCAAAAGTCTAATTCAGAGACAGAGAAAGTGCTGCAGATGCTGTCCGGATCTGACCTCCTTGCACTCACCCTGGAGTTCAGATCTGGAGGAGCATTGGTGATCTCTTAAGAAGGGCATCGATCACATACAGCTTGCCATAGAAGAAATCATTCATGGTTGAAGAAGATAGTAAGATCAGATTGATCTAGAAGAACAAAGCATCTTGAAGCCTTAACCATCTTCATATCATTGCATTCACCATCAACTGAGTAACGTTTTATTTATTTTCCATTTATGCGAATTAAACAAACAAACAACTCTTCTATCCACTTTGTAACGACCCAACTTCCAGAACGTCATGATCGTACCGAAAGTAAGGCGTTACCAACATGCTTTCCTTTATTAACTATTTACTATTGAGCCTCTAGTTCGATATCGTGTTTCAGTTTTAGTAAAAAATGCCAGAAAATTTTGTTTTTATTTATCAAATCATATATCAAGCATCACCAAATAATAATAATCATATAAATATTAGTAAATATTATACAAACAAATTCAAGTGTAACTTAGATACAACTCCTATCCCTCTTTATAAAATAAAATCTTAAGTAACAAAGGCGAGGGAATTCTATGAAAGCAACTCAATTCAAAAACTTAACTCATAAATAGGGTCTAACAATCGCCCACAGCTTCAAACTGAGTCTTCGAACCTATATCACTGAAAGGGTGGAAGATTTTGGGGTGAGAACAAACCACACGTTCTCAGTAGGGAATGGGAATGCCGTAAAAGTAATGATTAACATGCAAATAATTAACATACTCAAGGAAACTATATTTTTATCAAACCTATTTGAAAATACTATTCTTGGTTTTACTTTAACTAATTATTTACCTCTTTCAAAAATCTAAGCTCAAAACAAATTCCAAAATATAAAACTGGTCACATTAAGCATTTCTCAACCACACAGTTAATTTTCAATCACAACGTCAATTCTTAATCATCATTATACATTCACCAACTAATAGCACTAATAAGAGATTCAATTCAGCACACAAACAAGTTACAGCAAGGCAAACAACACAATCACAGGGAAGTACAACGAGCAAACCCAATCAAATGCAAATGCACACACAAGGATGATGCATGTCTAGCCCTAGTGCAGGTAATGAGCTCATTTGTCGGTTACATACCTGCTCCCGACGTTACCCGGAGTCCTTTGACCAGGTAAGGCTTCCCTGTTGGCAACACCTATCGCAAGAGTCCTTTGACTTGCATGGCAGCACTAACAACCCACTGCAAGAGTCCTTTGACTTGCAAGGCGGAGCTAGTCTGCCCAACACACTCACTGTAAGAGTCCTTTGACTTATAGGAGCATATGCTAGTTATATATTTTCTCGATACCTCTGTAAGAGTCCTCTGACTTACAGAATAGCATTATAGCTAAGTATCCCAGGGAAGCGCTCTTAGTGGTCGTACCACCATCTATCTGGCTGCCTTCATGCAGCAGATCATTACATAATCATTCTCTTTATCATCATTCATTATCATTCTCATTATTCATCATTACTTTCACATTCTTATGCAGTACCTCTTTCTTTCTCTATTCAATCATATAGTATAAACTTTACATCTTTCACTTTTGTAATATCTTGGCTCAAGCCATTTCTCTTTACCATTCGTTCATAAAAATCTCAATCATCAATTCAGTTCATAATCTCTGCTATGGAAATCTTGAGTCAAGCCAACTTTAAAACTATCTTTCATTCTAGTTCTCTATCAAAGACTCAAGAAAATCATTTATTTTTAAATTCATTAAACACTTTTCAAAACATAACCTTTCATTAGAAGTAATCAAATAAAACTCTTTCTCAAGTTTACTAACTTCCCAAAGACTCAAAAACCATTTCTCTTTATCATTCAAATTCAAATATTATATATTCATTAAACTTCTAAAAAGTAATCCTTTATTGCAAACCCCAAGCATAACTCTCTTCATATTGAATAAATCTCAAAACATAACATCTTTTATAAATATTTCAAACTTGAACATAAACCTTTTCTTGGTAATTCAAATTCAAAATAGTATAATTCTTTTCTTACCCAAATAAAACTCAAATAATATAATTTTTCAAGTTCAAATCTTCTAAAATAACTTCTCAAATAAAATCTCAGATTTTATAAAATTTCGGCAGCACTTTCCCTAAAATCAGACTTAGCCACCCTTACGGGTTCCCTCTTTCTCAACGTCTCATCAACCTTTCTCAACAGGTATCAAATAAAGGTTCTCAATCAATCAGAAAATCCACAATTCGCTATTCTCATATAATCCATCAATCCAACTTCAAACTCATCAATTCATAAATTAAGTTAACCAAAAGACTAATAGTTCCTCATTCCCAAATATCCAAACACATTATCGCCCCCACTTAACCAGAATTTTAGTAACATTGACACCAAAACACAAAAATATGTATTATTCACAAAATCTTGGTTCTCCTATAATCAACTATTATGTTCACCCAAAAAGTCAACTTCATATAGTTTCCAATTATTACAAATTATCTTTATACTTTTAATAATAACTGCATCAGTTTATAATTTAGATTTTAAGGAATTAATTTAACAATCGATTTACAATCTCTTTACAAATCACAACTTCAAACCTAGCTTATCAAAAATTAATTCAACACCCAATGTATTGCTTACAAGAAAAATAAGAATCTCCAGCAAACATTCACCAAGCAATCCTCAATTCGCATATTACTATAATCAGAGCACAAACATAACGTACTCATAGCTAGCCCAGCTAGCCCAACTAATCAGAATTAAGTAAAGTAATCAAACCACTGATCATGGTCATAACAACCTCAAAAGCAGTCACAATTCACAGCCATAGCCAGGATCAATAAATCATGACATAGAAAATTAGTCCAGCCATCACAGAATTATTTATATACTCTTAAAGTTACTATATTATTTTAGAAAATCAGGTTCTCAAGACAGTTTAATCCTTTAAGTTCTAATCCTTCAATAACCACCAGATCAAATTTCAGCCAGTCATGAGTCAATTTCACAGCCATTCCGGTACATCGGATAACTAAAATCAACAGCAAGCACTTGTTTTCAACAATTAGAATATAACCACAACTCAACCAATTTAGCATAATTACATCAAAATCAAAAAATCAATATCAATCACAACAGCAACCAAAATTAATCTTATCAATTAATCACTTACAACAACAAAACCCAGTAACGTTCACAGCAACAGTCCACACTCAATTCATCAATTATCCATACGACATCTTTTCAATAATTAACCCAGCATATATCAATTTAATAAATTACACTAAACTAATCATTATTCACAACCACATTTAATTCCAGTCACAGCTCAAAATATTCACAACAACTAACAAATTTCAAATGCATTTCAGCTCATTCATGTCAATTAAGAAATTCTTAACCATTGTTAACCATTTGCACTTATTCAAATAACTTGGTGGGCATTCTAAATTAAAAATGTTAAATCCCCTACCTCAAAGTCGAAACTCGCAGAAATCATTAAACCCAGCAACTCCATTGGCAGTTCTAACATCCGTTCTGCTCTCTTAGCAGCTACCATGATGATTCTGGGCAGCTCCAGTGATGGTGAAAGGTCTCAGCTTCAGCCAAGCAGCAACAGTAACAATTCAGAGTAAAGCCGGAGCAACATCAACTCTAGCAGTGATAGTGGTGCTCTTCTCAGATTCCAAAAACAGGGGCAGAGCTCAGTGACAGTTATAGGTTCTTTCCCCACCATCGTGTTTCTCCCCACGGTAGACACAACAGTGGCGGCAGCGACTTCCACTGGCGGCGGCTCGGACGGCATCGGCGACAAGAGAGGCTTCAGCGATAATGACCAACTTCAACGGAGCTACTCTGCTGCATTCTCTTTGCTCTGCGAACTCCTATGTCTCCCTCTCTTCGTGCTCGTCGGTAGTGGCGATGAGGGCGACGGTGGCGGCGCAAGGATGGCAGCGACAAGGCTGGTTGTGGGCCTCTCTTGTTCGTGCGTCTCTCTCTCTTCGCGATTCTGTCCCCTCAACGACGACTTGTGGACGGATCGGCGGCGACGCGAGCTTATGGCTCCATGGACGGGACGACGCCGTGAAGCAGCTCGGCAGCGAGCTCCAGGGGGCGGCACTGACGGCGAACAGCCGCTGCTTCCTCTATTCTCTTCTCCGTTTCCTCACTCTCCCTCTCTGATTTCCCATTTTTGGAAGTTGCACTGAAGGGGGTGAAAGGGGATGGGGTGCAGCTGTGGTGAAGGGTGCTAAGGGTTAGGGTTTTTTGTGAATTTGGGAATTAGGGTTTTTGATTTTCAATTTGGGAATTAGGGTTAGAAATTAGAGATTTTATAAAAGAATATGGATAGATATGAATAGATATTTTGATAAAATTGGAGGGTAGGATAATTTTAAAATCAAGTATACTCTCTTAAAAATATTTAGGAAAATTATTTATCAACATATTGCTATGTTCAATCAATTATTTCTAATTTACATTATAAAATGAACAAGTTAATTATATTTTGCAAAGTACAATTTAAATTCAAATATCAATTTTCTAGATTAAATTATACAAATCTCTATTATTTTTCTATCTCTGAAACTTTAATTTCAATTTATAAAATAATTAATTATAATAAAAATTGTACATAAATATTAATTGACTTAAACTTAAAGTATTTATAAATATCAATCTAATCATTTCTAATAAAATAATTTCTAGGAGTTCAAATTAATAACATAATTCATTCAAAATAGAATTTATTTAAATTAAATTATACAATTCTTCTATTTTTTTCAATTATCAAAATTATAATTTCAATTATACCAAATATCTAATAAAGATTATATAAAAATTCTAATTAATTTAAACTTCAATTATCATGAAACTCCATTTAATTACCTTTAGTAAAATAATTTTCTTAAAATAAAATTATCATCAAATAAAATAATCACAAATAACTAATTATTTAATTTTCAAAATCTAGGGTTGTTACACACTTGACTAAGATCTACAAGATAACCATAACTTGCTTCAAATCACAATCCTCGTGGGATCGACCCTGACTCACCTCAGGTATTACTTGGACGGCCCAATGCACTTGTTGGTTCAGTTGTGCGAAGTGTAATTCCGCGCTACCAGCATTCCGCACTCTCATCATGAAGCTTTTGAATGTCCTCCTTCGTGAGTCTGAAAGGCATACCCAGCACATCGGAAGTTACCCGATAATAATTGTTGGGAATGCCTCCGGCTGGGTAAACAGGAACCCCAGCACCCTCTGGTCCCGCCGAACCATACCTTAACCAAAGGGGGCACCACTGTCAGCTTGCTCCCCAGATAAAGAAGCACACAAATTCTACACTAAAATCTACCAAATGTCTAAAAACTTCGGAAAATGGTGGCATCCCCTATTTTTCCTACCACTACCACACAAAAAATACCAAGAGCACGGAAGAAACAAAAGCGATACAATGCGCAAAATGCTAAAACTAATAAAGGCACCAACCTGTTTTCAGAGAAAGCGAAATGGCAAAGAAGCACAAATGTAGAAGAATGCAGCCGCCGACAGCCACCCAGAAATACAGCAGTGAGCTTTTTCAAACAAAGGAATATGTGAATGGTGTTCTGAGAATGACGAAAACAGAAGGAAGTAGTCACAAGTAAGTAAAAATAAAAACCCAACGTTTCAAGTAGGAATGCGGTGGGACGAGGGGCCGAAAGAGAATTTCATAACCTCTCTCCTTCCATTAAGTATCATTATAACACCTCAAAAGATGTAACGAAACCCTACCACCAAAAAATACAACGGACAGATACGGGAACGACCCCACACTCTGCCTATGAACTCCAGAAATTCCGAACAACGAGAAAATAAACTCGCTCATATTAGTGTCGAGACCAAGCTAGCTTGCTCCCACACTCCGGGAAAAACTGTTCTGGGCCTGGCACCCGGGTCCCCAAATGGGCAAACGATGGCCCGACTTCTAAGCCCTTATCCTCTCTACAGCCAAAACCAGCTAAAAAACCAGAAATTTTTAACCAACATTTGAATTTGAATATCTCCCTTATCATAGCCAAAAAGATAAGATAAGATAACTAACAAAAACTATATAAGGGAAGTCAAAGGCCCTCTCAAGTCTCAAGTACATTATTACACACTTATAACCCTAACCCTACATCTTAGATCTATTATGACTTGAGCATCGAAATATCTTTGCAGGTACCAGCCCCCGCCGCTCCAGAAGTCCGATCACGTCATCACCAAGACCGACAAGTTCTCGATCCTCCCCTCAATCTGTACCAGTAAAATTTAGTACAAAGTACCTGCAACTATTTATATACTAAATATGGTTAGGAAAATTTAATTAATTAAAAAATTATACACATATTAATATATAACTATAATTTTTACTTAATGATAAATGCTTGATCTAGTAAATAACATTAGAATAACGCTATGAGTTAAACATTTCCCAGCTACCTCTCTAGGAGAAATTGTTCATTTGCACCATTGCTAACAACTAACAATTTGTTCAGTGATTGAAACTAACCCCACTATATTTACAAAAACATTTATTCCTGAGGTATACGCTTCAAGCTCTCAACCTTTATTAGACTTGATTAAGTATCAATTTTACTTATCAATAATTCAAAGTGGGCATATATAAATCATAAATAATGTAAGCTGATATTTGGTCTTTCTAAGTTAACGTTTCTGCATTTACGTATAGTTTGATCAGAAACAATGCTACAATATCTTATACTATATATATGACGTAATCACTGTACTTTCCAGGCATATTTATTAACAATCAGCAGAAATTTTAAATGCTCCTCATTCGTTCAAGCCTAATCCATATCCATATGTATAGAGCTCCCAAATGAGCGGGTAGGCCAAATTTGAGTCAACTTGGTATCAGCAGTAAATTAAAACTAGAAAAATAGATTGATTCGCATTTTAAATAAATAAAAAAGATGTCAATACAACTTAATTTGTTCGAGCCAACAAATTAATTTCAACAATTTTTAAAAAAAAAGAATTACTATACAATGTTTTAGAATTTTTTTTTATTTGACATCTACACAAATAAAAAAACTAATCATAAATTTATATATTTTCAAAATAAATGATCTAATGCAAAAAATTAGTTAACACAAAAGACTTTATATACCAAGATAGGTGAACCAACCGTGGCTGTTCGACCAAATTTTTTAACTCGCGAGTTATACAAACCGAATAAGATTGATTCGTTTCTAAATGAGTTGTATGTGATTTAATTTTACTAACTTGAGTCATCTATTTTTTTACAAAAAATCTGAACCGAATCGTGAGTCGTGACTAGTTTTTAGGATTTTACATATGTATTGTTGAACTGCTAATTTTGTTTTTTTATCCAGTTTACTCATTTGTTTGGTAATGAAAGAATAGATAAAGTAATATTAAGAGACACAATTTTATTTAAATAAAATAGAATAGAAATAAAAAAAAGAGTAAATTTTTGCAGATATATTTTTTTAAAAAAATTGTCTATAAGCAAATTAATTAAAAAGAATTAGAATAAAGATTTGTTTTTTTGAGAATAATGTTAGATTAAATCTATGAGATGCATATGAGAGAGTTATGGACAACCGATTCTTCAATAAATACATTTATGCCAAATTAATTAGTAAATTAAACACAGGAAGAACATGCATATAATTATCCATGAAAAAAGGACAATCCCATCAAGTATTGATAATCTCATCATTTATTATTGCTATATCTTATTAGTTCATTTATGGCTGGAATATGAATAACCAACAGACATTGACGTTTCTAGCAATAAATTTATAAATATTATCTCTCATAATACCTTTGTTCCTTTGGACCATACTAGCTACACGAAATGGACAAAGTGTTATATTTTGAACTAAACATATATTATCTCTCAATGTACCTAGCTTGGTGTTTTTCCTCTATAACGATGATTTAGTAGCTGAGAATCGGGGGACCATGATGACTATGAAGAAAGTAAATGGATGTTGTTACATAACATGTGATCAACATTAATAGGGTGGGGTTTGGTCACAGCTACCACCCTCTTATGTATTACTCATTGGTTTATATACATATCCTTCCCCGACCTTGACATGAATCTTTATTTGGCATTTCTCAGTTTAAGTTTCTATCGAAAAGATCCATGTGACAGTGACACCGTAGCTAATCGAAAAGGTTAAGGCAATATAGGTAAAACAAACATCTAAGAGGTGTTTCCTTTTTTTTTTTTTTTTTTTTTAATTTCTATCTTGTATGTCCATTTAAAGATATTTAGTTAAAAAGTTTAGAGAACAAGTCCTTTTAATAATTAAATTAAACTAAACCAAATTCTATTACATTTGTTTTTCTTTTTTTTTATCAGAATTTACATGTCATCTTGTTTTTAATGTTATCTTCTTTTTTTCTCGTTTTTTTTTTATTTTTTTATGTGTTTTTTTCGTCTTTTCTTTATTGTTGTATATATTTTTCTTTTTATTCTTCATCTTCTCTTTTTTCTTTTGTATTTTCTTTCTTTCTTTTATGAAGAAGAATAATAAAAAATAGATACCAAAAAAAATTAAAAAATGCATAAAAATAAAACAAAAAATATATAAAACTTTTTGACGTAAGTATAAAAAGTTTTTGATGATACACAAAAAATTTTTGAAAAAAAAAAACAGAAATAAAACATATAAATTATTTTATGCTAAACACAAATTTTGCGACACAAACATAACTTTTTTGAAGGTAAACATACAAAATTTTAAGAGAAATTTAGAATGTAAACGCAGTAATGTATTAATGATAAATACTATAAATTGTTTGAAGGTACCCAATTTTTTAAGAGAAATATAGGAAGTAAACATAAAACTTTTTGAACGATAAGCACAGAAACTTTTTTAAAAGTAAACCCAGATATTTTTGCAGAGAAACAAAAAACAAAAAATACAAAAACTTTTTCTTACCAAAGCATATATATATTTTACGATGAACACATCATTTTTTAAAAGAAACATAAGAAACGCAATTTTTTTTTTCCAATGCACCAGAAACCTTTTAATTAAAAACAAAAATTTCATTCTTTTTTTTTTAATTACTATACTTATTGTTTCAAGGTAGGGTTACCTGAAACGTTGAGTCGGACCTGAACGTGAGGTCCAGGTCCCTTCAAGTTGCAGCGTTCGACTTGTTGATACTGAGATATTGCCTGTCCGAGTTCCTCGTGAAGTGGCGAGGGTGATACCTGCAAGAGACTCCGATGCTTAAGTTAGCAAGGGCTTTAAGTAGGTTGTTAGTAGAGTAGAACGTGAGTTATACCTGGGAGGTGCCAGCGTATTTATAATAAAGCCTGATGACCTCCCTGGGGGCGATAATCTTATCTTATCTTATATTTTGGAAAATTGTTGGGATCTTATCTTTTTAGTCACTACTTTCTAGAAGCAGTGACCTCGCTGTGTTGGGTGCTTGGAGCCTTGGGCTCTTTAGTTGATATCCGACCTCTTTCAAGAGGTCGGTTAGGGGTTGGAGGGCCCACCTCTAAGGCCGGCCCTTTCCTCTTTATGAGACCCAGCCTCATTCTTGGGGCAGGGTATGAATAGTGCCCCTGCTTGAGCTTCGACCTTTTCATAAGTCGTGCTCGAGCATTTCGCGGCTTCTTTTGTCGGACGCTTCTTTTCCGGGTAGGTCGGGCAACTGGCTTTTGTTGTTTTGAAATTTCAAATGTTACCCTGCTTTAAATGTGGGGCTGGATTGGCGCGACAGTTTCCTTGATTCTTGAGTGCGCTTTAAAGCTCTATTATTGGGTTTTTCATCGTTTATAAAAGCTCTGTGGATCTTGCTCTTCCTTCTTTCTCCACTTCTCCGATTCTCTTCACACTACAAGAAAAATACTCATTCAGGTACACTTGAAAAGTGTAGCCAAAAGTGAAAAAAAATGATGCCTTAGGCTACGGCTACGCTTTCTAGGCTACGGCTATGCTTTCTGGGATGATTCCTATTCGGCCGTTGCCTATTCTCAAAGGCTACGCTTTTCTGCACCAAGGGCTACGCTTTTGGCGTTTGGAAATAGGGTGCGCTTTTCAAGTGATGCTGTCCAGGACCAAAGGCTACGCTTTTCAACTTCCATTTTTACCATAATAGGCTACGGTTTTTAGTGCTACTGCATCACCTATAAAGCGTAGCCACATTGTATACCATAGCTACTCTATATAAGTGTAGCCTTAGGTCCCTCATTTTTTTTTTTAATTTTCTGTATAACCATAGTTACTCTATATAAGTGTAGCCTTAGGTTCCTCATTGTTTTTTTTATTTTCTATATATATATATATATATATTCTAATAATTTTTTGTACATAATATTTAGTAATATGATTACATATATAATTCTGTATTTTTAATTAAATGAGTTAAATATTATAAAATAAAAATAAATATATAATTATACTAAATAATTTCTTTAAATAATAAAAATTATCTGTAAATAAAATATATTTATAATGATCCAAAAGTACTAATATTCATACATCTCACACTAAATTAAACATAGCCATATCAAAATAGGCATGAGACCACTTAAAATTTACTACTAATACTCTACGAAAAACTAAAATATTATATTCTATACAAGTATCATCTAATAAAAGTAATTAGTCTACCATACTTGTATCAATTCTCAATATTACTCCATCTTAACCCATAAACTACAATGATAAACAGCTTAATCTTCATTATTATTCTCAATATTATCCTGCATAATTATATAGAAAAGTATTAGAAAAATATTTATAATAACATTCACAATTATAAAAATTAAAAAATCAAACTGAAAATAATTAGAAACCAAACTAAAAATAGTTGTATAAATTATTAAAACTATGTCAACTTCAAAAATAAAGTTAGCACAATTCTTGGTGCTACTTCAGTTAGCACAAAACTAGAATTACAACAACCAGAATTGCACAAACAATTTTCAGCTATAACAATACAATTTCAAGTGTTAAAGTATCAATAAAGCCAACAACATATGATTTTCAGCCATAGCAATTAACTTAACCATATGCAAATATAAGAGGTATAACATATTATACATATACCTAATATATTATACATATAAAAAAAAGGGGCAAAAAAAATCCTAATATATTATTATTTATTTTAAATAGGAATTCTAAAGTGTACTTTGGTTTTGGTTTTGCAACTGCGTTCTAAAAATTTAATTTTATATGATTTTTTAAAAATCGGCTACTGATTTAGTACACTTCAGAAAAACAGCAAGCAGTAACCAACTTAAAAAAATCATATAAAATTCATCTTTGGTTGGATTCTCCTAAAGTTTAGTGTGGTTGAACCAGACTTACCCATATTTCACCCAGTTCAAGTCCCAGGGCATTTTCACTTCTCTAGAAAAAGTTATGCCTCTCGAAATATGGTTTTATTTTAAGAAAAGGGTGCTGTCGCAGTAGTGAACAACCCTGCTTCCAGAAGACACAACTTTCTCTATAAAATTCGAATTGTCCTGAAATTTGGACATAAATTAATAGACATCCTAATATTTCATTCTTTTTTAGTTTCACCTCCAAAGAGTTTCAGAGTATTGAGATATGTGGTTTTGAAGTTGCTGTTCCAGAATTCGCACAGCATTGTTTCTGCAGAAAATAACCATTTTCTAAAAATCATATCTCCTAAACTACACATCGGAAAATTCTGAAATTTTAGGGGAATAATCTAGAAATCTTAAGGTTTCATATAAAAATAATTTCACTCATTTTGAGTGGCTAGATTGCTCCCAGTTTTGTTCACAAGTTGCTGCCTGAAATTGCATAATTCTGCAACATATAACCTCGGGTTTTGAGAGGTCAAAAATTGATTCCTAGCTTTTCACTCACTCTAACCTTGCATTCTAACTTTCTTTTACCTATTGTAACTTGTTGAAAATATTAAATCAGCCTCAAGTGCTCAGGATTAATAGCAGAGCATTGGTGGTGTATCATTGCATTGTGCATTAGCTATTTACCAAGTGGCGAATCCTTGAGAGCTACGATGAGACATGGTAGCTTAACTATATCAATTTTTCACATCTATTTTGAAGTAAATTTCCATGTTGTCTATAAGTCTCACTTTTCCAAACCATGCTGCAACACACAAGACAACAGGGCTGCCATTGATAAATTCCACTTTCTCCAAATTCTCTTGATCAACAATATGCTGAAAAGATGCATCTATCTAGTTAGCATGCATCTAAGTCAATGTCTTTTCACTATTCTCTCTATTTCTTGGGACAAAAGTGTCTTTTCAATGTTCTTAATTGATTGTTTGGAAGCCACAGTGTACACTACCCCCAAAGAAACTTTGGCATTACAGTAATGGTTGGGTAATGTATGGACAGAGACAGAGATAGTGAAGACCCCAAAAAAAAAATTATTTTTGTATCCTATTTGGTATTTGGTAGTAGTGAGGGATAGCGAAAGAAAACAAAAGAGACTTTTGCAACAGTGTCCAATGTCTCTATTTTAGAAGATACAGAAAATAATAGACTATTTTAAAACAGCAAGGCAAAATCCCAAAAGTTGAAATGTGATTACACTAACGGCATGACTCTAGAAAAGTGATGATGGATCTTGCTGCTAATTGAAATTGGTGCATAAAAAACAGCATTTTGAGTTGCATAGGTATTCTTTCAGTTTGCGTTACTCCCTCTATATATGTGTACCGCAAAGACAATTTTGTTCCACTACATGCATATGAGAAATATATAATCCAAGTATGAAATGTCTCAAAAAGTTATTTATATTCAAAATTTGTCCAACATTGTTATTTATAATAATATTTATAACCAAAATCATGTTAAATCGTCCAATGAACTCCCAGGATCACCCATAGAAAGAATAAGGACAACAGCAATAAAAGTAAATCCAATTTCCCTGACCAATTATACAACTAGGATATCTTTAGCAATAATCATATTGCACATCACTTGTAAATATCTAATAATATATTAACTGAGACTGAATGTTTTTGAAGTTGAATATGCAATTAAACTATAGAGATTATCTCATTAAATAATCCAAATTAATTAAACACAAGAACTCACCTCAGCATAATCAATCTGTCCACCAGCCTTAGTAATACATTGGACCACTAAGTTTCTCAACTTCTCACAATGCACCTGACCATCTGCTGCCGCTGACTTAGCTTGTAACAAAAATTTATTTATGGATAGTGCCTGCAACAGATGGAACGGGGAAAAAAGTTGTGTTAGTTTTAGTTATAAAGACTTTATAGGCTCAGCGTTACAATTATCATTACTATCATAACAAGTGCTTCATATTAAATACCATGACTACCATGAACTAATTAAAATATACATATCTGAATAAAATAAAATCATAGATTTTGCCTGTCTTTCGTAGAAAGGCGCACATTACGCGAACTCATTGCCAAGCCATCATTCTCACGTGTGATTTCAGAACCAACAATTTTAATGTTAAAATCATGGCCCTTGACCATTTCCTCATCGCGTCCTTGTTAGAGATCACCAGTGGCTCTTTGGATGCCATTCAGATAGCTGTTTGGAATTACTAATTATCTCAGTTAAGCGGAACTGCTCTGCTAGCTGGAATGCCAGTTCCCTAGTGGGCGTCACCACCAACGCGAACACACCGAACGGGTGCTCCGACAGGCGGTGGAGGACCGGGAGGGCGAAAGCGGCGGTCTTGCCGCTGCCAGTTTCATCGATGCCGAGCACGTGGTGGCCCTCCAGCACTCGCGGGATGCAGTGAGACTGAACACGCGGGGGACGCTTCAAACAGGACAAGAGAGCAAACATTGGCGAACGAGGGGATCGAGGGCCCTCGAGAACGACGAACCATGAGGATTGCGAACGACCACGACGAACCTAGTGCCGATCTTGAGCGTGACGAGCAGCGACGGTGAGATTGATGGCGGCGCGATGGAGGCTAGGGTTTTCACATCCTTT
The DNA here is from genome assembly GCF_059453495.1 of Arachis ipaensis. Lineage (NCBI taxonomy): Eukaryota > Viridiplantae > Streptophyta > Magnoliopsida > Fabales > Fabaceae > Arachis > Arachis ipaensis. The sequence goes on from NC_142444.1 coordinate 89,058,286, forward strand.
CAAGGGAGAGTTGCGAAGATGGACGGACGGCGGCAGAAGCACAACTAAGGGAGACGAGCAAACAAGTGAGACGGCGACAGTGGCGCACGACGACGGAGAGCACAACGACGGGGAGATTGGAGAAGCGACTAGGGTTTTGTTATTTGGTGCTTTGGTAGGTGAGAAAGAATGACCGAATGAGAGAGACAGGGAGTGCAAAGCTTCGATGATGAAAAGGAAACAAAATAAAATTTCACTAAGTGTCCTATGGCTATTTGGCGTTTTTATATTAGGCAACGCTTTTAAAGCGCATCCAAATCATAACAAATATGTATTCTTCAAAAGCGCTCTCTTTGGTATGAAAAGTGTACCCATAGATATTAACATAAGGCTACGCTTTATAAGTGACTTTTATTGTATCTAAGGCTACACTTTTTAAATGATGTCATAATTGTGTTTCCTATTCTCTTATAAAAAGGGAACACAGAAAAAAGCGTAGCCTACTCTATGAATAGGCTACGCTTTTCAAATGTAGTTTAAACAAAGTGTGGCTGAATGGGTGTTTTTCTTGTAGTGTCATTTTCCTTTCTTTGTGAAAAGAACTTCTCTCCTTCTCCATTTGTTTCCGTTTGCTCTGGTTTCCAAGATTTTCTTTATCTTGAGTTTTTCTAGAGGCTTCTTCTTTGAAGGTGATCGTTCGCGTTGTTGCTGCTTGTCGCGCTCTCCTTTTTCAACTCTCGCTCAGGTTGGTGCTTTGTTTTTCCATTTTTCTTGTTGCCTTTTGAATGATCTTAGTGGATGTTTGGACATTGGTGGTCGTCATGAATGCTGGTAGTGGTTTTGTTGCCTGATTCTGCTTTTTGATGTGATGCACGGAAATCTGTATTGCTACAAATTTTCTTCAGTAAGTATACCAAGTTGTCGTCAAGTAAAAACTCACAATAGAGTGAGGTCAAATTCCACAGGGATTGATTGGTTGAGCAACTTTTTTCAGAGGAGTGTTCTAGTTGAACTAAACAGATTTAAATTGAGATTTGCAGAAATTAAATTGGCAGGAAATGTAAATAGCAAGAAATGTAAATAACGGAAAGTAAATAGCATAATGTAAAATGTAGAAAGTAAATTGCAGAAACTTAAATGGGAATGGGGGTGATGAGCATAAATGTAAAAAAACAGAATATAAAGAATGGGGAGATCAGAAATGGGAAGCTCATTGGGTTCAGGAGATATTGCATTCTCCGAATCAAGTTCATTCTCATCTCTTCCCCAATCCATGCAACTCATTGATCTCTTGGAAATCTTAGATGATTGAATCCCAATTCCTTAGCAATTCAATCTCTTTAAGCTTAAACAATTGCCTAATTCCTTGATCTAATTGCTCATGGGAGGAGATGAAGTGCGATCACTGATTATACCACATGGTTTCCTAGATTAAAGCATTGGTTGAATTATATGTCACTATATCCATCCAACCCCCAATCCAGTCCAACATAAGAAAGCATTTGTAGCATGATTTCCTCATTCCTCTTCCAAGGATCAGAGGAAATTCAAGTATTAGCAATTTCTCTTCCAAGACAATTGCTCAATTGGATGAAGAGCGAAAGCTTTCAAGTAAATCAAAGAGAATGGAAAGAAGAAGAAGAAGAAGAATAAGAACTATAATTGATCCATTGAATTACAACAGAGCTCCCTAACCCAATGAAGGTGAGTTTAGCTCTTCATAGCTCTGGGAATGGAAGATGGAAAAGTAAAATACACTGAAAGTAAAATTGAATTACAAAGAAAAGTAAATACAGATTGTTTACAATCATGGATCCCCTAGGTCCCAATCTTTTTTTCTAGTTCAAAACTACCCCTATATATACTACTTTTCTAATCTTTAGTTAACTCTGCAACTCTCTGGATGTGGGCCTTTGAGCTTAGTTGAAGTAGTTACGATCTCAGTGGGCTTTGCTCAGCTTGCTGGGAGAGTTTGAATTGGGTGGCTTTCATGTTAGTCAGGCCGTTAGTGTGGTTAACGTTAAGTGTAAATTCCTGGTTAGAAGACATTAGTGACACTAACTTGGTCAGTAACATCTCCCAACCCTCTTGAGTCACGTTATCCCCACCGTTAGTGGCAATAATGTTGCCACTAACATAGCCTTTCCTAACACTCGAGCACGTTAGTGGTGCTAACTTCACCACTAACGTTGCAAACACCCTTTCCTCCACGTTAATGGCCTACGTTAGTGGCACTAACATGGCCATTAACGTGGGCAATCCTTGGCTCGAACACGTTAGTGGTGCTAACTTCACCACTAACGTTGCAAACCTCCCCTTTGTTCCACGTTAATGCCCACGTTAGTGGCACTAACGTGGCCCTAACGTGGGCTTCTTTGGTAATTCCTCATGTTAGTCGTGCTAACTTTACCACTAACGTTGCACAATTTTCCTTGTTCCATGTTAGTACCCACGTTAGTGGCACTAACGGGGCCACTAACGTGGGCTTATTTGGCCTTCGAACATGTTAGTGGTGCTAATTTCACCACTAACGTTGCAAGCCTGTCCCTTCTTCCATGTTAACGGCAACATTAGTGGCACTAACGTGGCCACTAACGTGGCTCTTCTCTGCTTCTTCTTACCTGAAATCAATCAAACAAAGTGCATACAAGTCTTGCTCTAAATCATGAGATGATGCATTATCCATCTTATCATTCAATCCTTGCATTATTCTCATGAAATTGTTTAGAATTCACAATGTTTGCTTGAATCAAGGTATGAATGCATATTCAACCAATTACTTGCTTATTGCCTAAGAAATTGCATGAAACTAACCTAAAACAAACTAAAAATGGATTGTGAAACTAGCCAAGATGTCCTGGCATCACAATACCAAACTTAAATCTTGCTTGTCCTCAAGCAAGTGATAGAACATCAGAAGAATGAAATGAAAATACAAGAGATACAAGTCCTTATTCAGAGAATTCAAATCCTTAACATAGCTCTGTTTTTGTTTTCTTTCCTTCTTTAGAGCTTGTTGCTTTCTGTAGCTAAGTGTTCTGTGTTGAGGCAACCCTTTAGGATAGGCTTTCAGTCAACACTCCCGAACCAGTTGGTTTAAGGTGCTAAGTGTTGAAACACCCCTAAGGACTTAATCACCCAAGTCTCTCCTCAGCACATACACACCACAGGTACATGGTTTGTTATTCATTCCTGAGACCTTGGTGTCCAGCACCTCTTTGGGTTACTAAATGTTTTGTGACAAGGTTGCTCTTGATAGTGGACTTTCAGTTGATAATCACGGGTTAGTTAAGCCAAGTTTTCAAGTGATGAAGTACTCCTAAGAACTTACTCATTCAAGAAGATCCTTGTACAAAAATACCACAGACACATGCCTCAAGGTTCAAACTATTGGTGCCTAGCTTTATTTCTTGCTCTTTTATTTCTTTTTCATTCTCTTTTTCTCTTTTTAGGATCTTATTATTCATTTAAGTCTCATAGAATGCACTTAAAGCTCATAATTCAAGAGATATCCTAGCCTTGTACCTTATTGATGAACCAACTTAGCTAGAAAATACCACCACAAACACTAGGATTTTGTTCTACAACATTAGATTTCACTCTTATTTTTCACAACATTTTCTTATAATTTTTTTTATTGAACTTAAGAACACAGCATACAATTCAAGGAATGATGCAGTGGGCTAAGCAACTAAGCTAGCAAGCAAGATAAGTAAACTAAATGCAATTGACTCATCAAATAAACTAGCAAGCTAAAGATGAATTCAAAGAAACTAAATGCAAAAACCGAAGTAAAATTTCTAAACGAACTATGGAAGTATGTTCTATTTCATACATGATTTTTCTTATTCAGAACTAAAGAAAGAAACTCCACCACCTTTCACTCTTTGATGTGCTTTCCCTTCTTGTTTCTCTCCTCTTCTTGGTTTCCTTCTTTTTGTCTGCTTGTTCCTCCTTGTATTCGTGCCATTCTAGCCTTCTTCCAATCCTCTAGTGCTTTTCTCACTGATTCATGGTTATACTCTGTTCTTTCTTTCTCTACCCATGCCAATTCATCATGGACCTCTTCATATCTTCTGATTCCTGGGTTCAACACGGGTAGCTGCCCAACCAAGTAACCAAGCCTAGCTTGAGTATTTATATCATACCCAGCTCTACTTAGATAAACTCCTTCTTGAAATATCCTATACTCATCAAATGCGTTCATATGCTCATGTTGCCTTTGATGCATTTCATGGATGTGTGCATCTTGGTGAGCTTGCATATGGATTAATTTTTGGATGGCTTCTTGTTGTTGAGCTTGTCTTTGGTTTACCATGTTGATGGATTCACCAAATTATTTTCCTTGCTCGAGTTGTTGCTCCATGAATTACTTCTGCCACTCTCTTTGGTGATCCATCATTTGGGATTGAAAGTTCTCTTGTTGGTGCATCATTTGCATTTGGAGGTTTCTCTGCTGCTTTTGGCTTTCTAGATATTGCCTTGATAAGTGATAAAACCCAATTTTATGGTTTATCTTGTGCTTAATTTGGGGGATTTTATCACCTTTTCCCACATTTATTCAATAAAATAGCATGGTTTTGCAATTCTCCCTTGAATTGTGCTTAAGTGTAAAAACATGCTTTTTAGGCCCTTAAATTGGTGATTTTAATCCACTTTAATTCCATTCGATGCCTTAATGTGTGTGTTGAGTGATTTCAGGTTCATAGGACAAGTATTGAATGGAAGGAGTGAGGAGAAAAGCATGCAAAGTGGGAGAACTCATGAAGAAATGAAGGAACCGTAAAGCTGTCAAGTCCGACCTCTTCGCACTCAATCGACCATAACTTGAGCTACAGAGGTCCAAATGAGGCGGTTTTAGTTGCATTGGAAAGCTAACATCCGGGGCTTCAAAATGATATAAAATTTTCCATATGTTACTTCGAGCTCAGGGGCGCGCACATGCCATGTACGCGTGCGCGCCGATGCTACCGTGGCCCACTAAAGTGAATTCGCCCCCAGCGATTTCTGAAGCACTTTGGGCCCAACCCAACTCATTTCTAATGCTATTTCATGCAGAATTCAAGCTTGGGTAAAGGGGAGAGAAATTGTTTAGCAGCTTAGCATCATGTAGCTTAGTTTCTAGAGAGAGAAACTCCCTCTTCTCTCTAGAATTATGTTAGGATTAGGTTAATCTCTCATAGATCCATGTTTAATTCCTTGCTTTCATCTTGTTTCTTCTACAATTTCTTGTTCCTATTACTCTATTCTTCTTAGTTCTCATGCTAATTTTACTTTTTATGCTCTTTTATGTTCATGGATGTTCATGTTGAATTTGATTTTCTTTTAATGAAATTTATGTTTGATGTTTCTTTTATTGATGATTTGAGTTATGATCTTATTTTTCTTGTAATTGGTAGTTGATAGATTTACTATTCTTGCACTTTTACCATGCTTTCCTTTTATGGCTTCCAAGTGTTTGATAAAATGCTTGGTTGGATTTTAGAGTAGAATTTTGTGCTCTTGGCTTGGGAAGGTAACTTAGGAACTCTTGAGTTACTAATGTCCAAGTGATTGATGATTGGGAGCCATTAATGCTAGATCTCACCAATTGATTAGGTGTAGAACTAGGACTTATGGACTTGGATTGATATAGCTCACTTGACTTTCCTCTACTATTAGTTAAGGGTTAACTTAGTGGGATTGATCCTTGCCAATTCTCATGTTGTGGTTAGTGATTAGGATAGAGATCCTTGACCACCTAACCTTGCCAAAATTGGATAAAAGGTAGGCTATTTTGGGTAAGTGAGCTATTTGAACAATGGCCTCAATCATATAAATGCATGTATACACAAAATAATGGACATAAAGAATCAAACAAATCAAAGATTACAATCATAGGAAGAGAATAATGCACACAAGAATGAAAATAAGTGGTCATGTATGATGTGACCACACATTTATGCTCAAATCTCACATGCTTGTGTTCTTAGCTCAGAAATCATGTTCCACAAAGTATATAATTCAAGCAAGTTCTAAAAATTTTTTTTTTTCAATTGGGGTGCCCTATAGATAAAATTCTTGGAAAATATCATGATTTTGACTAAGCTTATTATATACATATGCAAAATAAGAAAGTGCAACTAGGAATCCTAAAATGAAATGCAAAAGTGTTGGAATTAGAAACTTGTCACCCAGAAAATGCCGAGCGGTCGGACGACCTCCCCACACTTAAAGGTTTGCACCGTCCTCGGTGCATCCAAAGATGAACAAGGGGGTACGACGACTTTCCTAGTTGCTACCTTCAGTTGGTAGGTCAACCGATGCTGCGTGTTCTTCTCTCGCTTCCGTTTTTGCTTATGATGACTCATCCTGAACATAGAAAACAAGAGATAATAAGACAAGTAAATGCACAAGCAAGGAAGCATGCATTGTTGGAATGAGGTAAATCACTAGAATTGAGTGAGTGAATTAGTGTGACATTAATGAAAAATATGTGTGTGGGTCCTAACTTGAATACGGTTTAGAACTCACACCTTAGTATTTAAAAATCATGTCACAATTATACAAAATAAAACATGCACTTCACTCATTCTAGTGTGCTTGAGATACTTTAAAAGACTTGTAGGTTAAGTCAACCACATAAGTAGTGAAGAGGCATGAAAGCATTCAAGCAAAAATCAAGCAATTGTGAAATTGGATATTGCATGGACATTGATTGATGTGTAGGTAGACTTAGTGAATAAAATGGTATAAGAAACTCACACAACAATCAATGACACATATTGAAGTTGTTGCAACACCTAAGTGGCATAGAGGTGAAACACATAGATGCTATGGAACTTAGAAAAAAGGATATAGAAGTCAAAAATCAATCACATAGCAAGCATGGTCCACAAAGCTTAGAAAGCTCAAAAATATGTCGCTAGGTCAGCTTTCGATCCAATTTCACAATTTCAAAAATCTCAATGCATGAAATAGGTGATGACCAATTAGAACAAGCATCCTAAAAAAAATGCATTGATAATGTACAATTGCCTAACAATAGATGATGAATGCATGGTGGCCAAAGCATGCAATTCAAAGAGGTAAGATGCATGAAGGCAATATAACAAGTACTTGGTATTCCAAAGTGTTGAACATGAAAAATTCCAAACCAAGTAACCAAATACAACATCAACAAAGAAATCCAACAATGACAATTAACAATAATGATGTTAAACTAACATCCTATTAGTAATAAGCAGTAGTAAATGGTAAATAAGATTAGTAATCCAACACTTATAATGGAAAACAAAAATTAAACTAACTAACTAACTAAAAGAAATGGTGTTATATGATGCTTGGTAGTGTTGGATGATGATTGAAGGGTGGAAAGAAAAGAGAAGAAGGAAATAAATGGAAAGAGGAAAAGAAAAGAAGGTGAGTGAAACAGGGCAATCCACGCGTGCACGTCATGTGCGCGTAAGCGTGGATTGATGAAATGGAAGCGACGCGTACGCGCAGCTGACGTGTACGCGTGCATGGCAAATTAGAGAGTCGACGTGGATGCGCAAGGTACGCGTTCGCGTGCCCTGGGGCACAAAGTTGGCAAACTTCAGGCACAACTCTCGGGTGAATGTATGGAGGGGGTGGAAAAACTCAATCCACACGTACGCGTACATGGCGCGTCTGTGTGGATGGCCGAAATTGCTTGATTCATGCGTACGCGTGGAGTGCACGTGCGCGTGGGTGGTGCTCTGTTTTTCAAAATTTTTCTACGTTTTTGCACCAAACCAAGCATTCCAAACCTCCAAACAACTACCAAAACATCATAAAACCTTATTTGACCTACTAGACTCCCAATTAAACTCAACTAATCAAACAAAACATGAAATTAAATCTAAATTACCAATATTTACAAAGAGGAAAATGAAAGGATATTACCATGGTGGGTTGTCTCCCACCTAGAACTTTTGTTTATTGTCCTTAAGTTGGACTTATGGGGAGCTCCTCATCAAGGTGGCTTGTGCTTGAATCCATCCTTGAACATCCACCAATGCTTGGACTTCTATTGTGCTTCATCATTCAAGGTTAATACCTCCAAGCCTTGATGGAGTTCTTCACAAACCATAGGCTCCCAAAGTTGATCTTCCTTGTGCGATCCGGGATCCCACACTTTGTTTTCACACCCATCCTTGAGTTGATCATGGTGATTTCCTCCGGGTGACAAGAGAGATGAATCCTCATGGAAGCACCAAACTATCCTCCTAGACCCATCCAATTGAGCACTAGTCAAACCTTTATTCCTTGAAGCTTCAACCATAATGAGCCTAGACTTACAACGCCAACCACAAAACATCTTTCTTTTACGCTTCATCCCACAAAGCATCCTAAGTTGACCATCCTTTTCAAGAAGCCATATTCAAGTGGGATAATAAAGATAATAGAAATGAGTTTCATCAACTCAAATGAAGGTGTAGATGGCAACCTAGGCAAAGGTGATTCCAAGGGTCTTGACAAGGCGTATTCAATTCCCATCCTCCTTTTTTCTAAGGACTTCCACCTCTCCACAAGATCTCTTAATTTCAATCCTTTGTTCAACAATTTTATCTAAACATTTTCCCTTACTCAAATTATAAATGGAAGGATGAGAGAGATTTACCTCCACATTGCTTTCAAATCCAATGGGGAAAGGTTCTTCATGTTCAAAGGATTCTTCACCACTAAGACTTGGTGCTTGATCTTCCTCACCAAGGAAACTGAATTCTTGCTCTATCCCATCCAAGGCTTCATATGGAGTATGCCTCGGAGGTTGTGCACATTCCTCTTTAGCATCAAATTCAGTTATTTTGGAGGGGTTTTCTTCAATCCTAGACTCCCAAGGTGGTTCCGAATCTCCTAAGTCTTCAACCACTTCTTCCTCTTCTTCAATAATCTCTACCTCCTTCTCTTGTTGCATTTCTTGCTTTAACTCCTCTTCTTCACCTTGGAGCTTCAAGTTCACTCCCTCACTAAGCTCCTTGGTTGCTTCTCCACATTCCACAATGGAAGTGCCTTGATCGCATAGGCTTAGGCGGGATGAGACTATGTTGCCAATGGCTTCCACCATGATAGCCGATTTTGCTCTTAACTCCTCAAATTTCTTTTCATCCTCCTCATGTTGCCTTAAGATATGAGATTCAAGATCCCTTAATTCTAGCATGAAGGCTTCATCAGGAGGTGATGGTGGAAGAGAGGGTTCATTGTTTGAGGGAAATTTATTATAGTCGGAAGGTGGTTCTTCTTGGTAATAATATGGAGGGGGCGGCTCTTAAAAATGTTGATGTTGGAGTGGTGGTGGCTCTATGTGTGGTTCATATGGCTCATATGGTCGTTGATAGGATGGATATGGATTAGGGTCATATGAAGATAGTTGGTGAAAGGTGGCTTGTGAGTATGGTTGATGGCTATGTTGAGGATATGGCTCATAGGTGTATGGTGGTAGTTCTTGGAAGTCACAAGGGGATTCACCATAACCATTGGATTGGTATGCATCATAGAATGGCTCTTCTTCATAGTGCATTGGTGGAGGTTGTTGCCAAGAGGATTGATCATATGCATATGGCTCCTCCCACCTTTGGTTATCCCATCCTTGATGCACATCTTCATTGAAGTTCCCATTTCCTACAACATAGTTGTAATCACACTCATAGCCAAAGTGAGAATTCATAGTGAAAAGTAAAAATAAGAAACAAAAGCTAACAAGAAATAATGAAACAAAGTCCTAGAACTAGCAAAAACTAACAAGCAATCCAAAAATCAAGCTATTCACAATATTCATATATATACAATAACCAATAACATAACACCATTGCAACTCCCCGACAACGGCGCCATTAATTTGACACAAAAATCGTTGTCGGTCTAGATTTTCTTCTTATAGAAAAGAATTACTTCGTTGCAAGCATAGCTCCAAACCAACAAACAACTCTCACATCAAATTAAAATATGAGTTGTGTCACGATTAACAAACCCCAAATGAAAATTAACCGAAGTACTTAGACTCCGGGTCGTCTCACAAGGAATTGCAATGAAGTGCTCAATTATTGGCTATGAAGATCAAGGGGGGTTTTGATTGATAAGAGGGCAAGAAATTAAATGACAAGGAAAGTAAATCAAGCAAATAACTAAAGAAAGCAATTAATAAAGAGAGACATTCATGGCAAGTGTTGAGATCATAGGCTTTCTATCCTAGTTATGCAATGATTAATTCATCTTATTTAGTCAACTCCAACAAATAGGGAGAAAGTCAAACAAGACTAATCAATCATACCACAATAATAACAAGAATTTATCTTATTACGTCATCTCCAACATTGGAAGAAGGTATCATATTATCTTCCATGAGAGAAAGTCTAATAAGACTAGCTAATCTCAATCCAAAAGTCCTAATCAACTTACTAATTAAATTAGCAAAAGATTAGCGTCAATGGAAACAATATTAGCTAACAACTCTAGATCACCAACATAAGTTGGGTTTTCATGACTCAAGATTGCCCAATTACTCTTTCCAAGCCAAGAATGCTCAAAATCTACTCTAAAGCCCAACCAAGCATTTTGTCAAACACTTGGTGGGTAATAAAGGAAAGCATGGTAAATGAGCAAGAATAGTAAATTCTACCAACTACCAATTGCAAGAAAAGTAAATCAACAACTCAAATCATCAATAAAAGAACATCAAACATTAAATTTCATTAAAGAAAAGATCCAAATCCAACAAAGAGTTCATGAACATAAAAAAAAAAGACATAAGAGTAAAATTGACAAGAGAACTAAGAAGAATAGAGTAGTAGCAACAAGAAATTAACAAGGGAAAACTAAATCAAAACAAGAATTAAAAGTTGGATTTGAGAAAATTAAACCTAAATTACCCTAAATTCTAGAGATAAGAGAGAACTTCTCTCTCTAGAATTCTACCCTAAAATATGATGAAAAACTAAACTATGACTACTTCTCCATTCCCCCCCTCCCTCAATCCTTGGGTTCAATAGCAGAGTTGGATTGGGCCCAAAATGAGCTAGAAATCGCTGGGGGCGATTTCACTAAAGTAGATCCACAAGCAACATCGGCGCGCACGCGTACATGGCGCGTCCCTGAGCGCGAAGTAACATATGGCAAATTTTATATCATTTCGAAGCCCCAGATGTTAGCTTTCCAACGCAACTAGAACCACCTCATTTGGACCTCTGTAGCTCAAGTTATGGTTGATTGAGTGCCAGAAGGTCAGGCTTGACAGCTTTACGGTTCCTTCATTTCTTCATGAGTTCTCCCACTTGCATGCTTTTCTCCTCACTTCTTCCATTCAATACTTGCCTTATGATCCTGAAATCACTCAACAAACACATCAAGGTATCGAATGGAATTAAAGTGAGTTAAATTTAGCTATTTTAAGGCCTAAAAGCATGCTTTCACATTTAAGCACAAATCAAGGGAGAATTACAAAACCATGCTATTTCATTGAATAAATGTGAGAAAAGGTGATAAAATCTCCCAAAATAAGCACAAGATAAACCACAAAATCAGGGTTTATCAATAAGCTATCAATGGCCTCTTGAATTTGGCTCATGTCTAAGGTGATTGGGACTTGTCCTCCTGATGTTTGTCCTTCCAAGGCTTGTGGCACTGCTCTTTTCTTTCTTTGGGGTCTTCATTGAGCTTGAGCAGGTGCAACATAATTCATTCTTCTAGGAGTAATTAGTTGACCAACCGTTACCCACTTAGTGTCATCGTCCTCAAATACCACCTTAGCCCTCTCACACAAGCGAAAGATTGTGATAGGGTAGCCAAGCCGAGCTTCAAAATCATTATTCTCGGCCATTTTTTTAATACCTTGTGCTATGAGTTCATGAACCTTGATTTCTCCCCCTTTTAGTATGTAATGCACCATAGTTGCTCTATTAATATTAACCTCCGAGTTGTTCGAACTAGCAAGAATGGACCTTCTTACTATTTCGAACCATCCCTTGGCCTCTGGGGGGAGGTCTCCTCTCTTAATGAACTTGGGTGCTCCATTGGAGTCCCTCACCCAATCGGCCCCTATGACACAAATATCATTTACAATTTCATCTTGGTTAGGATCACCACTTATCCTTGATTGGTAACTTTCTTCCTCAAATGGTACATCTTGTAGCTTGAGTACTCTCATGATGGACATTGGACTAAAATCCACCACCACTCCCCTTACATAACTCTTGTAGGAGTCATCATTCTTATCTTGTCGAACTGCATTTGCATAGAATTCTCTAACAAGAGTTGCACTCACCTTTGTAATTGGATCACAAAGGAGTTTCCACTTTCTCCTTCCAATTTTCTCCCTAATTTATGGGTATTCATTCTCCCTGAATTGAAAGGCTAGCTCGTGTACTATCTCCTTGTCTGCCATCCATCCGAATTGTAATGCATGGTGCAAGGTTCTGAATTTCCTTTCATCAAAGGGATGTTGCTCCATAGGTTCCTTCCCCTTCCTTCTCTTGGAGCTTGATGATGCCATAGGTGAGGAACCGAATACAAGGCTATAGAGGCGGGTGGTGAGTCAAGTAAGTGAGGTGAGTATAGTTTGAGGAAGGAAAGAGATGAGTGATCAAGATGCTAACTATAAGGGAAAGGAGTGGAGATTCAATGATAAATGGTAACAAACGGTAAAAGGAAATGTAGGTAGCTTGTAATAAAATGAAGTGTGAAAGTAAGCAATGGGTTTGGTTACATGAAGTGTAGACTATTTATTTGCAAGATGGTGGATGAATGAAAGGTATAGATTAATCTTGTATGGTGAGAATGGATAGTGTATGTGTGAAGTAGCTATGAGCACAAGGATCACCATTTTATGAGGTGGTTGGGTTCGGTCTTCAAGGGTGAAGGTTATGACACATTGAACTATCCAGTACTTGCATGGTAACATTTCCCAAGGAACACCATTCAAAGACATGTGCCTAGCTTTCCATGAGGTGGCCGAACTACTCCCTTCTTCATTGTCTTGTCATTTCCATCCAATTCTTCCTTCATTTCCTTCCTTTATTTACCTATGTAAAATAGTAAAAGAACAAAAGTTAAATTCAGTTGATGGCGGGAATAGAAATGTGTCTAACTACTTTTTGAATTTTTATTAACTAACTAAGAAAAACTAAGTGCCACTCATGAATTAGAATCAATTTGACTTCCTATGAGTTATGCATACAACATTAGTGAACACCAAACTTAGTTTGTGATCATGTGGTGCAAGCAGAATTTGATCAAAGCTACTAAGATGTACATGATGTGATTCTCATGTGTCTTCTTAGTGTGCCTTGCACACCAAACTTGTTGCTCACTATGTGTTGCATGCAAGAATTCAATTGAGTGCTTGTCAAACTTGAATCGATCATCATGAGTACTACTTTATTAACTACAATCAAGATACAACTAAAAGGATATAAAGCATGGGTTGCCTCCCATGAAGTGCTTCTTTAACGTCATTAGCTTGACGGTTAGCCTTTGTCAGGACGGTTGGTAATGTTTCAGATCTTCTCCTCTCACAGTGAATCTATCTCCACTTGCTTCTTTGAGAATCTCTACATGCTCAAAGGAAAGGATTCTGTTGACTGTGTACACTTGAGGTAGCTGAGATGGAATTATAGGAAGATAAGGTGGGATTAGTGGCTGGTGGATTGATATTACTTTATCCCCTGGAGAAAAATTCTCTGTAGGGATTTTCTTGTTTCTCCATCCCTTTGGCACCTTCTTCCCAATTCGCTTCTCTCCTTCAAGTGGTGCTTTGGTGATTCTTGTGTCAGGAGGGTCCTTGTTGATTGTCCCTTTTGGATTTTGTGGTTTTAGCTCCTCCTTGGGCTTCTTGGATTGTTGTATCACTTAAATTTCTTGTTTTTCTCCCTTGTGATCATCCGTCATGTCTTTGTTCTCTTATTCAGATTCATGTGAGGGCTTGAAGACATGAAAGGTGAGTTGTTCATCATGTATTCTCAATATTAGCTCCCCTTGCTCAACATCGATGAGTGCCTTGGCTGTTGCTAAGAATGGTCTCTCCAGAATGATTGGATGAAGGTAGCTTTCTTCCATTTCAAGAACAACAAAGTCTGTAGGGAGGAAGTACCTCCCTACCTTCACTAGCACGTTTTCAACAACTCCTAGTGCTTATTTTTGGATTTTGTCAGCCAGTTGAAGGATTACGTTTGTGGATTTCAACTCATTGATTTGCAGCTTCCTCATGAGAGACAGGGGCATTAGATGTATACTCGCTCCAAGATCACAAAAACCTCTGTCAATTATTGTGTCCCCTATAGCACAAGGGATGTGAAAACTCCCCGGATCCTTCTTCTTTGTAGGCAAGTCCTTCAGGATGAGAGTATTGTTCTCTTTAGTCATCACTATTGTTTGCCCACCCTTCTTGGTTAGCAATTCCTTCATGCACTTGATATATGAAGGCATATATTAGAGGGCTTCAATGAAGGGAATGTTGATATGAAGAGACTTAAATACATCCAGGAACCTAGAATACGTCTTCTCTTTCTTACCACCCTTGAGTCTCTGAGGGAATGGTGCCTTTGGCACATATGGCTTCAAGGTTTCCTTCTCCATTTGGTCCTTCCTTTGTGCAAGGCTAATGACTTGCTCTCTCCCTTCCAATTTCTCCTTTGGAACCCCTTGGTTGTGCTCTGTTGGCTTATTGATTTCTTCCTCCAAGGTCTCTTCATTTCTTAGACTAATTGCCTTACATTCTTCCCATCTCACATTCTTTGTTTCTCCTCTTGGATTCTTCTTAGTGTCACTTAGAAAACTGTCAGCGGATTTAGGGATTTGTTGAGAAAGGAATTCTACTTGGGATTTAAGCTTCTTGATGGCATCTCCTTGGTTCTTCATATTAGACCTTACTTCATCCTTGAATGCTTTATTGTCTTGAAACTCCTTGCAAAGATTTTCAAGCAAGGCTTCAATCCAGGAGATTCTATCCTTAGATGGTGATGGTAGGTTGGGGTTTGGAGGCTGAGGATGGCTATTTTGGGCTTGGTATGGAGGGTGGAAAGAGTTGTTGTGTGGGGGTTGGTATGATCTTTGGTTGGAGTGTTGGTAAGTGGAGTTGTTGTAATGGTTGGAGTTTTGGGGCCTAGGATCTTGGTTCTGGTTTAGCTGGTTTCCCCACCCAAAGTTTGGGTGGTTCTTTCAACCAGGATTATAAGTTTTGGAGTGTGGATCATATGGTTGTCTTGATGAGTTTCCAACATAATTGGCTTGTTCCCAATCACCTCCTTCCTCTTCATTCACTCCTTCTTGAGCTGGTGGTTGAGCTTGGACTGCTGTAACTTGGTTCCTCTCTATCTGCTTGGTGAGATCTGCCAATTACTTGGTAATCAACTTGTTTTGAGATAGCAATGCATCCATGTGACTCAGCTCCATCACCCCTCTGTTGGTGCTCCTATCTGAGGCATAGAAGTACTCATTATTAGCCACTGTTTCAATGATATCAATGGCCTCTTCTATGGTCTTTTTGGTATTGAGAGAGCCTCCTAAAGAGTGGTCTAGGGCCTTCTTTGCTTCCCTAGAAAGATCTTCATAAAAAATGTGTAGCTGCACCCATTCATTGAATATGTCAGGTGGATATTTTCTTGTTAACTCGTTGTATCTCTCCTAGGCTTCATACAAAGTTTCTCCATCCAGCTGCCTGAAGGTTTGCACCTTCTTTCTCAACTTAATTATCCTCTATGGAAGGTAAAACTTTGTTAGAAACTTGTTGACAACATCCTTCCAGGTGGTAAGGCTTTCCTTAGGAAATGACTCGAGCCACTTAGATGCTTTATCCCTAAGAGAAAAGGGAAACAAAAGCAATCTATAGGTGTCAGGATGAACACCATTGATGAGTATTTTCGGAAAATGAATTCCAAACACACAATCTAACCGGCAAGTACACCGGGTCGCATCAAGTAATAATAACTCACGTGAGTGAGGTCGATCCCACAGGGATTGAAGGATTGAGCAATTTTAGTTTAGTGGTTGATTTAGTCAAGTGAATCAAGTATTGGTTGGGTGATTTGTGATTGCAGAAACTAAATTGCTTAAAATGTAAAGGGAGAGGGGTAGATTGCAGAAAATCAAAGAGCAAAGAAAGTAAATGAGCTGAATCTTAAAGAACAAGTAATGTAAATTGCAGAAACTTAGATTGCAAGAAATGTAAATGGCTGAATCTTAAAGTGCAAGAAATGTACATTACTTGAATTATAAAGGGGATTGGGAAGTGGGTTTGCAAAATTTAAACAAGGAAGAGTAAATTGCACTAAACTGAAAAGTAGAAGAAGAATTGAATTGAACCGGATCTAGAACGAAAATGTAAATGAACTTGAAAAACATTAAACAGAGAATTTAAAATGAAAACTCCAGATCTCAGGACCCAAGAGACTAGATAACCGAGTCTAGATCTCAATACCTTCCTAGATCCAAATGTAGAATTCAATTGCAAGAAATAAAGAAAAGTAAATTGTAGAATGAGTAGAAGAAAAGGCAATAAACAGAAATTGAAATTCAATTATGCAGTAAATAAAACAGAGAGATCTCAGGATGAGATTGAAACAGAATTCCTTCAATTCTCCAACCCAAGATCCAAGACAAATTGTAAATGAAATTGAAAGCAAGAAAACTAAGAGGAAGAGAATTCAATTCTCCTTCCCCAAGACTCAGAATCTCCAAATAACTCCTAACCAAAAGCTTTCCAAAACTCTCAGCAAAACGAAAAGGAAAGCTCTCTGAAAACTTAAATCCTAAGCTATTTATACACTTTCTTCAAATGGTCTACAAGCCTTGAATTGGGCCTTTGCTCTTGATGGAATTGGGTTGATAAAAGCCTCTGTTGATTGCTCTTGGAGTTGGAGAGAAACCCATTGTGAACCGGGCCATGAATCATAAAAGCTTGAGTCAAAGTTTGAGGCAAACTTTGGCTAAAGCTTTTCATATCAGCTGCCCCCTTTTGCTGCTACCAACGTTTGGGCTAAAGTTTGAGGTCAAACTTTGAGCCAAACATTGAGCCTTCTTGTATGCCTTGTGGCGCCAACGTTTGCCAAAAAGTTTAAGGCAAACGTTGGCGCAAACTTTTGCTCTCCTGGGTGTGTTGATGGTGGCGCCAACGTTTGCCAAAAAGCTTGAGGCAAATGTTGGCGCAAGCTTTTCTCCTCCAGGGTGTTGGTGTGTGGTGCCAACGTTTGCCAAAAAGTTTGAGGCAAACGTTGGCACAAGCTTTTCTCCTCCAGGGTGTTGGTGTGTGGTGCCAACGTTTGCCAAAAAGCTTGAGGCAAACGTTGGCACAAGCTTTTGCTTCTTCCAGGGAGATTTCAACTTTTCCAAAAGTTTGAGCTAAAGTTTGAGGCAAACTTTGCCTCAAGCTTTTTGTTCTCTCTTGCTCCTAGCCATTCCTTCTTTCTTCAACCTTCTTCAAAGCTCTTTTCCCCTATCATCAATCAACCAAACATATCAAAGCTATGCTCAAAATCATGAGATTGTTATTCTTTCATAGTATATGACAATTATAGCACAAAATCTCATGAAATTGCATTAATTCTTCCATGGTTGATTGAATCAAAGGAAACATGAAATTCTACTCAATTGGCTTACTGATGAGCGGATAATTTATACGCTTTTTGACATTGTTTTTAGTATATTTTTAGTAGGATCTAGTTACTTTTAGGGATGTTTTCATTAGTTTTTATGTTAAATTCACATTTCTGGACTTTACTATGAGTTTGTGTGTTTTTCTATGATTTCAGGTATTTTCTGGCTGAAATTGAGGGACTTGAGCAGAAATCAGATTCAGAGGTTGAAGAAGGACTGCTGATGCTGTTGGATTCTGACCTCCCTGCACTCAAAGTGGATTTTCTGGAGCTACAGAACTTGAAATGGCGCTCTTCCAATTGCGTTGGAAAGTAGACATCCAGGGCTTTCCAGCAATATATAATAGTCCATACTTTGGCCAAGAATAGACGACGTAAACTGGCGTTCAACGCCAGCTTTCTACCCAAATCTGGCGTCCAGCGCCAGAAAAGGAGCCAAAACCAGAGTTGAACGCCCAAACTGGCACAAAAGCTGGCGTTCAACTCCAAGAAGGACCTCTACACGTGCAACACTCAAAGCTCAGCCCAAGCACACACCAAGTGGGCCCTGGAAGTGGATTTATGCATCAATTACTTACTTTTGTAAACCCTAGTAGCTAGTTTATTATAAATAGGACCTTTTACTATTGTATTAGGTATCTTTTGATCACCTTTTGATCCTTTGATCATCTTTGGATGCCTGGTTCTTAGATCAGAGGGGCTGGCCATTCTGCCATGCCTGGACCTTTCACTTATGTATTTTCAATGGTAGAGTTTCTACACTCCATAGATTAAGGTGTGGAGCTCTGCTGTTCCTCAAAGATTAATGCAAAGTACTACTATTTTCTATTCAATTCATCTTGTTTCGCTTCTAAGATATTCATTCGCACTTCAACCTGAATGTGATGAACGTGACAATCATCATCATTCCTTATGAACGCGTGCCTGATAACCACTTCCGTTCTACATCAGATTGAATGAGTATCTCTTAGATCTCTTAATCGGAATCTTCGTGGTGTAAGCTAGAATGATGGCGACATTCAAGAGAATTCGGAAGGTCTAAACCTTGTCTGTGGTATTCCGAGTAGGATTCAATGATTGAATGACTGTGACGAGCTCCAAACTCGCGATTGCAGGGCGTTAGTGACAGACGCAAAAGGATAGTAAATCCTATTCCAGCATGATCGAGAACCGACAGATGAATAGCCGTGCCGTGACAGGGTGCGTTGACCATTTTCACTGAGAGGATAAGATGAAGCCATTGACAAGGGTGATGCCTCCAGACGATTAGTCGTGCCGTGACAGGGCATTGGATCATTTTCCCGAGAGATGACCGAAAGTTGCCATTGACAGTGGTGATGTATCACATAAAGCCAGCCATGGAAAGGAGTAAGACTGATTGGATGAAGATAGCAGGAAAGCAGAGGTTCAGAGGAACGAAAGCATCTCCATTCGCTTATTTGAAATTCTCACCAATGAATTACATAAGTATTTCTATCCCTATTTTATTATATTATTTTCGAAAACTCCATAACCATTTGATATCCGCCTGACTGAGATTTACAAGGTGACCATAGCTTGCTTCATACCGACAATCTCCGTGGGATTCGACCCTTACTCACGTAAGGTATTACTTGGACGACCCAGTGCACTTGCTGGTTAGTTATGCGAAGTTGTGAAGATATGTTTAGACCATGGTCCTGTGCATCCGTTTTTGGTGCCATTGCCGGGGAATCAATTTCGAAAAACAATTCACAACCTGAGTAGCAATTTCGCATACCAAGTTTTTGGCGCCGTTGCCGGGGATTGTTCGAGTATGGACAACTGACGGTTCATCCTGTTGCTCAGATTAGGTAATTTTCTTTTTGTTTTCTTTTCAAAAATTTTTTCAAAAATATTTCAAAAATTTCTCATCTGTTTTCGAAAAAAAAAAGAAAAAAAAAATAATGTTTTCAAAAAAATAAATTATTCTATGGCTTCAAAATTTTTAAGAATGAATTCTAGTGTTTCATGAAGCATGTGAAGCCTGGCTGGCTGTAAAGCCATGTCTAAATTCATTTGGACTGAGGCTTCCAAACCATCAGCATAGAGGCATGTTACATATTTGATAAGTAATGAGCAGTATATTCTGATATCTTTCTGAAGCTTGGCTGGCCATTGGCCATGTCTAGTGTTTTGGACCGGAGCTTTCATTGAAAGCTTGGCTGGCTAGTGAGCCATGTGTAATTCCTGGACTGAAGCTTTAGACTAAGAATGCAATATTCCTGGAATTCATATTAAAAATTTTGGAATCCTTATTTTTTCTTTTTCATATAATTTTCGAAAAAAATCCAAAAAAATTAGAAAATCATAAAAATCAAAAATAATTTTTGTGTTTCTTGTTTGAGTTATGAGTCATGTCATAAGTTTGGTGTCATTTGCATGTGCATCTTGCATTTTTCGAAAATTTCATGCATTCATGGTGTTCTTCATGATCTTCAAGTTGTTCTTGGTAAGTCTTCTTGTTTGATCTTTGCAATTGCATGTTTTGTGTCTTTTCTTGTTTTTCATATGCATTCTTGAATTCTTAGTGTCTAAGCATTAAAGAATTCTAAGTTTGGTGTCTTGCATGTTTTCCTTGCATTAAAAATTTTTCAAAAATGTGTTCTTGATGTTCATCATGATCTTCATGGTGTTCTTGGTGTTCATCTTGACATTCATAGCATTATTGCATGCATCACATGTTTTGATCTAAAATTCTCATGCATTGCATCATTTTTCTTGTTTTTCTCTCTCATAAAAAAAATTCAAAAATCAAAAAAATATATCTTTCCCTTTTTCTCTCATCAAATTCGAAAATTTGAGTTGACTTTTTCAAAAATTTTTAAAATCAAATTGTTTCTCATGAGTCAAATCAAATTTTCAATTTGAAAATCTTATCTTTTTCAAAATCCTTTTCAAAAGTCAAATCTTTTTCAAAAATCTTTTTCTTATTTTTATATCAATATTTCGAAAATAACAATAACAATTAATGTTTTGATTCAAAAATTTCAAGTTTGTTACTTACTTGTTAAGAAAGATTCAAACTTTAAGTTCTAGAATCATATCTTGTGATTTCTTGTGAATCAAGTCATTAATTGTGATTCTAAAAATCAAATCTTTTTCAAAACTAATTTCAATCATGTCTTTTCAAAAATATCTTCTCATCATATCTTTTTCAAAAATTTGATTTCAAAATATCTTTTCTAACTTCCTAACTTCTTATCTTTTCAAAAATTTGTTTCAACTAACTAACTAATTTTTTGTTTGTTTCTTATCTTTTTCAAAACCACCTAACTAACTCTCTCTCTCATTTTCGAAAATATCTTCCCCCTTTTTCAAAATTTCTTTTTAATTTATTAATTATTTTAATTTTTAAATCTTAATTTTCGAAAATTACTAACATTTTTCAAAAACTATTTTCAAAAATCACTAACTCTTTTTCAAAAATTATTTTCGAAAATTCCTTCTCTCTCATCTCCTTCTATTTATTTATTCATCTACTAACACTTCATCCCACCCAAATTCGAACCCCCTGATGTGCGGAAAATGATCCGACATAAAACTCACCGGCAAGTGTACCGGGTCGCATCAAGTAATAAAACTCACGGGAGTGAGGTCGATCCCACAGGGATTGAAGGATTGAGCAACTTTAGTTTAGTGGTTGAATTAGTCAAGCAAACAAGTGTTGATTGTGTGAAATTTTGTTGACAGGAATTAAATTGTATAGAATGTAAAGGGAGAGGGGTAGATTGCAGGAAATTAAAGAGAACAGAAAATAAAAGTGCTGAATCTTAAAGAACAAGAAATTAAATGGCAGAAACTTAGAATGCAAGAAATGTAAATTGCAGAATCTTAAAGTGCAAGAAATGTAAATTACTTGAATTATAAAGGGAATTGGGAAATGGATTTGCAGAAATTAAACAAGGAAAGGTAAAATTTAACAAACAGAAATGTAAAAGATGAATTCAATTAAACCGGATCTCAAATGACAATGAAAATAAGCTTGATGTAGCAACGAAACAAGGAAATTGAAATTGAAAGATGTAGATCTCAGGACTCAAGAGACTAGATTACCAAGTCTAGATCTCAATGCCTTCCTAGATCCAAAGTGAGAATTCAATTGCAAGAAAGTAAAGATCCAGCAGTAGAAGAAAAGAGGTGAAACAGCAAATTCTCAATGATGCAATAAATCAAAACAGAAAGAGATCTCAAAGTGAGATTGAGACAGAATTTTCTCAATTCTTCAACACCCAAGACTCAGAATCTCAAAATGCTCAAAACCCAAAAGCTCTCTACTATGAAAATGTTTAAAGAAAACTCTAAAAGGAAAAGCTCTCCCCAAAATCACTCAGTAAAAACTAAAAAGGAAAAGCCTACCTAAGACTTCAAATCGTAAGCTATTTATACACTTTCTTCAAATGATCATTAAGCCTTGAATTAGGCCTTTAGTCTTGATGGAATTGGGTTGATAATAGCCTCTGATGATTGCTCTTGGTGTTGGGAAGAAATCCATTTGTGAACCGGGCCATGAACCATTCACGTTTGAGTCAATGTTTGAGGCAAACGTTGACTCAAACGTCTTTGTGTGTGGCATTATGCAGCTCGGCCAAGTTGCTGTCATCCACGTTTGAGCCAACGTTTGAGGTCAAACGTGAGCTCAAACGTGGTTCTTCCCAGGCTCCCTTTTTGTATGCTTCTTGGGGGCAACTTTGTCCTCTTGTCGCGTTACCAATTTTATGCCCAATATAGACTATTATATATGGTTGGAAAGCTCTGAATGTCAGCTTTCTAACCCACTTGGAATCACCTCAATTGGACATCTACAACTCAAGTTATTCTTGTTGGAAGTATGCCCCTTCATGCTGTTTGGTGCCAACGTTTGACCTCACGTTTGAGGCAAACGTTGGCTCAAACGTTGCCGTGCCCAGGAGTGCTCTTTTTCATTCCTTTTGGCGCCAACATTTGACCTCACGTTTGAGGCAAACGTTGGCGCAAACGTTGGCTCTTCTCCAGGGTGTTCTTCATCTACTTCTCACGTTTGAGTTAACGTTTGAGGCAAACGTTAGCTCAAACGTGAATCCCTCTTTTTCAAGCCCATTCTTGCAACCTTCCTCCAAGCTTTATTCCACCTATCATTAATCAACAATTGTATCAAAGCTATGCCATAATCATGAGATTTATTCTTCTTTTTGTCATCTGAGCAATTATGGCACAAAAACTCATGAAAATGCATCAATTTATCCATGGTTGATTGAATCAAAGGAAACATGAAATTCAACCCAATTGACTTACTTATGGCTTAAGAAAGTGCATAAAACTAAATGAAAACAAAGGAAAAAGACTAGTGAAACTAGGCTAAGATGACTTGTCATCACCCCCTCTTCCATCTGTGTTCGAATTTCTTCTTCTTCTTTTCTTCTACTCACACTAGGACCTCTATACTGTGGTAAAAAGGACCCCTATTATTATTATTATTATTTTTCTGTTCTCTCTTTTTCATATGAGCGGGAGCAAGGACAAGAACATTCTTGTTGAAGCAGATCCAAAACCTGAAAGGACTCTGAAGAGGAAATCAAGAGAAGCTAAATTACAACAATCCAGAGATAACCTTTCAGAAATTTTTGAACAAGAAGAGGAGATGGCAGCCGAAAATAATAATAATGCAAGGAGGATGCTTGGTGACTTTACTGCACCTAATTCCAATTTACATGGAAGAAGCATCTCCATTCCTGCCATTGGAGCAAACAACTTTGAGCTGAAACCTCAATTAGTTTCTCTGATGCAGCAGAACTGCAAGTTTCATGGACTTCCAGCTGAAGATCCTTTTCAGTTCTTAACTGAATTCTTGTAGATATGTGATACTATTAAGACTAATGGAGTTGATCCTGAAGTCTACAGGCTCATACTTTTCCCTTTTGCTGTAAGAGACAGAGCTAGAATATGGTTAGACTCTCAACCTAAAGATAGCTTGAACTCTTGGGATAAGCTGGTCAAGGCTTTCTTAGCCAAGTTCTTTCCTCCTCAAAAGCTGAGCAAGCTTAGAGTGGATGTTCAAACCTTCAGACAGAAAGAAGGTGAATCCCTCTATGAAGCTTGGGAGAGATACAAAGGACTGACCAAAAAGTGTCCTTCTGACATGCTTTCAGAATGGACCATCCTGGATATATTCTATGATGGTTTATCTGAGTTATCAAAGATGTCATTGGATACTTCTGCAGGTGGATCCATTCACCTAAAGAAAACGCCTGCAGAAGCTCAAGAACTCATTGACATGGTTGCCAATAACCAGTTCATGTACACTTCTGAGAGGAATCCTGTGAGTAATGGGACGCCTATGAAGAAGGGAGTTCTTGAAATTGATACTATGAATGCCATATTGGCTCAGAATAAAATATTGACTCAGCAAGTCAATATGATTTCCCAGAGTCTGAATGGAATGCAAGCTGCATCCAACAGTACTCAAGAGGCATCTTCTGAAGAAGAAGCTTATGATCCTGAGAACCCTGCAATAGCAGAGGTGAATTACTTAGGTGAACCTTATGGAAACACCTATAACTCATCATGGAGAAATCATCCAAATTTCTCATGGAAGGATCAAAAGCCTCAACAAGGCTTTAATAATGGTGGAAGAAACAGGTTTAACAATAATAAACCTTTTCCATCATCCACTCAGCAACAGACAGAGAACTCTGAACAAAATACTTCTAATTTGGCAAACTTAGTCTCTGATTTGTCCAAGGCCACTGTGAGTTTCATGAATGAAACAAGGTCTTCCATTAGAAATTTGGAAGCACAAGTGGGCCAGCTGAGTAAGAGGATCACTGAAATCCCTCCTAATACTCTCCCAAGCAATACAGAAGAGAACCCAAAAGGAGAGTGCAAGGCAATTAACATAAGTACCATGGCCAAACCCAAAGAGGGAGAGGAGGACATGAATCCCAGTGAGGAAGACCACCTGGGATGTCCAGTGATCAATAAGGAGCTTCCCTCTGAGGAACCAAAGGACTCTGAGGCTCATCTAGAGACCATAGAGATTCCATTGAACCTCCTTATGCCCTTCATAATCTCTGATGAGTATTCTTCTTCTAAAGAGAATGAGGATGTTACTGAAGAGTAAACTGCCAAGTTTCTTGGTGCAATCATGAAGCTGAATGCCAAATTATTTGGCATTGATACTTGGGAAGTTGAACCTCCCTTGTTCATCAATGAACTAAGTGATCTGGATCAACTGACATTGCCTCAGAAGAGACAGGATCCTGGAAAGTTCATAATACCTTGTACCATAGGCACCATGATCTTTAAGGCTCTGTGTGACCTTGGCTCAGGAATAAACCTCATGCCCCTCTCTGTAATAGAGAAACTGGGAATCTATGGGATGCAAGCTGCTAAAATCTCATTAGAGATGGCAGACAATTCAAGAAAACAGGCATATGGACAAGTAGAGGACGTGTTAGTAAAGGTTGAAGGCCTTTACATCCCTGCTGATTTCATAGTCCTGGATACTGGAAAGGAAGAGGATGAATCCATCATCGTAGGAAGACCTTTCCTGGCCACAGCAAGAGCTGTGATTGATGTTGACAGAGGTGAACTAGTCCTTCAATGGAATGAGGACTCCCTTGTGTTTAAAACTCAAGGATCTCCCTCTGCAACCATGGAGAGGAAGCATAAAAAGCTTCTCTCAGAGCAGAGTCAACCCAAGCCCCCACAGTCAAACTCTAAGTTTGGTGTTGGAAGGCCACAACCAAACTCTAAGTTTGGTGTTGAACGCCCATATCCAAACTCTAAGTTTGGTGTTGGAGAGTTTCAACAATGCTCTGAACATCTGTGAGGCTCCATGAGAGCCCACTATCAAGCTATTGACATTAAAGAAGTGCTTGTTGGGAGGCAACCCAATGTTTATTTATCTAATTTTATTTTTGTTTTTCATGTTTTATTAGGTTCATGATCATGAGGAGTCACAAAATAAATATAAAAATTGAAAACGGAATCAAAAACAGCAGAAGAAAAATCACACCCTGGAAGAGCATCTGCCTGGCGTTCAACGCCAGAACAGAGCATGGTTCTGGCGCTGAACGCCCAAAATGGGCAGCATCCTGGCGCTGAACGCCCAGAACAAGCATGGTTTTGGCGTTCAACGCCAGAAATGGCTAGTAAATGGGCGTTGAACGCCCAAAATGGGCACCAACCTGGCACTGAACGCCCAGAGTTGTGTGCAAGGGCATTTTACATTCCTAATGTGGTGCAAGGTTGTAAATCCTTAAACACCTCAGGATCTGTGGACCCCACAGGATCATCTCAGGATCTGTGAACCCCACAGGATCCCCACCTACCTCCACTCACTTCTTCTCACCCCTCTTTCACACAATCCCATAAACACTCTTCCCCAAAACTCTTCACCAATTACCTCAATCTCTCTTCCCCATCACCTCTTCACCACTCACATCCATCCACTCTTCCCCATAAACCTACCTCATAAACTCCACCTACCTTTAAAATTCAAAACCAATTTCCCACCCAAACCCACCCATATGGCCGAAACCTTTCCCCCCTCCCTTCCCTATATAAAGCCCTCCATTCTTCATCAAATTCACACAACACACCCCTCTACACCCTTCTTGGCCGAAATACTTCCCACTCTCCCTCTCCTCCATTTCTTCTTCTTCTTCATCTATTCTTTCTTTTATTGCTCGAGGGCGAGCAAAATTCTAAGTTTGGTGTGGTAAAAGCATAAGCTTTTTGTTTTTCCATTACCATTGATGGCACCTAAGACCGGAGAATCCTCTAGAAAGGGGAAAGGGAAGACAAGAGCTTCCACATCCGAGTCATGGGAGATGGAAAGGTTCATCTCCAAAGCCCATCAAGACCACTTCTATGATGTTGTGGCCAAGAAGAAGGTGATCCCTGAGGTCCCTTTCAAACTCAAAAGAAATGAGTATCCAGAGATCCGACATGAAATTCAAAGAAGAGGTTGGGAAGTTCTAACAAATCCCATCCAATAAGTCGGCATCCTAATGGTTCAAGAGTTCTATGCCAATGCATGGATCACCAAGAACCATGATCAAAGTAAGAACCCGGATCCAAAGAACTATGTTACAATGGTTCGGGGGAAATACTTAGATTTTAGTCCGGAGAATGTGAGGTTGGCGTTTAACTTGCCCATGATGCAAAGAGATGAACGCCCTTACACTAGAAGGGTCAACTTTAATCAAAGGTTGGACCAAGTCCTTATGGACATATGCGTGGAAGGAGCTCAATGGAAGATTGACTCCAAAGGCAAGCCAGTTCAACTAAGAAGATTGGACCTCAAGCCTATAGCTAGAGGATGGTTGGAGTTCATTCAATGCTCAATCATTCCCACTAGCAACCGGTCTGAAGTTACTATAGACCGGGCCATCATGATCCATAGCATCATGATTGTAGAAGAGGTGGAAGTTCATGAGATTATACCTCAAGAGCTCTACAAGGTGGCTGACAAGTCCTCCACTATGGCAAGGTTAGCCTTTCCTCACCTCATTTGCCACCTATGCAATTTGGCTGGGATTGACATAGAGGGAGATATCCTCATTAAAGAGGACAAGCCCATCACTAAGAAGAAGATGGAGCAAGCAAGAGAGCCCGTTCATGGAGCTCAAGAGGCGCAAGAAGCTCATTACCATGAGATCCCGGAGCTGCCTCAAATGCACTTTCCTCCACAAAATTATTGGGAGCAAATCAACACCTCCCTAGGAGAATTGAGTTCCAATATGGGACAACTAAGGGTGGAACATCAAGAGCACTCCATCATGCTCCATGAAATAAGAGAAGATCAAAAAGCAATAAGGGAGGAGCAACAAAGACAAGGAAGAGACATAGAAGAGCTCAAGGACATCATTGGTTCCTCAAGAAGGAAACGCCACCATCACTAAGGTGGATTCATTCCTTGTTCTTGCTTTCTCTATTTTTCGTTTTCTATGTTATGTGCTTATCTATGTTTGTGTCTTCATTACATGATCATTAGTAGTTAGTAACTTTGTCTTAAAGTTATGAATGTCCAATGAATCCATCACCTCTCTTAAATAAAAACTGTTTTAATTTAAAAGAACAAGAAGTACATGAGTTTCAAATTTATCCTTGAACTTAGCTTAATTATGTTGATGTGGTGACAATGCTTCTTGTTTTCTGAATGTATGCTTGAACAGTGCATATGTCTTTTGAAGTTGTTGTTTAAGAATGTTAAATATGTTGGCTCTTGAAAGAATGATGACTAGGAGACATGTTATTTGATAATCTGAAAAATCATAAAAATGATTCTTGAAGCAAGAAAAAGCAGCAAAGAACAAAGCTTGCAGAAAAAAAAAATAGGCGAAAAAAAATAGAAAGAAAAAGCAAGAAAAAAAGCCAAAAGCTCTTAAAACCAAGAGGCAAGAGCAAAAAGCCAATAACCCTTAAAACCAAAAGGCAAGGGCAACAAAAAGGATCCCAAGGCTTTGAGCATCAGTGGATAGGAGGGCCTAAAGGAATAAAATCCTGGTCTAAGCGGCTAAACCAAGCTGTCCCTAACCATGTGCTTGTGGCGTGTAGGTGTCAAGTGAAAACTTGAGACTGAGCGGTTAAAGTCAAGGTCCAAAGCAAAAGAAGAGTGTGCTTAAGAACCCTGGACACCTCTAATTGGGGACTTTAGCAAAGCTAAGTCACAATCTGAAAAGGTTCACCCAATTATGTGTCTGTGGCATTTATGTATCCAGTGGTAATACTGGAAAACAAAGTGCTTAGGGCCACGGCCAAGACTCATAAAATAGCTGTGTTCAAGAATCATCATACTGAACTAGGAGAGTCAATAACACTATCTGAACTCTGAGTTCCTATAGATGCCAATCATTCTAACTTCAATGGATAAAGTGAGATGCCAAAACTATTCAAGAGGCAAAAAGCTATAAGTCCCGCTCATATGATTGAAGCTATGTTTCATTGATAGTTTAGAATTTATAGTATATTCTCTTCTTTTTATCCTATTTGATTTTCAGTTGCTTGGGGACAAGCAACAATTTAAGTTTGGTGTTGTGATGAGCGGATAATTTATACGCTTTTTGACATTGTTTTTAGTATGTTTTTAGTAGGATCTAGTTACTTTTAGGGATTTTTTCATTAGTTTTTATGTTAAATTCACATTTCTGGACTTTACTATGAGTTTGTGTGTTTTTCTGTGATTTCAGGTATTTTCTGGCTGAAATTGAGGGACTTGAGCAGAAATCAGATTCAGAGGTTGAAGAAGGACTGCTGATGCTGTTGGATTCTGACCTCCCTGCACTCAAAGTGGATTTTCTGGAGCTACAGAACCCGAAATGCCGCGCTTTTAATTGCGTTGGAAAGTAGACATCTAGGGCTTTCCAGCAATATATAATAGTCTATACTTTGGCCAAGAATAGATGACGTAAACTGGCGTTCAACGCCAGCTTTCTACCCAAATCTGGCGTCCAGCGCCAGAAAAGGAGCCAAAACCAGAGTTGAACGCCCAAACTGGCACAAAAGCTGGCGTTCAACTCCAAGAAGGACCTCTACACGTGCAACACTCAAAGCTCAGCCCAAGCACACACCAAGTGGGCCCCGAAAGTGGATTTATGCATCAATTACTTACTTTTGTAAACCCTAGTAGCTAGTTTATTATAAATAGGACCTTTTACTATTGTATTAGGTATCTTTTGATCACCTTTTGATCCTTTGATCATCTTTGGACGTCTGGTTCTTAGATCAGAGGGGCTGGCCATTCGGCCATGCCTGGACCTTTCACTTATGTATTTTCAACGGTAGAGTTTCTACACTCCATAGATTAAGGTGTGGAGCTCTGCTGTTCCTCAAAGATTAATGCAAAGTACTACTGTTTTCTATTCAATTCATCTTGTTTCGCTTCTAAGATATTCATTCGCACTTCAACCTGAATGTGATGAATGTGACAATCATCATCATTCCTTATGAACGCGTGCCTGACAACTACTTCCGTTCTACATCAGATTGAATGAGTATCTCTTAGATCTCTTAATCGGAATCTTCGTGGTGTAAGCTAGAATGATGGCGGCATTCAAGAGAATCCGGAAGGTCTAAACCTTGTCTGTGGTATTCCGAGTAGGATTCAATGATTGAATGACTGTGACGAGCTCCAAACTCGCGATTGCAGGGCATTAGTGACAGACGCAAAAGGATAGTAAATCCTATTCCAGCATGATCGAGAACCGACAGATGAATAGCCGTGCCGTGACAGGGTGCGTTGACCATTTTCACTGAGAGGATAAGATGAAGCCATTGACAAGGGTGATGCCTCCAGACGATTAGCCGTGCCGTGACAGGGCATTGGATCATTTTCCCGAGAGATGACCGAAAGTAGCCATTGACAGTGGTGATGTATCACATAAAGCCAGCCATGGAAAGGAGTAAGACTGATTGGATGAAGATAGCAGGAAAGCAGAGGTTCAGAGGAACGAAAGCATCTCCATTCGCTTATCTGAAATTCTCACCAATGAATTACATAAGTATTTCTATCCCTATTTTATTATATTATTTTCGAAAACTCCATAACCATTTGATATCCGCCTGACTGAGATTTACAAGGTGACCATAGCTTGCTTCATACCGACAATCTCCGTGGGATTCGACCCTTACTCACGTAAGGTATTACTTGGACGACCCAGTGCACTTGCTGGTTAGTTATGCGAAGTTGTGAAGATATGTTTAGACCATGGTCCTGTGCATCCGTTTTTGGTGCCATTGCCGGGGAATCAATTTTGAACAATAATTCACAACCTGAGTAGCAATTTCGCATACCACTTACTTATGGCTCAAGAAAGTGCATAAAATCAATTGAAAACAAAAGAAAAAGACTAGTGAAACTAGGCTAAGATGACTTGTCATCACAACACCAAACTTAAAGCTTGCTTGTCCCCAAGCAAGAAAAGAATTATTGAGAAGAAAGAATGAAATGGAAGAGGATGTTCATGCTAGCAGAGTATTATTGGTAGTTCATGGGGTTTTATGTGGATATGTAAACACTCACTTCTTATTGACTTTTAGGCCTAGAAAGTCTCCTTCAAGCATCAAGCAACACACTGCTATGACCTCTCATTATTCCTTTGTCCTTGACTATTATTTTTCTCTCTAAGCTTTAGTTCAGTGTCATGTGTAACAAGTTCTTTTCTTTCTTTATACTTGACACATTATTCACTATAGACACTTGGCTCACATTCCTTCTTAAAACATTGATGCCCAACACCTCTTTGGGTTACTAAATGCCTTGTAGTTAGGTTGCTCTTGATAGTGGACTTTCAACTGATGATCCCAGGTTAGTTAACCCAAGTCACCAAGTGTTGATGCACTCCAAAGAACTTAATAATCCAAGCAGATCCTAGTACAAAGACACCACAGGCATATATTCTAAGGTTCAAGCTATTGTTGTCTAGCTTTGTTTCTTTTTATTTTCTTTTGTTCTGTTGCCACTCTTTGGCTATTTCTTTTCTCTTTTTGTTTTTCTTTTTAACCAAGGACTTTTATTTGATTGAGATTCATAGACAGTATGCCACTTTCTACTTAGAAGGAGACATCCTAGTTCTCTTATTCACTAAAAGTGAGCTATCATACAATCACACATACATACCACCACTTACTTTTATTGTACTTCTATCTAACAGAGAACTATCTTACTTCACATTCAAACATTTCTTTTATTGAATTAAAGATGCAGGGGACAAAGCATGCTTTTTGTTAAGTGAAAGTAAACACACAAGCACACACTTAGACTAGCTTACTTATTTTAAGAAAATTGATTCTACTTGTACTAGATGAACACTTTAGTAAGATATAAATCATAGCATCTCTCAACAGCTGAAGTTAAGTATAGATACAACTTATTGGTTTGCAGTTCTTTTGTCCTTCTTTTTGTTGATCCCCTTTTGAGTCATGGTGCATTAGGTCTTCAATTGGTGGTTAGTTCCCTGCATAATTCTCAAAAGTTGCTTGCTTCTCAAGCCCTTAGGTGACTGGTTAGTATGCATGAATTGAGTGCGGCTTTTGGATTTAATTTGGTGTGGGAACACCAAACTTAGTTCCTTGCCACTTCCTCTGATGCAATAGGTCAACTATATGTAAAATCTTGTGTTCTTGCTAAGGGTTATGAAGTTAAAACTAGAGAGCAATTAAGTAATTGAATAATCTGTTTGATTGCTTGGAGCTAGTATTGTGCAAGAAGTGAGAATATGTTTTTAAATTATGTTTTGGTGGAACACCAAACTTATAATCCTTCATTCTCCTTTAAATTGTTTTGGTGTGTAACACCAAACTTAGCTCCTTGCAATGCATACCAAATATTCAACATTTTTATTGAAAAGGCTATGAAAAGAAAACTACCTCTGGTTGGGTTGCCTCCCAACAAGCGCTCTTTTAATGTCACTAGCTTGACATCCTTCAATTCTTTTCAAGAAGGCTGTAGGCTCCGAACCTCTTTTTCCTTATCCCATTGTCCTCCCAAGTACAGCTTTGCTCTGTGACCATTTGCTGTGAATGGACTCTTTGTTGCTTCATCTAGCAATTCAATACTCCCATAAGGAAAAACCTTTGTCACCAAGTATGGGCCAGTCCACTTAGACTTAAGTTTGCCAGAGAAGATCTTAAGCCTTGAGTTATACAGGAGCACTTACTGTCCTGGCTTGAACTCCTTCTTTGTGATCTTCTTATCATGCCACCTCTTAGCTCTTTCCTTGTATATCTTAGCACTCTCATAGGCTTCTAACCTGAATTCGTCCAACTCATTTAGTTGTAACAACCTTTTCTCTCCTGCAGCTTGGGAGTCAAGGTTGAGGAGTTTAGTGGCCCAAAAAGCTCTGTGTTCAAGCTCTACAGGGAGGTGGCAGGATTTGCCATACAATAGCTGAAAGGGTGACTTGCCAATAGGAGTTTTGAAAGCTGTCCTATATGCCCATAATGCATCTTCTAGCTTCCTAGCCCAATCTTTTCTTGTGCTTCCCACTGTTTTCTCTAGGATCTTCTTTAATTCCCTATTTGCTAGTTCAGCCTGGCCATTAGTCTGAGGGTGGTAAGGTGTGGCTACTTTATGGATTACTCCATATTTGTGGAGGAGTTTCTCCATCTGTTTGTTGCAAAAGTGACCACCACCATCACTAACAAGACCCTTGGGCACTCCATATCTTGTGAAAATGTGCTTTTTAAGGAATTGGAGGACAATCTGTGCATCACAGGTGGTTGTGGCTATGGCTTCCACCCACTTTGAGACGTACTCCACTGCTACTAAGATATATCTGAAAGAATAGGAAGGGGGAAAGGGTCCCATGAAATCAATTCCCCATAGATCAAATAATTCCAATTCCAAGATGAAGTTTTGAGGCATCTCATTCCTTCTTGTCAGTCCTCCTGCTCTCTGGCATTCATTACATTGGTGAACATACTCTCTGGCATCCTTGAAGATAGTTGGCCAATAGAAGTCACTCTGCAGTACCTTTGCAGCTGTTCTTTCTGGGCCAAAGTGTCCACCATAAGCTGAACCATGGCAATGCCACAAGATATCCCTCATTTCACTCTCAGGGAAACACCTTCTAATTACTCCATCAGAACATCTCTTGAACAGGAAGGGTTCATCCCATAAGAATTTCCTTCCCTCATTGATTAACTTCTTCACTTGTTGCTTAGAGAACTCTTGAGGTATCTTCCTTCCCACTTTGTAGTTTGCTATGTCAGCAAACCAAGGTGCTTGCTGGATCTGTAAAAGGTGCTCATCTGGGAAGCTTTCATTCACGGGCTGGGAGGCTTTTTGAATTGTTTCTTGTGGTAGCCTCGACAAATGATCAGCAACCCGGTTCTCAGTGCCCTTCCTGTCCCTTACCTCAATATCAAACTCTTGTAGGAGCAGTATCCACCTGATAAGTCTTGGTTTAGCATCCTGCTTTGACATCAAATACTTAAGGGCAGCATGGTCAGTATAAACCACAATTTTGGATCCTATCAAGTATGATCTAAACTTATCAAATGCATAGACTACAGCTAACAATTCCTTTTCTGTTGTGGTGTAATTTTTTTGGGCCTCATTCAACACTTTACTTGCATAATATATGACATGATGCAAGTTTCCCTTCTTTTGTCCAAGTACAGCACCAATTGCAAGGTCACTTACATCACACATGAGTTCAAAAGGCAGTTCCCAATCTGGGGGTGTGATGATTGCTGCTGTTGTGAGTCTATTTTTTAAAGTTTCAAAGGCATGCCGGCAGTTTTCATCAAACACAAAAGGATTATCTAGCATTAATAGATTACTCAAAGGCTTGGCTATTTTTGAAAAATCCTTGATAAACCTTCTATAAAATCCTGCATGCCCCAAGAAACTTCTAACAGATTTCACATTAGCTGGTGGAGGGAGTTTTTCTATGATCCCAACCTTTGCCTTGTCAACCTCTATTCCTTTTCTTGAAACCTTATGACCAAGAACAATCCCCTCGTGTACCATGAAATGGCACTTCTCCCAGTTCAAAACCAAATTAGTTTCTTAGCACCATTTTAAGACAAGAGTTAGATGGTTCAGGCAAGTGTTGAAATTATCACCAAAAACAGAAAAGTCGTCCATGAAGACCTCTAAAAATTTTTCAACCATATAAGAGAAAATGGAAAGCATACACCTCTGAAATATGGCTGGGGCGTTGCATAGCCCAAATGGCATCCTCCTATATGCAAAAACTCCAAATGGACATGTGAAGGCAGTCTTCTCTTGGTCCTTGGGATCTACCACGATTTGATTGTACCCAGAATACCCGTCCAAAAAGCAATAATAGGCATGGCCGGCCAATCTTTCCAGCATCTGATCAATAAATGGGAGAGGGAAATGATCTTTTCTTGTGGCATCATTCAATCTTCTATAGTCTATGCACATTCTCCACCCAGTCACTGTTCTAGTAGGGATCAACTCATTCTTCTCATTAGTGATGACCGTCATTTCTCCTTTCTTTGGTACAACTTGAACCGGGCTCACCCATGAGCTGTCAGATATTGGGAAGATTATCCCTGCATTCCACAACTTCATTACTTCCTTCTGGACAACTTCCTTCATTGTGGGATTTAGCCTTCTTTGAGGTTGAACCACTGGTTTGGAATTGTCCTCCAAGAGGATCTTATGCATACACACTGCAGGGCTGATGCCTTTCAGGTCATCAATGGTCCATCCCAAAGCATCTTTGTGAGCTTTGAGTACATCAAGAAGTTCTCCTTCTTCCTTTTTTGTCAGGGATGAATTAATGATCACTGGGAAGCTTTCCGATGTGCCAAGGAATGCATATTTGAGATGGGTGGGTAATGGCTTCAGTTCTTGTTTTCGTACTTCTTCCTTCTTGTCTTGTTTTTCATCTTGCTCAATAGAAGTCTCAGCTACCTGTTCCTCTGTTGTCCCTTGATTTCCTTCTTGCTCTTGAGAACTTTCTTCCAGCATTTCTTCCACCAAACTCTCTATCATATCCACTCTCATGTAATCCTCTTGCTCAGGAATGTGTTGCATTGACTTGAAAATGTTTATGACCATTTGTTCATTGTGGACCCTGAAGATTATTTCTCCTTTTTCTACATCAATGATGGCTCTTGCTGTGGCTAGAAATGGCCTTCCCAAAATGATGGAATTGTTTACTTCCTCTTCAGTATCCAAAATCACAAAATCTGCTGGGAAAATAAACTCCCCAACCTTCACCAACAGATTCTCCACAATTCCATTGGGTGTTTTGATTGATCTGTCAGCCATGACCAACGACATCCTGATGGGTTTAAGTTCTTCTATGGCAAGCTTTCTCATCATTGAGAGAGGCATTAAGTTGATACTGGCACCAAGGTCACAGAGAGCTTTGTTGAGAACTATTCTGCCAATGGTGCATGAGACTACAAAGCTTCCTGGATCCTTGAGTTTTGGTGGAATGCCCCTTTGAATCACAGCACTGCATTCCTCGGTGAGTAACACGGTTTCCTTCTCAAGCCAACTCCTCTTTTTGTTAATAAGCTCCTTCAAAAACTTGGCATACAGAGGCATTTGCTCAAGTGCTTCAGCCAAGGGAATATTGATCTCCAGCTTTTTGAAAGTCTCAAGGAACTTATGAAAATGTTGGTCCTTAGTCTCTTTGCTGAACCTCTGGGGATATGGAAGTGGAGGTGTGATGCTCTTTCCCACTTGCTGCTGTCCCTGAATCACTTCTTTTGAACTGTGTGGCTGGTTGTTCTTCTCTTTGAGTTTCTCAGTGCTCTTGTTTGGCATCACAACTTGATCCTTGGCTTCATCTGCCTTTGTTTGCTTTTCATCTTCTATTGTTCTTTTGCTGCTCTCTACTTGCATCTTTGTAGTGTCATTGTTGCTCATCAATGTTCTCCCACTCCTTAATTGTATCGCCTTGCATTCTTCTTTAGGATTTGGGATTGTGTCACTCGGCAGTGAGCTTGAAGGTCTCTCAACAGAAATTTGCTTAGAGATTTGCCCAATCTGCCTCTCTAGGCTCTTCATGGAGGCTTCCTGGTTCTTTGTGGTCATTTCTTGGTTCTTCATCATCTTTTCCATGAGCATCTCCAGATTAGTAATCCTCTGAGAGTCTTGTAAAATTGCTTGGTTATGGGGTGCTGATGGTTGATGGTAAGTGCTTTGGTTGGTAGGTTGGTTATTGGATGGATAATGGTTAGAGTTGGGGTAGTTGTTTTGGGGTTTTCTGTAGGGATTTTGGTTAGTCTGCTGCTGGTTGTGGTTTTGGTTGTTTCTTAAGGTGTTTGGGTTTGAGTTCCTCTGCCATGGTTGTTGGTTTTAGTTGTGGTTATCCCCCCATCTGAGGTTTGGGTGGTTCTTCCATGATGGATTGTAGGTATCACCATAC
This sequence comes from Arachis ipaensis, assembly GCF_059453495.1. Taxonomy (NCBI): domain Eukaryota; kingdom Viridiplantae; phylum Streptophyta; class Magnoliopsida; order Fabales; family Fabaceae; genus Arachis; species Arachis ipaensis. The sequence continues at coordinate 89,094,710 of NC_142444.1, forward strand.
ACCTCATTTGAACCTTGGTTGTGCATATACTGCACTTGCTCTTGCTGTTGTTCCTCTTGGTTCTCCTCATTATGCCCCCAAGGAGTGGTTGGTTGGCTTGTGGCACTCACTGATGCTACTTGTAGGCCATCAATTCTTTTGGCCATTTGCTCAAATTGTTGCTGAATCTGTTGCTGCATCATTTTGTTTTGAGCTAAGATTGAGTCCACTCCTTCTTACTCCATTACTCCTCTCCTTTGTGATGGTTGGCGTTGCCTTTGATGCGCAAAAAAATACTGATTATTAGCCACCATGTCAATAAGATTTTGAGCTTCTTCTGCAGTTTTCATCAGTTGCAATGATCCTCCAGCTGAGTGATCAAGTGCCCCTTGAGCCTTTAGAGTGAGTCCTTCATAGAAGTTCTGTAGCTTGTCCCACTCAGTGAACATTTCTGGTGGACATTTCCTCAGCAGAGCCTTATATCTCTCCCATGCCTCATACAGATTTTCAGCATCCAATTGCGTGAATGTCTGCACCTCAGTCTTCAACCTGATGATCCTTTGAGGGGGTAAAACTTGGCAAGAAACTTGCTCACCAAATCATCCCAAGTGTTAATGCTTTCCTTCGGAAATGTTTCTAGCCATTGAGTGGCTTTGTCCCTGAGAGAGAATGGGAATAACAACAGCTTGTATATGTCAGGGTGCACTCCATTGCTTTTAACTGTGTCACAAATTCTCAAGAAAGTGGATAAATGTTGGTTTGGATCCTCCAATGGTCCTCCTCCAAACGAGCAGTTGTTTTGGACCAATGTGATGAGTTGTGGCTTCAATTCAAAGTTATTTGCATTGACATTAAGGGTGAGAATGCTGCTTCCACAATGTCTAGCATTTGCAAAAGTATAAGAGGCCAGTACTCTTCTCTGTTGTGGGTTATTGTTAACCCTTCCTCCTGGATTAGATGGATCTCCTTCCATCTCGTGATATTCTTCCTCAGATTCTTCCTCTCCAACAATATTCTTCCCTCTTTCAGCTCTTCTTAACCTTCTAAGAGTTCTCTGGTCAGTTTCAGATAAAACAGGAGTGGCTCTCCCTGTACCTGACATACAAACAAAACAAAAGAAACACCACCAGTAACACTTCAATCTATTGCTAGAATGAAGTTTTAGTTAGCTTAAGCAAAATTTCAAACAGTTAGTGTGTCAGTCAAAAATTAGAGAAACAAAAAAGAAGAAGTGCTTGATCTAGATCTCCACTTCACTTAATCATTGTCAATCTATTTCAATCCCCGGCAACGGCGCCAAAAACTTGATGGGGGAAATTTTCGGAAAAACGAATTTCCAAAATACCCAAATCTAACCGGCAAGTGCACCGGGTCGCATCAAGTAATAATAACTCACGTGAGTGAGGTCGATCCCACAGGGATTGAAGGATTGAGCAATTTTAGTTTAGTGGTTGATTTAGTCAAGCGAATCAAGTATTGGTTGGGTGATTTGTGATTGCAGAAACTAAATTGCTTGAAATGTAAAGGGAGGGGTAGTTTGCAGAAAATCAAAGAGCAAAGAAAGTAAATAAGCTGAATCTTAAAGAACAAGTAATGTAAATTGCAGAAACTTAGATTGCAAGAAATGTAAATGGCTGAATCTTAAAGTGCAAGAAATGTAAATTACTTGAATTATAAAGGGGATTGGGAAGTGGGTTTGCAGAATTTAAACAAGGAAGAGTAAATTGCACTAAACTGAAAAGTAGAAGAAGAATTGAATTGAACCGGATCTAGAACGGAAATTTAAATGAACTTGAAAAACATTAAACAGAGAATTTAAAATGAAAACTCCAGATCTCAAGACCCAAGAGACTAGATAATCGAGTCTAGATCTCAATGCCTTCCTAGATCCAAATGTAGAATTCAATTGCATGAAATAAAGAAAAGTAAATTGTAGAATGAGTAGAAGAAAAGGCAATAAACAGAAATTGAAATTCAATTATGTAGTAAATAAAACAGAGAGATCTCAGGATGAGATTGAAACAGAATTCCTTCAATTCTCTAACCCAAGATCCAAGACAAATTGTAAATGAAATTGAAAGCAAGAAAACTAAGAGGAAGAGAATTCAATTCTCCTTCCCCAAGACTCAGAATCTCCAAATAACTCCTAACCAAAAGCTTTCCAAAACTCTCAGCAAAACGAAAAGGAAAGCTCTTTGAAAACTTAAATCCTAAGCTATTTATACACTTTCTTCAAATGGTCTTCAAGCCTTGAATTGGACCTTTGCTCTTGATGGAATTGGGTTGATAAAAGCCTCTGTTGATTACTCTTGGAGTTGGAGAGAAACCCATTGTGAACCGGGCCATGAATCATAAAAGCTTGAGTCAAAGTTTGAGGCAAACTTTGGCTCAAGCTTTTCATATCAGCTGCCCCCTTTTGCTGCTACCAACGTTTGGACTAAAGTTTGAGGTCAAACTTTGAGCCAAACGTTGAGCCTTCTTGTATGCCTTGTGGCGCCAACGTTTGCCAAAAAGTTTGAGGCAAACGTTGGCGCAAACTTTTGCTCTCCTGGGTGTGTTGATGGTGGCGCCAACGTTTGCCAAAAAGCTTGAGGCAAACGTTGGCGCAAGCTTTTCTCCTCCAGGGTGTTGGTGTGTGGTGCCAACGTTTGCCAAAAAGCTTGAGGCAAACGTTGGCACAAGCTTTTGCTTCTTCCTGGGAGATTTCAACTTTTCCAAAAGTTTGAGCTAAAGTTTGAGGCAAACTTTGGCTCAAGCTTTTTGTTCTCTCTTACTCCTAGCCATTCCTTCTTTCTCCAACCTTCTTCAAAGCTCTTTTCCCCTATCATCAATCAACCAAACATATCAAAGCTATGCTCAAAATCATGAGATTGTTATTCTTTCATAGTATATGACAATTATAGCACAAAATCTCATGAAATTACATTAATTCTTCCATGGTTGATTGAATCAAAGGAAACATGAAATTTTACTCAATTGGCTTACTTATGGCTCAAGAAAGTGCATAAAATCAATTCAAAACAAAAGAAAAAGACTAGTGAAACTAGGCTAAGATGACTTGTCATCAACCATTGGCCTTCACAGTATCACATATTCTCAAGAATGTGGTTAGATGCTGGTTGGGGTCTTTGACAATGACCAAAAGCATGGATTTAGATTTTCACACTAAAAATAGGATTGACGTTGCAAGTATAGTCCAAATCCAACCATTGATCATCAATCAAATTATAATCTTAAAGATGTCACAATCAACACAAATTAACTGGGAGTTTTAAATCCCGGGTCGTCTTCCCTAGGAACTAATGCCAATAAGTGCACAATTTTTGGTTGTGAGAATCAAAGGGGTTTTCAATGATAAAGAAACAATAAAGAAATAATGAGATAAAAGAACAAGAAAGAATTGCAATTAACAAAGTAATAAAGGAATAAAAGAACTATGTATGTAATATAAACAAGTAATGCTATAAAGTGATGGAAAGGTAGTTCAAAACATAAAATAAACCTTGACTTGGGATGAGTTATGGAATCCCTCTTAGCCATAACCACAACTATGATAATTATGATGGATTACTCTCACTAAGTCAATCCTTAACATCGAAGGATAAGTTAAGTGAGCATAATTGTTATTAATCCACAAGTCCTAGCTAACTTACTAATTACCTTAGTAAAAAGCTAGCATTAGTGGAAACAATAACAACTAACAACCCAAGAATTATCACTAAATATTGGACATTATGGCTCTAGTAATCCATAGACTCATTTTTCCCAAGCCAAGGGGTGGAAATCATAACTAAGATTGGCATTTCACCAAACACATAGAGGGAATAAACATAAAATATAGCAAAATTGGGAAAATAATAAAAGCTATGAACCACAATTGATAACAAGCAACCAAGGCAACTCAACAAACATAAAATGAGAATCAAACATCAAATTCAACAACTAAAAATCCAAAATTGTAAACTATGCATATATTGACAAGAGAAATTGAAATAGATGAAAGTGTAGAACAAGTAATGTAATTAAAAGAGAAATTAAAGAAATACTTACAATGCAATTGCTATAATCCAAAATCAAACTTGAAGTATAAAATTCTACAAACCCTAATTAAAACCCTAAGAGAGAATTTCCTAATCTACACTACTCCTACTCCTACTATGTGTTTTCTACCCTACAAGTGAGATCTCCCTTCATATGCCATGAAGTTCCCTTCATATAGCACTTGATTTCAGCCTCCAAGCCTTCAGAAATAGGCCAAGAAAGCTCCAAAAATCACCCCCAGCGTGCTGAATTAATGAAGTCATGTGACTGAAGTGATGCGTACACGTGGGTCACGCGTACGCATCGCCAAACTTGCGCGCGTGTGCGTACGCACGCATCACTATGCGCACGCACGGAAGATGAATCTTCCAAAACTTCATTTCTTCATGCTTTCTGATACGCGAAAAACTTGTCTCGCAACAAATTTCCTTCGGCAAGTGTACCGAATTCGTCGTCAAGTAAAAACTCACAATAGAGTGAGGTCGAATCCCACAGAGATTGATTGATCAAGCAACTTTAATTAAAGGAATGTTCTAGTAGAGCGAACCAGAATTTGAGTTGGGAATTGCAGAAAATTAAATGGCGGGAAAGTAAATAGTGGAAACAGTAAATGCTGGAAATAAATAGCTGAATGTAAATGGCGGAAAGTAAATTGTAGAATCTTAAATGGGGATGGGGCAATTGCTCATAAAAGTAAATGGCAAAAATTAAAGAGAATGGGTAAGATCAGAAATGGGGAGTTCATTGGGCTCAGGAGATGTTGCATTCTCCGGATCAAGTTCATTTTCATCTCTTCCTCAATCAATGCATTCATTGATCTCCTTGGCAATCTTAAGTGATCGAATTACAAGGACAATTCCTTGTAATTCAATCTCTCAAATCTTGATCAATAGCCAATTCCTTGGTCAATTGCTCATAAGAAGAGATGAAGTATGGTCACTGATTATACCACATGCATTTCCTAAATCAAGTGTTGGAAGTATTATAGTCACATATCCATCCACACCCAATTTGGTCCAGCATGAGAAAGCATTTCTAGCATGATCCCTTCATTCCTCTTTCAAGGTTCAGAAGAGATCCAAGTATGAATAGCTTCTTTTCCAAGATAACTACCCAATTGGATGAAGATCGAAAGCTTTCTAGTAAAATCAAGAGAAAAGATAGAAGAAGGAGAATGAAAACTAAAATTGATCCATCAAATTACAACAAAGCTCCCTAACCCAATGAAAGGGGTTTAGTTGTTCATAGCTCTGGAAAATGAAAACAAAGATGGAGAATACATGCTGAAAGTAAACTAGAAGTGCAGAGAAAGTAAAATACAGAGAGTAATTCTAGGCCAAAGGCTCCCTAAAGTTTCCAGCTCTCCAAACTAATTTAAAGTTACTCCTATATATACTACTCTTCTGATCTTCTAGTTGGCTCTTCAAGTCTTGGGTTGCTGATGAAGTGGTGATTGCTGCTACTTGGTTCCTCTCCATCTTCTTGGTGAGGTCAGCCAGCTGCTTGGTAATGAGCTTATTTTGGGCCAGCAGAGTATCTACATTGTTTAGCTCCATCACTCCTCTAGTGTTCCCTCCTTCAGAAGCATAGAAATAGTCATTTTCTGCTACAGTCTCAATGACATCTATGGCTTCATCAATGGTCTTCTTCTTGTTCAGAGATCCTCCAGATGAATGGTCTACTGCCTTCTTTGATTCATAATAAAGGCCTTCATAGAAAATGTGTAGCTGCACCCATTCATTGAACATATCTGGTGGCCACCTCCTGGTCAGCTCCTTAAACCTCTCCCATGCTTCATATAGAGTCTCACCATCTTGTTGCCTGAAAGTTTGGACCTCAGCTCTCAGCCTGTTGATTCTTTGGGGAGGATAGAATCTGGCTAAAAATTTGTTCACCACATCTTCCCAAGTTGTCAAACTCTCCTTTGGAAAAGACTCCAGCCACTTGGCTGCCTTATCCTTGAGTGAGAATGGAAATAAGAGCAGTCTATAGGCATCAGGATGAACACCATTAGACTTCACCGTGTCACATATCCTCAGGAAGGTGGTTAGATGTTGATTGGGGTCTTCTTGGAGTCCTCCTCCGAACGAACAGTTGTTCTGAACAAGGGTGATGAGCTGCGGTTTTAGTTCAAAATTATTGGAATGGATGGTCGGCTTTTGAATGCTACTTCCACAGTTTCCTGGGTTTGGATTGATGTAAGAGCCTAAAACTCTTCTCTCCTCCCCAGCATGATTTGCTCAACCTTCTCTGCCATGGTTGTGAGCCTCTTCTTCATGATGGTTTTCCATGTTTTCTTCCATGTTTGGTTCAAAGTATTCCTCCTCTTCTTCGGCACCCACTACTCGTTTTTCTCTTGCTTCCCTTCTTAATCTAAGGAAGGTCCTCTCAGGTTCTGAATCAAAGGAAGTTGAAGCCCCGCTTCTTCTCCCTGTCATACAACCAACAAAGCACAAGCAAAGAAAATAGATGCAGGAAGTATTTTTGTTAGAATTACAGTTAGTATGAGTGATGAAATATATCAAACAGTTAGTGGGTCAGTGAACTGAATTGTAAATAACTAAAAAAAACGAAAAAGTAGGGGGGAAGAAATTAACAAAAACTGAAAGTAAATTACTCAAACAGAAAATTAAATCAAACAAACTAAAAATACTCAATCTAGTTATCCTCCAATTTAATCATTGTTGATTCAAAATCAATCCCCGGCAACGGCGCCATAAACTTAATACGCGAAAAACTTGTCTCGCAACAAATTTCCTTCGGCAAGTGTACCGAATTCGTCGTCAAGTAAAAACTCACAATAGAGTGAGGTCGAATCCCACAGAGATTGATTGATCAAGCAACTTTAATTAAAGGAATGTTCTAGTTGAGCGAACCAGAATTTGAGTTGGGAATTGCAGAAAATTAAATGGTGGGAAAGTAAATAGTGGAAACAGTAAATGCTGGAAATAAAGAGCTGAATGTAAATGGCGGAAAGTAAATTGCAGAATCTTAAATGGGGATGGGGCAATTGCTCATAAAAGTAAATGGCAGAAATTAAAGAGAATGGGTAAGATCAGAAATGGGGAGTTCATTGGGCTCAGGAGATGTTGCATTCTCCGGATCAAGTTCATTTTCATCTCTTCCTCAATCAATGCATTCATTGATCTCCTTGGCAATCTTAAGTGATCGAATTACAATTCCTTGTAATTCAATCTCTCAAATCTTGATCAATAGCCAATTCCTTGGTCAATTGCTCATGAGAAGAGATGAAGTATGGTCACTGATTATACCACATGCATTTCCCAAATCAAGTGTTGGAAGGATTATAGTCACATATCCATCCACACCCAATTTGGTCCAGCATGAGAAAGCATTTCTAGCATGATCCCTTCATTCCTCTTTCAAGGTTCAGAAGAGATCCAAGTATGAATAGCTTCTTTTCCAAGATAACTACCCAATTGGATGAAGATCGAAAGCTTTCTAGTAAAATCAAAAGAAAAAATAGAAGAAGGAGAATGAAAACTAAAATTGATCCATCAAATTACAACAGAGCTCCTTAACCCAATGAAAGGGGTTTAGTTGTTCATAGCTCTGGAAAATGAAAACAAAGATGGAGAATACATGATGAAAGTAAACTAGAAGTGCAGAGAAAGTAAAATACAGAGAGTAATTCTAGGCCAAAGGCTCCCTAAAGTTTCCAGCTCTCCAAACTAATTCAAAGTTACTCCTATATATACTACTCTTCTGATCTTCTAGTTGGCTCTTCAAGTCTTGGGTATGGGCTTTTGGATCCTGAGTTTGAAGCAGTTATCTTCATTATTGGGCTTAGCTTTGCTTGCAGAGAGAAAGTGTGAAGTAGGCCGGGACTTTTAGCTCAGGACGTTAGTGGTGTTAACGTTAAGTGAAAGTATGGGTTCGAGAACGTTAGTGACAATCACCTTTTTCACTAACGTTGCTCACCCAAGTATGAGCCACGTTAACCTCAACGTTAGTGGCACAAATTTACCACTAACGTTGCCTCTTGGTCCTTCGCACACGTTATTGGGACTTACCTTTCCCAATAACATTGCTAAGCCTCCCCCTTCCCTACGTTAGAGTCCACGTTAACTTAGTTAACGTGGCTCTTAACGTAAGCTTGCCAATCCTTCGAGAACGTTAGTGACACTTACTTTTGTCACTAACGTTCCAATGTGCCCCTATTTCTCACGTTAGAGTCCACGTTAACTAAGTTAACGTGGCTTCAAACGTAGTCATGCTAGCCATCTCCAACGTTAGTGACAAAGGCGAGTGTCACTAACGTTGGCTTATTACCTCTTTATCCACGTTAGCTTCCACATTAACTAAGTTAACGTGGGAGTTAACGTTGCTCATGGTGGCTCTTGGTGGTTCACCCCAACGTTAGTGACAAAGGTAAGTGTCACTAACGTTGGCGACCAATTGCTCTCTCCATGTTAGCTTCCACGTTAACTAAGTTAACTTCGGAGTTAACGTGGCTTATGGAAGCTTGGCGAATGTTAGTGACAAAGGTGAATGTCACTAACGTTGGCTTCCCTTTTGCTTCTTAACGTTAGAAGCCACGTTAACTAAGTTAACGTGGCAACTAACGTGGCCAATTATGAGCTTGGTCCAAAGTTAGTGACAAAGGGGAGTGTCACTAACGTTGGCCTTATTGTCTTCTTCCACGTTAGAGTTCACATTAACTAAGTTAACGTAACTCTTAACGTGGGCTATGATGGCTTCGAGGGCATTATTGGCGATTACTTTTCTCATTAACTTTGCAAGTTAGCTCCCATTCCACGTTAGAGGTCACGTTAGTTAGATTAACATGGCTGCTAGCGTGGTTCTTCCTTGCTTCTTTTGTCCTGAAATCAAGCAATAAAGTGCATCAAAGTTCTAATCCAAGTCATGGGAAATGCAACATCCAATTTGTCATTAAATTCATGCAAAATCCTCATGAAATCATGTAAAGTGCACAATGTATGCTTGAATCAAGATGTAAGTGAATATCTACCCAAAAAGAGCTTATTTTCTAAGAAAATGCATGAAACTACCCTAAAAACAGTAAAGAAAAGGTCAGTGAAACTGGCCAAAATGCTCTGGCTTCACAACACCAAACTTAAAGCTTGCTTGTCCCTAAGCAAGTACTGGAACAAGAGAATGATGAATGGAATGCCAAGAGAAATGAGTCATTCTTGTGGAAGTCATGTTTCTGGTTTTATGGTGGTTTCATGCCTAGCAACTTAGGTTCATTCCTTCACTGGCTTTCAGACCTTTATCATGTCCTAGAATACTCACTGTGATTGCATCCCATGACACTTTTATTCATTGATCTTTTTGTTGTCATTTCAGGGCTTATTTGTGTTCTTAGGCTAAGTGCTCTGTAAGGGGGTAACTCTTTAAAATAAGCTTTCAGCCAACACTCCCGAACCAGTTGGTTCAAGGTGCTAGGTGTTGAAGCACCCCTAAGGACTTACTTCCTCAAGTCTCTCCCCCATACATACAAACCACAGGCACATGGTTTGTTTATTTTCTTTCCTTGAGGTCTTAGTGTCCAGCACCTCTTTAGGTTACTAAATGTTCTGTAGCAAAGATTGCTCTTGATAGTGGACTTTCAGCTGATAATCCCGGGTTAGTTAACCCAAGTTACCAAGTGATAAAGCACCCTTGAGAGCTTAGTAATCCAAGCAGATCCTTGGTACAGGAACACCACAGACACATCCCTCAAGACTCAAACCCTTGGTGCCTAGCCTCTTTTCTTGCTATTTTTCTTTTATTCTTCAACTTTGATTGTTCTTTCCCTTTTTCTTATTAGGATCTTGTTATTTAGCTAGTCTCATGGGTATGTTCAAAGCATATTATTCATGACAGATAGTTGTCTTCCCACCTTGTGGTTGAACCAACTTAGCTAACTTATGACCACACTACAAACTCAGGAACTTGCTCCATAGTATGAACTCCACTCTGGTCTTTTATAAAACACTCATTCTCTTTTCCTTTGATTCAAAAGGAAAAGCATACAAGTAAGTAAGGAGATGATGCAGTAATGACATTCAGACTAGCCAATACAGCCCTAATCAACAAAAAGTTTAAAAGACAGAATTGAAAAAAGTTCAAACTATCATGGAAGCATGTTCTATCTCATACAAGATCTTCTTTATTTAAAGCATAGAAAAAGATGGACCAAAGAAGGAACTCCACCACCTTTTACTCATGTGGATGCCCATGCTCTCCTCCTTGCTTGTCCTCTTTGTGTCCTCTTGCATTTCCTCGCACCCGTGCCAATCTTGCTTGCTTCCAATCCTCAAGTGCTTTCCTCACTAATTCATGACTCTCTTCTACCCTTTGTCTTTCTTCTCGTGCTAATTCATCCCTCATTTCTTCATACATTGCGATTCCTGGATGCAATATGGGCAGCTGTCCTACTAAGTATCCGAGCCTGGCTTGAGTGTTTATATGATGCCCAGTCTTGCTCATGTAAACTCCTTCTGCGAATGTCCTTTGCTCGTCCAATAGTTTTGCCTGTTCTATTTGTCTTCGATGCATCTCATGTATATGTGCACCTTGATGTGCTTGGATGTTGATTAGCTTCTGGATAGATTCTTGTTGTTCATTTTACCTTTGTTCTATCTTGTGGAATGTTTCACTCCATTGTTGTCCTTGACTCAGTTGCTGCTCCATCATTTGCTTTTGCCACTCCCCTTGTTGAGTCATCTATCTTGAGAATGATTCCTCTTGCTGCCCCATCATCTGTAGTTGAAGCTCTTTCTGTGCTCCTTGTCTTTCCAAATATTGTCGAGATAGGCCATCAATGGCTTCCTGTAGTTGGTGCATATCCAAAGTGGCTGGTGCTTGCCCCTCTAAGACTTGTCCTTCTACTACTTGAGGGGCTGGCCTCTTCCTTTGCTTTCGTTGAGGCAAGGGAGATGCGGTAGCATGCATCCGTCGAACGGTTATTGGAATGCCTTCTTTTATCCACACGGGATCCTCATCTTCAAACACCACCCCAGCTTTCTTGCATAGTCGGTAAATAGTGCTGGGGTAACCTAACTTTCCTCTTGAGTCGCTTTTCTCTGCCATCTTTCTAATGCCTGTGGCTATGAGTTCATGAACCTTGATCTCTCCTCCTTTGAGTATACAGTGCACCATTGTGGCTCTCTTGAGATTCACCTCCGAGTTGTTCCCTGCTGGGAGGATAGACCTCCTTACAATTTCGAACCACCCTTTTGCTTCCGGAGTGAGGTCTGCTCTCTTGATGAACCTTGGTCTCCTATCCGCATATCTTTCCCAGTCAGCTCCGGGTACAAAAAATATCTTGCACAATCTGGTCATAATTGGGGTTGTTGTCCAGTCTTGAATGATAACACTCTTCTTCAAACGGTATGGACCGTAGCTTTAATGTCCACATGACATTCATGGGACCGAAATCCACAGTCTTTCCTCTCACAAAGCTTGTATATGACTCATTTGCCTTATCATATCGGACTGTATTTGCATAAAATTCTCTTACAAGATTTGCATTCACCTTAATGACCGGATTAGTGAGGAGCTCCCATCTTCTCTTTTCTACCTCCTTTGTGATTTCGTGACACTCAGTTTTCCTAACTTGAAACTCAAGCTCATAAATGATCTCCTTATCCACCATCCACCCATATTGCAATGCATAGTGCAAGCTTCTAAATCTCTTTTCATCATACGAGTGTTGCTCCATAGGTTCCTTTCCTTTATTTCTTTTAGAGCTCGAAGATGCCATGAATGAGAGTTAATGTGTGAAGATGGTAAGGGTGTGGAGACTTTAGGCTGTTTAGGATTGAGTGTAATGAAGGGAGTGAGTGGGAATGTTTTTAATGGGATAGGAAGTGCTTGGTTCCGAAAGGGAGAGGTGTGAAGAGTGGGCGTGGAGTGTGAAGGTGGGGTACGGAGCAAGGGTCACTTATATAGGGAGGTTGTGAATGAATGTAGGGTGTGGATTGATGGAGTGGTTGTTTGATGGACGGTTGGGGTTGTGCATGGAGAAAGGACAAGGATCATCACTTTATGATGGAAATTGCTCGGTCTTCAAGGGTCCCATTCTTTTCTATGTTGCATGGCAACATTTTCCAATGCGTTCCCTTTTGAGAACAAGTGTGTAATCCCTCTTCATGAAGTGGCCGAACCTTCTTCATTTATTTGTCCAATCAATCCTCTCCAATGCTCCTTTCCTTTTCCCTATAAAAAAAATAAAAAAAATCAATATAAAAAAATTTAAACTTTACGGCTAGAATAATAAAGAAAAAGAATTAGATTGTTTATTCATGAACACCAACTAACTAACTAACTGTGTATCCTTATATGCATATTCGTGGCACCTTGGGTGACACCAAACTTAGTTTGGAGCACTGTGATGAAAAAGTCTTTGTTCAAAGCTCCAAGACTAGCATGCTCTGAGTTGCACTCATGCTTTCTTGGCATGCTTTGAACACTAAACTTGTTCTTCACTATATACTGCATAACAAGGATTTCACCAAGTGTTAGTCAAGTTTGGATTGGAATTCATAAAAATTGACTTATTAACTATTTTCTAAAAGCATATAAAACATGGGTTGCCTCCCATGAAGCGCTTCTTTAGAGTCACTAGCTTGACGTTTCGCCTTCATCAGGGAGGTCGATAGTGCTTCAAGTCTTCTCCTCTGGCAGTAGACCTATATCCAGTAGTTGTATCAATGATCTCTACATGTTCCAAGGAGAGAACTCTGTTGATAGCGAAGACCTTAGGTAGCTGAGATGGCACAGTGGGGAGATCAGGGGGGATATCTGGGAAGTAAGCTGAGATCACTTTATCCCCTGGAGAGAAGTCCTCTGTAGGGATCTTTTTGTTCCTCCACCTCCTTGGTACCTTCTTCTTTGTTCCTTGTGATGTTGTCTTACTCTTTGTGGCCTCTTCTTCTAAAGGGATTTTGATGTTGTCTTCACATGCCTCTGGTGGTTTAGGTTCCTCCAGCTTTTCCTTGAGCTGTGACAGCTGCTTGTTTCCTTGTCCATCAACCAAGGGAATCTCCGGATGAGCTTGTTGTTCTTCAGTACTCATCTCTTCCTTTAGTATCTCACTATGATCCTTCCTTGGTTCCTTGTTCTCTTGATCTGTTTCTTGTGAGTGTTTGAAAACAGTGAAGGCGAGCTGTTCATCATGGATCCTCAAAATTAGCTCCCCTCGCTCCACATCTATGAGTGCTCTAGCTGTAGCTAGGAATGGTCTTCCCAATATGATTGGGTGAGTGTAACTCTCTTCTATGTCCAATATGACAAAGTCTGCTGGAAGGAAGTATTTCCCAACCTTTACCAACACATTTTCCACCACTCCTATTGCTTGTTTTTGAGTTTTGTTAGCCAGCCTGATGACTACATCTGTGGGCATTATCTCATTGATCTGCAGCCTCTTCACAAGGGACAAAGGCATTAAGTTGATGCTTGCTCCCAAATCGCAGAGTGCTCTATCAAACATTATTTTTCCTATGGCACAAGGTATGTGAAAACTCCCTGGGTCCTTTCTTTTTGTAGGCAATTCTGGTTGAATGAGGGCGCTGCACTCCTTGTTCATCACTATAGTTTGGCCTCCCTTGAGTGAGCTTTTCCTGGGAAACAGTTCCTTCATATACTTGATGTATGCAGGCATTTGTTGGATGGTCTTGATGAATGGTATGTTTACATGCAGAGATGCAAACAAGTCAAGAAATCTTGAGTATATTCTCTTCTCCACAGCACCATTGAGTAGTTAAGGAAAGGGTGCATAGAGTCTCAGCAGCTCCTGTTGTGAGATTTTTGGTTCTTGGTGATCTTTTTCCTTCTCCTCTGTTGAGGTATCTTCAGGTTATTCTGACGGCTTGTTTGGCTTGTCCTCAGTCTCCTTATCACTTATAGTGACCATCTTGCAATCTTCCCATCTTACTTTCTTTGTTTCTCCTCTCGGATTTTTCTCTGTGTCACTTGGGAATCCATCTGTAGGTTTGGGAATCTGCTCAGAGAGATACCTTACTTGAGATTCCAACCTCTTGATGGTGTCTCCCTGGTTCTTAAAATTTGCACGCACTTCCTCCTTGAACGCCTTGTTGTCTTGAATCTCTTTGCCTATGCCTTCAAGTAGATTCTCAATCCTTGAGAGTCTGTCATCAATTGATGGGTGATTGGGATTAGAAGTGGAAGGATGAGGAGTGTTATTTTGGTTTTGATATGGATGTGGAAAGGTGTTGTTATGGTGGTGTTGATATGTTCTCTGTGTGAATTGTTGGTGAGCTGCATTGTTGTTGGGGTTGTGACGTCTCTGATCTTGGCCTTGATCTTGTTGATTCCCCCACCCAAAGTTTGGGTGATTCCTCCAACCAGGGTTGTAGGTCTTGGAGTATGGATCATGGTTTTGCCTAGGTGAATTCCCAATGTAGTTGGCTTGCTCCTGACTACCCTCTGCTTCTTCATTCACTCCTTCTTGGGTTGCTGATGAAGTGGTGATTGCTGCTACTTGGTTCCTCTCCATCTTCTTGGTGAGGTCAGCCAGCTGCTTGGTAATGAGCTTATTTTGAGCCAGCAGAGCATCTACATTGTTTAGCTCCATCACTCCTCAAGTGTTCCTTCTTTCAGAAGCATAGAAATAGTCATTTTCTGCTATAGTCTCAATGACATCTATGGCTTCCTCAATGGTCTTCTTCTTGTTCAGAGATCCTCCAGATGAATGGTCTACTGCCTTCTTTGATTCATAAGAAAGGCCTTCATAGAAAATGTGTAGCTGCACCCATTCATTGAACATATCTGGTGGACACATCCTAGTCAGGTCCTTAAACATCTCCCATGCTTCATATAGAGTCTCACCATCTTGTTGCCTAAAAGTTTGGACCTCAGCTCCGAGCCTGTTGATTCTTTGGGGAGGATAGAATCTGGCTAAAAATTTGTTCACCACATCTTCTCAAGTTGTCAAACTCTCCTTTGGAAAAGACTCCAGCCATTTGGCTGCCTTATCCTTGAGTGAGAATGGAAATAAGAGCAGTCTATAGGCGTCAGGATGAACACCATTAGACTTCACCGTGTCACATATCCTCAGGAAGGTGGTTAGATGTTGATTGGGGTCTTCTTGGACTCCTCCTCCGAATGAACAGTTGTTTTGAACAAGGGTGATGAGCTGCGATTTTAGTTCAAAATTATTGGAATGGATGGTCGGCTTTTGAATGCTACTTCCACAGTTTTTCGGGTTTGGATTGATGTAAGAGCCTAAAACTCTTCTCTCCTCCCAGCATGATTTGCTCGACCTTCTCTGCAATGGTTGTGAGCCTCTTCTTCATGATGGTTTTCCATGTTTTCTTCCATGTTTGGTTCAAATTATTCCTCCTCTTCCTCGGCACCCACTACTCATTTTTCTCTTGCTTCCCTTCTTAATCTAAGGAAGGTCCTCTTGAAGCCCCGCATCTTTTCCCTGTCATACAACCAACAAAGCACAAGCAAAGAAAATAGATGCAGGAAGTATTTCTATTAGAATTACTGTTAGTGTGAGTGATACAATATATCAAACAGTTAGTGGGTCAGTGAACTGAATTGTAAATAACTAAAAAAAATGAAAAAGTAGGGGGGGAAGAAATTAACAAAAACTGAAAGTAAATTACTCAAACAGAAAATTAAATCAAACAAACTAAAAATGCTCAATCTAGTTATCCTCCAATTTAATCATTGTTGATTCAAAATCAATCCCCGGCAACGGCGCCATAAACTTAATACGCGAAAAACTTGTCTCGCAACAAATTTCCTTCGGCAAGTGTACCGAATTCGTCGTCAAGTAAAAACTCACAATAGAGTGAGGTCGAATCCCACAGAGATTGATTGATCAAGCAACTTTAATTAAAGGAATGTTCTAGTTGAGCGAACCAGAATTTGAGTTGGGAATTGTAGAAAATTAAATGGTGGGAAAGTAAATAGTGGAAACAGTAAATGCTGGAAATAAAGAGCTGAATGTAAATGGCGGAAAGTAAATTGCAGAATCTTAAATGGGGATGGGGCAATTGCTCATAAAAGTAAATGGCAGAAATTAAAGAGAATGGGTATGATCAGAAATGGGGAGTTCATTGGGCTCAGGAGATGTTGCATTCTCCGGATCAAGTTCATTTTCATCTCTTCCTCAATCAATGCATTCATTGATCTCCTTGGCAATCTTAAGTGATCGAATTACAATTCCTTGTAATTCAATCTCTCAAATCTTGATCAATAGCCAATTCCTTGGTCAATTGCTCATGAGAAGAGATGAAGTATGGTCACTGATTATACCACATGCATTTCCCAAATCAAGTGTTGGAAGGATTATAGTCACATATCCATCCACACCCAATTTGGTCCAGCATGAGAAAGCATTTCTAGCATGATCCCTTCATTCCTCTTTCAAGGTTCAGAAGAGATCCAAGTATGAATAGCTTCTTTTCCAAGATAACTACCCAATTGGATGAAGATCGAAAGCTTTCTAGTAAAATCAAGAGAAAAGATAGAAGAAGGAGAATGAAAACTAAAATTGATCCATCAAATTACAACAGAGCTCCCTAACCCAATGAAAGGGGTTTAGTTGTTCATAGCTCTGGAAAATGAAAACAAAGATGGAGAATACATGCTGAAGGTAAACTAGAAGTGCAGAGAAAGTAAAATACAGAGAGTAATTCTAGGCCAAAGGCTCCCAAAAGTTTCCAGCTCTCCAAACTAATTCAAAGTTACTCCTATATATACTACTCTTCTGATCTTCTAGTTGGCTCTTCAAGTCTTGCGTATGGGCTTTTGGATCCTGAGTTTGAAGCAGTTATCTTCATCATTGGGCTTAGCTTTGCTTGCAGAGAGAAAGTGTGAAGTAGGCAGGGACTTTTAGCTCAGGACGTTAGTGGTGTTAACATTAAGTGAAAGTGTGGGTTCGAGAACGTTAGTGACAATCACCTTTTTCACTAACGTTGCTCACCCAAGTATGAGCCACGTTAACCTCAACGTTAGTGGCACAAACGTTACCACTAACGTTGCCTCTTGGTCCTTCGCACACGTTATTGGGACTTACCTTTCCCAATAACGTTGCTAAGCCTCCCCCTTCCCTACGTTAGAGTCCACGTTAACTTAGTTAACGTGGCTCTTAACGTAAGCTTGCCAATCCTTCGAGAACATTAGTGACACTTACCTTTGTCACTAACGTTCCAATGTGCCCCTATTTCTCACGTTAGAGTCCATGTTAACTAGGTTAACGTGGCTTCTAACGTAGTCATGCTAGTCATCTCCAACGTTAGTGACAAAGGCGAGTGTCACTAACGTTGGCTTATTACCTCTTTATCCACGTTAGCTTCCACGTTAACTAAGTTAACGTGGGAGTTAACGTGGCTTATGGAAGCTTGGCCAACGTTAGTGACAAAGGTGAATGTCACTAACGTTGGCTTCCCTTTTGCTTCTTAACGTTAGAAGCCACGTTAACTAAGTTAACGTGGCAACTAACGTGGCCAATTATGAGCTTGGTCCAACGTTACTGACAAAGGGAGTGTCACTAACGTTGGCATTATTGTCTTCTTCCACGATAGAGTTCACGTTAACTAAGTTAACGTGACTCTTAACGTGGGCTATGATGGCTTCCAGGGCGTTATTGGCGATTACTTTTCTCATTAACTTTGCAAGTTAGCTCCCATTCCACGTTAGAGGTCACGTTAGTTAGATTAACGTGGCTGCTAACGTGGTTCTTCCTTGCTTCTTTTGTCCTGAAATCAAGCAATAAAGTGCATCAAAGTTCTAATCCAAGTCATGGGAAATGCAACATCCAATTTATCATTAAATTCATGCAAAATCCTCATGAAATCATGTAAAGTGTACAATGTATGCTTGAATCAAGATGTAAGTAAATATCTACCCAAAAAGAGCTTATTTTCTAAGAAAATGCATGAAACTACCCTAAAAACAGTAAAAAAAAAGGTCAGTTAAACTGGCCAAAATGCCCTGGCATCACTTTCTCCCTTTTTGCATTCTTTTCCATCACTTCTTCCATCCATATTAGTCTTGTAATCCTGAAATTACTCGTCAAACACCTCAAGGCATCAAATGGAATAAAATTGAAATAAAATTAATTAAATTTAGCACAAAATAGCATGTTTTCACAATTAAGCTCAATTTAGGGAGAAAACCCAAAAGCATGCTATTTAGATGAATAAATGTGGGTTTATGTGATGAAATCCACTCGAATCAAACCAAAATATATCGAAAAATATGGACTCATCAATTCCCCCACACTTAAACAATAGCATGTCCTCATGCTAAACCACTCAAAGGAGAGGGATAAAAGGGCGAGCAACTTATTCAATGCAACTATCTATATGCATGCAAGTATGTATATACTATATCTATCTATCTATCTATCTATAGTATCCTATCGATTTGGTGAAAACAAGCAAATAAATTCCCAGGCAAGAATAGATAAATAGGGCAAAGCAAAGAGATAATTCAATGCAAGCAAAATCTAAAGAATTGATTTAACTCATCAAAAAGAAGCAACTTGAAAGAATGCATGATAAGAAAGGTGGAGACATAGAATTGAGTGATCAAATCCTCATTAGGCGTGTATGCACTCTCATCACTCGGTGTTTAGGGTCAATTCACTCAAATCTCCTCTAATCATGCTTTCAAGGATTTGCTTTTTAGCTAACAATCAACAAATGTGTGATACATGAATGCAAGTATCATGAGGTCTTTAGAAGGTTGTGATGGGGTTGGGGTAAGGGTAGGATGAGTATATGGCTAAGTGGACTAAAAGATTGAATATTTGATTAACTTAAGTATCCAACTCAACCTATATCAATCAAATCACAACAATGCATCCTTGCCACCCATTACTTCTTTTCACACATACACATTCATGCCTTCGTTTCTATTCAAAACACATATGCATTCCTTATTTTTTTTTTTTTTAACAAATACATATGGTTAAAGCAAATTGATACATGATGTGCACCCATTTTTTTCCAAATTTTCAATGAATGCCCAAAACAAAATTTTTCTCCACCAATGCTTTCCAAAATTTTCTCCACACTTAAATGACACACACTCCTCAACCTAAGCTAATCAAAGATACAATTCAAGGTAATTCATGGTTTTTCGCTTACGGTTGTGATGTGCTACTAATTAGAACAAAGGGGATTAAAAAGCTCAAAAGGTGTTAACAAAGGTAGATGCAAGGATAGGCCCATATGGGTGAGTGAGTGATAAATCACTATTTTATGGTTTATCTTGTGCTCAATTAAGTGGTTTTTATCAACTCTTTACCCACTTATTCATACTAATCGCATGTTTTACGTTTTCCTTCCTGATTTTGTGCTATGATTGAAGACATGTTTCTTTGGCCTTTAAATTGCTAATTATTAATCCTCTCCTATTTACCATTCGATGCCTTGATATGTGTGTTAAGTGTTTTCAGAGATTACAGGGCAGGAATAGCTTGGAGGATGGAAAGGAAGCATGCAAAAGTGGAAGGAATACAAGAAGTTGAAGAAATTGCTAAGCTGTCCAACCTAACCTCTTTGTATTCAAACAGTCATAACTTAAGCTATAGAGGTCCAAACGAAGCTGTTCTAGTTGCGTTGGAAAGCTAACGTCCAGGGCTTCGATTTGATATATAATATGCCATAATTGCTCTGACGCTAGGCGATGCGAACGCGTGCTCTACGTCGACGCGTCGCAGTGACAAAAATCAGCGTGGCAGATTTCTTCTCCAGCGATTTCTGGGCTGTTTTCGACCCAGTTTGCGGCCCAGAAAATACAGATTAGAGGCTATAAAGTAGGGGAATCCATTCATTCATAATCATGCCTTCATAATTCACTTTTCATAGTTTAGATGTAGTTTTTAGAGAGAGAGGTTCTCTCCTCTCTCTTAGGATTTAGTTTTAGGATTTATGATTATTTCTTCTTCATCACAGGTTCAATGTTCCTTTTATTTATTTTTCCAATTTGGTTCATGAATTCTCATGTTTAACTTGATTTCTTTTATTTAATGCAATTTGAGGTATTTCAGATTTATCACTTCTTCTATTGTTTGTTATTAATTGATGTTCTAAGTTAGATTCTAACTTGATTTTGGAGTTGATTGATATTTGGAGACCCTTGAGTTGAATTACTCAAGAGTTAAATTGTAATTGGGTTTATTGTTGGATTGTCCTCTAGTTACTGACACTAATCCTTTCCAAGGGAGAGGATTGGAACTTGTGAATAGAAATAGCTTTCCAACTTGGTTGACTTTCCTCTACCTGGTAAAGGATAACTAAGTAGAAGTAACCTTCAATTATTAATTGATCTTGCGAAAAATCCAACAAGGATAGAACTTCCGATTAATCTCTCCTAATCAAGGCTT
Source organism: Arachis ipaensis (assembly GCF_059453495.1). Taxonomy (NCBI): domain Eukaryota; kingdom Viridiplantae; phylum Streptophyta; class Magnoliopsida; order Fabales; family Fabaceae; genus Arachis; species Arachis ipaensis. The sequence goes on from NC_142444.1 coordinate 89,115,069, forward strand.
TTTATTGTTATTATTTTATTTCCTCTGCCATTGCTATTCTTGCTTTTTATCTTAATCCGATACCCCAAAATACACTTTCTCATAACCAATAATAAGAACACCTCCCTGTAATTCCTTGAGAAGACGACCCGAGATTTAAATACTTCGGTTATCAATTTATTTAGGGGTTTGTTACTTGTGACAACCAAAATGTTTGTAAGAAAGGACTTTTGTTGGTTTAAAAGCTATACCTGCAACGAGAATTTATCTGCGAATTTCTAGACCACGCAAAAGTTCTCTCTTCAAAATGGCACCGTTGCCGGGGAATTGTAAACGTGTGCCTTATTATTGGTTATTGTAAATATTTGCTTTTTACCTGTTTTATTGTTTTTAGTTTTTGTTTTTATTTTTGCTTTTTCATAAATTAAGAGGTTATTGGCTTTTAATTAGTTATTAAAAATTTTTCAAAAAAAAATTGTTCTTCGTGTTTATCTTGACCTTTAAGTTGTTCTTAGTTGTTTTCTTCATTTTGATCTAAAAATTTTAAGTTTGGTGTTATTTTATTGTTTTCCTCTTTCCTCATTAAATTCAAAAAAAAATTTAAAATTTAAAACTCAAATTTCAAAATTTCAAATTTCAATTTTCAAAATTCAAATTAAAAAATTAAAAATTCAATTTTCAAATTTTCAAAATTTAAAATTTCAAAATTTAAATTTCGAAATTCAAACCTTTTTCAAAAATCATATCTTTTTCAAAATCTTATCTTATCTTATTTCAAAATTCAAATTTCAAAAATTTAAAATTCAATTTAAAATTTGTTTTTATTTTCGTTTTTAATTTTTATTTACTATTATGAGTTCTCACCCCTCTCGCTTTGAGTTTGGTTCCAATGCTGTTGCAAGGAATGGAAATTATAACAGGAACATGCATCAAGGTCAAAACAATCAGAGATGGAAGGAGCCACGAGGATCTGATCAACCCTTTCGTCAACATCACCTTCCAAGATACCATGGACAACGACCATTCCACAATGTATGTCAAAACAACAGTTATGGTGGACCCTTCCGTGACAACCAACAACCACCAAACTACTATGGTCAAGAGCCATTCCAGGGAGCATACCATGATGATGAATATGGTGAACTCCCTTGTAATTACCAACAAGGCCCACCACATGAATATGAACCGCCTCCTCAATATACCTTTGGACCACCATACTCATAAGCCCCCTACTACCAAACACCATCACATGATTCTAACCCTTATCTACCATACCAACCACCTTATGAGTCAAATGAACCATACACAGAACCACCCCCATTCCAACACAACTACTCTCATGGACCACCACCTCAATATTCACCATCTCCATGCCATTATTAAGATGAACCACCTTCCTACCATGAACCCTTTCTCCCAACAAATGAACCCTCATATCTACTTCAACCTCCAATGGATGACAAACTTCGTGTTATTCTTCAAGGGCAAGAAAAGATGAATAAGAGTGTGCTAAATTTCGTGGCCGCCTTAGGCGAGTTAGTAAATATAATAGCTTCCCGACATCTAAACACTCAGAGTACTCCCATGGCTATATGTGGAGAATAAAAAGAAGAGCGTAGCATGAAGAAGACACTAGAAACTTCAGTGGATAATGAAGAACATGGCTTTGTATTGAAACAAGTGGAGGAAGCCATAATAGTTGCAGAGGAAGAAGTGGTTGAAGACTTGGGAGATGCTGAACCTCCATGGGAAATCCAAGTCATAGAGCTTCCTTCCAAGACAATTAAAATTGATACTGAGGAGGGTGTACAACCTCCAAGGCATATCATAGTCGAAGAATTGGAAGAGGTTGGTCAAGAGATGGAGATTAAAAAAGAAGAAGCACAGCCTCCCATGCCCTTGGTGAGCAATGAAGAAGAGATTGAATTGGAAGAAAGCTACCAAGAGGAAGAGGTTGATATTGAAGAAACTTGCAAAGAGGTGGAAGTTGTCAGAGAAGAGCCCAAGGGAGTGGAGCTTGCAAATTCGTTAGAAAACCTCCCCCTAAGTTGCCATCATCCTTCACAACATTCAAGTGGGTAAAATTCATATCACTTAGCTTTCTAATTCCACTTGAATATGGGCTACTGGAGACGGATGGTCAACTTAGAGCTCTTTGTGGCATTAAGAGTAAAAGGAAGATGGTTAGTTGTTGGAGATGTCAAGTAAGGTTCAACATGGTTAAGTGCTCAAAGTTTAAATGCAAAGGTTGGCGTAAAGCTCAACTGAATAGGTCTAGGAAGTTGTTTGGCCGCTTTAGTGAGAATTCAGATTGCCTGCCACCCGGATGGAATCATAATGATCAACAAGAAGACGGGTGCAAAGGCAAGGTCTGGGACCCCGGAATCCATTCTACCAATCACCACTCTTGGGGCCTTGTCACTTGCTTCAACTTGCTTGAAGACTTTATGCGTATAATTTGGGACCCCGGAGGTTACTGGAAGTACAAACATTGGTGGAGATTCCTAGACGAGTTCAAGCACAAGCCACCATAACAAAGGACTCCCCAAATGTCCAACTTAAGGACTTTAACTAAAAGTGCTAGGTGGGAGACAACCCACCATGGTATGATCGCTCCTTTTCCAATTATAATTTTATTTAGTTTTTGTTTGTTTTTGAGTTTTATTTTATTTCATTGAACCTGGAATAATTCATAACATCTAGATACTGCATCCTGCATCTTGCATTAAAAAAAAATCGCACGCAACGCGACATTGTCGTCGACGCGTCCGCGTCATGTGGGAAAAATACCTCCCACGCGTCCGCGTCACCCACGCGAACGCATGCCCCAAAATCGACGTAAAAAGGGGTGTATGGCAGAATGTTAAGCTGGAACGTGGCTGGATTCGTGCTAGAAGCACAAGCCATCCCACCCGAACGCGTTCACCACGCGGGCGCGTCGTTTTCAAAAAATGGCCATCCACGCGTTCGCGTCAACCACGCGACTGCGTCACCCAAAAATTTGGCAAAAAGAGTTTCGAACAGAGAGTTGCGCGAACGCAAGGCTGCACTCGCGCCAATCGCACAAATTAGGTCACGTGATCGCGTGACCCACGCGTCCTCGTCACCTGACCTTATCGCGCACCACGTGACCGCGTCACTCACGCATCCGCGTCGCCTGCGCCGCACAACTTATCCAGATCAGCGCCAATTATCTTGTCTTTTCTTTTCTAATCCTAATCTCTTCTATCTTTTCTTTTTTCTTCTTTCTTTCTTACTTTATTTCTTTCACTTCTCATTCTTTTTCACCTTCATTCTATTTTATTTAATTTATTCGCATACTTTCATTCATTACATTTTAATTTTGTGCATATTTTCTTTCTCTAAATTCATTATTCTTTCTTTGGTGTTGAATTTTCTTATTTCACTGTTGCATCTTCTCTTGAATTATTTTAGGTGCTTAGAAACTTGTTTTATTCTGGTTAGGTAATATTATTTAAATCAATGCCAATCTTTTATACCTGTATTAATTTTTCATTGAGATGGATTTACATTACCTCTCCTTACCACACTCTCCCTCATTGTTGCAAAATTTTACACCACTGGTATGCCATGTGCTTCTATTATTTTCTCACTTGCATGTTGTAGCTACCATGTAATTGAGACCCTTATCATTTGGCATTAACCTACCCATACTTCATTTATTTTCTTATCTTTATTTCTGGGTTACTTTTCTTCCCTTTCTCTTTCAGGATGGTGACCCGGATGGGAACTGGAAGATGTTTACATGGGAGAGACAAACAAGTTCCTACGCACATTCCTTGATGAGAAAAGCGTCAGTTGAAGCAACCCATCCACTTGCACATCTTAGCATGCACCGAGGACGGTGCAATCTTTAAGTGTGGGGAGGTCGATACCGATCTCCATGGGTTAGTTATTTTCTTCTCAACACCAATATTTTATTTTCTTTGTTAATTGCTGCATTTGCATATTTAATTGCATGTTTGTTTGATTTTATACATTTAGTTACCACTTGGTTGAAGTAATATTTTCTCTTTCAAGAAATTTTTATAGTATTTCACTAATTTAAATTGAAATATTTTTGTGTTAAACTTGTTTGGAAGTTGTATTTAGAACATGATTTTTGAGCCAAAGAACACACAACCTGTGAGATTTTGAGCTTATTTACATGGTTACATTATTTAACCATAATTTTTTATTCTTGTGTGTTTTCTTCTCTATAATTGCAATCTTTGCTTTGTTCCATTCTATATGTCCATTATTTAGTGTATTTACATGCTTGCATATGATTGAGGCCATTACTTGTTTAGCTCACTTATCCCAAATAAGCCTACCCTTTAAATCATCCTTGTCAGCCACTTTGAGCCTTGCAAACCCCCATTTATTCTATATTTTACCACATCACTAGCCTTAAGCGGAAAAACAAGTAATCACCCCAATTGAATCTTTGGTTAGCTTAAGATAGAGATTGTTCATCAACTAAGTGTGGGGAAATTGTGGGAACATGGGTTAATAAGGGAATGTATCATGTTTCTAATTTATTTGAATATTGGGAATTCGGGAACCTACTCATGTAAAATCAGAAAAAAATTAAAAATCCATGTGCATTGATAAGTTATGTTTGCTTTTATGATTCACAAAAAAAAAATCAATAAATAAATAAGAGGACAAAATTACCCCAATGCTAAGTTAATAAAAAGATCAATGCACATGTGATAAAAGTAAAGAAATATCAAAAATTTGGTACATGAGTATGGGAATCATACAAAAGTGGGAATTATGGGTAGCTAGGCATGAATTTAACAGTATATAGAGTATATGTATATTAGGTGAGAGCTTAGGTTAGTCAAAGATTCATATTATAGCTCACTTGGCCATACATGTACCCTTACCTTTACCTCAGCCCCATTACAACCCTGAAAAGACCTCATGATGTTTACATTGGTATACTAAATTTTTGTTGATTGGTTAGATGAAGAACAGAGTTTAGAAAGCATGATTAGAGAAGAGTAGAGTGAATTACCCTAGACACTTAAGAGTTAGAGTGATATACACTACCAGTGAGGGTTCAATGCTTAAATTCTATGATCCCTGCTTTCATGAGCTATCTTCTTACAAGTTTACTTGTCTTTATTTTATATGGTTTGAATTAGTGGAATTTGATTCATATTTATTCTTGGAGAATTTATTTACTTTTAAACCAAGTAGGTAGAAATATTTTGCATGTAGTTGCATTCATATAGATAGGTTGCATTTCATACTTTCTACCATTCCTCTTCACTCTCTTATAGTTTCTCTTGAGCTTAGCATGAGGACATGCTAGTGTTTAAATGTGGGGATGTTGATAAACCACTATTCTATGGTTTATCTTGTGCTCAATTGAGTGGTTTTTATCAACTCTTTACCCACTTATTCATACTAATCGCATGTTTTACGTTTTCCTTCCTAATTTTGTGCTATGATTGAAGACATATTTCTTTGGCTTTTAAATTGCTAATTATTAATCCTCTCCTATTTACCATTCGATGCCTTGATATGTGTGTTAAGTGTTTTCAGAGATTACAGGACAGGAATGGCTTGGAGGATGGAAAGGAAGCATGAAAAAGTGGAAGGAATACAAGAAGTTGAAGAAATTGCTAAGCTGTCCAGTCTGACCTCTTTGCATTCAAATAGTCATAACATGAGCTACAGAGGTCCAAACGACGCGGTTCTAGTTGCGTTGGAAAGCTAATGTCCGGAGGGCATGTATTTTACTATAAAATTGAAGTAGTTAACGGCGGGGTTACCCCTATTGTGGTGACGAATCTTGTATGTGTTCCTAACAAAAAGGAATTTGTCCAATTTTCGGGGTCTCGAAAGGGGGCGTGGAAACACATAAGAACTCTTGAATGGAAATCGAAAAATAGATGTAACTCCAGTTACTCCAGAAATGGTAAGATCTTTGGCGCAAGAACGCAAGAAAAAGGGTTGATCCGTATCATCTTGACTTGGTTCTTATCTTGAAGTAATTAATTGGGGTTTATCAGGACAGATGCTTCGGGCTTCCGGAATACAATGGGATCTGCGTAAAGTTGAAAATTATGAGTGTTATGGGGAATTTGATTGGGACGTTCAATGGCAAAAAGAAGGAGATTCATTAGCTCGTTATTTAGTTCGAATTGGTGTACAAAAGAATTGTATTCTAATTATTTCTTTTTTTTTCTTTGTTTTTTTTATAAAAATTATTAGAAATTAAATTATTTATTCACTTGAATATATATTTATATTCATATATTCAAATGAATAAGAAAAATTCGTATATATAGAAAGAGCTTAACAAAAGATATAAACATTTCAATAATAATTATTATTATCTTGTTTTTTCGAGTTTTTGTTTTATTTTAATATTTAGCAACAATGGGAATGGTTTTTCGTAGTTTATTCTCTTTTTCAAAAATAAGCACTATTCGACCTAGATAGTTCGCACTTCAATTATACTTAGAGATCCTAATAAGGATCTAGATCATTAACAAGATTTGAATTTTATATGTAGAGTACGCTTAACCTCTGGATTTGAAATCACTGCTTATATACCCGGTATTGGCCAAAATTTACATATATAATATGCCATAGTTGCCTTGACGCTAGGCAACACGAACGCGTGCTCCACGCGGACTCATTGCAGTGACGAAAATCAGCGTGGCAGATTTCTTCTCCAGTGATTTTTGGGCTGTTTTCGACCCAGTTTGCGGCCCAGAAAATACAGATTAGAGGCTATAAAGTGGGGGAATCCATTCATTCATAATCATGCCTTCATAATTCACTTTTCATAGTTTAGATGTAGTTTTTAGAGAGAGAGGTTCTCTCCTCTCTCTTAGGATTTAGTTTTAGGATTTAGGATTATTTCTTCTTCATCACAGGTTCAATGTTCCTTTTATTTATTTTTCCAATTTGGTTCATGAATTCTCATGTTTAACTTGATTTCTTTTATTTAATGCAATTTCAGGTATTTCAAATTTATCACTTCTTCTATTGTTTGTTATTAATTGATGTTCTAAGTTAGATCCTAACTTGATTTTGGAGTTGATTGATATTTGGAGACCCTTGAGTTGAATTACTCAAAAGTTAAATTGTAAGTGGGTTTATTATTGGATTGTCCTCTAGTCACTAACACTAATCCTTTCCAAGGGAGAGGATTGGAACTTGTGAATAGAAATAGCTTTCCAACTTGCTTGACTTTCCTCTACTTGGTAAAGGATAACTAAGTAGAAGTAACCTTCAATTATTAATTGATCTTGAGAAAAATCCAACAAGGATAGAACTTCCGATTAATCTCTCCTAATCAAGGCTTTTTATTGTTATTATTTTATTTCCTCTACCATTGCTATTCTTGCTTTTTATCTTAATCCGAAACCCCAAAACACACTTTCTCATTACCAATAATAAGAACACCTACCTGCAATTCCTTGAGAAGACGACCCGAGGTTTAAATACTTCGGTTATCAATTTATTTAGGGGTTTGTTACTTGTGACAACCAAAACGTTTGTAAGAAAGGATTTTTGTTGGTTTAGAAGCTATACCTACAACGAGAATTTATCTGCGAATTTCTAGACTATGCAAAAGTTCTGTCTTCAGTGAGTTTAATTCAAAAATGGCCTCAATCATGCTAAATGCATTCAAGACATCAAACATTGGAAATAAAAAATCAAGCAAAACCAAGATCACAGTCATCGAAGAGATATATCACACCATGAATAAAATTAGTGGTTAAAAGGTGTAACCACTCATTCAAGCTCAAAAACTCACAAGGTATTTGTTTTATCTCTCTTCTATGTTCCATAAAAATCATTCAAGCAAGTTTAAAAATAATTTTCCAAATTAATTCAATAGAACGCCCTAAAAAGAAAATTCTTGGAAATCTTTGTTGTTTTTCACCAAAATTATTTCCTATATGTATGTATAATGTGATGGATGCAATTTTCAAAAATTTTCAAAATTTCCTAGTTCTATTCCTAATTTTCAACAAGCAAAAATTAACATGAACAATTAGGATAAAATTGAACTAGGTGCTATACTATTCACATCATCCAATCACAACTTCAATCTATAAAATATATACTAAGAAAAAGATGCAAAATGTGATAACTATGGATGAACTAAGATGTATATATATACTAGAAGAAAGTGCAATGCAATAATAAAAAACACTCAAAATATCTACAAGAAACCTGATAAAAGAAAAGAAAATAAAGTGCAAAGTGTTCGAAAATGTAACTTTATGCCCCAAAAATGACGAATCCTCCCCCACACTTAAGCGTTATACAGTCCTCCATGCATGAACACAATCCGGGGGGGGGGGGTGTGTCTTTAAGTTCTTCCACCTTCGGTTGGCGGATGCGGGGACTTGGGTTGCATGGAAATCGCCAAGTCCATGTATGCTCGGCATCTCCCTCCTCGGTGTCCTTTTCCTCTCCCGACTCCTTGCCTTCACATCTCATCCTCAAAAAGAATGAATAAAGTATAATTAGGAATCATAGGGCAAGTAGCACCAAAAGGTAAATGAGAGAGTAAATAAGCATCTAATTGAGGAAGTTTGCATAGTGGTGCAATATAATAAAAGGCGATGTGTGTATTCTAAGTGTGCACGGTTTAGAACACACACATTGGCCGGGTGAAAATGGCAACCATATCATCAAAAGAAATAGTTAAGAATAAGTTCCTCAATTAAATGGTCTAAGATGAAACTGAGAGATGAGTGTCATTCAAGCATATGCAACTTAGGCAACTACAACAAGAGTGAATTGAATGTAGGAATTATTGGATATTGAAGTTGTGCAAGTGAAAGCACAAGATTGATAAAATAGCACAACAAGCAATGACCAATGCAATGAAGAAAAGAAAACTACTTATTCATCATAAGACACAAAGAAAGAGTCACATGCTATAGGTACTTGTTACAGAAAGTGATACACTTGATAGCAATCAAGTAAAGTCACTCAAACAAATGCCAAGCATTAACAAGGAGCAAGCACCGGTCATGTGATAAATTTACTATGGAACTCGTGATGAAAATTTAAGTTTCCACTCAATTCATATAATCCAATGCACTTATATAATTTGTCCTAGTGGTATAGTCGAAACATGAGTTATCAAACCCACTAGGTATTAGTAAATTAATGCAAAGTATAAGCGCATTGTATTTAATCAAGAGGCAACCCTATCACTATCAAACAAATACTTGCAACTTATTCAATTAACAAGAAAGTAAACCAAAACTAATATAAGTACTAAAATAAAAATGAAATGCAATGAAAACTAAGTAAAACAAGTAGAGAAGAGGGCAAAGACAAGATAAGGGAGGGGTGAAGAAAAGAAAGGAAGAAAAGAAGTAGAGAAAAGAGAAGATAGAAATGGTTTAAAACAAGGGAGGGATCCACGCATAAGCGTTCGCATGCGCGCGGTGTGCGCGAAAAAGGGGATCGACACGTACGCGTGATACGGCAAAAATGCAAAGTGATGCGTACACGTGAGGGACGCATACGCATGGATGTCAAAAATGAAAAGGTGTGCATTCGCACCATGTGTGCCAATGTTGCCAATAGGGGCCCTGTTTTGGGGTGTGCGTGGGCATAGGGCTGTGCCCACGCACAGAAGGCAAGTTTTTTTTTTATTTTTTTATTTTTTTTAGGAAGGATCATATGTGCGCGCGCACACAGGTCTGTGCGCTCAGACAAGAGCAAAAAGAAAAGGGGTTCACGCGCACAGGCTGTGCTAACGCTCTCAATAGAGGGAGAGCAAGCTCACGTGCGGATGCATACGTCTGTGCGGCCACACAGAGAGCGCGATAAAGAACATGCATGCGTACGCACAAGATGATGTGCACGCACAGACCAGGAAAGCAGGGGAGCACCCACGCACAGACCATGTTGGCATTGCGAACAGAGGGCAATACAAAGAGTGTGCGGGCGCATAGGCTTGTGTGCTCGCACAGGTCGTGAAACCCACAGTTGTGTGCGCACGCACAGATGGCCAGTTTTGCAAAAAATTTTCTTCAAAATCCTAAGGTATCAAGCCTTAGTCTCAATCATATCTCAACCCGAAACATTCAAAATTTCAAAAAATCATGATCCATATGCGAATTAACCTACTAAACTCAAAACTAAACCAATCCTAAGCTAACCAAGACAAGCAACCATGCAATAACTTAGGACTATAAATAAAGAGAAAAGGGTAAGAAAGATGTTACCATGGTGGGGTGTCTCCCATCTAGCACTTTGGTTTAAAGTCCTCAAGTTGGACCTTTGGCTGAAGCTCACATCAAGGAGGCTTGTGCTTCCATCCATCCTTGAGTTGCCAACCATGCTTGCTCTTCAAAGATCCTCCAGGATCCCACACAAAATTCATCAAGCTCCTAAGCAACCTCAAGCAAACAATTGGGATCCAAAATTGATTGTTGTAGAGTTGTATGCCCGGATCCCACACTTTGGTTTCTCTATCATCCTCTTGTTAACTTTCACTTGTGCCCTTGGATGAACAACCTCTCCAAGCACCTTGGGAGCACCCACTTGAATCTTGGACTCCTCCAAATTGGACCTTGCACCACTTATGATTTGAACTTCTTTGACAACCAACACCCAATCTTTCACCATTCGACACTCCAAGAAGCACCTTAAGTTGGTGGCCTGTCTCCAAATTGATGTGGACCGATGAAGTTCTTTGAAGAAATTGTTACCCACTCAAATTGCCTTTGGGTTGGAATCACTCTTGTAAACTCTTGCATGTGTGCTTCCACTTCTTGGGTGATCACCTCTTCCTCACCACTCTTTTCTAGCTCTTCCCTTTCTCTCTCAAATTCAAGAGTGGAAGGTTCCTCAAGATCATTGAGGGATGACGAACCGGTTTTTCTATCGGTAAAGAAACACAAAAATATGATCGCGTTGTAAGTATAGCTTCTAAACCAACAGAAAATCCTTTTGTACAAATGTTTTGGTTGTCACAAGTAACAAACCCCTTTAAAATTGATAACCGAAGTATTTAAACCTTGGGTCGTCTTCTCAAGGAACTGTAGGGAGGTGTTCTTATTATTGGTTATGAGTTTTGTAAATTGGGGGTTTTGAAAGTAAGGAATAAGTAGTTTAAATGACAAGAAAAATAAATAAATAACTGAAAAATAAATTCTTGGCAAGGTATGAAAATTCGAAAGTCCTATCCTAGTTATCCTTATCAATGGTGATGAGAATTATATTTTGCTCCCACTAAGTCAACCTCTAACTATGAAGGTAAATCAAGTGGATAAATCAATTTAACACCTAAAGTCCTAGTCAACTCCTAAGGGAAGACTAGAGTTATAGGAATTTAAATCAATCAGCAAAGATAACAATTATCAATCACGATGAGTTTAACAACTCAAGAGTTACCAATTATCAACCAAAGCAAAAAGGAGAAAATCTAAATTATTTATATAAATAAAGGAAAGCAATCATAATTCTGAAATACCTCAAATTATATTAAATAGAAAATCAATCTAAACATAAAGAGTTCATAAACTAAATTGAGAAAATAAGTAAAAGGAACGTTGAACCTGTAATTGAAGAAGATGAAATCCTACTTCCTTTAAGAGGAATCCTAATCCTAAATCCTAAGAGAGAGGAGAGAACCTCTCTCTCTAAAAACTACATCTAAATTGTGAAAACTGAATAATTGAAGGCCTCTTATAAATGGATGCATTCTCCCACTTTATAACCTCTGATCTGTGCTTTCTATACTTGGATCTGGGCCAAAAAGGGTTTCAGAAATTGCTGGGAGCATTTTCTGCAGTTTCTGGTGCGTGGCGTCTGTCACGCGTCCTCGTGGGTCACGCGGTCGCGTCATCTGGGAGTTTTCCTTGTCACGTGTTTGCTTCGGTCACGCGTACGCGTCATCTGCATTTTGCTCAAGGCGCGCGTCCGCGTCAGTCACGCGTTCGCATCACTGCCTTTTCACGCTGGGCATGCGGCCGTGTCGTCCATGCGTTTGCGTCGCTGCCAGTTCCTTCAAAAACTCCATTTTGTTCTTTCCTTCCATTTTGTATGTTTCCTTTCCATCCTTTAAATCATTCCTGCCTTAGGAGATCTGAAAATACTTAACACACAAATCACGGCATCGAATGGTAATAAAAGGTAATTAAAATAATTATTTTTAAAGCATAGAAAATGTGTTTTTCACATATATCACATAATAAGGAAGGGAAAGTAAAACCATGCAATTTCACATGAATAAGTGGGTGAAGGATTGAATAAATCACTCGAATTGAGCACAAAATATATCATAAAATATGGGTTTATCAACCTCCCCGCACTTAAACAATAGCATGTCCTCATGCTAAATCCAAGATAAAGAATAAGGTAAGGTTAAAGTAGTGGAATCTCATGCAATGCAATCTATTCTAAATGCAACTACCTAAATGAATCATGCAATTCTAATTGTTATTCACTTGTATATAAAGCTTACATGTAGTTAAATTAATTCATATCCTCAAGGAATCATATATTCATAGCCAAACCTTAGATAATGTTAAAGCACTTTTACAATTGAGATGGGTAAAAATATTTCACAAACTTGCAAGACAATTTACAATTTAAGCAGAGATATATGGTGATGAGCTATTGAATCCTCACAGGATTTTGTGTTTACTCTCTAGTTACTCAGTGTTTATTGGGTTAATCACTCTATTCTTTTTCTATCCTTACTTTCTATAACTTTGTTCTTCATCTAACCAATCAACAATTATAGAATACAGACATACAAAAATCATGAGGTCTTATTCAAGGTTGTAATAGGGCCAAGGTAAAGGTAAGGGTATATGTATAAGGTTAAGTGAGCTAATAAGTGAATCCTTGATTAGTCTAAGATCTCACCTAACATACATACTTTATAAATCAAAGTCTCTTAACCTATTTGCCCAAATTTTCCCTCTTTGTATTGCAAACCCATGCATTAAATTTTAATTTTGTCCCATGTGCATTGATTCTTTTTATTTTGCATTTGGAGAATTTTTGTATCCCCTTATTTAAATACTGAAAAATTTTTTATACATTTTTTTTAATCAATGCACATGGTAATTCAATTGTTTTGATTTCACATGAGCATGCTACCCAAATTTTTATTTTGAAACATCTTATTTATTTTTTTTTAAATTTCTACTTTGTTTCTATCATCCCATGTTCCCATAAAGTTCCCCACACTTAAATAATACACAATTTCTATCTTAAGCTAACCAAGGATTCAACTTGGGATTTTTATTTTGTTTTTCTGCTTAAGGCTAGTAATGTGGTTTATAGAGAAAGAGGGGATTAAAAAGCTCAAGGGGCTAACAAGGGTGATGTAAAAGGTAGGCTAATTTAGGATAAGTGAGGAAAAATTCAAATGATGGCCTCAATCATCTCTTGGTACGTATCTATACTCTATAATTGGACATATAGACTAAAACAAAGTAAAGAACATCAGAATGAAAAAGAAGGGCAAAACACACAGGAATGAAATTTATTGTCTGAATGCAACCATACAATTAAGCTCAAAACTCACAGGCTGTGTGTTCTCCAGCTCAACAATCATATATCAGTTATACATGTCATGCAAGTAAAAATGAAGAGTTCCCATTATTCTCAATGTAAATCTTAGGGTGGCCCTTAAAATTTTAGTGTTGTTCCTTGATGAAATGTTGTTAACTAACTAACATGTAATGCTATATATACAAGGTGTGTGGATTGTTTTAATTTACTAAAGTCTCTAGTTTACTTCCTTTTTATTTTCAATTAAACCAAATTATCATATGCTAAAAGGGTAAACTTATACTAATTAATCCACATATTCTATAACTAATAAGTTTAGAATTGTAAACTAAACTAAATGGCTAAAATATAACTAAAGTGAAAAATACAGAAAATAGGGTAGAAATACAGCAAAAGAACAATGTATAAGTACTGACAAAAATAAAAATAAAGATAAAAATACAGGAAAATGACAAAATAAGATAAAAGAGTCTGTAGTGGTTCACCAAAAAGATAAGCTAGGGATGGCGACCTCCCCACACTTAAAATAAAGCATCGTCCTCGATGCTCACTCAAGCTGGGTGTGAAGGAGTGTCATCACTGGAAGGAATGGCTGCCGGAGTCTCTGAGGTGGCCTAAAGGTCTACAGACTGGATGAGGGTAGGAGGATCTGTCTGCTACAGTGGAGGTGCTGACTGTATAGGAATCTCTGGGTCTGCAGCCTGAATATGATGTGGCTCCTCCTGCTGTGGCACAGCTTGCTCTAGCCCTGCCTGCTCAGCCTCTCTCTGTGCATGTGTCTTCTCCTCATGCTCATCCGCCTCCGCCTCAGATGGCTCTGATGGTGTGTCAGGCTCGGAGGGGATGTCGCCGCCAGATCGGATCATCAACTTGAGGTGCTCATAGCGTCGCTTGTTGCGACGCTCAGATCTCTCATATCGCCGCCGGTTGCGGCACTCCATCTGGTCCAGCTGCTGAAATAAGTGGTGCACGAGGTGGTAAACGGGCTCTGAGGCAGGTGGAGGTGCAGTGGGTGGGGTTGGTGCAGTAGTGGAAGAAGAAGGGGCAGCTGAAGATGTGGCTGCCTCACCAGAAGCGGTAAGGAATGGAGGTCTGTGGCCTAAAGCCTGAAACTTCCTGCTGTGGAGAATGATCTTCTTGCAGTCTGCAGCAGGTGGCTTCTCATCAGCAAGCTCTCAAGGCACATCAGCTCGACCACCGAGCTGGGTAATCAGATATGAGAAAGGGAGAGTGCCTCAGACATGGACCCTGGTCATGTAATACCGGATGAATCGTGGAAGATACAGGTCCTTACCCTCTATTACACACCAGAGGAGGGTAATCATAGCAGCAGGCAGCTCCGTCTTATGAGTGCTCGGCATAACAAAGTTGCTCAGGATCTGGTGCCAGAGCCGAGCCTCATCATTCAGATACATCAGCTTGATTCCCTTAGGCATTGCTGTGTTCTTTCCCATGACCCATGGGACAGTAGGATCAAGGGCTATCCTCTGCTTGACAGCATCCCAGTCAAATCTCAGAAAGTGCATGTCCTCTTCAGCCTTTTGGTAACCGTCAGACTGATCTGACTTAGGCTGAAGCTATAGAATATTCTCAATGGCTTCCTCAGTTACCAGTATCTGTTTCCCTCTGAGGTGCACTGCATCCAGGGAAGTCCTGAAATAGTTGCAGTAAAACTCTCTTACCCAGGAAGTATTGACCTCTGTCAGATTTCTCTCCAAGAAGAACCAGCCTCTCTGTTTTATCTGATCAGAGGTGTACTACTGTAGTTCTTTTGGAATTTTCAGAGTTCTCTCCAGGTACAGGTTCCTGGAGGTGGAAAATACTGGATACTTCAGCTCACAGTATCTGTTTGCAAATTTTACCGGATCATTGGCAGGGAGGAGCTGGTCAGCCTTCTCCTGCGGGGTAAAGTGCTTTTCTCGCCAGAAGTCATCATGCATAATGTCCAGGATAGACATAGAGGATTCACCTCTTTTCCATTTGCCAGTTGTTGCTTTGCCCTTTCCTTTGCGCTGAGGGTCAGACATCCTGAAAAACAGAAATTCTGGGATATAATTGAAGAACAAAAGCAGGAAAACAAGTAAGAAAATAGAATAATAACAATAGAAGCACATAGTGGCAAAAGAGCAGTAGAATGATGAAATGAGTTAAGTATATGTGCATTATGGATTGTATTTGAGTTAGAAATCCGAGATGAAAAATCACAATCCAAAATGTAATATAAGTAGAATTCATGTTAATTAGGAAAAACAAGAATCATGCCTTGAGTTAGAAAGGTAAAGTAAATAGTTAAAAACCAAAAAGAGACGTTTGAAAGTTAGATTGGTTAGGATTGAAAAAGAGGTTAGAAAGTGCAAATCAGTGAGTTAGGAGAAAGTATGTTAAAGTGAGTGGCATGATAAATGGTTCCTAAGTAACAATAAATTCACAATTTTAAACAACAGTCAACTCATATTCAAGCAAGGAAATCAGGTTGTTGATGATAATCATATAGATGCATGAGTAGCAAAAAAAAATTAAAATCTAATCATCAATAATGCAATTTATTAACCAGGAAATAGAAAAGAATAAGAATGCTGGCCTGTGCATCCATGAAATGGTTTGGGTATAGCGAAGTAATACAAAATTTAAAATTGCCAAAACCAAAACATAAATGAAAATAAAATAATTTGCAGAAAATTGGACAGCATTCCAACTAAAATTTGGTGTTCCCAAGTAATAAACAGCAAGGAAAACAGTTCATATGAATTTAAATAAAACTACAAATAGAGACAAGTAATATGAACATGAAAGAGCAATGGAACAGCAGCGTGAAACAGTGAAGAACAACATATGAATAATATTGACATCACAGCCAGACCAAAATTGCAGAATAGGTAAAACAAGCAACAAGTACGGCGCAATTATCAGGCCTAAATCCACTAACCACATCCTAGCTACCTAACCACCTAGAATCCAGTACAACATGCATCTCTAACTATCCTAAGTTTGAACATAAACTGAAAAATATGGAACTAAATATGAATGAAAGAAAAATGGCGTTCGGCGGAACCTGGTAGGCGTATGAACTAAGGTTGGGATTAGAGAGATGGTGGTGGTGAAGTGGTGGTGCTGGGAGGGGGCACAGTGGCGCTGGGGCGGAACAGGGTGGCGCGGAGGTGGAGCAGGTTAGGTTGGAGGGTGGGGTTTGGGTTGGGTGAGGGGTTGTGATGGTGGGAGGAGTGGCGCTGGCAGCGGGGTGGTCGGGGCTGGCCGCGGTGGGGGGCAGTGGCGGAGGAGGGCGGCGGTAGGTAAGTGGGAAGGTTGGGAATGGTAGGGGGAGAAAGGAAAGAAAAGAAGGAGAGATGGGGTGGTTTTCGGCGATGGGGTGTGGTGGTGGGGGTGGTGCGATGGTCGGTAGTGGTGGTTGGAGGTGTTGGTGGTTGGGTGGTAGAGGAGGGAGGGTTGCAGAGAAGAGAGGAAGAAGAAGGGGGGTATGGGGGCGCGATGGGGTTAGGGTTCGCATGACTGGGGGTTAGTGGTTTTGAATCCACGCGAATGCGTGGGGCATGCGTTCGTGTGATTAGGGCGAAATGGGATTGACGCGGTCGCATGGTTGACGCGATCGCATGGAATGGGTAAAAGATGAATGACGTGGTCGCGTGAGGCAAGCGACCGCGTCGCTAAAAATTGTGCTAAACGCACAATTCCAGCGTCGTTTCAGAACAACTCTCTGTCTCTATTTAGGGTGCCATGCTATCCATGCGACGCGGATGCGTTGCTCACGCTTTCGCGTGGGATGAGTGTTTTGCAAGTGACGCGTTCGCGTCAGGGACGCGAACGCGTGAGTCGTTTTGTGCTAAACGCACACTAGCCGCACGATTCCATCCCAGATTTCTGGGCGTTGGATTTTTACGCCGATTTCCAGATCACGCGTTCGCGTGAGTGACACGGACGCGTGGGAGGTGTTTTTCGCGACTGACGCGAACGCGTTAGCAACGCGGTCACGTCGAGCTTTTTTTTTTAATGCAATTATGCAATTATGTAGTATGCAATGCTAATGCAAATGCTACGAATAATATCCAGGATCAATGAAAATAAAACAATATAAAAATAAACAAAACGAAATAAAACTAAAACAGGAACGATCATACCATGGTGGGTTGTCTCCGACCTAGCACTTTTAGTTAAAGTCCTTAAGTTGGACATTTGATGAGCTTCCTGTTATGATGGCTTGTGCTTAAATTCATCCAGAAATCTTCACCAATGTTTGTAATGCCAACAGCCTCCGGGGTCCCAAACTAGGCATGTAAAGCTTTTGAGCAGCTTGAAACAGATTCTCAGGCACCCGGGGTGTTGAATGTCAGAATAGATTCCAGGATCCCAAACTTTGCTTTTAAATCCGCCTTTGGCTTGATCTATATTCTTCGATCCGGGAGGTTTAGAAATTGTATTCTCACCAAGATGACCAAACGTCTTTCGAGACCCATTCAATTGAACTTGATACCAATCCTTGCACTTTGAATCGAAGCGCGGAACCTTATTGAATCTTGTACACTAGCTCTGAGTACGAGCCATTTCCCTCTTACTCTTAAAGCTGCAGAGAGCTCTAAGCTGGCCATCTGTTTTAAGCAAACCATATTCAAGTGGAAAAGTAAGGATAAAGGTTAAGGATTGTACCCACTTGAAGCTTGTATTGGGCGGTAATGGCCTTGGGATAGGTGTTTCCAGTGGCTCTGTAAGCTCTACTCCCTTGTATTCTTCTGTGAATTCCTCCACTTCTTTGCAAAATTTCTCAACTGCAACTGCGTCTTGATCAAAGTCTTCTATGTCTTCTTCGTCACTCAAGTCATACGTTGGAGGTTGAGAGAAATCTACCTCGACATCATCTTCGTACTCACTTGGATAAGATTCTTCAGGCTCAAGGAGTTCAGTTGGGGATATGAGTTTGTGATTAGGGGAGCTTGATTCTTGATCATCACTGCCTATGGAATCAGCTTCTTGGTCTGTTCCGTCCAATTTTTCACAAGGTATATGCTTTGGAGGTTGTGCACTGTCCTCTTTGGCATCAATTTCTAACTTCTCAGCAGAATCCTTTACAGTTCTCGATTCCCATGGAGGTTCAACATCTCCTAAATCTTCAACCACTTCTTCCTCTACAACTATCATGGCTTCCTCTACTTGTTCCAATACAAATCCATGCTCCTCATTGTCCACCGGAGTTTCTAGTGTTTCCTTCATGCTACGCTCTTCTTTTGATTCTCCACATGCAGCCATGGGAGTACTTTTAGTGCTCAGATGTCGGGAAGCTATTAAATTTACTACCTCAGTTAAGGCAGTGGTGAGTTCCAATACGCCCCTTTGTATCCTCGCTTGCCCTTGAAGAAGAACACGAAGTTTGTCATTCATTGGAGGTTGGGATGGGTATGAGGGTTCATTGGTTGGGGAAGAGGGTTCAAAATAAGAATGTGGTGGTTCTTGGGAGTAATTGTATTGGAATTATGGTGGATAAGGGTCATACGGTGGTGAATGGTGAAAAGGAGCTTGTGAGTGTGGTGGTTCAAAGCTACGTTGAGAGGATTGTCTATAAGCACAGGGTGGGGCTTGTTGGTAATTACAAGGGGGTCCACCATATCTATCAGCTTGGTATGCATTGTAGAGCGGTCCTTGCCTATGATATCTTAGAGGGTGTTGTTGCCTAAAGGATTTATCAGATTCTCTTGGCTTCATCCATCTTTGACTACTTAGACCTTGATGCATATTCCTATTATAGCTTCCACTCCTTTCAACAAATTTAGAACCAAACTCAAAGCAAGAGGGGTGACAATTCATATTAGCTAATAGAAATAAAAGGGAAAAACAAAAACAAATAAACAAGTAAAAGAAAAATATTTACAATAACCAATAATAAGGCACACGTTTGCAGATTCCCGGTAACGGTGCCATTTTGATGAACCGGTTTTTCTATCGGTAAAGAAACGTAAAAATATGATCGCGTTGTAAGTATAGCTTCTAAACCAACAGAAAATCCTTTCGTACAAATATTTTGGTTGTCACAAGTAACAAACCCCTTTAAAATTGATAACCGGAGTATTTAAACCTCGGGTTGTCTTCTCAAGGAACTGCAGGGAGGTGTTCTTATTATTGGTTATGAGTTTTGTAAATTGGGGGTTTTGAAAGTAAGGAATAAGTAATTTAAATGACAAGTAAAATAAATAAATAACTGAAAAATAAATTCGTAGCAAGGTATGAAAATTCGGAAGTCCTATCCTAGTTTTTCTTATCAATGGTGATGAGAATTATATTTTGCTCCCACTAAGTCAACCTCTAACTATGAAGGTAAATCAAGTGGATAAATCAATTTAACACCTAAAGTCCTAGTCAACTCCTAAGGGAAGACTAGAGTTATAGGAATTTAAATCAATCAGCAAAGATAACAATTATCAATCACGATGAGTTTAACAACTCAAGAGTTACTGATGAGATATTTTGATGAGAAACGAATCTCTCCCAAAACACCCAAAACTAGCCGGCAAGTGTACCGGGTCGTATCAAGTAATAAAAACTCACGGGAGTGAGGTCGATCCCACAGGGATTGAAGGATTGAGCAATTTTAGCTTAGTGGTTGATTTAGTCAAGCGAATCAAGTGTTGGTTGGGTGATTTGTGATTTGCAGAATGTAAATTGCATGAAATCAAAGAGAGCGGGAAAGTAAATTGCTGAAACTTAAAGAACAAGAAATTAAATAGCAGAAACTTAAAGTGCAAGAAATGTAAATTGCGGAATCTTAAAGTGCAAGAAATGTAAATTGCTTGAAATGTAAAGGGGATTGGGATGTGGATTTGCAGAATTTAAACACAGAAAAGTTAAATTGCATTAAACAGAAAAGGAAAAGGGGATTGGGATTGAACCGGATCTTGAAGCAGTGAAGTAAATGAAGAGAAAAAGCAATAAACAGGGAATTGAAATGAGAAATTCAGATCTCAGGACCCAGAGACTAGAAAACCAAGTCTAGATCTCAATGCCTTCCTAGATCCAATAAGAACAATAGCAAAGAAATTGTAAATTGCAAAGAAAAGAGATGAAGAACAATGAACCGGAAATGAAATTCAGTAAATAAAGCAGAGAGATCCAAGATTGAGATTGAAACAGAATTTCTTCAATTCTCCAATCCAAGATCCAAGACAAAAATGTAAAATGAAAATGAAAGCAATAAAAGCAAGAAATTAAAGTTCACTCAAATTCAAAAGCTCTCCGAAAACTATTATGAAAATTCTCCAAGAAAAGCTCTCTTAATAACTTGAATTCTATCCTATTTATACACTTTCCAAAATGATCTTCAAGCCTTGAGTTGGGCCTTTGTTCTTGGTGGAATTGGGTTGAAAGAGGCCTTGGTTGATTGCTCTTGAAGTTTGAAGAAGAACCGAAGTGAACCAATTGAACCGGAAATGAAGTTAGCCAAAGTTGGTCTCAACGTTAGGGTCAAAGTTAGGGGTCTAACTTTGCCCCTAACTTTTCATAGCAGCAAGCTTGATTTCCTGGTTTGGACGTTGGTGCCAACGTTAGGGGTCTAACTTTAACCCTAACGTTGGCAATGCTTGGTGCTAGTGGCGCCAACGTTAGCCTCCAAGTTAGGGGGCTAACGTTGGCGCAAACGTTGGCCTTCTCCCCCTTTATAACTCATATGCCAACGTTAGCCTCCAAGTTAGGGGGCTAACGTTGGCGCAAACGTTGGTGGCCCAGGGATAAAGTTTCTCTTGCCAACGTTAGCCTCCAAGTTAGGGGGCTAACGTTGGCTCAAACGTGGGAGCCCAGGGAGTACTTCATGCCCAACGTTAGCCTCCAAGTTAGGGGGCTAACGTTGGGGCTAACTTCATGCCTCCAAGTTCACTTTCACTTATCCCTTTCTTCACTTCTAGCCACTCCTCTTTGCTTCAACCTTTTTCCAAGCTTTCTTCACCTATCAAGAATCAACCAAACTCATCAAAGCTATGCTCAAAATCATGAGATATTCAATCTTTCATAATATGCAACAAATATAGCACAAAACCTCATGAAATGGCATGAATTCATATATGGTTGGTTCAATCAAGGGAAACATGAAAATCTACTCAATTAGCTTGCTTGTAGCTCAAGAAAGTGCATAATTCTAATGAAAACTAAAGAAAATGACTAGCTAAAATGGGCTAAGATGACTTGTCATCAGTTACCAATTATCAACCAAAGCAAAAAGGGGAAAATCTAAATTATTTATATAAATAAAGGAAAGCAATCATAATTCTGAAATACCTCAAATTATATTAAATAGAAAATCAATCTAAACATAAAGAGTTCATAAACTAAATTGAGAAAATAAGTAAAAGGAACGTTGAACCTGTAATTGAAGAAGATGAAATCCTACTTCCTTTAAGAGGAATCCTAATCCTAAATCCTAAGAGAGAGGAGAGAACCTCTCTCTCTAAAAACTACATCTAAATTGTGAAAAGTGAATAATTGAAGGCCTCTTATGAATGGATGCATTACCCCACTTTATAACCTCTAATCTGTGCTTTATGTACTAAGATCTGGGCCAAAAAGGGTTTCAGAAATCGCTGGGAGCATTTTCTGCAGTTTCTGGTGCGTGGCATCTGTCAAGTGTCCGCGTGGGTCACACGGTCGCGTCATCTGGGAGTTTTCCTTGTCACGCGTTCGCTTCAGTCACGCGTATGCGTCATCTGCGTTCTGCTCAAGGCGCGCGTCCGCATCAGTCACGCGTTCGCGTCGCTGCCTTTTTGCGTTGGGCATGCGGCTGCATCGTCCATGCATTTGCGTCGCTGCCAGTTCCTTCAAAAACTCTATTTTGTGCTTTCCTTCCATTTTGTATGTTTCTTTTCCATCCTTTAAATCATTCCTTCCTTAGGAGATCTGAAAATACTTAACACACAAATCACGGCATCAAATGGTAATAAAAGGTAATTAAAATAATTATTTTTAAAGCATAAAAAACATGTTTTTCACATATATCACATAATAAGGAAGGGAAAGTAATACCATGCAATTTCAGATGAATAAGTGGGTGAAGGATTGAATAAATCACTCGAATTGAGCACAAAATATATCATAAAATATGGGTTTATTAAGGGGGTTGACCAAGGTAGACAAAAAATCATTGGTGATGCAATCTATTTCTTGATCAAACTTCCTCAACTCTCCAATTACCTCTTCTGGTTCACTAGTTCTTCCTTCCTCCTCTTTTTGCAATTCTAGTCCTAGCTCTTTTTCTTTCCCTCGAGGCTCCATGTTTTTCTCCTGTCTACACTCCTTCGTTGCTCTTCCACATTCCTCAAGGGGAATGTCTTGATTGGGTGAGCATAGTGAGGCTAAGCGGTTCACCGCTTCGGCTATGGTAGCCATGAAATCCCCTTGTGTCCTTCGGAACCCTTCTTGCTCTTAGAGAAATGCTTGAAGGTCTTGTTCTTCTTGGGGAAAGGGTTATGAAACTTCATATTGAGGTGGAAAAGGAGATTCAAAGGTTGGGAGAAAGGTTGTATAGTTGGAAGGTGTGTCATGTGGATGAGGGTATTAAGGTGGTTTATAAGGGTATGGTGGTTCATATGGTTGATGGTAAGGTGTATAAGTATCTTGATTCCATGGAGGTGTATAGGGTGGTGGTTGAAGGGTTGGTGGTTGAGGATTGTGTATGAGGTATCTCTCATATCCTTGAATTTGGTATGCACATTGGGGAGGATTTAGGAGAAGATTTGGCTCATTGAAGGATGGAGAAGATTCCTCCTCCCTCAATCGTTTCTCCCACTCCTTGATACAATTCCAATTTGAAGTCATTATACCTTACAAAACAATCTCAACCAAGCTCCAAGCAACAAGGGTGATAGCTCATGGAGAAAATAGAAAATAAAAACCAAAGATATCAACAAACAAGAAAAACAAATGCCTAACTATTAACAAAAATAACAAAATAACCAAAAAGTAAGATATTCACACTATTGACATATTTACAACAACCAAAATATAGCACTCATGATGCTAGTTCCCCTGCAATGGCGCCAAAAACTTGACAATGACCAAAAGCATGGATCTAGAGTTTCACAATAAAAATAGGATTGATTTTGCAAGTATAGTCCAAATCCAACCATTGATCATCAATCAAATTATAATCCTAAAGATGTCACAATCAACACAAAATAATCGGGAGTTTTAAATCCCGGGTCGTCTTCCCTAGGAACTAATGCCAATAAGTGGACAATTTTTGGTTGTGAGAATCAAATGGGTTTTCAATGATAAAGAAACAATAAAGAAATAAAGAGATAAAAGAACAAGAAAGAATTGCAATTAACAAAGCAATAATGGAATAAAAGAAATATGTATGTAATATAAACAAGTAATGCTATAAAGTGATGGAAAGGTAGTTCAAAACATAAAAGAAACCATGACTTGGGATGAGTTATGGAATCCCTTCCTAGCCATAACCACAACTATGATAATTATGATGGATTACTGATGAGTGGATAATTTATACGCTTTTTGGCATTGTTTTTACATAGTTTTTAGTATGTTTTAGTTACTTTTTATTATATTTTTATTAGTTTTTATGCAAAAATAACATTTCTGGACTTTACTATGAGTTTGTGTATTTTTCTATAATTTCAGGTATTTTCTGGTTGAAATTGAGGGATCTGAGCAAAAGTCTGATTCGGAGGCTGAGAAAGGACTGCAGATGCTGTTGGATTCTGACCCTCCTACACTCGAAGTGGATTTTCTGAAGCTACAGAAACCCAATTTGCGTGCTCTTAATTTCTTTGGAAAGTATACATCTTGGGCTTTCCAGCAATATATAATAGTCCATACTTTGCCCGAGATATGATGGCCCAAACTGGCGTTAAACGCTAGCCAAAGACCCTTTTCTGGCGTAAAACGCCAGAACTGGAGTTAAACGCCCAAATTGGCACCCAAGCTGGCGGTTAACTCCAAGAATGGCCTATGCACGTGAAAGCTTCAAGGCTCAGCCCAAACACTCACCAAGTGGGCCCCGGAAGTGGATTTCTGCACTACCTGCACTTAGTTACTCATTTTCTGTAAACCTAAGTTACTAGTTTAGTATAAAAACTAGTTTTAGAGATTCAGTTTGGTAACTCATGACATTTTACTTCATATTGTATCTTCTACGGCATGAGTCTCCAAACCCCATAGGTGGGGGTGAGGAGCTCTGTTGTGTCTCAATGGATTAATGCAATTACTATTGTTTTCTATTCAATCGCGCTTGATTCTGTTCTAAGATACTCACTCGTACTTCAATATAAAGAATACGGTGATCCGTGACACTCATCATTATTCTCAAATCTATGAACACGTGCTTGACAACCACTCCTGTTCTGTCTGAGCTCAACGTAGTCATTGGGCGACCACTTGAGTGTGTATCTCTTGGGTCTCTAATCCACGGACCGAGTCCGTGAGATTAGAACCTTCGTGGTAGAGGCTAGAACCAATTGGCAGCATTCCTAGGATCTGGAAAGTCTAAACCTTGTCTGTGGTATTCTGAGTAGGATCTGGGAAGGGATGACTGTGACGAGCTTCAAACTCACGAATGTTGGGCGTAGTGACAGTGTGCAAAAGGATAGAAAGATCCTATTTCGACACTAGTGAGAATCGACAGATGATTAGCCGTACGGTAGCTGTACCTGGTATTTTTCATCCGAGACGAGAGATCTGACAGTTGATTAGCCGTGCAAAAACCGTGCCTGGTATTTTTCATCCGAGAGGACGGATGGTAGCCATTGACAACGGTGATCCACCAACATAGAGTTTGCCATTGATGGGAGCCATGCGTGTTTGGAGAAGAAGACAGTAGGAAAGCAGAGATTCAGACGACAGAGCATCTTCGGAACCTCAACCTATTCCTCATTACTGAATCATAAGTACCATTCAATTCATGTTATTTACCTTTCATAAACAAAATCCATTTTATCATTAATCTCCTGACTAAGATTTACAAGATAACCATAGCTTGCTTCAAGCCGGCAATCTCTGTGGGATCGACCCTTACTCACATAAGGTGTTACTTGGACGACCCAATGCACTTGATGGTTAGTTGTGTGGAGTTGTGAAAAGTGTGATCACAATTCCGTGCACCAAGTTTTTGGCGCCGTTGCCGGGGATTGTTCGATTTTGGACAACTGACGGTTCATCTTGTTGCTTAGATTAGGAAAAATTTATCTTTTTGGTTTAGAGTCACTAAATTTGAATCTTTTATTTTCTTTTCAAATATATTTTAAAAAAAAACCTTATTTTTCTTTATTAATCTTTGATTTTTCTTTGAGTCTTTTATTATTGTTTTTGTTAAAATTTTAAAATTCTTGTTTTCTTTTTCTAGATTTTTTTTCGAAAATTTTTTATAAATAGATAAAAACCAATAAACTAATAATTGAGTCTTCGGTTTGAGTTTAGTTTCATGTTTTAAGTTTGGTGTCAATTACATGTTCTTAGTTCTTTCTCGATCTTCAAGTTGTTCTTGTTTATTTTCCTTGTTTGATCTTTAGTTTTTCTTGTTTTGTGTCTTTCCTTGTTTTTCTTGTACATTTTCGAATTATTAGTGTCCAAAGTATAAAAATTTTTAAGTTTGGTGTCCGTTGTATTTTTATTTTCTTAAAGAATTCCAAAATTTGTTCTTGGTGTTCATCTTGATCTTTAAAGTGTTCTTGGTGTTCATCTTGACGTTCAAAGTTTTCTTATTTGTTTTTATTTTGATCTAAAAATTCTAAGTTGGTGTCATTTTATTGTTTTTCTCTTTCCTCATTAAAATTCAAAAAAAAAAATATCTTTTCCTTTATTTACACATCATTTTCGAATTCCTTAGGTTGACTTAGTCAAAATTTTTAAAATTTGGTAGTTTCTTATTAGTCAAGTTAAAATTTCAATTTTAAAAATTTATCTCTTTAAATCTTTTTCAAAACAAATTTTTTTTCAACTTTCTTTTTTATATTTTTCGAAAATCTTTTATAAAATTTTTCAAAATCCTTTTCTTTTTCTTTATAATTTTCGAATTACTTGCCCTATTTTATTATTTTGATTGAAAAATTTTAAGTTTGGTGTTTTCTTGTTAAGAAAGTTTCAATCTTTAAAATTTTAAAATCATATCTTCTACAAATCTTTTCTTCTAATTATTTTCTTACAAGTATCTTTAATTTTAAGATATATCATTTTCAAAACTTTCTAATCACTTTCTCTCTCTTCATTTTGTGAAAATCATATCCAAAAATTTTCAAATCTTTTCAATTAATTAATCATTTTAGTTTTCAATTTCCTTTTATTTCTTTTCTTCTAATTTTCGAACTTATATTCAATTTTTCATTTAGTTTATTTTATTTTATTTTCTTCTAATTTTGGTTTTTAAAAAAAAAAGGGAATAAAATTTCTATTTACAATCCACATCATCTCCCTTTCTCCATCATGGACCTAAGTGGAAATGAACAGTCCAGAAGGACTCTGGGGTCATATGCTAACCCCACTACTTCTTCATATGGAAGTAGTATCTGTATATCCCCCATCGAAGCCAGCAGTTTTGAGCTAAACCCTCAGCTCATTATCATGGTGTAGCAAAATTGCCAGTATTCTGGTCTTCCACATGAAGAACCTATTGAGTTTCTGGCACAGTTCTTATAAATTGCTAACACAGTACGTGATAAGGAAGTAGATCAGGATGTCTACAGATTATTATTGTTTCCATTTGCTGTAAAAGATCAAGCTAAGAGGTGGTTAAATAACCAACCCACAGCAAGCATAAGAACATGGAAACAGTTATCAGACAAATTACTGAATCAATATTTCCCTCCAAAAAAGATGACACAGCTAAGGCTGGACATCCAAGGCTTTAAACAATAGGATAATGAATCTCTTTATAATGCCTAGGAGAGGTACAGAGAGATGCTAAGGAAATGTCCCTCTGAAATATTTTCAGAATGGGTACAGTTAGACATCTTCTACTACGGGCTTACAGAAAAGGCCCAGATGTCTCTAGACCATTCAGCTGGTGGATCTATACATATGAGAAAGACAATTAAAGAGGATCAAGAGCTTATTGATACAGTTGCTAGAAATCAACAGCTGTACTTAAGTAGTGAGTCCTCCATGAAAGAAGAGGCTAAAGCACTATCCACTGAACTTAGCTCTCCAGAACAAGTTGTTGAACTTAATCAGCAACTGCTGCTTATAACAAAATAATTAGCAGAATTTAAAGAGATGCTACAAGATACTAAAAATGCTAATAAGAATATGGAAGCACAATTGGATCAGACAAGATAGCAGTTATCTAAACAGATAACATAAGAGTGCCAAGCTATCCATTTAAGGAGTGGGAAGACATTGAATGCCTCAACTCAAGGCAATAAAAGGCCAAGAAAGGAACAATTGGCAGAGGATGACCAAGCCACTATCTAAAATCTCTCTGAGAACAGTAAGAGCCCAGAGAGGAATGATTCTGGCGTTCAAATGCCAGAAAAGGGTGAAAAGTTGGGTTAAATGCCTAGTGGATGGTCAAATCTGGCGTCCAAACGCTAGAAAACGGTGGCAATCTGGCGTTAAACACCCATACAGCACCCAATTCTGGCGTTCAAATGCCAATGGGGGATCAGACACTTGCAAGTGTTGATAACAACCCCCTTAGGCAGGCCTCTCCAACCACTTCTGTAGGAAGTAAACCTACAGCAACTAAAGTTGAAGAATATAAAGCCAAGATGACTTATCCTCAGAAACTCTGCCAAGCAGAACAGGATAAACAATTTGCCCACTTTGCAGACTATCTCAGGACTCTTGAAATAAAGATTCTGTTTGCAGAGGCACTTGAAAAAATACCCTCTTATGCTAAGTTTATGAAAGAGATCTTAAGTCATAAGAAGAATGCAGTGCAGTCATTCTGAAAAAGTTTTCCTCACTGAAGAATGCAGTGCAGTCATTCTGAAAAGCTTACCAGAGAAGCTTAAAGATCTCGGAAGCTTTATGATACCATGCACATTAGAGGATGCTTGTACCAAGACAGCTCTATGTGATATTGGGGCAAGTATCAACCTAATACCTGCATCCACTATCAAAAAGCTTGGTTTGATTGATGAAGTTAAACCAACCCGGATATGCCTCCAACTTGCTGATGGCTCCATTAAGATTCCATCAGGCATAATTGAGGACATGATTGTCAAGGTTGGGCCATTTTCCTTTCCCACTGACTTTGTAGTGCTGGAAATGGAGGAGCACAAGAGTGCAACTCTCATTCTAGGAAGACCTTTCCTAGTGACTAGACGAACCCTCATTGACGTCCAAAAAGGGGAGATAACCCTGAGAGTCAATGAGGATGAGTTTAAGTTGAATGCTGTCAAAGCTATGCAGTACCCAGACACATCAAAGGACTGCATGAGCGCTAATATTATTGACTCTTTAGTGGAAGAGGTCAATATGACTGAGAGTCTCGAATCAGAGCTAGAGGACATTTTTAAAGATGTTCATCCTAATCTGGAGGAATCAGAGAAAATAGAAGAACCTCTGAAGACTCCTCAGGAATAGGAAAAGCCTCCTAAACCCGAGCTCAAACCACTACCACCATCCCTGAAATATGCATTTCTGGGAGAAGATGACACTTTTCCTGTGATCATAAGCTCTGCTTTAGAGCCACAGGAAGAGAAAGAACTAATTCAGGTGCTAAGGACACACAAGACAGCTCTTGGGTGGTCCATAAGTGATCTTAAGGGTATTAGCCCAGCCAGATGCATACAGCAGATCCTATTGGAGGATGATGCTAAGCCAGTGGTTCAACCACAGAGGCGGCTGAATCCAGCCATGAAGGAGGTGGTGCAGAAAGAGGTCACTAAGTTACTAGAGGCTGGGATTATTTATCCTATTTCTGATAGCCCCTGGGTGAGTCCTGTCCAAGTTGTCCCTAAGAAGGGAGGCATGACAGTGGTTCATAATGAAAAGAATGAACTGGTTCCTACAAGAACAGTTATAGGGTGGCATATGTGTATTGACTACAGAAGGCTCAATAAAGCCACCAGGAAGGATCATTTTCCTTTACCATTCATAGACCAGATGCTAGAGAAACTAGCAGGCCATGAATACTACTATTTTTTGGATGGTTATTCAGGTTATAACCAAATTGCAGTAGATCCTCAGGACCAGGAGAAAACAGCATTCACATGTCTATCTGGAGTATTTGCCTACAGAAGGATGCTATTTTGTCTGTGCAATACACCTGCAACCTTTCAGAGGTGCATGCTCTCTATCTTCTCTGATATGGTCGAGAAATTTCTGGAAGTCTTCATGGATGACTTCTCAGTATTTGGAGACTTATTCAGCTCCTGTCTTGACCATCTAGCACTTGTTCTGAAAAGGTGCCAAGAGACTAATCTGGTTTTAAACTGGGAGAAATGTCACTTTATGGTGACTGAAGGAATTGTCCTTGGACACAAAATTTTGAACAAGGGAATAGAGGTGGATCAAGCTAAGGTAGAGGTAATTGAAAAATTACCACCACCTGCCAATGTTAAGGCAATCAGAAGCTTTTTGGGGCATGCAGGATTCTATAGGAGGTTTATAAAGGATTTTTCAAAAATTGCAAAACCTCTGAGCAATCTTCTAGCTGCTGACACACCATTTGTTTTTGACATAGAGTGTATGCAGGCGTTTGAGACTCTGAAAGCTAAGCTAGTCACAGCACCAGTCATTTCTGCACCAGACTGGACATTACCATTCGAACTAATGTGTGATGCCAATGATCATGCCATTGGTGCAGTATTGGGACAGAGGCATGACAAGCTTCTGCATGTCATTTATTATGCTAGCCGTGTTTTGAAGGACGCACAGAAGAATTACACAACCACAGAAAAGGAGTTGCTTCCAGTGGTTTATGCCATTGACAAGTTTAGATCTTATTTAGTGGGATCAAAAGTGATTGTGTACACTGACCATGCTGCTCTAAAATATCTCCTCACAAAGCAGGATTCAAAACCCAGACTCATAAGATGGGTGTTGCTTCTGCAAGTGTTTGATATAGAAATAAGAGACAAAAAAGGGACAGAGAACTAAGTAGCTGATCACCTGTCCCGGATAGAACTAGTAGCAGGAGCATCCCTCCCTCCTACTGAGATCTCTGAAACCTTTCTGAATGAGCAACTCTTTGCCATTCAGGAAGTACTGTGGTTTGCAGACATTGCAAACTATAAAGCTATGAGATTCATACCCAAAGAGTACAGTAAGCAGCAAACAAAAAAATTGATTTCTGATGCAAAGTACTACTTGTGGGATGAACCATATCTCTTTAAGAGGTGTGCGGATGGAGTAATCCATAGATGTGTGCCTAGAGAAGAGGCACAGAAGATCCTATGGCATTGCCAAGGATCACAATATGGAGGATATTTCGGAGGTGAGCGAACAGCCACAAAGGTTCTCCAATGCGACTTCTACTGGCCTACTCTTTATAGAGACTCCTGAGAATTTGTACGTAACTGTGACAGTTGCCAGAGAGCTAATAATCTGCCTCACAGTTATGCCATGCCTCAGCAAGGGATCTTAGAGGTTGAGTTGTGGTGCACGGAATTGTGATTCACACTTTTCACAACTCCGGTGCAACTGACCAGCAAGTGCACTGGGTCGTCCAAGTAATACCTTACGTGAGTAAGGGTCAATCCCACGGAGATTGTCGGCTTGAAGCAAGCTATGGTCATCCTTGTAAATCTCAGTCAGGCGGATTCAAATGGTTATGAGGTTTTGATAATTAAAAGATAAATAAAACATAAATTAAGATAAAGTTACTTATGTAATTCTTTGGTGGGAATTTCAGATAAGCGTCTGGAGATGCTTTGTTGCTTCTGAACCTCTGCTTTCCTATTGCCTTCTTCCAACCATGCGTGCTCCCTTCCATGGCAAGCTGTAGGATCCTCTCAATGAAAATTGTCCTCTACGGTTTCTGTACGGCTAATCAACTGTCGGATTTCATGTCTCGGATGAAAAATACCAGGTACAGCTACTACATGGCTAATCATCTGTCGGTTCCTGCTAGCGTCGGAGTAAGATCCATTAATCCTTTTGCACACTATCACTTGTGCCCAACATTCGCAGGTTTGAAGCTCTTTACAATCATCCCTTCCCAGATCCTACTCGGAATACCACAGACAAGGTTTAGACTTTTTGGATCCCAGGAATGCTGCCAATGGTTCTAGCCTATACCACGAAGATACTAATCTCACGGACTCGGTCCGTGTATTAGATATCCAAGAGAATATACTCTGGCTGTTGATAAACCACTATTTTATGGTTTATCTTGTGCTCAATTGAGTGGTTTTTATCAATTCTTTACTCACTTATTCATACTAATTGCATGGTTTTACAATTTCCTTCCTGATTTTGTGCTATGATTGAAAGCATGTTTCTTTGGTCTTAATTTAGCTAATTTTAATCCCCTCTTATTACCATTTGATGCCATGATATGTGTGTTAAGTGTTTTTAGAGATTACATGAAAAAATGGAAGGAATACAAGAAACTCAAGGAACTGCAAAGCTGTTAACCCTGACCTCTTCGTACTCAAACGGTCATAACTTGAGCTGCAGAGATTTAAATGAGGTGGCTTCAGTTGCGTTGGAAAGCTAACGTCCGGGGCTTCAAAATGATATATATTTTGCCATAGTGGCCGTACAGCTAGGCAATGCGCATGCATGATTCATGCGCACGCATCGCAGTGACAAAAAACCAGCGTGGCAGATTTCGCCCCCAGCGATTTCTGGGCTGTTTTTGACCCAATTTTTGGCCCAGAAAATACAGATTAGAGGCTATAAAGTTTGGGAATCAATCTATTCATTCACACGGCTCATAATTCATAATTTTAGGTTTTAGATTTAGTTTCTAGAGACAGAGGCTCTCTCATCTCTCTTAGGATTTAGGATTTAGGATTCCTCTTAATTTTAGAATTGCTTCTTCATTCCAGGTTCAATGATCCTTTAATTATTTTCTCTTCTACTTTTAATCCTGTTACTTTAATTTGTTTATTTTCCTAATATTGGTTTATGAATTCCTATGTTTAATTTGATTCAATACAATTTGAGGTATTTCAGATTTATGATTGCTCTCTTCTATTTATTATATAAATAATTTGGATTTTTCCCTTTTGGCTTTGGTTGAGTAATTGGTGATACTTGAGTTGTCAAACTCAGATGTTTATTGAAAATTGGGAATTGCTGATTGATTTGGATCCCTCTAAAGCTAGTCTTTCCATAGGAGTTGACTAGGACTTGACGAATCAAGTTGATTGGTCCACTTGACTTTCCTTTATTTAATAAGGGTTAACTAAATGGGAGCAATAAACAATTCTCATCACACCTGATAAGGATAATTGGGATGGGATTTCCAGTTCTCATACCTTGCCAAGACTTTTTATAGTTATTTTGTTTCCATTGCCATTTACTATTTTTGCTTTTTATCTTATACAAAAACCCCAAAATATACCTTTCCATAACCAATAATAAATACACCTCCCTGCAATTTCTTGAGAGACGACCCGAGGTTTAAATACTTTGGTTATAAATTTTATTGGGTTTGCTTAAGTGACAACCAAAACTTTTGTACGAAAGGATTCTCTGTTGGTTCAGAAACTATACTTACAACGTGATTATATTTATGAATTTCTTTACTGGCAGAAGTTCGATCGTCAAAATGGCGCCGTTGCCAAGGAATTGCAACTGTGTGCTTTATTATTGGTTATCGTAAATATTTTTGTTTGCTTGTTTATTTGTTTTTATTTTTGTTTTAAATTTTTATTAGCTACTATGAGTTCTCACCCCTCTGTCTTTAAGTTTGCTTCTAATGTTGTTGAAAGGAATGGAAATTATAACAGGAACATGCGTCAAGGTCGAAACAATCAAAGATGGAAGGAGCCACGAGGATCTGATCAACCCTTTCGGCAACAACATATTCCAAGATACCATGGACAACGACCATCCTACAATGCATGCCAAGACAATTGTTATGGTGGACCCTTTTGTGACAAACCACCTCCACCAAATTACTATGGTCAAGAGCCATTCCAAGGTGCATACCAAGATGATAGATATGGTGGACCCCCTTGTAGTTACCAACAAGCCCCATCATATGCTTATGAACCACCTCCCCAACACACCTTTGAACCACCATACTCACAAGCTCCTTTACACCATTCACCTCCATATGACCCTAACCCATATCCATCCCAACCTCCATTGGATGACAACACCATTGGTGTTATTCACCAAGGGCAAACAGAGCTTCATACCACACTTGCCTCTATCACTAATCTCACCTCTACTCTTCAAGCACTTAAATCCCGCATGGACCAACCCTCTACCTCTAATATTCAACCCTCAAGCTTTAGTGCGCTTCCTTTTTAACCACATAATAATCTTCCCATCCCATTACCACCTTCCATGGAAGAGCACCCACATCCATCAATCTAAGAGCAAGATGATCCCAGCTATGCTATTGACAAGGAACAAGAGAAAAGGGATCGTCTTCACGAATTCATACTTCATAAAAAGCAAGAGGAGGCCCTACAGGTGGAGGCAGTGGAGACCCTTGAAGTCGAAGGAGTGGTTGAAGAATTAGTGAAGGAAGACATCAAGGAGGAGCTGGATTTTGTACTTGAAGATGAAGGAATAGTTGAAAAGGAAATCATCAAGGATGAGTACGATTTTATACTAAAATAACTGGACAAAGCAATAATTACTAAAGAGGAGGAAGTGGTTGAAGACTTAGGAGATGCTGAACCTCCATGGGAAAGTCAAGTTATAGAGCCTCCTTCAAAGACGTTTGAAATTGATGTTGAGGAGGGTGTACAACCGTTATAGCATAGCCAGGTTGAAGACTTTGAAGAGGTTGATCAAGAGATGGACTCAATCATTGATGAATCGTTATCTACAATTGAATCCTCTCCCATTGGACTTGACATGGAGATTACAGAAGAAGAAGCACAACCCCCCATGCCCTTGGAAAGCAATGAAGAGGAGATTGAATTGGAAGAAAGCTACCAAGAGGAAGAGGTTGAAATTGAAGAAGCTTACAAGGAGGTGGAGGAATTCAAAGAAGAGCACAAGGGAGTGGAGCTTGCAAGATCATTAGAAACACCTCCCCCAAAGCCATTACTATCCAATACAACATTCAAATGGGTAAAATTCTTATCCTTGACCTTTACTTTCCCACTTAAATATGGTTTACTTGAGACAGATGGTCAACTTAGAGCTCTTTGTGGCATTAAGAGTAAAAGGGAGATGGGTGGTGGTTGGCAACACCATCCTAAGTCCATTATGGTTGGAAGCTCAAGGCCTGATTGCAAGGGATGGCATAATTCTCAATTAATTGAGTCTAGGAGGATGTTTGGGTGCCTATATAAGAACTCTAAAGCTGAACCACCCAGATAGAATCACCATGATCCACTTGAAGACGGGTGTAGAAATAAGATTTGGGATCCAGGAATATATGAGGATCAATTTTGGGAGCTCAAAGCTTGTGAAGAACTCCATCAAAGATTGAGAAATTTACCTGGTATTGATAGAGCTTATTGGAAGTCCAAGCATTGGTGGAAGTTTCAAGACGAGTTCAAGCACAAGCCATCATGACAAGGAGCTCACCGAATGTCCAACTTAAGGACTATAACTAAAAGTGCTAGGTGGGAGACAACCCACCATGGTATAATCATTCTTTTTTATTCTTAATCTTATTTTATTTTATTTTTACTCTGCATATAGTTTGCATTTGCATTTGCATACTGCATATAAAAAAAAAGGGAAAAAGGGCACACGACGCGTAAGCGTCGCTAACGCGTCCACGTTATAGGTGCCTTGGATGCGAGATGAAAAGAAGCAAAAAGTTACGCGAAAGCATGGCTGGAGGCATGCTTTAGGCACAAACATGCCCACACGAACGCGTGACCCACGCGTCCGCGTCATTTTGAACAATAGCCTCCCCACGCGTGCGCATCACCCACGCGCATGCGTGGACCTAAAAATCGATGTAAAAGAGGTATATGGCAGCAATTTATGATGGAGTGGGGCTGGAATGATGCTGGAAGCACAAGCCCTCCCACGCGATCGTGTGTCCTATGCGGCCTCGTCGTTTTACAAAATCAGGCCATTCACGTGTGCGCGTCACCCCCGCGCACGCGTCACCCAAATTTTTGGCAAAAAGAGTATCAAACAGAGAGTTGTGCGTACGCGAGGCTGCACTCGTGCCAATAGCACAAATCAGGTCACGCGATCGGGTGACCCACGCGTCCGCGTCACCTGAACTTATCACCCACCACGCGATCGCGTGATCCACGCGTCCGTGTCATATGCAACGCGCAACTTATCCAGATCAGCCAAGATATCTTATTTTTTCTTCTCCAAATCCTAATCTTTCTTTTCCCCTCTTATTTCTTTCTTCTCTCTTCTTCCCTCTTTATTCTTTCTCATTTTTTAACTTTCTCCTCCCTTATTTTTCACTTTCATTATCAATGTTCTTTTCTTTCCTTCTTCACTTTTTACTTTTCCTTTATTATTTTTATTTACGTTTTCTTCTTCTTTTTCTTTTCATTATCTATATTTTCTTTTTCTTTCTTTTTTTCTTTTTATTCCTTTAATTGGTGTTAGAAATTTAATTAGGTGATTATTTTCTTCTATATTTTGCTTGTGATTATTGTGGAATTGTTTGACAATTAATATTACTTCTTAAAGGGTTGCTTGCATGTTCAATTTAATACTTTCAATAACATATTTACCACGCACGCTATGTGTTTGTGAAAAAGCCCGTATGGCATTGCGCATTATTTTAAATTATTCTATTCTACTACTCTAATGCATATTTTTCACAAAACCCCTTTTATATTTTATTGATTAAATATAATTGTCAATACAAACAGGTTGTTAGTTTGAAAGAGTTGATAATCAAACTTGGACATTTAATGCTTGATCTATGCTACTCATGCCTTTTTCGGCATGCCAATAAACATCTTGCATTTAATTGCCATCACA
The DNA here is from genome assembly GCF_059453495.1 of Arachis ipaensis. Lineage (NCBI taxonomy): Eukaryota > Viridiplantae > Streptophyta > Magnoliopsida > Fabales > Fabaceae > Arachis > Arachis ipaensis. The sequence goes on from NC_142444.1 coordinate 89,151,567, forward strand.
TGAACTTGCTATATTTCCATTGATGAACTTTTCACATGTAGTCATGACTATGTGTTAACGACATCCTTCTTTACCGTGCATTGATTATCACCTATACCATCCTCTTCCTTGCTCGAACCCTTAGCTTTACATGTACTTACTCTTTCCCTTTTCAGGATGGCCACCAAGAAGGGTAAAGAGAAAGCTACTCCCAAGACACCAGCAAAGAGAGGAACCAAGAGACCTCCAGCTAAAGCGCCTCCATCTACAAGCGTCAGTTGGAGCAACCCGACCACCTGCACATCTCAGCATGCACCGAGGACGGTACAATCTTTAAGTGTGGGGAGGTCGATACTATCTCCATGGGTTACTTATTTTCTTCTCAACACCAATATTTTATTTTCTTTGTTTGTTCATTGTTGCATTTGCATGTTTGTTTGATTTTTGTGCATATTTTACCACTACTTGGTTGAAGTAATATTTTCTTTTTCAAGAAACTTTTTATAGCATTTCACTAATTTGAATTAAACTTTTTGAAAAACTTGTTTGAAGAAATTTTAATTTGGAACATGGTTTTAGAGCTCGAACACACAAAACCAGTGAGATTTTGAGCCTATTTGATTGGTTGCATTTTATCAACCAATATTTTATTTTTTTGGTGTGTGTTTTTCTCTCTAAAATTGTGATCTTTGTCTTGCTTAATTCTATATTTCCATGGTTTGATGTATGTATGCACTTATATGATTGAGGCCTTGTTTCACTAAGCTTACATACCCATATGGCCTTAACCTTTCATTATCCTTTGCAAACCAATTTGAGCCTATTATACCCGTTTGTTCTTTACTTTAGCACATCATTAACTCTAAGCAGAAAACAATAATGTCCTTAATTTGAATCTTTGGTTAGCTTAGACTAGTGAGAGTACTTATGATTTAAGTGTGGGAAAATTGGGTTTGGAAACATTTGGTTTGAGAATTGAGTATGTTAGAATTTTCTGAAAATGTGAAAGAATGTTTAGAACATGTTCATGCATTCAATAATTTAATCATATGCATTTAGAAAAACAAAAAAAGGCATATATATATATAAGAGGAGAAAAAGAAAAGAAAAAGAGCAATTAAATAAAAGGGGACAAAATGCCCCAAAGCAAGTGGTGAAAGCAATGCATATGTACTGTACTTGAAATTAAAATGCATGAATATGTGGAAAACATGGTTAATGGATAGTTAGATGTTGTATTATGATTACATGGATTGTTTAAGTTAGGTGGAAAGTTTAGGCTAATTAAGGATTCAGATTTTAGTCCACTTGGCCAAATACAATCCTACCTTGACCCTAACCCCATTACAACCCTTAAAAGATCTCTTGATATGTGTATCTGTGTGGTGCACGAAATCACAATCACACTTTTGCAATTCCGCACAACTAACCAGCAAGTGCACTGGGTCGTCCAAGTAATACCTTACGTGAGTAAGGGTCGATCCCACGGAGATTGTTGGCTTGAAGCAAGCTATGGTTATTTTGTAATTCTTAGTCAGAAAATCAATGATAAGGGTGATTATATTTATGAAGAGTAAAAAGCATAAATTAAATAATACTTATTATGTAGTAATGGAGAATATGTTAGAGTTTTGGAGATGCTTTGTCTTCTGAATCTCTGCTTTCCCCCTGTCTTCTTCTTCACGCACGCAAGGTTCCTCCTATGGCAAGCTGTGTGCTGGTGGATCACCGTTGTCAATGTCTACCATCCATCCACTCAGTGAAAATGGTCCAGGTGCGCTGTCACCGCACGGCTAATCATCTGTTGGTTCTCACTCATGCTGGAATAGGATCCATTGATCCTTTTGCGTCTGTCACTACGCCCAACCCTTGTAACTTTGAAGCTCGTCACAGTCATTCAATCCTTGAATCCTACTCGGAATACCACAGACAAGGTTTAGACTTTCCGGATTCTCAAGAATGCTGCCAATGGATTCTAGCTTATACCACGAAGATTCTGATTAAGAAATCCAAGAGATACTCATTCAATCGAAGGTAGAACAGAGGTGGTTGTCCGGCACGCGTTCATAGGTTGAGAATGGTGATAAGTGTCACGAATCATCACATCCATCATATTGAAGTGCGAATGAACATCTTGGATAGAAACAAGCGTGTTTGAATAGAAAACTGAAATAATTGCATTAATTCATCGAGACACAGCAGAGCTCCTCACCCCTAACAATGGAGTTTAGAGACTCATGCCGTCAAAGAGTACAAAGTTCAGATCTAAAAATGTCATGAGGTGCAAAATAAATCTCTAAAAGTTGTTTAAATACTAAACTAGTGACCTAGGTTTACAGAAAATGAGTAGACTATGATAGATAGTGCAGAAATCCACTTCCGGGGCCCACTTGGTGTGTGCTGGGGCTGAGACTTGAGCTTTAAATATGCCTAGGCTGTTTTTGGAGTTAAACGCCAGGTTGTAACCTATTTCTGGCGTTTAACTCTGCTTTGCAACCTGTTTCTGGCGTTTAACTCCAGAATAGGGCAGGAAGCTGGCGTTGAACGCCAGTTTGCGTCATTTATCTTAGAGAAACGTATAGATTATTATATATTGCTGGAAAGCCCTGGATGTCTACTTTCTAACGCAACTTAGAGCACGCCATTTGGACTTCTATAGCTCCAGAAAATTCACTTTGAGTGCTGGGAGGTCAGAATCCAACAGCATCTGCAGTCCTTTTTTCAGCCTCTGAATAAGATTTTTGCTCAGGTCCCTCAATTTCAGCCAGAAATTACCTGAAATCACAAAAAAACACACAAACTCATAGTAAAGTCCAGAAATATAATTTTTATTTAAAAGATAATAAAAATATAATAAAAGGTGACTAAAACATATTAAAAACTACCTAAAAATAATGCCAAAAAGCGTATAAATTATCCGCTCATCACAACACCAAACTTAAATTGTTGCTTGTCCCCAAGCAACTAAAAACAAAGTAGGATAAAAAGAAGAGAACATACAATGAATTCCAAAAACATCTATGAAGATCAGTCTTAATTAGATGTGCGGGGCTATTAGCTTTTTGCTTCTGAATAGTTTTGGCATCTCACTTTATCCTTTGAAGTTCAAAATGATTGGCATCTATAGGAACTCAGAATTCAGATAGCGTTATTGATTCTCCTAGTTCAGTATGTTGATTCTTGAACATAGCTACTTTATGAGTCGGTGGCCCTAAGCACTCTGTTTTCCAGTATTACCACCGGATACATACATGCCACAGACACATAACTGTGTGAACCTTTTCAGATTATGACTCTGCTTTGCTAAAGTCCCCAATTAGAGGTGTCCAGGGTTCTTAAGCACACTCTATTTTTGCTTTGGATCTCAACTTTAACCGCTCAGTCTCAAGTTTTCACTTGACACCTTCACGCCACAAGCACATGGTTAGGGACAGCTTAGTTTAGCCGCTTAGGCCAGGATTTTATTCCTTTAGGCCCTCCTATCCACTGATGCTCAAAGCCTTGGATCCTTTTTATTACCCTTGCCTTTTGGTTTTAAGGGCTATTGGCTTTTTGCTCTTGCCTTTTGGCTTAAAGAGCTTTTGGCTTTTTCTGCTTGCTTTTTATTTTTCTTGCTCTCTTTTTTTTTTCGCATTTTTTTTGCAAGCTTTGTTCTTTACTGCTTTTTCTTGCTTCAAGAATCATTTTTATGATTTTTCAGATTATTAAATAACATTTCTCCTTTTTCATCATTCTTTCAAGAGCCAACAATTTTAACATTTATAAACAACAAATTCAAAAGACATATGCACTGTTCAAGCATTCATTCAGAAAATAAAAAGTATTGCCACCACATCAAAATAATTAAACTATTTTAAAAATCGAAATTCATGTACTTCTTTTTCTTTTACAGAAAATATTTTTCATTTAAGAAAGGTGATGGATTCATAGGACATTCATATCTTTAAGACATAGACACTTAGATGCTAGTGATCATATAATAAAACCCAAACATAAATAAACATAAAGCATAGTAAACGAAAAATAGAGAAATAAGAACAAGGAGATTAAGGAACGGGTCCACCTTAGTGAGGGTGGCGTCTTCCTCTTCTTGAAGAACCAATGGTGCTCTTTGAGCTCCTCTATGTCTTTTCTTTGTCTTTGTTGCTCCTCCCTCATAGCTCTTTGATTTGCAGTCAAATGCTCTACCACTGAACTATGGACCCTTGAGATGAACCTCTCCATCTCTCATGACTCGGGGGTGGAAGCAACTGCCTTCCTTTTCCTCTTTCTAGAGGTTTCTCCAGCCTTAGGTGCCATAAATGGTTATGGAAAAATAAAAAGCAACGCTTTTTTCCACACCAAACTTAAAAGGTTTGCTCGTCCTCGAGCAAAAGAAGATAGAAGGGAGTAGAAGGAGAAGTGGAGGAGAAGGAGGTGTGTGAATGGGTGGGTATGGGAGGGGAATGGTTTGAATTGGAATGGTGAGGTAGGTGGGGATCCTGTGGGGTCCACAGATCCAGAGGGGTCAAGGACTTAGCATCCCTGCTCCATTGAGGCATGCAAAACACCCTTAGTGTGCCATCCTGGCGTTTAACGCCAGATTGCTGCTTGTTTCTAGCGTTAAATGCCAGCTTTTCCCCTTTCTTGGCGTTGAACGCCAACTTGGTGGTTGTTTCTGGCGTTTAACGCCAGCTTGATGCTTCTTTCTGGCGTTAAACACTAGTCTGATGCTTCTTACTGGCGTTTAAACGCCAGTAAGCTCTTCCTCCAGGGTGAGCTATTTTAATGCTGTTTTTGACTTTGCTTTGATTTCTGTGACTCCACATGATCATCATCCTAAAGAAAACATAAAATAAAAATGGAAAACAGAAAATTAACATAGATAAGGAAAAATTGGGTTGCCTCCCAATAAGCGCTTCTTTATTGTCTTTAGGTGGACCTTGCTGAGCTTTTAATCTAGCCTCAGCCTTGAGCACTCTTGCTCAACATTGCCTTCAAGATAATGCTTGATTCTTTGTCCATTAACAATGAACTTCTTATCAGAATCAATGTCTTGAAGCTCCACATAGCCATATGGTGACACACTTGTAATCACATATGGTCCCCTCCACCGGGATTTCAGTTTCCCAGGGAATAGCCTGAGCCTAGAGTTAAACAACAGAACTTTCTGTCCTGGTTCAAAGACTCTAGATGACAGCTTTCTGTCATGCCATCTTTTTGCTTTCTCTTTGTAAAGCTTGGCATTTCCGAAAGCAGTGAGTCTGAATTCCTCTAGCTCATTTAGCTGGAGCAATCTTTTTTCTCCAGCTAATTTGGCATCAAAATTTAGGAATCTGGTTGCCCAGTAGGCCTTATTCTCCAATTCCACGGGCAGATGACAGGCCTTACCATACACAAGCTGGTATGGAGAGGTCCCTATAGGAGTCTTGAATGCTGTTCTGTAAGCCCACAGAGCATCATCCAAGCTTCTCGCCCAATCCTTTCTACGGGTACTTACAGTCTGTTCCAGGATTCTTTTTATTTCTCTATTAGAGACTTCAGCTTGCTCATTTGTCTGTGGATGATACGGAGTTGCCACCTTGTGACTAATTCCATACCGGACCATAGCAGAGTAAAGCTGTTTGTTGCAGAAGTGAGTGCCCCCATCACTAATTAGTGCTCTAGGGACACCAAACCTGCTGAAGATTAATGGGTATTTTTGTGGAAAAACGAGTTTCTCCAAAACACCCAAAACTAACCGACAAGTGCACCGGGTCGCATCAAGTAATAATAACTCACGGGAGTGAGGTCGATCCCACAGGGATTGAAGGATTGAGCAATTTTAGCTTAGTGGTTGATTTAGTCAAGCGAATCAAGATTTGGTTGAGAAATTTGTGATTTGCAGAATTTAAATTGTAGAGAAAGTAAAGGGAGTGGGTAAATTGCATGAAAGTAAAGAGAACTGAAATTTAAAGTGCTGAATCTTAAAGAACAAGAAATTAAATGGCAGAAACTTAGAACGCAAGAAATGTAAATTGCAGAATCTTAAAGTGCAAGAAATGTAAATGGCTTGAATTGTAAAGGGAATTGGGAATTGGATTTGCAGAAATTAAACAAGGAAAGGTAAAATTCAACAAACAGAGAAATAGAAGATGACTTGGATTGAACCGGATCTAAAAAAACAGAATTGTAAATGAGCATGAAAAGCGTTAAACAGAGAAAGTAAAATGAGAATTCAGATCTCAGGACTCAAGAGACTAGATAACCAAGTCTAGATCTCAATGCCTTCCTAGATCCAACAAGAACAATTGCAAAGGAAATGTAAATTGCAAAGAAAGTAGATGAAGAAGCAATTAATCCGAAACTGAAATTCAATTAAGCAGAGAATTAAACAAGATCCCAAGGTGAGATTGAAACAGATTTCCTTCAATTCTCCAACCCAAGATCGAAGACAATTGTAATTGAAATTGAAAGCAAGAAAACTAATAGGAAAGGAATTCAATTCTCCTTCCCCGAGAATTAGAAATTAAAATTCACTCAATACCAAAAGCTCTCCGAAAACTCTCTATGAAAACTAAAAGGAAAGCTCCCTTAAAAACTTAAATCCTATGCTATTTATACACTTTCTTCAAATGGTCTTCAAGCCTTCAATTGGGCCTTTGCTCTTGATGGAATTGGGTTGATAGAGGCATTGGTTGATTGCTCTTGGAGTTTGGAGAAGAACCGAATTGAACCGGGTTTGGAATCATGAAAGCTTGAGTAAAAGTTTGAGTAAAAGTTTGAGGCAAACTTTTACTCAAACATTTCACATCAGCCACCCTCTTTTACTGATATCAACGTTGGGGCAAAAGTTTGGGGTCAAACTTTTGCTCCAACGTTAGCCTCCCCTTGCACACTCATGGCGCCAACGTTTGCCAAAAAGTTAGGGGCAAACGTTGGCGTAAACTTTTGCTCTCCAGGGTGTGTTGTTCATGCGCCAACATTTGCCAAAAAGTTTGAGGCAAACGTTGGCGCAAACTTTTGCTCTCCAGGGTGTTGATTTGTGATGCCAAAAGTTTGCCAAAAAGTTTGAGGCAAACTTTTGCTCCAGCTTTTTGCCCAAAAGTTTGAGGCAAACTTTTGCTCCAGCTTTTTGCCCAAAAGTTTGAGGTAAACTTTTGGTCAAGCTTTTTGCTCCCTGGTTCGTTTTCAATTAATCCAAAAGTTTGAGCTAAAGTTTGAGGCAAACTTTTGCTCAAATTTTTTGTCCTCTCTTCCTCCTAGCCATTCCTTCTTGCTTCAACCTTTCTCCAAGCTTTCTTCACCTATCATTAATCAACCAAACACATCAAAGCTATGCTCAAAATCATGAGATATTCATTCTTTCATAATATGTGACAATTATAGCATAAAACCTCATGAAATTGCATTAATTCATACATGGTTGATTAAATCAAAGGAAACATGAAAATCTACCCAATTGGCTTGCTTATGGCTCAAGAAAGTGCATAATTCAATTGAAAACAAAAGAAAAAGGCTAGTGAAACTAGGCAAAGATGACTTGTCATCACAACACCAAACTTAAAGCTTGCTTGTCCCCAAGCAAGAAATAAATTATGCTCATAGGTTCTTTAAATTAAGACGGATTGAAGAACAACTTGTAAAGTCCTGTGAGTGAAGTGATCAAGTAACAGTGGGGTGAACTCTAAATTATATACTCATACAAGGGCTTCAGTGCTTACTAGTCCTCACATATTGGGAGTCTTAGGTCTTAGGATTTTCATCCAAATGGTATCATGGAGATCTCTTTATATGTAGTCACCTTGAAGCAGCTTATAGTTTCTGTGCTTTGGCCTCGACTCTAAGTGTCATGTCTCAAAGCGGCTCTTTAGATAAGCTTTCAATCAATACTCCTAAACTAGTTGGTTTTAAGGTATTAGGTGTTAAGGCACCCCTAAGGATTTACTTGCTCAAGCCTCTTTCTTTGACACAACTCAACCACAAGCATTTACTAGGCTAACAACTCTTTGAGTTTTGTTTCTTCTTTCTTTTTCTGCCTAGTAATTGATGCTCAAAGCCTTGGGCCTTGTTCTTTATGTTTTTGTATTTTCTTTATTATCTTTTGTTTTGTTTGCTGCTTCTTGGATCAATAGATTTTTGAGAATCTCCACAATACTTCCTTGAACTTCATGTCCTGCCTATGAGCTCCCATGTAAGTTTTCACAAGCATGCAACCTCAATACATAATCATACAACTAGAACCACCACTTCTCCTAATCTTTTGCTTGCCTCAAAATTGTTTGATTCCTCAATCCTTCTTTTTCAAAGAACTTTCATGTGATGCATTTTTGAAATATTGAGTGCAAACAAGTGTGAAAAGTGTAGTGTTGTGAATAGTCAAGCATCTTAGTTATTGAATTATAGAAAAACTATGCTATGCAGGCAGGCAGGGGTATTATGTAACTTTCAATTTAGCAGCATCTGATACAAAATAATCACTGAACAATACAACCTTTTGGAGTTCGCTTGCTTTCCTCTTCCTCATCATCATTGCCGATCTTTACATTCCTCTCTCTTCCTTTTGATAGATGATGCTTAATCCTTCCAAAAGTTTGTATGGTACCCTGCAGTGATATTGAAAGTTGCTTGTTCCCCAAGCACTTGAAAGAAGAAATGGTTAGCTTGCATGATTTATTTGTGGGCTTTTGAACTTACTTTGGTGTGGGAACACCAAACTTAGTACCTTGCCAATGGTTCTCATGCATTGAATTAACCATGTGTGAAACTCTTTTTTTTTTTTTCAAAAGCAATAAAACTGAAAACTAGGAAACAGCAGAATAGTTAACTAGTTCATCCAACATGCTTGAAGCCAGCATTATGCAGAAAGTGAGAATGTGTTTTATGATGGGATTTTGGTGGAACACCAAACTTAGAATCCTTCATTCTCCCTTAGATTGTTTTGGTGTGCAACACCAAACTTAGCTTCTTGCAATATAGATGAAACTAATTAACCTTTTTATTAAAATAGATATGAAAAGATGGTTACCTCCAGTTGGGTTGCCTCCCAACAAGCGCTCTTTTATTGTCACTAGCTTGACATCTTGCTCTTTGATTATGGAGGCTGGAAATCATAATGCCTCAGTTTTTCTCCTCTTGCTGTAGGATTCCTTTCCTCCATGACCTGCACAATCACAAACAATCCAAATGAAAATTGGATATTCTCATGCCAGAATGTAGTCAGAGGATTAGTTGACACAATGTGTCAAACAGTTAATAGGCTTTGAGAGAAAATCAGAAGAAAATTGCTTTTGTTGTACAGAACAACAAGAAACAGACACAGAACCAGAAAAGCAATGTACTCTACTGAGAGAGCAAAGTTATTGTTAGTTTAGGCAAAAATTCAAACAGTTAGTGGGTTAGTCAAAGATTAGAGAAACAAGAAAATAAAAAATGCTAGATCTAGATCACCATCTCACTTAATCATTGTCAATCTAATCAATCCCCAACAACGGCGCCAAAAACTTGATGGGTATTTTTGTGGAAAAACGAGTTTCTCCAAAACACCCAAAACTAACCGGCAAGTGCACCGGGTCGCATCAAGTAATAATAACTCCCGGGAGTGAGGTCGATCCCACAGGGATTGAAGGATTGAGCAATTTTAGCTTAGTGGTTGATTTAGTCAAGCGAATCAAGATTCGGTTGAGAGATTTGTGATTTGCAGAATTTAAATTGCAGAGAAAGTAAAGGGAGTGGGTAAATTGCATGAAAGTAAAGAGAACTGAAATTTAAAGTGCTGAATCTTAAAGAACAAGAAATTAAATGGCAGAAACTTAGAACGCAAGAAATGTAAATTGCAGAATCTTAAAGTGCAAGAAATGTAAATGGCTTGAATTGTAAAGGGAATTGGGAATTGGATTTGCAGAAATTAAACAAGGAAAGGTAAAATTCAACAAACAGAGAAATAGAAGATGACTTAGATTGAACCGGATCTAAAAAAACAGAATTGTAAATGAGCATGAAAAGCGTTAAACAGAGAAAGTAAAATGAGAATTCAGATCTCAGGACTCAAGAGACTAGATAACCAAGTCTAGATCTCAATGCCTTCCTAGATCCAACAAGAACAATTGCAAAGGAAATGTAAATTGCAAAGAAAGTAGATGAAGAAGCAATTAATCCGAAACTGAAATTCAATTAAGCAGAGAATTAAACAAGATCCCAAGGTGAGATTGAAACAGATTTCCTTCAATTCTCCAACCCAAGATCCAAGACAACTGTAATTGAAATTGAAAGCAAGAAAACTAAGAGGAAAGGAATTCAATTCTCCTTCCCCGAGAATTAGAAATTAAAATTCACTCAATACCAAAAGCTCTCCGAAAACTCTCTATGAAAACTAAAAGGAAAGCTCCCCTAAAAACTTAAATCCTATGCTATTTATACACTTTCTTCAAATGGTCTTCAAGCCTTCAATTGGGCCTTTGCTCTTGATGGAATTGGGTTGATAGAGGCATTGGTTGATTGCTCTTGGAGTTTAGAGAAGAACCGAATTGAACCGGGTTTGGAATCATGAAAGCTTGAGTAAAAGTTTGAGTAAAAGTTTGAGGCAAACTTTTACTCAAACTTTTCACATCAGCCATCCTCTTTTACTGATACCAACGTTGGGGCAAAAGTTTGGGGTCAAACGTTTGCTCCAACGTTAGCCTCCCCTTGCACACTCATGGTGCCAAGGTTTGCCAAAAAGTTAGGGGCAAACGTTGGCGCAAACTTTTGCTCTCCAGGGTGTGTTGTTCATGCGCCAACGTTTGCCAAAAAGTTTGAGGCAAACGTTGGCGCAAACTTTTGCTCTCCAGGGTGTTGATTTGTGATGCCAAAAGTTTGCCAAAAAGTTTGAGGCAAACTTTTGCTCCAGCTTTTTGCCCAAAAGTTTGCCCAAAAGTTTGAGGTAAACTTTTGGTCAAGCTTTTTGCTCCCTGGTTCGTTTTCAATTGATCCAAAAGTTTGAGCTAAAGTTTGAGGCAAACTTTTGCTCAAACTTTTTGTCCTCTCTTCCTCCTAGCCATTCCTTTTTGCTTCAACCTTTCTCCAAGCTTTCTTCACCTATCATTAATCAACCAAACACATCAAAGCTATGCTCAAAATCATGAGATATTCATTCTTTCATAATATGTGACAATTATAGCATAAAACCTCATGAAATTACATTAATTCATACATGGTTGATTAAATCAAAGGAAACATGAAAATCTACCCAATTGGCTTGCTTATGGCTCAAGAAAGTACATAATTCAATTGAAAATAAAAGAAAAAGGCTAGTGAAACTAGGCTAAGATGACTTGTCATCAAAGATATGTTTCTGGAGGAACTTCAGCACTGTCTTAGTATCATTAGTAGGTGTGGCAATGGCCTCTACCCATTTGGATACATAGTCGACTACCACCAGAATATAAGTGTTTGAGTATGATGGTGGGAAAGGCCCCATAAAGTCAATACCCCATACATCAAACAACTCAATCTCTAAGATTCCTTGCCGAGGCATGGCATAACTGTGAGGCAGATTACCAGCTCTCTGGCACCTGTCACAGTTACGCACAAACTCTCGGGAGTCTTTATAGAGAGTGGGCCAGTAGAAGCCACATTGGAGGACTTTTGTGGTTGTTCGCTCACCTCCGAAATGTCCTCCATATTGTGATCCATGACAATGCCATAGGATCTTCTGTGCTTCTTTTCTAGGCACACACCTACGGATTATTCTGTCTGCACATCTCTTAAAGAGAAATGGTTCATCCCACAGGTTGTAATTTGCATCAGTAATTAATTTTTTCTTTTGTTGCTTGCTGTACTCCATGGGTATGAATCTTGCAGCTTTATAGTTTGCAATGTCTACAAACCATGGTGTTTCCTGGATGGCAAACAGTTGCTCATTCGAAAAGGTTTCAGAGATCTCAATAGAGGGGAAGGACGTCCCTTCTACTGGCTCTATCCGGGACAGATGATCAGCCACTTGGTTCCCTGTCCCTTTTCTGTCTCTTATTTCTATATCAAACTCTTGCAGAAGCAACACCCATCTTATGAGCCTGGGTTTTGAATCCTGCTTTGTGAGTAGATATTTTAGAGCAGCATGGTCAGTATACACAATCACTTTTGATCCTACTAAGTATGATCTAAACTTGTCAATGGCATAAACCACTGCAAGCAATTCTTTTTCTGTGGTTGTGTAATTTTTCTGGGCATCATTTAAAACGCGGCTAGCATAATAAATGACATGCAGAAGCTTGTTATGCCTCTATCCCAGTACTGCACCAATGGCATGGTCACTGGTATCATACATTAGTCCAAATGGTAATGTCCAGTCTGGTGCAGAAATAACTGGTGTTGTGACCAGCTTAGCTTTGAGAGTTTTAAACGCCTGCAGACACTCTGTGTCAAACACAAATGGCGTGTCAGCAGCTAGCAGATTGCTCAGAGGTTTTGCAATTTTTGAAAAATCCTTTATAAACCTCCTATAGAATCCTGCATGCCCCAGAAAGCTTTTGATTGCCTTAACATTGGCGGGTGGAGGTAATTTTTCATTTACCTCTACCTTAGCTTGATCCACCTCTATTCCCTTGTTTGAAATATTGTGCCCAAGGACAATCCCTTCAGTCACCATAAAGTGACATTTTTCCCAGTTTAAAACCAGGTTAGTCTCTTGGCATCTTTTCAGAACCAGTGTCAGGTGATCAAGACAGGAGCTGAATGAGTCTCCATATACTGAGAAGTCATCCATGAAGACTTCCAGAAATTTTTCCACCATATCAGAGAAAATAGAGAGCATGCATCTCTGAAAGGTTGCAGGCGCATTACACAGCCCAAATGGCATCCTTCTGTAGGCAAATACTCCAGATGGACATGTAAATGATGTTTTCTCTTGATCCAGGGGATCTACTGCAATTTGGTTGTAGCCTGAATAACCATCCAAAAAGTAGTAATAATCATGACCTGCTAGTCTTTCTAGCATCTGGCTATGAATGGTAAAGGAAAATGATCCTTTCTGGTGGCTGTATTGAGCCTTCTGTAGTCAATACACATGCGCCACCTTGTAACTATTCTTGTAGGAACCAGTTCATTTTTTTCATTATGAACCACCGTCATGCCTCCCTTTTTGGGGACAACTTGGACAGGGCTCACCCAGGGGCTATCAGAAATAGGATAAATAATCCCAGCCTCTAGTAACTTGGTGACCTCTTTCTGCACCACTTCCTTCATGGCTGGATTTAGCCGCCTCTGTGGTTGAACCACTGGCTTAGCATCGTCCTCCAATAGGATCTTGTGCATGCATCTTGCTGGGATGATGCCCTTAAGGTCACTTATGGACAACCCAAGAGCTGTCTTGTGTGTCCATTAGCACTTGAAGTAGCACTTCCTCTTCCAGGAGATTTAAAGCAGAGCTTATGATCACCGGAAAAGTGTCACCTTCTCCCAGAAATGCATATTTTAGGGATGGTGGTAATGGTTTGAGCTTGGGTTTATGAGGTTTTTCCTCTTCCTGAGGAATTTTCAGAGGCTCTTTCAATTCCTCTGAATCCTCCAGATCAGGCTGAACATCTTTAAAGATGTCTTCCAGCTCTGATTCGAGACTCTCAGCTATGTTAATCTCTTCTACCAAAGAGTCAATAAGATCAACTTTCATGCGGTCTTTTGGTGTGTCTGGATGCTGCATGGTGTAACAACCCCGGTTTTCGAGTACACGAGATCTATTCTGAAAGTACGAATTTCTCCGGAAGATCAGTAAGGGGAAAACCTTTGATATATCATCAAGTATCTCAATCCTCATTGTCATTATGTCATCTTTAAGTTAGAACCTTTTCCGAGACAAGCTCGATAATGCAATCACGAGGAATCTAGTTTTTGAACCGTATCGGTTAGGAGTTTTAATTCGATTTTTCGTAAATAATCTCAGTTTGACAAACCGGACTTGATTTATGAGAGGAGAGAGATAATAGGATGATATTATCATTATATGAGTATTAGAAGCCTCTTGAATGATATTATAAGGTTACCTGATCAGTTTTAGTTAAAAACAGAAAACCGGTTTAACCGGGTTCACAATTTACTGGTGCAGCTTAGCACCAGCACTCCCTGATGACTTTAGCAATGCTAAGGCCTCATTATTCATGTTTCATTCTCATAATAAATATGTTACTAGTGTCATTTATGCTAGTAGCTTAGAAAATAATTTTTAGACATGTTTTTGCAAGTGTTCCGATACATCTAGTTTTAGTAGTTATACACCTGAGATATTTTAATATTATTTTAATCCACCTCCAAGCCAACCAATCACAACTCACCCTACACCCCCAAAACCCCCAAGGCTGGCTCATTTTCACTTTGTGGCCGAAAATAGGTAGAGAGAAAAAGAGAGAAAAGTTCTTAGTTCCAAATCTTCAAAGCTTGATTTCTGCTGAACTAAAACTCAAATCAAAATTCCAATCCGACCAAAATGATCCTCTCTTCTTTCTCTACATGATCATATGACTTATCAAGGCTGGGATCAAGGTGAGTTGGCTGCACCATCTCTCTTTTGATTCAGTTTCAAGGAAACATGCTTAAATATGTGTTTTCTTGATGTGATTTAGGAGGAAAAAGTGTTTAAGGACCACCTGAAAGTTTGATTGAATTAGGAGCAGCAAGACCAGGTAGGGTGTCACGAAATTAATCTTGATTAATTGTGTTTGAGATGTGTGAATTTTGTATTATTTGGCTGTGCTAAAAATTGGTTGCATATATGATTGATTTTTGGTGAAAATTTGGTGAAATTCTGATGAAATTTAATGAAATTTAAGCTTTAAAGTTCATGTTCTTGGGCAGCTGGAAAAACGAAACCCTAAGCTTAAATTGAGGTTCAATTTGTGTTGAAATCATGTAGAAAAGATGGGGTTTTAGTGGCTGCTAATTTATTATGAATTATAGTAAAAATCGGTGGCTGAAAAGACTGAAAAACGGGTAAAAACAGAGAAAGAATCTGAAGAATTTATGAAGAACATGAAGAACACTTTGAGTGTGGTGAAGAACAATGAAGAACACCTTTTTGATTCATAAAAGGGCAAGGAAGTAAAATTTTTGGTGTTTAAGGGGTTATATGGTAATTTCTAGAAGTTAGGGTGGTAAAAGTAGAAATATTAAAAGTTACGGGTGGTAAAAAGTGAATTTTAAAGGTTAAAGGTTAAAGTAAAGTTAATTTTCGAAAATATATTAATAAAATAATAAATAATAATAAAATATTAAATAATAATATTTAATTAAAAATAATATTTTAATAAAAATAATAAAATAATGCGAAAAAGGCAGTTTTCTGTAAAAGCTTTAGAAAGACAACTTTAAGCGCAGAATCTCATAATTACCTTCATAAAATACTTAGGGAGTGGTAAAAACATATTAGTGAGGCAAAGATAAAGAAAAGATAAAAAGTTGAAGAAAAGATAAAAATCGAAGAAAAAGTCTGTAAAATTTTAACAACAGAGAAACAGACAAAGACTAGTGAACGAACTAGGGCAACATAGTTAGTTCTTGATTTGCAAATAGGGTTAGGTATTATATGAAAAGTTAAACTGTTTCAGTATAGACTTAATGAACCTACACTTGGGGCAGGCTAACTAATCATACCGAAATTTACATAAACTTTAAATACATACGTTAAATAGAGAAAGCAGAATAAAGTGAGGAAGCGCAGAGCAAGGAACAAACAGAGCAGAATAAAGAGACAAAGTGAAGAGAATAATATGATAAAGAGTAGAGGACCTATTGAGAGGTCATCTGTTTCATTAAGGCAACCTCAGAGATATCTATATGTTCATCTACTGCATTGTAGCAGTCAGATAGATAATGGTGCAACCACTGAGAAACGCTTTCCTGCGGTACAGATCCATATTTTATTTCTGTAAGGCAGAGGGGTTATTTCCTGCTACAGAAGTACCGTGACCACCTGTTCCATTTCTGTAGTGGCAGAGGGGTTATTTCCTGTATACAGAAGGTGTGTCGGCATACAACCCTGCAGTGGCAGATGTGTTATTTCCTGCGTGCAGTGGACCCTGTGGTGGCAGAGGGGTTATTTCCTGTACACAGGGGTATAGCCAACAGGAAAGCCATATCCGGCTAGTAATGCTGGGTTACGTCGGGAGCGGGTAGAAACCGACAAATGAGCTCATTACCTGCACTAGGACTAGACATGCATCATTCTTGTCTGTGCATTATTCTCTGTTGCATTCCTACTTGTGTTTGATCAACTTCTTTATGTTTGTTTGCTTGAGTGCTATGTCTATGCTTTATTTTCTTGCACTCTTCTGTTTGTGTTCTATTTTCTATTTTCCCTATCTATTTTAACTACTGTTTACTACTTTACTGTATTCTAATATCTATCTGCTAATCGGAATCAAATAAATGAACGTAACTAATAACCCCAACCCTACTAAGAACTCCCCAGTTCTTACCCCTTCTCTCCCTTCCTCCCCCCTCAGATGGAGACGGGCGTGATCTTCTATGAGTTTGAGGACCCTTACGTCTACGAGGATCCGGTACATCACAGTTACTTCATTATGGGTTTGGAGCCTCGTATTAGACGATATGCGTTACCTAATCGAGCTTTTCAACATCCTCTGTCTAGCCCGCTTTTTGACCCTGATGCTCCTTACGACTTTCCCTTATCCTGGTTACATCCTGACGCACCTGTACATCCTTTTCCTGATAATCCCGAGCACCCTATACCAGCTCAACCTTTGAATGAGGCGGTACCTGAGCCTATCATTCCTGATGAGCCTGAGTTAGCTGATGACTACGTACCTGTGATACCACCAGAGTGGGATTTTCCCCCTGAGCCGATCCCCGACTTTCCACAGCCTGATGAGCCGGCACTACCGGACGGTGGGGTAGCTCCTATATACGCGAACGGACCTGTGCTTGCGAATGGTTTTGTACATAGTGACAGCAGTGTTTCTGGTGGATCTGAGGACATAGTTGCAGCTGTGGACGATGAGGAGGAGGAGGATCCTGAGATAGAGATAGAGCAGGATGAGGAGATGGATGAGCCTCATGATGATTCTCCGAACGGCCACGTGTAAATATAGTTTGACTGCGGAAAGGGGCATTCTTTTGATGACACTCTAGTCTGACATTATCTGTTAGTTAGTCTCTCACTTGTGTTAGTACACCCGAGAGCTAGGAGCTATATAGTGGTTAGGCTAGCCTGGGTGCCAGATTAGTGGCTTTTGGTATGGGCCAGGCCCTGGGAGTGTCGTGTATATATTAGCTATGTAGGATGACGAGGATGTAAACTGACTTGATCTGGTGTAAACGCCGCATGTTTTGTTATAGTGTACATGATGTATATTATCAGTTGTGTCTCTATGTTTCTTTATGCCGCTTTTCTGTTACTCCCAATATATGCTTGTTTATTTTACCTTGTTATCCGCAACGATACGATATAAAATAAAAAAAAAAGCTACCCGTAAAATTGGCATCGCTCTAACAAGGAACAGGCTCATATAGTAAATAATAGTTAATAATTAAGAGGGATAAGTTAGTAACACTTAGCTTCTTGTATGACCATGGCATACTGGGAGTTGGGTCGTTACAAGTTGGTATCAGGGCAGTTCGTTCCCAGTAGAGCCTGGGGAGTGGACTGACTATGCTTCATTGCATACTCTGCTTGTGTGTCTCACGCCATTAGGGTATCTTTAAGATACATTTGGCATGAATGTCTATGAGTGCTCATTTTGGGAATGTTCGTGCCTTACTTGAAATATTAAGACTGATCACCTTAATGTTGATTGTTTGGTGCGGATAGGACCTTAATGACTGCGAATAGACATAGTTTAATCGAGTTCCGAATGACGAATCGATGGGGGGCACAGCTATCCTCATAGCTGTTATGATCTCCATGGTTATGGTTATGTTATATTTGGATGCTATAAGGAACGAACGCTTATTTTACTTGTGAGGAATCTGGACACACAGCTAGGATGTACCCAAGAAAGTTTTTTCAGAATCTAGTGCGAACCCAGCAACAAGGTCGAGTGTTTGCCATGACTGCTGATGATGTTATGCAATCAGACGCCCTGATCCAAGGTCAGTGTATTGTCAAAGATCGATTTCTAACTGTACTATATGACTCGGGTGCATCGCATTCCTTTATCTCTTTAACTGTTTCTCGTGAGTTGGGACTAGATTTCTCTGAGTTGAACTTTGATCTGATTGTCCATACACCTGCGTCCCAAAATGCTTTGACTAGTTTAGTGTGCCTGCAAGTACCATTCACTATTAGGAACAGAACTTTTATACATGATCTAATCTGTTTGCCTCTATGTGGTTTAGAAGTTATTCTAGGGTTAGATTGGTTATCTAAGTATCATGTTTTCCTTGATTGCTATGAAAGAACTGATGTTATTCCGTCTGATAGTTTAGATATTAAACCATTTCTATCTCATACTTTATATCTGAATTCTGTAAGAGTTACATTAGACGGGAGTGATTGTGAGGGGTACGTTCTGTTAGCGGCTAGTTCAAATGATAGTGAACTAAGCTTAGAACGAATCCGAGTGGTGAAGGAATTTCCTGATGTTTTCCCGGACGACATACCTGAGTTTCCTCCTCAGCGAGAGATAGAATTTAGCATTGAACTTGTACCTGGAACCGGACCAATTTCCATAGCACCGTACCGGATGTCACCATTGGAACTTGCAGAGTTGAAGAAGCAGTTGGATGAGCTACTTGGAAAGAAATTTATTTGTCCCAGCGCATCACCCTGGGGAGCTCCGGTATTGCTAGTAAAGAAGAAGGATGGTGGAATGAGACTTTGCGTAGATTACCGACAGTTAAATAAAGTCACTATCAAGAACAAGTATCCACTTCCACGAATAGATGATCTAATGGATCAGTTAAAAGGTGCAACTGTGTTTTCGAAGATTGATTTGCGATCGGGCTATCACCAGATTCGAGTGAAAGAGTCAGATATACCGAAGACTGCATTTAAAACTCGATATGGTCACTATGAGTATACGGTTATGTCGTTTGGACTAACTAATGCTCCTGCGATTTTTATGGATTACATGAATCGTATTTTTCGTCCGTACCTTGATTAGTTCGTAGTAGTCTTCATAGACGATATTCTCATCTATTCGAAGACAGAAAGAGAGCATGAAGAGCATCTAAGGACTGTATTGCAGATACTAAGGACTCGGAAGTTATATGCTAAATTATCAAAGTGCGAGTTCTGGACAGAGAAGGTGGCATTTTTGGGACATGTTATATCACAGGGAGGAATTGCAGTGGATCCTTCAAAAATTGAAGCAGTAGTGCAATGGGAACCACCTACGACCGTTACAGAAGTTCGGAGTTTTCTCGGACTTGCTGGATATTACCGGAGGTTTATTAAAGGGTTTTCACAGATAGCCTTACCTCTGACTTACCTTACACGAAAGGAAGTTCCGTTCGTTTGGACGGCTGAGTGTGATAGGAGTTTCAAGATGCTTAAGGAAAAGTTAACAACTGCACCTGTATTAGTACTACCCGACCCACAGAAACCTTTTGAAGTATACTGTGACGCTTCTCATAAAGAACTTGGATGTGTGCTGATGCAAGACAAAAATGTGGTGGCTTATGCTTCCCGGCAGCTGAGACCTCATGAACGAAATTATCCGACGCATGACTTGGAGTTGGCTGCAGTAGTGTTTGCTCTGAAGATCTGGAGACACTATTTGTATGGCGCTCAGCTAGAAGTTTTCTCTGACCACAAAAGTTTAAAGTATATCTTTGACCAGAAGGATCTTAATATGCGACAGCGAAGGTGGATGGAGTTCCTGAAGGACTAT
Source organism: Arachis ipaensis (assembly GCF_059453495.1). Taxonomy (NCBI): domain Eukaryota; kingdom Viridiplantae; phylum Streptophyta; class Magnoliopsida; order Fabales; family Fabaceae; genus Arachis; species Arachis ipaensis. The sequence goes on from NC_142444.1 coordinate 89,171,324, forward strand.
GATTTTAAGTTAAGCTATCACCCAGGAAAAGTGAACGTGGTGGCAGACGCTTTGAGCAGGAAGAATTTGAATATCTCTTGGATGATGATAAAGGAAGAAAAGTTACTCGCAGAATTTGAGGACCTTAAGTTGGCTATGACTGAGACATCAAGTGGAGTCCGTTTGGCCCAATTGCATATAACACCAGATTTTAAGATTAGGATTCAGCAAGCACAAGCACAGGATTCAGAAATGATGACGATGCTGAGACGGATGAAAGTAGAGGAACCAGAAGCTGTAAGACTAGATCGTAGCAGCCTCTGGAGATACAAGAACAGAATTTGTGTGCCTAGCTCTGGAGATTTGCGGCAAAGGATTCTTGCAGAAGCTCATCAAAGTAGATTTTTTATGCATCCTGGAGTAACAAAGATGTATCAGGATTTGAAACAAATGTTCTGGTGGCCGGGCTTGAAGAAAGAGGTAGCTGATTATGTCTCAAAATGTTTAACCTGTCAGAAGGTGAAGGTGGAACACCAGAAACCGTCAGGAACCCTGCAACCCTTAGAAATACCACAATGGAAGTGGGAGCAGATCACTATGGATTTTGTCACGGGATTGCTAAGGACCTCAACTGGACACAATGCCATTTGGGTAATTGTGGACAGGTTGACAAAATCAGCGCACTTCCTTCCGATTCGAGTTGACTATACATTAGAAAGGCTGGCACGGATATATATTCAAGAAATCGTACGATTGCACGGAATACCTTCATCAATTGTTTCAGATCGAGATCCGAGGTTTACTTCCAGATTCTGGGGAGCTTTCCAGAAAGCATCGGGAATAGAATTGTATATGAGTACAGCATACCATCCTCAAACAGACGGACAATCAGAGCGGACAATCCAAACATTGGAAGACATGCTAAGATCTTGTGTAATGGATAACCAAGGCAGTTGGGATAGATATATGCCATTGGTCGAGTTCGTCTACAACAACAGCTACCAACAAAGTATCGGGATGGCACCATATGAAGCTCTCTACGGAAGAAGATGTCAGACACTATTGTGTTGGAATGACGACGGAGAAGCCAGTTTCTTAGGTCCAGACTTAGTACAAAAAACTACTGAGAAGATAAAGGGGATTCGCCAGAAGATCCAAACAGCACAGAGCCGTCAAAAGAGCTATGCCGATAATAGACGTAGACCCTTAGAGTTTAGTGAGGGAGACCATGTCTTTCTTAAAGTAACCCCGACTACTGGAATAGGTAGAGCTCTTAAGACTAAAAAGCTTAACCCTCGATACATAGGACCTTTCCAAATACTTAAAAGAGTCGGTCTAGTAGCTTATCAAGTAGCCCTTCCTCCATATTTGTCAAACCTTCATGATGTTTTTCATGTCTCGCAACTTAAGAAATATATTCCCGACGAGAGTCATATTTTACAACCAGAGACAGTACAGTTACGAAACGATTTGACATATCAAGCATCACCAGTTCAGATCGTAGAAAGAAACGATAAGCAGCTGAGAGGCAAGACTGTTCGCTTAGTCAAAGTAGCTTGGGGACAAAGAGGAGAAGAAGAGCACACTTGGGAATTGGAAGATAAGATGAAAGCTGATTACCCGCATTTATTCTCAGGTAACTGAAATCTTGAGGGCAAAATTTTCTTTTAGGAGGGTAGAATGTAACAACCCCGGTTTTCGAGTACGCGAGATCTATTCTGAAAGTACGAATTTCTCCGAAAGATCAGTAAGGGGAAAACCTTTGATATATCATCAAGTATCTCAATCCTCATTGTCATTATGTTATCTTTAAGTTAGAACCTTTTCCGAGACAAGCTCGATAATGCAATCACGAGGAATCTAGTTTTTGAACCGTATCGGTTAGGAGTTTTAATTCGATTTTTCGTAAATAATCTCAGTTTGACAAACCGGACTTGATTTATGAGAGGAGAGAGATAATAGGATGATATTATCATTATATGAGTATTAGAAGCCTCTTGAATGATATTATAAGGTTACCTGATCAGATTTAGTTAAAAACAGAAAACCGGTTTAACCGGGTTCACAATTTACTGGTGTAGCTTAGCACCAGCACTCCCTGATGACTTTAGCAATGCTAAGGCCTCATTATTCATGTTTCATTCTCATAATAAATATGTTACTAGTGTCATTTATGCTAGTAGCTTAGAAAATAATTTTTAGACATGTTTTTGCAAGTGTTCCGATACATCTAGTTTTAGTAGTTATACACCTGAGATATTTTAATATTATTTTAATCCACCTCCAAGCCAACCAATCACAACTCACCCTACACCCCCAAAACCCCCAAGGCTGGCTCATTTTCACTTTGTGGCCGAAAATAGGTAGAGAGAAAAAGAGAGAAAAGTTCTTAGTTCCAAATCTTCAAAGCTTGATTTCTGCTGAACTAAAACTCAAATCAAAATTCCAATCCGACCAAAATGATCCTCTCTTCTTTCTCTACATGATCATATGACTTATCAAGGCTGGGATCAAGGTGAGTTGGCTGTACCATCTCTCTTTTGATTCAGTTTCAAGGAAACATGCTTAAATATGTGTTTTCTTGATGTGATTTAGGAGGAAAAAGTGTTTAAGGACCACCTGAAAGTTTGATTGAATTAGGAGCAGCAAGACCAGGTAGGGTGTCACGAAATTAATCTTTATTAATTGTGTTTGAGATGTGTGAATGTTGTATTATTTGGCTGTGCTAAAAATTGGTTGCATATATGATTGATTTTTGGTGAAAATTTGGTGAAATTCTGATGAAATTTGATGAAATTTAAGCTTTAAAGTTCATGTTCTTGGGCAGCTGGAAAAACGAAACCCTAAGCTTAAATTGAGGTTCAATTTGTGTTGAAATCATGTAGAAAAGATGGGGTTTTAGTGGCTGCTAATTTATTATGAATTATAGTAAAAATCGGTGGCTGAAAAGACTGAAAAACGGGTAAAAACAGAGAAAGAATCTGAAGAATTTATGAAGAACATGAAGAACACTTTGAGTGTGGTGAAGAATAATGAAGAACACCTTTTTGATTCATAAAAGGGCAAGGAAGTAAAATTTTTGGTGTTTAAGGGGTTATATGGTAATTTCTGGAAGTTAGGGTGGTAAAAGTAGAAATATTAAAAGTTACGGGTGGTAAAAAGTGAATTTTAAAGGTTAAAGGTTAAAGTAAAGTTAATTTTCGAAAATATATTAATAAAATAATAAATAATAATAAAATATTAAATAATAATATTTAATTAAAAATAATATTTTAATAAAAATAATAAAATAATGCGAAAAAGGCAGTTTTCTGTAAAAGCTTTAGAAAGACAACTTTAAGCGCAGAATCTCATAATTACCTTCATAAAATACTTAGGGAGTGGTAAAAACATATTAGTGAGGCAATGATAAAGAAAAGATAAAAAGTTGAAGAAGAGATAAAAATCGAAGAAAAAGTCTGTAAAATTTTAACAACAGAGAAACAGACAAAGACTAGTGAACGAACTAGGGCAACATAGTTAGTTCTTGATTTGCGAATAGGGTTAGGTATTATATGAAAAGTTAAACTGTTTCAGTATAGACTTAATGAACCTATACTTGGGGCAGGCTAACTAATCATACCGAAATTTACATAAACTTTAAATACATACGTGATGAGCGGATAATTTATACGCTTTTTGACATTGTTTTTAGTATGTTTTTAGTAGGATCTAGTTACTTTTAGGGATGTTTTCATTAGTTTTTATGTTAAATTCACATTTCTGGACTTTACTATGAGTTTGTGTGTTTTTCTGTGATTTCAGGTATTTTCTGGCTAAATTTGAGGGACTTGAGCAGAAATCAGATTCAGAGGTTGAAAAAGGACTGCTGATGCTGTTGGATTCTGACCTCCCTGCACTCAAAGTGGATTTTCTGGAGTTACAGAACTCGAAATGGCGCGCTTTCAATTGCGTTGGAAAGTAGACATCCAGGGCTTTCCAGAAATATATAATAGTCCATACTTTGGCCAAGAATTGACGACGTAAACTGGCGTTCAACGCCAGCCTTCTGCCCAAATCTGGCGTCCAGCGCCAGAAAAGGATCCAAAACCAGAGTTGAACGCCCAAACTGGCACAGAAACTGGCGTTCAACCCCACAAATGGCCTCTGCACGTGCTACACTCAAGCTCAGCCCAAACACACACCAAGTGGGCCCCGGAAGTGGATTTATGCATCAATTACTTACTCATGTAAACCCTAGTGACTAGTTTATTATAAATAGGACCTCTTACTATTGTATTAGGCATCCTGGATTGTATTGATCCTGTGATCACGTTTTAGGGGGCTGGCCACACGGCCATGCCTGGACCTTCACTTATGTATTTTCATACGGTAGAGTTTCTACACTCCATAGATTAAGGTGTGAAGCTCTGCTGTTCCTCAAAGATTAATGCAAAGTACTACTGTTTTCTATTCAATTCTTCTTATTTCTCTTCTAAGATATCCATTCGCACCCAAGAACGTGATGAAGGTGATGATTATGTGTGACGCTCATCATCCTTCTCCCTTATGAACGCGTGCCTGACAAACACTTCTGTTCTACATGAAATAAGCTAGAATGAGTATCTCTTAGATCTCCTAACCAGAATCTTCGTGGCGTAAGCTAGAATGATGGTGGCATTCAAGAGAATCCGGAAGGTCTAAACCTTGTCTGTGGTATTCTGAGTAGGATTCAATGATTGAATGACTGTGACGAGCTCCTAACTCGCGATTGCAGGGCGTTAGTGACAGACGCAAAAGGATAGTAAATCCTATTCCAGCATGATCGAGAACCGACAGATGAATAGTCGTGCCGTGACAGGGTGCGTGAGCATATTATTCACTGAGAGGATAAGATGAAGCCATTGACAAGGGTGATGCCTCCAGACGATTAGCCATGCCGTGACAGGGTATTGGATCATTTTCCCGAGAGATGACCGAAAGTAGCCATTGACAGTGGTGATGTATCACATAAAGCCAGCCATGGAAAGGAGTGAGACTGACTGGATGAAGATAGCAGGAAAGCAGAGGTTCAGAGGAACGAAAAGCATCTCCATTCGCTTATCTGAAATTCCTACCAATGATTTACATAAGTATCTCTATCCCTATTTTATTATATAATATTCGAAAACACCATTATCACTTTATATCTGCCTGACTGAGATTTACAAGGTGACCATAGCTTGCTTCATACCAACAATCTCCGTGGGATTCGACCCTTACTCACGTAAGGTATTACTTGGACGACCCAGTGCACTTGCTGGTTAGTTGTATCGAAGTTGTGACAATTATTAATTAAGATCAAAGCACCAAGCTTTGGAGCCATTACCAGGGATTGTTCGAGCCTGGACATCACAATTTCGTGCACCAAGTTTTTGGCGCCGTTGACGGGGATTGTTTGAGTTTGGACAACTGACGGCTCATCTTGTTGCTCAGATTAGGTAATTTTCTTTTTATTTTCTTTTCAAAAATTTTTCAAAAATATTTTCAAAATCTTTTCACCTGTTTTCGAAAAAAAAAATGTTTTCAAAAATTTTATTCAAGATTTTTAAGAATGAATTCTAGTGTTTCATGAAGCATGTGAAGCCTGGCTGGCTGTAAAGCCATGTCTAATTTTATTTGGACTGAGGCTTGAAATTTGTTATCAAGAGCAATTTAGTTGTTGCTCATCTACCTGCTGCTAATCCATGATCACCTGCTGAAGCTTGGCTGGCCATTGGCCATGTCTAGTGTTTTGGACTGGAGCTTTCTTTGAAAGCTTGGCTGGCTAGTGAGCCATGTCTAATTCCTGGACTGAAGCTTTAGACTAACATGGCAAGATTCCTGGAATTCATATTAAAAATTTTGGAATACTTATTTTTCTTTTTCAAGACTATTTTCGAAAAATATAAAATAAAAATCCAAAAAAATTAGAAAATCATAAAAATCAAAAATATTTTTCTGTTTCTTGTTTGAGTCTTGAGTCATATCATAAGTTTGGTGTCAATTGCATATGCATCTTGCATTTTTCGAAAATTTCATGCATTCATAGTGTTCTTCATGATCTTCAAGTTGTTCTTGGTAAGTCTTCTTGTTTGATCTTGATGTTTTCATGTTTTGTGTCTTTTCATGTTTATCATATGCATTCTTGAATTCTTAGTGTCTAAGCATTAAAGAATTCTAAGTTTGGTGTCTTGCATGTTTTCCTTGCATTAAAAATTTTTCAAAAATATGTTCTTGATGTTCATCATGATCTTCATAGTGTTCTTGGTGTTCATCTTGACATTCATAGCATTCTTGCATGCATTCATTGTTTTGATCTAAAAATTTCATGCATTGCATAATTTTCATGTTTTCATAAAAATTTCAAAAATCAAAAAAATATCTTTCCCTTTTTCTCTCATCAAATTCGAAAATTTGAGTTGATTTTTTCAAAAGTTTTTAAAATCAAATTGTTTCTCATGAGTCAAATCAAATTTTCAATTTGAAAATCTTATCTTTTTCAAAATCTTTTTCAAAAATCAAATCTTTTTCAAAATTCTTAGTTATTTTCGAAAATTTCAAAAATATTTTTCAAAAATCTTTTTCTTATTTTTATACCAAATTTTCGAAAATAACAATAACAATTAATGTTTTGATTCAAAAATTTCAAGTTTGTTACTTGCTTGTTAAGAAAGATTCAAACTTTAAGTTCTAGAATCATATCTTATGATTTCTTGTGAATCAAGTCATTAATTGTGATTTTAAAAATCAAATCTTTTTCAAAACTAATTTCTATCATATCTTTTCAAAAATATCTTCTTATCTTATCTTTTTCAAAAAGTTGGTTTCAAAATATCTTCTCTAACTTCCTATCTTCTTATCTTTTCAAAATTTGTTTCAACTAACTAACTAACTTTTTGTTTGTTTCTTAACTTTTTCAAAACTACCTAACTAACTCTCTCTCTCTAATTTTCGAAAATATCTCCCTCTTTTTCAAAAATTTCTTTTTAATTAACTAATTATTTTTATTTTCTATTTTTGATTTCAAAAATTTTCGAAAATTACTAACATTTTTCAAAAACCATTTTCGAAAATCACTAACTCTTTTTCAAAAATATTTTCGAAAATTTTCCCTCCCCCATCTTACTCTATTTATTCATTCATATCCTAACATCTCATCTCACATCTCTTCCATCCGTACAGTTGCGTTTCTTCCTTTACATCACATTCTTTATCTCCCCCTCTTTTCTTCCACTCACAAAGGGATCCCTATACTGTGGTATAAAGGATCTCTATTATTATTATTATTTTTTCTGTGCCTTCTTCTTTGTCATATGAGCAGGAGCAAGGACAAGAACATTCTTGTGGAAGCAAATCCAGAACCTGAAAGGACTCTGAAGAGAAAATTAAGAGAAGCTAAAATACAATAATCCAGAGATAACCTTTCAGAAATTTTCGAACAGGCAGAGGAGATGGCAGCCGAAAATAATGATAATGTAAGGAAGATTCTTGGTGACTTTACTGCATCTAATTCCAATTTACATGGAAGAAGCATCTCCATTCCTGCCATTGGAGCAAACAACTTTGAGCTGAAACCTCAATTAGTTTCTCTAATGCAGCAGAACTGCAAGTTTCATGGACTTCCATCTGAAGATCCTTTTCAGTTCTTAACTGAATTCTTGCAGATATATGATACTGTTAAGACTAATGGAGTAGATCCTGAAGTCTACAGGCTCATGCTTTTCCCTTTTGCTGTAAGAGACAGAGCTAGATTATGGTTGGATTCTCAACCCAAAGACAGCCTGAACTCTTGGGATAAGCTGGTCACGGCTTTCTTAGCCAAGTACTTTCCTCCTCAAAAGCTGAGCAAGCTTAGAGCTGATGTTCAAACCTTCAGACAGAAAGAAGGTGAATCTCTCTATGAAGCTTGGGAAAGATACAAACAGTTGACCAAAAAGTGTCCTTCTGACATGCTTTCAGAATGGACCATCCTGGATATATTCTATGATGCTTTATCTGAGCTATCAAAGATGTCACTGGACACTTCTGCAGGTGGATCCATTCACCTAAAGAAAACGCCTGCAGAAGCTCAAGAACTCATTGACATGGTTGCTAATAACCAGTTCATGTACACTTCTGAAAGGAATCCTGTGAGTAATGGGACGCCTATGAAGAAGGGAGTCCTTGAAGTTGATACTCTGAATGCCATATTGGCTCAGAACAAAATATTGACTCAGCAAGTCAATATGATTTCTCAGAGTCTGCATGGAATGCAAGCTGCATCCAACAGTACTCAAGAGGCTTCTTCTGAAGAAGAAGCTTATGATCCTGAGAACCCTGCAATAGCAGAGGTAAATTACTTAGGTGAACCTTATGGAAACACCTATAACTCAACATGGAGAAATCATCCAAATTTCTCATGGAAGGATCAAAAGCCCCCAACAAGGCTTTAATAATGGTGGAAGAAACAGGTTTAGCAATAGCAAGCCTTTTCCATCATCCACTCAGCAACAGACAGAGAACTCTGAACAAAATGCTTTTAATTTAGCAAATCTAGTCTCTGATCTATCTAAGGCCACTGTAAGTTTCATGAATGAAACAAGGTCTTCCATTAGAAATCTGGAAGCACAAGTGGGCCAGCTGAGTAAAAGGATCACTGAAATCCCTCCTAGTACTCTCCCAAGCAATACAGAAGAGAATCCAAAAGGAGAGTGCAAGGCCATTGAAACCTGTGAGGAAAGAGAGGACGTGAATCCCAAGGAGGAAGACCTCCTGGGACGTCCAGTGATCAATAAGGAGCTTCCCTCTGGGGAACCAAAGGACTCTGAGGCTCATCTAGAGACCATAGAGATTCCATTGAACCTCCTTATGCCCTTCATGAGCTCTGATGAGTATTCCTCTTCTGAAGAGAATGAGGATGTCACTGAAGAGCAAACTGCCAAGTTTCTTGGTGCAATCATGAAGCTGAATGCCAAATTGTTTGGCATTGATGCTTGGGAAGTTGAACCTCCCTTATTCATCAATGAACTAAGTGATCTGGATCAACTGACATTGCCTCAGAAGAGACAGGATCCTGGAAAGTTCATAATACCCTGTACCATAGGCACCATGATCTTTAAAGCTCTGTGTGACCTTGGTTCAGGAATAAACCTCATGCCCCTCTCTGTAATAGAGAAACTGGGAATCTATGGGGTGTAAGCTGCTAAAATCTCACTAGAGATGGCAGACAGCTCAAGAAGACAGGCTTATGGACAAGTAGAAGATGTATTAGTAAAGGTTGAGGGCCTTTACATACCTACTGATTTCATAGTCCTGGATACTGGAAAGGAGGAGGATGAATCCATCATCCTAGGAAGACCTTTCCTGGCCACAGCAAGAGCTGTGATTGATGTTGACAGAGGTGAAATAGTCCTTCAATGGAATGAGAACTCCCTTGTATTCAAAACTCAAGGATCTCCCTCTGCAACCATGGAGAGGAAGCTTGAAAAGCTTCTCTCAAAGCAGAGTCAACCAGAGCGCCCACAGTCAAACTCTAAGTTTGGTGTTGGGAGGCCACAACCAAACTCTAAGTTTGGTGTTGAACTCCCATATTCAAACTCTAAGTTTGGTGTTGGAAAGTCTCAACAAAGCTCAGCACATCTGTGAGGCTCCATGAGAGCCCACTGTCAAGCTATTGACATTAAAGAAGCGCTTGTTGGGAGGCAACCCAATGTGTATCTAATTCTTATTTTTATTATTTTTCATGTTTTCTTAGGTTAATGATCATGTGGAGTCACAAAATAAATAGAAAAATTGAAAACAGAATCAAAAACAGCAGAAGAAAAATCACACCCTAGAGGGGCATCTGTCTGGCGTTCAGCGCCAGAACAGAGCATGGTTCTGGCGCTGAACGCCCAAAATGGGCAGCTTCTGGGCGCTGAACGCCAGAACAGGCATGGTTCTGGCGTTCAACGCCAGAAATGGCACACAAATGGGCGTTGAACGCCCAAAATGGCCACCAACCTGGCGCTGAACGCCCAGAGTTGGATACAAAGGCATTTTTACATGCCTAATGGTGCAGGGATGTAAATGCCTTGACACCTCAGGATCTGTGGACCCCACAGGATCCACTCAGGATCTGTGGACCCCCAAGATCCACTCAGGATCTGTGGACCCCACAGGATCCCCACCTACCTCCACTCACTTCTTCTCACCACTCTCTTTCACACAACCCCATAAACACTCTTCCCTAAAAGCCCTTCACCAATCACCTCAAACTCTCTTCCCCATCACCTCTTCACCACTCACATCCATCCACTCTTCCCCATAAACCTACCTCATAAACTCCACCTACCTTCAAAATTCAAAACCAATTTCCCACCCAAACCCACCCATATGGCCGAACCTTAACCCCCCCTCCCTTCCCTATATAAAGCCCTCCACTCTTCTTCAAATTCACACAACACAACCCCTCTATACCCTTCTTGGCCGAACCACATTACCCTCTCCCTCTCCTCTATTTCTTCTTCTTCTACTTCTATTCTTTTGTTTATTGCTCGAGGACGAGCAATATTCTAAGTTTGGTGTGGTAAAAGCATAGCTTTTTTGTTTTTCCATTACCATTGATGGCATCAAAGACCGGAGAATCCTCTAGAAGAGGGAAAGGGAAGATAAAAGCTTCCACATCCGAGTCATGGGAGATGGAAAGATTCATCTCCAAAGCCCATCAAGACCACTTCTATGATGTTGTGGCCAAGAAGAAGGTGATCCCTGAGGTCCCTTTTAAACTCAAAAGAAATGAGTATCCGGAGATCCGACATGAAATTCAAAGAAGAGGTTGGGAAGTTCTAACAAATCCCATCCAACAAGTCGGCATCCTAATGGTTCAAGAGTTCTATGCCAATGCATGGATCACCAAGAACCATGATCAAAGTAAGAACCCGGATCCAAAGAACTATGTTACAATGGTTCGGGGAAAATACTTAGATTTTAGTCCGGAAAATGTGAGGTTGGCGTTCAACTTGCCATACATGGAAGAGAACGCACGCCCCTACACAAGGAGAGTCAACTTTGATCAAAGGTTGGACCAAGTCCTTATGGACATATGTGTAGAAGGAGCTCAATGGAAGATTGACTCCAAAGGCAAGCCGGTTCAACTAAGAAGATTGGACCTCAAGCCTATAGCTAGAGGATGGTTGGAGTTTATTCAATGCTCAATCATTCCCACTAGCAACCGGTCTGAAGTTACTATAGACCGGGCTATCATGATCCATAGCATCATGATTGGAGAAGAGGTGGAAGTTCATGAGATTATACCTCAAGAACTCTACAAGGTGGCTGACAAGTCCTCCACTATGGCAAGGTTAGCCTTTCCTCACCTCATTTGCCACCTATGCAATTCAGCTGGGATTGACATAGAGGGAGATATCCTCATCAAAGAGGACAAGCCCATCACTAAGAAAAAGATGGAGCAAGCAAGAGAGCCCATTCATGGAGCTCAAGAGGCGCAAGAAGCTCACTTCCATGAGATCCCTGAGATGCCTCAAATGCACTTTCCTCCACAAAATTATTGGGAGCAAATCAACACCTCCCTAGGAGAATTGAGTTCCAATATGGGACAACTAAGGGTGGAACATCAAGAGCACTCCATCATGCTCCATGAAATAAGAGAAGATCAAAGAGCAATGAGGGAGGAGCAACAAAGACAAGGAAGAGACATAGAAGAGCTCAAGGACATCATTGGTTCCTCAAGAAGGAAACGCCACCATCACTAAGGTGGATTCATTCCTTGTTCTTATTTCCTCTGTTTTTCGTTTTCTATGTTATGTGCTTATCCATGTTTGTGTCTTCATTACATGATCATTAGTAGTTAGTAACTTTGTCTTAAAGATATGAATGTCCTATGAATCCATCACCTCTCTTAAAAGAAAAATGTTTTAATTCAAAAGAACAAGAAGTACATAAGTTTCGAATTTATCCTTGAACTTAGCTTAATTATATTGATGTGGTGACAATGCTTCTTGTTTTCTGAATGTATGCTTGAACAGTGCATATGTCTTTTGAAGTTGTTGTTTAAGAATGTTAAATATGTTGGCTCTTGAAAGAATGATGACTAGGAGACATGTTATTTGATAATCTGAAAAATCATAAAAATGATTCTTGAAGCAAGAAAAGGCAGCAAAGAACAAAGCTTGCAGAAAAAAAAAAAAAGGGGCGAAAAAAAAAATAGAAAAAAAAATAGAAAGAAAAAGAAAAAGCAAGCAGAAAAAGCCAATAACCCTTAAAACCAAAAGGCAAGGGCAAATAAAAAGGATCCCAAGGCTTTGAGCATCAGTGGATAGGAGGGCCTAAAGGAATAAAATCCTGGTCTAAGCGGCTAAACCAAGCTGTCCCTAACCATGTGCTTGTGGCGTGTAGGTGTCAAGTGAAAACTTGAGACTGAGCGGTTAAAGTCAAGGTCCAAAGCAAAAGAAGAGTGTGCTTAAGAACCCTGGACACCTCTAATTGGGGACTTTAGCAAAGCTGAGTCACAATCTGAAAAGGTTCACCCAATTATGTGTCTGTGGCATTTATGTATCTGGTGGTAACACTGGAAAACAAAGTGCTTAGGGCCACGGCCAAGACTCATAAAGAAGCTGTGTTCAAGAATCATCATACTGAACTAGGAGAATCAATAACACTATCTGAACTCTGAGTTCCTATAGATGCCAATCATTCTGAACCTCAATGGATAGAGTGAGATGCCAAAACTATTCAAGAGGCAAAAAGCTATAAGTCCCGCTCATATGATTGAAGCTCTGTTTCATTGATAGTTTGGAATTTATAGTATATTCTCTTCTTTTTATCCTATTTGATTTTCAGTTGCTTGGGGACAAGCAACAATTTAAGTTTGGTGTTGTGATGAGCGGATAATTTATACGCTTTTTGACATTGTTTTTAGTATGTTTTTAGTAGGATCTAGTTACTTTTAGGGATGTTTTCATTAGTTTTTATGTTAAATTCACATTTCTGGACTTTACTATGAGTTTGTGTGTTTTTCTGTGATTTCAGGTATTTTCTGGCTGAAATTGAGGGACTTGAGCAGAAATCAGATTCAGAGGTTGAAAAAGGACTGCTGATGCTGTTGGATTCTGACCTCCCTGCACTTAAAGTGGATTTTCTGGAGCTACAGAACTCGAAATGGCGCGCTCCGAATTGCGTTGGAAAGTAGATCCAGGGCTTTCCAGCAATATATAATAGTCCATACTTTGGCCAAGAATTGACGACGTAAACTGGCGTTCAACGCCAGCCTTCTGCCCAAATCTGGCGTCCAGCGCCAGAAAAGGATCCAAAACCAGAGTTGAACGCCCAAACTGGCACAGAAACTGGCGTTCAACCCCACAAATGGCCTCTGCACGTGCTACACTCAAGCTCAGCCCAAACACACACCAAGTGGGCCCCGGAAGTGGATTTATGCATCAATTACTTACTCATGTAAACCCTAGTGACTAGTTTATTATAAATAGGACCTCTTACTATTGTATTAGGCATCCTGGATTGTATTGATCCTGTGATCACGTTTTAGGGGGCTGGCCACACGGCCATGCCTGGACCTTCACTTATGTATTTTCATACGGTAGAGTTTCTACACTCCATAGATTAAGGTGTGAAGCTCTGCTGTTCCTCAAAGATTAATGCAAAGTACTACTGTTTTCTATTCAATTCTTCTTATTTCTCTTCTAAGATATCCATTCGCACCCAAGAACGTGATGAAGGTGATGATTATGTGTGACGCTCATCATCCTTCTCCCTTATGAACGCGTGCCTGACAAACACTTCTGTTCTACATGAAATAAGCTAGAATGAGTATCTCTTAGATCTCCTAACCAGAATCTTCGTGGCGTAAGCTAGAATGATGGCGGCATTCAAGAGAATCCGGAAGGTCTAAACCTTGTCTGTGGTATTCTGAGTAGGATTCAATGATTGAATGACTGTGACGAGCTCCTAACTCGCGATTGCAGGGCGTTAGTGACAGACGCAAAAGGATAGTAAATCCTATTCCAGCATGATCGAGAACCGACAGATGAATAGCCGTGCCGTGACAGGGTGCGTGAGCATATTATTCACTGAGAGGATAAGATGAAGCCATTGACAAGGGTGATGCCTCCAGACGATTAGCCGTGCCGTGACAGGGCATTGGATCATTTTCCCGAGAGATGACCGAAAGTAGCCATTGACAGTGGTGATGTATCACATAAAGCTAGCCATGGAAAGGAGTGAGACTGATTGGATGAAGATAGCAGGAAAGCAGAGGTTCAGAGGAACGAAAAGCATCTCCATTCGCTTATCTGAAATTCCTACCAATGATTTACATAAGTATCTCTATCCCTATTTTATTATATAATATTCGAAAACACCATTATCACTTTATATCTGCCTGACTGAGATTTACAAGGTGACCATAGCTTGCTTCATACCAACAATCTCCGTGGGATTCGACCCTTACTCACGTAAGGTATTACTTGGACGACCCAGTGCACTTGCTGGTTAGTTGTATCGAAGTTGTGACAATTATGAATTAAGATCAAAGCACCAAGCTTTGGAGCCATTACCAGGGATTGTTCGAGCCTGGACATCACAATTTCGTGCACCAATACGTTAAATAGAGAAAGCAGAATAAAGTGAGGAAGCGCAGAGAAAGGAACAAACAGAGCAGAATAAAGAGACAATGCGAAGAGAATAATATGATAAAGAGTAGAGGACCTATTGAGAGGTCATCTGTTGCATTAAGGCAACCTCAGAGATATCTATATGTTCATCTACTGCATTGTAGCAGTCAGATAGATAATGGTGCAACCACTGAGAAACGCTTTCCTGCGGTACAGATCCATATTTTATTTCTGTAAGGCAGAGGGGTTATTTCCTGCTACAGAAGTACCGTGACCACCTGTTCCATTTCTGTAGTGGCAGAGGGGTTATTTCCTGTATACAGAAGGTGTGTCGGCATACAACCCTGCAGTGGCAGATGTGTTATTTCCTGCGTGCAGTGGACCCTGTGGTGGCAGAGGGGTTATTTCCTGTACACAGGGGTATAGCCAACAGGAAAGCCATATCCGGCTAGTAATGCTGGGTTACGTCGGGAGCGGGTAGAAACCGACAAATGAGCTCATTACCTGCACTAGGACTAGACATGCATCATTCTTGTCTGTGCATTATTCTCTGTTGTATTCCTACTTGTGTTTGTGTTTGATCAACTTCTTTATGTTTGTTTGCTTGAGTGCTATGTCTATGCTTTATTTTCTTGCACTCTTCTGTTTGTGTTCTTTTTTCTGTTTTCCCTATGTATTTTAACTACTGTTTACTACTTTACTGTATTCTAATATATATCTGCTAATCGGAATCAAATAAATGAACGTAACTAATAACCCCAACCCTACTAAGAACTCCCCAGTTCTTACCCCTTCTCTCCCTTCCTCCCCCCTCAGATGGAGACGGGCGTGATCTTCTATGAGTTCGAGGACCCTTACGTCTACGAGGATCCGGTACATCACAGTTACTTCATTATGGGTTTGGAGCCTCGTATTAGACGATATGCGTTACCTAATCGAGCTTTTCAACATCCTCTGTCTAGCCCGCTTTTTGACCCTGATGCTCCTTACGACTTTCCCTTATCCTGGTTACATCCTGACGCACCTGTACATCCTTTTCCTGATAATCCCGAGCACCCTATACCAGCTCAACCTTTGAATGAGGCGGTACCTGAGCCTATCATTCCTGATGAGCCTGAGTTAGCTGATGACTACGTACCTGTGATACCACCAGAGTGGGATTTTCCCCCTGAGCCGATCCCCGACTTTCCACAGCCTGATGAGCCGGCACTACCGGACGGTGGGGTAGCTCCTATATACGCGAACGGACCTGTGCTTGCGAATGGTTTTGTACATAGTGACAGCAGTGTTTCTGGTGGATCTGAGGACATAGTTGCAGCTGTGGACGATGAGGAGGAGGAGGATCCTGAGATAGAGATAGAGCAGGATGAGGAGATGGATGAGCCTCATGATGATTCTCCGAACGGCCACGTGTAAATATAGTTTGACTGCGGAAAGGGGCATTCTTTTGATGACACTCTAGTCTGACATTATCTGTTAGTTAGTCTCTCACTTGTGTTAGTACACCCGAGAGCTAGGAGCTATATAGTGGTTAGGCTAGCCTGGGTGCCAGATTAGTGGATTTTTGTATGGGCCAGGCCCTGGGAGTGTCGTGTATATATTAGCTACGTAGGATGACGAGGATGTAAACTGACTTGATCTGGTGTAAACGCCGCATGTTTTGTTATAGTGTACATGATGTATATTATCAGTTGTGTCTCTATGTTTCTTTATGCCGCTTTTCTGTTACTCCCAATATATGCTTGTTTATTTTACCTTGTTATCCGCAACGATACGATATAAAATAAAAAAAAAAGCTACCCGTAAAATTGGCATCGCTCTAACAAGGAACAGGCTCATATAGTAAATAATAGTTAATAATTAAGAGGGATAAGTTAGTAACACTTAGCTTCTTGTATGACCATGGCATACTGGGAGTTGGGTCGTTACACATGGCTTTGATAGCATTCAACTTAAACTCATCCTCATTGACTCTTAGGGTTACTTCCCCCTTTTGGACATCAATGAGAGTTCGTCCAGTTGCTAGGAAAGGTCTTCCTAGAATGAGAGTAGCACTCTTGTGCTCCTCCATTTCCAGCACTACAAAGTCAGTGGGAAAGGCGAATGGCCCAACCCTGACAATCATGTCTTCAATCATGCCTGATGGGTATTTAATGGAGCCATCAGCAAGTTGGAGACAT
Source organism: Arachis ipaensis (assembly GCF_059453495.1). Classification (NCBI taxonomy): domain Eukaryota; kingdom Viridiplantae; phylum Streptophyta; class Magnoliopsida; order Fabales; family Fabaceae; genus Arachis; species Arachis ipaensis. The sequence continues at coordinate 89,188,089 of NC_142444.1, forward strand.
ATCCTAGTTGGTTTGACTTCTTCAGTTAAACCAAGCTTTTTGATAGTGGATGCAGGTATTAGGTTGATGCTTGCCCCAAGATCACATAAAGCTGTCTTGGTGAAATCACCCTCTAATATGCATGGTATCATAAAGCTCCTGGGATCTTTAAGCTTTTCTGGGATGCTTTTTAGAATGACTGCGTTTGTCTAGATAATAATATTACTTCTTTGTGCTGTTTGTCTTATTATGATTCCTTTGCGTGTTGAATTGAGTTTCTTACCTGTGCTAGTAGTTTGTGAATGGAAAGAGATGATTAATATCTGTCGTTATGACTGAGAATCAATTATGTGGCTGAAAGATATTTAATATGACAAGTTTTGCGATTGAGATTTGTTTTGGGTTTAGAGATTTAAAGAAAGTAATTATTTATCTAAAGTAAGATTAAAAAGTATTTCAAGGGATTTAACAAAGATGGTTTATTAAGAAAAGTTAACTATTTGCATGTTAATCATTACTTTTACGGCATTCCCATTCCCTACTGAGAACGTGTGGTTTGTTCTCACCCCAAAATCTTCCACCCTTTCAGTGACACAGGTACGAAGATTCAGTTTGAAGCTGCGGGCGATTCTAGAATTTATTTACGAGTTAAGTTTATGACTTGAGATTCTTTCATAGAATTCCCTCGCTCTTACTGCTTAAGGTTTTATTTTATGCAGAGGGATAGGAGTTGTACCTGAATTTTATTTAAATTCTTTTGTATAATGTTACTATTATTAATAATTATGTGATTATTATTACTTGGTGATGTTTGCTATATGATTTTAATTAATAAAAACAAAAAAATTTCTGGTATTTTTACTAAAATTGAATCGCGATATCGAACTAAAGGCTTAATAGTAAATAGTTAATAAGGAAAACAGGTCAGTAACGCCTTACTTTTGGTACGATCATGACGTATTGGAAGTTGGGTCGTTACAAATTTCATGGAGGATGATGGAATGCTCTTGGTGCTCCATCCTTAGTTGCCCTATGTTGGAACTCAATTCTCCTAAGGAGGTGTTGATTTGCTCCCAATAGTTGTGTGGAGGAAAGTGCATCCCTTGAGGTATCTCAGGGATTTCATGATGAGGAATTTTCTCATGCTTTTGTTGAGGTCCATGAGTGGGCTGTCTTGTTTGCTCCATCCTTTTCTTAGTGATGGGCTTGTCCTCTTCAATGAGGGTGTCTTCCTCTATGACAACTCCAGCTGAATTGCATAAGTGACAAATGAGATGAGGGAAGGCTAACCTTGCCAAAGTGGAGGGCTTGTCTGCCACCTTGTAGAGTTCTAGGGATATTATCTCATGAACTTCTACTTCCTCTCCAATCATGATACTATGGATCATGATAGCCTGGTCTACAGTAACTTCAGACCGGTTGCTAGAAGGAATGATAGAGTGTTGGATGAACTCAAACCATCCCCTAGCCACGGGTTTGAGGTCATGCCTTCTCAATTGAACCGGCTTGCCTCTTGAGTCTCTCTTCCATTGAGCTCCTTCTATACAGATATCCATGAGGACTTGGTCCAACCTTTGATCAAAGTTGACCTTTCTAGTGAAAGGGTGAGAGTCTCCTTGCATCATTGGCAAGTTAAATGCCAACCTCACATTTTCCGGACTGAAATCCAAGTAATTCCCCGGAACCATTGTGAGCCAATTCTTTGGGTATGGGTTCACACATTGGTCATGGTTTCTAGTGATCCATGCATTAGCATAGAACTCTTGACCTATTAAGATTCTGACTTGTTGGATAGGGTTGGTGAGAGTTTCCCAACCTCTTCTTCGAATCTCACGTCGGATCTTCGGATATTCACTCTTTTTGAGCATGAAGGGGACCTCGGGGATCACCTTTTTCTTGGCCACAACTTCATAGAAGTGGTCTTGATGGACCTTTGAGATGAATCTCTCCATCTCTCCTGACTCGGATGTGGAAGCAATTGCCTTCCCTTTCCTCTTTCTAGAGGTTTCTCCGACCTTAGGTGCCATTAATGGTTATGAAAAAAACAAAAAAAAAGCAATGCTTTTTCCACACCAAACTTAAAATGTTTGCTCGTCCTCGAGCAAAAGAGAAAAGAAAAGAGGAGAAGAAGAAGAAATGGAGGAGATGGAGTGGTGGTTTGGGTTCGGTCAAGGGGGGTTAAGTGTGTAGGATGTGTGGAAATGAAGGTGGTGAGGAGGGGTATTTATAGGGTAAGGGAGAGAGAAGGGGCGTGTAAGAGGGGGTTAGATTTGGGAGGGAAATGGTTTGAATTTGAATGGTGAGGTAGGTGGGGTTTTATGATGGATGGATGTGAGTGGTGAAGAGATTATGGAAAATAGGGTAAGATTTGATAGGTGAAGGGTATTTGGGGAAGAGTTATTGATGGGATTGGTCAAGGGTATTTGGAGAAGAGTGTTATGGAAAGGTGTGAAGAGGAGAGAAGAAGAGGTGGGGTAGGTGGGGATCCTGTGGGGTCCACAGATTCTGAAGTGTCAAGGAATTCTGCTCCCTGCACCATTCTGGCATTTAAATGCCCATTGTATGAAAACTCTGGCATTAAACACCAACTCTGCTACCTTTCCGGGCGTTAAACGCCACTCTGCTGCCCCTTTCTGGCGTTTAACGCCAGCCAGACACCCTTTTCTGGCGTTAAACGCCAGTCTGTCTGCCATTTCTGGCGTTTAACGCCAGCCAGACGCCAGACACCCTTTTCTGGCGTTAAAACTCCCAGAATGTTGCCCATTCTGGCATTTAAGACCCAGAATGCTGCTAGACTGGGCGTTAAACGCCCATTCTGCTATCCTTATTGGCGTTTAAACGCCAATAAGCCTGTCCTCCAAGGTGTACCATTTTTAATGCTATTTTTGATTCCACTCTAATTTTGTAGTTGTTTTTGTGACTTCACATGATCATCTACCTAAAGAAAACATAAAATAACAATGGAAAACAAATAAATATAATTAAATAACATTGGGTTGCCTCCCAATAAGTGCTTCTTTAATGTCAATAGCTTGACAGTGAGCTCTTAGAGAGCTTCACAGAAACTCGGAGCTTAATGGTGGCCTCCCAACACCAAACTTAGAAGTTGAGTGTGGGGGCTCTGTTTGACTATGTATTGAGAGAAGCTTTTCATGCTTCCTCTCCATGGTTATAGAAGAAGATCCTTGAGCCTTAAACACAAGGTAGTCCTCATTCAATTGAAGGACTAACTCTCCTCTGTCCACATCAATCACAGGTTTTGCTGTGGCTGGGAAGGGTCTTCCAAGGATAATTGATTCATCTTCATCCATCCTAGTGTCTAGGATTTATGAAATCAGCAGGTATGTATAGGCCTTCAACCTTCACTAAGACATCCTCTACGAGTCCATAAGCCTATTTTCTTGATTTGTCTGCCAGTTCTAGTGAGAATTTAGCAGCTTGTACCTCAAAGATCCCTAGTTTTTCCATTACAGAGAGTGGCATGAGGTTTATTCCTGATCCCAGGTCACACAGAGCCTTCTTAAAGGTCATGGTGCCTATGGTACAAGGGATTAAGAACTTTTTGGGATCCGGTTTCTTCTGAGGTAACTTTAGTTGCCCCAAAGCATTCAGTTCACTGATGAGCAATGGAGGTTCATCCTCCCAAGTCTCATTACCAAATACCTTGGCATTCAGCTTCATGATTGCTCCTAGATATTGAGTAACTTGCTCTTCAGCAATATCTTCATCCTCTTTAGAGGAAGAATACACATCAGAGCTTATGAATGGCAACTATAAGTTCAGGGGAATCTCTATAGTCTCTGTATGAGCCTCAGATTCCTTTGGTTCCTCATTAGGGAACTCCTTAGTGGCCAGTGGACGTCCATTGAAGTTTTCCTCACTGGAAATCACTGCCTTTCCCTCCTCTACAAGTTTGGCCATGTTGGACGTGTAGATGGCCTTGCACTCTCTTTTTGGATTTTCTTCTGTATTGCTTGGGAGAGTGCTTAGAGGGAGTTCAGTAACTCTTTTACTCAGCTGACCCACTTGTGCCTCCAAATTTTTGATGGAGGACCTTGTTTCAATCATGAAACTTTGAGTGGTCTTAGTTAGATCAGAGACTATGGTTGCTAAGTCAGAGAGGCTCTGCTTAGAATTCTCTATCTGTTGCTCAGTAGATGATGGAAAAGGCTTGCTATTTCCAAACCTATTTCTTCCACCATTATTATTATTGAAACCTTGATTAGGCTTCTATTGATCCTTCCATGAGAGATTAGGATGATTCTTCCATGAAGGATTGTAAGTGTTTCTATAGGATTCTCCCATGTAATTCATTTCTTCCATTCCAAGATTCTCAGGATCATAAGCTTCTTCTTTAGAGGAAGCTTCTTTAGTACTAACGGATGCAGCTTGCATTCCAGTAAGACTCTGAGAAATCATATTGACTTGCTGAGTCAATATTTTATTCTGAGCCAATATGGCTTTCAAAGTATCAATCTCAAGAACTCCTTTCTTCTGATTTATCCCATTATTCACAGGATTTCTTTCAGAAGTGTACATAAACTGGTTATTTGCAACCATTTCAATGAGTTCTTGGGCTTCTCCAGGAGTCTTCTTCAGATGAAGAGATCCACCAGCAGAGTGGTCCAATGACATCTTGGACAATTCATACAGACCATCATAGAATATACATAGGATGCTCTATTCTGAAAACATGTTAGAAGGACACCTTCTGATCAATTTCTTGTATCTTTCCCAAGCTTCATAGAGGGATTCACCTTCCTTCTGTCTAAAGGTTTGGACTTCCACTCTAAGCTTACTCAACTTTTGAGGTGGAAAGAATTTGGCCAAGAATTCAGCTAAAAACTGATGAGGATCTTCCAATGGAAGTCCATGAAACTTGCAATTCTGCTGCATTAGGTTTAAGCTCAAAGTTGTTTGCTCCAATTGCAGGAATTGAGATGCTCCTTCCACAGAAGTCAGAAGAGGGTGCAATAAAGTCACCAAGCATCTTCCTTACATCTCCACCATTGTTGTTATTTTCGGCTGCCATAACTTCTTCTTTTTCAAAAATTTCTGTTAGGTTCTCTCCAGAGTGTTGTGCTTTAGCTTCTCTTAGCTTTCTCTTTAGAGTCCTTTCAGGTTCAGGATCAGCTTCAACAAGAATGTTCTTATCCTTGTTATTGCTCATATGAAAAAGAAGAGAACAGAGAAGAAAAGGAATCCTCTATGTCACAGTATAGAGATTCCTTTATGTGAGTAGAAGAAGAGAAGAATAGAAGAATGAGGTAGAGAGAAGAGATGAAGAATTCGAACACAGAGAGGGAGAAAGGGTTCGAATTTTAAGAAGAGGAAAAGTGTTAGTAATTAGCTAAATAAATAGAAAATGATGAGAGAGAGAAGAATTCGAATTTAATTAAAAAGAAAAGAAAAATATTTTTGTTTTTATTTTAATTATTAGTTAGAATTCAAAAATTATTAAAAGAAATAAAATAAAATTAAAATTTAAAACAATTAGTTAATTAAAAAGAATTTTGAAAAAGTGGTGAGGGGTTTTCGAAAATTGGAGAGAGAGAAAAGTAGTTAGGTGGTTTTGAAAAAGATAAAAAATAGTAAACTTTTAAAATTTAAAACAAACAAATCAAGTGGATAATTGAAAAAGATTTGAAAATCAATTTTGAAAAGATAAGAAGTTAGAAAAAGATTTTGAAATCAAAATTATAAAAAGATATGATTGAAATTTATTTTGAAAAAGATTTGAAAAGGAAATTAAAAAGATTTGATTTTTGAAATTAAAGTTGATTACTTGACTAACAAGAAACTAAAAGATATGATTCTAGAATTTAAAGATTGAACCTTTCTTAATAGGCAAGTAACATCTTGAAATTTTTTGACTCAAAACATTAAATGTTAGCAATTAATTTTGAAAATATGAAACAAAAATAAGAAAAAGATTTTGAAAATTACTTTTAAAATTTTCGAAAATATATAAAAAATGAAAAAGATTTGAAAAGATAAAATTTTTAAATTGAAATTTTGGCTTGACTAATAAGAAACAAATAAATTTAAAAATTTTTGACCAAGTCAAACTAAAATTTCAAAATTTATTAGTGAAATAAGGGAAATATATTTTTTTTTATTTTTGAATTAATGAAGAGAGAGATAAACAACAAAATGACACAAAACATAGAATTTTAAGATCAAAACTAATAATGCATGTAAGAACACTTTGAATGTCAAGATGAATACCAAGAACACTTTGAAGATCATGATGAACATCAAGAACATGTTTTCGAAAATTTTTAAGAAAAGAAAAACATGCAAGACACCAAACTTAAACATTTTTAAACTTTAGACACTAATAATTCAAAAATGCATATGAAAAATAAGAAAAGACACAAAACAAGAAAATGCAAAGATCAAATAAAGAAAATCATCAAGAACAACTTGAAGATCAAGAAAGAACACATGCATGAGTTTTCAAAAATTTTAGGAAAAATTAAAACATGCAATTGACACTAAACTTAAAATTTGACATTAGACTCAAACAAGAAACATAAAATTTTTGGTTTTTATGGCTTTATTAAAATCTTTTTGTATTTTTTTCGAAAATTTTTTTGGAAAAAGAAAATAAAGAAATTCAAAATTTTTAATAAGAATTCCAGGAAACATGCAATGTTAGTCTAAAGCTTTGGTCTAAAAATTTAGACATGGCTTAATAGCCAGCCAAGCATTATGTGAAAGCTTCGGTCCAAAAGATTAGACATGGCCAAATGGCCAGCCAAGCTTCAACAGGGCATTACATACAATAGCCAAATTGATGGGAATCAAAAGGCTCCTGCAATGATAAGTGGAAGCCTCGGTGCAAAAGATTAGACATGGCTTGACAGCCAGCCAGGCTTCAACAGATCATGATGAAACTCTAGAATTCATTCTTAAAAATTCTGAAGAACAAAATAAAATACAAAATTTTTTTTGAATATTTTCGAAAATAAAAATAAAATAAAATTACCTAATCTAAGCAACAAGATGAACCGTCAGTTGTCCAAACTCGAACAATCCCCGGCAACAGCGCCAAAAACTTGGTGCACGGAATTGTGATTCACACTTTTCACAACTCCGGTGCAACTGACCAGCAAGTGCACTGGGTCATCCAAGTAATACCTTACATGAGTAAGGGTCGATCCCACGGAGATTGTTGGCTTGAAGCAAGATATGGTCATCCTTGTAAATCTCAGTCAGGCAGATTCAAATAGTTATGAGATTTTGATAATTAAAAGATAAATAAAACATAAAATAAGATAAAGTTACTTATGTAATTCTTTGGTGGGAATTTCAGATAAGCGTCTGGAGATGCTTTGTTGCTTCTGAACTTCTTCTTTCCTATTGCCTTCTTCCAACCATGCGTGCTCCCTTCCATGGCAAGCTGTAGGATCCTCTCAGCGAAAATGGTCCTCTACAGTTTCTGCACGGCTAATCAACTATCGGATTTCTCGTCTCAGATGAAAAATACCAGGTACAGCTACCGCATGGCTAATCATCTGTCAGTTCCTGCTAGCGTCGGAGTAGGATCCATTGATCCTTTTGCACACTGTCACTTGTCCCCAACATTCGCAGGTTTGAAGCTCTTTACAGTCATCCCTTCCCAGATCCTACTCGGAACACCACAGACAAGGTTTAGAGTTTCCGGATCCCAGGAATGCTGCCAATGGTTCTAGCCTATACCACGAAGATACTAATCTCACAGACTCCGTCCGTGTATTAGATATCTAAGAGAATATACTCCGGCTATCGTCCAATGACTACGTTGAACATCATGTAGACCGCTTGTGGTTGTCAGGCACGCGGATCTTGGCTAAGCGAGTAACGAAGATAGTGGGTGATAGTCACGGGTCACCTCTTTATTCTGACTTAATTGAATTAAGTACGAGAGTATATCTTGGAGAAGAAGTAGGCATGAATTGAAAGAAAAACAATAGTACTTGCATTAATTGATGAAGAATAGCAGAGCTCCACACATTAATCTATGGAGTGCAGAAACTCCACCGTAGAAAATACATAAGTGAAAAGAGGTCTAGGCATGGCCATGAGGCCAGCCTCCAAACATGAACAATGGTCTCAAAGATGATAAAAGATCAAAAGTGATCAAAAAATGATACGAAGATATAAAATAAATCCCTAAAAGTAGTTTTTATATTAAACTAGTAACTAGGGTTTACAGAAAATGAGTAACTAAGTGCAGATAGTGCAGAAATCTACTTCCGGGACCTATTTGGTGTGTGCTTGGGCTGAGCATTGAAGATTTTTCGTGCTTAGGCTGTTCCTGGAGTTAAACGCCAGCTTTGGTGCCAATTTGGGCGTTTAACTCCAATTCTGGTGTCAGTTTGGGCGTTTTACGCCAGAATTTTTAGGCTGACTTTGAACGCCAGTTTGGGCCATCAAATATCGAGCAAAGTATGGACTATTGTATATTGATGAAAAGCCCAGGATGTCTACTTTCCAACGCAATTGAGAGCGCGCCAATTGGGCTTCTGTAGCTCCAGAAAATATGCTTCGAGTGCAAGAGGGTCAGAATCCAACAGCATTTGCAGTCCTTTTTCAGCCTCTGAATAAGATTTTTGCTCAGGTCCCTCAATTTCAGCCAGAAAATACCTGAAATCACAGAAAAACACACAAACTCATAGTAAAGTCTAGAAATATGTTTTTTGAATAAAAACTAATAAAAATATAATAAAAAGTAACTAAACCATACTAAAAACTATGTAAAAACAATGCCAAAAATGGTATAAATTATCCGCTCATCAAGTTGTTTGATGTATGGGGTATTGACTTCATGGGGCCTTTCTCATCATCATATTCAAACACTTATATTCTGGTGGCGGTAGACTATGTATCTAAATGGGTAGAGGCAATTGCAACACCCACTAATGATACTAAGACAGTGATGAATTTCCTCCAGAAGCATATCTTCAGCAGGTTCGGTGTCCCTAGGGTACTGAGTAGTGATGGAGGCACTCATTTCTACAATAAATAGCTTGACTCTGCTCTGGTTCGATATGGAATTAACCACAAAGTGGCGACTCCATATCATCCACAGACAAATGGGCAGGCTAAAGTCTCAAATAGAAAACTAAAACGAATCCTGGAACGGACTGTAAGTGCCCGTAGAAGGGATTGGGCAAGAAGTCTGGATGACGCTCTGTGGGCATATAGAACCGCATTCAAGACTCCTATAGGAACCTCTCCATACCAGCTTGTATATGGAAAGGCCTGTCATCTGCCAGTGGAACTGGAACACAAGGCCTACTGGGCAACCAGGTTCCTAAACCTTAATGCTAAGGTAGCTGTAGAGAAAATATTACTCCAGTTGAATGAGATGGAGGAGTTCAGACTCAATGCTTTTCAAAAATGCTAAAATTTACAAGGAGAAAGCAAAATGATGGCATGACAGAAAGCTGTCATCTAGAGTCTTTAAGCTAGGACAGAAAGTTCTATTGTTTAACTCTAGGCTCAGATTGTTCCCTGGAAAATTGAAATCCCAGTGGAAGGGACCATATGTGATTACAAGTGTGTCACCATATAGATATGTAGAGCTTCAGGATAGTGACTCTGACAAAAAGTTCATTGTTAATGGACAGAGAGTCAAACATTATCTTGAAGGCAATGTTGAGTAAGAGTGGTCAAAACTGAGACTAAATTAAAAGCTCAGTAAAAGTCCAGCTAAAGATAGTAAAGAAGCGCATATTGGGAAGTAACCCAATCTTATTTATTTATGTTAATTACTTTCTCATTTCATTTTTCATTGTTAGTTTATGTTTTCTTTAGGTTGATGATCATGTGGAGTCACAAAAACAGCTGCAGAATTAAAGCTGAATCAAATACAGCATAAAAAATAGCACACCATAGAGGACAGGCTTACTGGCGTTTAAACGCCAGACAGGATAGCAGAATGGGCATTTACTAGGGTTATCTTGTAACTCTTAGTCAGGATATCAATAACGATTCTTAGTTTTAATTAGAATGAGTAAAAGAGCATAGATTAAATAATACTTGTTATGCAGTAATGGAGAACATGTTGAGGTTTTGGAGATGCTCTGTCTTCTGAATTTCTGCTTTCCTACTGTCTTCTTCTTCATGCACGCAAGGCTCCTTCCATGGCAAGCTGTATGTTGGTGGATCACCGTTGTCAATGGCTACCATCCGTCCTCTCAATGAAAATGGTCCAAATGTGCTGTCACCACATGGCTAATCATCTGTCGGTTCTCACTCATGTTGGAATAGGATCCATTGATCCTTTTGCGTCTGTCACTACGCCCAGCACTCGTGAGTTTGAAGCTTGTCACAGTCATCCCAACAGCATCCTGAAAAATCCATTTCGAGTGCAGGGAGGTTAGAATCCAACAGCATCTGCAGTCCTTTTTCAGCCTATGAATCAGATTTTTGCTCAGGTCCCTCAATTTCAGCCAGAAAATACCTGAAATCACAGAAAAAACACACAAACTCATTGTAAAGTCCAGAAATGTGAATTTTGAATAAAAAGTAATAAAAAAATAATATAAAGTGAATAAAATATACTAAAAACTACCTAAAAATAATGCCAAAAAGCGTATAAATTATTCACTCATCACAACAAAAAGTATTGCCACCACATCAATATAACTAAACTAATTTCAAGATAAAAATTGAAATTCATGTACTTCTTGTTCTTTTATAATTAGGAACATTTTTCATTTAAGAAAGGTGAAGGATTTATGGGACATTCATAACTTTAAGGCATATACACTAGACACTAATGATCATGTAGTAAAGACACAAAACATAGTCAAACATAAAGCTCAAAACCGGAAATAGAAAAACAAATAGACAAGGAGATTAAGGAACGGGTCCACCTTAGTGAGGGTGGCGTCTTCTTCCTCTTGAAGAACCAATGGTGCTCTTGAGCTCCTCTATGTCACTTTCTTGCCTTTGTTGCTCCTCCCTCATGGCTCTTTGATCTGCAGTCAAATGCTCTACCACTGAACTATGGACCCTTGAGATGAACCTCTCCATCTCTCATGACTCGGGGGTGGAAGCAACTGCCTTCCTTTTTCTCTTTCTAGAGGTTTCTCCGGCCTTAGGTGCCATAAATAGTTATGGAAAAACAAAAAGTAACGCTTTTTTCGACACCAAACTTAAAAGGTTTGCTCGTCCTCGAGCAAAAGAAGAAAGAAGGTAGTATAAGGAGAAGTGGAGGAGATGGAGGTGTGTGAATGGATGGGTTTGGGAGGGGAATGGTTTGAATTTGAATGGTGAGGTAGGTGGAGATCCTGGGGAAGAGAGAATGAGTTGAGGTTGGTGGGATCCTATGGGATCCACAGATCCTGAGCGGTCAAGGACTTCTCATCCCTGCTCCATTTAGGCATACAAAATGCCCTTAGAGTGCAATTATGGCGTTAAACGCCAAGTTGTAGCCTGTTTCTGACGTTTAACGCCAACTTTTCTTCCCTTTCTGGCATTTAACGCCAACTTGGTGCTCTGTTCTGGTGTTAAACGCCAGCTTGTTGCTTCTTTTTGGTGTTAAACGCCTAGAATGGTGCTAGACTGGGCGTTTAACACCCATTATACTACTCTTACTGGCGTTTAAATGCCAGTAAGTCTGTCCTCCAGGGTGTGCTATTTTTTGATGCTGTTTTTGATTCGGCTTTAATTTTGCAGCTGTTTTTATGACTCCACATGATCATCAACCTAAAGAAAACATAAAATAACAATGGAAAATGAAATGAAAAAGTAATTAACATAGATAAATAAGATTGGGTTGCCTCCCAATAAGCGCTTCTTTACTGTTAATAGCTTGACATTACTGAGCCTTATAGTTTGTAATGTCTGCAAACCACGGAGCTTCGTAATTAGCAAACAATTGCTAATCCGGAAAGGTTTCAGAGATCTCAATAGAGGGGGAGGATGCCCCTTCTACTGGTTCTATCCGGGACAGATGATCAGCCTCTTGGTTCTCTGTCCCTTTTATGTCTCTTATTTCTATATCAAACTCTTGCAGAAGCAACACCCATCTTATGAGCCTGGGTTTTGAATCCTGCTTTGTAAGTAGATATTTAAGAGCATCATGGTCAGTGTACACAATCACTTTTGATCCTACTAAGTATGATCTAAACTTGTCAATGGCATAAACCATTGCAAGCAGCTATTTTTCTGTGCATCATTTAAAACACGGCTAGCATAATAAATGACATGCAGAAGCTTGTTATGCCTCTATCCCAATACTGCACCAATGGCATGGTCACTAGCATCACACATTAGTTCGAATGATAATGTCCAGTCTGGTGCAGAAATAACCGGTGCTGTGACCAGCTTAGCTTTCAGAGTTTTAAACGCCTGCAGACACTCTGTGTCAAACACAAATGGCGTGTCAGCAACTAGCAGATTGCTCAGAGGTTTTGCAATTTTTGAAAAATCCCTTGTAAACCTCCTATAGAATCCTGCATGCCCCAGAAAGCTTCTGATTGCCTTAATATTGGTAGGTGGTGGTAATTTTTCAATTACCTCTACTTTAGCTTGATCCACCTCTATTCCCTTGTTTGAAATTTTATGCCCCAAGACAATTCCTTCAGTCACCATAAAGTGATATTTTTTCCAGTTTAAAACTAGGTTGGTTTCTTGGCACCTTTTCAGAACAAGTGCTAAATGGTCAAGGCAGGAGCTGAATGAGTCTCCAAATACTGAGAAGTCATCCATGAAGACTTCCAGAAATTTCTCTACCATATTAAAAAAGATAGAGAGCATGCACCTCTGAAAGGTTGCAGGTGCATTGCACAGACCAAAAGGCATCCTTCTGTAGGCAAATACTCCAGAAGGACATGTGAATGCTGTTTTCTCTTGGTCTTGAAGATGTACTGCAATTTGGTTGTAACCTGAATAGCCATCTAAAAAGTAGTAATATTCATGACCTGCTAGTCTTTCTAGCATCTGGTCTATGAATGGTAAAGGAAAGTGATCCTTCCTGGTGGCTGTATTGAGCCTTCTGTAGTCAATACACATATGCCACCCTGTAACTGTTCTTGTAGGAACCAGTTTATTCTTTTCATTATGAACCAATGTCATGCCTCCATTCTTGGGGACAACTTGGACAGGGTTTACCCAGGGGCTATCAGAAATAGGATAAATAATCCCAGCCTCTAGTAATTTAGTGACCTCTTTCTGTACCACTTCCTTCATGGCTGGATTCAGCCGCCTTTGTGGTTGGACCACTGGCTTAGCATCATCCTCTAATAGGATCTTGTGCATGCATCTGGCTGGGTTGATTCCCTTAAGGTCACTTATAGACCACCCAAGAGCTGTCTTGTGTGTCCTTAGCACCTGAAGTAGTGCTTTCTCTTCCTGTGGCTCTAGGGCAGAGCTTATGATCACAGGAAAAGTGCCATCCTCTTCCAGAAACGCATATTTCAGGGATGGTGGTAGTGGTTTGAGCTCGGGTTTAGGAGGTTTCTCCTCTTCCTGAGGAATTTTCAAAAGTTCTTTTATTTCCTCTGGTTCCTCCAGATCAGGCTGAACATCTTTAAAGATGTCTTCTAGCTGTGATTTGAGACTCTCAGCCATGTTGATCTCCTCTACCAGGGAGTCAATAATATCAATGCTCATGCAGTCATTTGATGTGTCTGGATGCTGCATACCTTTGACAACATTCAACTTGAACTCATCCTCATTGACTCTCAGGGTTAATTCCCCTTTTTGGACGTCAATAAGGGTTCGTCCAGTTGCTAGGAAGGGTCTTACTAGAATGAGAGTTGCACTCTTGTGCTCCTCCATTTTCAGCACTACAAAGTCAATGGGAAAGGCAAATGGCCTAACCTTGACAATCATGTCCTCAATTATTTCTGATGGATATTTAATGGAGCCATCAGCAAGTTGGAGGCATATCCAGGTTGGTTTGACGTCTTCAGTCAAGCCAAGCTTTCTGATAGTGGATGCAGGTATTAGGTTGATACTTGCCCCAAGATCACATAGAGCTTTCTTGGTACAAGTACCCTCTAATGTGCAGGGTATCATAAAGCTTCCGAGATCCTTAAGCTTTTCTAGTAAGCTTGTTAGAATGACTGCACTGCATTCTTCAGTGAGAAAAACTTTTTCAGTTTCTCTCCAATCCTTCTTATGACTTAAGATCTCTTTCATAAACTTAGCATAAGAGGGTATTTGCTCAAGTGCCTCTGCAAACGGGATCTTTATTTCAAGAGTCCTGAGATAGTCTGCAAAGCGGGCAAATTGTTTATCCTGTTTTGCTTGGCGGAGTTTCTAAGGATAAGGCATCTTGGCTTTATATTCTTCAACCTTAGTTGCTGCAGGTTTATTTCCTACAGAGGCAGGTTGAGAAGCCTTCTTGAGGGAGTTACTATCAGCACTTGCAGGTGTCTGATCCCTCATTGGCATTTAAACACCAGGATAGGGAGATAGATGGGCATTTAATGCCAGATTCCTACCCTTTTCTGGCGTTTGAATGCCAGAACTGGACATGGATTGGGCTTTTAACGCCAGATTTCTACCCTTTTCTGGCGTTTAAACGCCAGACTCATTTCTTTCTGGGCTCTTACTGTCCTCAGAGGGATTTTGGGTAGTGGTCTGCTCATCCTGTATCAGTTGTTCCTTTCTTGGCTTTCTGCTGCATTGAGGTGAGACATTTAATGTCTTCCCACTCCTTAATTGAACATCTTGGCATTCTTCTGTTATCTGTTTAGATAGCTGCTGTCTTGTCTGATCCAATTGTGCTTCCACATTTTGATTAGCAATTTTAGTGTCTTGGAGCATCTCCTTGAATTCTGCGAACTGTTTTGTTATAATAAGCAATTGCTGATTGAGTTCAGCAAGTTGTTCTTGAGGACTAAGTTCAGTGGATACTGCTTTAGCCTCTTCTTCAGGGAGGACTCACTTCTTAGGTACATACGCTGATTTCTAGCAACTGTATCAATGAGCTCCTGAGCCTCTTCAATTGTCTTTATCATGTGTATAGATCTACCAGCTGAGTGATCTAGAGATATTTGAGTTTTTTCTGTAAGCCCATAGTAAAAGATGTCTAATTGCACCCACTCTGAAAACATTTCAGAGGGGCATTTCCTTAGCATCCCTTTGTACCTCTCCCAGGCATTATAAAGAGATTCATTATCCTCTTGTTTAAAGCCTTGAATGTCCAGCCTTAGCTGTGTCATCCTTTTTGGAGGGAAATATTGATTCAGGAATTTGTCTGATAACTGTTTCCGTGTCCTTATGCTTGCTGTGGGTTGGTTATTTAACCACCTCTTAGCTTGATCTTTTACAGCAAATGGAAACAGTAATAATCTGTAGACATCCTGATCTACTTCCTTATCACGTACTGTGTCAGCAAGTTGTAAGAACTGTGCCAGAAACTTAGTAGGTTCTTCCTGTGGAAGACCGGAATATTGGCAATTTTGCTGCACCATGATAATGAGCTGAGGGTTTAGCTCAAAACTGCTAGCTCTTATGGGGGGTATACAGATACTGCTCCCATATGCAGCAGTAGTGGGTTAGCATATGACCCCAGAGTCCTTCTGGACTGTTCATTTCCACTTAGGTCCATGATGGAGAAAGGGAGATGATGCGGATTGCAAATAATATATATATATATATATATATATTGAAAACCGAAATTAAAATAAAATAAAATAAAATAAAATAAATGAAAATTGACTATAATTTCGAAAATTAGAAGAAAAAGAAATAAAAGATAATTGAAAACTAAATTAATTAATCAAAAAGATTTGAAAAAGATGTGGGTGGGGATTTTTGAAAAAATGAAGAGAGAGAAATTGGTTAGGGAGTATTGAAAAAGATATGTCTTAAAATTAAAGATACTTGTGAGAAAATAAAATAAAATAAATAAAAAAAGATATGAGAAAGATTTGATTTTAAGATTTGAGATTAGAAAAGATAAGATAAGCTAGGTAAGAGAAGATAAGGATTTGAAAAAGATTTAAATTTTGAAAAGGTTTGATTTTTAAATTTTTAAAACTAAGATAAGATAAAATATATAGAAATTTTAAAATAAAAATATGAAATTATTATGTAAATTTCAAAAATTAACTTAAAATAAAGAGAAAAGATATTTTCTTGAATTTAATGAGGAAAGAGAAAAACAATAAAATGACACCAAACTTAGAATTTTTAGATCAATACAAAGAAAACAAACAAGAAAGCTTTGAATGTCAAGATGAACACCAAGAACACTTTGAAGATCAAGATGAACACCAAGGACAAATTTTAGAAATCTTTGAGAAAATAAAAACACAAAGGACACCAAACTTAAAAATTTTTATAATTTGGACACTAATCATTAAAAAATTCACAAGAAAAACAAGGAAAAACACAAAACAAGAAAAACTAGAGATCAAACAAGGAAAATAAACAAGAACAGCTTGAAGATCAATGAAGAACACAATGCATATATTTTCAAAAATTAAGGAGAAATTAGAACATGCAATCGACACCAAACTAAAAGCATGAAACTAAACTCAAATAGAAAAACTCAATTATTAGTTTATAAAAAAAATATTTCGAAAAATTTTTAAAAAAGAAAATAAGGATTTTAAAATTTTAACCAAAAACAATAATAGAAGACGCAATTTTAGTGACTCTAAACTAAAAAGAAATATTTTTTCCTAATCTAAGCAACAAAATAAACCGTCAGTTGTCCAAACTCGAACAATCCCCGGCAACGGCGCCAAAAACTTGGTGCACGAAATCACAATCACACTTTTACAATTTCGCACAACTAACCAGCAAGAGCACTGTGTCGTCCAAGTAATACCTTACGTGAGTAAGGGTCGATCCCACGGAGATTGTCGGCTTGAAGCAAGCTATGGTTATCTTGTAACTCTTAGTCAGGATATCAATGACAATTCTTAGTTTTAATTAGAATGAGTAAAAGAGCATAGATTAAATGATACTTGTTATGCAGTAACGGAGAACAGGTTGAGGTTTTGGAGATGCTCTGTCTTCTGAATCTCTGCTTTCCTACTGTCTTCTTCTTCATGCACGCAAGGCTCCTTCCATGGCAAGCTGTATGTTGGTGGATCACCATTGTCAATGGCTACCATCCGTCCTCTCAGTAAAAATGGTCTAATGCGCTGTCACCACACGGCTAATCATCTGTCGATTCTCACTCATGTTAGAATAGGATCCATTGATCCTTTTGCGTCTGTCACTACGCCCAGCACTCGTGAGTTTGAAGCTCGTCACAGTCATCCCATCCCAGATCCTACTCAGAATACCACAGACAAGGTTTAGACTTTCCGGATCTCAAGAATGGCCGCCAATAATTCTAGCCTATACCACGAAGGTTCTAATCTTATATTAGAAACCCAAGAGATATGCACTCAAGCTATAGCAGATAGAATGAAGGTGGTTGTCAGGCACGCGTTCATAGGTGAGAATGATGATACAGATCATCACATTCATCAGGTTGAAGTGCGAGTGAATATCTTAGAATAGAAACAAGCGTGATTGAATAGAAAACAGTAGTAATTACATTAATCCATCGAAACACAGCAGAGCTCCTCACCCCCAACCATGGGGTTTAGAGACTCATGCCGTTAGAAATACAATACGAAGTATAAAAATGTCATGAGGTACAAAATAAATCTCTAAAAGTAGTTTTTATACTAAACTAATAACCTGGGTTTACAGAAAATGGGTAAACTAAGATAGATAGTGCATAAATTCACTTCTGGGGCCCACTTGGTGTGTGCTTGGGCTGAGCATTGAAGCTTCCATGTGTAGAGACTTTTCTTGTAGTTAAATGCTGATGCGGGTGGAAACTGTCTCTCAACAAATTTCCTTCGGCAAGTGTACCGAATTTGTCGTCAAGTAAAAACTCACAATAGAGTGAGGTCGAATCCCACAGGGATTGATTGATCAAGCAACTTTAATTAGAAGAATGTTCTAGTTGAGCGAATCCAGAATTTGGGTTGAGAGTTGCAGAAAATAAAATGGCGGGAATGTAAATAACAGAAAAGTAAATGCTAGAATTAAAGGACTGGAAGTAAATGACTGAAAATAAATTGCAGAATTGTAAATGGGAATGGGGGATTTGCTCATAAAAGTAAATGGCAGAAATTAAAGAGAATGGGTAAGATCAGAGATGGGGAGTTCATTGGGCTCAGGAGATGTTGCAATTCTCCGGATCAAGTTCATTTTCATCTCTTCCTCAATCAATGCACTCATTGATCTCCTTGGAAATCTTAATTGATTGAATTACAATTTCTTGCAATTCAATCTCTCAAATCTTGATCAATAGCCAATTCCTTGGTCAATTGCTCATGAGAAGAGATGAAGTATGGTCACTGATTATACCACATGCATTTTCCAAATCAAGTATTGAGAGGGTTATAGTCACATACCCATCCAAACCCAATTTGGTCCAGCATGAGAAAGTATTTCTAGCTTGATCTCTTCATTCCTCTTTCAAGGTTCAGAAGAGATCCAAGTTTGAATAGCTTCTTTTCCAAGATAACTACTCAATTGGATGAAGATCGAAAGCTTTCAAGTAAAATCAAGAGAGAAGATAGAAGAAGAATAATGAAAATTAGTATTGATCCATCAAATTACAACAGAGCTCCCTAACCCAATGAAAGGGGTTTAGTTGTTCATAGCTCTAGAAAATGAAAACAAAGATGGAGAATACATCATAAAACTAGAAATTACAGAAAAGGTAAAATACAGAGAGTAGTTCTCTTTTTCCAACTTCCAGAACTCCTTCAACAATTCAAAGCTACTCCTATATATACTACTTCTCTCAGCTTCTAGTTAGCTCTTCAAGTCTTGGGCCTTTGGATCTTGAGTTTGAAGCAGTTCTCTTCTTCATTTGGGCTTGGCTTTACTTACAGAGAGAAAATGTGGAGTGGGCAGAGACTTTAACTCAGGACGTTAGGGGTGTTAACGTTTAGTGAAAATATAAGTTCGAGAACGTTAGTGACAATCAACTTTCTCACTAACGTTACTAAGTAAAAGCCTCGTTAACTTCAACGTTAGTGGCATAAACGTTGCCACTAACGTTGCCTCTAAGTCCTTCGCACACGTTATTGAGACTTAACATTCCCAATAACTTTGAAAGGCCCCCATTGTTCCCACGTTAGAGCTCACGTTAACTTAGTTAACATGGCTCTTTAACGTGGGCTTGCCATCCTTCGAGAACGTTAGTGACACTCAACATTTTCACTAACGTTCCAAGGTGCCCCTATGCCTCACGTTAGAGTCCACGTTAACTAGGTTAACGTGGCTTCTAACGTGGCCATGCTTAGCCATCCCCAACATTAGTGACAATGTTGAGTGTCACTAATGTTGGCCATTCTTTCACTCATCAACGTTAGCTTCCACGTTAACTAAGTTAACATGGAAGTTAACGTGGCTCTTTGGGGGGTTGTGTGGTTGCTTACAACGTTAGTGACAATGTTGGGTGTCACTAACGTTGTCGACCATGCTTGCTTCTTACGTTAGCTCCCACGTTAACCAAGTTAACGTGGTATGTTGCTCCTTAGGCCAATGTTAATGACAATGTTGAATGTCACTAACGTTGGCGTTTCTCCCCCTTTCTAACGTTAGAGGCCACATTAACTAAGTTAACGTGGACTCTAACGTGGCCACTTATGAGCATTTGCCAACGTTAGTGACAATGTTAAGTGTCACTAACGTTGGCTCAACTTTCCCTCTCCATGTTAGAGTTCATGTTAACTTAGTTAACGTGACTCTTAACGTGGTCAATGATGGCTTTGAGAGCGTTATTGGCAATCACTTTTCTCATTAACTTTGCAAGTTACCTCCCATTCCTTGCTTCCTTTGGTCCTGAAATCAAGCAATAGAGTGCATCAAAGTTCTAGTCCAATTCATGGGCAATGCAAGATACAATTTGTCACTAAACTCATGCAAAATCCTCATGAAATAATGTAAAATGCACAATGTATGCTTGAATCAAGGTGTAAGTGGATATCTACCCAAAACTAGCTTATTTTTTAAGGAAATGCATGAAACTAACCTAAAAACAGTAAAGAAAAGGTCAGTGAAACTGGCCAAGATGCCCTGGCATCAAATGCCAGGTTGCTGCCTGTTTCTGGCGTTTAACTCCAGTTTTTATGCCAGTTCTGGCGTTTAACGCCAGAATAGGGTAGAAAGTTGGCGTTAAACGCCAGTTTGCATGCGCTCAACTCGAGCAAAGTATGAACTATTATATATTGCTGGAAAGCCCAGGATGTCTACTTTCCAATACAATTGAGAGCGTGCTAATTGGGCTTTTGTAGCTCCTGAAAATCCATTTCGAGTGTAGGGAGGTCAGAATCCAACAGCATCTGCAGTCCTTTTTCAGCCTCTGAATCAGATTTTTGCTCAGGTCCCTCAATTTCAGCCAGAAAATACCTGAAATCACAGAAAAAATATACAAACTCATAGTAAAATTCAGAAATGTGAATTTTGAATAAAAAATAATAAAAATATAACAAAAAGTGAATAAAATATACTAAAAACTACTTAAAAACAATGCCAAAAAGCGTATAAATTATCCACTCATCACTATCCCAATTATTTCTCTCTCCTTTTCACACATTCCAATACACTCTTCCCCATATACCATTCACCTATCACATCGATTTCTCTTCCCCAACACCCCTCACCAATCAAATCAATTCCTCTTCCCCAAAACCATCATAATACCCCACCTACCCCCACCTTCAAAATTCAAACCATTTCCCTTCCAAACCCATCCCCTATCACACGAATTCCCCCTCTCCCTTCCCCTATAAATACCCCTCCTTACTCCTCCACTTTCACACATAAAAAATCCTTCAAAACCCCCTTGGCCGAATCACTCATCCCTTCCATATCCTCCACTTTTTCTTCTTCTACTCCCTTCTTTCTTATTTTGCTCGAGGACGAGCAAACCTCTTAAGTTTGGTGTGGGAAAAAGCTCTGCTTTTTATTTTTCCATAACTATTAATGGCACCTAAGACCGGAGAAACCTCTAGGAAGAGGAAAGGGAAGGCAAGTGCTTCCACATCCGAGTCATGGGAGATGGAAAGATTCATCTCAAAGGTCTATTAAGACCACTTTTATGAATTTGTGGCAAAAAAAAGGTGATCCCCGAGGTTCACTTCATGCTCAAAAAGAATGAGTATCCGGAGATCTGACGTGAGGTTCAAAGAAGAGGTTGGGAAATTCTCACCAATCCTATCCAACAAGTCAGAATCTTAATGGTTCAAGAGTTCTATGCTAATGCATGGATCACTAAGAACCATGATCAAAGTGTGAACCCGAACCCAAAGAATTGGCTCACAATGATTGGGGGGAAATACTTGGATTTCAGTCCAGAAACTGAGGTTGGCATTCAACTTGCCAATGATGAGAGGAGATCCTCATCCTTTCACTAGAAGAGTCAACTTTGATCAAAGGTTGGACCAAGTCTTCATGGACATCTGTGTGGAAGGAGCTCAATGGAAGAGAGACTCCAAAGGCAAGTCGGTTCAACTGAGAAGGCTTGACCTCAAGCCCGTGACTAGAGGATGGTTAGAGTTCATCAAACGCTCTATCATTCCTACTAGCAACCGGTCTGAAGTTACTGTGGACCGGGCTATCATGATCCATAGTATCATGATTGGAGAGGAAGTAGAAATTTATGAGATCATACCTCTAGAACTATACAAGGTGGCTGACAAGCCCTCCACTTTGGCAAGGTTAGCCTTTTCCCATCTCATCTGTCACCTATGCAATTCAGCCAGAATTGTCATAGAGAAAGACATCCTCATTGAAGGGGAAAAGCCCATCACTAAGAAGAGGATGGAGCAAACAAGAGAGCCCGCTCATGGACCTCAACAAGAGCATGAGGAAATCCCTCATCAAGAAAACCCTGAGATGCCTCAAGGGATGCACTTTCCTCCACAAGGCTATTGGGAGCAACTCTCTTTAGGAGATTTGAGATCTAACATGGAACAACTAATGATGGAGCACCAAGAGCACTCCATTATCCTCCATGAAATCAGAAAGGACCAAAGAGCCATGAGGGAAGAGCAACAAAGGCAAGGAAGAGATATTGAGGAGCTCAAGCACTCCATAGGATCTTCAAGAGGAATAACTAGCCGCCGTCACTGATGATTAGACTTTTGTGTGGTTTAGAATTCACTAATGAAGTCTCGTTGTAAAGTATAGTTTCTAAACCAAGCAATAATCCTTTCATACAAAAATTTGTTTGTCACAAGTACAAACCCTTAAATTTATAAACCGAAGTATTGAACCTCGGGTCGTTCTCCCTAGGAATTGTAATAAAGTGTCTTGTTATTGGTTATGAGTTATATTTGGGGTTTTTGAGATTTTAGACAAAAAATATAAATGCTATGAAAATAAACTAACAACTAACAAAGCTCTTGACAAGGAATGAGGACCAGAAGTCCTATCCTAGTTATCCTCCTCAATTGTGACCACAAATTGTCCATTGCTACCACTTAGTTAACCTCTAACAATGGAGGAAAGTCAAGTGGATGAATCAACTTGATTCCACAAGTCCTAGCCAACTCCCAAGGGAAAGACTAGCTTTAGTGGTATCCAAATCAATTAGCAACTTCTAATTATCAATCAACAAAGGAATTAGATAACTTAAGCGTCACTAATTACTCCCCCTAGGCCAAGAGGAACAAAATCTACACTAAAATCCAACCAAGCATTTCATCAAACACTTGGAAGGCATAAAAGGAAAGCAAAGTAAATTGATAACAACAATGAAATCTAACAACTACTTATTGCAAGGAATTAATAACAACAATCAAAAGAAACATAATTATTATGAATTACCTCAAATGGAATTGGAAGAAAATAGAAGGAATAAGAGTAGATCTACAATAAAGCATAGAAACAACATAAAGGAAATTACAACAAAAGAATAGAGAAATCATAAATGCAACAACAAAGAATTGAGAAGAAGAAGAAGTAGAAAGCATGAATTGAAACCTAGATCTAGATTATTGAACTAAACCTAATCCTAATCCTAATTCTAGAGAGAAGTTAGAGCTTCTCTCTCTAAAACTAACCTAAACTAAACTAATATGTGAAGGTATGTAAAGTATGTTGATTCCCTATCAATCCTTTGCTTAAATAGCATCAGAAATGAGTTGGATTGGGCCCACAAGGCTTTAGAATTCGCTGGCCACGTATTGCTTTAAGTGGATCATATGGCAGCAACAATGCGTGCACGGACAGTGCACATACGCGTCACCATACGTATAGAAACTATGGTAAATCTTATATCGTTTCGAAGCCCCGGATGTTA
Source organism: Arachis ipaensis (assembly GCF_059453495.1). NCBI lineage: Eukaryota > Viridiplantae > Streptophyta > Magnoliopsida > Fabales > Fabaceae > Arachis > Arachis ipaensis. The sequence goes on from NC_142444.1 coordinate 89,211,349, forward strand.
GCTTTCCAACTCAACTAGAACTGCATCATTTGGACTTCTGTAGCTCAAGTTATGGTCGATTAGGTGCGAAGAGGTCGGCTTGACAGCTTTTGTGATTCCTTCATTTCTTCATGAGTTCTCCATTTTTACATGCTTTTCCTTCATTCCCTTCATCCAATCTTTGCCTCCTAAACCTGAAATCACTTAACAAACATATCAAGGCATCTAATGGAATCAGGGTGAATTAAATTTAGCTATTCTAAGTCCTAAAAAGCATGTGTTCACTCTTAAGCACAATTAAAGGAGAATTTACAAAACCATGCTATTTCATTGAATAAATGTGGGTAAAAGGTGATAAAATCCTTTAAATGAGGCATAAGATAAACCCTAAAAATGGGGTTTATCAATCACTAAGGTGGACCCGTTCTTTAATTTCCTTATTTTTCTTATTTTTCTATTTTCGGTTTATATATTCTTTATGTTTTGTCTTTGTCTTTATCTTTATTACATGATCATTAGTGTTTAGAGTCTATATCTTAAAGTTATGAATGATTCCATGAATCTCTCACCTTTCTTAAATGAAAAATGTTTTTATTTGCAAAAGAACAAGAAGTGCATAATTTCGAAATCTATCTTAAAATTAGCTTAACTATTTTGATGTGGTGGCAATACTTCTTGCTTTCTGAATGTATGCTTGAACAGTACATATTTTTGATAGTGAAGGATATGAATGTTAAAATTGTTGGCTCTTGAAAGAATAAAAAAGAGAAATATTATTGATAATCTGAAAAATCATAAAATTTCAGGTGAAAAGCTTGAGACTGAGCGGTTAGAGTCCTGATCCAAAGAAAAAAGAGTGTGCTTAAGAACTCTGGGCACCTCTAGCTGAGGACTCTAGCAAAGCTGAGTCACAATCTGAAAAGGTTCACCCAGTTATGTGTCTGTGGCATTTATGTATCCGGTGGTAATACTGGAAAACAAAATGCTTAGGGTCACGGCCAAGACTCATAAAGTAGCTGTGTTCAGGAATCAGCATACCAAACTAGGAGAATCAATAACATTATCTGAATTCTGAGTTCTTATGGATGCCAATCATTCTGAACTTCAAAGGATAAAGTAAGATGCCAAAACTGTTCAGAGGCAAAATGCTACTAGTCCCGCTCATCTAATTAAGACTAATCTTCATTGATGTTTTTGAAATTTATTGTATTTTCTCTTCTTTTTATCCTATTTTGTTTTTAGTTGCTTGGAGACAAGCAACAATTTAAGTTTGGTGTTGTGATGAGCGGATAATTTATACGCTTTTTGGCATTATTTTTACATAGTTTTTAGTATGTTTTACTTACTTTTTGTTATATTTTTATTAGTTTTTATTGCAAAAACCACATTTCTGGACTTTACTATGAGTTTGTGTGTTTTTCTGTAATTTCAGGTATTTTCTAGCTGAAATTGAGGGATTTGAGCAAAAGTCTTATTCGGAGGCTGAGAAAGGATTGCAGATGTTGTTGGATTCTGACCCTCCTGCACTCGAAGTGAATTTTCTGGAGCTATAGAAATCCAATTGGCGCTCTTTCAATTGCTTTGGAAAGTAGACATCTTGGGCTTTCCAGAAATATATAATTGTCCATACTTTGCTCGAGATATGATGGCCTAAATTGGCATTAAACGCTAGCCAGAGACCCTTTTCTGGCGTAAAACGCCAGAACTGGCACCAGAACTAGAGTTAAACGCCTAAACTGGCACCCAAGCTGGCTTTTAACTCCAATAATGGCCTATGCACGTGAAAGCTTCAAAGCTCAGTCCAAACACTCACCAAGTGGGCTCCGGAAGTGGATTTCTGCACTACCTGCACTTAGTTACTCATTTTCTGTAAACCTAAGTTAGTAGTTTAGTATAGAAACTACTTTTAGAGATTCAGTTTGGTAACTCATAACATTTTACATTTTATATTGTATCTTCTATGGCATGAGTCTCTAAACCCCATAGGTGGGGGTGAGGAGCTCTGCTGTGTCTCAATAGATTAATGCAATGACTATTGTTTTCTATTCAATCGCGCTTGATTCTGTTCTAAGATACTCACTCGTACTTCAATATAAAGAATATGGTGATCCGTTACACTCATCATTATTCTCAAATCTATGAATGCGTGCTTGACAACCACTCCCATTCTATCTGAGCTCAATGTAGTCATTGGGCGACAGCTTGAGTGCGTATCTCTTGGGTCTCTAATCCACGGACCGAGTCCATGAGATTAGAACCTTCGTGGTAGAGGCTAGAACCATTTGGCAGCATTCCTGTGATCCGAAAAGTCTAAACCTTGTCTGTGGTATTCCGAGTAGGATCTGGGAAGGGATGACTGTGACGAGCTTCAAACTCACGAATGTTGGGCGCAGTGACAGTGTGCAAAAGGATAGAGAGATCCTATTCCAACACTAGTGAGAACCGACAGATGATTAGCCGTACGGTAGCTGTACCTGGTATTTTTCATCCGAGACGAGAGATCCGACAGTTGATTAGCCATGCAGAAACCGTGCCTGGTATTTTTCATCCAAGAGGATGGATGGTAGCCATTGACAACGGTGATCCACCAACATACAGCTTGCCATTGAAGGGAGCCATGCGTGTTTGGAGAAGAAGACAGTAGGAAAGCATAGATTCAGACGACAGAGCATCTCCGGAACCTCAACCTGTTCCTCATTACTGAATCACAAGTACCATTCAATTCATGTTATTTACCTTTCATAAACAAAATCATTTTTATCATTAATCTCCTAACTAAGATTTACAAGATAACCGTAGCTTGCTTCAAGCCGGCAATCTCCGTGGGATCGACCCTTACTCACGTAAGGTATTACTTAGATGACCCAGTGCACTTGCTGGTTAGTTGTGCAGAGTTGTGAAAAGTGTGATCACAATTTCGTGCACCAATTACTCTCACTAAGTCAATCCTTAACATCGAAGGATAAGTTAAGTGAGCGTAATTGTTATTAATCCACAAGTCCTAGCTAACTTACTAATTACCTTAGTAAAAAGCTAGTGTTAGTGGAAACAATAACAACTGACAACCCAAGAATTATTACTAAATATTGGACATTATGGCTCTAGTAATCCATAGACTCATTTTTCCCAAGCCAAGGGGTGGAAATTTACCCCATAACTAAGATTGGCATTTCATCAAACACATAGAGGGCATAAACATAAAACATGGAAAAATTGGGAAAATAATAAAAGCTATGAACCACAATTGATAACAAGCAACCAAGGCAACTCAACAAACATAAAATGAGCATCAAACATCAAATTCAACAACTAGAAATCCAAAATTGTAAACTATACATATATTGACAAGAGAAATTGAAATAGATGAATGTGTAGAATAAGTAATGTAATTAAAAGAGAAATTAAAGAAATACTTACATTGCAATTACTATAATCCAAAATCAAACTTGAAGTATAAAATTCTACAAACCCTAATTAAAACCCTAACAGAGAATTTCCTAATCTACACTACTCCTACACCTACTATGTGTTTTCAACCCTACAAGTGAGCTCTCCCTTCATATGGCATAAAGTTCCCTTCATATAGCACTTGATTTCAGCCTCTAAGCCTTCAGAAATGGGACAAGAAAGCTCCAAAAATCACCCCCAGCGTGCTGAATTAATGAAGTCACGTGACTGCAGCAACGCGTACGTGTGGGTCACGCATACGCGTTGCTTGGCGAAATACACTCCAACGCATACACGTGGATCACGCGTACGCATCGCCAAACTTGCATGCATGTGCATACGCACACATCACTATGCGCACGCACGCATGACTGTGCGCACGCACGGAAGCTGAATCTTCCAAAACTTCATTTCTTCATGCTTTCTCCCTTTTTGCATGCTTTTCCATCACTTCTTCCATCCATATTAGTCTTTTAATCCTGAAATTACTCATCAAACACCTCAAGGCATCAAATGGAATAAAAGTGAAATAAAATTAATTAAATTTAGCATAAAATAGCATGTTTTCACAATTAAGCTCAATTTAGGGAGAAAACACAAAAGCATGCTATTTTGATGAATAAATGTGGGTTTATGTGATGAAATCCACTCGAATCAAACCAAAATATATCGGAAAATATGGACTCGTCAGTATTCCTAGGCACTTCCTCTAAATGAACAGTTGTTTTGAACAAGGGTGATGAGTTGAGGTTTTAACTCGAAGTTGTTGGCATGAATGGTTAGTTTTAGGATGCTACTTCTACAGTTTTCTGGGTTTGTGTTGATGAAAGAGCCTAGAACTCTTCTCTCCTACCCAACATGGTTACCAGCACCTTCCCCAACATGATTATGTACTTCTTCCTCCATAGTAACGTCTAGATCTTCTTCTAAAGCTTCCTATCCAACTATTCCTTTACCTCTTGCTTCCCTCCTTAGTCTAAGGAAGGTCCTCTCAGGTTCACTATCAAAAGAGGTTGAAGTTCCTCCTCTTTTACCTGTCATACACTCAGCAAACAAACAAGTAGAAAGCAGTGAAAAAGTCACTTCTTGTCAAGAATTCTGGTTAGAGCGAGTGGTGCAATTTGTCAAACAGTTAGTAAATTAATGTGCAAGTATGTAAATAGACAATAAAAGATACTTGAAATTGCTGAAAATGAAGATAAACAAAACAAAATTAAACTAAACAAGAAAAGAGCAGAAAGATGTTCAATCTAGTTACCCTCTGATTTAATCATTGTCAATGCAAAATCAATCTTCGGCAACGGTGCCATAAACTTGATGCACAGAAAATCTGTGTTACTACAAATTTCCTTCGGCAAGTATATCGAATTATCGTCAGGTAAGAACTCACAATAGAGTGAGGTCGAATCCCACAGGGATTGATTGGTTGAGCAACTTTAATTAGAGGAGTGTTCTAGTTGAACTAAATAGATTTAAATTGAGATTTGTAGAAATTAAATTAGCGGGAAATGTAAATAGCAAGAAATGTAAATAACGGAAAGTAAATGGCAGAATGTAAAGTGCAGAAAGTAAATTACAGAAACTTAAATGGGAATGGGGGTGATGAACATAAATATAAAACAGCAGAATATAAGGAATGGGGAGATCAGAAATGGAAAGCTCATTGGGTTCAAGAGATATTGCATTCTCTGGATCAAGTTCATTCTCATCTCTTTCTCAATCCATGCAACTCATTGATCTCTTTGCAATCTTAGATAATTGAATCCCAATTCCTTGGCAATTCAATCTCTTTAAGCTTGAACAATTGCCCAATTCCTTGATCTAATTGCTCATGGGAAGAGACGAAGTGTGATCACTGATTATACCACATGGTTTCCTAGATCAAAGCATTGGTAGGATTATATGTCACTATATCCATCCAACATGAGAAAGCATTTCTAGCATGATTTCCTCATTCCTCTTCCAAGGTTCAGAGGAAATCTAAGTATGAGCAATTTCTCTTCTGAGACAATTGCTCAATTAGATGAAGAGTGAAAGCTTTCAAATAAATCAAAGAGAATGGAAAGAAGAAGAAGAATAAGAACTATAATTGATCCATTGAATTACAATAGAGCTCCCTAACTCAATGAAGGTGGGTTTAGCTGTTCATAGCTCTGGGAATGGAAGATGGAAAAGTAAAATACATTGAAAGTAAAACTGAATTACAGAGAAAAGTAAATACAGAGTGTTTACAATCCTGGATCCCCCAGGTCCTAATCTTTTTTTCTAGTTCAAAACTACCCCTATATATACTACTTCTCTGATCTTCAGTTAACTCTGCAAGTCTCTGGATGTGGGCCTTTAAGCTTAGTTGAAGCAATTACGATCTCAGTGGGCTTTGCTTAACTTGCTGGGAGAGTTTAAATTGGGTGACTTTCACGTTAGTCAGGCCGTTAGTGTGATTAATGTTAAGTGTAAATTCCTGGTTCGATGACGTTAGTGACACTTACTTGGTCACTAACGTCCCCCAACCCTCTTGAGTCACATTAACCCCACCGTTAGTGGCACTAACGTGGCCACTAACGTAGCCTTTCCTAACACTCGAGCACATTAGTGGTGCTAACTTCACCACTAACGTTGCAAACACCCTTTCCTCCATGTTAATTGCCCACGTTAGTGGCACTAACGTGGCCATTAATGTGGGCAATCCTTGGCTCGAACACGTTAGTGGTGCTAACTTCACCACTAACATTGCAAACCTCCCCTTTGTTCCACGTTAATGCCCACGTTAGTGGCACTAACGTGGGCTTCTTTGGCCATTCCTCACGTTAGTGGTGCTAACTTCACCACTAATGTTGCCCACTTTCCCTTGTTCCACGTTAGTGCCCACGTTAGTGGCACTAATGGGGCCACTAACGTGGGCTTAGTTGGCCGTTGAACACGTTAGTGGTGCTAACTTCACCACTAACGTTGCAAGCTTGTCCTTTCTTCTACGTTAATGGCCACGTTAGTGGCACTAACGTGGCTCTTCTCTGCTTCTTCTAACCTGAAATCAATCAAACAAAGTGCATAAATGTCTTGCTCTAAATTATGAGATGATGCATTATCCATCTTATCATTTGATCCTTGCATTATTCTCATGAAATTGTTTAGAATTCACAATGTTTGCATGAATCAAGGTATGAATGCATATTCAACCAATTACTTGCTTATTGCCTAAGAAATTGCATGAAACTAACCTAAAACAAACTAAAAATGGCTTGTGAAACAAGCCAAGATGCCCTGGCATCATGATAACGATTCTCTACATTTCCTGAAAAAATGTTTCATGCTTGACTTGATGTCTTTGGAAATTTTTTGTTTTTCATTTATTGCGACACACAAAAAAGGGATCTTCTTTGTTTCGTCTTTTTTGTGAACTTTCGGGAAGTGGCTAATTTCCTTGATGGTCTGTACTGCCCCTGAAGGTGTCACTATAATGCTGCACTGCCTACATTGGAGGGGCGTGATGAGCTATATTTTGTAGGTATAGAATTTTACCAAATAAATTCGTCATGAGTATAGTCTAAACCAACAAGCTACAATGCATTAAACTAATGTGTGTCCACAATTCAAATTAATAACCGAGAGTTTTAGTCTCGAGTCATTCTCCCTAGGAGTTACCCTAAGGTGCACATCGTTGGCTAGGAGTCTCTTGGTGTGTGAGATTGGATATGAGAAATGTAAACAAGCTTGCATAGAAGTAATGAACAAATAACAATGAAACTAAGGGACACAAGAATTTGAAATCAAGCAAGAGTGAATGACAATCAATCAATATAAAAACCTTGGCTAGGGTTGGGAATTGGAATTCCTATCATCATTATCTCCATCAATTGTGATATCAATTGGTTATTGTTCCACTTAGTCAACTTCTAACTATGAAGGAAAGTCAAGTGAAAATAATCAAATTGAGTCCACAAGTCCTAGTCAAATCATAAGGAGAGACTAAAGTTAGTGTCATTCAAGTCAATTAGTAATTTCCAATTATCCAACCCCTAAGCCAAGAGTAAAATTCTACTCCATAGCTATAGTTGACATTTTCTCAAACAATTGGTGAGCAACAATGGAAGACATCATGAAATTGAGAGAAGAAATTGAATTAAAGCTATCTATTGCAAATAATTAACAACAATCAACAATTAACAACAATTAACATGAAATTCCTCAATGCATTAATAGAAATCCAAGTAACAAGGTCTAGATCCAAGATCTACAATGCTATAGTGACAAAAACACTAAATTGAGAGTAGAAGAAGAGGATCTACAACTAGAACAATGTAGAATTGAATCAAATTCAGATCTCACCAAAGAATCCAAGTGCAATTGGAATTGAGAAAGCCAAAAAACCTAGAGAGAAGTTGGAGTTTCTCTCTCTAAAAAAAGATGTAACTTCCCAAACTAACTAAAAATGAGTAAAAGATGTGTTCTCCTTTAATCCTTGGTTCTTTTAATCTTTTCCCACCAGAATTCTACTCAGAATTGGGCCATGAGCTTCTCTGAAATCGCCAGGCACGTTTTCATTAAAGAGGTCACGTGCGCGCGTCACGCGTACGTGTGGGTTGCGCGTGCGCGTCGATGGGTTTTTGCGATCCACGCGTACGCGTCAAGCGTGTGTACGCGTTGATGAGAATTCTGGCCAGCCACGCATATGCGCCCCTTTTCGCGTGCCAATGCAAGATCCAGCTCCCACGCGTGCGCGTCGGCTGCGCGTGCACGTCGGTGCCAATGCTCCAAAGCTCAATTTTTGTGCTCCTTCTACTTATGCATGCTTCCTTTCCCTCTTCTAGACCATTCTTGCCCCTATAAGCTCTGAAATCACTTAACAAATAGATCACGGCATCGAGTGATAATAAAGGGAGAAAAGAATATAGCTTATTTAGGGCCTAGAAAGCATGTTTTCAACCATTAAGTGAAATTGGAAAGGAAACACAAAACCATGCATTGTATATGGATAAATGTGATAGAATGTTGATAAAATCCTCTTAATTATGCACAAAATGTACCACGAAATAATGGTGCATCAAATCTCCCCACACTTAAACCAAGCATGTCCTCATGCTAAAGATTGAAAGACCAAAGAACATAGGAGAAGGAGTTTATTGATATGCAATTTACCTAAATGAATGCAACTAATGCAAATGTATCTACCTACTTGGTTAAGGGTGAACCAACTTCCAAGAATGTATATATATAAGAGCACATAGGGCTAAAATGACAAACAATTCGTAATCCTACCAATTCAAGCATCAAAGTGGAGTGTATATACTTGGATGAAGAAAGCTCGTGAAAGCCGGGGACAAGGAATTGAGCATCAAACCCTCACCGGATGTGTTTGCACTCTAGTCGCTCAAGTGTTTAGGGTTGATTCACTCAATCCTCCTCTAATCATGCTTTCTAGGATTTGTTTTTCATCTAACAATCAACACTTATTCAGTGCATGCGTACACATATCATGAGGTCTTTTCTTAGGTTGTAATAGGGCTAGGTTTAAGGTAGGGTTATATATGGATAAGTGAGCTTGAAATTTGAATCTTTGATCAACATAAGCTTCCCACATAACCTATACAACAACCTATAACAATCTAAGACAAGCCTAACTCTCCATTCTTCACTCTTTCACATACTCATGCATTTCTTTCTTTTTACCATAACACATATGCATTGATCATTATTGAGCTTCACCTTGGGGCAATTTGTCCCTTTTTTATTGTTTTTCTCTTTTTTTTCTTTTTCTATTATTTTTTTCTTTTTGATGTATATATTTTTTTCTTTTTCTTTTTATTTTCTCATTTTTTCTTTTTCTTTTTATGATATAGTATATACAAATGCATCAATGCATATGGTTTTACATTTAATTAACACATGAGTATGTACCCAATTCCCAATGTTTTCAACAAAAATACAACACATACCTTTTCCCAACCAATGCTCTATGTTTTCCCATACTTGAATGATGTACACACTCACTAGCCTAAGCTAATCAAAGATCCAAATTAGGGACATTTATTATTTTTCGCTTTAAGGCTTGTAATGTGCTAATATTAAGAACAAAGGGGATTAAAATAAGCTCAAAATTAGCTAACAATGGTTGATGAAAGGTAGGCTTTTTGGACAAGTGAGCTAAATAAAATGATGGCCTCAATCATATATATGCATTCATACATGGAATAGTGGACATAAAAAATCAAACAAATCAAAGATTACACTCATAGAAAGAGAACAATGCACACAAGAAAGCAAATAAGTGGTTATAAGATGTAACCACACAATTAGGCTCAAAACTCACAAGCTTGTGTTGTTAGCTCAAAACCATGTTCCAAAATACATTCTTCAAGCAAAATTAACACAAGAAAAATTTTTAATTTTCATATTGGTAGGGTGCCCTATAGATGATTTCTTGGAAAAGAAGTTATCACCCTGATCAAGTAGTTCTAACATGCAAAAAAAAATGTTCAAACACAAAAACTAACCATGCAATCTATTCTAACTAACAAAAGAAAAATCAAAATCATGGATGTTGGAAAGAGATGTTACCTACGGAAGTCGGTAACCGACCTCCCCACACTTAAAAGTTTGCACGGTCCTCCGTGCCTTGGGTGATACGCAAAAGGGAATCGAACTTGATGACTGTAATTCACACCCCATTCAAAATTGGTGAATTAGTTCTTTTGGTAAGTGCACCAAAATTATCGTCAAGTAATAACCCACAGTGGAGTGGGATTGTATTCACAGAGATTGGCAAATTCGAGCAGTTTTAATCAATTGATGAATTAGTCAAGCGGATCAATAAGATTGTGAAGTGCAGAATTGTAAATGACATAAATGTAAATGACTAGAATATAAAGAAAAGCAATAAAGTGCAGGAATATAAATGGCAGAATGTAAAGTGCAGAATCATAAATGACTTGAATGTAAATGGGAATGGGGAATTGCTAAATGTAAAAATACACTGTAAAGAAATGGATAGATAAGAATGGGGAAATTCATTGAGATTGGGAGATGTTATCTCTTTGGATTAATCTAGCTTATATCCTCTTCAATCATGCAACTCATTGACCTCTTGGCAATCATGATTGATTGAGCCCCAATCCCTTGGTGACTCAATCTCTCAGATCTTGATCAATAGCCAATTCCTTGGTCTAATTGCTCATGAAGAGAGACATGCTTGGTCCCTGATTATACCACACATCATTGTAGGTCCAAGTAGAGGGAGGATTATATGTCACATATCCAAACAAGAAAACCCAGATTTTACTCAAATGTGAGAAGAGATTTCAAGCATGGTTTCATATTTCCTTTCCTAAGGTTCCCATGAAACCCAATTGTATTCAATCTCTTTCCCAAGATAATTGAATACTAAGCATTAAGAACGAAAGTCCTTCTAGAAAATCAAAGAGAAGATGAAGAAAAGAAGAATTTCACTATTATCAATCCATCAAGTACAACAGAGCTCCCTCTCTCAATGAGAGGGAAGTTAGCTACTCATAGCTCAAAAAGTACTCAAAAGTGAAGTGTAAAAGTGGATCTAAAACTGACTGCTTAACCCCTTTCTTCAGTACTCCTTGGGGGTATTTATACTACTCCTAGTAAAATAAAAGAATTACAAAAGTGAAAAAGGAAAATAACATTTTGGAGGGAAAAGAAAACACTCAATAAGTGTCACTTCTCAGCTGGCGTGTGGTTGGCGCTTTTCTAGCGTGTCACGTGCCCTTCATTTCCAGCTTGGCGTGCCACGCCCAATCCTTCAAGTGGCACGCTCGTCCCTCTAACAACCTTGGCGTGCCACGCCTTTGAACTCAAGTGGCACGCCATAGTGGAATTCTTGTGTTGGCGTGCCACGCCTTCGAACTCAAGTGGCACGCCCCTTGCCTTTCTTACTTCTCTTTGCCTCTGGAAACTTGAACTGGCGTGCCACGCCCTTACTCTATGCTTGGCTAGGCTTCTCTGGAAAGTTGAACTAGCGTGGCACGCCCAGGGTCTGGCATGCCATGCCCCTTTTGTGAGTGAGTGGTTCCTCTGTTTGGTGTGCCACGCCATGAACTCAAGTGGCACGCCCCAATACTTCTTTGCTCTCTGAATGACACTGGCGTGCCACGCTTGGTTGCTCAAGTGGCACGCCTAAGTGAAGAATGGTGAGTGGCGTGCCACGCCTTCGATACCAAGTGGCACGCCCCATGTAATTGGCCTCCTTCATCCTCTTTGGAAACTTATACCAGCGTGCCATGCCTAAAGACTGGCGTGCCACACCCATGATCTTATCTTGGTTCCAGTAGTTGGCGTGCCACGCCTCAGCCTTCAAGTGGCACGCCATAGTGAAATCCTAAGGTTGGCGTGCCATGCCTTCGATACTAAGTGGCACGCCCAGTCTTCAATTGCCTTCAGCCCCTTCTCTGGATTATTGTACCAGCGTGCCACGCCATGCTGCTCAAGTGGCATGCCCATGGACTTGTGAACTCTTCAAGCTTGGCGTGCCACGCCTGGGTTCTCAAGTGGCACGCCCAAGTGACTTCTTGGGGCTGGCGTGCCACGCCTTCGATACCAAGTGTCACGCCATAGTGGAGGTTCTTCTTGGAATGGTGAGTTGGCGTGCCACGCCTCTTTGCTCAAGTGGCACGCCCATAGTAGTTGATGGGTCAGCCGTGCCACGCCCAACCTGGCATGCCACGCCCAACCTGGCATGCCACGCCCCTTTTATGTCCTCCATTTGGCTTTCTGGAATTTTGTATTAGCGTGCCATGCCCAGTCTTTGGCGTGCCACGCCCACATGCATGCTTGGACTTCTTCTCTGAACTTTAGTACTGGCGTGCCATGCCCAACTCTTGGCGTGCCACGCCAGTGCATTTTTGTGGCGTTTGCTTCAAGTGGCACGCCAGTTTCACACGCCCAGCTTTTTGTTTGTCTTCTACTCATTTTTTTGATGCTTTTCTCACCTGAAATTCAGCACAACTCATCTCAAAGTAGTGTACCATAATATTCGTCAAATAATGCATGAATTGTACTGATCAAATGAGATTTATGCTCTTTTATGGTCTTCTTTATGCAATAAAGAAGGGTAGATGATACAAGTCATCACAGGTCGCTATCTCCATCATTCGAGCCTTGAGTACTTGCTTCACTGTAGTTCGTAGGCGGGTTAGTACAACCCCAAAGCTTCTTCAAGTAAGCAAATCGGCGTTTGTTACGCCTTTCATATCGATCTATCTTCTCATGAAGCTCTACAAGCAATTGATGGGTTGACTTTGGTGGTGCGAATGAGGTAGTCGGAATGGTGGATGGGGGATCGATGTCAAGGTTTGTGGTGTCCATGGGACTCTTGAGATATTTTCCAGTTGGAACGACGACGCCCTCTACCGGAATTATTGCTTTCCGATCCTTAGTCTCCTGGGGAACACCAGCAGCAGCAACTAACTCCGTTACCAGGGTGGGAAAAGGTAGGTTACCCTTGGCATGAACATGACCCATGGCTTGGTGGATGAGGCGAGCAATGTCGACCGGCCGCTCCGTGAGTATGCACCACACTAGCAGGGCTAGGTCCGTAGTGATCAACGTCTCATGAGTGCTGGAAAACACGTAATGAGACAAGATCTGGGTCCATGCTCGAGCCTCTACAGTAAGATAGCACGTAATAATGCCCTTAGGTCGGGGCCTAAGTCTCCCTCGGGTCCAAAATGACTCCGGTCCGGCAATGACTCGACGGATAGCATCCCAATCAAAAACAAAATCAAAGTCATCACACTGGCATAGGACCTCTTGGTAAAATTCCACCACCCAAGAAAAGTTGGCCTCCTGTGGTTTTCGCATGAGAAATCCCCATTTCCATCGCTCAATGCGAGGTGTCATAAACTAAACTATATGCTCAGGAGGGGCAAGAAGAGGTTCAGAATGGTAATTCCTTGCAATTATGATGGGGAACATAAGCTCACAATAGCGGTTGGGAAACCTAGTGGGATCCCTCGCAAGGTTGTCCTTCTCTTGTGCATCAATATTAATGATGCTTCGTACCTTCATGGGAGAGGCTTAGTTTTAGGCGCATCGTGCGCCTTGGCGGTGGATTTTTGAGGTGCCCTTTAGGTAGGCGGCTTCTTCGGTGCCTTTTTCTTGTCCCTTTTGATGACCATCTAAAAAAATAGAGGAAAAGAGAAGACATTAGACTCAAAGAAATAACACTTGAAGTATAACATGCAAGTGAGATAAATTCCACAAAAGAATAGGTGTCTTGAAAATATGACAGCTACAACCTGCAAGCAAGACAACAATTGAAACATGGGGCAATGCACTAGCATGGGATGCAAGAGTGAGATAAGCATGCAAGTAATAGGCATGAGAGGACTAAGCTCAAGCATCCATAATAATACAAAGTAGCATATGCAAGAAGGGAGTAAGCATAAGAAAAGCCATACACCCAGTCCAATTCCATGACAATGAGGCATACAAATGAAGTGAGGTTGAATTAGAGAAAGTGGAACTAATACTCTTGCAAAATGACTCAAAGAAGAAAGTCATAGGTAATGAGCATGTGAATGGGAAATATGAAGAAGAACAGGCACAACGCACATAAAGATAAGCAAGTGTAATGAGAAAGGGCACCAAGTTGAAAGCATAGTGTCAAATTTGAAACAAGAACTCATTGGTGCCTTTCATCGAACACTTAGTGTGCAACCCTCAAACAATAAGCAAGTGGAGGAAATTTAGCAATGTAGCACCCCCAAGATGCAATAACAATCATCAAACAACACCACATATCACAAAGAAGTCAAAACATATCAAAATAACCCATTAATGCAAGAGGTAAGTCCAACATCAACACCCATGGAAAATGGAAAAAGAAAGGAAGCAATTAAATAAGAATGCATTAATCAAATTAGAACTAAGAAGAAATGGAAAAAAAACAATGGAATGCAACTAAGGAGAGAAAAATTTAAACAAAAAGAAGAAGAGAAAAAAAGTAGTAGAAAATCTTGAGTAGAGAGAGGATGCAAGGTGTAGTGCAAGTGGGGATAGGAGAGGAGAAATGGAAGGAAGAGATGAGAGAGAATGTGGGGTCGCCGGAGGTGGTGGTCGGCAGTGGTTGATGCCGCCGGTGGTAGTGGGTGGAGAGAAGGTGATAGGAAGGGGTTAAGAAGAAAGGAAGAAGGAATGGAAGAAGAAAATGGAAGAAGGAACTCTGATGAGCGGATAATTTATACGCTTTTTGGCATTGTTTTTAGTATATTTTTAGTAGAATCTAGTTACTTTTAGGGATGTTTTAATAGATTTTATGTTAAATTCATATTTCTGGACTCTACTATGAGTTTGTGTGTTTTTCTATGATTTCAGGTATTTTCTGACTGAAATTGAGGGACTTGAGCAAAAATCAGATTCAGAGGTTGAAGAAGGACTGCTGATGCTGTTGGATTCTGACCTCCCTGCACTCAAAGTGGATTTTCTGGAGCTACAGAACTCGAAATGGTGTGCTTCCAATTGCGTTGGAAAGTCGACATCCAGGGCTTTCCAGAAATATATAATAGTCCATACTTTGGCCAAGAATAGACGATATAAACTGGCGTTCAACGCCAGCTTTCTACCCAAATCTGGCGTCCAGCGCCAGAAAAGGAGCCAAAACCAGAGTTGAACGCCCAAACTGGCACAAAAGCTGGCGTTCAACTCCAAGCAAGACCTCTACACGTGCAACACTTAAAGCCCAGCCCAAACACACACCAAGTGGGCCCCGGAAGTGGATTTATGCATCAATTACTTACTCTTGTAAACCTTAGTAGCTAGTTTATTATAAATAGGACCTTTTACTATTGTATTAGACATCTTTGGATGCCTGGTTCTTAGATCAGAGGGGCTGGCCTCTCGGCCATGCCTGGACCTTTCACTTATGTATTTTCAACGGTAGAGTTTCTACACTCCATAGATTAAGGTGTGGAGCTCTGCTGTTCCTCAAAGATTAATGCAAAGTACTACTGTTTTCTATTCAATTCTTCTTATTTCGCTTCTAAGATATCCATTCGCACCCAAGAACATGATGAAGGTGATGATTATGTGTGACGCTCATCATCCTTCTCCCTTATGAACGCGTGCCTGACAAACACTTTCGGTCTACATGAAATAAGCTAGAATGAATATCTCTTAGATCTCCTAACCGGAATCTTCGTGGTGTAAGCTAGAATGATGGCGGCATTCAAGAGAATCCGGAAAGTCTAAACCTTGTCTGTGGTATTCCGAGTAGGATTCAATGACTGAATGACTGTGACGAGCTTCAAACTCGCGAGTGCTGGGCGTTAGTGACAGACGCAAAAGGAGGGTGAATCCTATTCCAGCATGATCGAGAACCGACAGATGATTGGCCGTGCTGTGACAGAGCATGTGAGCATATCTTTCACTGAGAGGAGGGGATGTAGCCACTGACAATGGTGATGCCCTTGCATAAAGCCAGCCATGGAAAGGAGTAAGACAGATTGGATGAAGATAGCAGGAAAGCAGAGGTTCAAAGGAACGAAAAACATCTCTATTCGCTTATCTGAAATTCCTACCAATGATTTACATAAGTACCTCTATCCCTATTCTATTATTTATTATTCGAAAACTCCATTATCCATTTATATCTTCCTGACTGAGATTTACAAGGTGACCATAGCTTGCTTCACACCAACAATCTCCGTGGGATTCGACCCTTACTCACGTAAGGTATTACTTGGACGACCCAGTGCACTTGCTGGTTAGTTGTATCGAAGTTGTGACAATTATGTATTAAGATCAGAGCACCAAGCTTTGGAGCCATTACCAGGATTTGTTCGAACCTGGAGATCACAATTTCGTGCACCAAGTTTTTGGCGCCGTTGCCGGGGATTGTTCGAGTATGGACAACTGACGGTTCATCTTGTTGCTCAGATTAGGTAATTTTCTTTTTGTTTTGTTTTCAAAAATTTTTCAAAAATCTTTCAAAAATTCCTCACTTGTTTTCAAAAAAAAAAAAATTTTACTAAAAATAATGTTTTCAAAAATAAATTATTCTATGGCTTCAAAATTTTTAAGAATGAATTCTAGTGTTTCATGAAGCATGTTGAAGCCTATCTGGCTGTAAAGCCATACCCAAACTGCTTTGGGATTGGCTAATCACTTCAGTGGAGTCATGCCCAATCCTTCTGGATAGGGTATGTCAGGCTTGTCATGTCTGAATTACACTCATATTTTTATTAAAGCTTGGCTGGCTATTAAGCCATGCCTGACCCTTTGATTGGAGCTTTAAGACTAACATGACAAGATTCCTGGAATTCATATTGAAGATTTTGAAATCCTTATTCTAAATTTTCACAATAATTTTCGAAAAAATTAAAAGAAAATACAAAAAAAATTAGAAAATCATAAAAATCAAAAATATTTTCTGTTTCTTGTTTGAGTCTTGAGTCATGTTATAAGTTTGGTGTCACTTGCATATGCATCTTGCATTTTTCGAAAATTTCATGCATTCATAGTGTTCTTCATGATCTTCAAGTTGTTCTTGGTAAGTCTTCTTGTTTGATCTTGATGATTTTTTGTTTTGTGTTGTTTTTCATATGCATTCTTGAATTCTTAGTGTCTAAGCATTAAAGAATTCTGAGTTTGGTGTCTTGCATGTTTTCTTTGCATTAAAAATTTTTTCAAAATTGTGTCTATGATGTTCATCTTGACATTCATAGTGTTCTTGGTGTTCATCTTGACATTCATAGCATTCTTGCATGCATCACATGTTTTGATCTAAAAATTTCATGCATTGCATAATTTTCATGTTTTTCATAAAAATATCAAAAATCAAAAAATATCTTTCCCTTTTTCTCTCATCAAATTCGAAAATTTGGATTGACTTTTTCAAAAATTTTTAAAATCAAGTTGTTTCTTAAGAGTCAAATCAAATTTTCAATTTGAAAATCTTATCTTTTTCAAAATCTTTTTCAAAAATCAAATCTTTTTCAAAATTCTTGGTTATTTTCGAAAAATTCAAAAAATTAATTTTCAAAAATCTTTTTCTTATTTTATATCATAATTTTCGAAAATAACATAATCAATTAATGTTTTGATTCAAAAATTTGATGTTTGTTACTTACTTGTTAAGAAAGATTCAAACTTTAAGTTCTAGAATCATATCTTGTGATTTCTTGTGAATCAAGTCATTAATTGTGATTTTAAAAATCAAATCTTTTTCAAAACTAATTTCTATCATATCTTTTCAAAAATATCTTCTCATCTTATCTTTTTCAAAAATTTGATTTTCAAAATATCTTTTCTAACTTCCTAACTTCTTATCTTTTCAAAATTAATTTTCAAAAATTGTTTCAACTAACTAACTAACTTTTTGTTTGTTTCTTAACTTTTTCAAAACTACCTAACTAACTCTCTCTCTCTAATTTTCGAAAATATCTTCCCCCCTTTTCAAAATTTCTTTTTTATTTATTAATTATTTTAATTTTTAAATCTTAATTTTCGAAAATTACTAACATTTTTCAAAAACTATTTTTAAAAATCACTAACTCTTTTTCAAAAATTGCTTTCGAAAATTCACTCCCCCCTCTCATCTTCTTCTATTTGTTTATTGATGTACTAACATCTTTTCTTCACATCACTCACTAAATTCAAACCCCCTCTTCCATCTGTGTTCGAATTTCCTCTTCTTCTCTTCTTCTACTCACACAGGGATCCCTATACTGTGGTATAAAGGATCTCTATTATTATTATTATTTTTCTATGCCCTCTTCTTTGTCATATGAGCAGGAGCAAGGATAAGAACATTCTTGTGAAAGCAGATCCAGAACCTGAAAGGACTCTGAAGAGAAAATTAAGAGAAGCTAAAATACAACAATCCAGAGATAACCTTTCAGAAATTTTCGAACAGGAAGAGGAGATGGCAGCCGAAAATAATAATAATGTTCATGATCATGTGGAGTCACAAAATAAACAAAAAAATTGAAAACGGAATCAAAAACAGCAGAAGAAAAATCACACCCTGGAGGAAGCATCTGCCTGGCGTTCAACGCCAGAACAGAGCATGGTTCTGGCGCTGAACGCCCAAATGGGCAACATCCTGGCACTGAACGCCCAGAACAAGCATGGTTCTGGCGTTCAACGCCAGAAATGGCAACAAATGGGCGCTGAACGCCCAAAATGGCCACCAACCTGGCGCTGAACGCCCAGAGTTGTGTGCAAGGGCATTTTACATGCCTAAATTGGTGCAGGGATGTAAATGCCTTGACACCTCAGGATCTATGGACCCCACAGGATCACCTCAGGATCTGTGAACCCCACAGGATCTCCACCTTACCTCCTCATAATCCTAGTTTTTTTTTCCACATCTTCTTCTTTATCTATTCCTTCTTCTTTTGCTCGAGGGCGAGCAACATTCTAAGTTTGGTGTGGTAAAACAATTATGTAAAGGATCTATAGCTCAGTGGTAGAACATGTGACTGCAAATCAAGAGATCTCTGAGATACCTCAGGAGATGCACCTCCCTCCACATAATTATTAGAAGCAACTGAGGATAGAAATCCCAAAAAAAAAAAATCACTAGGAATCAAGCCGCAAAGGCAAGGAAGAGACATAGAAGAGCCCAAGAACATCATTGAAATGCCATCATCACTAAGGTGGATTCATTCCTTGCTCTTACTTTCTCTGTTTTTCGTTTTCTATGTTATGTGCTTATCTATGTTTGTGTCTTCATTACATGATCATTAGTAGTTAGTAACTATGTCTTAAAGTTATGAATGTCCTATGAATCCATCACCTCTCTTAAATGAAAAATGTTTTAATTCAAAAGAACAAGAAGTACATGAGTTTTGAATTTATCCTTGAACTTAGTTTAATTATATTGATGTGGTGACAATGCTTCTTGTTTTCTAAATGTATGCTTGAACAGTGCATATGTCTTTTGAAGTTATTGTTTGAGAATGTTAAATATGTTGGCTCTTGAAAGAATGATGACTAGGAGACATGTTATTTGATAATCTGAAAAATCATAAAAATGATTCTTGAAGCAAGAAAAAGCAGCAAAGAACAAAGCTTGCAAAAAAAAAAAAAAAGAGAGAAAAAAAATAGGCGAAAAAAAAAATATAGAAAGAAAAAAGCAAGCAGAAAAAGCCAATAACCCTTAAAACCAAAAGGCAAGGGCAATAAAAAGGATCCCAAGGCTTTGAGCATCAGTGGATAGGAGGGCCTAAAGGAATAAAATTCTGGTCTAAGCGGCTAAACCAAGCTGTCCCTAACCATGTGCTTGTGGCGTGTAGGTGTCAAGTGAAAGCTTGAGACTGAGCGGTTAAAGTCAAGGTCCAAAGCAAAAAAAAAAAGAGTGTGCTTAAGAACCCTGGACACCTCTAATTGGGGACTTTAGCAAAGCTGAGTCACAATCTGAAAAGGTTCACCCAGTTATGTGTCTGTGGCATTTATGTATCCGGTGGTAATACTGGAAAACAAAGTGCTTAGGGCCACGGCCAAGACTCATAAAATAGCTGTGTTCAAAAATCATCATACTGAACTAGGAGAATCAATAACACTATCTGAACTCTGAGTTCCTATAGATGCCAATCATTCTGAACCTCAATGGATAAAGTGAGATGCCAAAACTATTCAAGAGGCAAAAAGCTATAAGTCCCGCTCATTTGATTGGAGCTATGTTTCATTGACAGTTTGGAATTTATAGTATATTCTATTCTTTTTATCCTATTTTGATTTTCAGTTGCTTGGGGACAAGCAACAATTTAAGTTTGGTGTTGTGATGAGCGGATAATTTATACGCTTTTTGGCATTGTTTTTAGTATATTTTTAGTAGAATCTAGTTACTTTTAGGGATGTTTTAATAGATTTTATGTTAAATTCATATTTCTGGACTCTACTATGAGTTTGTGTGTTTTTCTATGATTTCAGGTATTTTCTGACTGAAATTGAGGGACTTGAGCAAAAATCAGATTCAGAGGTTGAAGAAGGACTGCTGATGCTGTTGGATTCTGACCTCCCTGCACTCAAAGTGGATTTTCTGGAGCTACAGAACTCGAAATGGCGCGCTTCTAATTGCGTTGGAAAGTAGACATCCAGGGCTTTCCAGAAATATATAATAGTCCATACTTTGGCCAAGAATAGATGACGTAAACTGGCGTTCAACGCCAGCTTTCTACCCAAATCTGGCGTCCAGCGCCAGAAAAGGAGCCAAAACCAGAGTTGAACGCCCAAACTGGCACAAAAGCTGGCGTTCAACTCCAAGCAAGACCTCTACACGTGCAACACTTAAAGCCAAGCCCAAAAACACACCAAGTGGGCCCCGGAAGTGGATTTATGCATCAATTACTTACTCTTGTAAACCCTAGTAGCTAGTTTATTATAAATAGGACCTTTTACTATTGTATTAGACATCTTTGGACGCCTGGTTCTTAGATCAGAGGGGCTGGCCTCTCGGCCATGCCTGGACCTTTCACTTATGTATTTTCAACGGTAGAGTTTCTACACTCCATAGATTAAGGTGTGGAGCTCTGCTGTTCCTCAAAGATTAATGCAAAGTACTACTGTTTTCTATTCAATTCTTCTTATTTCGCTTCTAAGATATCCATTCGCACCCAAGAACATGATGAAGGTGATGATTATGTGTGACGCTCATCATCCTTCTCCCTTATGAATGCGTGCCTGACAAACACTTCCGTTCTACATGAAATAAGCTAGAATGAATATCTCTTAGATCTCCTAACTGGAATCTTCGTGGCGTAAGCTAGAATGATGGCGGCATTCAAGAGAATCCGGAAAGTCTAAACCTTGTCTGTGGTATTCCGAGTAGGATTCAATGACTGAATGACTGTGACGAGCTTCAAACTCGCGAGTGCTGGGCGTTAGTGACAGACGCAAAAGGAGGGTGAATCCTATTCCAGCATGATCGAGAACCGACAGATGATTGGCCGTGCTGTGACAGAGCATGTGAGCATATCTTTCACTGAGAGGAGGGGATGTAGCCACTGACAACAGTGATGCCCTTGCATAAAGCCAGCCATGGAAAGGAGTAAGACAGATTGGATGAAGATAGCAGGAAAGCAGAGGTTCAAAGGAACGAAAAGCATCTCTATTCGCTTATCTGAAATTTCTACCAATGATTTACATAAGTACCTCTATCCCTATTCTATTATTTATTATTCGAAAACTCCATTATCCATTTATATCTTCCTGACTGAGATTTACAAGGTGACCATAGCTTGCTTTATACCAACAATCTCCGTGGGATTCGACCCTTACTCACGTAAGGTATTACTTGGACGACCCAGTGCACTTGCTGGTTAGTTGTATCGAAGTTGTGACAATTATGTATTAAGATCAGAGCACCAAGCTTTGGAGCCATTACCAGGATTTGTTCGAACTTGGAGATCACAATTTCGTGCACCAAACTCAAACAGGGCGTACTGCATCATAAGTGGCGTCGTGGAAACGACGCGTACGCGCGGATGAGCAGAAAAGAAGAGGGGCGCGCGAGCGCCACCCACGCGTACACTTGGGATGGTAGACTGGTAAGGGATGCGTACGCGTCAAAGCACACGCAAGCGTGGAGGCAGTTGCGCGTTTCGCGCAGTGTTCGCGCGATGTTCGCGCAACTCTCGGATTTCATATACCAGGGGTGGCACGCAAAGCAACTGAGGCGTATGCATCATAGGCGCACACACGTAGATAGGCAGGGAGGAAATATGATGCGTAAGCGTGCCCCACGCATACGCATTGGTGGGAATCGCGCGCCCAGCACAGTGTTCGCGCGATGTTCGTGCAACTCTCGGGAAAATGTACCAAGAGTTGCAAATGTGCAATCGACACGCACGCGTCTGTCACGCTTACGTGTGGATGCCCTTTTTTTTTCATACACATGAGTAGAGTCAATTAAAGCACAAAATTGGTGGTAATGCATGCTAAAGGGGTCAAAAACATAAAAAATCTCATGCAACACTCAACCTTAAGCATTTCTTCAACATCTCAATTCAATCAAACCACTATCAATGGACTCCTCATGAGCAATTTTAACACAAAAATCAAGCAAAAAGCAATCATACTATGAACAAACACACAAGTCAAGCAATCACAAAAGCACAAAGACTCATAAAAGCTACGTACAATGAACTAGAAGCAAAGAACGATCATACCGTGGTGGGGTGTCTCCCACCTAGCACTTTTGTTTAACATCCTTAAGTTGGATGGTTATGAGCTCAAATCTCCTTGCCTTCGGGTGCATCCTCGAGAAGGAACACCTCAACCTCTTTGTTGCTTTTCATCTTTTCTCCATGGTATAGCTTTAGACGATGAACATTTACTTTGAAGATGTTGGGGCTTGAAGGGTGTCTTAGATGGTAGACCCCATATGGTTCGGCCTTCTCCACTCGATAAGGACCTTCCCACCTTGACCTTAACTTTTCGGGCATCAACCTCAACCTAGAGTTATAGAGGAGAACTAACTCTCCCGCTCTAAACTCTCTTCTTCTTATGTTTCTATTATGCACCGCTTTCATCTTCTCCTTGTAAAGCCTTGAATTCTCATAGGCTTCCAATCGAAGGTTCTCAAGCTCTACCAACTGTAGCTTCCTTTCAACTCCAACCCTAAATCCTGTGTTTAACTCTTTTAGGGCCCAATACGCTTTATGTTCTATCTCTACTAGGAGATGGCAAGCCTTCCCATAGACCAACCGGAATGGGCTCATACCAATTGGCGTTTTATACGCCGTCCGGTAAGCCCAAAGTACATCGCCGAGCTTAGAACTCCAATATTTCCTATGAGGCTTCACAACCTTTTCCAATATGCGCTTGATTTCACGGTTGGAGACCTCTGCTTGGCCATTTGTTTGGGGGTGATATGCTGTGGCTACCTTATGGATGATGCCATACTTCTTCATTAACCCTGCCATCCTTTTGTTACAAAAGTGCAAGCCTTGATCACTCACGATTGCTCGTGGCGATCCAGAGCGGGAAATAATGTTATTCCGAACAAAAGAAAGCACTACATTAGCATCATCGGTTTTAGTGGGGATTGCCTCCACCCACTTGGAAACATAGTCAACAGCAAGTAGGATATACATGAACCCATTAGAATTTGGAAAAGGCTCCATAAAGTCAATACCCCAAACATAAAAAATTTTACAAAACAACATTGTTTGTTGGGCATCTCATTCTTCTTAGAGATATTTCAAAACCTAAGGCATTATGAACAAGAGCTACAAAAGAGAGATGCATCTTTGAAAAGTGTAGGCCACCAAAAGCCACAATCCAAGACCTTCCGAGCCGTCCTTTGAGGACCAAAAAGGCCACCACCCTAGGAAAAGTGGCAAGCCTTCAAGATAGCTTGATGCTCGGATTGCGGTATGCACCTTCGAATTACTTGATCGGCACCGCATCTCCATAAGTATGGGTCATCCCATACATAATATTTGGATTCGCTTTTAAGCTTATCCTTTTGATGTTGAGAGAAATTGGGAGGAAAGGTGTGAGCAACCAAGTAATTGGCAATAGGAGCATACCAAGGGATAACTTCGGAGATTGCTAGCAAGCCCTCAAGAGGGAAGGTATCATTAATAGGAGTGGAATCGCCCTTTGTGTGCTCAAGGCGACTCAAGTGGTCCGCCACTAAGTTTTACGAACCACTCCTATCTTTGATTTCAAGGTCAAATTCTTGCAATAGCAACACCCATCGTATCAACCTTGGTTTGGATTTGGCTTTATAGGGCAGGAATAGCTTAGAGGACGGAAAGGAAGCATGCAAAAGTGGAAGAAACATAAGAAAACATTGTTTTGAGAAGCTAGCAGCGATGCGTATGCGTGACTGGCGCAGAGGACGAACAACGCGTACACATGACAAGGATTTTTGCGAAACGACGCGTACTCGTGGACGACTCGTACGCGTGACAAAGTGTCACGTGCTGCATTTTACAGAAAGTGCTGGGGGTGATTTCTGGGCTCCTTTTAGCCCAATTCCAAGCCCAAAAATACAGAATAGAGGCTACAGAGTGGGGAAATCATAGATCCAACAATTCATTATTCACACATTAGGTTTAAGATGTAGTTTTAAGATGACAAGGTTTTAGGTTTTTAGTTCTATTTTTTCTTCAATTCATAATTTTGTCTTGCTTTAATTTAGTTTCTTTTTTACCCTTAATTGTTCTCCTACTTTAGTTTATCTTCTCTTGCTGATTTATTTATGTTGCCAATTTAATTTATGAATTCTCATGTTACATTTAATTTCCCTTTTAATGCAATTTGAAGTATTTAATGTTTATTACTTCTTTTCTCATTTGTTGTTATTGATTCCTTGAAATTGGTTGCTTAGGTTTTATTATCTCTTATTAATTTCTATGTTTTTATGTTATGCCTCCCAAGTGTTTGATAAAATACTTGGTTGGGTTTTAAGTTAGATTTTCCTATTCCTAACTTGGATTGATTAATTGGAGACTCTTGAATTATCAAAGGTCTTTTATTGATTCGTATTTGAGGCTTGCTAGTTGGTTTAAGCTTCACTAAATCTAGTCTTTGATTAGGACTTGTGAACTTAAGTTAATTTTTCTCACGTGACTTTCCTTCATTGTTAGAGGTTGACTAAGTGAAAGAAAAAGGCAATTACTATCATAATTGATGATGATAATGAGGATAGGAATTTTAATTCTCAATACTTGTTAGGACTTTTGATGCCAGGGCATCTTGGCTAGTTTTACTAGTCATTTTTTGTATGCTTTAGGTTGGTTTCATGCATTTTCTTAGGAAATAAGCAAGTATTTGGTTGAAAATGCATTCATACCATGATTCAAGCAAACATTATGAATTTTGAATGATTTCATGAGAATTATGCATGAATTGAATGATAAAATGGATGATGCATAATCTCATGATTAAGAGCAAGACATTGATGCACTTTTTTTGATTGATTTTAGGTAACAAATAGCAGAGAAGAGCCACGTTAGTGGCTACGTTAGTGCCACTAACGTGGCCATTAACGTGGAAGAAAGGAAAGTTTGCAATGTCAGTAGTAAAGTTAACACCACTAACGTCTTCGAAGGTCATCTCAGCCCACGTTAGTTGTCCCGTTAGCACCACTAACATGGGCACTAAGGTGGAAGAGAGGAGAAGCCCCAACGTTAGTGGGAACGTTAACGGAATTAACTTTGAAGAAGGGGAGTATGGAAAGTTAGTGGCAACGTTAACGCCACTAACTTTAGTAAAGCAAAGGAAGACCCACGTTAATGGCCTTGTTAACGCCACTAACGTGGATCATTAACATGGGAAAGAGGGACAAGGAGCAGCGTTATTGGTAAAAGTGAGTGCCAATAACGCTAGCGAAGGGCTAAGAGGCTACATTAGTGGCCACGTTTGTGCCACTAACGTGGGCAAAATCTCACCCGGCAGCCTGACCATGCCTTTTTCAAACAAGGATAACTTGAGCCACAAAGCTCCAAATGAAGTGATTCTAGTGGCATTAGAAAGTAGGATTCCAGAGCTTTCCAAGAATATATGGCACTACATGATGGACACTAAATTTAAGGGAGAAAACCTGCCCCGAAAGTGCAAAGATGAACATGGTATCAACCTGTAGTAAGGCCAACTGACCTCTTCACCTTCCAAGATGTGTAACTCGAGCTGTAGAGCTCCAAATGATGCACTTCCAAAGGCATTGGAAATTAGACATCCAAGGTTTTTTAAAAATATATAATAGTATGGGGTGAAAATTAAGTTTGAGCTCCAAAACCTGGCAATATTAATCCCCTAAACGCTGACGTTATTGGCACTCACTTTTGCCAATAATGCCAGCGACTACGCCAGTGACCCTGTCCCCTTCAAGGAAGCATAACTTGAGTTATAGAGGTCCAATCAAGGTTATTCTAGTTGCGTTAGAAAGATGACATTCAGAGCTTTTCAATGATATATAATAGTCTATAGTGGGCATGAAATTGGAGTACAAACAAGAGGCATCTTTTAAGCCCCAAAAACACCAACTGGGTAGCAAGTGTGACGTTAGCCACATTAACTTCAATACTAACACCACACTTGTAGCGTTAGTGTGGCTAACGGTAGCACTAACGATTAGCACCTGGACCTCAACTTAATTTACTTCTCTTTCAAGGACCACCCAACCACAAGGAAGCAAGCCCACAAATGTCAACCAATGAAGGTCACAAGAAGCATCTAGAATAGGAATTTTCATTTAATTGTAATTTACTTTTAGTTTCATTTCATTTTGTAATTTAGGAGAGCCTATATAAAGTCCTTAGTTTTAACATTCAATTCATTAGGGGGATTGGAGGGAGGACGGTATTCTGGGGGCTGGACACACCAGAGAAGAGGGGTCTTCAGACTCCCTCCCCTCACACACTTATCCTTCTTTTTCTTTTCTTAGTAGGAGTTTAATTCTAGTTTGTACTTTTCATTTATGAACTTTGAAGTTTCAATTTCAGTTTTAATCTTCATCTTTATTTTTTTGCACTTTCTTTCTTTTCTGTTTTGGTAGAGCAATGAACAACTAACTCTTTTCATTGGGTTAGGGAGCTCTGTTGTAATTTGATGGATCAATAATAGTTTTCATTATTCTTCCGCTTTCTTTTCTCTTAATTTTACTAGAAATCCTTCGTTCTTCATCCAATTGGTTAGCTATCTTGGAAGAGAAGCTCTCCATAATTGGATCTCCTCGGAACCTTAGAAGAGGAATGACGAGATCATGCTAGAAATGCTTTCTCATACTGGACCAAATTGGGGTTTGGATGGATATAGTGACTTATAATCCTACCAACACTTTGATTTGGAAATGCATGTGGTATAATCAGTGACCATACTTTATCTCTTCCCATGAGCAATTAAATTAAGGAATTGGGCAATTGTTCAAGCTTAGAGAGATTGGGTTGCCAAGGAATTGGGATCCAATCACTTAAGATTGCCAAGGAGATCAATGAATGCATTGATTGAGGAAGAGATGAGAATGAACTTGATCCGGAGAATGCAACATCTCCTAAGCCCAATGAATCCCCCATTTCTGATCTTACCCATTCTCTTTAATTTCTTCCATTTACTTTTATGCTCATCTCCCCAAATCCCCATTTAAGATTCTGCAATTTACTTTCTGCAATTTATTTTCTGCCATTATTTCCAGCATTTACTTTTTCCGTTATTTACTTTCCCGCCATTTAATTTTCTGCAATTTCTCAACTCAATTTATGCTTAGCTCAACTAGAACATTCCTCTAATTAAAGTTGCTTGACCAATCAATCCCTGTGGGATTCGACCTCACTCTATTGTGAGTTTTTACTTGACGACAATTCGGTATACTTGCCGAGGGAAATTTTTTGAGAGACAAGTTTCCGTGCATCAACTTTTCTTAGTAGTTATTTTATTTCCTTGTTATTTACATTCCTTTTTCCACATTTCAAAAACCCAAAAAGATATAATCCCATAACTAATAGTAACATACTTCCCTGCAATTCCTTAAGAGACGACCCGAGGTTTAATACTGCGGTTAATTTTATTGGGTTTGCTTTAGTGACAAACAAATTAAATTTGATTGAGGTTTGATTGTCGGTTTAGATCTATACTTACAACGCGCTTATTTTTGTGAATTCTTTACCAACGACTTTTCCCCCATCAATGCAATTCAAGGTAAATCATAGTTTTTTGCTTAAGGTTTTGATGTGTTTACAATTAGAACAAAGGGGATTAAAAAGCTCAAAATTAGCTTACAAAGGTAGATATAAGGGTTAGGCTATATGGGTGAGTGAGTTTAATTCAAAGATGGCCTCAATCATGCTCAATGCATTCAAACATCAAACATTGGAAATAAAGAATCAAGCAAAACCAAGATCACAATCATAGATGGAGCATAGCACACAATGAACAAAATAATGGTTAAAATGTGTAACCACTCATTATAGGCTCAACAACTCACAAGGTTGTTTGTTCTATCTCTCTTCTATGTTCCACAAAAATTATTCAAACATGTTTAAAAAATAACTTTCCAAATCAATTCCATAGAGCACACTAAAAACAAACTTCTTGGAAATCCTTGTTGCTTTTTCACCAAAATTATTTTCTACATGTACGTATGTTGTGATGGATGCAATTTTCAAAATTTTCCTAGTTCTCTTCCTAATTTTCAACACGACAAAAACTAACATGAACAATTAGAACCGAAATTGAACTAGGTGCTATACTATTCACATCATCCAATCACAACTTCTATCTATAAAATATATACCGTGCAAAAGTAAAAATGCCAAATGCAATAACTAGAAATATATATATATATCAAAAGAAAAATACAATGCAACAGTCAAAAGCACTCTAAATATCTACAAGAAACATAATAAAAAAAATAAAGTGCAAAGTGTTTGAAAAATAAAGTTTACGCCCCAAAAATGGCGAATCCTCCCACACACTTAAGTGTTGCACGATCTTCCGTGCAAAAAAACAATCCGGGGAGAATGAAGCTTTAAAGCGCTCCACCTTCAGCTAGCGAATGCGGGGGGCTTGGGTTGCATGAAAATTGCCAAGTCCAATGCAGGGTCGGCATCTCCATATTCGGCGTCCTCCTCCTCTACCGGCTCCTTGCTTTTATGTCTCATTGATGAATCCATATTTGATGATAAATTTTGGTTTGATTTGAGTAGATTTCATCATATAAACCCACATTTATTCATCAAAATAGCATAGTTTGTGTTCTCTCACTAAATTGAGCTTAATTGTGAAAATATGCTATTTTGTGCTTAATTTAACCAATTTTATTCCTCTTTCATTCCATTCGATACCTTCATGTTTTTGATGAGTGATTTTAGGTATAATAGGTTGGAATGACTTGATGAGAGTGGAGGAGAAGCATGCAATAGGGAGAAAACATGAAGAAATCAAAGGAGGATCGTACAGCCATGTGTGCGTACGCACAAGAGGAAAATTCAGCACGTGTGCGTACGCACACATCTGTACGTATGCACAAATCAGTGCACGTGACTCACTTAAAGAAAAATGTTGGGAGCGATTTCTGGGGCTCCAAAGCCCAGTTTTGGACTTTTTAAAGCCGATTGAGTGCTATATCAAAGGGGCATCACTCTATGTCAAGTGGAGAGCAATTAGGATAGATTAGAAACATGCTTTAGGTCATATTCTAGAGAGAGAAGCTCTCCCTTCTCTCTAGAATTAGGGTAGATTAGGTTAGATCTCTCTTAGATTTAGGTTTAATTCTTGTTTTCATTTAGTTTTCCTTGCCATTTGTTGTTATTGCACCGTTGTTCTTTACTTCTATTTGTTATTTCCTTTCTTTTGTTCCTTTATGTTTATGACAGTTTGTTACTTTTAATTTTAATTAATACAATTTATGTTTCATGTTTTTTATTGTTTAATTTAGTTATTATTATTGTTTTCTTGCAATTGGTAGTAGTAGATTTTATTATTCCTTGTTATTTTAGCATGCTTCTCTTTTATACTTTCCAAGTGTTTGATAAAATGCTTGATTAGATTTTTGCCTAGTTTTTCACACTCTTTGTTGGAAAATTGGGTAATTAGGTGAACTTGAGTGGCGGATGTCCATTCTACATTGTGTGAGGATTGTTAATTGATTTGGTTTCCACTAATACTAAACCTTCCATTAATAGAGTTGGCTAGGACATGTGGATTGAGATCAATTATGCCCTTTTGACTAGTTCTCGATGTTAGAATTGACTAATTGGGATTAATTCTACACAATTACCATGTTTGTGGTCCATAACTAGGATAGGAAGCCTTAATTCCCCAATTCTTGCCAAGAGCCCTTTTGCCATTTACTTTCCATTTTTATTCCTTTTACTTGCATCCCATTTAATTACTTGCCATTTTAATTTCTTGCCTCTTATAATCAAAAACCCAAATTCCCCCATAGCCAATAATAGAGCATTTCATTGCAACTCCTAGGAAAGATGTCCCGGGACTTAAAAACTCCCGGTTATTTTGTATTGATTGTGATACCTTTAGATTAAAATTTGATTGAGAGGATCCATTGCCGGTTCGGACTATACTTGCAACGGAAGAAATTCTATTTTTCGAATTGGCATAAATCCTAACTCATCAAATTTTTTGGCACCGTTACCGGGGACTTGCAATGGTGTTATATTATTGGCTATTGTGAATATGTTAATATGTGAATATCTTGATTTTTGTTTGTTTTCTTGATTTTATTTATATAGAAGGTTAATTTTGGGACCTCATAGCTTGTTGGAAACTCCATCAAAGCTTGGTGCAATCAATTGAGAATTTTGGAGATTCAAGCATTGTTGGAAGCTCCAAGATGAATATGAGCACAAATTTCCTTGATTAGAGCTTTCCATAAGTCCAACTTAAGGACAATAAACTAAAGTGCCAGGTGGGAGACACCCCACCATACAACCCGAGCCCCAGTGCCCACAAGCTGAAGGTGGAGCTTCATAGCTCTTCACCCCTGGATTGAGTGCATGCATGGAGGACTGTGAAATGTTTAAGTGTGGGGGAAGATCCGCAATTTTTGCGGCGTAAATTTTCTCTTCCTAAACACTTTGCATCATTTTCTTAGTTTTGATAGTTATGTTTTTGTGAATATTTGTTTATTATTTCATTGAGTTGCACTTTGCTTAGTTTGCATATATAAATCTTAGCTTGTTTATAGTTTATTTTTGGTAAATATTTTCATTTGCATGTTGCCTAGTATAGGAAATAAGTTTGGCAAAACAACAAAGATTTTTCAAGAAATCTCTTTTAGGGCATTCCATTGATTAGATTTCAAAACTTGTTTTTCGACTTGCTTGAATTATTTTCTTATGGAACATAGAAAAGAGCTGGAAGAAAACACCTAGTGAGATTTGAGCTTTAATGGTGTGGTTGCACATTTACAACCACAAAATTTTGTTCTTGTGTGTTATACTCCTTTATGATTGTAATCTTAGATTTGCTTGAATCTTTATGTCCTATATTTGATGTTTTAAATGCATTTAGTATGATTGAGGCCATTTTTGAAATTGAACTCACTAAACCATATGCCCAACCCTTACATCTACCTTTGTAAGCCACTTTTGAGCCTTTAATTCCCCTTTGTTCTAATTTTAAGCACATCATTTGCCCTAAGCAAAAAACCATTAATGTCCATTAATTGTATCTTTGATTAGCTTGAGTTGAGTAGTATGTGTTATTCAAGTGTGGGGGAAGATTTGTGAGACACATTGGTAGTTAGTTTACTTTGGGTGTTCATTGAGAAAATTTGGAAAAATGGGTAATCACTCATGTATTCATTACTTAAAACATATACATCTCTTTTTTATGACAAAAGAAAAATTTTGGTGTACATACTTTTTGAAAAAAAAAAGAGAAAAAGAAAAAAGGAATGAATGATAACAATAATGTTAAATAAAAGAATGCATATGTGGTTGAATTAGAAAGAAGAATGCAAGAGTGAATGAGAAAAAGTGGTGATGGGAAGTTAGGTTGTTCTCTTTTGTGTACATAGGTTGATATAGGATTAGGTGGGATACTTGAGCTAATCAAAGATCCAATCTATTAACCCACTTAACCATATTAATCCTACCTTAACCCTTGCTCCATTACAACCATCCAAAGACCTCATGATATTTGTGTTCATGCATCAAGTATTTGTTGATTGTTAGATGACTAGAAAATCATAGAAAACATGAATAAAGGAGAATTTAGTGATTAAGCCCTAAACATTGAGCGACTAGAGTGTATACACATCCGGTGAGGGGTTCGATCACTCATTTCTATGATTCCTTCTCTTATCTTGTGTTTTCTTGCAAGTTGTTAAAATAAATCTTTGAAAACTTCAAATCAAATCTTTGGACATTGGTCATATTGCTAGATTTTCTTGCCTTGGCCCTATTGATCTATTTTGGATTGATTGGAATTCTTTTGTTTGTTTTTGCCAAACTCCATAGGAAACCCTAGTATAGATATAGGTAGATAGCATTTAGCATATTTGCATGCATGTAGGTAGTTGCATTGAATAAATTGCTTGCCCTTTTACCCTTTTCCCTTGATTGTGATTGGCATGAGGACATGCTATTATTTAAGTGTGGGGGAATTGATGAATCCATATTTGATAATAAATTTTGGTTAGATTTGAGTGGATTTCATCATATAAACCCACATTTATTCATCCAAATAGCATACTTTTGTGTTCTCTCCCTAAATTGAGCTTAATTGTGAAAACATGCTATTTTTTGCTTAACTTAACCAATTTTATTCCACTTTTATTCTATTCGATGCTTTGATATTTTTGATGAGTGATTTCAGGTATAATAGGTTGGAATGGCTTGATGGAAGTGGATGAGAAGCATGCAATAGGGAGAAAAGATGAAGAAATCAAAGGAGGAGCACACAGTCATGTGTGCGTATGCACAAGAGAAAAATTCAGCACGTGTGTGTACGGACACATCTGTGCATACGCACGAATCAGCGCATGTGACTCACTTAAAGGAAAACGCTGGAGGTGATTTCTAGGTCTCTAGAGCCCAGTTTTGGACTTTCTGAACCTGATTGAGAGCTATATCAAAGGGGCATCACTCCATGTCAAGTGGAGAGCAATTAGGGTAGATTAGAAACATGCTTTAAGTCATATTCTAGAGAGAGAAGCTCTCTCTTTTCTCTAGAATTAGGGTAGATTAGGTTAGATCTCTCTTAGATTTAGGTTTAATTCTTGTTTTCATTTAGTTTTCCTTCCCATTTATTATTATTGCACCTTTGTTCTTTACTTCTATTTGTTATTTCCCTTCTTTTGTTCCTTTATGTTTATGACACTTTGTTACTTTTAATTTTAAATAATGCAATTCATGTTTCATGTTTCTTATTGTTTAATTTAGTTACTATTATTGTTTTCTTGCAATTGGTAGCAGTAGATTTTATTATTCCTTGTTCTTTTTACCATGCTTCTCTTTTATACCTTCCAAGTGTTTGATAAAATGTTTGATTGGATTTTTGCCTAGTTTTTCACACTCTTGGTTGGGAATTGGGTAATTAGGTGAACTTGAGTGGTAGATGTCCATTCTACATTCTGTGAAGATTGTTAGTTGATTTAGTTTCCACTAACACAATGCCTTCCATTAATAGAGTTGGCTAGGACTTGTGGATTGTGATCAATTATGCCCTTTTGACTAGTTCTCGATGTTAGGATTAACTAATTGGGATTATTTCTACACAATTATCATGTTTGTGATCCATAACTAGGATAAGAAGCCTTAATTCCCCAATTCTTTCCAAGAGCCCTTTTTGCCATTTACTTTCCATTTTCTTTGCTTTTACTTGCTTTCCATTTAATTACTTGCCATTTTAATTTCTTGCCTCTTATAATCAAAACCCCCACATCCCCCCATAGCCAATAACAGAGTATTTCATTGCAACTCCTAGGGAAGACGACCCGGGACTTAAAAACTCTCGGTTATTTTGTATTGATTGAGACACCTTTAGATTAAAATTTGATTGAGAGGATCCATTGCCGGTTCAGATTATACTTGCAACGGAAGAAATTCTATTTTCCAAATGGCATAAATTCTAACTCATCACTCATCCTAAAAAAGAATGAATAAAGTATAATTAGGAATCATAGGGCAAGTAGCACAAAAAGGTAAAGGAGGGAGTAAATACATTGTATGCTTGGAGCAAAAAGAAAACAAACAAGCTTTTAATGGAGGAAGTTTGCATAGTGGTGTGGTATGATAAAAAGATGAGTCATGTGTGTATTCCAATTATGCGCGCAGTTAGAATACACACAACGGCCGGTTAAAATGGCATCCACACAATCAAAAAGTAAGCATGAGTTCCTCGATTAAATGTCCTAAGATGCAAGCAATAAATGAGCATCAATTAAACACAAGCAAGCTTAGGCAATTACAACAAGAGTGAATTGAATTTATGAGATATTGGATATTGAAATTGTGCAAGTGAAAGTCCAAAATTGATGTAAAAAAGCACAACAAATAATAACCAATGCAATAATGAAAAAAGGCTACTTATTCATCCGTAGGAATATTGAAATAATCACATGTATAAAGTGCTTATTACAAAAAGTGAAAAGTCTTGATAAGAATCAAGTCAAGTCAACTCAAAAAATGAAAAGCATTAACAAGGAACAAATACCTTGTTATATGATTATATTGACTTAAAAACCATGATGAACGAGCAGTTCAATTCAATTCACTAAATTTAATATGTACTTGTTAAAAAGTGCACCAAAAAGAAATCAAATGTCAATGTCCAATTTGGTGCTAGCAACTCAAGATAATGAACAAGTACTTTCTTGAAATTCCAATCCAAGATAGCATTATAATCATGCAAAAGTGCACTATTCTTGATTAGAATGCCAAACAAGGATATAGTCCAACACATGTGGTAGATAAAACACACGCATTAATCCAAAAGTTCATTCAGACATTATGTCAAACACATAGAGTACAGTGCATATATTCATCAATTCAATCCAAAATTCAAACATCAACAACCCACAGATAAAAAATTGAACACTTGCAATTCAACAAACAAATAATTAAGTAAATCTTAACCTAGATTGCCAAAGTTAATTAACAAAAATGAAAATTAAGCAAGCAATAAACAAAACAAGGAGGAGTAAAAAGAGAAGAAGAAGAAGAAGAAAGAAGAAGAAAGAAGAGGAAAAGAGAGGAAGAAGAGGAGTGGCGGCAGTGGTAGTCGCCGGAAGAAGGGTTGGGTGGGGTAGGATGGGTGAAGGTGGAAGAAAGAAAGGGGTTGGGGAGTGTAAGGCGCGACAGGGCAGCATTCAAATTACTGCCTAGAACGCGACCTGTGCCTGCGCACAAGGTAGTATGCGCTCGCACAAAAGGGAAAAACAAAGGGGATGCGAACGCACAGGGTGTGCGAGCGCTTCTGGCAGGAAGGGAGTTACTATGTGTGCGTACGCACGGAGCAGTGCGCACACACAGAAGACTTTTTATTTTTTGAACAGGGCAAAATGACCACGTGTGCATACGCACAAGGAGGCGTGCGTACGCACAAAATGAAAATGTGCTGGGGTGCGCTTGCACAGGGTGTGTGAGCGCTGTGAACAGAGTGTGTGACAACAAGTGTGCGTGCGCACAAGGCTATGCGCACGCACAGGTGGTGAAAACTGAGGGATGTGTGTGTACGCACAAAGCTGTGCGCACGCACAATACTCTGTTTCTACAACATTTTTGATGCCTCTAAGGCACCACCCATGATATCAATCAACGGTTTTCAACTCCAAAACATATCACTCTTCAAAAACACAGGATCAAACATAAAATGCAACTAATTTGAGCCTAAAATCCAATCAAACTAAACTAATCAAAGAGACAAAATTCAATAAGCAAACGGCTAAAAGAAGAGAAAGGTTGGAAGGATATTACCATGGTGGGGTGTCTCCCACCTAGCACTTTGGTTTAAAGTCCTCAAGTTGGACATTTGGATGGAGCTCACATCAAGGATACTTGTGCTTCCATCCATCCTTGAGTTGCGAACCATGCTTGCTCTTCCAAAATCCTCTGGGATCCCAAATGAAGTACATTAAACTCTCAAGCAAACTTAAGCAAGCAATTGGGACCCAAAATTGTTGATAATTGGAACTTATACCGGGATCCAATACTTTAGTTTCTCTATCATCTTCTTGTTGATTCTTGCTCTTGCACTTGGATGAACAACCTTTTGAATCACCTTTGAAGCACCCAATTAAACCTTGTGATCCTCCCAATTGAGCCTTGCACCACTTATACATTGAACTCCTTTGGCAACCAACACCCTTTTCTTCATTGTTGAACACCCTAAGAACGATCTTAAGTTGATGATCCATTTCCAAGATAGCAATTTGATGTGGACCTATGAAACTCATGGAGGATATTGTCACCCACTCACGTTGCCCTTGGATTGGAGTAACCCTATTGGACTCTTGTATGAACGCCTCTACTTCTTGGGTGATCACCTCTTCCTCACTATCCTTTTCAAGCTCTTCCCTATCTCTCTCAAACTCAAGAGGGGAAGGTTCCTCAAGATCATTAAGGAAATTGACCAAGGTGGACAAAAAATCATTGATGATGCAATCCACTTCTTGATCAAACTCCCTCAATTCTCTATTTACCTCTTGCGGTTCAATTACTTTACCTTCCTCCTTTTGTGTCTCAAGCTTCAATTCCACTCCTTCTATTTGAGACTCCATGTTTTCCTCCTTACTACACTCCTTAGTTGATCCACCACATTCCTCAAGGGGAATGTCTTGATTGCTTGAGTGTAGTAGGGCTAAGCGGTTCACCGCTTCGGCTATAGCTTCCATGAACTCCCCTTGCTACCTTCGGAACCCTTCTTGCTCTTGGAAGGATGCTTGAAGGTCTTGTTGTTTTTAGGGCAAGGGATGGAGAACTTCATCTTTGGGTGAAAAGAAAGGTCCAATGGTTGGGAGAAAGATTGTATAGTTGGAAGGTGTGTCATGTGGGTGAGGGTATTGAGGTGGTGTTAAGGAGGTGAGGGTTCATACGGTTGGTAGCAAGGTATATAAGTATTTTGATTCCATGGAGGTGGATGGTGTGGTGTTTGAAGGTTTGGTGGTTGAGGGTTGTGTAGGGGGTATTGTTCATATCTTTGGGTTTGCTATGCACATAGAAAGGGTTTGGCTCGTTGTAATATAAAGGAGGTTGCTCCTTCCTCATTTGATTCTCCCACTCCATGAAGTAATCCCAATTTAAAGTCATCATATCCTACAATACAATCACAACCAAGCTCCAAGCAACAAGGGTGATAGCTCATAAAAAAGTAGAAAATAAAAGCGAAAGACATTAGTAAACAATAAAAGCAAACACCTAAGTATTAATAAAAACAACCAAATAACCAAAAAGCAAGATATTTACACTATTGACATATTTACGACAACCTAAGATATAACACCAATTGCATCCCCGGCAATGGTGCCAAAAACTTGATAGAAATGGATTTTGTACTGGTTTGGATTTTTCCACTTAAAATAATAACTTCCATTGCAAGTATAGACCAAACCGACAACTAACTCCCAATCAACCAAAGTTTTGTTTTTTAAATACAAAATATAAACCGAGAGTAATTCAACCTCGGGTCGTTCTCCCAAGGAATGCAATTGAAGTGTCACACTTTCGGTTGTGAGGTAAAGGGGTTTTAAAATCAAAGAATGAAAGATTAAAAGAACTAAGAAATAAAAGAACTAAAATATGATCAAAATTGAAATTAATGCAATTAAAAAGGAGATAAGATCAAAACTTAGTGAAAATGCTAGAAATGCATAAAGAGCCTTGACTTGGGAATGAGGATCCAAGGAATCCTATCATCGTCATAACCACAACTATGGCAACTATGATGAGTCAATCTCACTTCATCTACACCTAACATCGAGGAGTAAGTCAAGCAAGCATAATTGACCTTAATCCATAAGTCCTAGCTAACTTACAAAATTAATTGGTAAAAAGCTAGCGTTAATGGAAACAAGAGTCAACTAACTACCAAAGAATTGCTACTAAATATCGGACATTATGACTCTAGTATCCTAGGAACTCATTTCCCAAGCCAACGTGTGAAAATCTATTCAAAATCTATAATTGGAATTTTCACAAACACCCTGTAGGCATAAAAGTAAAACATGGAAAAATTGTAAGGGAAAATGAAAACTATAACCAAACTATTCACAAAATCAACTGTAAATATTCAGTTAAGCAAATATAGAGTATAAAACATTAAATGCATCAATCAAAACTTCAAGAAACCAAAATTGCATATATAAACAAAGTAACTTGAACCAAAAGAAAATGAGAGTAAATGTGATGTAATTAAAGAGAAATTAAAGAGTACTTACAAAATAGTTGATCAACCCAAGATGAAAACTTGAAACGATAAAATGCTACAATGGAAATTTAATAAAACCCTAAGAGAGAAATTCTATCTACACTACTCCTACTCCTAATTATGTTCTAAGACTATCTAAGAGAGCTCCCCTTGATATGTGATGTTCACCCCTTCATATAGCACTCAATTTGGCTTCAGCAACTCCAAAAATTGGGCCAAGAAAGTCCCAATTCGCGAGCCACGTGAATTTTTATTGAAGTCACGCGTAGGGACTGTGCATACGCACTGATGTGTGCATACGCACACTTGCTGATTTTTCACCTGTACGTACGCACAGCGTTGTGCATAGGCACACTTGCTGATTTCTGTACTTGTGCGTAGGCACAGAGTTGTGCATGGGCACATGTGCTGATTTTGACCCTTGTGCGTAGGCACAGAAAGTGTGCGTGGGCACACTCTGAAATGCTTTTCTCCTTTGTTTTCTTCATGTTTTCTCCCAATTGAATGCTTCTCTTCCTCCTTTATCAAGCCATTCCAACCTATTACACATGAAATCACTCAACAAACATATCACTGCATCGAATAGAATAAAAGTGGAATTAATTTGCTCAATTTAAGCACAAAAACGCATGTTTCACATTTAGGTTCAATTTAGGGATCAAACACAAAAGTATGATATTTTAATGAATACGTGTGAGTTTCTATGATGAAATCTATCCAATTCAAGGCAAAAATCATCATCAAATATGGACTTATCAGCCATCCTATGTTTCAAGGCTTCCTCTTTAATCCGGGCTTTTTCTCGGACTTCGGGGAGGAGGTCAAGCTCTTCCCTTTGCGCTTGGGGATTGACTCCTTTGTTGTAGAATATAACCCTAGGTGATCATTTATATACTTCTATAGGAATCATTGCCTTCATACCATAGGCAAGTGGAAAGGATGATTTTCCCGATGTGGAGTGTGGGGTAGTCCTATATGCCCACAACACTTGAGGGAGTTCGTCAGCCCAAGCTCCCTTTGCATCTTGTAATCTGTGTTTTAGCCCAGCCAATATGACTTTGTTTGCTACTTCGGCTTGTCCATTGGCCTGAGGGTGTTCTACCGAGGTGAACTGATGCTTTATCTTTAGATCGGCCACTAAGTTCATGAAACTTGAGTCAGTAAATTTGAGTTCTGTTGTCTGTGGTGATGGAGTGGGGAGCTCCAAACCTCATGACAATGTTTTTGTATAAGAACTTTCGACTTCTTTGAGCAGTGATAGTGGCTAAGGACTCTACCTCAATCCACTTAGTGAAGTAGTCGACCCCTACTATGAGGTATTTGACTTGGCCTGATGCTTGTGAGAATGGTCCAAGTAGATCAAGTTCCCATTTTGCAAATGGATAAGGTGAGTGATAAATTCACATTTCATGGTATTTATTTGCTCTAATTGGGTGGATTTTATCAACTTTTCCTACACTTATTCAATGAAATAGCATGGTTTTATAAATTCTCCATAAATTGTGCTCAAAAGTGAAAACATGCTTTTTAGGACATTATTTGCTAGATTTTATCCACTTTAATTTCATTTGATGCCTTGATCTGTTTGTTGAGTGATTTCAGGCTTACAAGGCTAATATGGATTGAATAAGTGAAGAAAAAGCATGCAAAGGTGGAGAAATCATGAAGAAATGGAGTTTGGAGCAAATCAGCAAGTGTGTGTACGCATACAACGCACAGGTGGAAGCGTGCATTCATGCGTACACACAACCCTTTGTGCATATGCACAAGTGAAAAAATCATAAAGTGTGCGTATGCACACGTCTGTGCGTACTGATGAGCGGATAATTTATACGCTTTTTGACATTGTTTTTAGTATGTTTTTAGTAGGATCTAGTTACTTTTAGGGATGTTTTTAATAGATTTTGTGTTAAATTCACATTTCTGGACTTTACTATGAGTTTGTGTGTTTTTCTGTGATTTCAGGTATTCTCTGGCTGAAATTGAGGGACTTGAGCAGAAATCAGATTCAGAGGTTGAAAAAGGACTGCTGAGGCTGTTGGATTCTGACCTCCCTGCACTCAAAGTGGATTTTCGGGAGCTACAGAACTCGAAATGGCGCGCTTCCAATTGCGTTGGAAAGTAGACATCCAGGGCTTTCCAGCAATATATAATAGTCCATACTTTCGCCAAGAATTGACGACTTAAACTGGCGTTCAACGCCAGCCTTCTGCCCAAATCTGGAGTCCAGCGCCAGAAAAGGATCCAGAACCAGAGTTGAACGCCCAAACTGGCACAGAAACTGGCGTTCAACTCCACAAATGGCCTCTGCACGTGCAACACTCAGGCTCAGCCCAAACATACACCAAGTGGGCCCAGGAAGTAGATTTATGCATCAATTACTTACTCATGTAAACCCTAGTGACTAGTTTATTATAAATAGGACCTCTTACTATTGTATGAGGCATCTTTGGACGCCTGGTTCTTAGATCAGAGGGGCTGGCCATCTCGGCCATGCCTGGACCTTCACTTATATATTTTCATACGGTAGAGTTTCTACACTCCATAGATTAAGGTGTGGAGCTCTGCTGTTCCTCAAAGATTAATGCAAAGTACTACTGTTTTCTATTCAATTCTTCTTATTTCGCTTCTAAGATATCCATTCGCACCCAAGAACGTGATGAAGGTGATGATTATGTGTGACGCTCATCATCCTTCTCCTTTATGAACGCGTGCCTGACAAGCACTTCTGTTCTACATGAATTAAGCTAGAATGAGTATCTCTTAGATCTCCTAACCAGAATCTTCGTGGCGTAAGCTAGAATGATGGCGGCATTCAAGAGAATCCGGAAAGTCTAAACCTTGTCTGTGGTATTCCGAGTAGGATTCAATGATTGAATGACTGTGACGAGCTCCTAACTCGCGATTGCAGGGCGTTAGTGACAGACGCAAAAGGATAGTAAATCCTATTCCAGCATGATCGAGAACCAACAGATGAATAGCCGTGCCGTGACAGGGTGCGTGAGCATATTATTCACTGAGAGGATAAGATGAAGCCATTGACAAGGGTGATGCCTCCAGACGATTAGCCGTGCCGTGACAGGGCATTGGATCATTTTCCCGTGAGATGACCGAAAGTAGCCATTGACAGTGGTGATGTATCACATAAAGCCAGCCATGGAAAGGAGTAAGACTGATTGGATGAAGATAGCAGGAAAGCAGAGGTCCAGAGGAACGAAAAGCATCTCCATTCGCTTATCTGAAATTCCTGCCAATGAATCTACATAAGTATCTCTATCCCTTTTATTGTTTATTTTAATCTAATAAAGTATCATGTTTAAATCCGCCTGACTGAGATTTGCAAGGTGACCATAGCTTGCTTCATACCAACAATCTCCGTGGGATTCGACCCTTACTCACGTAAGGTATTACTTGGACGACCCAGTGCACTTGCTGGTTAGTTGTATCGAAGTTGTGACAATCATGAATTAAGATCAGAGCACCAAGCTTTGAAGCCATTACCAGGATTTGTTCGAGCCTGGAGATCACAATTTCTTGCACCACGTACGTACAGGTGCCAACACGTTACCTCATTAATGCAATTCGCTGGCTGCGAATTTTGGGCCCACAAAACCCAATCCAACTCATTTCTGAAGCTATTTCAACCTTAATCCAAGAAGAGGCAAGGGGGGAGCATTTAGTTTTAGGTTTTATCATGTTTTTAGAGTAGTTTTCTAGAGAGAGAAGCTCTCCCTTCTCTCTAGAATTTAGGTTTTCTTAGTTAATTTCTCTTTAATTTCAGTCTTTAATTCTTACTTTAATGTAGTTTCATTTTTGTTTTCATGCTCTTTTGTCTTGATCTTCTTTATTTCTCTTGTTATTTCCTTTATTTTGTCATTTTTATGTTATGAACACTTTTGTTGACTTTAATTTCTTTTAATACAAATTTATGTTTCCATGTTATTATTGCTTTCTTTAGTTGTTATTATTATTTTCTTCCATTTGGTAGCTTTAGATTTTATCATTATTGCAATTTAATATGCTTTTATTTTCATATACTCCAAGTGTTTGATAAAAATACTTGGCTTAGTTTTAATGTAGCTTTTCCCCACTCTTGGCTTGGAATTGAGGGCTTTGGGGACCTTGAGTCATTGATGTCCATTCTTACTTGATATATTAGAGTAGTTAGTTGATTTGGTTTCCACTAACTCTAAGTCCTTCATTAATAGAGTTGACTAGGACTTGTGGATTGAAATCAATTATACCTATTTGACTTATCCTCGATGTTAGGGTTGACTAAGTAGGATTAACTCTTCATAATCATCATATGTTTGTGGTCAATGGCTAGGATAGGTATCCTTGACTCTCCACCCTTGCCAAGATGTTCCTTTGCATTTGAATTTTCCTTTCCTTGCTTTACTTGCTTTGACTTTTAATTTCTTGCATAATTATTTAATTTCTTTCTATTTACATTCTTGTCTCTTGCAATCTCAACCTCCTTTTTCCCTCCATAGCCAATAATTGGGCATTTCAATTGCAACTCCTAGGAAAAATGACCTGGGAGCTTAAAAACTCTTGGTTATTTGTGTTGATTGTGACATCTTTGATTTAAACTTTGATAGAGAGTTAATTGTTGATCTAGACTATGCTTGCAATGAGATTCTATATTTTTGTGAAATTCTAAACCAACGTTAATTCTCTCTATCAAGTTTTTGACGCTGTTGCCGGGGAGTTACAATGGTGTTATGTTGTTGGCTATTGTGCATATGTCCATATTGTGAATAGCTTATTTTTGGTTGATTAGTTGCTTTCTTTTGCTAGTTGTTAGGAGTTTGTTTTAGTTTCTCTTAGTAGCTTTTATTTTTATTTCCTCCTTTCTCTATGAATTCTCACCCTTTTGGCTTGGAGTTAGGTTGTTATGATGTTGTAGGAAATGCGAACCTCAATGATGGAATGCATCATGAATTGTGGGATCAATTGAGTGGGGAGCCATATGCCTTTGGGCAACCCTTTTGGCAAGAACCACCTCCACATCCTCATAGTTACTATCCACCCCTTGATGTATACCAATACCAATCAAACCCTCAACACTATGATCACCCTTACTCACAAGCATCATCA
This sequence comes from Arachis ipaensis, assembly GCF_059453495.1. NCBI lineage: Eukaryota > Viridiplantae > Streptophyta > Magnoliopsida > Fabales > Fabaceae > Arachis > Arachis ipaensis. The sequence continues at coordinate 89,254,678 of NC_142444.1, forward strand.
CACTATTACCAAACACTTCCACATGAACCTAACCTATACCTACCATACCATCAACCTTATGTACCTCATGAACAACCTTATGAACCACACTTAGAACCACAACAATTCCAACACTAATACCACATACCACCTCAACACTCTCATCAATACCAACCACCTTCCACATATGAAAACCCTCTCCCACATGATGAACTTTCTTTTCCCCTACAACCTTCAATGGAGGAAGCATTCCAATTCTTCCTTCAAAAGCAAGAAGAGTACCAAAAGAGGCAAGACAACATCATGGCTACCTTAGCCGGAGCCCTATCCCTCTTAGCTTCACTACACTCTTCCAACAATTCAAGCACCTCCATAAATGAAAGTGAAGAACCAACTCCAATTGAAGTATGTAGATTGGAGGAGAGCTTGGAACTACAAGGAAAAGAAGAGGAATTGAGGCATGAGTTGCAAGTGGAAAAGGTTGAATTCAAAGAATTAGAAGAAGGGGTTAAAGAATTTGAAGAGGTGGAGATCATACAAGAAGAGAAAGAGTTCCATTGCCAAAGCTATCGGAAGTCTCTTCTCCTAAGCCACTATCACCTCCTTCTTTTAAGTGGGTAACATCATTAACCTTGAGCTTCATTATTCCACTTGAATATGGTTTGAATGAAATAATTGTCAACTTAGGAATATTTGTGGATTGGACAATAAAGGAAAATTAGGTAGTGGTTGGAAATATGATAGGTTCATAGAAGTTGAGTCTTTGAAGTTTTGCTTTAATGGTTGGTGTAATTCTCAAGTAAGTAGATCTTAGAGGATGTTTGAATACTTGAGTGAGAGTTCTAGATGCTTGCCACCCGGATAGAATCATGAGGATCAACAAGAAGATCGGGTGCGCATGATTTGGGATCCTAGAGGCCATTGGAGATGCAAACATTAGTGGAGATTCAAGGAAGAATTCAAGCACAAGCCATCATAGCCAAGGCTCTCCCAATTGTCCAACTTTAGGACAATAAATGAAAGTGCTAGTTGGGAGACACCTGACCATGGTAACACCTTTCTAACCTTCTCTTTGTATATAGTTTTAATTCATTACATTTTATTTCTTGTAGATAGCTTATGTTTAGTTTAATTTCAAGCATAGTTAGGTTAAATTTTAGTTTGGATAATAGTAGTTGTACAATGTTGGATGTTTTGGGGTTAGAACCCTTTTGTTGAGCTCAAGTTTGGTGCCTCAGAGCTCAAAAAAATTTTACAAAAATAGAGCATGTGCGCACGCACAACCCTGTGCGCACGCACAACCCTGTGCGCACGCACACATCCCCCAATTTCTGCATCTGTGCGCACGCACCCAGCTATGCGTACGCACACCCCTATGTACAACCCCTGTTCAGAGCGTTCGCATGCCTGGTGCATCTGCATTCCCCTACCTTTTTCCTTTTGTGCGTACGCACGGACCTGTGTGTGGATGCACAGATGTCGAATTTTGACGTTTCATTTTCCTAAAAAAAAAACCCATCGTGCGTATGCACACACCAATTTTCACCTCCTGCCCAGAGCGCTCGCACACTTAGGTGCATGCGCACACCCCCATTTTACACCTTTTGTGCATTTGCATGGACCTGTGTGCGTACGCACAACCCTATTTTCACACCTCCATACTTCCCTTTTTCTCTTATCTCTATTTCTTTTCTTCTTTTTTCTTTCCCTCCCCAACCGTCATCCATCACTATCATTCACCACCCACCATACTCACCTCTAGTTAGTTAGTTAGTTAGTTAGCTAGTTAGATAGTTAATTAGTTAGTTATTTAGTTAGTTAGTTTAATTTTCTGTTTTGGTACTAGGTATTGGATGATTGAGTTGATTTGTTGACTCTGTTGAGATATTGCTGCTGAATTATGGTTGCTATTTATAGTTGGATATCTTTATTGTGGTCATACTTTGTTACTTGGTTGAATTTTGAATGATAGACTTTTATACATACCAAGTGCTTATGATATTACCTTCATGAATCTTGTTGGATTTATAAATTGCATGTTGTAGCTAGCCACCATGTAATTTGATTTTATTATCTATTATTAGGAAATTGTATGTAGTTGATGCATGTTTTTTAGGTGATACTTGTTATGATTGATTTTTATTTAAGTCACCTAGTTGATGCATTAAAATTAAGGAATTGTGAAATTGAATCATAAGTATACCTAGTGACATTTTTTTGATCTTTTTAAGCTTTGTAGACTATGCTTGCCATGTGTTCCACTTCGTGTCAATTAGGTATTGCAAACAAACTTTCTTCTATAATCCTTTCACAATTGTTTTATACTTGCTTGAATACTTTCATGCTCCTTTATTACTTGTTTGTTTATCTTAACCTACAAGTTTTCTTTAAAAGTATTTCATGCACACTAGAATGAGTGAAGTGCATGTTCTTTTGTGTAATTGTGACATAACTTTCCATGCTAGTGTGTGTGTTCTAAACCGCGCAACATAGAATTCACACACTTGTTTCATTCATGTCACAAACCTACTCACTCACTCATTTTTGTGATTCATCACCTCATTCCGACAATCTATGCTTCTTTGTTTTTGCATTTACTCGTCTTACGGTGTTGTTTTCTATTTTTCATGAATGATTCATCGTAAAAAATAAGGGAAGAGGGAGAAAGATTACACAGTAGCCAAATGATCCACCAGCTAAAGGTGGCAATCCGAAGTCGCCATACCCCCCTTTCTCGTCTTTGGATGCACCGTGGACGGTGCAAACCCTTAAGTGTGGGGAGGTCGTCACCGATCGACAATCTTGGGTGACAAATTCTAATTCCAAACACTTGCACATTTTTTTCCTTAGTTTGTATATATTTTAGAGCTTTAATTGCATTTTTTCCTAGTTTATTGCATCTTCGTACATATACATAATAAGCTTAGTTAAAAGAATGAAATTTTCCAAGAAAACTTTCCATTATATAGGGCATTAACATCCAAATTGATTTGAGTTGGTATTTGTTTTATTGAAACTTGCTTGAAATATATTGTGAAACATGTTTTTGACCTAAGAACACATAAGCATGTGAGTTTTGAGCCTAATTTTGTGGTCGTATCACATAACCACTATGTTCATTCTTGTATGTGTTATTCTCTTTTTATGATTGCAATCTTTGATTTGTTTGATTCTTTATGTCCATTGCTTGATGTATATATGATGCACGGAAAACTTGTCTCGCAACAAATTTCCTTCGGCAAGTGTACCGAATTTGTTGTCAAGTAAAAACTCACAATAGAGTGAGGTCGAATCCCACCAGGATTGATTGATCAAGCAACTTTAATTAAAGGAATGTTCTAGTTGAGCGAATCAGAATTTGAGTTGAAAATTGCAGAAAATTAAATGGCGAGAAAGTAAATAACAGAAAAGTAAATGCTAGAAAAAGAGCTGAATGTAAATGACGGAAAGTAAATTGCAGAATCTTAAATGGGGATGGGTAATTGCTCATAAAAATAAATGACAGAAATTAAAGAGAATGGGTAAGATCAGAAATGGGGAGTTCATTGGGCTTAGGAGATGTTGAATTCTCCGGATCAATTTCATTTTCATCTCTTCCTCAATCAATGCACTCATTGATCTCCTTGGCAATCTTAAGTGATTGAATTACAATTTCTTGTAATTCAATCTCTCAAATCTTGATCAATAGCCAATTCCTTGGTCAATTGCTCATGAGAAGAGATGAAGTATGGTCACTGATTATACGACATGCATTTCCCAAATCAAGTGTTGAGAGGATTATAGTCACATATCCATCCAAACCCAATTTGGTCCAGCATGAGAAAGCATTTCTAGCATGATCTCTTCATTCCTCTTTCAAGGTTCAGAAGAGATCCAAGTATGAATAGCTTCTTTTCCAAGATAACTACCCAATTGGATGAAGATCGAAAGCTTTTAAGTAAAATCAAGAGAAAAGATAGAAGAAGAATAATGAAAGCTAGTATTGATCCATCAAATTACAATAGAGCTCCCTAACCCAATGAAAGGGGTTTAGTTGTTCATAGCTCTGGAAAATGAAAACAAAGATGGAGAATACATGATGAAACTAGAAGTGCAGAGAAAGTAAATACAGAGAGCAATTCTATGCCCAGAGGCTCCCTATAATTTCCAACTCCCTTTTTAATTCAAAGCTACTCCTATATATACTACTCTTCTGTTCTTCTAGTTGGCTCTTCAATTCTTGGGTATGGGCCTTTGGATCTTGAGTTTGAAGCAGTTCTCTTCTTCATTGGGCTTGGCTTTGCTTGCAGAGAGAAAGTGTGAAGTGGGCAGAGACTTTAGCTCAGGACGTTAGGGGTGTTAACGTTCAGTGAAAATATGGGTTCGAGAACGTTAGTGACAATCACCTTTTTCACTAACGTTCCTCACCAAAGTAAGAGCCACGTTAACTTCAACGTTAGTGGCACAAACGTTGCCACTAATGTTGCCCATTTATCCTTCGCACACGTTATTGGGACTCACCTTTCCCAATAACGTTGAGAAATCTCCCCCTTCCCTACGTTAGAGTCCACGTTAACTTAGTTAACGTGGCTCTTTTAACGTAGGCTTGCCAACCTTCGAAAACGTTAGTGACACTTACCATTGTCACTAACGTTCCAATGTGCCCCTATTTCTCATGTTAGAGTCCACGTTAACTAGGTTAACGTGGCTTCTAACTTGGCCATGCTAGCCATCTCCAACGTTAGTGACAAAGTTGAGTGTCACTAACGTTGGCTCATCATTCCCTTATCCACGTTAGCTTCCACGTTAACTAAGTTAACGTGGGAGTTAACGTGGCTCATGGTGGCATGTGTGGGCTCCTTCCAACGTTAGTGACAATGTTGGGTGTCACTAACGTTGGCGTCACCTCCCTTCTTCACGTTAACTTCCACGTTAACTAAGTTAACGTGGGAGTTAACGTGGCTTATTGGGGCTTGTGTGGGTTCCTTCCAACGTTAGTGACAATGTTTGGTGTCACTAACGTTGTCGACCACCTTGTTTCCACACGTTAGCTTCCACGTTAACTAGGTTAACGTGGGAGTTAACGTGGCTTAATGTGACTTGGCCAACGTTAGTGATAATGTTGAATGTCACTAACGTTGGCTTGCCCCCATTCTTCTTAACGTTAGAGGCCACGTTAACTAAGTTAACGTGGTGACTAACGTGGCCACTTATGAGCTTGGTCCAACGTTAGTGATAATGTTAAGTGTCACTAACGTTGGCTCTATTTCCTTTCTTCCACGTTAGAGTTCACGTTAACTTAGTTAACGTGACTCTTAACGTGGGCAATGATGGCTTCGAGAGCATTATTGGCAATTATTTTTCTCATTAACTTGGCAAGTTATTCCCATTCCACGTTAGTGTTAACGCTAGTGTAACTAACATAGCCACTAATGTGGTTCTTCTTTGCTTCCTTTGTCCTGAAATCAAGCAAGAAAGTGCATCAAAGTTCTAGTCCAAGTCATGGGAAATGCAACATCCAATTTGTCCTTAAATTCATGTAAAAATCCTCATGAAATCATGTAAAGTGCATAATGTATGCTTGAATCAAGATGTAAGTGAATATCTACCCAAAACTAGCTTATTTCCTAAGGAAATGCATGAAATTACCCTAAAAATAGTAAAGAAAAGGTCAGTGAAACTGGCCAAAATGCCCTGGCATCACAACACCAAACTTAAAGCTTGCTTGTCCCTAAGCAAGTAGTGGAACAAGAGAATGATGAATGGAATGCCAAGAGAAATAAGTCATTCTTGTGGAAGTCATGTCCCTGGTTTTATGGTGGTTTCTTGCATAGCAACTTAGGTTCATTCCTGGCTTTCAGACCTCTATCATGTCCTAGAATACTCACTGTGATTGCATCCCATGAGACTTTTATTCATTGATCCTTTTGTTGTCATTTCAGGGCTTATTTTTGTTCTTAGGCTAAGTGCTCTGTAAGGGGGCAACTCTTTAAAATAAGCTTTCAGCCAACACTCCCGAACCAGTTGGTTCAAGGTGCTAAGTGTTGAAGCACCCCTAAGGACTTACTTGCTCAAGTCTCTCCCCCATACATACACACCACAGGCACATAGTTTATTTATTTTCTTTTCTTGAGACCTTGGTGTCCAGCACCTCTTTGGGTTACTAAATGCTCTGTATTGAGGGTTACTCTTGATAGTGGACTTTCAACTGATAATCCCGAGTTAGTTAACCCAAGTTACCAAGTGATAAGGTACCCCTAAGAGCTTATTCATCCAAGTAGATCCCTCACACAGGAGCACCACAGACACATGCCTCAAGATTAAAACCATTGGTGCCTAGCCTTATTGCTTACTCTTTTTCTTTTATTTTTCAACCTTTAATGTTCTTTCCCTTTTTCTTATTAGGATCTTCTTATTTAGCTAGTCTCATGAGGTGTTTTTCAAGCACAGTATTCATGACAGATAGTTGTCCTCCCACCTTCTGGTTGAACCAACTTAGCTAACTTATGATCACACCATAAACTCATGAACTCACTCCATAGTATGAACTTCTCTCTGGTCTTTAAAAACACTCATTCTCTTTTCATTTGATTTAAAGGGACAAACATACAAGTAAGCAAAGTAAGGGTGCAGTGACATAAAGACCAGCAAGCATAGACCTCTTCAACACAAAACTTAAGAGACAGAATTGAAAAAGGTTCCAACTACGAGTAACTATTAATAAAAAGTGCATTCGGACTTCCAATTTTTAACAATTCTGAGTATAATGGAATTAAGTAACAATGCAACCTTCGGGTGATGATTTCTAGTTGCCCTCTTTCTTTGTCATCATCCTAGTCCTTGCTACTTCACTTCCTTGGGTGAAGGTGCACCATTTCCTCATAAGATTCCTGCAAAGTTATTGAAAGTTGCTTGTTCCCAAAGCACTTGAGACATAGTTAGCTTGCATGTATGCTTGTGGCTTTTGAACTTAATTTGGTGTGTGAACACCAAACTTAGTTCCTTGCCCAGTGCAAAATATTGCATATATGCAGAGAACCTCATATCTTGTTGTTAACAAAACAATTATTACTAAAGTCTAACTACATCTAAGTGGTTTCCCTTGATTGGTTGGAGCTAGCAATGTGTTTTTGGGAGTGGGGTGTAATTCTAACTAATGTCTTTGGTGGAACACCAAACTTAGAATCACACTTTCACTCTTAAATTGTTTTGGTGTGGAAGACCAAACTTAGCTCCTCGCAATACAAGGGAAACAACTTGTGATCCTTATTGAAATAAAGATGAAAAGGAAACTACCTGAGGTTGGGTTGCCTCCCAACAGAGCGCTCTTTTATCGTCGCTAGCTCGACGGTTCCTCCTTTACTTGAGATGGTAATTTACTCTGGGGTTTTCCCCCATGTTGCCCAGATAATGCTTGAGTCTTTGTCCGTTCACTGTAAAAGTCCTCTTAGAACCTTCATCCATGATTTCGATGTGTCCATATGGCGAAACTTTTGTGACAAGAAAAGGTCTGGACCACCTTGATTTGAGTTTTCCTAGGAATAGTCTCAATTTGGAATTGTAAATGAGTACTCGCTGCCCCTTTTCGAAACTCCTGGGTGCAAGATGCAGGTCATGTCTTCTCTTTGCTTTCTCTTTATACATCTTGGTATTTTCATAGGCTTGTGACCTGAATTCCTCCATCTCTTGCAGCTGCAAGATCCTCTTTGCACCAGCAGCAATGCTGTCAAAATTTAGTATCTTGATAGCCCAGAGAGCTTTGTGTTCCAGCTCCAGTGGTAAATGACAAGCTTTCCCATACACTAGTTGATATGGGGACATTCCAAGTGGTGTTTTGAATGCTGTTCTGTATGCCCAAAGAGCATCATCCAGCTTCTTCGACCAATCCTTTCTTGATGCACCCACAGTCTTTTCCAGAATCCTCTTTAGCTCTCTGTTGGATATCTCAGTTTGTCCACTTGTTTGGGGATGGTAAGGTGTGGCTACCTTGTGTTTTACCCCATATCGTAGGAGAAGAGCTTCTAGTGGTCTGCTACAAAAATGGCTCCCTCCATCACTGATGACTGCTCGTGGGACTTCAAACCGGCTAAAGATATTCTTCCTGAGGAAGTTCATGACTACCCTGTTATCATTCGTTGGGGTTGCAATAGCCTCTACCCACTTGGAAACATAATCCACTGCTACCAAGATGTACTTATTTGCATATGAGGTTGGGAATGGTCCCATGAAATCGATTCCCCACACATCAAACAATTCCAGTTCCAAGATGAAATTTTGTGGCATCTCATTTCTTTTGGGCAAGTTTCCAGATCTTTGGCATTCATTGTAGCTCTTTACTAGTTCTTTGGCATCCTTGAAAAGGGTGGGTCAAAAGAATTCGCTTTGTAACATCTTAGCTGCAGTTCTATCCCCTCCAAAGTGGCCTCCATAGCATGAGCCGTGGCAATTCCATAGGACCTCTCGTCCTTCTTCTTCCGAAGCACATCTTCTAAGGATTCCATCTGAACACTTCTTGAATAGATATGGCTCATCCCAGACAAAGTACTTTGCATCATTCATGAGCTTCCTTTTTTGATGTTTATTGATCTCTGGAGGCAATGCCCCAGTTGCCTTGAAGTTGGCAATGTCTGCGAACCATGGTGCTTTGTGAACTATCATCAACTGCTCATCAGGGAAGAACTCGTTCACACTTGTATCAGGTGTTCCATCTTTATCATGAGGAATCCTGGATAGGTGATCTGCTACCTTGTTCTCCACTCCTTTCTTGTCTCTGATTTCAATATTGAATTCCTACAACAATAAGATCCATCTTATTAGTCTTGGCTTTGATTCTTGCTTGGGAAACAAATATTTAAGTGTTGTGTGATCTGTAAAAACAATCACTTTAGCACCAATGAGGTACGATCTAAACTTGTCAAATGCAAAAACTATTGCTAGCAATTCCTTTTCAGTAGTAGTATAATTTCTTTGAGTATCATTAAGGACTTTGCTCGCATAGTATATCACATGGACTAAGTTATCTTTCCTCTGTCCTAACACTGCCCCAACTGCAAAATCAGATGCGTCACACAATAATTCAAATGGTAAATTCCAATCAGGTGGGGAAATGATAGGAGCAGAGGATAACCTCATTTTCAAATTTTCAAAGGCTAACATGCATGTTTCATCAAAGATAAATGGTGTATCAGATACAAGGAGATTGCTTAAGGGTTTGGCTATCTTTGAAAAATCTTTAATAAACCTTCTGTAAAAACCAGCATGCCCTAAAAAGCTCCTAATTGCCCTGATATCACTGGGTGGAGGCAGTTTTTCAATAAGTTCTACTTTGGCTCTGTTAACCTCAATGCCTTGGTTAGAAACTTTGTGACCAAGGACTATTCCTCCTGTCACCATAAAGTGACATTTCTCCCAGTTTAAGACCAGATTGTTCTCTTGGCATCTTTTCAATACCAAGGCGAGGTGATGTAGGCAACTAGGAAAGGAATCTCCGAATACCGAGAAATCATCCATAAAAACTTCAATGAATTTTTCTATCATATCTGAAAAGATAGAAAGCATGCAGCGTTGGAAAGTCGCAGGTGCATTACATAGTCCAAATGGCATGCGCCTGTAGGCAAACACTCCATATGGGCAAGTGAATGAGGTTTTCTCTTGATCTCTGGGATCAACCACTATTTGGTTATATCCTGAATAACCGTCGAAAAAACAATAATAAGCATGCCCTGCGAGTCTTTCCAACATCTGATCCATGAATGGAAGGGGGAAATGATCTTTTCGTGTAGCCTCATTGAGCTTACTGTAGTCTATGCACATCTGCCATCCTGTGACTGTCCTTGTAGGAATTAGTTCGTTCTTCTCATTGGGAACCACGGTAATTCCTCTCTTTTTTGGGACAACATGCACGGGGCTAACCCAGGGGCTGTCTGAGATCGGGTAAATTACCCCTCCCTGCCATAACTTCATAACTTCTTTCTGTACCACTTCCTTCATGATTGGGTTCAACCTCCTTTGGGATTGAATGGATAGTTTGGCATCATCTTCCAGCAGTATCTTGTGCATACATATGGCCGAACTTATCCCCTTCAAGTCAGCAAGAGTCCAACCAATGGCATCTTTGTGGTTTCGCAGTACTTTGAGCAGTTCATCCTCTTGATCTTGGCTGAGGCATGAGCTTATAATTACTGGGTAATTTTCATCTTCTTCTAAGTATGCATATTTGAGAGAGGGTGGCAATGCTTTGAGTTCAAGTTTGGGTGCTTCTGACTTTTCGTTCTCTTCCTTTGGTGCACCTTGTATGCAAATTTCTGTTGTTGCAACCTCTTCACTTGATGTACACTCTTCTTCTATTGTTCTTTCGGGTTCTTCAGACTCTTCTTCTTCAAAACTCTCCTGCACCTCCTCTTCAAGTGAGTCCAACCTCATACATTCCCCCAGTTGTTCTTGTGGGTAACTCATGGCCTTGAACACATTGATCGTCATCTTTTCATTGTGTAATCTCAGGGTGAGATCTCCTTTTTGTACATCAATGATAGCTCCAGCAGTGGCCAAGAATGGCCTTCCCAGGATGATGGAAGCCTTGGCTTCCTCCTGCATGTCCAGCACTACAAAGTCTGCTGGGAAGATAAAATCTCCCACATTCACCAGCAAATCTTCTACGACGCCATGCGGGAACTTGAACGATCAGTCTGCCAATTGTAAGGCCATCTTTGTTGGTTTAGCTTCCTCAATCTTCATCTTTCTCATCATAGCTACCGACATCAAATTAATGCTGGCTCCTAAGTCACAAAGAGCCTTTTCCACTGTGATTTCCCCTATAATACAAGGGATCTGAAAACTCCCGGGATTCTTCAATTTCTGGGGTAGTTTGTGCTGAATGATAGCACTGCATTCTTCGGTTAATATCACAGTCTCGTTGTTCTTCCAGCTTCTTTTCTTAGTCATTAGCTCCTTTAAAAACTTGGCGTAGAGTGGCATTTGTTCTATTGCTTCAGCAAAGGGTATGTTGATTTGTAGTTTCTTTAAGATTTCCAAAAATCTCGAAAACTGGTTGTCATCCCCCTTCTTCTTTAATTGCTGAGAATATGGGACTCTTGGTATGTTTGGCTTCAGTACTCCTTCCCCTTTTTGTGAACTCAGATTAGGAACTTGAGCTCCATCCTGCTCTTCTTCCTCTTTATCTGAATCCTTTTCTTGTGGTTTCTGGGGGGTTTCCTTCAGTTCCTTCCCACTTCTAAGGGTGATAGCCTGACACTCCTCCCTTTGTGTTGAGCTAGTCTTGCTGCGAAGGTTGTGGCTTGGAATTTGCTTGAATAAGTAGCCAATTTGTGTCTCCAGTTTCTTGATGGCAGTATCCTGATTCTGTATATTGGACATCACTTCTTCTCGAAATGCTTTACTATCTTGAATCTCCTTGCCTATGCCTTCAAGTAGATTCTCAATTTTTGAGAGTCTGTCATCCAATGATTGTAGATTAGGATCAGATGTGGAAGAATGAGGTAAGTTATTTTGGTTTTGATGTGGATGTGGAGAGGTGTTGTTATGGGAGTATTGATATGGTCTAGATGTGAAGTGTTAGTGGGCTGCATTGTTTGGATTTGGGCGTCTTTGATCAAGGCTTTGGTCTTGTTGATTTCCCCACCCAAAGTTTGGGTGATTCCTCCATCCAGGGTTGTAGGTCTTGGAGTATGGATCATGGTTTTGCCTAGGTGAATTCCCAATGTAGTTGGCTTGCTCCTGACTTCCCTCTGCTTCTTCATTCACTCCTTCTTGGGTTGTTGATGAAGTGGTGATTGCTGCTACTTGGTTCCTCTCCATCTTCTTGGTGAGGTCAGCCAGCTGTCGGGTAATGAGCTTATTTTGAGCCAGCAGAGCATCTACATTGTTTAGCTCTATTACTCCTCTTGTGTTCCCTCTTTCGGAAGCATAGAAGTAGTCATTCTCTGCTACAGTTTCAATGACATCTATGGCCTCCTCAATGGTCTTCTTCTTGTTCAAAGATCCTCCGGATGAATGGTCTACGGCCTTCTTTGACTCATAAGAGAGCCCTTCATAGAAAATGTGCAGCTGCACCCATTCATTGAACATATCTGGTGGATACCTCCTTGTTAGGTCTTTAAACCTCTCCCATGCTTCATATAGAGTCTCACCATCTTGTTGCCTGAAAGTTTGGACCTCAACTCTCAGCCTATTGATTCGTTGAGGGGGGTAAAATCTTGCTAAGAACTTGTTCACCACATCTTCCTAAGTTGTCAAGCTCTCCTTCGGGAAAGACTCCAGCCACTTGGCTGCCTTATCCTTGAGTGAGAATGGAAATAAGAGCAGTCTATAGGCGTTAGGATGAACACCATTAGACTTCACTGTGTCACATATTCTCAGGAAGGTGGTTAAATGTTGATTGGGGTCCTCTTGGACACTCCCTCCGAACGAACAGTTGTTCTGAACAAGGGTGATGAGCTGTGGCTTCAGTTCAAAATTGTTGGCATGGATGGTTGGCTTTTGAATGCTACTTCCATAATTTCCTGGGTTTGGATTGATTTAAGAGCCTAAAACTCTTCTATCCTCCCCAACATGATTTGCTTGTCCTCTTCTGCCATGGTTGTGAGCTTCTTCTTCACGATGGTTTTCCATGTTTTCTTCCATGTTTGGTTCAAAGTATTCCTCAAAGTGTTCCTCTTCTTCTTCAGCACTAACTACACGTTTTTCTCTTGCCTCCCTCCTTAGTCTAAGGAAGGTCCTCTCAGGTTCAGAATCAAAGGAAGTTGAAGCCCCGCTTCTTCTCTCTGTCATACAACCAACAAGTACAAGCAAGGAAAATAGATGCAGAAAGTATTTCTGTCAGAATTACTGTTAGTGTGAGTGATGCAATATATCAAACAGTAAGTGGGTTAGGGAAATGAATTGTAAATAACAAAAAAAGTAGGGGAAAGGGAAACAAAATTAACTAAAACAGAAAGTAAATGATTCAAACAGAAAATTAAATCAAACAAAAATAAAATGCTCAATCTAGTTATCCTCCAATTTAATCATTGTTGATGCACAATCAATCCCCGGCAACGGCGCCATAAACTTGATGCACGGAAAACTTGTCTCGCAACAAATTTCCTTCGACAAGTGTACTGAATTTGTCGTCAGTAAAAACTCAGAATAGAGTGAGGTCGAATCCCACAAGGATTGATTGATCAAGCAACTTTAATTAGAGGAATGTTCTAGTTGAGCAAATCATAATTTGAGTTGAGAATTGCAGAAAATTAAATGGCGGGAAAGTAAATAACAGAAAAGTAAATGCTAGAAATAGAGCTGAATGTAAATGACGGAAAGTAAATTGCAGAATCTTAAATGGGGATGGGTAATTGCTCATAAAAATAAATGACAGAAATTAAAGAGAATGGGTAAGATCAGAAATGGGGAGTTCATTGGGCTTAGGAGATGTTGAATTCTCCAGATCAATTTCATTTTCATCTCTTCCTCAATCAATGCACTCATTGATCACCTTGGCAATCTTAAGTGATTGAATTACAATTTCTTGTAATTCAATCTCTCAAATCTTGATCAATAGCCAATTCCTTGGTCAATTGCTCATGAGAAGAGATGAAGTATGGTCACTGATTATACGACATGCATTTCCCAAATCAAGTGTTGAGAGGATTATAGTCACATATCCATCCAAACCCAATTTGGTCCAGCATGAGAAAGCATTTCTAGCATGATCTCTTCATTCCTCTTTCAAGGTTCAGAAGAGATCCAAGTATGAATAGCTTCTTTTCCAAGATAACTACCCAATTGGATGAAGATCGAAAGCTTTTAAGTAAAATCAAGAGAAAAGATAGAAGAAGAATAATGAAAGCTAGTATTGATCCATCAAATTACAATAGAGCTCCCTAACCCAATGAAAGGGGTTTAGTTGTTCATAGCTCTGGAAAATGAAAACAAAGATGGAGAATACATGATGAAACTAGAAGTGCAGAGAAAGTAAATACAGAGAGCAATTCTATGCCCAGAGGCTCCCTATAATTTCCAACTCCCTTTTTAATTCAAAGCTACTCCTATATATACTACTCTTCTGTTCTTCTAGTTGGCTCTTCAAGTCTTGGGTATGGGCCTTTGGATCGTGAGTTTGAAGCAGTTCTCTTCTTCATTGGGCTTGGCTTTGCTTGCAGAGAGAAAGTGTGAAGTGGGCAGAGACTTTAGCTCAGGACGATAGGGGTGTTAACGTTCAGGTAAAATATGGGTTCGAGAACGTTAGTGACAATCACCTTTTTCACTAACGTTCCACACCAAAGTAAGAGCCACGTTAACTTCAACGTTAGTGGCACAAACGTTACCACTAACGTTGCCCCTTTATCCTTCGTACACGTTATTGGGACTCACCTTTCCCAATAACGTTGAGAAATCTCCCCCTTCCCTACGTTAGAGTCCACGTTAACTTAGTTAACGTGGCTCTTTTAACGTAGGCTTGCCAACCTTCGATAACATTAGTGACACTTACCATTGTCACTAACGTTCAAATGTGCCCCTATTTCTCACGTTAGAGTCCACGTTAACTAGGTTAACGTGGCTTCTAACTTGGCCATGCTAGCCATCTCTAACGTTAGTGACAAAGTTGAGTGTCACTAACGTTGGCTCATCATTCCCTTATCCACGTTAGCTTCCACGTTAACTAAGTTAACGTGGGAGTTAACGTGGCTCATGGTGGCATGTGTGGGCTCCTTCCAATGTTAGTGACAATGTTGGGTGTCACTAACGTTGGCGTCACCTACCTTCTTCACGTTAACTTCCACGTTAACTAAGTTAACGTGGGAGTTAACGTGGCTTATTGGGGCTTGTGTGGGTTCCTTCCAACGTTAGTGACAATATTTGGTGTCAATAACGTTGTCGACCACCTTGTTTCCTCACGTTAGCTTCCACGTTAACTAGGTTAACGTGGGAGTTAACGTGGCTTAATGTGACTTGGCCAACGTTAGTGATAATGTTGAATGTCACTAACGTTGGCTTCCCCCCTTTCTTCTTAACGTTAGAGGCCACGTTAACTAAGTTAACGTGGTGACTAACGTGGCCACTTATGAGCTTGGTCCAACGTTAGTGATAATGTTAAGTGTCACTAACGTTGGCTCCATTTCCTTTCTTCCACGTTAGAGTTCACGTTAACTTAGTTAACGTGACTCTTAACGTGGGCAATGATGGCTTCGAGAGCGTTATTGGCAATTACTTTTCTCATTAACTTTGCAAGTTATTCCCATTCCACGTTAGTGTTAATGTTAGTGTAACTAACATAGCCACTAATGTGGTTCTTCTTTGTTTCCTTTGTCCTGAAATCAAGCAATAAAGTGCATCAAAGTTCTAGTCCAAGTCATGGGAAATGTGATGCACGGAAAACTTGTCTCATAATAAATTTCCTTCGGCAAGTGTACCGAATTTGTCGTCAAGTAAAAACTCACAATAGAGTGAGGTCGAATCCCACAAGGATTGATTGATCAAGCAACTTTAATTAGAGGAATGTTCTAGTTGAGCGAATCAGAAATTGAGTTGTGAATTGCAGAAAGTTAAATGCGGGAAAGTAAATGACAGAAATTAAATTGCAGAATCTTAAATGGGAATGGGGGAATTGCTCATAAATGTAAATGACAGAAATTAAAGAGAATGGGTAAGATCAGAAATGGGGAGTTCATTGGGCTTAGGAGATGTTGCATTCTCCGGATCAATCTCATTTACATCTCTTCCTCAATCAATGCACTCATTGATCTCCTTGGCAATCTTAAGTGATTGAATTACAATTTCTTGTAATTCAATCTCTCAAATCTTGATCAATAGCCAATTTCTTGGTCAATTGCTCATGAGAAGAGATGAAGTATGGTCACTGATTATACCACATGCATTTCCCAAATCAAGCATTGAGAGGATTATAGTCACATATCCATCCAAACCCAATTTGGTCTAGCATGAGAAAGCATTTCTAGCTTGATCTCTTCATTCCTCTTCCAAGGTTCAGAAGAGATCCAAGTCTGAATAGTTTCTTTTCCAAGATAACTACCCAATTGGATGAAGATTGAAAGCTTTCAAGTAAAATCAAGAGAAAAGATAGAAGAAGAATAATGAAAACTAGTATTGATCCATCAAATTACAACAGAGCTCCCTAACCCAATGAAAGGGGTTTAGTTGTTCATAGCTTTGGAAAATGAAAACAAAGATGGAAAATACATGATGAAAACTAGAAGAGCAAGAAAGTAAAATACAGGAAGTAGTTCTATGCTATTTTCCAACTCCCAGCCACTCTCTAAAATAATTCAAAGCTACTCCTATATATGCTACTCTTCTCATCTTCTAGTTGGCTCTTCAAGTCTTGGGCCTTTGGATCTTGAGTTTGAAGCAGTTCTCTTCTTCATTTGGGCTTGGCTGTACTTGCAGATAGAAAGTGTGAAGTGGCCAGAGATTTTAGCTCAGGACGTTAGGGTTGTTAACGTTTAGTGAAAATATGAGTTCGAGAATGTTAGTGACAATCAACTTTCTCACTAACGTTCCTAAGTAAAAGCCACGTTAACCTCAACGTTAGTGTCACAAATGTTACCACCAACGTTGCCTCTAGGTCCTTCGCACACGTTATTGGGACTTAACTTTCCCAATAACGTTGAAAAGCCCCCATTGCTCCTACGTTAGAGCCCACATTAACTTAGTTAATGTGGCTCTTTAACGTGGGCTTCCCATCCTTCGAGAACGTTAGTGACAGTCAACATTGTCACTAACGTTCCAATGTGCCCCCATGTCTCACGTTAGAATCCACGTTAACTAGGTTAACGTGGCTTATAACGTGGCCATGCTTAGCCATCCCCAACGTTAGTGACAATGTTGAGTGTCACTAACGTTGGCTCATCATTCCTCATCCACGTTAGCTTCCACGTTAACTAAGTTAACATGGGAGTTAACGTGACTCATAGTGGCTTGTGTGGCTCCTTCCAACGTTAGTGACAATGTTGAGTGTCACTAACGTTGGCCATCACCTTCTTCTCTCACGTTAGCCTCCACATTAACTAAGTTAACGTGGCTCCTTGGGGTTGTGTGGTTGCTTCCAACGTTAGTGACAATGTTGGGTGTCACTAACGTTGTCGACCACTCTTGCCTCTTCACGTTAGCTTCCACGTTAACCAAGTTAACGTGGGAGTTAACGTGGCATGTGCACTTAGGCTAATGTTAGTGACAATGTTGAATGTCACTAACGTTTGCTTCCTTTCCCCCTTTTAACGTTAGAGGCCACGTTAACTAAGTTAACGTGGACTCTAACGTAGCCACTTGTGAGCATTGGCCAACGTTAGTGATAATGTTAAGTGTCACTAACGTTGGCTCAAATTCCCTTCTTCACATTAGAGTTCACGTTAACTTAGTTAACGTGACTCTTAACGTGGGTAATGATGGCTTTGAGAGCGTCATTGGCAGTCACTTTTCTCATTAACTTTGCAAGTTACCTCCCATTCCTTGCTTCCTTTGGTCCTGAAATCAGGCAATAGAGTGCATCAAAGTTCTTGTCCAAGTCATGGGTAATGCAGAATACAATTTGTCACTAAACTCATGCAAAATCCTCATGAAATCATGTAAAATGCACAATGTATGCTTGAATCAAGGTGTAAGTGAATATCTACCCAAAACTAGCTTATTTCCTAAGAAAATGCATGAAACTATCCTAAAAACAGTAAAGAAAAGGTCAGTGAAACTGGCCAAAATGCCCTGGCATCACAACACCAAACTTAAAGCTTGCTTGTCCCTAAGCAAGTACTGGAACAAGAGAATGATGAATGGGATACCAAGAGAAATGAGTCATTCTTGTGGAAGTCATGTCCCTGGTTTTATGGTGGTTTCATGCATAGCAACATAGGTTCATTCCTGGCTTTCAGACCTTTATCATATCCTAGAATACTCACTATGATTGCATCCCATGAAACTTTTATTTATTGATCCTTTTGTTGTTATTTTAGGGCTTATTTGTGTTCTTAGGCTAAGTGTTCTGTAAGGGGGCAACTCTTTAAGATAAGCTTTCAGCCAACACTCCCGAACCAGTTGGTTCAAGGTGCTAGGTGTTGAGACACCCCTAAGGACTTACTCCCTCAAGTCTCTCCCCCATACATACACACCACAGGCATATAGTTTATTCATTTTCTTTTCTTGAGGCCTTGGTGTCCAGCACCTCTTTGGGTTACTAAATGTTTTGTGGTGAGGGTTACTCTTGATAGTGGACTTTCAGCTGATAATCCCGAGTTAGTTAACCCAAGTTACAAAGTGATAAGGCACCCCTAAGAGCTTATTCATCCAAGTAGATCCCTCACACAGGAACACCACAGACACATGCCTCAAGATTTAAAACCATTGGTGCCTAGCCTTATTGCTTAGTCTTTTTCTTTTATTCCTCAACTTTGATTGTTCTTTCCCTTTTTCTTATTAGGATCTTCTTATTTATCTAGTCTCATGGGGTGTGTCTCAAGTATAGTATTCATGACAGATAGTTGTCTTCCCACCTTATGGTTGAACCAACTTAGCTAACTTATGATCACACCAAAAACTCATGAATGCACTTCCATATTATGAACTCCACTCTGGTCTTTTTAAAAACACACTCATTCTCTTTTTCATCTGATTTAAAGGGACAAACATACAAGTAAGCACGGTAAAGATGCAGTGACATAAGGACTAGATATCATAAACCTCTTCAACAAGAACTTAAAAGAAGGAATTTAGAAATGTTTAAACTGAAATGGAAGCAAGTTCTATTTCATACAAGATCTTCCTTATTTAAAACATAGAGAAAGATGGAACAAAGAAGGAACTCCACCACCTTTTACTCTTGTGGTCGTCCATGCTCTTTTCCTTGCTTGTCCTCCTTGTTTCCTCTTGCATTTCCTCGCATCCGTGCCAATCTTGCTTGCTTCCAATCCTCAAGTGCCTTCCTCACTGACTCATGACTCTCTTCCACCCTTTGTCTATCCTCTCGTGCTAATTCATCCTTCATTTCTTCATACCGGGCTATTCCTGGATGCAATATTGGCAGCTGTCCTACTAAGTAGCCGAGCCTGGCTTGAGTGTTTATGTGATGTCCTGTCTTGCTCATGTAAACTCCTTCTGCGAATGCCCTTTGCTCGTCCAATAGTTCTGCCTGTTCTATTTGTCTTCGATGCATCTCATGTATGTGTGCCCCTTGATGTGCTTGGATGTTGATTAGCCTCTGGATGGATTCTTGTTGCTCATTTTGCCTTTGTTCCATCCTGTTGAATGTTTCTCCCCATTGTTGTCCTTGACTTTGTTGCTGTTCCATCATTTGCCTTTGCCACTCACCTTGCTGAGTCATCCATCTTGAGAGTGCTTCCTCTTGCTGCCCCATCATCTGTAGTTGAAGCTCTTTCTGTGCTCCTTGGCTTTCTAAATATTGTCTAGACAAGCCATCAATGACTTCCTGCAATTGGTGCATGTCCAAGGTCTGTTGTGCTTGCCCCTCTAAGACTTGTCCTTTCACTACTTAAGGGGCTGTCCTCTTCCTTTGCTTCCGTTGAGGCAGGGGGGATGCTGTAGCATTCATCCTTCGTACAGTTATTGGGATGCCTTCCTTTATCCACATGGGGTCCTCATCTTCAAAAACTACCCCAGCTTTCTTGCATATTCGGTAAATAGTGCTGGGGTAACCTAACGTTCCTCTTGAGTCACTTTTCTCTGCCATCTTTCTAATGCCTTCAGCTATGAGTTCATGAACCTTGATTTCTCCTCCCTTCAATATATAGTGCACCATCGTGGCTCTCTTGATATTCACCTCCGAGTTGTTTGCAGCTGGGAGAATAGACCTTCTCACTAGCTCAAACCACCCCTTGGCTTCAGGAGTAAGATCTGTTCTCTTGATGAACTTTGGTTTCTTTCCCGCACCCCTTTCCTAGTCAGCTCTGGGTACACAAATGTCTCGCAAAATATGGTCATAATTGGGGTTGTCCAATCTTGAGTGATAACTTTCTTCTTCAAACTGTATAGATCGTAGCTTCAGTGCCCTCCTGACACTCATGGGACCAAAATCCACCATCTTTCCTCTCACAAAGCTTGTATATGACTCATCTTTCTTATCATATCGGACCGCATTTGCATAAAATTCTCTTATGAGATTTGCATTCACCTTAGTGACAGGGTCAGTGAGGAGCTCCCATCTTCTCTTTTCTACCTTCTCTGTGATTTCAGGGCACTCAGTTTTCTTCACTTGAAATCCCAGCTCGTAAATGATTTCCTTGTCAACCATCCACCCGTATTGCAATGCATGATGCAAGCTTCTAAATCTCTTTTCGTCATACGGGTGCTGCTCCATGGGTTCCTTTCCCTTCCTTCTTTTAGAACTCGAAGACGCCATGAATGATAGTTAATATGTGAAGGTGGTAAAGTTGTGGAGACTTTTGGTTGTTTAGGGTTTTATTGCAATGAAGAGAGTGAGGAGGGAAATGTTTGTAATGGAGTAAGGAGTTTCTTGTACCGAAATGAAGAGTTGTGAAGAGTGGGTGATGACCATGAAGGTGGGTACGGAACAAGGGTCATATATAGGGACATTGTGAGAGAATGGAGGGTGTAGATTGATGGAGTGGTTACTTGATGAACAGTTGGGGTTATGCATGGACAAAAGACAAGGATCATCACTTTATGATGGAGATTGCTCGGTCTTTTAGGGATCCCATTTTTCCAATGTTGCATGGCAACATTTTCCAATGTATTCCTTTTTTAGAACAAGTGTGTAGCCCCTCCTTTTGTGGTGTCTGATCCTTCTTTGTTTAGTTGTCCAATCCATCCCTTTTAATGCTTCTTTTCTTTTCCTATAAAGATAAAATAAGAAAAGTAAGACATAATATCAAAAAGACAATTTAGCCTTTACGGCTATAATTAATAAAGAAAAGAAAAGATTAGATTGTTTATTCATGAACTCCAACTAGCTAACTAACTGTGTATCCTTATATGCATTTTGGTGGCACCATGGGGTGACACCAAACTTAATTTGAAGCACTGTGATGAAAAGTTCTGTTCAAAGCTCCAAGACTAGCATGCTCTCTGTTGCATTCATGCTTTCTTAGTACGCTTTGAACACCAAACTTGTTCTTCACTATATATACTACAATATAAGAACGTCGCCAAATTTGGGTTGGAATTTATGAATATTGACTTATTTATTAGTAAAAGCTAATAAAACATGGGTTGCCTCCCATGAAGCGCTTCTTTAGCGTCACTAGCTTGACATTTCTCCTTCATCAGGGAGGTTGATAATGCTTCAAGTCCTCCCCTCTTGCCTTGGACTTATATCCATTGGTTGTATCAATGATCTCCACATGTTCCAAGGAGAGGACTCTGTTAATAGTGAAGACCTTAGGTAACTGAGATGGTACAGTCGGGAGATTAGGGGGATATCTGGGAAGTAAGCTGAGATCACTTTATCTCCTGGAGAGAAATCTTCCATAGGGATCTTCTTGTTCCTCCACCCCCTTGGCGACTTCTTCTTCTAAGTGAATTTTGTTGTTGTCTTCACATGCCTCTGGTGGTTTAGGTTCTTCCAGCTTCTCCTTGAGCTGTGACGATTGCTGTTTGCCTTGTTCATCATTCAGTGGGGTTTTCGGATGCGTTGGTGGTGCCTCAGTGCTTGTTTCCTTTGCCAGCTTCTCATTATGATCATTGCTTGGTTCTTTATTTTCTTGGTCAGCTTCTTGGGAGAGTTTGAAGACATTGAAGCTGAGTTGTTCATCATGGATCCTCAATATTAGCTCCCCTCGCTCCACATCTATGAGTGCTCTGGCTGTAGCTAGGAATGGTCTTCCCAATATGATTGGGTGAGTGTGACTCTCTTCCATATCCAAGATGACAAAGTCTGTTGGGAGGTAGTATTTCCCAACCTTTAACAACACATTTTCCACCACCCCTATTGCTTGTTTTTGAGTTTTGTCAGCCAGCCTGATGACCACATCTGTGGGCAATATCTCATTGATCTGCAGTCTCTTCACCATGGCTAAGGGCATTAAGTTGATGCTTGCTCCCAAATCGCAGAGTGCTCTATCAAACATTGTTTCTCCTATGGCACAGGGGACATGAAAACTCCCTGGATCTTTTCTTTTCGTAGGCAACTGTGGTTGAATGAGGGCACTGCACCCCTTGTTTATCACTATAGTCTGACCTCCCTTGAGTGAGCTTTTCCTAGGAAGCAGCTCCTTCATATACTTGATATATGCAGGCATTTGTTGGATAGTCTTGATGAATGGTATGTTCACATGCAAAGATGCAAACAAGTCAAGAAATCTTGAGTATATTCTCTTCTCCACAGCACCATTGAGCAGTTGGGGAAAAGGTGCATAGAGTCTCAACAGCTCCTGTTTTGAGATTTCTGGTTCTTGGTAATCTTTTTCTACCTCCTCTACTAAGGTATCTTCAGGTTGTTGTGACAGCTTACTTGGCTTGTCCTCAATCTCCTTATCACTTATAGTGACCATCTTGCAATCTTCCCATCTTACTTTCTTTGTTTTACCTCTCGGATTCTTCTCTGTGTCACTTGGGAATCCATCTGTGGGTTTGGGAATTTGCTCAGAGAGATATCCTACTTGAGATTCCAACCTCTTGATTGTGTCTCCCTGGTTCTTGAAACTGGCTCGCACTTCCTCCTTGAACACCTTGTTGTCTTGGATATCCTTCCATATGCCTTCAAGTAGATTTTCAATCCTTGAGATTCTTTAATCAAGTGATGATAAGTCAGGCTGAGGAGGGTTGTTCTGGCCTTGATATGAATGTGGAGAGGTGTTGTTATTGGAATGTTGATATGGTCTAGATGTGAAATTGTTTAGATTTGGGCGTCTTTGATCCAGGCTTTGGTCTTGTTGATTTCCCCACCCAAAGTTTGGGTGATTCCTCCATCCAGGGTTGTAATTCTTGGAGTAAGGATCATGGTTCTGCCTAGGTGAATTCCCAATGTAGTTGGCTTGCTCCTGACTACCCTCTGCTTCTTCATTCACTCCTTCTTGGGTTGTTGATGAAGTGGAGATTGCTGCCACTTGGTTCCTCTCCATCTTCTTGGTGAGGTCAGCCAGTTGTTGGGTAATGAGCTTGTTTTGGGCCAACAGAGCATCTACATTGTTTAGCTCCATTACTCCTCTTGTGTTCCCTCTTTCAGAAGCATAGAAGTAGTCGTTCTCTGCTACTGTTTCAATGACATCTATAGCCTCCTCAATGGTTTTCTTCTTGTTCAAAGATCCTCCGGATGAATGGTCTACGGCCTTCTTTGACTCATAAGAGAGCCCTTCATAGAAAATGTGCAGCTGCACCCATTCGTTGAACATGTTAGGTGGACACCTCCTTGTTAGGTCTTTAAACCTCTCCCATGCTTCATATAGAGTCTCACCATCTTGTTGCCTGAAGGTTTGGACCTCAGCTCTCAGCCTATTGATTCTTTGAGGAGGGTAAAATCTTGCTAAGAATTTGTTCACCACGTCTTCCCAAGTTGTCAAGCTTTCCCTTGGGAAAGATTCCAACCACTTGGCTGCCTTATCCCTGAGTGAGAATGGAAATAAAAGCAGTCTATAGGTGTCAGGATGAACACCATTAGACTTAACTGTGTCACATATTCTCAGGAAGGTGGTTAAATGTTGATTTAGGTCCTCTTGGACACTTCCTCCGAACGAACAGTTGTTCTGCACAAGGGTGATGAGCTATGGATTCAGTTCAAAATTGTTGGCATGGATGGTTGGCTTTTGAATGCTACTTCCATAGTTTCCTGGGTTTGGATTGATATAAGAGCCTAAAACTCTTCTATCATCCCCAGTATGATTTGCTCGACCTCTTCCGCCAAGGTTGTGAGCCTCTTCTTTATGATGGTTTTCCATGTTTTCTTCCATATTTGGTTCAAAGTATTCCTCAAAGTGTTCCTCCTCTTCTTCAGCACCAACTACACGTTTGTCTCTTGCCTCCCTCCTTAGTCTAACGAAGGTTCTCTCAGGTTCAGAATCAAAGGAAGTTGAAGCCCCGCTTCTTCTCCCTGTCATACAACCAACAAGTACAAGCAAAGAGAATAGGTGCAGAAAGTATATCTGTCAGAATTACTGTTAGTGTGAGTGATGCAATATATCAAACAGTTAGTGGGTTAGTGAGATGAAATGTAAATAACAGAAAAAAAAGTAGGGGGAAAGGAAGAAATTAACTAAAACAGGAAGTAAATAACTCAAACAGAAATTTAAATCAAACAAAATAAACTGCTCAATCTAGTCATCCTCAAATCTAATCATTGTTGATGCACAATCAATCCCCGGCAACGGCGCCATAAACTTGATGCACGAAAAACTTGTCTCATAACAAATTTCCTTCGGCAAGTGTACCGAATTTGTCTTCAAGTAAAAACTCACAATAGAGTGAGGTCGAATCCTACAAGGATTGATTGATCAAGCAACTTTTATTAGAGGAATGTTCTAGTTGAGCGAATCAAAAATTGAGTTGTGAATTGCAGAAAGTTAAATGCGGGAAAGTAAATGACTGAAAGTAAATTGCAGAATCTTAAATGGGAATGGGGGAATTGCTCATAAATGTAAATGACAGAAATTAAAGAGAATGGGTAAGATCAGAAATGGAAAGTTCATTGGGCTTAGGAGATGTTGCATTCTCCGGATCAATCTCATTTACATCTCTTCCTCAATCAATGCACTCATTGATCTCCTTGGAAATCTTAAGTGATTGAATTACAATTTCTTGTAATTCAATCTCTCAAATCTTGATCAATAGCCAATTCCTTGGTCAATTGCTCATGAGAAGAGATGAAATATGGTCACTGATTATACCACATGCATTTCCCAAATCAAGCATTGAGAGGATTATAGTCACATATCCATCCAAACCCAATTTGGTCCAGCATGAGAAAGCATTTCTAGCTTGATCTCTTCATTCTTCTTCCAAGGTTCAGAAGAGATCCAAGTCTGAATAGTTTCTTTTCTAAGATAACTACCCAATTGGATGAAGATTGAAAGCTTTCAAGTAAAATCAATAGAAAAGATAGAAGAAGAATAATGAAAACTAGTATTGATCCATCAAATTACAACAGAGCTCCCTAACCCAATGAAAGGGGTTTAGTTGTTCATAGCTCTGGAAAATGAAAAAAAAGATGGAAAATACATGATGAAAACTAGAAGAGCAAGAAAGTAAAATACAGGAAGTAGTTCTATGCTATTTTCCAACTCCCAGCCACTCTCTAAAATAATTCAAAGCTACTCCTATATATACTACTCTTCTCATCTTCTAGTTGGCTCTTCAAGTCTTGGGCCTTTGGATCTTGAGTTTGAAGCAGTTCTCTTCTTCATTTGGGCTTGGCTGTACTTGCAGAGAGAAAGTGTGAAGTGGGCAGAGATTTTAGCTCAGGACGTTAAGGTTGTTAACGTTTAGTGAAAATATGAGTTCGAGAACGTTAGTGACAATCAACTTTCTCACTAACATTCCTAAGTAAAAGCCACGTTAACCTCAACGTTAGTGGCACAAACGTTGCCACCAACGTTGCCTCTAGGTCCTTCGCACACGTTATTGGGACTTAACTTTCCCAATAACGTTGAAAAGCCCCCATTGCTCCTACGTTAGAGCCCACGTTAACTTAGTTAACGTGGCTCTTTAACGTGGGCTTGCCATCCTTCGAGAACGTTAGTGACATTCAACATTGTCACTAACGTTCCAATGTGCCCCCATGTCTCACGTTAGAATCCACGTTAACTAGGTTAACGTGGCTTATAACGTGGCCATGCTTAGCCATCCCCAACGTTAGTGACAATGTTGAGTGTCACTAACGTTGGCTCATCATTCCTCATCCACGTTAGCTTCCACGTTAACTAAGTTAACGTGGGAGTTAACGTGACTTATAGTGGCTTGTGTGGCTCCTTCCAACGTTAGTGACAATGTTGAGTGTCACTAACGTTGGCCATCACCTTCTTCTCTCACGTTAGCCTCTACGTTAACTAAGTTAACGTGGAAGTTAACGTGGCTCCTTAGGGTTGTGTGGTTGCTTCCAACGTTAGTGACAATGTTGGGTGTCACTAACATTGTCGACCACTCTTGCCTCTTCACGTTAGCTTCAACGTTAACCAAGTTAACGTGGGAGTTAACGTGGCATTGTGCACTTAGGCTAACGTTAGTGACAATATTGAATGTCACTAACGTTTGCTTCCTTTCCCCCTTTTAATGTTAGAGGCCACGTTAACTAAGTTAACGTGGACTCTAACGTGGCCACTTGTGAGCATTGGCCAACGTTAGTGATAACGCTAAGTGTCACTAACGTTGGCTCAAATTCCCTTCTTCACATTAGAGTTCATGTTAACTTAGTTAACGTGACTCTTAACGTGGGTAATGATGGCTTCGAGAGCGTCATTGGCAGTCACTTTTCTCATTAACTTTGCAAGTTACCTCCCATTCCTTGCTTCCTTTGGTCTTGAAATCAGGCAATAGAGTGCATCAAAGTTCTAGTCCAAGTCATGGGTAATGCAGAATACAATTTGTCACTAAACTCATGCAAAATCCTCATGAAATCATGTAAAATGCACAATGTATGCTTGAATCAAGGTGTAAGTGAATATCTACCCAAAACTAGCTTATTTCCTAAGAAAATGCATGAAACTATCCTAAAAACAGTAAAGAAAAGGTCAGTGAAACTGGCCAAAATGCCCTGGCATCAAAATGCAACATCCAATTTGTCCTTAAATTCATGCAAAAATCCTCATGAAATCATGTAAAGTGCAAAATGTATGCTTGAATCAAGATGTAAGTGAATATCTACCCAAAACTAGCTTATTTCCTAAGGAAATGCATGAAATTACCCTAAAAACAGTAAAGAAAAGGTCAGTAAAACTGGCCAAAATGCCATGGCATCAATATATGCACTTATATGATTGAGGCCATCATTTCATGTAGCTCACTTACCCAAAGAGCCTACCCTTTTATCTTCCTTTGTTAACCAACTTTGAGCCTATTTTAATCCCCTTGTGTTTCTTAATTTTGGCACATCACTACCCTTAAGTGAAAAATGCAATAAATATCCCTTATTTGGATCTTTGATTAGCTTAGGTTAGTGAGAGTGTGTATCATCTAAGTGTGAGGAAGTTTAGGAATATTGGTTGAGATAAAGGTGTATCTTGTAATTTTGGGAATTGGGTACATACTCATGTATCAAATGCTTAAATAATATGCATTGACACTTTTCTATAGATATATTTTGTATTGAAAAAAAAAAGAGAAAAAGAGAAAAAAATAAAAAGAAAATAATAGAAAAGGGGACAAAATGCCCCAAAGTTTGAGAAATAAAAATGCATATGGGATGTGAATTGAAAAGAATGCATGAGTGTGTGAAAAAGTAAAGAATGGGTAGTTAGGTTTGCTTTGAGTTGTATAGGTTGTTATATATGTTAGTGAGAGCTTAGGCTAATCAAAGATTCAAATATCAAGCTCACTTAACCATATATAACCTTACCTTTAACCTAGCCCCATTACAACCATGAAAAGTCCTCGTGATACTTGTATACATGCATCGAATGATAGTTGATTGTTAGATGGAAAACAAATCTTAGAAAGCTTGATTAGAAGAGAATTGATTGAATTAACCCTAAACACTTGAGCGATTAGAGTGTATACACATCCAGTGAGGGGTTCGATTGCTCAAATTCTATGTTTCCTCCTTTGATTATCTCCTTTCTTGCAAGTTGTTAACTCTTTTCAATAACTCAATTCAATTATGGACTTGATTTGATTGAAATTGCTTAAGCCCTTATGTTACATATGTATTCTTGGAATTTGATTTATTTTGACTGAGTAGTTACATTCATTTAGATAGATTGCATATAGGTAGTTTCCTTGCATTAAATAAATGCAATACACCTTTTTCTTTTTTGAGTTTAGCATGAGGACATGCTATTGTTTAAGTGTGGGGATGTGATAAATCCACATTTTATGGTATTTATTTTCTCTAATTGGGTGGATTTTATCAACTTTTCCTACGCTTATTCAATGAAGTAGCATGGTTTTGTAAATTCTCTATAAATTGTGCTCAAAAGTGAAAACATACTTTTTAGTACATTATTTGCTAGATTTTATCCACTTTAATTCTATTTAATGCCTTGATGTGTTTGTTGAGTGATTTCAGGCTTACAAGGCTAATATGGATTGAAGAAGTGAAGAAAAAGCATGCAAAGGTGGAGAAATAATGAAGAAATAGAGTTTGGAGCAAATCAGCAAGCGTGGGTACACACAACCATGTGTGTCTACACACAGGTGGAAGTGTGCATTCATGCGTACACATAATCCTTTGTGCGTATGCACAGTGAAAAAATCAGAAAGTGTGCGTACGCACACGTTTGTGCGTACGCATAGCTGCCAGCACGTGACCTCATTAATGCAATTCGCTAGCTGCGAAATTTGGGCCCCCAAAACCCAATCTGATGATCGGATTTCACTCACTATATTAATGTATATAATGAATCCATTTTTTGGCAAGCGCACCAAATTATCGTCAAGTAATAACTCACTTTGAGTGAGGTTGAATCCCACAGAGATTGATTGATTGAGAAACATTATTTAATGGGTGAATTTAGTCAAGCTAATCAATAGAAATTGTTGAGTGCAGAATTCTAAATAGCAAAAATGTAAATGACTTAAAAATAAAGGAAAGCAATAAAGTGCAGAAAAGTAAATGACAAGAATGTAAAGTGCTGGAACATAAATGACTGAATAGTAAATGGGGAATGGGTAATGGCAGAAATTACAGAAAGCTATAAAGAATGGGAATGATGACTTGCATCGTCTACCCTTTTATCTTGCATAAAAAGGACCATAAAAGAGCATAATCTCATTTGATCAATGCAATTCATGCATTATTTGATGAACATTATAGTACACTACTTTGAAATGAGTTGGTGCTAAATTTTAGGTGAAAAAGACATCAAAAAGGGGAAAAAAACAACAAAACAAGCTGGGCGTGTGAAACTGGTGAGCCACTTAGAGCAAACGCCACAAAAATGCATGGGCGTGGCACGCCAGAAGCTGGGCGTGGCATGCCAGTACTGAAGTCCAGAAGGGATTCTCCAAGCATTTACATTGGCATGGCACGCCAGAAGCTGAGCATGGCACGCCAGTACAAATTTCCAGAGAATAACAATGAAGGCCACTAAAGGGGTGTGACATGCCTAACCCACCACTTGAGCCATGGGCGTGCCACTTGGTATCGAAGGCGTGGCACGCCAGCTTTAAAAATCACTTGGGCGTGTGATAAATTACTATTTAATGGTTTATCTTGTGCTCAATTGAGTAGTTTTTATCAAGTCTTTGCACACTTATTCATACTAATTGCATGGTTTTACATTTTCCTTCTTAATTGTGTGCTATGATTAAAAACATGCTTTTTTGGCCTTAAATTTACTATGTTTAATCCTCTCTTATTACCATTCAATGCCTTGATATGTGTGTTAAGTGATTTCAGGGTTTATAGGGCAGGAATGGCTTAGGGGATGGAAAGGAAGCATGCAAAACTAGAAGGAATACAAGAAACTGAAGGAATTGCTAAGCTATTCAGGCTAACCTCTTCGTACTTAACTGACCATAACATGAGCTACAGAGGTCCAAATGAGGCAGTTCTAGTTGCGTTGGAAAGCTAACATCCGGGGCTTCGAAATGATATATAATTCGCCATAGTGTCCATACAGCAAAATGACGCGCATGCGTCGTTCTGCAGAAAAACCAACGACCTGTACGGATCAGAATTCGCCCCCAGCGATTTCTGGGCTATTTTTGACCCAGTTTTCGGTCCAGAAAACACAGATTAGAGGCTATTAAATGGGGGAATCCATAGATTCATTCATACAACATTCATTATTCTCAATTTTAATTTTTAGATATAGTTTTCTAAAGAGAGCCTCTCCTCTCTCTAGGTTTTAAGATTTAGGATTTCTCTTAGTTTTAGGTTTGATTCTTCTCAATTCCAGGTTCAATGTTCCTTTAATTTTGTTTCTCTTCTACTTTTATTTATCCTATTACTTAAATTTGTTTATTTTCCCAATATTGGTTTATGAACTCCATGTTAGAATTGATTTCTTATTTAATGCAATTTGAGGTATTTCAGATTTATAATTGCTTTCTTCTATTTATGATATAAATAATTTGGATTTTTCCCCTCTTGGCTTGGGTTGAGTAATTGGTGACACTTGAGTTATCAAACTCCTTGTTGATTGAGAATTGGAATTTACTGATTAGTTTGGATCCCTCTACAGCTAGTCTTTCCTTAGGAGTTGACTAGGACTTGAGGAATCAAATTGATTAGTCCACTTGACTTTCCTTTTTTTAGTAAGGGTTAACTAAGTGAGAGCAGTAAGCAATTCTCATCACAATTGATAAGGATTACTAGGATGGGATTTCCAGTTCTTATACCTTGCCAAGAGTTTTCTTAATTATTAATTTACTTTCTTGCAATTTACTTTTCTTGTTCCTTACTCAAAAACCCCAAAAAGATACAATCTCATAACCAATAATAATTACACCTCCCTGCAATTCCTTGAGAGATGACCTGAGGTTTAAATACTTCGGTTATTAATTTTATTGGGTTTGCTTTAGTGACAAACTAGTTTTTATACGAAAGGATTCTTTGTTGGTTTAGAAACTATACCTACAACGCGATTATTTTTTTATGAAATTCTTTACTAGAAAAAGTCCTCTCGTTCAAAATGGCACCGTTGCCAGAGAATTGCAAACGTGTGCCTTGTTATTGGTTATTGTAAATATTTTCTTTTTCGTTTCTTTGTTAGTGTTTCTAGTTTTAGGAGTTTATTTTCATTAATTTCTATTAGTTTTTATTTCTTTTGCTACTATGAATTCTCACCCCTCTGGCTTTAAGTTTTGTTCCGATGTTGTTGTAAGGAATGGAAGCTATAATGAGAATAGGCATCAAGGTTGGAAGAATCAAAGATGGGAGGAGCCACAAGGATTTGATCAACCCTCTTGGCAACAACCCCCTCCAATGCACTATAACCAACAACCATTCTGTGATGCATACTAAGACAATAGTTATGGTGGACCCTTTCGTGACAAACCACCTCCACCAAATTACTATGGTCAAGAGCCATTCCAGGGAGCGTACCAAGATGATGAATTTGGTGGACCCCCTTGTAGTTACCAACAAGCCCCACCATATGCTTATGAACCACCTCCCCAACATACCTTTGAACCACCATACTCACAAGCCCCTTTATACCATTCACCTCCATATGATCCTAACCCATATCCACCATACCAACCACCTTATGAACCATATGAACCATATATAGAATCACTCCAATTCCAACCCAATTACTCCCAAGAACCACCATCTCCATATGCACCATATCCTTATCCATCAATCCAAGAGCCTTATTGTCCTACTTATGATACCCAAGCGCAACAAGAATCAAAGGATCGTCTCAAGGAAACAGTGGATCAATTTCATGCAACCCTTCATCAACTGGAGCAAGCAATAAATCAATTAGCCTCCCGACATTCGGACAATCAATGAAACCCCATGGCTTCATGTGGAGAATCTAATGAAGAACGTAGCATGAAGGCAACACTAAAAACTCCGATGGACAGTAAAGAGCTAGATTTTGTACTAGAGTAAATGGAGAAAGCCAAAATTACTGCAGAAGAGGAAGTGGTTGAAGATTTAGGAGATGTCGAACCTCCATGGGAACCTCAAGTCACAGAGCCCCCTTCTAAGGAGTTTGAATTTGGTGTTGAGGAGGGTGTACAACCTCCAAGGTATATCATAGTTGAAGATTTTAAAGGAGATAATCAAGAGATGGATTCAATTATTGATGAATTTTTATCTACATTTGAATCCTCTCCCATTGGACTTGACATGGAGATTAAAGAAGAAGAAGTACAACCTCCCATGACATTGGTAAGTAATGAAGAAGAGATTGAATTAGAAGAAAGCTACCAAGAGGAAGAGGTTGAAATTGAAGAAGCTTGCAAAGAGGTGGAAGTTGTCAAAGAAGAGCACAAGGGAGTGAAGCTTGAAATCACCTTGCCAAAGTTGTTGGAGACCTCTCTGCCTAAGTCACCATCATCCTTCACAACATTCAAGTGGGTAAAATTCATATCTCTTAGCTTTCTCATCCCACTTGAATATGGTTTACTTGAGACAGATGGTCAGCTTAGAGCTCTTTGTGGCTTTAAGAGTAAGAGGGAGATGGTTAGTGGTAGGAAATGTCATGCAATGTTCAATATGGTTACATGCTCCAAATTGAAGTACAAAGGTTGGTACAATTCTCAATTGAATGAGTTTAGGAAGCTGTTTGGATGTCTCAGTGAGAATTTAAATTGCGTGCCACCAGGTTGGAACAATGATGATCACGGCAAAGACGGGTGCAAAAGTAAGGTTTGGGACCCTGGAATTTATTCTAGCAATCAACACTCTTGGGGCCTTGTCACTTGCTTTAACTTGCTTGAAGGCTTTATGCAACTAGTGTGGGATCCCGGAGGCTATTGGAATTACAAACACTGGTGGGGATTCCTGGATAAGTTCAAGCACAAGCCACCATGACAGGGAGCTCACTGAATGTCCAACTTAAGGACTTTAACTGAAAGTGCTAGGTGGGAGACAACCCACCATGGTATGATCGTTCTTTTTCAGTCTTAGTTTTATTTTGTTTTGTTTTATTCTTAGTTTTATTTTATTCTATTTTTCTTAGTGTTCATTCATAATGTCTGCATCCGCATCTGCATTTTGCATTCTGCATACTACATAAAAAAGGAGGGGGATCAACGCGCAAGCGTCCATGACGCACGCGTCGTCTGCGTATGCGCACCTAAACAGAGAGTTGCGCAAGAGATGCGTGGGAAGGGTGCGTAGCGCACAAGCCACGCCACGCGTACGCGTGGGGGTGAAAATCGGCGTAAATAGCAAATCAAACAGAGAGTTGTGTTGCCCCCACACTGGACTTGTGCTACAGGCATAAATTTACCCACGCGTACGCGTCCCTGACGCGTGCGCGTCATTTTCAATATGTGGCGATCCACGCGTGTGCGTGCCTGACGCACACGCATCACTTGAAATTTATGCGACCCGTAAGTACGCGAGCTGTACGCGTACGCGTTGCATGCGACACATAACTCAATCAACACACTGCCAGATTTCAAATCTCCCCTCCCCCAATCTTAATTCTTTTTCATTCCTACTTCTTTTCTTCTTCTTTCTTTCTTTTCTTCTCCCCCTCTACTCTTCTATCCTTTTAATTTACTACATTTATTTATTCTTCTTTCTTGTCAATTTTTCTTTTAGCTTCATTATTTATGGTTTCTTTTTTCTTTCTTTTTCATGCATTCTTATGTTGGTGTTAGAACTTTATTTGGGTCTTATATTATTATACTTGAGCTTGTGGATATCATTAAGAGTGATTTGACAATTAATATTAATTTTTGGATTGCATGCATGTTGGAGTTCCTTCTTTCCATAACATATTTTACATGCATACTAAGTGTTTGTGAAAAGCCCGTATGGCATTGTGAATTCTTAATTATTCTATCCTTCTACTCTAAATGCCTGTTTTTCACAAAACCGTTCCAATATTTTATTAATTAAATATGATTGTCAATACAAATGTGCTTGTTAGTTTGTTATGAGTGATAATACATTTTGGCCTTTAATGCTTGATCTACGCTACTCATGCCTTTGCCGGCATGCTAATAAACATCTTGCATTTAATTATCTTAATAATTCTTGCTATATTTCCATTGATGTCCTAATTGCATGGAGTCGTGACCATGTGTTAACGACATTCTTCTTTACCTTGGCATGATTATCACTCATACTGCCATCTTCCTTGCTCTATCCCTTTGAATTCATGTCCCTTTCTCTTCTCCCTTTTCAGGATGGCCACCAGGAAGGGTGCAGAGAGAGCCTCTAACAAGTCACCGGCAAGGAGGAGAACGAAAAGCATAAGCAGCTTCAACAAATCAGCTGCTCATTCAGAAACTTCAGAGGTTGAATCGGCTTGACTGGCAGGCAAAGCAAATGGAGTTCCATAACAAGCGCCGATTTACATACCTCAAGGAGCTGATTGTTGGCAACCACCCACCTGAGGAAGACCCAGACACTCTGGACTCCACTTCACCTACCAGCACCGGGAGCTATGACGATCCCGACTGTGGAGATGCTGTTACCAACCCCCTTTGTTCCTGACTGATGGCACCGAGGACGGTGCCAAGCTTTAAGTGTGGGGAGGTCGGTCAGTACCTGACTTCCGGAGGTAACTTTTCTCTCTTAACACCAACATTTTTAGTTTTTCTTTTGTTAGTTAGGATAGATTGCATGTGAATAATTGTTTGCATATATGTTTTGCTTGGTTAAAGTAATGAGTTTCTTTTCAAGACCCTGTTTTACAATATTTCACTAATTTAAATTGAAAATTTATGTTAAACTTGTTTGAAGATTATATTTGGAACATGGTTTATAGCTAAGAATACACAACCTGTGAGATTTTGAGCTTATTTATATGGTTACATTATTTAACCATAATATTTTATTCTTGTGTGTTTTCTTCACTATGATTGCAGACTTTACTTTGTTCTATTCTATATGTCCATTGTTTAGTGTATTTACATGCTTGTATATGATTGAGGCCATTACTTGTTTTTGCTCACTTATCCCAAATAGCCTACCCTTTCAATCACCTTTGTTAGCCACTTTGAGTCTTTTAATCCCTATTTATTCTGTATTTTATCACAACACTAGCCTCTTAAGTAGAAAAAAAAAATTACCCCAAGTGAATATTTGGTTAGCTTAAGTTAGAGATTGTGTATCAATTAAGTATGGGGAACTATAGGAACTTGGGTTGATGAAAGTGTGTTGTGTTTAGTGACAAAAGTATTGGGAATTTGGGTGCATACTCATATGATACCAGAAAAAATCAAAAAACTCATGTGCATTGATATGTTATGTTTACTTTTATATATTTAATTAAAAAAAAGAGAAAAAGAAAAAGAGAAAAAAATATATATAAAATAAATAAATAAATAAGGGGACAAAATCACCCCAGTATTAAGCTAATGAAAGATCAATGCAAATGTGATAAAATTAAAGAAAGGTTGATGCATGAGTATGAGATGCAAAAATGGGAATTTTGGGTAGCTAGGCATGATTTTAAAAGTATATAGAGTGTGTGTATAGGTAAGAGCTTAGGCTATTCAAAGATTCAATTTATAGCTCACTTAGCCATATATATATACCCTCACCTTTACCTTAGCCCCATTACAACCTTGAAAAGACCTCATGATATTTGCATTGGTACATTAAATATTTGTTGATTGATTAGATGAAGAACAAAGTTTTAGAAGTTATGACTAGAGAAGGCTAGAGTGGATTACCCTATACACTTGAGAGATTAGAGTTCACATACACTACCAGTGAGGGTTCAATGCTTGATTCTATGTTCCCTGTTTTCATGAGCTATCTTCTTACAAGTTTAGTTGTCTTTTATTGTATGATTTGCATTAGTGGAATATTATTTATGTTTGTCTTAGAGAATTTGTTTACTTTTAACCAAGTAGGTAGAAGTATTTTTGCATTTAGTTGAATTTATATAGATAGGTTGCATTTCATACATTCTAACATTCCTCTTCACTCCTTTATAGCTTCTCTTGAGCTTAGCATGAGGACATGCTAATGTTTAAGTGTGGGGAGATTGATAAACCACAATTTTATGGTTTATCTTGTGCTCAATTGAGTGGTTTTTATCAAGTATTTGCACACTTATTCATACTAATTGAATGGTTTTACATTTTCCTTCCTAATTGTGTGCTATGATTGAAAACATGCTTCTTTGGCCTTAAATTTACTATGTTTAATCCTCTCTTATTACCATTCGATGCCTTGATATGTGTGTTAAGTGATTTTAGGGTTTATAGGGTAGGAATGGCTTAGGGGATGGAAAGGAAGCATGCAAAAGTGGAAGGAATACAAGAAACTGAAGGAATTGCTAAGCTGTCCAGCCTGACATCTTTGTACTTAACTGACCATAACTTGAGCTACAAAGCTCTAAATGAGGTGGTTCTAGTTGCGTTGAAAAGCTTACATCCGGAGCTTTGAAATGATATATAATTCGCCATAGTGTCCATACAGAAAAATGATGCGCATGCGTAAATCACGCGCACGCATCGTTTTGGAGAAAAACCATCGACCTGTACGGATCAGAATTCGCCCCCAGTGATTTCTGGGCTGTTTCTGACCTAGTTTTCGGTCCAGAAAACACAGATTAGAGGCTATAAAGTGGGGGAATCCATAGATTCATTCATACAACATTCATTATTCACAATTTTAATTTTTAGATGTAGTTTTCTAAAGAGAGAGAGAGGCTCTCTCCTCTCTCTAGGTTTTAAGATTTAGGATTTCTCTTAGTTTTAGGTTTGATTCTTCTCAATTCCAGGTTCAATGTTCCTTTAATTTAGTTTCTCTTCTACTTTTACTTATCCTATTACTTTAATTTGTTTATTTTCCCAATATTAGTTTATGAACTCTATGTTAGAATTGATTTCTTATTTAATGCAATTTGAGGTATTTCAGATTTATGATTGCTTTCTTCTATTTATGATATAAATAATTTGAATTTTTCCCCTCTTGGCTTGGGTTGAGTAATTGGTGACACTTGAGTTATCAAACTCCTTATTGATTGAGAATTGGAATTTGCTGATTAGTTTGGATCCCTCTAAAGCTAGTCTTTCCTTAGGAGTTGACTAGGACTTGAGGAATCAAATTGATTAGTCCACTTAACTTTCCTTTATTTAGTAAGGGTTAACTAAGTGGAGCTGTAAACAATTCTCATCATAATTGATAAGGATAACTAGGATGAGATTTTCAGTTCTTATACCTTGCCAAGAGTTTTCTTAATTATTAATTTACTTTCTTGCAATTTACTTTTCTTGTTCCTTACTCAAAAACCCCAAAAAGATACAATCTCATAACTAATAATAATTACACCTCCCTGCAATTTCTTGAGAGATGACCCGAGGTTTAAATACTTCGGTTATTAATTTTATTGGGTTTGCTTTAGTGACAAACTAGTTTTTGTACGAAAGGATTCTTTGTTGGTTTAGAAACTATACCTACAAGGCGATTATTTTTTTATGAAATTATTTACTAGCAAAAGTCATCTCGTTTAGCATGCCACTTGATAAGCCAAGCATGGCACGCCAAGCTTAAGAAGGCCTGATGAGCGGATAATTTATACGCTTTTTGGCATTGTTTTTAGTATGTTTTTAGTAGAATCTAGTTACTTTTAGGGATGTTTTCATTAGTTTTTATGTTAAATTCACATTTCTGGACATTACTATGAGTTTGTGTGTTTTTCTGTGATTTCAGGTATTTTTTGGCTGAAATTGAGGGACTTGAGCAAAAATCAGATTCAGAGGTTGAAGAATGACTGCTGATGCTGTTTGATTCTGACCTCCCTGCACTCAAAGTTGATTTTCTGGAGCTACAGAACTCAAACTGGTGCGCTTCCATTTGCGTTGGAAAGTGGACATCCAGGGCTTTCCAGCAATGTATAATAGTCCATACTTTGAACGAGTTTAGATGACGTAAAAGGGCGTTGAACGCCAGTTCTATGCTGCTGTCTGGAGTTAAATGCCAGAAACAAGTCACAAATCAGAGTTGAACGCCAGAAATACGTTACAACCTGGCGTTCAACTCCAGAAAGAGCCTCTGCACGTGTAACATTCAAGCTCAGCCCAAGCACACACCAAGTGGGCCCCGAAAGTAGATTTATGCATCAATTACTTACTTCTGTAAACCCTAGTAGCTAGTTTATTATAAATAGGACTTTTTTCTATTGTATTAGACATCTTTGGAATCATCTTTGGACGCCTAGTTCTTAGATCATGGGGGCTGGCCATTTGGCCATGCCTGGACCTCTCACTTATGTATTTTTAACGG
Source organism: Arachis ipaensis (assembly GCF_059453495.1). Classification (NCBI taxonomy): domain Eukaryota; kingdom Viridiplantae; phylum Streptophyta; class Magnoliopsida; order Fabales; family Fabaceae; genus Arachis; species Arachis ipaensis. The sequence continues at coordinate 89,292,572 of NC_142444.1, forward strand.
TAGAGTTTCTACACTCCATAGATTAAGGTGTGGAGCTCTGCTGTTCCTCAAAGGTTAATGCAAAGTACTACTGTTTTTCTATTCAACTCAACTTATTCCGCTTCTAAGATATTCATTCGCACTTCAACCTGAATGTGATGAACGTGACAATCATCATCATTCCCTATGAACGCGTGCCTGACAACCACTTGTCTGTGGTATTCCGGAAAGTCTAAACCTTGTCTGTGGTATTCCGAGTAGGATTCAATGATTGAATGACTGTGACGAGCTTCAAAATCGCGAGTCCTGGGCGTAGTGACAGACGCAAAAGGAGGGTGAATCCTATTCCAGCATGATCGGGAACCTCAGATGATTAGCCGTGCCGTGACAGGGCATCTTGGACCATTTTCACAAGAGGAGGGGATGTAGCCACTGACAACAGTGATGCCCTTGCATAAAGCCAGCCATGGAAAGGAGTAAGACTGATTGGATGAAGACAGCAGGAAAGCAGAGGTTCAGAGGAACGAATGCATCTCCATACGCTTATCTGAAATTCTCACCAATGATTTACATAAGTGTTTCTATTCTTATTTTATTATTAATTTTCGAAAACCCCATTACTATTTTATATCCGTCTGACTGAGATTTACAAGGTGACCATAGCTTGCTTCATACCAACAATCTCCGTGGGATTCGACCCTTACTCACGTAAGGTATTACTTAGACGACCCAGTGCACTTGCTGGTTAGTTGTATCGAAGTTGTGACAAATTATGAATTGAGATTAGAGCACCAAGTTTTTGGAGCCATTACTAGAGATCACAATTTCGTGCACCATGGACATCCAGAGCTTTCTAAAAATATATAATAGTATGGGGTGGACATTGATTTTGAGCTCCAGAACCGGAAAATATTAAGCCCCTGGTCGCTAGCGTTATCGGGACTCACGTTTTCCATTAACGCTAGCAACTATGCCAGCGACCATGTTCACTTCAAAGGAGCATAACTTGAGTTATAGAGATCCAATTGAGGTGATTCCAGTTGCATTAGAAAGCTGACATTCAGAGCTTTCTAAAGATATATAATACTCTATAGTGGACATGAAATTAGAGCACAAACAAGAGGCATCTTTTAAGCCCCAAAAACACCAACTGGGCAGCAAGTGCAACGTTAGCCACATTAACTTTAGCACTAACGCCACACTTGTAGCGTTAGTGTGGCTAACTTTAGCACTAACTTTAGCACCTGGAACTCAACTTAACTCACTTCTCTCTCAAGTCCACTTCAAAGCTCAAGCAAGCAAGCCCACAATTGTCAACCAATCAAGGCCACAAGAAGCATCTAGAATAGGAATTTTTATTTAATTGTAATTTGCTTTTAATTTCATTTTGTAATTTAGGAGAGCCTATATAAAGGCCTTAGTTTTTACATTAAAGGCATTCTGGAGAATTGAAGGAAGGGGGAGAGAGTGAAGACCAATTTGAACTTCTGTGAATTGGCACACTCCAAGGGGAGTGGGTCTTCGGACCCCTCCCCTCAACCACTCTTCTTCCTTTTCTCTTCTTTTCTTCCTTAGGAGTAGTTTCATTTTAGTTGTAATTTTCATTTATGAATTTTGAAGTTTCAATTTCAGTTTCAATCTTCATCTTTACTTTTCTGCACTTTCTTTCTTTTCTATTTTGGTAGAGCAATGATCAACTAACTCTTTTCATTGGGTTAGAGAGCTCTATTGTGATTCAATGGATTAAGTGTAGTTCTTATTCTTCTTCTTCTTTCTTTTCTCTTGATTTTACTAGAGAGCTTTCGATCTTCATCCAATTGGGTAGTTATCTTGGAAAAGAAGCTATTCATACTTGGATCTCTTCTGAACCTTGGAAGAGGAATGAAGAGATCATGCTAGAAATGCTTTCTCATGTTGTACCAAATTGGGTTTGGAAGGATATGTGACTATAATCCTCCAACACTTGATTTGGGAATGCATGTGGTATAATCAGTGACCATACTTCATCTCTTCTCATGAGCAATTGACCAAGGAATTGGCTATTGATCAAGATTTGAGAGATTAAATTACAAGGAATTGTAATTCGATCACTTAAGATTGCCAAGGAGATCAATGAATGCATTGATTGAGGAAGAGATGAGAATGAACTTGATCCGGAGGATTGCAATATCTCTTGATCCCAATGTTCATTTTATTTTTAGTTCTTACATTTACTTTTCTTGCCATTTTACTTTGCTGCACTATATTGTTTTCTTTACTTTTGTGCCATTTACATTTCCTTGCTGCTTATCACTCCAATATGATTCGTATAACTAGGATAATCAATTAACCATTGATTGCTTAATCCGTTAATCTCTGTGGGATTCGACCTCACTCTTTTGTGTGTTATTACTTGACGACAATTCGTTACACTTGCCGAAGGGAGATTTGTTGAGAGACAAGTTTCCGTGCGTATCAAACACCCCCCTTTTTTCCCCTTCTGTGCGCCCGTACACACCTTTGTGCGTGCGCACAAGCCTTTATGTTCATTCTATTCGCAGCGCCCGCACCCTTTTGTGCGCGCGCATAACCCCCTTTTCCACCTTCTGTGCACACGCACACGTGCCTGTGCGTACGCACACCCCTGTTTCTCCCACTTTACTTATTTTTTTCTCTTCTCTCTACTTCTTCTTCTCTTCTTCCTTCCACCCCTCTCTTCTCTTGCTTTTGCCCTCTTCTCTACTTGTTTTACTTTGTTTTGTTTGTATTTCATTTCTATTTTAGTAATGATATTAGTCTTGCTTTACTTGTTTGTTAATTAAATAAGTTGCAAGTGTTTGATTGATGTTGATTGGGTTGCTTCATGCTTAACTTTTGGTTTAATTTGTGATGAATATGTGCACTGAGCATTAAAGCCTTGTTTAATTGCCTAGATGAATTGTTAGTTTAATTCATATGTTGTAGCTACCATATGCATTAAACTTTATCCTTTTTGGCATTTTGAATTGTGCACTTTTACTTTAGTGAATTGAGTTGAAATTACTTGCTCATCATGATTTTTATATCAACTTCATCACATGTCCGGTACTCGTTTCTTGTTAATGCTTTGCATTTGTTTGAGTCACATGACTTGATTCATATCTAACTTGTCACTTTTTGCAACAAGTACCTTTACCATGCAACTTCTTCATTATGTTCATGATGAATAAGGAGTTTTCTGTTCATTATTGGATTGGTTGTTGTTGTTGTGCTATTTTACATCAATTTTGTGCTTTCACTTGCACAACTTCAATAACTAATGTCTTATATATTAAATTCACTTTAGTTGTGGCTATCTAGGTTCATCTGTGTCCTATCTCTTGTCTTTCTTCACTTACAACCTAGGCCACTTGATTGAGGACTATGATAATTCTTTTGATTATGTGGTTACCTTCTTAACTGACCAATGTGTTGTGTTCTAAATTGTGCGTGCATTTAGAATATACACATTGTCTTTTATCATACCACACACATCTTACTTTTCCTTAGTTGTTGTTTATTTGTTTATATAGCAACCTGAAGCCCCCGGAGCCTACCAGCTGAAGGTGGAGACTCACAATCCTTCACCCTTGGATCATGTGCATGCACGGAGGACCGTGCGTTATTTAAGTGTGGGGGAGGATCGCTAACTTCAAGGGGATAAAATTTTTTTTCTCAGACACTTTGCAACATTCTTCTTTTTTGTCCCTTTTTCTTCAATTTTTGCAATTTTTGTTCTTATTTGCACTTGATGTTGTTTGTTTGTATATATATATATATATATATATATATATATATATATATATATATATATAGTGCTTATAGTGTTATGGTAGTAAATATTGGCATTTGCATGGTAGAGTAAATAAGTTTTGGTAAAACAACAAAGAATTTTCAAGAAATCTCTTTTTGGGCATTCCATTGATTAGATTTGAAAATTATTTTTGAACTTGCTTGAAGTATCTTTTTATGGAACATAGAGAAGAGCTTGAACAAATACCAAGTGAGATTTCAGCTTTAAGTGTGTGGTTGCATATTTTCAAGCACAAATTTTGTTCTTGTGTGTTATAAACTCCTTTTATAATTGTGAACTTGGATTTGCTTTAGTCTATATGTCCTATATAAGTTGTTTTGGATTGCATTTAGTATGATTGAGGCCATATTTGTATAGCTCACTAACCGATATTGTCAACCCTTGCATCTATCCTTATAAACCACTTTTTGAGCCATTAATTCCCCTTTGTTCTAATATTAAGCACATCATTTGTCCTAAGTGAAAAACCATTAATATCCTTGAATTGTATCTTTGATTAGCTTGGGTTTGAGTGTGTGTGTGTGTTAATCAAGTATGGGGGGATTTCTGGGAAATAGTGGTAGAAAGTTATTTTGGGTATTCATTGTGAAAATTTAGAAAAATGGGTAAACATTCATGCATCTATCACTTAAAATATATGCATCTCTCTTATTTGATAAAAGAAAAATTTTAATGTACATACTTTGTTTATACAAAAAAAAATTGTGAAAAGAAAAGAAAAGAAAAGAAAAGAAAAGAAAATAAGAATGTAAATAAGTGATGCATATGTGGTTGTATTGAAAAGAAGCATGCATGAGTGAATATGAAAAAAAGGGATGAACGGGTAGTTAGGATTGTTTTGTTATGTATATAGGATGATATAGGATTAGGTGGGATACTTGAGCTAATCAAAGATCCAATCTATTAACCCACTTAACCATATGAATCCTACCCTTACCTAAGCCCCATTACAACCCTCAAAAGTCCTCATGATATTTGCATTCATGCATCAAATATTAGTTGATTGTTAGACAACTTGCAAATCTTTGAGAAACATGATTGTTCCGAGGGTTACCAAAAACTGAAGGTCAATCTTGGATGAGATCTGCTGTGGTGGCCGGAGCTGTCGTGTCTGACTTGTTGACTTTGGTGGTGCTGCTGATCCTTCGTCACCGGAGGGTAGTGGTACCTGCAAGAGACTCCAATGCTTATGTTAGCATGGGCTTTAGGCAGGTTTTTAGTAGAATCAGAGTATGAGTTATACCTAGGTGCTCCAGTGTATTTATAATAGTGTGAGGTGACCTTTATGGAGATAAGATAGTTATCTTATCTTATCTTTGAGTGAAGCCATCTTATCTTTAAGGGAACCGCCCTTATCTTTCTAGGCTTGGGTTGCCTTTGGACTTGGGTCGTGTTCCTCTGTTTGGGCCCTTTTTGGGCTTCTCCTGGTGATTTGGCCGAACTCTTTAAGAAGAGGTCGAGTAATCCTGACCCGAAGAGGTCGGTCGACTTGTCACCATTCAGCCCGGGTCGTACAGCTAGACACAGGGTATGAACAGTGCCCCTGCTCGAGCGTGTTCTTCCTTTTGAGGTTGAGTCCTTTTTTAGGACTTCGATCCTTCTTTGGAGAAGCCGAGCTCGCGCACTTTGGTTGATTCGGCTGAGGCTTCTTGAATGTGAAGCATTTTCCTTCACTCTTTTTAATTTGAAACGCGCATTTTTGCATTTGTGTTCTTGCTTTGGGAACGTGCGAGGGTCTTTAAAGCTCATTAACTTCCCCCTTTTTCTGTTTCCCTTCTTTCCCTCTTTTCTTTTTACTTTGAATTTTCAAGTCTTATCTTTTAGTTTCTTGCTTCCTTTCTTTTCGCTCTTCACTTTGTTTCTCTCAACCTTTTGCGTTTCGTTGTTTCGCTTGAGGTGCTTCCTCCCCTCTGTTCATTTCTACTCAAGGGTGCTTTGCTGCTGTTTCCTCTAAACCTTTCCCTCACGTTCGTCTCTTCTTCTTCTACAGGTTGGTGCTCTCTCTCTTCCTTTTGTTAACTTCATTTAGTCACTTTTTTTATATGTCTTCTGCTACTGCATGTGTTTTGAATCTTTGATCTTCTTAAGGAGTGAATGATGGTTATCTGAAAAAGCTTGCATCTTTTTGTGATAATCCCCGTGTTTCTTTTGCTATGATGTATGCCTGGTGACTTTTGATTCACTAGGGTTTTATTAGGGCCGTTCCTGCATCCTTTATTTCTGTGTATCTTCGTTGCTGAGTTTATTACCCTGTTTGCACCATTTTTGATGAAGAAATGTTGTAGTCTTGATGATCCTTGTTGATGATTATGAGATTTCTTGCTGCTTTGTGACGTTTACTAGGAGAGGATTATTTGCGAGATGATTAGAGTCCGTTGGTTTCCTTCTTTTCTGGTTCCTGCCTCGTTACTGCCTCCAAAGGGTGCCCCTGGATTTTAGTGTGAATCCTGGGGTTTCCCTTTTGCTTTTGTATACTTTAGTCTAAGTTGTATCCATATTTGTCTGAGCTGATTTCTTGATTTGCCCGAGCTATTTTAGTTAGTAACCCATTTTTCTTTTTCTTGTTGTAGGACTAGTTGACCCATATCTTCTCGTAAAAATATTGTCGAGACATCCTCCAAAGTCCCCGAGGGCATGTCCGACTGGCTGGACTCCCTCGTCCTGATGTGCATTTCAGTGGTTAACTCTGAATACTGCGTGGAGCTTAGAAAGCATCACCGGATCTGTAGTAGTTGGGATCAGGAGAAGAATTACGAGTTAGTAGTGCCTGACCCTGACGAGAGGGTTTGCTTTCCTTCTCTGACCGAGGGAAAACATCCCTTCTTTTTTGCTTATGACTACTTCTTTAGCCAAATGAACATTACCCTTCCTTTTATGTCTTTCGAGACTGACTTGCTGTGGTCATGTAATGTAGCTCCATCCCAGCTCCATTCGAACTCCTGGGGCTTTATTAAGATCTTTCAGTTGCTCTGCCAAGAATTGGATGTCAAGCCTTCTCAAACTCTCTTTCTTTACCTCTTTGTCTTGATCAAACCTAGAACTAGCAAAAAGAAAGCTTCTTGGATTTCTTTCCGGTCTGCCCAAGGACATAAAGTTTTTTCTATGTATGACGAGTCCTTTAGGAACTTTTAAGAACTACTTTTTTAAGGTCCGAGCTGTTGAGAGAGCTCGACCATTTTTCTTAGAGCCGAACAATGAACTTGCCTTCCCCTTAAGTTGGCAAAAGAATGTTGTGGTGTCTAGATATTCGTGGGAGATGCTTGATGTGGTCGAGCAGGCTTTTGTGAATGTGTTGGAGGAGACATGGGGGCAACCCCCCCATCTCGACACAAAGAAAGTCTTAGGGGACCCTTCCCTTGTCCGAGCTGAGCTGGGTAGTCGTCGACTGCTTTTTCCTTCACTTTGTTTACTTTGCTTTTGTTTCTTTTCTTCCAATTTTGTTGTAACAACCCAGTTTTTCTAGTACGCGAGATCTTTTCTGAAGGCACGGATTTCTCCAGAAGATCAGTAAAGGGAACACCTCTGTTGTATCATCAAGCATCTCAATCCTCATTGTCATTGTGTCATCCTTAAGCTAGAACCTCTTTTAGGGCAAGCTCGATAACGAATCACGAAGAACCTAGGTTTTAAACTATATCGGTTAGGAGTTTTTATTCTAGTTTTCGTAAATAGTCTCAGTTAGATGAACCGGACTCGATTTATGAGAGAAGAGAGATAATAGTATAATATTATCATTATATTAGTATTAGAAGATGATTGAATGATATTATAACGTTACCTGGTCTGTTTTAGTTAAAAACAGGAAATAGGTTTAACCGGGTTCACAATTTACTGGTGCAGTTTAGCACCATCATTCTCAGATGACTTTAGCAATGCTAAGGCCTCATCATACATGTTCTATTCTCATATTAAAAATGTTACTAGTGTCATTTATGCTAGAAGCTCAGAAAAGAATTTTTAGAGATGTTTTTACAAGTGTTCCGATACATCAAGTTTTAGTAGCTATACACCTGAGATATTTTAATATTATTTTAACTCACCTCCAAGCCAACCAATCACAACTCACCTTACACCCCCAGGACCTCCAAGGCTGTCTCATTTCTTCATTTTGGCCTAAAATAACAAGAGAGAAAAGAGAGAAACTTTCAAGAACACTTAATCTTCAAAGCTTGATTTCTTCTGAACTAAAACTCAAATCAAAACTCCGATTTCACCAAAATGATCCACTCTTCTTCCTCTACATAACCATATAACATATCAAAGCTGGAAATAACATGAGATGGCTGTCTCCCTTCCTCTTCAATTCGGTTTTCAAGGAAACATGCTTAAACATGTGTTTTCTTGATGTTCTTCCTTAGGAATCATGCTTAACTTGACTTGAGGGCCAAGAAACGTTAATTTTCAGCAAGTCTAAGGTGAGATATCCCTTCTTGATTGATTGTGTTTGAGTTGTGTAATTATGATATGGTTTGGCTGTGCTTGAAATTGATTATTTATATGAGTGATTCTTGTTGAAAATTTGATAAAAATTTGATGAAATTTGATGAAATTCAAGCTATGAAGTTGTGTTCTTGTGGCTGCTGGAAAAACGAACCCTAATCCTTAAATTGGGGGTCAATTTGTGTTGAAATCATGTGGAAAAGATGGGGCTTTAGTGGCTGCAATTTTATTTTTAATTATGGTAAAAATCGGTTGCTGAAAAGATTGAAAAACGGGTGAAAACAAAGAATGAATCTAAAAAATTTACGAAGAACACGGAGAACACTTTGAGTGTGGTGAAGAACAATGAAGAACACCTTTTAGATCTTAAAAAAGGCAAGGTTGTAACTATTTTGGTGTTTGAGGGGTTATTTGGTAATTTCCAAAAGATAGGGTAATTAAAGTATAGATATTAAAAGTTACGGGTGGTAAAAAGCAAATTTTAAAGGTTAAAAGTTAAAGTGGGGTAATTTTCAATATTTTAATGATAAAATAATGAATAATAATAAAATATTAAATAATAATATTTAATTAAAAATAATATTTTAATAAAAATAATAAAATAATACGAAAAAGGCAGTTTTTCGTAAAAGTTTTAGAAAGACGACTTTAAGCGTAGAATTCCATAATTACCTTCATAAAACACCTAGGGAGTGGTAATAACATGATAGTGAGGCAAAGATAAAAGAAAGATAAAAAATTAAAGAAGAGATAAGAATCAAAGATAAGGTCTGTAAAGTTTTAATGACAAAAAATAGATAGAGATTAGTGAACGAACTAGGGCAACATAGTTAGTTCTTGAGTTGTGCTTAGGGTTAGGTATAATATGAAAAGTTAAACTGTTTCAGTATAGACTTAATGAACCTATACTTGGGACAGGCTAACTATTCATACCGAAATTTACATAAACTTTAAATACATACGTTAAGTAGAGGAATCAGAGCAGAGTAGAGAAACACAGAAAACAAAGTAACTAGAGCACAGTAAAGAGGTAAAGAGAAAAAAAGTAATATAGATACAAAGAAAAGAGTAATTAGACCAGAGTAAGGAGACAGAGAGAAAAGAGCAGTAAAACACATGAACTGATAATGTTAAATACGGGAAGTACCCACGAACTGAATGATCGTTGGTCTCGGGGAATTCTACGAACTGTTAACTATTTCATGTGTGAGAAAAACCCACGAAATGATAATCATTGATTACGGAAATAACCCATGAACTATTTTATGTTGATCTCGGGTATAACCCATGAATTGAGGATTGCTGTGTTGTTGTGTATTGATCTCGGGGAAACCCATGAACTGAGGATCTCTGTGTTTGTTGTGTATTGATCTCGGGGAAACCCACGAACTGAGGATCGTATTTTGTTTATGTATTGATCTAGGGGATGCCCACGAACTGAGGATCACTGTTTCCCCTTGTGCGTATATTAAGGGGTCGAGCCTTGCGCCGACTACCAGTAGTCACGAAGGAGTGGTATTCTTAACTTGCCGAAGGGAAATCTGTTGAGAGACAAGTTTTCGTGCATTAAATTTATGGCGCCATTGCCGGGGATTGATTTTGTATCAACAATGATTAAGTTGGAGGATAACTAGATTGAGCAATTTTCTTTTGTTTTGTTTAATTCCATCTGAGTGATTTACTTTCAGTTTTAGCTATTTTCTTCCCTTTTTCCCTTGCCCGTTTGTTGTGTTTTCTCAGTTGTTTACAATTTAGTTCACCAACCCACTAACTCTTTGATACATTGCACCACTCACACTAACAACCATTCTAACAAGAGTAATTTCTTCATTCATTTTCTTTCTTGCTTTTTGCTTTGTTGGTTGTTTGACAGGTAGAAAAAGCGGGGCTTCAACTTTCTTTGATTCTGAACCTGAGAGGACCTTCCTTAAATTAAGGAGGGAAGCAAGAGGGAAGAGAGTCGTTGGTGCTGAGGAAGAGGAAGAGTATTTTGAAACAGACATGGAGGAGAATATGGAGAACCACCATGAAGAAGAAGCTCACAACCATGCCAGAGAAGGCCCAGTAAATCATGCTGGGCAAGAGAGAAGAGTTCTAGGCTCTTACATCAATCCAAACCCAGGAAATTGTGGAAGTAGCATACAAAAACCAACCATACATGCCAATAACTTTGAACTGAAGCCCTAGCTTATCACTCTCGTTCAAAACAACTGTGCATTCGGAGGAAGCACCCATGAAGACCCTAATCAACATCTAACCACCTTCCTAAGGATATGTGATACTGTGAAGTCTAATGGTGTTCATCCTGACACCTATAGACTGCTTCTGTTCCCCTTTTCACTCAGGGATAAAGCATCTAAATGGCTGGAATATTTCCTGAAGGAGAGTTTAACAACATGGGAAGATGTGACGAACAAATTCTTGGCGAGATTCTACCCTCCTCAAAGAATCAACAGGTTGAGAGCTGAGGTACAAACCTTCAGGCAACAAGATGGTAAAACTCTCTATGAGGCATGGGAGAGGTTTAAGAACTTAACAAGAAGGTGCCCGCCAGACATGTTCAATGAATGGGTGCAACTACATATTTTCTATGAGGGTCTTTCTTATGAATCAAAGAAGGTAGTAGACCACTCATCCGGAGGATCTCTAAACAAGAAGAAGACCATTGAAGAAGCCATAGATGTCATCGAGACTGTAGCTGAGAATGACTACTTCTATACTTCTGAAAGGAGCAACACTTGAGGAGTGATGGAGCTGAACCACATGGATGCACTGCTGGCTCAAAACAAGATGATCACCAAGCAGCTGGCTGACCTTACCAAGAAGATGGAAAGAAACCAAGTTACAGCAGTCACCACCTCATCAGTAGCTCAAGAAGGAGTAAATATAGAGGAAGAGAGTGACCGGGAACAATCCAACTATATTGAGAACTCACCTAGGCAGGCCCATGATCCATACTCCAAAACTTATAATCCTGGTTGGAAGAACCACCCAAACTTTGGGTGGGGAAATCAACAAGATCAAGGCCAAGATCAGAGACGTCACAACCCCAACAACAATGCAACTCACCAACATTCCACACAGAGATCATATCAACACCCACCCAATAATACCTCTCAACATCCATATCAAAACCAAAATGGCCCTTCTCACCCCTCCAACCTCAACCCACCATCACCATCCGAAGATAGAATCTCCAGAATTGAGACTCTACTTGAAGGTATATGCAAGGAAGTCGAAGATAACAGAGTGTTCAAGAATGAAGTGCGAGCTAATATAAAAAACCAGGGAGACACCATCAAGAGACTGGAGTCTCAAGTGGGATATCTCTCTCAGCAGATTCCCAAGCCTACTGATAGCTTCCCAAATGACACGGAGAAAAACCCGAGAGGTGAAGCAAGAAAAGTAAGATGGGAAGAATGCGGAAGAACCAAACAAACCATTATAACACTCTCGAGATATCCCAGTAGAGAAGCAAGAAGAGAGTGACCAAGAAACCAGACCCACATAGAAGGAGGAGTTAAGGGAGAAGGAGATTCTGAACCCATATGCACCTTTTCCCCAAAGACTCAAGGGGGTGTAGAAAGGAAAGTGTACTCAAAGTTCCTCAACATGTTTGCATCTCTCTATGTAAACATACCATTCATCAAGGCTCTCCAACAAATGCCCTCATACATTAAGTGCATGAAAGAGCTGCTGACCAAGAAAAATTCACTAAAGGGAGGGCAAACAATAGTGATGAATACGGAGTGTAGTGCTCTCACTCAAATAGAGTTACCTACAAAAAGGAAGGACCCAGGGAGTTTTCACATCCCTTGTGCTATAGGAGAAACAAGGATTGATAAGGGACTCTGTGACCTGGGAGCAAGCATCAACTTAATGTCTTTATCCCTCATGAAGAAGCTTCAGATCAATGAGCTAACGTCCATGGATGTAATCATCAAGTGGGCTGACAAAACTCAAAAACAAGCAATATGAGTGGTTGAAAACATGTAGGTGAAGGTTGGGAACTACTTCCTTCCCACAGACTTTGTTATCTTGGATATGGAAGAGAGTCATCTCCATCCAATCATATTGGGAAGACCATTCCTAGCCACAGCCAGAGCACTTATTGAAGTGGAGCGAGGAGAGCTGATACTGAGGATACATGATGAACAACTTACCTTCAATGTCTTCAAACCCTCACAAGAAGCAGATCAAGAAAACAAGGAATCAAGGGAGGATCACAATAAGGCACTGGTGGAAGAAACAAGCACTGAAGCACAAACAATACCCTTGGGAATTCCTTTGGTTGACAAACAATACAGTCAGAAGGCACAACAGCTAAGGGAAACCCAAGAGGAGCTAAACCCACCAGAGTCATATGAGACCAGCAACAAAATTTTCTTGGAAAAAGATGCCACAAGGAGCAAGGTAGCATTAAAAGAAACAAGGAAGAAGGCGCCAAGGGGATGGAGGAACAAGAGGATCCCTACAGAGGATTTCTCTCCAGGGGATGAAGTAATCTCTGCTCATTTCCCAGCTATTCCACCTCATCTCCCCATAATTCTATCTCAGCTACCTCAAGTGTACACCATCAGCAGAATTTTCTCCTTGGAACATGTGGAGATTCTCAATGAAGCCAACGGAGATAGATTCACTGTGAGAGGGGAAGATTTGAGGCATTACCAACCACCCTGACAAAGGCTAAACGTCAAGCTAATAACGCTAAAGAAGCACTTCATGGGAGGCAACACATGTTTTATATCCTTTCAGTTTTTTTTAGGATGTTTAAAGTAGTTAATAAAGCAAGGTTCATGAATTCCAAACTAACTTTGACAAACACTTGGATGAACCCTTGTATGCAACATATAGTAAACAACAAGTTTGGTGTTCAAGGCACACTAAGAGGACATAAACACAATTCATATCGTGTTAATCTTAGAACCTTAATCAACTCTTTTTACACTACATGGTCACAAACTAAGTTTGGTGTCACCAATGTTGTATACATGAACACTAAATAGGTCAGTTAGTTTGCGTTCATGGATAACATTTAGATTTAAAAAAAAAACAAAAATCTAAAAAGTAGCCAGTCCACTCTTTAACTTTTGCCACCAAAAATTCAATGCTAACTTTTGCTTTCCTTTTTGTCTTGTGTAGGAAATGAAGGAAGGATTGAACAGAATTGATGAGACAAATTGAGAAGGGGGTTCGGCCACTTCACAAAGGGGGATTATACACATGTCTTCAAAAGGAGTACATTGGGAAGTGTTGCCATGCAACATTGGAAGAAGGATATCCTTGGAGACCGAACCAAGAACCTCATAAAAGTAGTAATCCTTGTGCTCATTTCATGCCAAACCCCAACCGTCCACCATTGGTTCTTACTATCAATCCACACCCTTCGATCACCCATCATCCTCCTATATAAATGACCCCCACTTTATACCCCTCCATATTCAAATGCCCTTTCATTTCATCTTTTTTCTTTCTTTCGGAACACACACCCAACACTTCTTCCTTCATCCAAAAACACGTTAACACAATCCTCCAGCTACACCCTATCTTAACCCGGCCGAATTCCATCGTCAATCCATACTTTTCAACACCTTCACATACCAACTCTCACTCATGGCATCGTCGAGCTCTAAAAGAAGAAAACGGAAGGAGCCTATAGAGCAACGCCCTTTTGATGAGAAGAAATTTAGAACCTTTCACCATGCATTACAATTTGGGTGGATGGCTGATAAAGAGATCATATATGAGCTAGGCTTTCAAGTCAAAAAAACTGAGTGCCCCGAAATCACAGAAAAGGTGGAAAAGAGAAAATGGGACCTCCTCACTGATCCGGTCACAAAAGTAAACGCAACTCTTGTGAGAGAGTTTTATGCAAACACAATCAGGTATGATAGGGCAGATGAATTCTATATAACTTTGTAAGAGGGGTAACGGTGGATTACGTATCCAAGTGGGTAGAGGCTATTGCAACCCCAGCAAATGATAACAAGGTGGTCATGAACTTCCTCAGAAAGAATATCTTTAGCCGGTTTGGAGTCCCACGAGCTCTCATCAGTGATGGAGGGAGCCATTTTTGCAACAGACCATTAGAAGCCCTTCTCCTAAGATACGGGGTAAAATACAAGGTTGCCACACCTTACCACTCCAAACAAGTGGGCAAACTGAGATATCCAACAGAGAGCTAAAAAGGATCCTGGAAAAGACTATGGGAGCATCAAGAAAGGACTGGTCGAAGAAGCTGGATGATGCTCTTTGAGCATACAGGACAGTATTCAAAACACCAATTGGGATGTCCCCATATCAACTGGTGTATGGAAAGGCCTATCATTTACCATTGGAGCTAGAAAACCCTCTGGGATCTCAAGCTACTAAACTTTGATAACAATGCTGCTGGTAAGAAAAGGGTCTTGCAGCTGCAGGAACTAGAGGAGTTTAGGTCTCAAGCCTATAAAAATGCCAAGATCTATAAGGAAAAGGCGAAGAGAAGGCATGACCTCAATCTGGCACCCAGGAGCTTCGAAGAAGGACAGCAAGTGCTCCTCTACAACTCCAAATTGATACTTTTCCCGGGAAAACTCAAATCAAGGTGGTCGGGAGCCTTTCTTGTCACAAAGGTCTCACCTCATGGACACATAGAAATCATGGAAGAAAGCTCAAAGAGGACTTTCACTGTGAATGGACAAAGGCTCAAACAATACATGGACAACATGGGGGAGAGCCCCAAAATAAAGTATCATCTCAACTAATGGAAAACCCGTCGATCTAGCGATGCTAAAAGAGCGCTTTGTTGGGAGGCAACCCAACTTAAGGTAGTTTCTTTTTCATGATTATCTCAATAAAGGCTACAAGTAGTTTTCCCTGTATTATGAGGAGCTAAGTTTGGTGTTGCACACCAAAACAATCCAAGGGTGAATGTGTAATTCTAAGTTTGGTGTTACACCAAAGATTTCATTTAGAATCACACTACACCCCTTCAATGACAAGTTACCGACTCCAACAAACAGGGAAACTACTTGACATGTGTTTAGTTTCTAGTTCACAGATGTTTTCTGAATAAAAGCACATGAGACTCCTTGCATGATTTTGATCTACTACAGTAGGCCAGAAACTAAGTTTGGTGTTCACACACCAACTTAAGTTCAGATAATTACAAGCATACATGTATGTTAACCATGTTACAAGTGCTTGGGGGAACAAGCAACTTCCAATCATTTTTTTAGGAATTCAGTCAATCTCTTGGAATAACTATACGCCATCATCCAAGGAGACAAAGGAGGATGCAAGGGCTATGGATGATGATGACAAGAAAGAAACAAGAAAACAACAAGAGGTTGTATTGCACTTAACTGTTTCTGGTTGGAATGATTAAAGTGGAAGTAGGAATTAGTCCTGTCTCATGAACATTCATATTCTGCTTGTCTCTCCTTAGTGATGTTTCATGTTGCTAGTCTAAGTTACCTGTTTTCATTTTCATCCTGCATAAATGTATGCTTGTCCTTTAAGCTAAATAAAAGAAAATGTTATGAAAAACCATAGTGGGGTTCATCTTGTGAAGTAAGTTCTTAGTGTTTGTGGTGTGGTAATTGGTTAGCTAAGTTGGTTCACCAACAAGGTATACAGGCAACTAGATATTCTGAATCATATGCTTGAAGCACATTCTATGAGACTAGCTAAACAACAAGATCCTAATAAGAAAAAGGAAAAGAACAGGGAGAGTTTGAAAAAGAAAGAAAAAGAATAAGAAATAAGGCTAGGCACCAAGGGTTTGAATCTTGAGGGATGTGTCTGTGGTGTTCCTGTGCAAAGGATCTGCTTGGATGAATAAGTTCTCAGGAGTGCTTCATCACTTGGTAACTTGGGTTAACTAACCCGGGATTATCAACTGAAAATCCACTATCAAGAGCAACCTTGCTACAGAACACTTAGTAACCCAAAGAGGTGCTAGACACCAAGGCCTCAAGAAAAGAAAATAACAAACCATATTCCTATGGTATGCATGTATGGGGGAGAGAGACTTGAGGGAGTAGGTCCTTAGGGGTGTTTCAACACCTAGAACCTTGAACCAACTGGTTCGGGAGTGTTGGCTGAAAGCTTATCTTAAAGAGTTGCCCCCTCATAAAGCACCTAGCCTAAGAATCCAATAAACCTTTAAAAGAAGGGGGAGATCAATGAATAAGGATCTCATAGGATGCAATTGAGCGAGTATCCAAGAACTTGACTTCTATAATAAGAACTTGTTTCTCTTGTTCTTTCATTCATCATTCTTATGTTTCAGTACTTGCTTAGGGACAAGCAAGCTTTAAGTTTGGTGTTGTGATGCCAGGGCATCTTGGCTAGTTTCACTAACTTTTTTCTTTACTATTTTAGGGTAGTTTCATGCATTTTCTTAGTAAATAAGCAAGTTTTGGGTGAATATACACTTACACCTTGATTCAAGCAAACATTGTGAACTTTACATGATTTCATGAGAATTATGCATGAATTGAATGATAAAATGGATGATGCATGATCTCATGACTTGAAACAAAGCTTTGATGCACCTTATTTGTTTGATTTCAGGATAAAAGAGGCAAGGAAGAGCCGCGTTCAGCCACGTTAGTCTCACTAACGTGACCACTAACGTGGATTGGGAGCAAGCTTGCAACGTTAGTGGCAAAAGTTATCACCAATAACGCCTTCGAAAGCCATCATAACCCACGTTAGTTGCTACGTTAGTTACATTAATGTGGGAACTAACGTGGAAGGAAAGAGAAGCTCCAACGTTAGTGGTAAAATTAAACACCACTAACGTTCCAAAAGGCCACACATAGCCACGTTAAGAGTCACGTTAATCCAATTAATGTGAACTCTAACGTGGAATAAGAAGAGATCGCCAACATTAGTGACACTCACCTTTGTCACTAACGCTGGATCAGGCCAAGATTGCCTACGTTAGCGGTCACGTTAAGACCACTAACATGAATGGTAACGTGGGGCAAAGGATGATATGCCAATGTTAGTGACACTAACCTTTGTCACTAACGTTGGAGATGGCAAGCACACCCACGTTAGTGGTCACGTTAATGCCATTAACGTGAAGCACTAACGTGGAAGAAAGTGGCGTTTTGAAGCGTTAGTGACAAAGGTAAGTGTCACTAACGCCCTCGAGCTTTGGCATGCCCACGTTAAGAGCCACGTTAGTTACACTAACATGGATCATTAATGTGGGAAAGAGGGACAAGGAGCAACATTATTGGTAAAAGTAAGTGTCAATAACGCTTGTGAAGAGCTAAGAGGCTACGTTAGTGGTCACGTTAGTACCACTAACGTTGAAGTTAACGTGGATCAACTGGTTTGGAATGTTAGTGATAAAGTTATCGTCACTAATACTTTCGAACCCAAGTTTACACTTAACGTTAACACCACTAACGTCCTAACTAACGTCCTACCATGCCTGACTCACATTCTTTCTGCAAGCAAAGCTGAGCCAACAGAAGACTGTAACTGCTTCAACTAAAGATCAAGGGCCCATATCGAAGACTTGAAGAGCTAACTAGAAGATCAGAAGAGTAGTATATATTGGGATAGTTTTGAATTAAAAAGGGATTTGAATTTTGGGAGCTACACTTTGTACATTTTACTTTCTTTGCAACTTCTAGTTTAATTTCAGAATGCACTCTTCTCTATCATCTTCCATTTCTAGAGCTATGAACAACTAAATCCCTTTTCATTGGGTTAGGGAGCTCTGTTGTAATTTGATGGATTAATTATAATTTTCATTCTTCTTCTTCTTTCTTTTCTCTTGATTTACTAGAAAGCTTTCGGTCTTAAATCAATTGGTTAGTTGTTTTGGAAAAGAAACTTTCCATAATTGGATCTCCTCTGAGCCTTGGAAAAGGGATGAGGAGATCATGCTAGAATTGCTTTCTCATGTTGGACCAAATTGGGGTTTGGATGGATATAGTAACATATAATCCTACCAACACTTTGATTTGGAAATACATATGGTATAATCAGTGACCATACTTCATCTCTTCCCATGAGCAATTAAATCAAGGAATTGGGCAATTGTTCAAGCTTAGAGAGATTGGGTTGCCAAGGAATTGGGATCCAATCACTTAAGATTGCCAAGGAGATCAATGAATGCATTGATTGAGGAAGAGATAATAATGAACCGGAGAATGCAATATCTCCTAAGCCGAATAAATCCCCATTTCTGATCTTACTCATTCTCTTTACCTTATGCCATTTACTTTTATGCTCATCTCCCCAAGTCCCCATTTAAGATTCTGCAATTTACTTTCTGCAATTTACATTTCGCCATTTATTTCTAGCACATATATTTTTTTTTATTTGCTTTCCCGCCATTTAATTTTCTGCAATTTCTCAACTCAATTTCTACTTAGCTCAACTAGAACATTCCTCTAATTAAAGTTGCTTGACCAATTAATCCCTGTGGGATTCGACCTCACTCTATTGTGAGTTTTACTTGATGACAATTCGGTATACTTGCCGAAGGGAAATTTGTTGAGAGACAAGTTTCTGTGCATCAGGTACCAGTGAGACATCATATGGCAATGTCTGATCATGCAGAGGAGTAGTAGATGATGTTCTACCTTTTGATGACGTTCCACCTGACTTGAGATGTATTTATGTGTAGGGGTGTTCTAACTAAAAGTCTATAGTCTAATAAAGGCTGGATCACGGAATGTTATCAACTGCTTGAGATGTATTTATGTGTAGTTGTTTACAACTATTTTATCTATTATTATTTGTGAATTGATTATGAATAATTCTGTTTATTAATCTAAACATTTAAAAAAAAAGGTACCTTGCAAAATAACTACGTTTTTAACAACGAATCAGGCTCATATAATAAATAATAGATAATAATTAGGAAGACAAGTTGGTAGCACTCAATTTCTAGTATGATCATGACGTACCAGAAATTGGGTCGTTACAATTTCGTATCAGAGCAGTTCGTTCCCAGTAGAGCCTGGGGAGTAGACTGACTATGCATCATTGCATACTCTATTTGTGTGTCTCATGCTGTTAGGGTATCTTTAAGATACATTTGGCGTGAATGTCTATGAACGATGATTTTGGGAATATTCGTGCTTAACTTGAGATATTAAGACTGATCACCTTAATGTTGATTGTTTGGTACGGATAAGACCTCAATGACTGTGAATAGGCATAATTTAATCGAGCTCCGAACAACGAATCGATGTAAGCCACAACTATCTTCATAGCTGTTATGATGTCCATGGCTATGACTGTGTGAGATTTGGATGCTGTAAAGAACGGACCTATCTCTTCATCAAGATGGCTTGAAGGAAATGGATTGCTTGAAGATGGATTCTACACGTGGCAGAAATTTTGAGGGCAAAATTTTCTTTTAGGAGGGTAGAATGTAACAACCCAATTTTTTTAGTACGCGAGATCTTTTCTGAAGGAACGGATTTCTCTGGAAGATCAGCAAAGGGAACACCTCTATTGTATCATCAAGCATCTCAATCCTCATTGTCATTGTGTCATCCTTAAGCTAGAACCTCTTTTGGGGCAAGCTCGATAACGAATCACGAAGAACCTAGTTTTTAAACCGTATCGGTTAGGAGTTTTGATTCTAATTTTCGTAAATAATCTCAGTTAGATGAACTGGACTCGATTTATGAGAAAAGAGAGATAATAGTATAATATTATCGTTATATTAGTATTAGAAGATGGTTGAATGATATTATAAAGTTACCTGGTCTATTTTAGTTAAAAACAGGAAATCAGTTTAACCGGGTTCACAGTTTACTGGTGCAGCTTAGCACCAGCACTCTCAGATGACTTTAGCAATGCTAAGGCCTCATTATACATGTTCTATTCTCATATTAAAAATGTTACCAGTGTCATTTATGCTAGTAGCTCAGAAAAGAATTTTTAGAGATGTTTTTACAAGTGTTCCGATACATATAGTTTTAGTAGCTATACACCTGAGATATTTAATATTATTTTAACTCACCTCCAAGCCAACCAATCACAATTCACCTTACACCCCAGGACCTCCAAGGCTGTCTCATTTCTTCATTTTGGCCGAAAATAACAAGAGAGAAAAGAGAGAAACTTTCATGAACACTTAATCTTCAAAGCTTGATTTCTTCTGAACTAAAACTCAAATGAAAACTCCGATTTCACCAAAATGATCCTCTCTTCTTCCTCTACATAACCATATAATATATCAAAGCTAGAAATAAGGTGAGATAGCTGTCTCCTTCCCTCTTCAATTTGGTTTTCAAGGAAACATGCTTAAACATGTGTTTTCTTGATGTTCTTCCTTAGAAATCATGCTTAAATTGACTTGAGGGCCAAGAAACGTTAATTTCTAGCAAGTCTAAGGTGAGATATCCCTTCTTAATGTTCTGAGAGAGATTTAATCAGTTGAGAGTTTGTGGATTTAAAGTTGTTCTTGATGTGATTTAGGAGGAAAAATTGCTTAAGTACCACCTAAGGACATAACAGAATTAAGAGCAACAAAAATAGGTAGGGTTTGACAAAAATTGATTATTTATATGAGTGATTCTTGTTGAAAATTTGATGAAAATTTGATAAAATTTGATGAAATTCAAGCTATGAACTTGTGTTCTTGTGGCTGCTAGAAAAACGAACCCTAATCCTTAAATTGGGGTTTAATTTGTGTTGAAATCATGTGGAAAAGATGGGGCTTTAGTGGCTACAATTTTATTTTGAATTATGGTAAAAATCGGTTGTTGAAAAGATTGAAAAATGGGTGAAAACAAAGAAAGAATCTGAAAAAATTATGAAGAACACGAAGAACACTTTGAGTGTGGTGAAGAACAATGAAGAACACCTTTTAGATCTTAAAAAGGGCAAGGTCGTAACTATTTTGGTGTTTGAGGGGTTATTTGGTAATTTCCAAAAGTTAGGGTAGTTAAAGTAGAGATATTAAAAATTACGGGTGGTAAAAAATAAATTTTAAAGGTTAAAAGTTAAAGTGGGGTAATTTTCGAAATTTTAATGATAAAATAATAAAAAATATTAAAATATTAAATAATAATATTTAATTAAAAATAATATTTTATTAAAAATAATAAAATAATACGAAAAGGCAGTTTTTCGTAAAAGTTTTAGAAAGACAACTTTAAGCGTAAAATTCTATAATTACCTTCATAAAACACCTAGGGAGTGGTAATAACATGATAGTGAGGCAAAGATAAAAGAAAGATAAAAAATTAAAGAAGAGATAAGAATCAAAGAAAAAGGTCTGTAAAGTTTTAATGACAAAAAACAGGTAGAGATTAGTGAACGAACTAGGGCAATATAGTTAGTTCTTGAGTTGCGCTTAGGGTTAGGTATAATATGAAAAGTTAAACTGTTTCATACCGAAATTTACATAAACTTTAAATACATACGTTAAAGTAGAGGAATCAGAGCAGAGTAGAGAAACACAGAAAATAGAGTAACTAGAGAACAGTAAAGAGGTAAAGAGAAAAAGAGTAATATAGATACAGAGAAAAGAGTAATTAGAGCAGAGTAAGGAGACAGAGAGAGAAGAGCAGTAAAACACACGAATTGATAATGTTAAATACGGGAAGTACCCACGAACTGAATGATCGTTGGTCTCGGGAAAACCTACGAACTGTTAACTATTTCGTGTGTGAGAAAAACCCACGAATTGATAATCGTTGATTACGGGAATAACCCATGAACTGTTGTATGTTGATCTCGGGTATAACCCACGAACTGAGGATCGCTGTGTTGTTGTGTATTGATCTTGGGAAAACCCATGAACTGAGAATCTCTGTGTTTGTTGTGTATTGATCTCGGGGAAAACCACGAACTGAGGATTGTATTTTGTTTGTTTGTTGATCTAGGGGATGCCCACGAAGGAGTGGAATTCTTAACCACTTACACGTATGCACGAAGAACACAATGGGAAGCCATATCTAGGACTAGTTCCTAGGTAATGTCGGGATGCAGGGTGTAAACCAACATATGAGCTCATGGCCTGCATAGGACAGACATGCATCATACTTGGTTGTGTATTTCCTCTGTTATGATTGTTGAATGAATGTATGCTTTGTTTGTTTGTATTCTATTCTCTGTGTCTGTGTCTTATTTTCTTGTATTCTTTTGTTCGTGTTTTACTTTTTGTTTTCTCTATTTTTTCTATTTATCTGATTCTTCTATTTACTATTTTTCTATATTTTACTATTCGTATGCTAACAACAAAGAATTAATGAATTTAACTAATAACCCCGGCCCTAATAAGAACTCCCCAGTTCTTACCCCTTCTCTCTCCCTTCCCCCTTCTGATGGAAGCATGAGTACCCTTCCGTAGTTCACTGATGACCGTTCACAAAAAAGATTCCGCTCTAGGTAGTCTTCTGAGTCTAGGGTGAATCTCATTCTCTGTTTATATGTATATACTATGAGACCAGCTAATGTCTGCACCCCGTTTGCACGTGAACTTTAACCTAAATCCTGTGTACGAGACTCCTGTTGTGTGGCTACATGATGAGGTACCAGAGAGACGTCATATGGAAATGTCTGATCGTGCAGAGAAATAGTAGATGATGTTCTACCTTTTGATGACGTTTCACCTGACTTGTGTTTTGAAGACATAGAACATACTTTCCCTCGCTTTAGTAGTTTAGAGGGACTAGGTGAGTATAGAGTCTAGGCTAGCCTGGGCGTCAACTTAGGGACTTCTTGAACAGGTCAGGGCCTGGGATGTTGTATGTATGTATATATATATTATTTAGCTATATCTAGGGGTGTTCTAACTAAAAGTCTATAGTTTAATAAAGGCTAGATCATGGAATGTTATTGATAAACCACTATTTTATGGTTTATCTTGTGCTCAATTGAGTGGATTTCATCAACTCTTTACCCACTTATTCATAATATTTGCATGGTTTTATATTTCCTTCCTGATTTTGTGCTATGATTGAAAACATGCTTCTTTGATCTTATAATTGCTTATTATTAATCCTCTCTTATTATCATTAGATGCCTTGATATGTGTGTTAAGTGTTTTCAGATATTATAAGGCAGGAATGGCTTGGAGGATGGGAAGAAAGCATGCAAAAGTGGAAGGAATGCAAGAAGTTGGAGAAATTGCTAAGCTGTCCAGCCTTACCTCTCTGCACTCAAACGGCTATAACTTTTGCTACAAGGGTCCAAACAACGCGGTTCCAGTTGTGTTGGAAAGCTAACTTCCGGAGCTTCGATTTGATATATAATATGCTATAGTTCCTCTGACGTTAGGTGACGCGACCGCGTGATCCATGCGGCCGCGTCGCAAGTGACGGAAATCAGCGCAAATGAATTTGCAACCAGCGAATTCTGGACTGTTTTTGACCCAGTTTGCGGACCAGAAAACAAAGATTAGAGGCTATAAAGTGGGGGAACGCATCCATACATATCACGCTTCCATAATTCACTTTTCATGTAGTTTTTAGAGAGAGAGGTTCTCTCCTCTCTCTTAGGATTAGGATTTAGGATTTCTCTTAGTTTTAGGAGTGACTTTCAATCCCAGGTTCTTTATTTTTATTTATTTTCTCACTTTTGTTTATGACTCTCTATGTTTAGATTGATTTTCTATTTAATATATCTTGAGGTATTTCAGACTTATGATTGCTCCTTTTTATTATATAAATAATTTGGGTTTTTCCCTTTTGTCTTTGGTTGATTTATTGGTAACGCTTAAGCTGTCAAATAAAGCAGTGGTTGAAATTGGGAGTTGCTACAATAACTCTAGTCTTTCCATAGGAATTGACTAGGACCTGAGGATTAAGCTAATTAATCTACTTGATTTACCTTCATAGTTAGAGGTTAACAAAGTGGGATTAAAACCCAATTCTCATCGCAATTGACAAGAATAGGACTTCCAGTTCTTATACCCTGCCAAGAGTTTTAATATTTATTTAATTTAATACAATATTACTTTCTTGCCATTTACTATTCTTGCTTTTTATCTTATACATTAAAACCCCCCAATTTACAAACTCATAACCAATAATAAGAACACCTCCCTGCAATTTCTTGAGAAGACGACCCGAGGTTTAAATACTCGGTTATCAATTTTAAAGGGGTTTGTTACTTGTGACAACCAAAACGTTTGTACGAAGGGATTTTTGTCGGTTTAGAGACTATATCTACAACGCGACTGTTTTTATGACATTCTTTACTGGCAAAAATCCTAACGTCAAAATGGCGCCGTTGCCGGGGAATTGCAAACGTGTGCCTTATTATTGGTTATTGTAAATATTTTTTTTTTATTTTTGCTTGTTTATTTATTTTTATTTTTGCTTTTTCTTAAGTTAAGAGGTTATTGGTTTTTTTTTATTTTAAAATTTTTATTTTATCTTATCTTATTTCAAAAATCAAATTTAAAAATTCAAATTTAAAAATTTTTTCAAAATTCAAATTTAAAACTTTTCAAATTTCAATTTTCAAAAATTTAAATAACCTTTTAATTTAAATTTATTTTTATTTTTGTTTTTAATTTTTTATTAGCTACTATGAATTCTCACCCCTCTCGCTTCAAGTTTGATTCCAATGTTGTTGTTAGGAATGGAAACTATAATGAGAACAGGCATCAAGGTTGGAAGAATCAAAGATGGGAGGAGCCACAAGGATTTAATCAACCCTCATGGCAACAACCACCTCCAATGGACTATCAACAACCATTCTGTGATGCATATCAAGGCAATGGCTATGGTGAGCACTCTTTTGATTATCAACAACCACCACCATATGCCTATGAATCCTCTCCTCAACGTAACTTTGGACCACCAAACTCACAAGCCCCTTTCCGCCATTCACCTCCATATGACCCTAACCCTCAACCACCATACCAACCACCTTATGAGCCATATGAACCATATATAGAACCACCCCAATTCCAACCCAATTACTCACAAGAACCACCACTTTAATATTCACCATCTCCATATCCATCAATCCAAGAGCACTATGATCCTATTTATGAAAGCCGAGTGCATCAAGAGGCAAAGGATCGTCTCAAGGAAACAGTGGATCGATGTCAGGCAACTGTTCAACAACTGGGGCAAGTATTAATTCAATGGGCGTCTAGATGTTTAAATACACAAGGATCAGCCACAGCCCCATGTGGACAGTCTAGTGAAGAGCGTAGCATAAAGGAGATACAAGAAACCCCAGTGGACAAGACAGAGAATGAATTCATACTAGAACAAGTAGAAGATGCTGTCATTGTTCAAGAAGAAGAAGAAGTGGTTGAAGACTTAGGAGATGCAGAACCTCCATGGGAAAGTCCAGTCATAGAACCCCCTTCCAAGATGTTTGAAATTGATGCTAAGGAGGGTGTACAACCTCCAAGGCATATCACAGTTGAAGACTTGGAAGAGGTTGATCAAGAGATGGAGATTCAAGAAGAAGAAGCACAACCTCCCATGCCCTTTGTAATACCCGGTCTAACCGAAATTAATTAAATAATAAGTTAAATAGGAGCGAATATGGTTGAAAGATTTAGCAATTGGAATTTGATGATTTAAATATGATATTTGGATTCAGTGAATTTTTCCGAGTCGAAAAACATAGTTTTCTGCGTAAAAGCGCGCAGTGGAATTTTGACGGGCAATACCGGCTGAGACCTGTCTGGTACTGCAGCTGAGAAAATTGATTATGAGTAAATAGGATTAAGAAATGAGGAATTATAATTAGGGGAGGTAGAAATATTTGAAGTGCGATTTAGAGCGCTAATCTTAAAGGTTTTGGTCCAAAATTGGGCCAACGGACAAAAATAAGTGAACCGGGCCTAAGTGGGCCCAAGACCCAATATATATAAACATTAGTTATGAGCATTTCAGCTCATCTTGCCCTAAAGAAGGGGTGTTGGGCGCTGAAATTGGGAAGAGAGAAGAGAAGAGAGAAAACCTAACTCTCTTTGATCTTCAAACCACCATAACTTGAGCTACGGAGCTCCGATTGACGAGCCGTTTGCGGCTACGCGTCACTCTTCTCATCCTCTACAATTCTATCTAAGTTTTGTGGTGAGTATTCCATTCATATCTGCCCAGTTTTTGAAATTCTCCACTGTTACACGTTTTTGGGTAGTTAGTGTTGAAATCTTGTGATTTTGGGTGTTTAGGGATACTCCAACATGGATTCTAAGTGGGTTCTATCCCTACTTCATATGGGCTGAGGTAAGATGTGCTCAAACCCTTGTGATTTGTCATTTTTATGAGCCCTAGGTTGATGTATGTATGTGATATTGGTTATATTAGTGTATTTGGTGATGTTGGTGCACCATTGGGAGATTGGTATTGCTTGAGGAGCTTTGGTGAGGCTTGGAGCTAAGGTTGGTGAAGACTTCCAAAGAAGAGGCTCAATTGGTTTGGCTACAAGAGGTACGATTTAAGTTTCATTTAAGTACCGTGTGTTGTGATGAGAATTCCTAGGCTAGATGCCCCTAGGATTAAGTTTGGATTGTGTAAATGGTTGGTGCTAATATGCATAGTTGGTATGTAATGTGAATTAATGATTGGGTTGAGAATTGTGTAGCCTTGTATGTTTGGTGTATTGAGAATTTGATGTACTGGGGAATGAGTATTGGTTTGTGGTTTATGCATTTAAATTGTGAAATTGGGCCGGAGGCCGTAAATTTTGGGCCGGAGGCCAGAAGAAGGTAAGAAAGGTAAGTGTTGTGTGCATTGTATGATGACACAAGTGATTGGATGAATTTCCGATAATGAATATATGAATGATTGAGTTGGTTATTGAATAATAAGGTTTGAGGAGTTGAAGTGTGGAATTTGGTGAATTGGGTGAAATTATATAGATGAGGTATGTTTGGTTTTGGTTGAGACATATTATGTGGTCATACATGTGATTATGACTATTGATGCCTTGATGGTATGATGATGCATTAGATATATGTATGTTGTGATATATGCTTGAGGAATGATTAAGGTTGATTTGTGGGTGAAACCACGTGATAGTGAGTATGATATTGATTATGTATAATGATGGTTGATTGGAAATAGTGTTGTTGAAATTTAGCATGAGGAAGAGTATATGATATGTAAATGTGTTTGAGTTTGAGAAAGTGTCAATGTGTGAGTTGAGGAGGCTTGATGTTGATTTTGGTATATTTTGATTGATTTCAAAGAAAGGGTTGAAATTGGCATGTTTTGGTTGATTTTGCAAATAGTTGAGAATTGCTTGTTTTGAAAATGGCACCTTGTGGTTTTGTATGAAAATATGGTTTTTGGGCATATTTTGACGGGACATAACTTGGACTACGGATCCTTGTTTTGTGCCAAATTTGTTTAGAAATGAAATTGGATCTGGGATGTCCATGCCGTTCGAAGAACGGGTGAAAAATGATTTAAAATGAGGGAGTTGTGACCGTCGGAAGATTGGGGGTTGAATTTGTAAATTCTGCAGCTTTTAACTTAGAAAATTTTTAGCAGAACGACCCTCCGCGCGTAGGCGCACTTGGCGCATACGCGCCGTTCTTCCAGAAAGCACCATCCACGCGTGCGCGTGGTGTGCATGGGTGCGTCGATGTGCTGCACCAAATGCCCAGCTATTTTTCCAGAGAGTTGTGCCAGGGTTGTGCCAGTTTTGTGCCTGGGCGCAAGAGCACCCACGCGTACGCGTGGCTGACGCTTGCACGCCGTTTGGATATTTTTCAACCCGCGCGTTCGCGCGTATGACGCTTGCGCGTCGATGAGTTTTTGGCCATCCGCGCGTGCGCGTTTGCGTGGCCCTGCTTTCATGCCAAAGTTGATTTTTGAGTTTTAAAAGCCAAATCTCATACTTCTAAGCCTCCGATCTCACCCCTTATGTATTAAATCATTATGATATGCCTAGCAATGAGAAAGGAGCTAGGGGATGTGGTAACTTGCGAGTGAAGCAAGGGGAAAGGGTAAGATCAATGATGATCAAAGATGATTATATGAGATATGGAGGATGGCGGTGGAAGTACCGTGTATGCCATGAGCCGAAGGGCTATATTTATTGATAAATGGTTGGTTCTTAATTGGACCATGAGCCGGATGGCTGAGTTATTGCCGGATACGGCGGAGCCATGTTGATAAATTGGCTAGTTCTGGATTGAACTGTGAGCCGGATGGCTGAGTTATTGCCGAGTTACGGCAAAGCCATTATGGATTATGGCTGAGTATAAAGGCATATGATACATGAATAATGATGGAAAATGTTGAATGTAAGCATGTTTGTGTTTTCTCTCTGGTTGTAAGGGCGACAGGGCGCAGATACCCTCTAATGGGACAGTGCGCAAATACCCTCTAATGGCGACAGGGCGCAAATACCCTCTAATGGCGACAGGGCGCAGATACCCTCTAATGGTGACAGGGCACATATTCCCTCTAATGATATTAATACGCAACAGAGAGACTGTGCCCGGGTTAGCTACCGGACATGTCGGGTTGGCTTGATAACCGACAGATGATATCATCAGCCATAGGGCAGGCATTCATCATTTGCATATGTTTGAATTGTTTGGGTTTGCCATTTGTTTTGGATTTCTACATCATATATGCCATGTTACCTGACTATATGCTACTTGTTCTACTTGTACCATATTTGTGTATTACTTGCCTGTATTGCTTGTGTTTGTACAACTGAGAGGCCCTTCATGCTGGTGTCGGTGGGTGTGAGGGCTGTTCTTGATGGGATGAATTGATGATGCGATTGCATGATGATGATGATTATTGAATGAGATAATTGGAGCTCCCTGGGTAAACGCAGTGATGTGGTTTCACTAGCTCCAGGCGAGTGTATGATGTATTGATATAGAATTGCTGAGGCAGAACAACTGGTGATGGTTTTGCTTATAATTCTGAGTCTGATTCGTGGAAGAGTCAGCGAGTTGGGAAACATGTGAAACATAAATTAAATTTAGCACTCCCTTATGACAATTGCCTATTCATGGATTAGTGAGAATCTAGGCTGGATATTTGGTGAAGAAGTTTAGGATGCTTAGTGAGTTTTTATTGCAGTGCATTGTATTTATTTGGCACTTTTACCGTACTGGGAACCCATGGGCCCGGGGTTCTCATTCCGTATATATCTCTTGTTTTTCAGATACAGGTCCAGGTGCTCAGAAGTGAGTTGTGGGTCGTCTGAGAGACGGCGAAGGTCTTTATTTCCTCTACCTTATGTTTTGATTAGAATCTCTCCACCTTTGTTTTGGAAAGGTTATATTATGTATTAAACTCTTTGAATTTGCCTATAGAGGCCCTCATGTTTCCTTCGGGAGAGATTAGGACATACTGTTGTCAACTATTTTCATACTGTACCCTAGCCGGCCTAAACTTCGCGGGTCGCGACTAGTGGCTATTTACTTATATTATATATATATATATATATATATATATATATATATATCTATCTCTTAATCTCCTTTATGCCTTGTCCGTATATCGCGTTTGGCTTAGCAGTTTAACTTTTCATTGTCGAAACGTGAGTGATACGTCTTCGCGATTTTATTTCTACTCTTTTCAGGCATCTCGATTAATACTCCTTTCGAAAATTACCTATATCTATATATTAAAAATCCACCTGAGAGTCGTACCACCGTAATATCATTGACTTATGACTCGAGCATAAGGATGTGAATATTAGGGTGTTACACCGTTGGAAAGCAATGAAGAGGAGATTGAATTGAAAGAGAGCTACCAAGAGGAAGAGGTTGAAATTGAAGAAGCTTGCAAAGAGGTAGTAGTTATCAGAAAAGAGCACAAGGGAGTGAAGCTTGCAATTTCATTAAAAATACCTCCCCCTAAGTTGCCATCATCCTTCACAACATTCAAGTGGGCAAAATTCATATCCGATAGCTTTCTAATCCCACTTGAATATGGGCTACTGGAGACGGATGGTCAACTTAGAGCTCTTTGTGGCATTAAGAGTAAGAGGAAGATAGCCAGTGATAAGAATTGTAAAGCAAGGTTCATCATGGTTGGAAGCTTTAAGTTCAAACGCAAAGATTAGTATAAAGCTCAACTGAATGGGTCTAGGAAGCTGTTTGGTCGCTGCAGTGAGAATTCAGATCACCTTTCACCAGGCTGGAAAAATACAGATCCCAACAAGGATGGGTGTAAAAGTAAAGTTTGGGATCCTCGAATCTGTTCTGACATTTGTCACCCCGGGAGCCTAAGAATCTTTCTGAAGCTGCTCAAGGGTTTTACATGCCTAGTTTGGGACCCCGGAGGTTATTGGAATCACAAACACTGGTGGAGATTCCTGGATGAGTTCAAGCATAAGCCACCATAACAAGAAGCTCATCAAATGTCCAACTTAAGGACTATAACTAAAAGTGCTAGGTGGGAGACAACCCACCATGGTATGATCATCCTTTTTCATTTTTAATTAGTTTTATTTGTTTTTGAGTTTCATTTTATTTTATTATATTGAACCAGGAGTTTTGCATCAAATTCATATTAACACTGCATTCTGCATTTTTCAGATTAAAAAAAAAAGTGAGCATGCGACGCGACCGCATCAGCGACGCGTCCGCGTCGCAAGGAGAGAAGAGAAAATAAAAACGAACAGAGAGTCACACTGGAGCGAGGCTGGAGGCGTGCCAGTGGCACAATTCGTCCCACGCGACCACGTCGCTGACGCGGCCGCGTCGCAAGGGAATACTGGCCTCCCACGCGATCGCGTGCCCCACGCGGCCGCGTGACCTGAAAATCGACGTCAACCAGGTGCATGGCCGAAAGTTGAGCTGGAGTTGGGCTGGACTCGTGCTGGTAGCCCAAGCCTCACCATGCGAACGCGTGCCTCACGCGTCCGCGTCATATCCCTATGATGGCCACTCACGCGATCGCGTCACCCAGATTTTTGGCAAAAGAGTTTTGAACAGAGAGTTGTGCGACCGCGAGGCTGCACTCGCGCCACCAGCACAAATCAAGTCACGCGATCGCGTGTCCCACGCGTCCGCATCACCCAACCTTATTGCACACCAAGCGACCGCGTCACCCACGCGACCGCGTCGCCAGCATCACACAACCTATCCGGATTAGTGCCAATTTTCTTATCTTTTCTTTTCTAATCCTAATTTCTTCCTTCTCTCTCCTTTCTCACTTTCTTTTTCTTCTTCTCATCCTTTTTCCCTCTCATTTTATTTTATTTTATTTATTTGCATACTTTCATTCATTGCATATTTTTATTTTTCTAAATTTATTATTTTACCATTGGTGTTCAAATGTTCTTATTCAACTGTTATTTCTTTTCTGGTATTATCTTGGTGCTTATGACTTGTTTTATTCTGGTTAGGTAATATTATTTAAATCAATGCCAATTTTTTATACTTGTATTACTTTTGTATTGATTTTTAATTTATATTATCTTTCCTTCCCCACTCTCTTCCCCATTGTTGCATATTCTGCACCACTGGTATGCCATGGCTTCTATTGTTTTCTCACTTGCATGTTGTAGCTACCATGTAATTGAGACCCTTATCATTTGGCATTAACCCATACTTCTTTTATTTTCTTATCTCTATTTCTGGGTTACTCTTCTTCCCTTTTTCTTTCAGGATGGCCACCCGGAAGGGAAGCGGAAGACATTTTACATGGGGAGACAGACAAGTCCATCTGCACAATCCTTAGAGAAAAGCAACAGTCGAAACAACCCATCCACCTACAAATCTCAGCATGCACCGAGGACGGTGCAATCTTTAAGTGTGGGGAGGTCGATACCGATCTCCATGGGTTAGTTATTTCCTGACTCAACACCAAAATTTTTATTTTATTTGTTTGTTCATTGTTGCATTTGCATGTTTGATTGCATATTTGTTTGATTTTTTTTTTTTTGCATATTTTACCACTTGGTTAAAGTAATATTTTCTTTTTCAAGAAACCTTTTTAGAGAATTTCACTAATCTGAATAAAATTTAATGTTACACTTGTTTGAAGAAATATTATACTGGAAATGGTTTAGAGCTCAACACACAAAACCTGTGAGATTTTTGAGCCTATTTGAATTGGTTGCATTTTTCAACCAATATTTTATTTTTGATGTGTGTTTTTTTTTCTCTCTAAAATTGTGATCTTTGTCTTGCTTAATTCTATATTTCCATAATTTGATGTATGCATACACTTACATGATTGAGGCCTTTGTTTCACTGAGCTTACATACCCATATGGCCTTACCTTTCATTATCCTTTACAAACCAATTTGAGCCTATTTTACCCCTTTGTTCTTTATTTTAGCACATCATTAACTCTAAGCGGAAAATAATAATGTCCTTAATTTGAATCCTTAGTTAGCTTAGACTAGTGAGAGTGCTTATGATTTAAGTGTGGGAAATTGGATTTGGAAATATTTGGTTTGAGAATTGAGTATGTTAGAATTTTCTAAAAATGTGAAAGAAATGTTTAGGACATGTTCATGCATTCAATAATTTAATCATATGCATTGAGAAAAACAAAAGAAAAAGAAAAAAAATATATATATATAAAAAAAAGAGAAAAAAAAGAAAAAGAAAAAGAGCAAATAAGTAAAAGGGGACAAAATGCCCCAAAGTTAATTGTTGAAAGCAATGCATATGTACTGTACTTGAAATTTGAATGCATGAATACATGGATAACATGGTTAATGGACAGTTAGGTTTTTTGTATTATGATTACATGGATTGTTTAAGCTAGGTGGGAAAAGTTTAAGTTAATTAAGGATTTAGATTTTAGTCCACTTGACCAAATACAATCCTACCTTGACCCTAACCCCATTACAACCCTTAAAAGACCTCTTGATTTGTATATTTGTGCATTAAATTTATGTTGATTGTTAGATGAAGAGCAAGCCTTAGAAAGCAAGGTTAGTAGAGAATTGAGAGAATCGGACCTAAAAACACTTGAGTGATTAGAGTGTATACACTAATAGTGAGGGTTCGA
This sequence comes from Arachis ipaensis, assembly GCF_059453495.1. Taxonomy (NCBI): domain Eukaryota; kingdom Viridiplantae; phylum Streptophyta; class Magnoliopsida; order Fabales; family Fabaceae; genus Arachis; species Arachis ipaensis. The sequence goes on from NC_142444.1 coordinate 89,325,698, forward strand.
TGCTCAATTCCTTGTTCCCTGCTTTCATGAGCTATTTTCTTCTTGTAAGTCTATTTGTACTTCATTTTCATGATTTGAATTAGTGAAATCCAGTTCATATTTCCTCTTGAAAGATTTGTTTATTTTTAACCAAGTAGGTAGAAACATCTTAGCATGTAGTTGCATTCATAGGTTGCATTTCATGCATTCTACCATTCCTCTTCATTCCTTTATAGTTTCTCTTGAGCTTAGCATGAGGACATGCTAATGTTTAAGTGTGGGGAGGTTGATAAACCACTATTTTATGGTTTATCTTGTGCTCAATTGAGTGAATTTCATCAACTCTTTACCCACTTATTCATAATATTTGCATGGTTTTATATTTCCTTCCTGATTTTGTGCTATGATTGAAAACATGCTTCTTTGATCTTATAATTGCTTATTATTAATCCTCTCTTATTACCATTAGATGCCTTGATATGTGTGTTAAGTGTTTTCAGATATTATAAGGCAGGAATGGCTTGGAGGATGGGAAGAAAGCATGCAAAAGTGGAAGGAATGCAAGAAGTTGGAGAAATTGCTAAGCTGTCCAGTCTGACCTCTCTGCACTCAAACGGCTATAACTTTTGCTTCAGAGGTCCAAACGACGCGGTTTCAGTTGCGTTGGAAAGCTAACGTCCGGGGCTTCGATTTGATATATAATATGCTATAGTTCCTCTGACGTTAGGCAACGCGACCGCGTGATCCATGCGGCCGCGTCGCAAGTGACGGAAATCAGCGCAAATGAATTTGCAACTAGCGAATTCTGTACTGTTTTTGACCCAGTTTGCGGCCCAGAAAACACAGATTAGAGGCTATAAAGTGGGGGAATGCATCCATACATATCACCTTTCCATAATTCACTTTTCATGTAGTTTTTAGAGAGAGAGGTTCTCTCCTCTCTCTTAGGATTAGGATTTAGGATTTCTCTTAGTTTTAGGAGTGACTCTCAATCCCAGGTTCTTTATTTTTATTTATTTTCTCACTTTTGTTTATGACTCTCTATGTTTAGATTGATTTTCTATTTAATATATCTTGAGGTATTTCAGACTTATGATTGCTCCTTTTTATTATATAAATAATTTGGATTTTTCCCTTTTGGCTTTGGTTGATTTATTGGTAACGCTTAAGCTGTCAAATAAAACAGTGGTTGAAATTGGGAGTTGCTCCAATAACTCTAGTCTTTCCATAGGAATTGACTAGGACCTGAGGATTAAGCTAATTAATCCACTTGATTTACCTTCATAGTTAGAGGTTAACAAAGTGGGATTAAAACCCAATTCTCATCGCAATTGACAAGAATAGGACTTCCAGTTCTTATACCCTGCCAAGAGTTTTATTATTTATTTAATTTAATACAATATTACTTTCTTGCCATTTACTATTCTTGCTTTTTATCTTATACATTAAAACCCCCCAATTTACAAACTCATAACCAATAATAAGAACACCTCCCTGCAATTCCTTGAGAAGACGACCCGAGGTTTAAATACTCGGTTATCAATTTTAAAGGGGTTTGTTACTTGTGACAACCAAAACGTTTGTACGAAGGGATTTTTGTCGGTTTAGAGACTATATCTACAACGCGACTGTTTTTATGACATTCAATACTGGCAAAAATCCTAACGTCAAAATGGCGCCGTTGCCGGGGAATTGCAAAGGTGTGCCTTATTATTGGTTATTGTAAATATTTTTTTTATTTTTGCTTGTTTATTTATTTTTATTTTTATTTTTATTTTTGCTTTTTCTTAAGTTAAGAGGTTATTGGTTTTTTTATTTTAAAATTTTTATTTTATCTTATCTTATTTCAAAAATCAAATTTAAAAATTCAAATTTAAAAATTTTTTCAAAATTCAAAAATTTAAAATTCAAAATTTCAAAATTTAATTTTCAAAAATTTAAATAACCTTTTAATTTAAATTTATTTTTATTTTTGTTTTTAATTTTTTATTAGCTACTATGAATTCTCACCCCTCTCGCTTCAAGTTTGATTCCAATGTTGTTGTTAGGAATGGAAACTATAATGAGAACAGGCATCAAGGTTGGAAGAATCAAAGATGGGAGGAGCCACAAGGATTTAATCAACCCTCATGGCAACAACCACCTCCAATGGACTATCAACAACCATTCTGTGATGCATATCAAGGCAATGGCTATGGTGAGCACTCTTTTGATTATCAACAACCACCACCATATGCCTATGAACCCTCTCCTCAACATAACTTTGGACCACCAAACTCACAAGCCCCTTTCCGCCATTCACCTCCATATGACCCTAACCCTCAACCACCATACCAACCACCTTATGAGCCATATGAACCATATATAGAACCACCCCAATTCCAACCCAATTACTCACAAGAACCACCACTTTAATATTCACCATCTCCATATCCATCAATCCAAGAACACTATGATCCTATTTATGAAAGACGAGTGCATCAAGAGGCAAAGGATCGTCTCAAGGAAACAGTGGATCGATGTCAGGCAACCGTTCAACAACTGGGGCAAGTATTAATTCAATGGGCTTCTAGACACTTAAATACACAAGGATCAGCCACAGCCCCATTGATGTACGGAAAACGATCCGACACAAAACTCACCGGCAAGTGCACCGGGTCGCATCAAGTAATAATAACTCACGGGAGTGAGGTCGATCCCACAGGGATTGAAGGATTAAGCAATTTTAGTTTAGTGGTTGATTTAGTCAAGCGAATCAAGATTTGGTTGAGAGATTTGTGATTTGCAGAATTTAAATTGCATGGGAAATAAAGGGAATGGGTAAATTGCATGAAAGTAAAGAGAACTGAAATTTAAAGTGCTGAATCTTAAAGAACAAGAAATTAAATGGCAGAAACTTAGAACGCAAGAAATGTAAATTGCAGAATCTTAAAGTGCAAGAAATGTAAATGGCTTGAATTGTAAAGGGAATTGGGAATTGGATTTGCAGAAATTAAACAAGGAAAAGTAAAATTGCAACAAACAGAGAAGTAGAAGATCACTTGGATTGAACCGAATCTTAAAACAGAAATGTAAATGAGCTTGCAAGCAGTAAACAGAGAATTGAAAATGATAATTCAGATCTCAGGACCCAAGAGACTAGATAACCAAGTCTAGATCTCAATGCCTTCCTAGATCCAACAAGAACAATTGCAAAGGAAATGTAAATTACAGAGAAAGTAGATGAAGAAGCAATTAATCTGAAACTGAAATTCAATTGAGCAGAGAATTAAACAAGATCCCAAGGTGAGATTGAAACAGATTTCCTTCAATTCTCCAACCCAAGATCCAAGACAATTGTAATTAAAATTTAAAGCAAGAAAACTAAGAGGAAGGGAATTCAATTCTCCTTCCCCGAGACTTAGAAATTAAAATTCACTCAACACCAAAAGCTCTCCGAAAACTCTCTATGAAAACTAAAAGGAAAGCTCCCCGAAAAACTTAAATCCTATGCTATTTATACACTTTCTTCAAATGGTCTTCAAGCCTTCAATTGGGCCTTTGCTCTTGATGGAATTGGGTTGATAGAGGCCTTGGTTGATTGCTCTTGGAGTTTGGAGAAGAACCAAATTGAACCGGGTTTGGAATCATGAAAGCTTGAGTAAAAGTTTGAGTAAAAGTTTGAGGCAAACTTTTACTCCAACTTTTCACATCAGCCACCCTCTTTTGCTGATACCAACGTTGGGGCAAAAGTTTGGGGTCAAACTTTTGCTCCAATGTTGGCCTCCCCTTGCACACTCATGGCACCAACGTTTGCCAAAAAGTTAGAGGCAAACGTTGGCGCAAACTTTTGCTCTTCAGAGTGTGTTGTTCATGCGCCAACGTTTGCCAAAAAGTTTGAGGCTAACGTTGGCGCAAACTTTTGCTCTCCAGGGTGTTTTGTTCATGCGCCAACGTTTGCCAAAAAGTTTGAGGCTAACGTTGGCGCAAACTTTTGCTCTCCAGGGTGTTGATTTGTGATGCCAAAAGTTTGCCAAAAAGTTTGAGGCAAACTTTTGCTCCAGCTTTTTGCCCAAAAGTTTGCACAAAAGTTTGAGGCAAACTTTTGGTCCAGCTTTTTGCCCAAAAGTTTGCACAAAAGTTTGAGGCAAACTTTTGGTCCAGCTTTTTGCTCCCTGGTTCATTTTCACTTATTCCAAAAGTTTGAGCTAAAGTTTGAGGCAAACTTTTGCTCAAATTTTTTGTCCTCTCTTCCTCCTAGCCATTCCTTCTTGCTTCAACCTTTCTCCAAGCTTTCTTCACCTATCATTAATCAACCAAACACATCAAAGCTATGCTCAAAATCATGAGATATTTATTCTTTCATAATATGTGACAATTATAGCATAAAACCTCATGAAATAGCATGAATTCATACATGGTTGATTAAATCAAAGGAAGCATGAAAATCTACCCAATTGGCTTGCTTATGGCTCAAGAAAGTGCATAATTCAATTGAAAACAAAAGAAAAAGGCTAGTGAAACTAGGCTAAGATGACTTGTCATCACAACACCAAACTTAAAGCTTGCTTGTCCCCAAGCAAGAATTGATTTATTGAGAAGAAAGAATGAAATGGAAGAGGGTGTTCATGCTAGTAGAGTGTTATTGGTAGTTCATGGGGTTTTATGTGGATATGTAAACACTCACCTCTTATTGACTCTTAAGCCTAGAAAGTCTCCTTCAAGCTTCAAGTAACATACTGCTATGACCTCTCATTATTTCTTTATCCTTGGCTATTATTTTGTTCATAAGCTTTATTTGAGTGTCATGTGTAGCAAGTTCATTTCCTTTTCTTTATACTTGACACATTATTCACTATAGACACTTGGCTCACATTCCTTTTTAGAACATTGATGCCCAGCACCTCTTTGGGCTACTAAATGCCTTGTAGTTAGGTTGCTCTTGATAGTGGACTTTCAGCTGATGATCCCGGGTTAGTTAACCCAAGTCATCAAGTGTTGATGCACTCCAAAGAGCTTAATAATCCAAGCAGATCCTAATACAAAGACACCACAGGCATATATTCTAAGGTTCAAGCTATTGGTGTCCAGCTTTGTTTCTTTTTTTGTTTTTCTTTTGTTCTGCCACTCTTTGGCTATTTCTTTTTCTCCCCTTTTTTTTTCTTCTGTCTTTTTGTTTTTCTGTCTAACCAAGGACTTTTATTTGATTGAGATTCATAGACAGTAGACTACTTTATACTTAGAAGGAGACATCCTAGTTCTTTTATTCACTAAAGTGAGCTATTATACAATCACACACACACACCACCACTTACTTTTATTGTACTTCTATCTAGCAGAGAACTATCTCACTTCACATTCAAACATTTCTTTTATTGAATTGAAAATGCAGGGGACAAAGCATGCTTTTTGCTCAGTGAAAGTAAACACACAAGCACACACATAGACTAGCTTACTTATTCTAAGAGTGATTCTACTTGTATTAGATGAACACTTTAACAAAACACAAGTCAAAACATTTTTTTAACAGTAAGAGTTAAGTGTAAATACAACCTATTGGTTTGCAGTTCCTTTGTCCTTCCTTCTGTTGTGCCCTTTTGAGTTATGATGCATAGTATCTTCAAATGGTGGTGAATTCCCTGCATAATTCTCAAAAGTTGCTTGCTTCTCAAGCCCTTAGATGACCAGTTAGTATGCATGAATTGATTGTGGCTTGTGGATTCAATTTGGTGTGTAAACAGCAAACTTAATTTCTTGCCACTTTTCTGGACACCGCAGGTTAACTCTAGGCAAAATTTTGTGTCCTTGCTAAAGGTTATGAAGTTTAAGACTAAAAAAAAGTTAAGTGGTTGAATAATCTGTTTGATTGCTTGGAACTAGCAATGTGCAGGAAGTTAAAATGTGCTTTTGAATGAGGTTTTGGTGGAACACCAAACTTGGAATCCTCCATTCTCTCTTGAGTTGTTTTTGGTGTGTAACACCAAACTTAGCTCCTTGCAATACATATTAATTATTCAACATTTTTATTGAAAAAGCTATGGAAAGAAAACTACCTCAGGTTGGGTTGCCTCCCAACAAGCGCTCTTTTATTGTCACTAGCTTGACATCTTTCAATTCCTTTCAAGAAGGCTGTAGGTTCTGGACCTCTTTTTCCTTATCCCATTGTCCTCCCAAATACAGCTTTTCTCTATGACCATTTGCTGTGAATTGATTCTTTGTTGCTTCATCTAGCAGTTTAATACTCCCATAAGGAAAAACCTTTGTTACCAAGTATGGACCAGTCCACTTTGACTTCAGTTTGCCAGGAAAAATCTTAAGCCTTGAATTATACAGGAGCACTTGCTGTCCTGGCTTGAATTCCTTCTTTGTGATCTTCTTGTCATGCCACCTCTTAGCTCTTTCCTTGTATATCTTAGCACTCTCATAAGCTTCTATCCTGAATTCATCTAACTCATTTAGTTGCAACAACCTTTTTTCTCCTGCAGCTTGGGAATCAAGGTTGAGGAGTTTAGTGGCCCAAAAAGCTCTGTGTTCAAGCTCTACAGGGAGGTGGCAGGATTTTCCATACAATAGCTGAAAGGGTGACTTGCCAATAGGAGTTTTGAAAGCTGTCCTATATGCCCATAATGCATCTTCTAGCTTCCTAGCCCAATCTTTTCTTGTGCTTCCCACTGTTTTCTCTAGGATCTTCTTTAATTCCCTATTTGCTAGTTCAGCCTGGCCATTAGTCTGAGGGTGGTAAGGTGTGGCCACTTTATGGATTACTCCATATTTGTGGAGGAGTTTCTCCATCTGTTTGTTGCAAAAGTGACCACCACCATCACTAACAAGACCTTTGGGCACTCCATATCTTGTGAAAATGTGCTTTTTAAGGAATTGGAGGACAATCTGTGCATCACAGGTGGTTGTGGCTATGGCTTCCACCCACTTTGAGACGTACTCCACTACTACTAGGATATATCTAAAAGAATAGGAAGGGGGAAAAGGTCCCATGAAATCAATTCCCCATAGATCAAATAATTCCAGTTCCAAGATGAAGTTTTGAGGCATCTCAATCCTTCTTGTTAATCCTCCTTCTTTCTGGCATTCATTACATTGGTGAACATATTCTCTGGCATCCTTGAAGATAGTTGGCCAATAGAAGCCGCTCTGCAATATCTTTGCAGCTATTTTCTCTGGGCCAAAGTGTCCACCATAAGCTGAACCATGGCAGTGCCACAGGATATCCCTCATTTCACTCTCAGGAACACACCTCCTAATTACTCCATCAGAACATCTCTTGAACAGGAAGGGTTCATCCCATAAGAATTTCTTTCCCTCATGGATTAACTTCTTCACTTGTTGCTTAGAGAATTCTTGAGGTATCTTCCTTCCCACTTTGTAGTTTGCTATGTCAGCAAACCAAGGTGCTTGCTGGATCTGCAACAGGTGCTCATCTGGGAAGCTTTCATTCACGAGTTGAGAGGTTTTTTGAATTGCTTCATGTGGTAGTCTCGACAAATGATCAGCAACCCGGTTTTCAGTGCCCTTCCTGTCTCTTACCTCAATGTCAAACTCTTGTAGGAGCAATATCCACCTGATAAGTCTAGATTTAGCATCCTGTTTTGACATCAAATACTTAAGTGCAGCATGGTCAGTATAAACCACAACTTTGGATCCTATCAAGTATGATCTAAACTTATCAAATGCATAAACTACAACTAGCAACTCCTTCTCTGTTGTGGTGTAATTTTTTTGGGCCTCATTCAACACTTTACTTGCATAGTATATGACATGATGTAAGTTTCCCTTCTTTTGCCCAAGTACAGCACCAATCGCAAGGTCACTTGCATCACACATGAGTTCAAAAGGTAACTCCCAATCTGGAGGTGTGATGATTGGTGCTGTTGTGAGTCTGTTTTTCAAAGTTTTAAAGGCATGCTGGCAGTTTTCATCAAAGACAAAAGGGTTATCAAGCACTAACAGATTACTCAAAGGTTTGGCTATTTTTGAAAAATCCTTGATAAACCTTCTGTAGAATCCAGCATGCCCCAAGAAACTTCTAACAGATTTCACATTAATTGGTGGAGGGAGTTTTTCTATGATTTCAACCTTTGCCTTATCAACCTCTATCCCTTTTCTTGAAACTTTATGGCCAAGAACAATCCCTTCGGGTACCATGAAACGGCATTTCTCCCAGTTCAAAACTAAATTAGTTTCTTGGCACCGTTTCAAAACAAGGGTTAAATGGTTTAGGCAAGCATTGAAATTATCACCAAAAACAGAGAAATCGTCCATGAAGACCTCTAAAAATTTTTTGACCATATTAGAGAAAATGGAGAGCATACACCTTTGAAATGTGGCTGGGGCGTTGCAAAGCCCAAAGGGCATCTTCCTGTATGCAAAGACTCTAAATGGACATGTAAAGGCAGTCTTCTCTTGGTCCTTGGGATCTACCACGATTTGATTGTACCCAGAATATCCGTCCAAAAAGCAATAATAGGCATGGCCGGCCAACCTTTCCAGCATCTGATCAATGAATGGGAGAGGGAAATGGTCCTTCCTGGTAGCATCATTCAATCTTCTATAGTCTATGCACATCCTCCACCCAGTCACTGTTCTAGTAGGGATCAACTCATTCTTCTCATTAGTGATGACCGTCATTCCTCCTTTCTTTGGTACAACTTGAACCGGGCTTACCCATGGGCTGTCAGATATTGGGAAGATTATCCCTATATTCCACAACTTCATTACTTCCTTCTGGACAACTTCCTTCATTGTGGGATTTAGCCTTCTTTGTGGTTGAACCACTGGTTTGGAATTATCTTCCAAGAGGATCTTATGCATACATACTGCAGGGCTGATTCCCTTCAGGTCGTCAATGGTCCATCCTAAAGCATCTTTGTGAGCTTTGAGTACATCAAGGAGTTCTCCTTCTTCCTTCTTTGTCAGGGATGAATTAATGATCACTGGGAAGCTCTCCGATGTGCCAAGGAATGCATATTTGAGATGGTTGGGTAATGGTTTCAGTTCTTGTTTTCGTACTTCTTCCTTCTTGTCTTGTTTTTCATCTTGCTCAATAGAAGTCTCAGCTACTTGTTCCTCTGTTGCCCCTTGATTTCCTTCTTGCTCTTGAGGACTTTCTTCCAGCATTTCTTCCACCAAACTCTCTATCATGTCCACTCTCACATAATCCTCTTGCTCAGGAATGTGTTGCATTGACTTGAAGACGTTTATGACCATTTGTTCATTGTGGACCCTGAAGATCATTTCTCCTTTTTCTACATCAATAGTGGCTCTTGCTGTGGCTAGAAATGGCCTTCCCAAAATGATTGAATTGTTTCCTTCCTCTTCAGTGTCCAAAATCACAAAATCTGCTGGGAAAATAAACTCCCCAACCTTCACCAACAGATTCTCCACAATTCCAGTGGGTGTTTTGATTGATCTGTCAGCCATGACCAATGACATCCTGGTGGGTTTAAGCTCTTCTATAGCAAGTTTTCTCATCATTGAAAGAGGCATTAAGTTGATGCTGGCACCAAGATCACAGAGAGCTTTGTTGAGAATTATTCTGCCAATGGTGCATGAGACTACAAAGCTTCCTGGATCCTTGAGTTTTGGTGGAATGCCCCTTTGAATCAAAGCACTGCATTTCTCGGTGAGTAACACGGTTTCCTTCTCAAGCCAACTTCTTTTCTTGTTGATAAGCTCCTTCAAAAACTTGGCATACAGAGGCATTTGCTCAAGTGCTTCAGCCAAGGGAATATTGATTTCCAGCTTTTTGAAAGTCTCAAGGAACTTATGAAAATGTTGGTCCTTAGTTTCTTTGTTGAACCTCTGGGGATATGGCAGTGGAGGTGTGATGCTCTTTCCTATTTGATGCTGTCCTTGAGTTACTTCTTTTGAACCGTGTGGTTGGTTGTCCTTCTCTTTGAGTTTCTCAATGCTCTTGTTTGGCATCACAACTTGATCCTTGGTTTCATCTGCCTTTGTTTGCTCCTCATCTTCTATTGGCCTTTTGCTGCTCTCTGATTGCTTCTTTGTAGTGTCATTATTTCTCATCAATGTTCTCCCACTCCTTAATTGTATTGCCTTGCATTCTTCCTTAGGATTTAGAATTGTGTCACTCGGTAGAGAGCTTGAAGGTCTCTCAATAGAGATCTACTTGGAGATTTGCCCCATCTGCCTCTCTAGGCTCTTTATGGAGGCTTCATGGTTCTTGGTTGTCATTTGCTGGTGTTTCAACATTTTATCCATCAAGGTCTCCAAGTTAGTGAGTCTTTGAGATTCAGGTGATACTTGAGGTGGGTTATGAGATGTGGGTGGTGGATGGTAGGCATTTTGGTTGGTGGGTTGGTTATTGGATTGGTACTGGTTGGGGTTGGGGTAGTTGTTTTGAGGTTTTCTGTAGGGGTTCTGGTTAGTTTGCTGCTGGTTGTGGTTTTGGTTGCTTCTTGGGTTGTTTTGGTTCGAGTTCCTCTGCCATGGTTGTTGGTTTTTGGTGTGATTATCTCCCTATCTGAGGTTTGGGTAGTTCTTCCAGGATGGATTGTATGTATCACCATACACTTCATTTGGTCCTTGGTTGTGCATATACTGTACTTGCTCTTGTTGTTGTTCTTCTTGAGTTTCTTCATTTTGCCCCCATGTGGATGATGGTTGGCTTGTGTTAACTGCTGCAACTTGGAGGCTATCAATCCTCTTGGCCATTTGCTCAAATTGTTGTTGAATTTGCTGCTGCATCATCTTGTTTTGAGCCAAGATTGAGTCCACTCCTTCTAGCTCCATTACTCCTCTCCTTTGTGATGGTTGGCGATTTCTTTGGTGAGCAAAGAAATATTGATTGTTGGCCACCATGTCAATAAGATTTTGAGCTTCTTCTGCTGTTTTCATCAGTTGCAATGATCCTCCAGCTGAGTGGTCAAGTGATTCTTGAGCCTTTAGAGTAAGTCCTTCATAGAAATTCTGTAGCTTGTCCCACTCAGTGAACATTTCTGGTGGACATTTCCTCAGCAGAGCTTTGTATCTCTCCCATGCTTCATACAGATTTTCAGCATCCAATTGTGTGAATGTTTGCACCTCAGTTTTCAGCCTGATGACTCTTTGAGGTGGATAGAATTTGGCTAGAAATTTAGTCACCAAATCATCCCAGCTAGTGATGCTTCCTTGAGGAAAAGTTTCAAGCCATTGTGTGGCCTTGTCCCTTAATGAGAACGGGAACAGCAGAAGCTTGTAGGTCTCAGGATTCACGCCATTGGACTTGACAGTGTCACAAATCCTTAAGAAGGTAGATAGATGTTGATTTGGATCCTCCAATGGTCCTCCCCCAAATGAGCAGTTGTTTTGGACCAATGTAATGAGTTGTGGCTTCAATTCAAAGTTATTTGCATTGACATTAGGGGTGAGAATGCTGCTTCCACAATGTCTAGCATTTGCAAAGGTATAGGAGGCCAAAACTCTCCTCTGGGGTGGGTTGTTATTTTTGTTGTCTGCTCCACCAGATGGATTGGTTGAATGTTCCTCCATATCTTGGAATTATTCTTCTGATTCCTCTTCTCCAACAATATTTTTCCCTCTTTCAGCTCTTTTTAGCCTCCTGAGAATTCTTTCGTCTTGTTCATGAAAGGTGGGTGTGGTTCTTCTTGTACCTGACATACAAGCAAAACATAAGAAACACACAAACCAGTGACACTTCAATCTACTGCTAGAATGAAGTTTTAGTTAGCTTAAGCAAAAATTCAAACAGTTAGTGGGTTAATTGAAAATTAAAGGACAGAAAAGAAAAAGTGCTTGATCTAGATTACCACCTCACTTAATCATTGTCAATCTAATCAATCCCCGGCAACGGCGCCAAAAACTTGATGTGCGGAAAATGATCCGACACAAAACTCACCGGCAAGTGCACCGGGTCGCATCAAGTAATAATAACTCACGGGAGTGAGGTCGATCCCACAGGGATTGAAGGATTGAGCAATTTTAGTTTAGTGGTTGATTTAGTCAAGCTAATCAAGATTTGGTTGAGAGATTTGTGATTTGCAGAATTTAAATTGCATGGGAAATAAAGGGAATGGGTAAAATGCATGAAAGTAAAGAGAACTGAAATTTAAAGTGCTGAATCTTAAAGAACAAGAAATTAAATGGCAGAAACTTAGAACACAAGAAATGTAAATTGCAGAATCTTAAAGTGCAAGAAATGTAAATGACTTGAATTGTAAAGGGAATTGGGAATTGGATTTGCAGAAATTAAACAAGGAAAAGTAAAATTGCAACAAACAGAGAAGTAGAAGATCACTTGGATTGAACCGAATCTTAAAACAGAAATGTAAATGAGCTTGCAAGCAGTAAACAGAGAATTGAAAATGATAATTCAGATCTCAGGACCCAAGAGACTAGATAACCAAGTCTAGATCTCAATGCCTTCCTAGATCCAACAAGAACAATTGCAAAGGAAATGTAAATTACAGAGAAAGTAGATGAAGAAGCAATTAATCCGAAACTGAAATTCAATTGCGCAGAGAATTAAACAAGATCCCAAGGTGAGATTGAAACAGATTTCCTTCAATTCTCCAACCCAAGATCCAAGACAATTGTAATTAAAATTTAAAGCAAGAAAACTAAGAGGAAGGGAATTCAATTCTCCTTCCCCGAGACTTAGAAATTAAAATTCACTCAACACCAAAAGCTCTCCGAAAACTCTCTATGAAAACTAAAAGGAAAGCTCCCCGAAAAACTTAAATCCTATGCTATTTATACACTTTCTTCAAATGGTCTTCAAGCCTTCAATTGGGCCTTTGCTCTTGATGGAATTGGGTTGATAGAGGCCTTGGTTGATTGCTCTTGGAGTTTGGAGAAGAACCAAATTGAACCGGGTTTGGAATCATGAAAGCTTGAGTAAAAGTTTGAGTAAAAGTTTGAGGCAAACTTTTACTCCAACTTTTCACATCAGCCACCCTCTTTTGCTGATACCAACGTTGTGGCGAAAGTTTGGGGTCAAATTTTTGCTCCAACGTTGGCCTCCCCTTGCACACTCATGGCGCCAACGTTTGCCAAAAAGTTAGAGGCAAACGTTGGCGCAAACTTTTGCTCTCCAGAGTGTGTTGTTCATGCGCCAACGTTTGCCAAAAAGTTTGAGGCTAACGTTGGCGCAAACTTTTGCTCTCCAGGGTGTTTTGTTCATGCGCCAACGTTTGCCAAAAAGTTTGAGGCTAACGTTGGCGCAAACTTTTGCTCTCCAGGGTGTTGATTTGTGATTCCAAAAGTTTGCCAAAAAGTTTGAAGCAAACTTTTGGTCCAGCTTTTTGCCCAAAAGTTTGCACAAAAGTTTGAGGCAAACTTTTGGTCCAGCTTTTTGCTCCCTGGTTCATTTTCACTTATTCCAAAAGTTTGAGCTAAAGTTTGAGGCAAACTTTTGCTCAAACTTTTTGTGCTCTCTTCCTCCTAGCCATTCCTTCTTGCTTCAACCTTTCTCCAAGCTTTCTTCACCTATAATTAATCAACCAAACACATCAAAGCTATGCTCAAAATCATGAGATATTCATTCTTTCATAATATGTGACAATTATAGCATAAAACCTCATGAAATAGCATGAATTCATACATGGTTGATTAAATCAAAGGAAGCATGAAAATCTACCCAATTGGCTTGCTTATGGCTCAAGAAAGTGCATAATTCAATTGAAAACAAAAGAAAAAGGCTAGTGAAACTAGGCTAAGATGACTTGTCATCACTCATGTGGACAGTCTAGTGAAGAGCGTAGCGTAAAGGAGATACAAGAAACCCCAGTGGACAAGACAGAGAATGAATTCGTACTAGAACAAGTAGAAGATGCTGTCATTGTTCAAGAAGAAAAAGAAGTAGTTGAAGACTTAGGAGATGCAGAACCTCCATGGGAAAGTCCAGTCATAGAACCCCCTTCCAAGACGTTTGAAATTGATGCTAAGGAGGATGTACAACCTCCAAGGCATATCACAGTTGAAGACTTGGAAGAGGTTGATCAAGAGATGGAGATTCAAGAAGAAGAAGCACAACCTCCCATGCCCTTGGAAAGCAATGAAGAGGAGATTGAATTGAAAGAGAGCTACCAAGAGGAGGAGGTTGAAATTGAAGAAGCTTGCAAAGAGGTGGTAGTTATCAGAAAAGAGCAAAAGGGAGTGGAGCTTGCAATTTCATTAAAAATACCTCCCCCTAAGTTGCCATCATCCTTCACAACATTCAAGTGGGCAAAATTCATATCCCATAGCTTTCTAATCCCACTTGAATATGGGCTACTGGAGACGGATGGTCAACTTAGAGCTCTTTGTGGCATTAAGAGTAAGAGGAAGATAGCCAGTGATAAGAATTGTCAAGCAAGGTTCATCATGGTTGGAAGCTTTAAGTTCAAACGCAAAGGTTGGTATAAAGCTCAACTGAATGGGTCTAGGAAGCTGTTTGGTCGCTGCAGTGAGAATTCAGATCACCTTTCACCCGGCTGGAAAAATACAGATCCTAACAAGGATGGGTGTAAAAGTAAAGTTTGGGATCCTGGAATTTGTTCTGACATTTGTCACCCCGGAAGCCTAAGAATCTTTTCGAAGCTGCTCAAGGGTTTTACATGCCTAGTTTGGGACCCCGGAGGTTACTGGAATCACAAACACTGGTGGAGATTCCTGGATGAGTTCAAACATAAGCCACCATAACAGGAAACTCATCAAATGTCCAACTTAAGGACTATAACTAAAAGTGCTAGTTGGGAGACAACCCACCATGGTATGATCGTCCTTTTTCATTTTTATTTAGTTTTATTTGTTTTTGAGTTTCATTTTATTTTGTTATATTGAACCAGAAGTTTTGCATCAAATTCATATTAACACTGCATTCTGCATTTTTCAGATTAAAAAAAAAAAAAAGCGAGCACGCGACGCGACCGCATCAGCGACGCGTCCGCGTCGCAAGGAGAGAAGAGAAAATAAAAACGAACAGAGAGTCACGCTGGAGCGAGGTTGGAAGCGCGCCAGTGGCACAATTCGTCCCACGCGACCGCGTCACTGACGCGGCCGCATCGCAAGGGAATACTGGCCTCCCACGCGATCGCGTGCCCCACGCGGCCGCGTGACCTGAAAATCGACGTCAACCAGGTGCATGGCCGAAAGTTGAGCTGGAGTTGGGCTGGACTCGTGCTGGTAGCCCAAGCCTCACCACGCGAACGCATGCCTCACGCGTCCACGTCATATCCCTATGATGGCCACTCACGCGATCGCGTCACCCACGCGATCGCGTCACCCACGCGATCGCGTCACCCAGATTTTTGGCAAAAGAGTTTTGAACAGGGAGTTGTGCGACCGCGAGGCTGCACTTGCACCACCAGCACAAATCAAGTCACGCGATCGCGTGCCCCACGCGTCCGCGTCACCTAACCTTATCGCACACCACGCGACCGCATCACCCACGCGACCGCGTCGCCAGCGTCGCACAACCTATCCGGATTAGTGCCAATTTTCTTATCTTTTCTTTTCTAATCCTAATTTCTTCCTTCTCTCTCCTTTCTCACTTTCTTTTTCTTCTTCTCATCTTTTTTCCCTTTCATTTTATTTTATTTTATTTATTTGCATACTTTCATTCATTGCATATTTTTATTTTTCTAAATTTATTATTTTACTATTGGTGTTCAAATGTTCTTATTCAACTGTTATTTCTTTTCTGGTATTATCTTGGTGCTTATGACTTGTTTTATTCTGGTTAGGTAATATTATTTAAATCAATGCCAATCTTTTATACCTGTATTACTTTTGTATTGATTTTTAATTTATATTATCTTTCCTTCCCCACTCTCTTCCCCATTGTTGCATATTCTGCACCACTGGTATGCCATGGCTTCTATTGTTTTCTCACTTGCATGTTGTAGCTACCATGTAATTGAGACCCTTATCATTTGGCATTAACCCATACTTCTTTTATTTTCTTATCTCTATTTCTGGGTTACTCTTCTTCCCTTTTTCTTTCAGGATGGCCACCCGGAAGGGAAGCGGAAGACATTTTACATGGGGAGACAGACAAGTCCATCTGCACAATCCTCAGAGAAAAGCAACAGTCGAAACAACCCATCCACCTACAAATCTCAGCATGCACCGAGGACGGTGCAATCTTTAAGTGTGGGGAGGTCGATACCAATCTCCATGGGTTAGTTATTTCCTGACTCAACACCAAAATTTTTATTTTATTTGTTTGTTCATTGTTGCATTTGCATGTGTTGATTGCATATTTGTTTGATTTTTTTTTTTTGCATATTTTACCACTTGGTTAAAGAGTTGGAAGGTGAGAAGACTCGGGCTACTGCCGCGGTGGCTTCTGCAAATCTGGCTGAGGAGATGGCGCTAGCTATGTCCGGACTTATGGTGAGATGATAGAGCTCAGGGAGAGGTTAAAATATGCTCGAGCTAATTATGCGGAGCTCCAAGGCCATCTTGTGGGCAGTGTGACTTCTGCCTATGAGAATTTGAAGGATCAGGTCCGAGTTCTTGCTCTCGATCTTGACCTATCTCTCTTCAGTTTGGACAACATTGTGGAAAATGGGAAGATCGTCCTTGCCCTGGATGAAGATGATGATGATGTAGATCCACCTCATGTGCCATCCACCAAAGCTTCTGTTGCACTGACTTCCCCAACTCCTGCACCTGAGGTCGGCCGTCCCGAGTCTGATCATGATGTTCAGATTCTGACTCGTCCGGATGGAACAGTTGATGTTGTCCCTCTCGCGACTCGTCCTCCTTCTCCTCAGGATGCCGCTACTGGGGAGTCTTTGAATCCCTTATAGTTTTCTGATTTGGTGTCTTATGGCCCGGTTTGTGGGTCATTGAAACTCTGGTTTTTTGTAATTTGTAGGTCTTTTGACTTTGACGTTTTAGTTGCTGTTGTTAGCAACTTTGTTGTGAAAAACAAATGCTTTTGAGCTCTTGAGGTCATTCTTTAGGTGGCCTTCTTGAGTCTTTATAGTAGCTTTGCTTTTCTTCTAGATGTGTTTTGTTTGCAATCTTTTGGGGCTTCCAGGAATCTTAAGAGTGTTGGAGCTATTTGCTGTCCGACCTCTTTTTTTTTTTATTTCCATTGTGTTGGTTTATTTCCTGCTTTGGTCGAAGTGACTTTTTGAGGCTAACCTTGTTTGACTGTTCTTTCTAGTATTCTCATAGAACACTTGTGAATTGATTTTGGGAGAGGTCGTGGCTTTCTTTGGGTCCAGCTGTGTCCCTTCTAGCGCACGCCTTCTGCCGGTCGACTTCTTTTGTTGAGTCTTTTTGAGTTATTTCTAATAATCCATTTTTAGTTGGACCTCACCGGGTCTCTTCTTATAGATTTACTTTTTATAACTCTGTCGCTTTTGATCAGCTTGGGCCAACTTCTTCATGTCGGTCCCTTCTAAGTTATTTCTAGTAATCCACTTATGATAAGGGCTAATCAGGCCTCTTTTCTATGGAATACTTTTTATAACTTTGTCGCTTTGATTAGTCGGGTCCGACTTCTTCATGTCGGTTCGTCCTAAGTTATTTTTAGTGATCCATTTTTTCTTAGACCTCGTCAGGCCTCTTTCTATGGATCACTTTTTTTTATAACTTTTTGTCGCTTTAGTCGATTGGTCCGACTTCTTGATGTCGGTCCGTCTCAAGTTATTTCTAGTAATCCATTTTTTAGTCAGGGATGGCCAGGCCTCAGCTTATGGATTACTTTTTATAACTTTGTCAATTTCGTCGCGATCAGATGGTGAATTTGATCTTTCCCTTGCCGACCTGTAGCTTTTGTCTTTGATCGAGCAGTGAATTTGGTTTTCGCTTTTTGCCGATCTTTGTCGAAATTTGGACGATGAATTCGATTTTCATCGTGGTCGGGAGATGAATTTGTTTTCACCTTGCCGACCTGTAGAGAGTCTTTGTAGAAGAAATCTGAAAAGTTTTATTTAAATAGAAAGTGGACATATAGGAGAAATATGTACATGTGGAATTTTACCTCCTTAAGTTAGGCAATTTTGCAGATCTTGGCTTGGCGCCTCGTTAAAAAACCTTTTCAGGAAAAAGAGTGCACCTTTGGCCTAAGATCCTTTATTACTTCCTAACTGTAATACCTTCTTAGGTTGCAGGCGTGCCATGATCTTGGTGGCTCTCGCCCGTCGAGTTCGGACACCCTGTAGTAGCCTTTTCCCAATACCTCTGTGACTCGGTAGGGTCCTTTCCAGTTAGCCGCCAGTTTTCCCTCTCCAGGTCGACTTGATTCGATATCATTTTGGATTAGGATGAGGTCGTTGTTGGAAAAACTATGCTGTACTACCTTTTGATTGTACCTTGAGGCCATTCGACGTTTTAACGCCTCCTCCCTGATTCGAGCTCTTTCCCGTATTTCTAGAAGTAATTCGAGCTCTTCCTTTTGAAGTGGGGGTTGGCTTCTTCACTGTAAAAGATTATTCTAGGGGACCCTTCTTTGACTTCTACTGGGATCATTGCCTCCATTCCGTAAGCTAGTCGGAAGGGTGATTCCCTCGTCGTGGAGTGTGGAGTTGTCCGATATGCCCATAGGACTTGTGGGAGTTCTTCAGCCCAAGCTCCCTTTGCATCCTGTATTCTCCATTTTATCCCGGCTAATATGACTTTATTGGTGGCTTCTGCCTGTCCATTAGCTTGGGGGTGTTCTACGGAAGTGAATTGGTGCTTTATTTTCAAGTCGGCCACCAATTTTCTAAAGCCTGCAACTGTGAATTGAGTGCCATTGTCTATGGTAATAGAGTAAGGAACCCCAAACCTTGTGACAATATTTCTATATAGGAATTTTTGACTCCTTTGAGCAGTGGCGTTAGCTAGGGGCTCTGCCTCAATCCATTTTGTGAAATAGTCTACCCATACGATGAGGAACTTGACCTGTCCTGATCCTTGAGGGAAGGGCCCAAGGAGGTCGAGTCCCCATTTTGCAAATGGCCAGGGTGAGGTTACGCTCATGAGTTCTTCTGGTGGGGCGATGTGGAAGTTAGCATGTTTCTGACATGGTGGACGTGTCTTTACGAACTCTGTTGCTTCCTTTTGCAATGTCGGCCAATAGAATCTGGCTCGGAGTACCTTTTTGGCGAGAGCTCGTGCTCCGGGATGGTTGGTGCACGGAATTGTTGATTCATAACACTTCTTCACAACTCCGCACAACTAACCAGCAAGTGCACTGGGTCATCCATGTAATACCTTACGTGAGTAAGGGTCGATCCCATGGAGATTGTCGGCTTGAAGCAAGCAATGGTCATCTTGTAAATCTCAGTCAGGCGGATTCAAATGGTTATGAGGTTTTGATAATTAAAATATAAATAAAACATAAAATAAGAAAGAGATACTTATGTAATTCATTAGTGGGAATTTCGGATAAGCGTCTGGAGATGCTTTGTTGCTTCTAAACTTCTGCTTTCCTACTGCCTTCTTCCAATCATGCATGCTCCCTTCCATGGCAAGCTGTATGATCCTCTCGAATGAAAACAAATCCATGTGCGCTGTCCCCGCATGGCTAATCATCTGTCGGTTCCCGCTAGCGTCAGAATAGGACCATTGTCCTTTTGCACACTGTCACTACGCCCAACATTCGCAAGTTTGAAGCTCGTCACAGTCATCCCTTCCCAGATCCTACTCGGAATACCACAGACAAGGTTTAGACTTTTCGGATCTCAGGAATGTTGCTAATGGTTCTAGCCTATACCATGAAGATACTAATCTCATGGACTCGGTCCGTGTATTAGATAACCAAGAGAATATACTCCGGCTGTCATTCAATGACTACGTTGAACATCATGTAGACCGCTTGTGATTGTCAGGCACGCGGATCTTGGCTAAGCGAGTAACCAAGATTGGGTGATTGTCACGGGTCACCCCTTCATTCTGACTTAACTGAATTAAGAACAAGAGTATATCTTGGAGAAGAAGTAGGCGTGAATTGAATGAAAAACAATAGTACTTGCATTAATTCATGAAGAACAGTAGAGCTCCACACCTTAATCTATGGGGTGTAGAAACTCCACCGTAGAAAATACAAAAGTGAAAAAGGTATAGGCATAGCCATGAGGCCAGCCACCAAACATGTACAATAGTCTCAAAGATAGTCAAAAGACCTAAAATGATCCAAAGATCTAAAGTGATCCAAAGATATATAATAAGTTTCTAAAAGTAGTTTTTATACTAAACTAGTAACTAGGGTTTACAGAAAATGAGTAACTAAGTGCAGATAATGCAGAAATCCACATCCGGGGCCCATTTGGTGTGTGATTAAGCTGAGCATTGAAGCTTTTTCGTGCTTAGGCTGTTTCTGGAGTTAAACGCCAGCTTTGGTGCCAGTTTGGGCGTTTAACTCCAATTCTGGTGCCAGTTTGGGCCTTTTACACCATAATTTTTAGGCTGACTTTGAACACCAGTTTGGGCCATCAAATCTCGGACAAAGCATAAACTATTATATATTGATGGAAAGCCTAGGATGTCTACTTTCCAACGCAGTTAAGAACACGCCAATTGGGCTTCTGTAGCTCTAGAAAATCCACTTCAGTGAAGAAGGGTCTGAATCCAACAGCATCTGCAGTCCTTTTTCAGCCTCTGAATAAGATTTTTGCTCAGGTCCCTCAATTTCAGCCAGAAAATACCTAAAATCACAGAAAAACACACAAACTCATAGTAAAGTCCAGAAATATGAATTTTGTATAAATACTAATAAAAATATAATAAAAAGTGACTAAAACATACTAAAAACTATGTAAAAATAATGCCAAAAAGGGTATAAATTATCTGCTCATCAATGGTTGCCACAGATGCCACTGTGTACTTCTTCTAAAACTTCTTTTGTGTTGGAAGTCGGCACACATTTTAACAGTGGTGTTGAAATCCCTCTCTTGTATAGAGTATTGTTTATGATGGTGTAGTATTGTGCCTCTGATACGCGAAAAACTTGTCTCGCAACAAATTTCCTTTGGCAAGTGTACCGAATTCGTCGTCAAGTAAAAACTCACAATAGAGTGAGGTCGAATCCCACAGAGATTGATTGATCAAGAAACTTTAATTAAAGGAATGTTCTAGTTGAGCAAACCAGAATTTGAGTTGGGAATTGCAGAAAATTAAATGGCGGGAAAGTAAATAGTGGAAACAGTAAATGCTGGAAATAAAGAGCTGAATGTAAATGGCGGAAAGTAAATTGCAAAATCTTAAATGGGGATGGGGCAATTGCTCATAAAAGTAAATGGCAGAAATTAAAGAGAACGGGTAAGATCAGAAATGGGGAGTTCATTGGGCTCAGGAGATGTTGTGTTCTCCGGATCAAGTTCATTTTTATCTCTTCCTCAATCAATGCATTCATTGATCTCCTTGGCAATCTTAAGTGATCGAATTAAATTCCTTGTAATTCAATCTCTCAAATCTTGATCAATAGCCAATTCCTTGGTCAATTGCTCATGAGAAGAGATGAAGTATGGTCACTGATTATACCACATGCATTTCCCAAATCAAGTGTTGGAAGGATTATAGTCACATATCCATCCACACCCAATTTGGTCCAGCATGAGAAAGTATTTCTAGCATGATCCCTTCATTCCTCTTTCAAGG
Organism: Arachis ipaensis; assembly: GCF_059453495.1. Lineage (NCBI taxonomy): Eukaryota > Viridiplantae > Streptophyta > Magnoliopsida > Fabales > Fabaceae > Arachis > Arachis ipaensis. Next base: position 89,347,208 of record NC_142444.1, read on the forward strand.
TTTAGAAGAGATCCAAGTATGAATAGCTTCTTTTCCAAGATAACTACCCAATTGGATGAAGATCGAAAACTTTCTAGTAAAATCAAGAGAAAAGATAGAAGAAGGAAAATGAAAAATAAAATTGATCCATCAAATTACAACATAGCTCCCTAACCCAATGAAAGGGGTTTAGTTGTTCATAGCTCTGGAAAATGAAAACAAAGATGGAGAATACATGATGAAAGTAAACTAGAAGTGCAGAGAAAGTAAAATACAGAGAGTAATTCTAGGCCAAAGGCTCCCTCAAGTTTTCCAGCTCTCCTAACTAATTCAAAGTTACTCCTATATATACTACTCTTCTGATCTTCTAGTTGGCTCTTCAAGTCTTAGGTATGGGCTTTTGGATCCTGAGTTTGAAGCAGTTATCTTCATCATTGGGCTTAGCTTTGCTTGCAGAGAGAAAGTGTGAAGTAGGTAGGGACTTTTAGCTCAGGACGTTAGTGGTGTTAACGTTAAGTGAAAGTGTGGGTTCGAGAATGTTAGTGACAATCACCTTTTTCACTAACGATGCTCACCCAAGTATGAGCCACGTTAACCTCAACGTTAGTGGCACAAACGTTACCACTAACGTTGCCTCTTGGTCCTTCGCACACGTTATTGGGACTTACCTTTCCCAATAACGTTGCTAAGCCTCCCCCTTCCCTACGTTAGAGTCCACGTTAACTTAGTTAACGTGGCTCTTAACGTAAGCTTGCCAATCCTTCGAGAACGTTAGTGACACTTACCTTTGTCACTAACGTTCCAATGTGCCCCTATTTCTCACGTTAGAGTCCACGTTAACTAGGTTAACGTGGCTTCTAACGTAGTCATGCTAGCCATCTCCAACGTTAGTGACAAAGGCGAGTGTCACTAACGTTGGCTTATTACCTCTTTATCCACGTTAGCTTCCACGTTAACTAAGTTAACGTGGGAGTTAACGTTGCTCATGGTGGCTCTTGGTGGTTCACCCCAACGTTAGTGACAAAGGTAAGTGTCACTAACGTTGGCGACCGATTGCTCTCTCCACATTAGCTTCCACGTTAACTAAGTTAATGTGGGAGTTAACGTGGCTTATGGAAGCTTGGCCAACGTTAGTGACAAAAGTGAATGTCACTAACGTTGGCTTCCCTTTTGCTTCTTAACGTTAGAAGCCACGTTAACTAAGTTAACGTGGCAACTAACATGGCCAATTATGAGCTTGGTCCAACGTTAGTGACAAAGGGGAGTGTCACTAACGTTGGCCTTATTGTCTTCTTCCACGTTAGAGTTCACGTTAACTAAGTTAACGTGACTCTTAACATGGGCTATGATGGCTTCGAGGGCGTTATTGGCGATTACTTTTCTCATTAACTTTGCAAGTTAGCTCTCATTCCATGTTAGAGGTCACGTTAGTTAGATTAACGTGGCTGCTAACGTGGTTCTTCCTTGCTTCTTTTGTCCTAAAATCAAGCAATAAAGTGCATCAAAGTTCTAATCCAAGTCATGGGAAATGCAACATCCAATTTGTCATTAAATTCATGCAAAATCCTCATGAAATCATGTAAAGTGCACAATGTATGCTTGAATCAAGATGTAAGTGAATATCTACCCAAAAAGAGCTTATTTTCTAAGAAAATGCATGAAACTATCCTAAAAACAGTAAAGAAAAGGTCAGTAAAACTGGCCAAAATGCCCTGGCATCAGCCTCCTGTTTTAACCTCTTCGCCTCCTTCTTTTTCCAGACCTGTTATGGCTAGGACCTTTTCTTTTTCCGAGATTGACGGGTTCTGGAGTATTTCCTGGATGAGGTGATGCCAGGGCATCTTGGCCAGTTTTACTGACCTTTTCTTTACTACTTTTAGGTTAGTTTCATGCATTCTCTTAGGAAATAAGCTAGTTTTGGGTAGATATTCACTTACACCTAGATTCAAGCATACATTGTGCATTTTACATTATTTCATGAGGATTTTACATGAGTTTAGTGACAAATTGTATGTTGCATTGCCCATGACATGGACTAGAACTTTGATGCGCTCTATTGGTTGATTTCAGGACCAAAGGAAGCAAGGAATGAGAGGTAACTTGCAAAGTTAATGAGAAAAGTGATTGCCAATAACGCTCTCGAAGCCACCATTGACCACGTTAAGAGTCACGTTAACTAAGTTACGTGAACTCTAACGTGGAGAGGGGAAGTTGAGCCAACGTTAGTGACACTTAACATTGTCACTAACATTGGCAAATGCTCATAAGTGGCCACGTTAGAGTCCACGTTAACTTAGTTAACATGGCCTCTAACGTTAAAAAGGGGAAGAAACACCAACATTAGTGACATTCAACATTGTCACTAACGTTGGCCTAAGGAGAAACATACCACGTTAACTCCCACGTTAACTTGGTTAACGTGGGAGCTAACGTAAGAAGCAAGAGTGGTCGACAACGTTAGTGACACCCAACATTGTCACTAACGTTGGAAGCAACCACACAACCCCCCAAGGAGCCACGTTAACTCCCACGTTAACTTAGTTAACGTGGAAGCTAACGTTGATGAGTGAAAGAATGGCCAACGTTAGTGACACTCAACATTGTCACTAACGTTGGGGATGGCTAAGCATGGCCACGTTAGAAGCCACGTTAACCTAGTTAACGTGGACTCTAACGTGAGGCATAGGGGCACCTTGGAACGTTAGTGACAATGTTGAGTGTCACTAACGTTCTCGAAGGATGGCAAGCCCACGTTAAAGAGCGACGTTAACTAAGTTAACGTGGGCTCTAATGTGGGAACAAAGGGGGTTTTTCAAAGTTATTGGGAATGTTAAGTCTCAATAACGTGTGCGAAGGACTTAGAGGCAACGTTAGTGGCAACGTTTGTGCCACTAACATTGAAGTTAACGTGGCTTTTACTTTGGAACGTTAGTGAGAAAGTTGATTGTCACTAACGTTCTCGAACTCATATTTTCACTAAACGTTAACACCCCTAACGTCCTGAGCTAAAGTCTCTGCCCACTTCACACTTTCTCTCTGCAAGTAAAGCCAAGCCCAAATGAAGAAGAGAACTGCTTCAAACTCAAGATCCAAAGGCCCAAGACTTGAAGAACCAACTAGAAGCTGAGAGAAGTAGTATATATAGGAGTAGCTTTGAATTGTTGAAAAAAGGAGTTTTGGAAGTTGGAAAAAAAAACTACTCTCTGTATTTTACCTTCTCTGCATTTTTCTAGTTTTATTATGTATTCTCCATCTTTGTTTTCATTTTCTAGAGCTATGAACAACTAAACCCCTTTCATTGGGTTAGGGAGCTCTGTTGTAATTTGATGGATCAATACTAATTTTCATTATTCTTCTTCTATCTTTTCTCTTGATTTTACTTGAAAGCTTTCGATCTTCATCCAATTGGGTAGTTATGTTGGAAAAGAAGCTATTCAAACTTGGATCTCTTCTAAACCTTGAAAGAGGAATGAAGAGATCAAGCTAGAAATGCTTTCTCATGCTGGACCAAATTGGGTTTAGATGGGTATGTGACTATAACCCTCTTAATACTTGATTTGGGAAATGCATGTGGTATAATCAGTGACCAAACTTCATCTTTTCTCATGAGCAATTGACCAAAGAATTGGCTATTGATCAAGATTTGAGAGATTGAATTGCAAGAAATTGTAATTCAATCAATTAAGATTGCCAAGGAGATCAATGAGTGCATTGATTGAGGAAGAGATGAAAATGAACTTGATCCGGAGAATTGCAACATCTCCTGAGCCCAATGAACTCCCCATCTCTGATCTTACCCATTCTCTTTAATTTCTGCCATTTACTTTTATGAGCAAATCCCCCATTCCCATTTACAATTCTGCAATTTACTTTCAGTCATTTACTTCCAGTTCTTTAATTCTAGCATTTACTTTTCTGTTATTTACATTCCCGCCATTTTATTTTCTGCAACTCTCAACCCAAATTCTGGATTCGCTCAACTAGAACATTCTTCTAATTAAAGTTGCTTGATCAATCAATCCCTATGGGATTCGACCTCACTCTATTGTGAGTTTTTACTTGACGACAAATTCGGTACACTTGCCGAAGGAAATTTGTTGAGAGACAGTTTCCACCCGCATCAAGTTTATGGCGCCATTGCCGGGGATTGATTGTGCATCAACAATGATTAAATTGGAAGATCACTAGATTGAGCATTTTTCTTTTGTGAATTTCATTTTCTGTTTGAGTGATTTACTTTCTGTTTTAGTTGAACTTCTTCCCTTCCCCCTCTACTCTTTTGTTTTTCTTTGTTATTTTCAATTCTGTTTGCTAACCCACTAACTGTTTGATATATTGCATCACCCACAACTAATAGTAATTCTGACAAAAATACTTTCTGCACCTATCTTTTCTTGCTTGCACTTGATGGTTGTATGACAGGGAGAAGAAGCGAGGCTTCAACTTCCTTCAATTCTGAACCTGAGAGGACCTTCCTTAGATTAAGGAGGGAGGCAAGAGGAAAGAAAGTGGTTGATGCTGAGGAAGAAGAGGAATTCTTTGAACCAAACATGGAAGACAACATGGAAAATCATCATGAAGAAGAGGATCACAAGCATGGGGGAGGAGGTAGAGTAAATCATGCTGGGGAGGATAGAAGAGTTTTGGGCCCTTACATCAATCCAAACCCAGGCAATTGTGGAAGTAACATCCAAAAGCCAACAATCCATGCCAACAACTTTGAACTTAAACCACAGCTCATCACCCTTGTTCAGAACAACTGTTCATTTGGAGGAGGTGTCCAAGAAGACCCCAATCAACATCTAACCACCTTCCTGAGGATATGTGACACAGTGAAGTCTAATGGTGTTCATCCTGACACCTATAGACTGCTCTTGTTTCCATTCTCACTTAAGGAAAAAGCAGCCAAATGGCTGGAATCTTTCCCAAGGGAAAGCTTGACAACTTGGGAAGACGTGGTTAACAAATTCTTAGCAAGATTTTACCCTCCTCAACGAATCAATAGGCTGAGAGTTGAGGTCGAAACTTTCAGGCAATAAGATGGTGAGACTTTATATGAAGCATGGGAGAGGTTTAAAGACCTAACAAGGAGGTGCCCACCAGATATGTTCAACGAATGGGTGCAGCTGCACATTTTCTATGAATGGCTCTCTTATGAGTCAAAGAAGGCCGTAGACCATTCATCCGGAGGATCTTTGAACGAGAAGAAGACTATTGAGGAAGCCATAGATGTTATTGAAACAGTAGCAGAGAACGACTACTTCTATGCTTCCGAAAGAGGGAACACAAGAGGAGTAATGGAGCTAAACAATGTAGATGCTCTGTTGGCCCAAAACAAGCTCATTACCCAGCAGCTGGCTGACCTCACCAAGAAGATGGAGAAGAACCAAGTAGTAGCAATCTCCACTTCATCAACAACCCAAGAAGGAGTGAATGAAGAAGCAGAGGGTAGTCAGGAGCAAGCCAACTACATTGGGAATTCACCAAGGCAAAACTATGATCCATACTCCAAGACCTACAACCCTGGATGGAGAGACCACCCAAACTTTGGGTGGGGAAGTCAACAAGATCAAAACCAAGACCAGAGACGTTACAACTCCAACAACAATGCAGCTCACCAATAATTCACACAGAGGACATCTCAACACCCCCACAACAACACTTCTCCACAAGCCTATCAAAACCAAAACAGCACATCTGCTCCGAATCACCCATCAATTGATGACAAGCTCTCTAAGATTGAAACCTTACTTGAAGGAGTATGCAAGGACATTCGAAATAGTAAAGCATTCTGAGAGGAAGTGCAGTCAAACATGCAGAATCAAAATGCTGTCATCAAGAAACTGGAGACACAAATCAGCTATCTATTTAAGCAGCTTCCTAACCACAACCTTTGCAATGATGCCAATTCAAGCAAAAGGGAGGAGTGTCAAGCTATCACTCTTAGGAGTGGGAAGGAACTAAAGGAACTACCCCAAAAACCACAAGAAGAAGGCTCAAATGAAAAGGAAGAAGAGCAAGATGGAGTTCAACCTCCCATGCCAAGTCCGCAGAAAGAAAAAGGGATGCCACAACTGAACATCTCAAGAGCTCCATACCCCCAGCTATTGAAGAAAAAGAAAGATGACAACCAATTCTTGAGATTTTTGGAAATCTTCAAGAAACTACAAATCAACATACCCTTTGCTGAAGCCATAGAACAAATGCCACTCTATGCCAAGTTTTTGAAGGAACTAATGACTAAGAAGAGAAGCTGAAAGAACAATGAGACTGTGATACTAACCGAAGAGTGTAGTGCTATCATTCAGCACAAACTACCGCAAAAACTGAAGGATCCTGGGAGTTTTCAGATCCCTTGTATTATAGGGGAAATCACAGTAGAGAAGGCTCTTTGTGACTTAGGGGCCAGCATCAATTTGATGTCAGTAGCTATGATGAGGAAGATGAAAATTGAGGAGGCTAAACCAACAAAAATGGCCCTACAACTGGCAGACCGATCGTTCAAATTCCCTCATGGGGTAGTAGAGGATTTGCTGGTAAAAGTGGGAGATTTCATATTTCCAGCAGATTTTATGGTGCTGGACATGCAGGAGGACGCCAAGACCTCCATCATCCTGGGAAGGCCATTCTTGGCCACTGCTGGGGCTGTCATTGATGTTCAGAAGGGTGACCTCACCCTGAGATTACACAATGAAAAGATGACATTCAATGTGTTCAAGGCCATGAGTTACCCACCAGAACAATTGGGGGAATGCATGAGGTTAGATGCACTTGAGGATGAAGTGCAGGAGAATTTTGAAGAAGAAGAACCTGAAGAGGACGAGAGACTGGTGGAGGAAGAATCTGAATCAAGTGAAGAGGTGGCCACAGCAGAAATTCATATACCAGATGCACCAAAGGAAGGGAACGAAAAGTCAGAAGCACCCAAACTTAAACTCAAAGCACTGCCACCCACTCTCAAATATGCATATCTAAGAGAAAATGAAAACTACCCAGTGATCATAAATTCATCCCTCAGTCAAGATCAAGAGGACGAGCTACTCAAAGTGCTGCGAGAGCATAAGGATGCCATTGGATGGACCCTTGCTGACTTGAAAGGAATCAATTCAGCCATATGCATGCATAAAATACTATTGGAAGATGATGCTAAGCCATCCATTCAATCCCAAAGAAGGCTGAACCCAATCATGAAGGAAGTAGTACAGAAAGAGGTTATGAAGCTTTGGCAAGGAGGGGTAATATACCCAATTTCGGACAGCCCTGGGGTTAGCCCCGTACATGTTGTGCCCAAGAAGGGAGGAATCACTGTGGTTCCCAATGAGAAGAACAAACTCATACCTACAAGGACCGTCACAGGATGGCGGATGTGCATAGACTACAGAAAACTCAATGAGGCTACACGAAAAGATCATTTTCCCCTTCCATTCATGGATCAGATGTTGGAAAGACTTGCAGGGCACGCATATTATTGTTTTCTCGACGGTTATTCAGGATATAACCAAATAGTGGTTGATCCCAGAGACCAAGAGAAAACCTCATTTACTTGTCCATATGGAGTTTTGCCTATAGGCGCATGCCATTTGGACTATGTAATGCACCTGCAACTTTCCAACGCTGCATGCTTTCTATCTTTTCAGATATGATAGAAAAATTCATTGAAGTTTTTATGGATGATTTCTCGGTATTCGGAGATTCCTTTCCTAGTTGCCTACATCACCTCGCCTTGGTATTGAAAAGATGCCAAGAGACCAATTTGGTCTTGAACTGGGAAAAATGTCACTTTATGGTGACAGGAGGAATAGTCCTTGGTCACAAGGTCTCCCACCAAGGCATTGAGGTTGATAGAGCTAAAGTAGAACATATTGAAAAATTACCCCCACCCAGTAATGTCAAGGCAATTAGGAGTTTTTTAGGGCATGCTGGTTTTTACAGAAGGTTCATTAAAGATTTTTCAAAGATAGCCAAGTCCTTAAGCAATCTCCTTGTATCTGATACACTATTTATCTTTGATGAAACATGCATGCTAGCATTTGCACATTTGAAAATGAGGTTGTCCTCTGCTCCTATCATTTCCCCACCTGATTGGAACCTACCATTTGAATTGATGTGTGATGCATCTGATTTTATAGTTGGGGCAGTGTTAGGACAGAGGAAAGATAACTTAGTTCATGTGATATACTATGCTAGCAAAGTCCTTAATGAAACTCAAAGAAATTATACCACTACTGAAAAGGAGTTGCTAGCAATAGTTTTTGCATTTGACAAATTTAGATTATACCTCATTGGTGATAAAGTGATTGTCTTTACAGATCACACAACACTTAAATATTTGTTTGCCAAGCAAGAATCAAAACCAAGACTAATAAGGTGGATCTTACTGTTGCAGGAATTCAATATTGAAATCAGAGACAAGAAAGGAGTGGAGAACATGGTGGCAGATCACCTATCCAGAATCCCTCATGATCAAGGTGGAGGAAATGATACAAATGTGAATGAGCTCTTCCCTGATGAGCAGTTGATGACAGTTCACAAAGCACCATGGTTTGCAGATATTGCAAATTTCAAGGCAACTGGGGCATTACCCCCAGGGACCAATAAACATCAAAAAAGGAAGCTCATGAATGATGCAAAATACTTTGTCTGGGACGAGCCATATCTCTTCAAGAAGTATTCAGATGGAATCCTTAGAAGAAGTGTTTCGGAAGAAGAAGGAAGAGAAGTCCTATGGAATTGCCACGGTTCATGTTATGGAGGCCACTTTGGAGGGGACAGAACTGCAGCAAAGGTGTTACAAAGTGGATTCTTTTGGCCCACCCTTTTCAAGGATGCCAAGGAACTAGTAAAAAGCTGCAATTAATGCCAAAGATCTGGAAACTTGCCCAAAAGAAATGCCATGCCATAAAATTTCATCTTGGAACTGGAACTGTTTGATGTGTGGGGAATAGATTTCATGGGACCATTCCCAACCTCATATGCAAACAAGTACATCTTGGTAGCAGTGGATTATGTTTCCAAGTGGGTAGAGGCTATTGCAACCCCAACTAATGATAACAAGGTAGTCATGAACTTCCTCAGGAAGAATATATTTAGCCGGTTTGCAGTCCCAAGAGCCCTCATCAGTGATGGAGGGAGCCACTTTTGTAACAAACCACTAGAAGCTCTCCTCCTACGATATGGGGTAAAACACAAAGTAGCCACACCTTACCATCCTCAAACAAGTGGGAAAACTGAGATATCCAACAGAGAGCTGATGAGGATCCTGGAAAAGACTATGGGTGCATCTAGAAAGGATTGGTCGAAGAAGCTGGATGATGCTTTTTGGGCATACAGAACAGCATTCAAAACGCCACTTGGAATGTCTCCATATCAACTGGTCTATGGGAAGGCTTGTCATTTACCACTGGAGCTAGAACACAAAGCTCTCTGGGCTATCAAGATACTAAATTTTGACAGCATTGCTGCTGGTGCAAAAAGGATCTTGCAGCTGCAAGAGATGGAAGAATTCAGGTCACAAGCCTATGAAAACACTAAGATGTATAAAGAAAAGGCAAAGAGAAAACATGACATGCATCTTGCGCCCAGGAGTTTCGAAAAGGGGCAGCGAGTACTCCTTTACAATTATAAATTAAGGTTGTTCCCAGGAAAACTCAAGTCAAGGTGGTCCGGACCTTTCATGGTTACAAAATTATCACCATATGGCCACATCGAAATCACGGATGAAGGTTCAGAGAGGACTTTTACAGTGAATGGACAAAGACTCAAGCATTATTTGGGCAACATGGGGGAAAACCCCAGAGTAAAGTACCATCTCAAGTAATTAAGGACTCGTCGAGCTAGCGACGATAAAAGAACGCTCTGTTGGGAGGCAACCCAACCTCAGGTAGTTTCACTTTCATCTTTATTTCAATAAAAAAATCACAAGTTGTTTCCCCTGCATTGTAAGGAGCTAAGTTTGGTGTTCCACACTAGAACAATCCAAGAGTGATAGTGTAATTCTAAGTTTGGTGTTCCACCAAAGGACATTGGTTAGAATTACACTCCACTCCAAAAGAACATTGCTAGCTCCATCCAATCAAGAGAAACCACTTAGATGTAGTTAGACTATAGGTGATCATTACTTTGTTGATAACAAGATATGAGGTTCTCTGCATATATGCAATGTTTTGTACTGGGCAAGGAACTAAGTTTGGTGTTCACACACCAAATTGAGTTCAAAAGGCACAAGCATACATGCAAGCTAACTATGTCTCAAGTGCTTTGGGAACAAGCAACTTCCAGTAACCTTGCAGGAATCTTATGAGGAAATGGTGCACCTTCACCCAAAGAAGCGAGGCAGCAAAAACTAGGATGATGACAAAGAGAGAGGGCAACCAGAAATCATCACCCGAAGGTTGTATTGTTACTTAATTCCATTATACTCAGAATTGTTGAAAGTTGGAAGTCCGAATGCACTTTTGATTTGTAGTTACGCGTAGTTGAAACCTTTTTCAATTCTGTCTTTTAAGTCTTTGGTATTGAAGAAGGTCTCTGTGTGCTAGTCTTTATGTCACTGCATCCTTACTTTACTTACTTGTATGCTTGTCCCTTTAAATCAAATGAAGAGAGAATGTTTATGTTTCAAAAGACCAGAGTAGAGTTCATACTATGGAGTATATTCATGAGTTTGTGGTATGATCATAAGTTAGCTAAGTTGGTTCAACCATAAGGTGGGATGACAACTATCTGGCCTGAATACTTTGCTTTGAATATACTCATGAGACTAAGTATATGACAAGATCCTAATAAGAGAAAGAGAAAAGAATAATGAAAGTGGAAAAACAAAAGAAAAAAAAGTAAGCAATAAGGCTAGGCACCAATGGTTTGGATCTTAAGATATGTGTCTGTGGTGTTCCTGTGTGAGGGATCTACTTGAATGAATAAGCTCTTAGGGGTGCTTTATCACTTGGTAACTTGGGTTAACTAACCCGGGATTATCAGCTGAAAGTCCATTATCAAGAGTAACCCTCACTACAGAGCACTTAGTAACCCAAAGAGGTGCTGGACACCAAGGTCTCAAGAAGGAAAATAAATGAATTATAGGCCTGTGGTGTGTATGTATGGGGGAGAAACTTGAGGGAGTAAGTCCTTAGGGGTGCTTCAACACCTAGCACCTTAAACCAACTGGTTCAGGAGTGTTGGCTGAAAGCTTATCTTAAAAAGTTGTCCCCTCACAGAGCACTTAGCCTAAGAACACCAATAAGCTCTGGAATGACAATAAAGGGATCAATGAATAAAAGTCTCATGGGATGTAAGCAAATTGAGTGTTTTAGGACATGATAAAGGTCTGAAAGCCAGTAAAGGAATGAACCTAAGTTGCTATGCATGAAACCACCATAAAATCAGTGATATGACTTCCACAAGAATGACTCATTGCTCTTGGCATTTCATTCATCATTCTCTTGTTCCAGTACTTGCTTAGGGACAAGCAAGCTTTAAGTTTGGTGTTGTGATGCCAGGGCATCTTGGCCAGTTTCACTGACTTTTTCTTTACTGTTTTTAGGTTAGTTTCATGCATTCTCTTAGGAAATAAGCTAGTTTTGGGTAGATATTCACTTACACCTAGATTCAAGCATATATTGTGCATTTTACATTATTTCATGAGGATTTTGCATGAGTTTAGTGACAAATTGTATGTTGCATTGCCCATGACATGGACTAGAACTTTGATGCGCTCTATTGCTTGATTTCAGGACCAAAGGAAACAAGGAATGGGAGGTAACTTGCAAAGTTAATGAGAAAAGTGATTGCCAATAACGCTCTCGAAGCCATCATTGACCACGTTAAGAGTCACGTTAACTAAGTTAGGTGAACTCTAACGTGGAGAGCGGAAGTTGAGCCAACGTTAATGACACTTAACATTGTCACTAACGTTGGAAAATGCTCATAAGTGGCCACGTTAGAGTCCACGTTAACTTAGTTAACGTGGCCTCTAACGTTAAAAGGGGGAAGAAACGCCAACGTTAGTGACATTCAACATTGTCACTAACGTTGGCCTAAGGAGAAACATACCACGTTAACTCCCACGTTAACTTGGTTAACGTGGGAGCTAACGTAAGATGCAAGAGTGGTCGACAATGTTAGTGACACCCAACATTGTCACTAACGTTGGAAGTAACCACACAACCCCCCAAGGAGCCACGTTAACTCCCACGTTAACTTAGTTAACGTGGAAGCTAACGTTGATGAGTGAAAGAATGGCCAACGTTAGTGACACTCAACATTGTCACTAACGTTGGGGATGGCTAAGCATGGCCACGTTAGAAGCCACGTTAACCTAGTTATCGTGGACTCTAACGTGAGGCATAGGGGCACCTTGGAACGTTAGTGACAATGTTGAGTGTCACTAACGTTCTCGAAGGATGGCAAGCCCACGTTAAAGAGCGACGTTAACTAAGTTAACGTGGGCTCTAACGTGGGAACAAAGGGGGTTTTTCAAAGTTATTGGGAATGTTAAGTCTTAATAACGTGTGCGAAGGACTTAGAGGCAACGTTAGTGGCAACGTTTGTGCCGCTAACGTTGAAGTTAACGTGGCTTTTACTTAGGAACGTTAGTGAGAAAGTTGATTGTCACTAACGTTCTCGAACTCATATTTTCACTAAACGTTAACACCCCTAACGTCCTGAGCTAAAGTCTCTGCCCACTTCACACTTTCTCTCTGCAAGTAAAGCCAAGCCCAAATGAAGAAGAGAACTGCTTTAAACTCAAGATCCAAAGGCCCAAGACTTGAAGAGCCAACTAGAAGCTGAGAGAAGTAGTATATATAGGAGTAGCTTTGAATTGTTGAAAAAAGGAGTTCTGGAAGTTGGAAAAGAGAACTACTGTCTGTATTTTACCTTCTCTGCATTTTTCTAGTTTTATTATGTATTCTCCATCTTTGTTTTCATTTTCTAGAGCTATGAACAACTAAACCCCTTTCATTGGGTTAAGGAGCTCTGTTGTAATTTGATGGATCAATACTAATGTTCATTATTCTTCTTCTATCTTTTCTCTTGATTTTACTTGAAAGCTTTCGATCTTCATTCAATTGGGTAGTTATCTTGGAAAAGAAGCTATTCAAACTTGGATCTCTTCTGAACCTTGAAAGAGGAATGAAGAGATCAAGCTAGAAATGCTTTCTCATGCTGGACCAAATTGGGTTTAGATGGGTATGTGACTATAACCCTCTCAATACTTGATTTGGGAAATGCATGTGGTATAATCAGTGACCATACTTCATCTCTTCTCATGAGCAATTGACCAAGGAATTGGCTATTGATCAAGATTTGAGAGATTGAATTGCAAGAAATTGTAATTCAATCAATTAAGATTGCCAAGGAGATCAATGAGTGCATTGATTGAGGAAGAGATGAAAATGAACTTGATCCGGAGAATTGCAACATCTCCTGAGCCCAATGAACTCCCCATCTCTGATCTTACCCATTCTCTTTAATTTCTGCCATTTACTTTTATGAGCAAATCCCCCATTCCCATTTACAATTCTGCAATTTACTTTCAGTCATTTACTTCCAGTTCTTTAATTCTAGCATTTACTTTTCTGTTATTTACATTCCTGCCATTTTATTTTCTGCAACTCTCAACCCAAATTCTGGATTCGCTCAACTAGAACATTCTTCTAATTAAAGTTGCTTGATCAATCAATCCCTGTGGGATTCGACCTCACTCTATTGTGAGTTCTTACTTGACGACAAATTCGGTACACTTGCCGTAGGAAATTTGTTGAGAGATAGTTTCCACCCGCATCATGAGGCTTCTATTGTTGCCCCCTGGTTTGTTGCTGGCTAGCTTTGAGAGTGCATCAGCTCGGGCATTATGTTCCCGAGGTATGTGGCGGACCTCATATTCCCCGAGTTGTCCGAGTTGTTCCCTGGTTTTGTCCAAGTACTTTTTCATGGTGGGATCCTTGGCTTGGTAGCTCCCTGCTATTTGTGAGGTAACTACTTGTGAGTCGCTGAAGATGATAAGCTTTTGAGCTCCAACCTCCTTAGCCAGCTTCAAACTAGCTAGTAGTACCTCATATTCGGCCTAGTTGATTGAAGTAGGGAACCCGAATTTGAGGGAAAGCTCGATTTGGGTTCCCTGATCGCTTTCTATTATCACGCCTGCGCCACTTCCGATTTTGTTTGAAGAGCTGTCTACGTAGAGATTCTAAATTCAGATAGCTCGACTGCCCATTGTGGAATTCTTCCTGCTAAGTCTGTCTTCTAGAGAATGCCTTTCATGGGCTGATTAGTCCGAACCTTGATGGTGAGAGCTTGAAAGTAGGGGCGAAGTCGTCGGGAAGTTAGTATGAGGGCATAGGTGAACTTCTCTATCTTTTGATAGTTCAGTTCTACCTCCTTCTAGAGCTTTGCTGACGAAGTAGATAGGTTGTTGCCCATTCCCATCTTCTCTGACTAGTGTTGAGGCTATTGCCCGATTTCCTACTGCGAGGTATAATACAAGTGGTTCTCCTTGCCGTGGTCGAGTTAGAATAGGTGGTTGTCCCAGGAACCGTTTGAAATCCTAGAAAGCCTACTCGCACTCTGTTAGCCATTCAAACCTCTTTCCCTTCTTTAAAGTGGCGTAGAAGGAGAGAGATCTTATGGCCGATCCGGCTAGAAATCTGGACAAAGCTACCAGTCTTCCGTTGAGTTGTTGTACCTCTTTGATGCAGGTCAGACTTTTCATGACGAGTATTGCCCGACATTTATCCGAATTTACCTCAATTCCTCTTTGTGTGAGCATGAAGCCCAAGAACTTGCCAGCTTCTATTGCAAAGGTGCATTTTGCTGGATTGAGTCGCATACTGTGCTTTCTTATGGTGTCGAACACTTTGGTGAGGCCCGATAGTAGCGACTCTTTACTCTGTGTTTTTACCAACATGTCATCTACATATACCTCCATGAGTTTCCTGATATGGTCTGCGAAGACTTTGTTCATTAATCTTTGGTAAGTAGCTCCTGTGTTTTTGAGTCCGAATGGCATGACAACATAACAATAGTTTGCTTTTGGAGTTGGGAATGAGGTTTTTTTCCTGATCGGGTGGATACATTGGGATTTGATTGTATCTTGAATAAGCATCCATGAATGAGGGGTACTTGTATCCGGAGGAGGCATCCACTAGAGTGTCGATATTTGGGAGTGGATAGGGATCTTTTGGGCAAGCTTTATTGAGGTCGGTGTAATCAGTGCACATCCGCCATTTTCCATTTGGCTTTTTCACCAAGACAACATTGGCTAGCCATAGGGGGTACTTGACTTCTCTTATGAATCTTGCCTCCAGTAGAGCTTGTACCTGTTCTTCCATAGCTTGGGATCTTTCCAGTCCGAGCTTCCTACGCTTCTGTTGTACTGACCGAGATCCTGGGTATACTGCCAGTTTATGGCACATTAGCTTAGGGTCTATGCCTGGCATGTCTGCGGCCCTCCATGCGAAGATGTCGACATTATCCCTTAAGAATTGTATCAAGGGCTCCTTTACCTCTTTTTTTGGGGTTGCCCCAATATTTGTTTTTTTGTCTGAGGTGTCTCTGATCTGGACTTCTTCGATTTTGCCCTCAGGTTGTGAGTGAAGTTTTTCCCGACCTTGAACTCCCACGAGTTCGATGGTGTGGATTTATTCCCCTTTGCCTCTGAGGTTTAGACTTTCATTATGACAGCGTCGCGCTATTTTCTTCTGGAGTTGGGAATTTCATGCATAGATGTGGAGTTGAAACTACTGCTGCGAGCTAATTCAATGTTTCCTGACCTATCAGGGCATTGTAGGCTGAGCTTACGTCAACTACAATGTAGTCTATGTTGAATGTCCTTGATCGGGTTCCTTTTTCGAAGGTTGTTTGTAGTAAGATGTATCCAAGCAGTTGGATTGGAGTGTCTCCTAGTCCAAACAAGTTGTTCGGATATGCTCTAAGTTCTTTCTCCTACAGGCCGAGTTTATCGAAGGTGGCTTTAAACAAGATACCTGCCGAGCTTCCTTGGTCCACCAGTGTGCGGTGGAGGTTTGCATTGGCCAATATGATAGTGATGACCATAGGATCGTCATGTCCCGGGATGATGCCTGCCGCGTCTTCTTGGGTGAGAGTAATAGTAGGGAGGTCGGGTGATCCTTCTCCTCCCTCGACATGATATATTTCTTTAAGGTTCCTTTTGCGATATGATTTTGAGATCCCCCCTCCTACAAATCCTCCATTTATCATGTGAACGTGTCTCTATGCGGTGTGAGGTGGTCATTCTCTTCGTCCGACCTCTTCATCCCTTCTTCTTTTTGAGGCTCATCCGATTTGTTGGCTAAATACCGATCTAGTCTTCCTTCTCTTACCAATTTCTCAATAACAATTTTCAAGTCGAAGAACTCATTGGTAGGATGTCCGTAGATTCGGTGATATTCACAGTATTCTTCCGATTTCCTCCTCCTTTCTTGCTTTTGAGTGGACGAGGTGGTGGTATCTTTTCAGTATGGCATACTTCTCGGCAAACATCCGCAAGAGACACCCGGAGAGGGGTATAGTTGTTGTATTTTTTAGGCTTCTCGCCATATTGATCTTCTTTTTTCTTGGATTCTTTATCCATATCCCGGGAGGAGTATGGGAACCCGGATTTTGAGGTCTCTCCTAGCCGAGAGTTTTCCTCCATGTTGATGTATTTCTTAGCTCGTTCCTGCACTTCATTCAGAAATGTTGGATGTTTCTTTGATATGGAGTGACTAAAAGGTCCTTCTCGCTAGCCATTGATGAGACTCATGATGGCTGCTTCCGTTGGTAGGCTTTGTATGTCCAGGCATGCTTTGTTGAACCTTTCCATGTAGTTACGAAGACTCTTCCGATCTCCTTGCTTGATTCTTAATAGGCTTGGAGTGTGTTTGGCTTTGTCCTTCTGGATGGAAAATCAGGCAAGAAATTTCTTGGCCAGGTCGTCGAAACTTGTGATGGATCTGGGAGGCAAAGTGTCGAACCACTTAATTGTTGTCTTTGATAGAGTTGTTGGGAAGGCTTTGCATCGAATAGCATCCGAGGCATCGGTGAGATACATTCTGCTCCTAAAATTGCTGAGATGGTGGCTTGGATCTGATGTGCCGTCGTTCGGGGTCATGTTGGGAGCTTTAAAGTCCTTTGGGACTTTGGCTTTCATGATCTCTTTGGTGAATGGGTCTTGATCCTTGTGGGGGCTATCTTCATGACTAGATCGGGTAGTCTTGTTTTTTAGATCGGCTTCAAGCTTTAGGAGCTTGTCTTCTAACTCTTGGCGTCACCTAGTTGAGCTTGAAGCGCCTCCATGATTTTTGTGCTTGGTGAATTCTTGTCTTTGTTAGGCTGAGAAGTATCGTTTGGTGTGATGTCCACGTTCTTATGTGGTGTTCTATTTTCTAAATCAGAATTGTGGTCGTTGTCAAGGTTGTCCGCCATGATGATGGGATGACTTCTAGGTTCCCCAAAAATGGCGCCAATGTTCCGAGGGTTACCTGAAACTGAAGGTCGATCTTAGATGAGATCTGCTGTGGTGGCCGGAGCTGTCGTATCCGACTTGTTGACTTTGGTGGTGCTGCTGATGCTTTGTCACCAGAGGGTGGTGGTACCTGTAAGAGACTTTAATGCTTAAGTTAGCATGGGCTTTAGGCATGTTTTAGTAGAATTAGAGTATGAGTTATACGTGGGTGCTCCGGTGTATTTATAATAGTGTGAAGTGACCTTTCTGGAGATAAGATAGTTATCTTATCTTATCTTTGAGTGAAGTCATCTTATCTTTTAGGGAACTGCCCTGATCTTTCTAGGCTTGGGCTGCGTTTGGACTTGGGTCGTGTTCCTCTATTTGGGCCCTTTTTGGGCTTCTCCTGGTGATTTGGCCGAACTCTTTAAGAAGAGGTCGGGTAATCCTGACCCAAAGAGGTCGGTCGACTCGTCGCCATTCAGCCCGGGTCGTACAGCTCGACCCAGGGTATGAACAATGATTAAAGGAGGATTGAGTGATTAAGCCCTAAACACTGAGCGACTAGAGTGTAAACACATCCGGTGAGGGTTTCAATTGCTCAATTCTATGTTTCCATTACCTATCCTGTGCTTTCTTGCAAGTTGTTGTAATGAATTTTAGAAATTTCAAATCAAATCTTTGGACATTGATCATATTGCTATATTTGCTTTATCATGGCCCTAGGTTTCTACTTCGGATTGATTGAGACTCTTTTGTTTGTTTTAACCAAACTCAATAGGAATCATAGTACACAATAGGTAGATAGCATTTAGTGTAGTTGCAAGCATATAGGTAGTTGCATTGAATAAATCATTTACCCTTTTATTCATCTCCTTTGGTTGTGTTTAGCATGAGGACATGCTTGGTTTAAGTGTGGAGGAATTTATGAGTCCATATTTTACGACATATTTCAGTTTGATTTGAGTGGATTTCATCACATAAACCCACATTTATTCATCTAAATAGCATGCTTTTGAGATTTCTCCCTAAATTGTGCTTCAAAGTGAAAACATGCTCTTTTGTGCTTAATTTAGTCAATTCCAATTCACTTTAATCCCATTTGGTGCCTTGACGTATTTGTTAACTGATTTCAGGTTTCCAAGGCAAGTTTGGGTTGAAGAAGTGAAGAAAGAGCATCTAAAAGGGGAGAAATCATGAAGAAAATGGAGTTTGAAAGCTGCTGCAAAGGTGCTTACGCACAGTGATGCGTGCGTACGCACAACGGTGACTTCGTGCAAGGATGCGTACGCACCAAATGTCATGCGTACGCACGATGGGAATTCTGCGCAACCGTGCGCATGCACGTAGGTCATTAATTGCAAATCGCTGGGGGCGAATTCTGGGCCTCCAAAATCCAGTCCAACTCATTTTCTGAAGCTAGTTAAGGCCAAAGTGAAGAGGAATGAAGGAGGGCAATTAAGTTTATCTTTTACATGCTTTTCTCTTAGCTTCAAGAGAGAGAAGCTCCCCCCTCTCTCTAGAATTAGGTTAGGTTTAGTTAATTTCTCTTTAATTTCTGTCTTTAATTATTGTTTTGATATAGTTTCATTTATGTTTCTTTATTTTATTGTCTTACTTCTCTTAGTTCTTCTTCTTAATTTCTCTTTTATGTCATTTTCCATTTTATGAACACTCCTGTATTTCTTTACTTTCAATTAATGCAATTTATGTTTCCATGTCATTTATTGCTTTCTTTAGTTGTTATTGTTATTTTCTTGCTTTGGTAGCTTTAGAATTTATTTTATTGAATTTTAATATTATTTTATTTTCATGCACACCAAGTGTTTGATAAAATGCTTGGCTTAGTTTTTACTTAGTTTTTCGTTACTCTTGGCTTGAAATTGTTGACTTTGGTGATCCTTGAGTCATTGATGTCCATTCTTGTTTGATATATTAGAGTAGTTAGTTGATTTGGTTTCCCTTCAATCTACGTGACCCCTTAGTGTTGACATAGGACTTAGGGATTGAAGTTAACTATGCCTATTTGACTTATCTTCAATGTAAGGTTGACTAAGTAGGATTAACTCTTCATAATCATCATATGTTTATGGTTAATGACTTGGATAGGTAGCCTTAGTTCTCAATTACTTGCCAAGAGGTTTCTTGCATTTGAAGTTTATTGCTTGACTTTTATTTGCTTTCATTTAATTTCTTGCATGCTAAGTTACTTTCTTGCCATTTCCCTTCCTTGCATTTAATTGCTTTTGACTTTTATTGCTTTGATGTTTAATTTCTTGCATGTTTAGTTTTCACACTCTTGGTTGAGAATTTGGGTGTTTGGGTGGAATTGAGTTGTGGATGTCCATTCCGCATTGTGTGGGAATAGTTAATTGGTTTGGTTTCTATTGATGCTAGTCATTCACTAATTAATTAGTGAGTTGACTAGGACTTATGGATTGAGACCAATTACACTCTTTTGACTAATTCTCAAGGAGGATTGACTAATTTGGATTGACTCCACACAATTGCCATGTTTGTGGTCCATAACTAGGATAGGAATCCTAAATTCCCCAATTCTTGCCAAGAGTTGCCATTTACATTCCTTGCATGTTTGATTGCTCTCTTGCTATTTACATTTCTTGCTCCCTTGCTTTCCCAATTCCCCATGCTCTCTCTCATAGCCAATAATTGTACACTTCATTGCAACTCCTAGGGAAGACGACCCGGGAGCTAAATACTCTTGGTTATTTTGTATTGACCTTGTTATTTGATTGATGGTCAATTTGTTTGTTTAGGACTATACTTACAATGCCAATTCCATTTTTATAATCAAATTCCTAACCTATGCAAATTGGTCATTGCCAGTCAACCCTTCTTAGTTGAATGGGCTTG